>NC_141699.1:244116435-245555611 GCF_964263255.1 Lissotriton vulgaris | reverse complement strand
TTTCAGTATATAGTGCAGCTTTCTAGTTGCGGGTCGTTTTGATTAGGGCGCAACCTTGTTTGCACCTCATAGCTCACCTAACTTATGTGTGTGTGTTGTCTTTTTGTCCACCCTCACTGACACCCTAAGATATCAACCCCTACTCCCATTTAGGGTCCCTATAAGGTTTGGTCACTCTATCATTACACACTGACCCATGTTGGTATGTGTGCCCTTGAATTTAATCCAAATTGTAGATTTCCCCTACTCAGCGAGCCATAGACCACTCTATAAGTATGTCCCATCGTACATATTACACCTGGAGACTCATGCTGACCAAATTCTTGACCTGGGACAGCTGGCTCCCTATTTACAACTCTTGACCTGGGACAGTTGGTTCCCAATTTAAAACCTATAATCACACGCCACGGTGGTTATGGTGCAACATTCTTTTGTTCCATCACTAATTGCTGACACACATTACAGGAGCTCTGCGTGATGACACTCGCCGATCTGGTGTTATTTAAACTCTATCTTCCGTGGTGTTATGTAAACGTGATCCTCAGAGCACAATGGATCTGCCATCATACATTATTGAAATATTCGCTCGTTAAAGCTCCTACCGGGGATTTTTATTTCCGTGTTTGGCTAGTCTGATGGTCGGCGCATGCGTAATAGAGTAATGGTGCCTTGCCTCCACGCATGCGCGAGAGAGTAGCGGTTTCCGCTACGCGATTTACCGCGACTACCTTCAACCCTGACTCCACGGTTAACTCATTACCCAACCAACGAAGGTTTAAAAGCAGGAAGGGTGTGAATATTTCTCACCTCCACTTCCGCTCGTATTTGTAGCGAGAGCACCGATGGACAGGTGAGTCAGTGAGTGCTCGCATTTGAGTTCAGCGAGGAATCTATTCACGGTGTACCAGTCAGGTTAGGAGGACCTGGCAGGCCCCTATTCTTTTATCTTTGTTAAGGCCAGGGTATTCCCGGTTTACTAATCAGCTCAGGATGACCCAGCAGGGCCCCTACCTTGTCATCTTTGGGAGGTCCTGGGTATCCTACTTTTGGATATGGGCAGAGAGCTCAGCAGCCCTTTATAGGGTTGGCCCAGGTAGCAACTTAGGGGTAATGCCCCCAAAAAAACCCTCTCTCATACAGTAACGCTGGAGTCCCCAATAGGTCGTGACATTCCATAATATGCAATACTCTATATATGGGTTTAGGACATACAATACCTTGCAAAGGAGTTTCCTCGAGATACACATAGATACCAGTTTTCTGTGTGATGTTAAGGATCGCAGGATGTGCGATTTTTATGTACCCCTTATGAATCTCTGTGGTGTTCAGGGTTGGGTGGGACATCTTGTGTACTATCACACGTTAGTTGGGTTATATGTATAGAACCATTGAGTAGGACATTGTAAAGTTGTGTGCTTACTGTGTCTTTTATTTCTATACTATAGAGCGGGGCCTCATACTCCCGAGCGGTTGCCGGGTGAGGTGAGGTCATCACCCACACAAAGCTGGGTGAGTATCACTGAGAGGAAATGCCTCTGAGTGATTATAGCTAATATGCTTGTTAGAATGCAGAATATAAATTATTCCTGCAGGTGTGTCTGCACGGTCTCTGTGTGTGTACGGTGGGTGAGCGTGTGGGATTCGGTGTTGTTTTGACATACTGTACTTTGTGTTCTCTCCTTCTCTTTTGCTAGGAAGAAGACACTTCTCTTTCCCTCCAGTGGACATTTAAGTATACTAGTTCCTGGTATATAAGTAACTCTGTATAAGTACATTTACATTTTTCTTCACTTATACATATCAAATGTAGTTGCAGCAGATGTTTTCCTGTTTAAGGTCCTGAAGAAAGCTGAGCTAATGGCTCTTATAGCTGAAACATGTCGACCGTACTGCACAGCGCCTTTAAGTAGTCTTACTACTTGGCGTGTTTTTAATCTTTGACACTTGGACTCCTATTGTAATGTTCTCTGGTGTCCTGGTAGTTAATTTTATTTTACACATTTTTTGTTAGCACTGCACTTTGTCCATTTACAACACTTCATGGTGTCACAACAGGACTATTTTTTGACAACCCTTCCCGGATCGACACTATATGGTCAGATTTGGGTTGGGATGATCATTGATTCCCATATGACGTAATTCCACCACATGGGTGGTCTGATGGGAATTATTTTAGCCTTTTTGTGACTAATAGTCTCCAATTTTTAACAACCCTTTGTCCCATGCGCTCTCCACCAGTGCCTCACGGTTGCTACTGCAGCTACACACCATCTGTAGACCTTGTCTGCTCTTTTGTGTTTTTTACCTTGGTTTAGGGGAGCGAGCAGTAAGGTCAGTAAATATTTCCCCCCGACCCTCCACACACCTGTTTGTTTTTTCAGTAACATTGTATGCCTGCAGACCCCTAGCCGTTGCTTCTGTAGCGGCCCCTATCCTGAATGAATGAGTCCCAAAATCACTCTGGTTCAAGCCCGCAGCTGCAATCGTAATTGCCAGCACCCTCTGGAACTGAAACTTTGTTAACGGGGTGCGGTCAGCATGTCGCAGCAAGGCCCCCCCCCCCCCCCACGTCGTCAACCTTTGTTTTAAGTAGGCCTCAACATGCCTCACTGGACAACAGGGACTACCTGGAGCGCGCTGCAACACAATGCTATTCCCCTGGGCCTCCTGGTCTGTCTTTGACCTGGCTATCGTGATCAGCAGGGAATCCCACCTCACTTGCGTTTGGTCCCTGTGCAGACCCCCTTCTGTATCCCTTTAGTTGGCAGCCACTAGTTCGCTTACCCGCAGGGCCCCATAGAACGCCAACGCAAATGCTGCCCTGAATAGGACGACCTCACTAGGTGAGGAGCATATCTCCTCCAGTTTAGCCAACAAGGAGGTCAATCTGTCAAATCCTATCGGGTGCCTGGTATCCTTTTTGAGACCCTCTAGGCGCCGCCAGCCGCGCAGCGCCTTTCTGACTATAAAGGAGTCCGTCGGGTCCCTGATCCCTTGGAGCTGAGCCATAAACGATATGGCTGCCTTATACCGACTGGCGGTTGCCCATGACCGGCCCTCCTCATGAAGTGCCACTAAAAATTGGGTAAAGGACCCCTCCTGACCCCATATATGCTCCCATGCAGGGCCCAAAAAGGCGCAGTACGAGCGGAATGCCCCTTCATAAGCTTTCCTCGTCCTGGGCACTAAACTGGCTGCCACAAGGTTTTGTAGTCCGGGGCGCCGATTTGCCATACTGCTTCGGGAAATGGCGCTGCCACTAGCTCCTTTGAGGGTAAACAATCCCTGAAAACCTGCATTTTGAAACGAGAGAGTGCATCAGCTGCATTATTCAGTATTCCCGGTACATGTTTTGCCCTGAATTGTACATTTAGTCTCAAGCATTTCAACATAATTTCTTTCAACAATCGCAATATCCACTTGCAGCTTGCTGCCTGCTGGTTAATGCACTCAACCACAGTCATGTTATCAGACCAAAATACCACCGAGCGGTTTCAGAACTTTTCTGGCCAGGCCGACAGCGCTACCCAGATGGGGAATAGCTCTAGAAAACCAATGTTGCTCGTCAAACCACTTGTTTCCCACCATGCTGGCCATTTCTGGGCTGACCAACGGTTAAGAAGGATCGCGCCAAACCCCACACTGCCCGCATAGTCGGTCCATAAACCTAATTCTGCTGACGAGGCCGGGGCTTTGCTCCAGACTACTCTGCCGTTGAAATCCGCCAAGAATGCCAGCCAAATGAGCATGTCCTGGCGAACCTCTGCCGACAGTCTCGTGTGATGGTGCCCTTCCTTGAGGCCAACCATGGCCTGGGCAATGGATCGTGAGAAAGGGCGAGCCATCGGCATAACCCTCAATGCAAAGTTAAGCTGACCCACTGTTTGCTGTAGTTGGTACAATGTCACTTTGTCGTTCCGGAGACATTGCAACAAAGAGGCCCTGAATTTGGCGATCTTCTCCGCCGGCAAGCGGAAGCAACCCTCCACGGAGTCTAGTTCGATACCCAGAAACTCCAGGGAGGTAGTTGGACCCACCGTCTTACCTGGCGCCAACGGTACCCCGAAACCCTGCATGAGCACGCAGAAGTCCTGCAATGCCCGTGCACAGTCCCGAGAGCCCGCTGGGCCGAGAAACAGGAAATCATCGAGATAATGCATCCCATGTCGGTGCCCTGAGGCCTTCGAGAATACCCACTCCAAAAATGAGCTAAACATTTCAAAATAGGCACACGAAATTGAACAACCCATCGGCATGCACATATCCATGTAGTACTTCCCCTGAAATGCAAAACCCAACAAGTGCTGATCCTGGGGATGCACCGGAAGCAACCTAAATGCGGATTCAATATCTGATTTTTCTAACAATGCACCGGGGCCTAGGCGATTCAACATTACCACTGCGTCATCAAATGATGCATACCTCACACTGCAAATGTCTGCATCGATCGCCTCATTAATGGAAGCCCCCCTTGGTGCAGATAAATTATGAATGAGCCTGAATTCTCCCAGCTCCTTCTTGGGAACTACCCCTAATGGGGAACACACAAAATTGGCCGTTTGTAGTTCACCAAACGGTCCTGCACCCCGCCCCAAGCGAACCCCTTTTACGATTTTAGCGGCGGCCACTGCCGTGTTGTACTTAACAGACAGTTGGTTTTTGCATGAGGGGGCCCCCCGAAAATTACCCGCCGGGATCCTGAGGCCATAAGAGAAGCCATCTCGCAGGATCCCAGCGGACACATGATCAGGGTATTTGTTCAGCCAGGGAGTCAAAGCCAGAATATCCACGGGCGATTGTTTGGACCTCCGAGGCACCGTGTCAATCCTGCTTGGTACCCCCTTTTCCTCCCGTATTATTGCCTCTGGATCAGCAGCTCGTTTTGGGGTGGGAGGTGTTACCACAACCTGCGCAGGCATGCCTGAACCTGCATGTTCCCTGCGGCCTGCTACATGTTCCTTTGTTAAAACCCCAACATACTCCTCGCTTATTCCCATTCCCGCCCGATCTAGACGGAGTATCTCCCCCTTAGGTTGGTCGAAAGGGCTGTGGATGTTTCTGCCCTGGAGCCGTTTGCACTCGACCCTGATCCACCGGCCGCGCCCGGCAGGAACTGCGCATGCCAAGATACAGTATCCAAACAATCCCAAGTCAGTGTTTCATTAAACTCTTTTGCTTTTCTAAATGTCACATCATACCCTTTCTATTCTTCTCCTCCATACTTCTCATGGAAGCCCGTGATCCTGCTCTGGTAGCAAGCAAGGTCTCCCAACAGTTCTGGTGTTCGCTCACCCACAATCGCTACAAAAACAGAGAAAGCCCTGATCCAGTTCATCATGGACTCTTCCACACTGAATTTAGCCATCTTTGCCCTCCATACACTGGGGTGCCATAAACCCTTCTGAGTTTTGGCATATTCTAACTCACGATTGTCTGTCAACAATGAAAACATTTAATCAAAAAGAAACACTGGGAGTGCTAAAGTCTTCTTGTAGCTCTTATTTAATTTCACTTGATCTTACAAATTAACATACAAAGACCCAAATTTGCTTCCAAACAAATGAACTTTACAACAATATTCAAGATTATTTTCTCTTTGTCCTTTTCTCTTCTGTAACAGCCAGTTGCCGACGCGTTTCGTCCTATAGGAAGGACTTCATCAGGGCTGTAAATTTTTAAAACAAACAAAACAATGTATATATTCTTTACATATAATCTTATCCACAACTTACAATTCAATATCAAATGACAATTTTGTCCTCAGACAACAACAATACTGGTACCCAAGTAACTAGTGTCCACTATACACTTTGTTCTGTGTTTATTCACCACACGGCTATACCTCTTAAGAAACATAGTCAAATCACACTTTGTTTAAGTTCCCAATTAACATGAGTACATGTGTCACTTGAACTATCCACCTTAGATATGCTGGGTTCAGCGAAGGGCAACGATGTTGGAATAATATAAGTGATCTCAATAGAGTAGGTTCACTAGATATGTCTGGTAAGTTCCCTAAAATGTGACTTACAATAATAAGTCTCATATGCTCACCTAACTTCTTCCAAAATTATTTGGTCTTTGCTTAGCAGGTTATGAAAACACTCACTATCTTCTCCTTCTCGTAAACGAACTGTGTTCAAATAAAAGAGCAATAATTAAAGCTCCATGCATTGTATTGTGATAAAAAGAGTATCTATATCACCATTACCTATATTACAGTGTTACCTTGAATTGCAACAAAATATCCCCGGCTGGTGATATCTTCCAATCCTATCTCAATGTTATATGCGTTTATCTTCTTTGAGTCACAATTTCTTCCACAAACCTGTGGATATACAAACAGCGCACCTAGTCAATAAATGTGGTCCCTAATCCTTCAAGAGTACTCTCTTTGCCAAAAAGAACTATTTCAAGTGTTTACCTCAGAAATGTGGTTCACTTGGAAATCCTGGTTGGTAACAGGTAGTATCGCCCACTTCTATCTTCAATAAAGGTGATTCAATCACAAATCAATCTGAAGGCAATGATATAACCACACCGACCATTACTTAGGACCACTTATCCCATCCTTAAGTTGGAACCTACATCTACTGATATTATCAAAAATAAACTCACCCCAATAATCTTGTTTTTTCGTCTACCTTACTTTTCTCATGGAGGACCTCCTATGTATAATGGAGCCTGCAATGAGAACCTAATATAAATAAATATAGCCCAAAAGTAAATCCTCTAATTCCTATTTCAAGTCAGCACATTCTACTCACCATGAGCAAAATCGCGTGATCGTCTCCTGTGCCCGGGTGCGATAAATCCCGCCACAAGGCAGACTGCTATGCTAGTCGTTTTTAAGCCGAGCGCTAGCCAATAAGCGCTCAACAAACGACGCAGCACTCCGACTTAAACTGCATCACCTGCGCGATGCAGTTCTCTTTCACGTCCTCCTCACATAACCTGTTCTCATTGGTTCTTTCTGAATACTCGTGTACGCATACTTCCCAAGATGTAAACAAAGTTCACCGCTCGACAGCATTGGTCTGACCAAGTATATCCGGTCACATGGTTAAATTCGCACTCCCCCATTGGCCGAACTAAGTCTTTCCGGTCCTATCATCATATGGCTTTTTCTACGGCGAGTAAAATGCCTAAAATCGTGTCTTCAAAATATTACATTTGCTATTCTTTTGCCAAAAAACGCGTATCGTGATCAAGTGCAACCAATCACGTGGTTATATATACCATCCCAGCATTGGTTGTTTTTGAGTCATTCCGGTCCCCACGTCATGTTTGTTGTTTACATGGCAAGTAATAGGCATTCAATCGTATTGTGAATTACATCCTAATTTGCATCTTAGTGAAAGATTTTGATAATCACTATAACGCAGCATTCATGCTATTGTCTTAGTAAGACTTAGTTCGGCCAATGGGGGGAGTGCGAATTTAACCATGTGACCGGATATACGTGGTCAGACCAATGCTGTCGAGCGGTGAACTTTGTTTACATCTTGGGAAGTATGCGTACACGAGTATTCAGAAAGAACCAATGAGAACAGGTTATGTGAGGAGGACGTGAAAGAGAACTGCATCGCGCAGGTGATGCAGTTCAAGTCGGAGTGCCGCGTCGTTTGTTGAGCGCTTATTGGCTAGCGCTCGGCTTAAAAACGACTAGCATAGCAGTCTGCCTTGTGGCAGAATTTATCGCACCCGGGCACAGGAGACGATCACAAGATTTTGCTCATGCTGAGTAGAATGTGCTGACTTGAAATAGGAATTAGAGGATTTACTTTTGGGCTATATTTATTTATATCAGGTTCTCATTGCAGGCTCCATTATACATAGGAGGTCCTCCATGAGAAAAGTAAGGTAGATGAAGGAACAAGATTATTGGGGTGATTTTTTTTTTGATAATATCAGTAGATGTAGGTTCCAACTTAAGGATGGGATACGTGGTCCTAAGTAATGGTCGGTGTGGTTATATCATTGCCTTCAGATTGATTTGTGATTGAATCACCTTTATTGAAGATAGAAGTGGGCGATACTACCTGTTACCAACCAGGATTTCCAAGTGAACCACATTTCTGAGGTAAACACTTGAAATAGTTCTTTTTGGCAAAGAGAGTACTCTTGAAGGATTAGGGACCAAATTTATTGACTAGGTGCGCTGTTTGTATATCCACAGGTTTGTGGAAGAAATTGTGACTCAAAGAAGATAAACGCATATAACATTGAGATAGGATTGGAAGATATCACCAACCGGGGATATTCTGTTGCAAATCAAGGTAACACTGTAATATAGGTAATGGTGATATAGATACTCTTTTTATCACAATACAATGTATGGAGCTTTAATTATTGCTCTTTTATTTGAACACAGTTCGTTTACGAGAAGGAGAAGATAGTGAGTGTTTTCATAACCTGCAAAGCAAAGACCAGATAACTTTGGAAGAAGTTAGGTGAGCATATGAGACTTATTATTGTAAGTCACATTTTAGGGAACTTACCAGACATATCTAGTGAACCTACTCTATTGAGATCACTTATATTATTCCAACATCGTTGCCCTTCGCTGAACCCAGCATTTCTAAGGTTGATAGTTCAAGTGACACATGTACTCATGTTAATTGGGAACTTAAACAAAGTGTGATTTGACTATGTTTCTTAAGAGGTATAGCCGTGTGGTGAATAAACACAGAACAAAGTGTATAGTGGACACTAGTTACTTGAGTACCAGTATTGTTGTTGTCGGAAGACAAAATTGTCATTTGATATTGAATTGTAAGTTGTGGATAAGATTATATGTAAAGAATATATACATTGTTTTGTTTGTTTTCAAAATTTACAGCCCTGATGAAGTCCTTCCTGTAGGACGAAACGCGTCGGCAACTGGCTGTTACAGAAGAGAAAAGGACAAAGAGAAAATTAATCTTGAATATTGTTGTAAAGTTCATTTGTTTGGAAGCAAATTTGGGTATTTGTATGTTAATTTGTAAGATCAAGTGAAATTAAATAAGAGCTACAAGAAGACTTTAGCACTCCCAGTGTTTCTTTTTGAATACATTTTGGTCAGCATAGGTGTAGGACGATACCCTATTACTGGTAGAGTGCAATCCTTGAAAACCGTATAGGTTCAGTAATTGTCCCTTTCGAGCGCCATCTGTTTGTACCCTATATCGTCCCAATTTGTGAGAATTAACAATGAAAACATATTGATATATTTGTTTGCCCACACCATCTCTTTCGTTGCCATAGGAACATGTTGCGCCAAGCATTCCCGCCTTGAGGGTACAGCGCCCTCCCCCATTATTGGGAGCGATCTCTTACCGGCTTCTGATGTACCTCCGGTCGTGTCCGTCGACTTATTCCGATTTTTGACGGCGGCCAGATTCGCCACCTGCGGAGAAATAGAAGGCACGTTCGCTGCCCCAGCGCCTCTTGTCTGCCTGAGCTGCTCGATAATCTGCCTAGCTTCTTCGGCTGGGTCTTCCACAGCCGCGGATCCCCCCGTTGCCTTCTTCAACCAAGGTAACACAGCCGCCAACTGAATCGCTAGTTCGGGAGGCATTTGGTCGTTATCCAGCGGTGTGATAACCACAGGGATTGGCAATCCCCCATCCGGTGTGGGTACCGGGCTGGACGCTGGTGCTACTGGGACCAGCGGGACCTCCATCGGGACTGGGGCCTCGCTAGGACCCGCTTTCCCCTTCTTCTTTTTCCCCTTATCCCCCCTGGGGTAATGTTTGGCAAAGCAGGCCCCACGATCCTCTTAGGTCGCCCTGAGGGCCCTGCTTGGGCCTCCACTTGTTTCCGTAGGGCCGCTAAGCCGCGACCCAGCTGGTCTACTTTACCGAACTTCCTGTCCATCGCCGACACTTGGTTCACCAGTGTGCGCAGCATTCGTTCCATCTCGGAGCTCTTTCCACTCTTCTTACCAGGCATATCTGCGTTCTGTTTTATCTCTGCCTGTTTTCCAGTAGTGACTCGGACTCCAGCTATAGGTGAAAATAACAAGGACCCCCTGGGTAGTAAAGATCTATAGACTCCTAGGGCAGGGTAGCAACAGGTGCGAGAATAAATTCCTAGGACATCTAAACATATGAGTGAACAATCAGGTCAGACCAGTGATCAAGAAGGAATAATCAAAAAATTAACAAATTTGTATAAAAAAGTATATTTTTAATCAATATAGTTAAAAATCATATTATGACTGACCAGAGGCCAGACCATATGATGGGTGTAAAATATTCTTTAAATACATACAGTTCTACTAAACAATTAGCATAATACTCATATTCAACACAGTGAAATTCATCAACAAACACATATATGTAGAGACACGGATAATAAAAGAAGCATAAAAACTCGACGCGCGTTTCGGCGTTGGACCGCCTTCTTCAGGAGACACAGATTAAATCCTGAAACACATTCATAAAGGAGAAATAGAAAAGTATATTATCTATACAGTCATAATTATATGTCAACATAAAAAAATATAAAAATATTACAACCCCACCAGCACTAAACTAGAGAAACCCATCTTTGCGCATAGGAGGAACAAAAATCTCAAAGGCCTCATTGTGCACTCACGGTTTACAACAGGTAATGTTCAGTCAGAATTTGTACAAAGATCAATTAGTAATAACTTCCCTGTTAAAGGTACGGTGAAATGCTCATCTTGTAAATCCTGCAGCAACATCATTGAAGGTGAGTTTTTTGAGCATAATGGTTGTCGGACCTCTGCCCTAGACATGTGGAACTGCAAAACCACTAATTGTATATACTTCATTTTATGCCCGTGCAAGCTTGGCTATGTGGGTGAGACCTCTAGATCTGTTCAAACTAGGCTCACAGAACACAGGTCAGCCATTCGGACTAATAAGCATCTAGCTCCTTTGGTGAAACATTTCACCGAAAACCATCATGCTCCAGACGAATTTACTTGGCGCATTTTGGAAAAAATCAGACTTCCAAGTAACAAAGGGGGTGACCAAGTCAGGAAGAAAAGGGAAGTTTTTTGGATTTTCTCTCTATGTGTTTGTTGATGAATTTCACTGTGTTGAATATGAGTATTATGCTAATTGTTTAGTAGAACTGTATGTATTTAAAGAATATTTTACACCCATCATATGGTCTGGCCTCTGGTCAGTCATAATATGATTTTTAACTATATTGATTAAAAATATACTTTTTTATACAAATTTGTTAATTTTTTGATTATTCCTTCTTGATCACTGGTCTGACCTGATTGTTCACTCATATGTTTAGATGTCCTAGGAATTTATTCTCGCCTCGGACTCCAGCTATGCCTTGACGACTGAAACAGAAAAAACAACGATTATACGTTCAAAAACTGCAGCTTTTTCCCTTGAGGGCTCACGAGCGATGATTGGTGCAGCCTTCAGAGCGCAGGAACAAGAGGACGCTTGCCTGGATTCCTGCGCCTTTTATCTTGCAGCGGGAAGGCGGGGTAGCGTCCCCATCCCGCCCAGAGGTGCACGGACTTCCGGGCGGGTGTTAAGACAACCCTTTTAGGCAGCGGGGGCGTGCTCCAACCACGCCGCTATGGGCATACCGGCTGGGACAAGCCCCCCACCCGCAAAGGTTTCCCGGGGGATCGGCTCACCCAGCCATACGTTCGGTGTGACCGAGTGGTCTCCCCTTTCCAAATGGCTCTGTCATTTTCTTGATAGAACTAGCCTTTCTCTTTCAGTTGTCTCTGTACTTCCTCTTATCTCCTCAGTCTTTCATGGAAGCAATTACATGTTTGATGTGAGCTCAAAGGACTGATTCTTCTCTATTATTGCTTCACTGAATTCCATTCTGAAATTTCTACACAATCTCTGTATAGCTCAATGTCACAATCTTCTGCTAGGTCATCAAGCCTGCCATATGCCTGATACTCACACCTAGCTGTTTCCCTAAGCAAATATCTCAGCTCATGGGAGTTATACACAAGCAGTCTTCCTGTATCAATTGTACCCTGCACAATTTCTCCAATATCAATATTCAGATTGATAATATTAATATCTCTTCTCTGAGGTGGAGTAGTAGGAAAAGCCTAAATACTTGGGACCTCTGAATCTGGAGTAGGTATTTATCTACAGACCGGTAAAGCTGGCATTGCACTCTCAAACAAAAACACTCTCAGGCTGAGCACTTACGATATCGAATTCTACCCATACCTGGCTTTCCTTCACCAATGTCTGGTACTGACAGTCTTGGTGTCTGTACATCATTATTGTAAGAACTATAATCTAACAGGTCATTAAAAAAAATCTCATTCTCATCAGTATCGTTTTCTTTTGTTTTGCTTTTCAGTTTTCTTTTATTCTTGTCCATCTCAATAATTTTAACAGGAAAAAAACTCACTCTTTACATTGTCTCTTCTCGCCATGCCTTTCTCAGCATGTCCCACCTCGATTCTAACCATTTCTTCACTGGATTTCTAACCTGCTTCTTCATTCTTTTCCTTTCCTTCCTTGAATTGTGTACCTCTGCGTTCCTTCTTTCTCTCACAAATTAAGATTGAATTAAAGTTATTCTCTCCTCTCCTAACAGAGATGAAAATTGCTACTGCATTTAAACTTTTAACATTGATTTGTTGAGTAGTAATGAGCAGTTTTGATTTTATTAATTTAGCTACTCCCCAAAAGACTTGGCTCTTTGTTGCAGGTATCTAAGGAGAATAAGAGAAAGCCATACATTGGCAGAGGATCATGGATACCTGTTCACTGGAGTAAAATAATATAATATTTCAAAATATATCTTTCAGAGTTTTCCCCATTCCCCTAATGTTGAAATCTTTAACATTTCGGGAAATTCATTTCCTGTTGTCCTGAAATAGGTAGTTGCTATGATAATCTAAAATCATTCACTTAAAGTCTTATTTTGTGATGCTTTGAAAGATTTATCCTAGGATATATAAAATTGGGTGTTGAATACTTACATTTGATGATATGCAGATTTCCCCCTCCTATCTTTTTATTTCTCAGAGTTCTAAGATTAGAATCAGCATTTAAACCAGACCATTAAGGAACATGCCGAATTGGATCATCTCCTGTTCATGTTGGTGTTGAAAAGGACAATGGCTTTCCCACTGAAATATGATTAGACCGCTTCCATTATCAGCCTGAAGTCTAAATTGGGGTCCGAGAGCCCTGAAAACCTCTCCATTTTGAATGCTTTTCCACATGATTTATGATAGCCACTCTGTCTGTACTCTCAAAAGCTGGGAGTGTGATGAACATTTTCAGTAAATTGGCTAGTTTAAGAGAATAATAGTTTTTTCCCAAACAGCAGAGAAGAAAATATTAAAGGAAAGTGTGTGCCTTATGGCTCAGTGTTGGAGGCAACACAATAAAATGATTTCACTCCATGCTTTACGTTTGGTTCAAGATCAGTGGATTGAAAACATGCTGAAGTTCTCCTTATTGCCATCACCTGCTGAACCTATAGATTTGACTGCAGTCTGATTTTTTTCATTGTTTTTTTTGCTAATCTTTGGCCCTTTCTTTTAATTGTAAAGGAGTCCATGGAGAAAGAACATATATATTCTATCGAAAATACCAGCAGTATTTTCCACTTGCTGCTGAAATGTGGGCCTTTGAACAATACATTTTCACCACTAGATACTAGATGAGAAGTTACCTTACTCACAGGACACTTTACATAAATTTGTTGTTTATGATAACCTTTTTTAATGTTTTATTTTTCCTGTATATATAAAGTATGGTTGAAATAATTGATCTTGTCTTAATAAGGCATAAGGAATGTGAGATACATACTGTATATGTCCCGCCTTGGTTTCAAGATATGCTAACTCTTCACTTCTTTGTTGCTGCTCATTTTGAGCATTTGATAGCAAATAAATCAATAGCCAGCTTCGAGTTTTCTGTTCAATAGACAGATGGAAATCGCTACAAGGATATATTGAAGTACGGTCTGATATAAAACTATAGCTTCCAGACCTGAAAGAGAATTATCTGCTTTGGTGGCCAACTGAGAAGTCCTTTCTAAAGAGGTGTATATGCATATTAGTGTTGGTATGTCATCCAAGTTAAAATGGACATCAGTTGTCTAATAATGGCTTCATAGAGAGTTCTGATCAGTTGTGTAAATAAAAATTGGAAGAATTTGGTCGGGAAGTATACTGCCCATTAACCCTACACAAAGCTAACAAAATGGCGAAATTTGGATCTTGGGTTTAAAAGTTGATGTCTCGCTTCTGTGGCTCAGATCCTTTTCCATTGTCAACTAGTTTTCCTTAATAACATATGTAACCAAGGCAAACAATGTGTTCAGCTTGAGTTTAGTTGAAGCGGGAATGTTTGATTATTTATTATACATTTTTCTTTTGCACCCTTCTTTTTGCCCTTTGCAGCAGTTTTTAGATCACATGTTTTCATTGAGCCAATATAATCAGTTAGAAAATGTCAAATACATTTACAACAAGATTCACCCAAAAATTGGAGACAATTTAACCAGGGTTTGTAGCCCTAGTAGTCCCTGAATTTTTGTGTTTCTGTGCATCTGAGAAGCGCTTTGCAGACTGTATGCAGATATTTGAAGGATTAGATTGGGGCAAGAGGTAGATCTATGCGTGTGGGAAAAGTCCGCTAATGGTGGTGGAAGGTGTGGTTTCAAGGTCCTCTAAGAATTTAAGGAGAGTGTCCTGCTAGTTACCAGTCATTTTATCATATCCCCCACAGGCCCTTTGCCTGATGTTGCACATTTTTGACACTTTTGAGATCATTGGTTAATTGCTGTAGACATGTATAACTGGTCAATTCTTAAAAATACCTTCCAATCTCCCACAGGAGGAAAAGAGGGCATCATGTCCTAATTCAAGGTCAATAGTGGCCTTGCACTTATTGGAGCTCCTCTCCATGATTAACGACAAACAAATGCCTTTTTGGGGTAGGCCATTGTTTGCGCTGGACCACTTTTCTTAGATAATGCGAAAGGTGATTTGCATGCACACCACCCTGATTAGCTCAGAGAGGACCTAGTCTTTAATTCTCCCATCCTCTCCTTTTTGGTAAAAGTGCTAATTCTCATTTTGCTTGTATTATAATTATTAATATCTAGTGATAATTCTCAAATTGCCTTACATGCAGACTATTGCTTATACTTTTGTAATGGTTACTACCCCTTCTGCCTCTTATAAAGAATTGGTGGCCAACTACAAATTTAGATTAAATAATTACTTTTATTCACACTTCAAAGATGGCTTCATATGCATAACAATAAGAAGTACATTTCAGTGACACCAGTTCTTTTTTTAACATATTATCCTGTTAATTTGTTTTTTTTAAAACCATCGAACTCTTTAAAATCAGTGATAGGGTATGGCCAATAAAAACTATCAAACGCACAGCTTATTGTAAATTTGTATTGTGCCACCTATCCTTGAAACGGCCATTTATTTTTTCGTCAGCTATGTACTGGCTTAACCAATTGAGGATGGGGTGCTGATATGGAATGTTGAGTGATGTCTTCAGCATTTGCAAGTGAACAGGGTGACTCATGCCTTGCATTCCTTAAAAAGACATTTATTTATATAAGGTTTTTATGGTAACAAAAACAGAGACATAGCATACTTGCTGCAATATACACAGTACCCAAAGTAAATTTATACTTGTATAGCGCACTACTCACCCGCAAGGGTCTCAAGGCGCTTGTACCAATACCGCTGTGGAACCCATCCTGGCTTTCCCTGTGAGGAGTCCACTCCTGGGCACCCCCAAGGTGGAGGCCAAGCATCCTTAGCGTTGTGGGGGCCGTTGTGGAGATTAAGCAAGCTATTGCCCAGATTTGCAGAGTGGGACTCCATGATTGGAATAGGCACGGAGGCGAGAATTATCAGGTCAGTGGAATTTTTGAGCCCAAGACCCGCCGAGGCGGGGAATTGAACCCTGGTCCCGGGCTAGACCTCTGCATCAGGGTCTGCCGCTCTAACCATTGAGCCACACTTCTCCCAGTCTAACACAGTGGAGCAATACTTGTATCTTATAGCATACAGTATCAATATAATCACCTTTCAATTTGCATCAATAACATTCACAGTTCAATTCGATGTTATATTTGCCTAGTACACAGTACAAATCCTGAGGCACTTAAGGAGGGCCACTAGTCAAGGTATTTCTCTCAGTCCGGCAATCGGAAACATGTTATGCAATCTGCTTTCCAGCATTATGTTTCAAGTGAATCGGCGTGATTTGAGCCGCTTGTTTTGACAGCCAGGTAGGCCTGATATAGACCCCAAAAGTTTTTAGGCCGATTGCTTGGAGGTAACAGCTCACTATTATATTCTGTTTGAATAGTGCCATACATCATGTTGTGTGTCCAGCTCGTAACAGTGGGGGTCGGGCCCCGGGACCAGCAGATCGCAACCCAACATCTTACCATAAGGAGTCCCATAACTACCAGTCATCTGATTCCCTTAGGCAAATGTTGGGAATATCCCAATAATGTGAGCATAGGGTCCGGTTCAAGCGTGGTGTCTGTGATTTTCACCAGTTTCTTGAATTTCAACGCCCAGAAGGTCGCCATCCCGGGGCATAGCCAAGCCAGATGCTACAAATCTGCAGGGTGCGCACCACAGCATTTGCACGCTGCATAGTCACACAAACCGTACCTGCAGTGCCTCTCTGGTGTATAATATTCCCTATTTAAAAATTTGAAATGTATCAGCCTATGGCGCCCATTTAGTGAAATGCGTTTCGTACTCACAGCAGTACCTCCGAATTGTATCATCAATCATTTGACCCAGGTCTACTTGCCACGCCAACCTAGCCTTGACGTAGTGGTTGGCTCTGTAACCCCGTGCTGTGTTCTAAATCCTTGAGACAATTTGAACTGGCGATTCAGCCTTAATAACATATGTGAGCGGAGCAACCTCTGGTGGCTCATCCAACCCTCTGCCCAGGAGCTCCCTCAGTGCATGTCTCACCCTGTGGAAGTGGAACTGAGTCAATGGAGTAGCTGTCTGGCCTTCCTGTAAAGAGTCTTCCCATGATATTGTTTTACCCTCAACACACATCTCTCCTATTGTGTTGATATTTATAGTGTTTGAGGCCCTAATCCCCCCTTTTTCCCTGCTCGGGGGAAACCAGTGGCACCACTCCAGCGGTGTCTTAGGAGAGTAAAGGATAGTGCCAGCTTGTAATTTCAGAAGTTGGACCTAGGCGTGCGTTGTCGCATCAATGGAGTCAAGGATACCAGTCCAACGATCAGGAGGCTTAAACAGATGCGCTGGCAATGGGGTTAGGGGCACAACCACATTCGCAATACAAAACTGCGGAGCATCCGTGGGGCCGTGCATCCAGTGGTGTGCATGGGCTCCCTGCGCAGCCTGTAGTACAGCTCTAGATCCGTAGCTCAAAGCCCACCCAAGCTGTATTGGAGCGTGAGTATCTCCCACTTAACTCGAGTGTGTTTCCCAGCCCAGCCCAACTGCAGCATCAGTGTTGTCAGTACCCGAATAAAGGACCCCAGGAGAACAATAGGGATATTGGTGAATAAGAATAAAAACCGTGGGAGGACTACCATTTTCATAATCTAGACTCTACCCACTAGTGATAGGGGCAATTGTATCCATCAGTTCACGTCGTCTTCTAGTTTGGACACCGCTGTCCCATAATTTTCTTTGAAGACCATATCTGAGTCAGTATGCACTCTGATGCCTAAATATCTAACTGGCTCAGTCGTCCAGCATAGGGGATATTCCGGCGTGAACTGGGCCGTTTCTGCAGTCGGCAGGAAGATGAGCGATTTATTCCAGTTCACCTTGAGGCCAGATCTGGCCCCAAAAAGAATCACCTCGTGCAGTACCGTCGAGAGATTCTGGTCAGGGTCTCTAACATATAGTAAAGTATCATCTGCCTATGTAGATATAATCAAGTTATATGTCAGAAATCTTATACCCCTATTGCTATGATATTCATGCATCGCACAGGCGAGAGGTTCGGTAACCAGGGCGTATAGCAATGGGGAGAGTGGACACCCTTGGAGTGTGCCTCTAGTGATGCGGATAGGGTCTGTAACCAAGTCCCCGATCTTAATCCTAGTTGTAGGGGATTTGTAGAGTACTCCCACCATTTGCAGAAAACCTTCTCCATGTCGAGAAAACCTGCCACCGCCTGCGTGTCTCGTTGGGTATGTTGTATAGCCCCGAATACATTTCTTAAATTATAAGTAAGGTTTCTACCAGGGACAAAGCTGGCTTGTTCCGGCGATATCATAGTGGCATCAGGGGAGACAATCTGGTCGCTAAGACCTTTGCATGCATTTTGGTGTCCACATTGAGGAGTGACAACAGACGGTAAGAGGCACAGGCAGGCGGAGGCTTCTACGGTTTGAGTATTGTAACAATTAGCACTTCCCACATTGAAGGTGGCATTTCGCCTTCTTCAATGATTTCCTCAAACAGTGACTGTAGGTGCGGGACCAGTATTGGGGTGTGGTCTGATGTGCTGAATAGTGTGTGAAGCCACACGGCCCCTTTGAGCATGTATGCCACACATCACATATATCTAGTTATGTGGCAGCTGTCATGATGGACCTAGCGGTGGCAGTCAGACGTCTAGGCGGACCTCCTGACCTGTCTAAATTGGGATCTAATACACAGTTAAAATCACACCCCCAGAGAAGGGAACGTGTGTCCTAGTGACTCACTCATTCTAATAAGTTTCCAAAGAATGTGGGGTTATCGAAGATGGGGCCATAGGTGTTAACTATAACCAGTCCAAACCCTCTCCCACTACATCGCGAAATAGCGAAGCGTCCCTCGGGGTCGGACTCCAGTGCTTCCAAGTGAAGGTCCGATCTGGGATTCACCCACGTTATTACTCCCCGGGCATGAGATGTGAACCCCGCAGCGTGTATGTTACCCCGCAATCCCCTTTGTTGCAACAGTGCACTGTGTAGAGACAAGTGTGACTCCTGCAGGAGAGCAATGTCTACACTATGCCTAGTGAGAGGAGCCAGAACTTTCCGCAATTTCCTATAGTCATGGAGGCATCTAGGAAGTTAGTAAAGAACGAGGTGCATAGCGCAGAGCTGTCACTGTGTGACCATCTGAAACTTTGTGTCCAAACACCAAGTTGCGTTGTATCAAGTCAACCGTTTTGACATACTTTGAAATAAAGGGCTTTGGTCTCTGTGTCCCCTCCCTCCCCCCAACCCATGGTGTGCCTTCCCTAACTGGGCATGCGTGACGTAGCTCCCCCCCAACCCTCCACAACATTAGAAAGATGACATTTCTAGGTTCCAGTGCCATGGCGGAATACTACAGAATGTATCCTGTTTAATATCTAAATATTCATCAAAAAGAATAAACAGCAAAGCAGTAGTAAAAACAGTTCCCCAAAAGCGTGCTACGCATGTAGGCAGATGTTGCCAGCCCGGTTGGTTAACTGAACCTAACTAGACTAAAAAAAAACTGCTACCGTCTGCCATTGTGTAAAATCGGTGCATCATGAAATAGTACAACGTTTCTATCCTAAAGCATATTACCATATGCCCTATGAGCCTGAACTCTCTATATTTGTTTCCGTTCATTAGGTATTAGTAACCCATAGCAACTTCTTAACAACAACCACTACTGGATCCCAGTCACAGTCGCTTGGCCCTCCCAACCACCCACGCCAGCAACCATCTTATCTGTGAAGCAAGTGGTGCAACAATTAGTCCTAGTCGTTCAGACTGCCTCCAGCTGCACAGTCCAAGGAGGCCCGCGCAGAGCCCCGTTGCTGTTCTTTGGACCACTCCTTCAGGGCCTTCTGCAACATCTTAGGATCCATGAAAATCTGTGATTTGCCCTGACGATTAACACGGAGTCTCGCCGGGTACAACGTGGCATAGTCCAAATTTTGATCCCTTAGCTGACGCTTCAGCGGAGCAAACTGCCAGCGGGCCTCCTGCACCCGAATTGTGAAATCTGGATATAAGGAGATAACCGAGCCCTCGTACTGCAAATACCGTTTCACCCATGCTACACTCCACGCTGCATCTCTGTCTCTGTAATTCAACAGTGGCCCAGTGAGTAGTGCGCTCTCTCTACCACAAACATGGGGGAGAACGCCTTGCTCCCCAACAGTGTCACCAAGAGTTTTTCAACGAAGAGCTCCATGTACCCGACCCTAGTTGTCTCCAGCAGGCCCGTGATGTGGATGTTTTTTCATCGGGACCTCGCTTCTAGATCCTCAGCATTGTCTTGCAGGACTTGTAGCACCTTACTCATTTGTTTATATTCCGAGTCAAGTTCTGTCTGGGCCTCCTCCGTGACCCTACATTCGACCTCATTCAGTCTCTCTACCCGTTTATTTATCCGTTCAGACATTCTGTCCATACAATATGACAAGGAGTCCAGTTTATTGCCAAGGGCCGATAGACTGTGCTGCAAACTTTTTTCCATGGCCTCAAGCAAGCCACGAACACCTCCTTCTGCCATTTCCTGCGACACTTCCTGCGTGTTTTTTTTCCCTCTTCAGGGGTTTCTTCCTTTCTCTAAATTTGCGCTGTCAAAGTTGGGTTTGGGCTTCTATTTATCCACTCTCTCTATTGTGGCTCGGCTGCTGATGACTAAGGCAAATTTGCACCCTCCGTTGAGTTTTCAGAGCATGTTTGTCCAGGTAAGAGGCGCTATGGGCTCTCCTTTGGGCCTGCTAGCCCCAGTAGACAATTGGCCAGCTGGGAATAATTAAGATAGGGCCACATACCCTCGCTGCCCACCAGCTGTGACAACCGGCACATGAAGCTTCCCAGCCCCTCCGGGATTGTAGTAGAAGCAGACCACACTTTGAAGCATTAACACTGTGGATTTTTATGGGGGTTAGGTAGCCACGCTTCTGCAGGCTAGGCTCCTGGGCCAGGAACCCTCAGCACGAAAAGCAGCAGATCCCCTCTCACCTGGTCACTGCATGGACTTGCGGAGTGA
Organism: Lissotriton vulgaris; assembly: GCF_964263255.1. Classification (NCBI taxonomy): domain Eukaryota; kingdom Metazoa; phylum Chordata; class Amphibia; order Caudata; family Salamandridae; genus Lissotriton; species Lissotriton vulgaris. The sequence goes on along the minus strand of NC_141699.1, from coordinate 245,534,676 downwards.
GTAAAGACCCTCGCAGCTCACCTCAAAGTCGCGCCGATTGTAAGTTATGTCCTCCGCTTGGGTCTGTCCAGTAATCAAGGGCTCCAGTTTGAGCACTACAATTGCATGCGAAAGCAGCTGTGAGTGGGCGCGCTGTTCGCTAGGAGAGAGCAACACTGCCATGCACCACCACAGGGCTGGCTTGTGGCACAGAAATGTGGTGCTGCTGTCAGGACTCCCAAAGTGGCCGTGATGTGCCTCCTCAGACCTCCTCAGCACTACTGCGCAGCCCGCAGCAGACAGGCAGCGCCGCACACCCTGCGCGACCAGGCAGACAACCAATGTTAGCGGCGGCCCCCCACCGCCAGCACAGGGACGGCAGCCTCGCAGAGCGCAATGGCCAGAACCGGGTGGCAGCGGCTCCATCAGCAGTCACTGCCAGCCTCCAGTTGACTGCACCTCTCTGTAGCCCACAGTGCCCTGCAGGGCCTCACAAGTCAAGTAATAGCCATCTTGCCGACACCGGGAACGCCAATGGCCCGGGTGAGCACTTTTTCCAAGGACCCATGCGGGTGTTACAGCCACTCTCTCCCAGCCCGCTGACTCCACACTACGGCAGTCCAGGGATCATGGCCTAGGGAGAGGACACTGCACCCTTCTCCAGCTGTGGCACACATCAGCAGTCGGGTAGGAACCACTGTGCTTCTCTACGTTCATAGCTCACTCCGGGACAGGTGGCGGTTAAATTCGCGGCATAGAGCCAGCACATCTGCCGGATAAATGGAGGATAATTACATGGAACCAAGGAGCTATTGGACTAAAAGGCCATCTTCGGCTCAGGCAATCTCCGCCCCCCCTCCCCCCACAAAGACAAAGGTAACCCAGAGAAAGTGCAGCATCACCTTCAAATGGTCTTGAAGCAAAGCCACTCTGATAAACACTCCCTAGTATATGGAAACTATCCTTACTTTAAGAGTTAAGGACAGTAAAAGCAAACTGTTTTTCTGTTTCAGAAAGGTGGTTGTGGGAGGATTATTTCATAGAAACTGGAAACAGAATGCAGGATAAGACTGGTTGTGCTAGATCAAAGGAACAGGAGGGGCACATAATGAAAGAGCCCCTGTAAGAAATTGGGTTACTGGTTGAGGGGGGCGAAACCCTACTCAAGCAAAAACCACAGCCTTTTCAAAGTTAAGTCACAAGCAAATCCTAAGTTAACCTGTGCTCAACCCTTGGGAAGTATGGTACAGAGCAGTCTAGCTTAAGTCAGAGACAATCTGTAAAGTATTTATTTGTGCAAAACTTCAAACAGTAACATGATGAAAACACACCGCAAACTGATCCAACACCAGTTAAAACATAAATTGAGTTATTTTAATACATAAATCCAGACCAATACAACAAAAGTCCAGTTGGTGGACCCTAAGGTATGTATGCTTTAGATCACGCGTCGTCATCAAGGATCGCTACGATGAGGGCTTGTGATATGAATCCGGTGACTCGCAGTCAGGGCAATGCTCTGGTTCCGAGGAGCTGCTATGCGGAGTTTGACATTGTCATCGAGTCTGATGTTAAGGCAAAGGCCAGCGGCGACAATGCGCTGCACAGGTAACGCGCTGTATTTCGAGGTGGGTCATATTGATGGAAGTGGTCCATATGGCAATGCGTCAGTTGCACCATGCACCACAGGAAATGGGTAATATTTTCAGGATCCCCAGTGTCTTGCAGAACACGTTAGGCCCAATTGCAAGGGTCCAAGACTGGGGTGGCATCATTGGCATGGTAGGCTCACAGATCACAGAGTCCAGGTGCTGGGTTCAAGAATGTTGGAGCCTTCTATTCCAGAGGCCCAAGTGAGGAGGCCTGCCAACTAGCTTTTGGAGTAGGCCTTGGTGAAACTCGCAGACTCTTACATGGAATTCTGCAGAGTGCAAAAAAATCCGGAAGATTCCACAGAACTCTGCGGACAGGCAGAAGTGCTAGTTCATCTTTCTGTTTGTGCTGCTTTTTTATATGCCCGTAGCACAATGCAGGCTTCTGCAAAAGCAGCACAAACAGCACCACACAGTCCACATGGGCACAACCATTTTGTTGCTTGCTTTCCTGTGCAGTGCATTAGGTGGGCCTGATTTTTCTATCTTAATCAAATCTTTGCAATCCTCCCCATCCCACTTGTGCACCACTGATTTGCCTTTACTTTATTAGTGTGTATATTTGTATTTGTGTCGTTTAAGTTTTTTGTCTTTTTCCATGACTTTTGGGTACTATTTTGGGTTTCCCCATTACTTTCTTAGTTTTTTTTTCTTTCTTCTTCTATTAATTGATTGCTTTTGTTAGTTCTTATTTTCCTACCAAGTACCATGGCAGAGCAGGGCAAGACAGATAGCGGTGCTGACACAATGGATTGCTGTCCCCGGTGCCGCCAAGACGTACAGCCTGGTGACACTTTTTCGGAGGCAGACGTGACCACACTTGTTTTTTACATGCACTCTGGGCCCAGCGCATCCAGCAGCCATTAACACACTTCTGGGCAGACATACCGGACCAGGAGTGGGATCTGCTCGACCTGCTGGGTGTCGAGGTTTCAGGGCTCGGTGAGTAATTATTTGTTGTTTTCTACAATACTAATATATTTTTTTCAAATAGCATGCTGCTCACACTCGGAGCTAAGATAAGTTTACATTACAAGTTTTGTGATCCAGTTTCAGGTAGACAGGTGCTCGGCGCTACCCAATCTTACTCATCTGCACTGGCTTGGGCTGATTATTTGAGAAGCAATTCAGACTCCTATGTCCTGTCACTAACATAGTGGTAGTAGCAGTAATATCAGTGAGTTAGTGTTCTCTGTGACTTTCTTTATACAGCTTGTACAATCCAAAACAATCTCCTAGTGATGTGTAGTATGTTTCTAAGCATTGAAAAAAAAGAGACTGAGTTGGGTGGGATTGACCATAAGATGAGAAGCAAAGATCATTCATTGCCCTGCATTGGTAGTTCCAAATCAGACGCTCCAGCATTTTGCGATTTGCGTAAATAATTGCTAAATCATCTTAGCAGATCGCTGAACGCCATATTTACTGTCTTGGCACAAAAAAAGGTCTGCAAAAAAATGGTGACTTCTTATTTTTGGTACGCACACATGTCCCTACGTGCCGCCAATAGCTGCTTCCTCCTGCCACATTACAGATTGCACGTTTGAACTGATTACAATAGAGGGCTGCAGGTAGTAAAAGGGTAGTCAATCTCACTTTCAGAATCTTAGCGGTTTACACACATCCTTTTTCTGCTAGTCTAAACTTCAAATTATCTTGCAGAGTTTCGTTTAGTTCATGTAGGTGTGACAGTGTGGCTTTGGAATGCGCTGCCTAGCTCATGATTGTTTTGCTTATTGGCGTGAGTTAAGTGTACGGCTTGATTCGATGTCTACACCTGGTGCAGGGGTCAAGGCTGAGACACTGCTTTCAATGAGAGCTTACATTAAAAAATAGAACTCTAATGGCGACGCTAAGACTGATGGCCGCACATATGTATTAAGGCACCCCAAAAATACTATACTAGACAGTCTTACAATCTGAAAAGTATTTTAAAAGAAATCTGTAATAGATAGAGCCATGTATTCCTAAGGCAATGGAGAAGATACTTCCTGAGTGACTGAAGTCTGCCTGAGGTGGTACTTTCTATTTTCTAGCTAATTGCAGATTTTGGGGGGAGTACAACGACCTTGCTTCCATATTCCTATCCTTGCATTGCTGTCCATCAAGTTTTATTTGGCCATAGTTCTATGTGGTGGCCTTTGCTTGTAGAATATTAAGAAATAAAGTTTATCATTGAAAACGGGGGGCAGAAGGTAAGTCCACGTTGTGAAATCACATGAGAACTGGGAGCTTTGCGTTTTTGTTAGCAAGGTTTTTTTATGTTTTTCACTGAATCTTGTAGAACCAAGTTTAGGAATCTGGGGTTCTGCAGGAATAGGGCTCACAAGTGTCCCTGTCCCACGTGTTGATTTAAGGCTGACAAGGAATGATTGCCTATTTTGATGGCCTCCACCAAATCTGGCTACCCCTACGATCCCTGCCCAGTTTTTGTGATTAAACCAGTCCCATTGCACTCACTCCCTTATTTAATGCCATGTTTGAGTGTGGGCATTTTGCCAAAATATGGAAGACAGCATTGATTCTTCCCTTGTTAAAAAAACAAAATCCGAAGGATCCTAATAATTACTGGCCAATTTATCGCCTCCGCTTGCCGGCAAAACTGGTAGTAAAAAACATGAACACTCAACTCAGTGCGTTCCTCCAAGCAAACAACATTTTAGACCCCACTCAGTATGGATTTAGGGAAGGACCCAGTAGAGAGTCTGCTCTTATAAAATCCACATAGAGAGAAGCCATGGACCAGGGAGAAAACGCAGCACTTATCATGGTGGACCGCTCTGCTGCCTTTGATACGGTCCACCATGAAGTCCTGATGGACTATTTGTCAGCCCGCAAAGCCTGGAAGCTACTGAACTCTCTCCTGACGAAAAGAATTCAAGCTGTGGATTTGGACAAAGTCCACTCCAAACCATTTTCCTTACCATGTGGATTACCAGAGGGTTCCTCCCTAAGTCCAACACTTTTTTATGTTTGTGTCGCCCCTGGAGGATCTGATTAGATCTTTCGGATTTCAGCTAACATCGTATGCAGTTGATATGCAAATCGTGGTGTCTGGGGCAGAAGTCAGAGGAAGGGAAAAGGTTCCATGACTGTATGAAATCGGTCAAGACGTGGATGACCCGGACCTGCCTGAAGTTAAACTCTGGCAAAACTGTGGTCCTTATTTTTGGAAATAATGGCAATTTCTAGACCCCAGATTGGTGGCCAGAAGACCAAGGCATTATCCCTAAACGAACTAGAAAAGCTAAAAATCTCGGGGTCATAGTCAACAATAAACTCACCTTTGGGGACCAGATAAATGTGGTTGCTTCCACTAGCTTCCACTAGCTTCCACCTCCTCAGAATGATTAAGAAAATAATGCCATTTCTGCCGAAAGACAGTCGACGTGTAGCTATAACATCTCTCAAAAACGACACTTAAACAAACTTCAACTCCTGCAAAATGCTTACCGGCACACCAAAGTTTGTATCTGTTACTAAGGAAATAAAAAGGCTGCACTGGCTTCCAGTCAAATAACGATACAATTCAAATCCTTGTGCACTGTTTTTAATGCCCTTCAAGGGACAGGGCCGGAATATCTGAAACAGTGTTTTCAATGGTATGTCCCTAGAAGAGCCCTCTGCTCTTTCGAAGCAAAATGTGTGCTAATACCCTCCTTCAAAAAAGTCAACTGAGGAGGAAGAGGTTTCATCACATGTGCCGCAAGGGCTTGGAAAGAATGTCCTTTCCATATTAGGAATGCCATAGACTGAATGGCATTTAGGAAAGGATTGATAACCTGGCTTTTCAGTGCATAGGTCACCATGTACTTCTCTGTTCGGAGGGCAGCAGCCAGCGGCAGGACATCTTCGTGTAACCGTTACGCTGAAGAATTATAATTAACATTACAAGTAAAATAAATTGCCACAATGTCGTAAAGTTAAATTTTTGTGCCATAAAATGTCAATTTGTTGTGCACTAATGTCCATTTTTGTGCAGCAATATCCTGTGGGTCTGCCACATGTAGTTTAAGAAATTATGAATAGGTCAACTCGATACTAGTACTATAGGCAATCTGATTTAGAAAAGTATAAGGTTACTGCATTTGCCATTGCCAGTCAAAACATTTTTGGGGAGATTAACTGCACCACTAATGCATTTTTTTTAAATCTATGTTTCTTACCTCAGCACCCAAGGGCAAGAAGAGCGCTTTTGAGGCGGGTCAGGAAACCAGAGGTTCCACCACCCGCGCCGCAGCTGATGGATCTGCTTTCCCTTACAGCTCCCCATTCAGAATATTCTTCCAATTTTTTTACTGTGCCTGTCTCCTTTACTTGCTACTCTGCTTTAATCTGTCTCTACTCTTTAATCTGTAACTACTCACCCGACGGGTGAGTAGTTGCACTTCACCAACTCTTGATTGATCGATAATTTGTTAAATTCTTGTTCTCCCTATATTATCTTATATTTTCTTTATTTCATGTTTCTGTAGCTGATTTCTCCTGTCTGTATTAGTCTGTACATTTCTTCTGATTTGCTTGTCAGCTTTCCCTCTCCCCTTATATACCTTGTGTACTGATACTTTCTAGACTAAACGCATTTTAGGACAAGAACTCTACTGTGAAGATTACATACCCAAGTAAGCTGCTATGCACATGTTTGTTGAGGAGGCTTTGTTTTTCTTGCTCATGCTCAAACAGTAAAATGATATTGGCCATGGTGGACCTCCCGAATGTTGTGTTGTTTGTATTATCATTCATTTATACAGTATTATACCATTCCAGGAACTTCGATAACAGTGCAGCATGGCAGGAAAGTAGTATGAGGATGGTCCAATTGCATTTGCCAACAAAGACTATATGTCCTTTATTGACCAATTATTCTACCCCTTCTTTGCACTTCAATGACTCAGCATCATCATAGCTCTGCCCCCCATTACGAAAGGTTTTTGAGTGGCTTGGCTACTTGGCTTCTGACATTGTCAACCAACAAAATACCCAAAGTGATATTTTTAATAGAAGAAGATAGAACTGTAGTGACCTACTGCTTTTGTAGTTTGTCAAAAAAAATAAAAAATAAAATGTTTTTTGTAGCCACACAGACCACCAGTGCTAGGGCCAGTGGCAGCGCCAGTGCACCAGACATAGTGGTCGTTTGAAGGGAAGGACCAGTAGCAGCAGGGACGGGTTTTGATAAGTCACATTGCTTGCTTTTTGACAATTGCTAGTATACTCACTGCAAGGGTATCATGAACCCCCCACTTTAGCAGCTAAAGCGAGGATTGAGTTCTTAATGACCTCTTCCGTCTGCAATTCAGCAGACAACAACTCATACTGAATGCTAAAAATTATGGCTTGATGGAAAAGGGAAAGGAGGTTTGAAGGTTAAAAGAGTATGAGTGAAATGATGTATGGGTGGGTGAATGTGTAGGTGAGTGAATGTGTAGGTGGGTGATAGGATGCATGGGTAGGTGAAAGGATGGATGAAAGTGCATATAGGTGATAGGATGCATGAGTGGGTGAAAGGATGGATAGGTGAAATTATGCTAGGGTGGGTTAAAGGATGAATGGGTAAATGGATGGATGTGTCAAAGGGTGGTTGAAAGGGTGGATAGAAGGATTGGGGTTGTGAAAGACTGCATGAGGGAATGTGAAGCTCAAATGCTGGGTTTCAAGGGTGAATGGAACAATGAAAGTATGAATTGATAGTTGCTTGGATGAATAAACAAGGCAGCTCTTCTGTAGAGGGGCGTGTTCACCTACTTAGATTACTTGGTTTTATCAAAGCTTTGGTTCAAAATAGGGGGTATTTTAGTTTTCTGTTTACTCCCTTAACTTACTGTATTTGATGAGAAAGGCAGATATGTAGCCTGCTACCCATCATCATTCATCACCTCTCTGCCCATGGCATTTCACAGCCTGTAACCTAACTGCAGCATGGTTCAATTCAGCACTACACTTTTGGCTGTGCAATATGTATCCACTTCAGTTAATGCAACTTTCACAAAGTTTTTAATTCATTGCAAACCAAAAACAGGGTGTTTCCCTCCCCCCGTGCACACACAGCCACCATCTAGTAATTCACTCCTTTATTCTTTCCTAAAGTCTGTCCCAGCCTACCAAAAAATTGAAAAATCCATTCTTGGCATGTGCCACATTTTTCTGGCCAATTGATTCATATATTTCACGGCTTCCATAATGTATTAACACCTGTTCAAATGTTTCCCTTTCGGCATTCGTCAACTATAAAGAATAACTAAGCCAAAGGTTAGGGACATGACGATGATCAGTGACACCCCAGTATTCTATAGCAAAACCTCCACCTACTCGGTCTAATCCCTCTAATTTACCCTGCAGTAGAGTTAGTAAAGTTTCCTTTCCTTAATGCCAAACAAATGTATGTGTTGAAATAATTTGTGGTGAATGATGAGGCCAGAGAGTAAAGTGGGACTAAGCACCTGATGCTAATGGGATACTCTGTGACGAATGTGACAAATACAATTTATATATCCCATTCCTTTCACTTTACTACAGTGCATTGTTATTCCAATTGTCTACTTACGACACACAGGATTATTTATCTGCCTCTTTGGAGTTAGTGTAGAATTGTAAGGCATTTGGAGAAGAACAGGGCCATTGGAATTAAACTAAGATAATTGTACATTACAGGTGCCCCAGTTGCAGACTGCAAAGATTAGCAAAGTACTTGATGCGCTAGCTAGCATGTCTCCATTAATTTAGCACATAAATAATACTTATACTCCATAGTGCATAATGCCTTACTCATTAACCCCTTAACCGCGGCGGCAATTCCGCCACGGTGTGGGCGTTCTAAAGTGTAGGTGAGGCTGCGTTGGCCAACGGTCGTTTGCAGCACCAGGGAGGGAGTGCTACCGTCAGCCGTTGGGAGCATGGAACGGGTTAATGAAAGGTAATTTATTTTTATTTTTCCATACAGTGTCTGTTTAGTTCTTACCTTGGAACTTCCTTGAAAGTAAAAAAAAACCTTGTTTTTTTAATCTGATGTGCTGTTATTCTGCCTTAATTCCTTTCAGACAGTCAGTGCTTTATGTGAGGCATGTGCTGGTAAAACACGGCCCTCTGACTTGTAATCACATCAAACTCCAGTGGCCCGAGGGGTACAGCAATGTACTGCTATTGTGCCACTATAATGTTAAGTATTTACACATAACACTATTTACAATTTGTCTTTTTTTTCTTTCTTGATATAGCTATTCCTGCTGGTACACCTACACGCCAGGAGTGAGAAGCCCGGCTATGGCGGCAGAGGTTGGAGGCCAGCCGGGTAGAATATCAATGGCTGGTGGCTCTGGAAAAGGAGGAGGCAGCGGCCTTTGCCCTGGGCCCCAGTTCTTCCAGCCAACCGCCAACATCTCCATCCTCCCAGTAACATCACCAGCGCCACCGGCAGCCACCAGTTTGACCACCATTGCTTCCCCCTCTCACTCAGACAGCCAGTTGCAGCACCTTGTCCTGCAGCATCTGGTGCCCCTAGACTGCAGTATAGCATGCACAGAGGGCAACCTTGAGGATCTTCTGACCTGCATGGAGAAAGCCCTCTTCTAGCACTTTATTTATTTTGGTGGGAGGGATTTTTGTTGTGGGTGGAGAGATTGGGAAGGGAGTTGGGAGTTCCTTTGGACATTGAGTATGACATTGATTTGGGATAAGGTAATTTGCTTGGGGAGAGGGATGGGCCTGTTGTGGGCAGAGAGAATGGGTTTTTTCTTGTTAAAACAAGAAAAAGGGAAATACTATTCTACTTTATTGTAGTTTGTTTGTATTTTACTTTTACTTTGCACTGCTGCGTTTTCCTGCAGTCTGTTTTTATCTGATTGCTTATCGAAGTACCTGTGAATAGCAGTTAGGTATAGCTAGTTATACCCATGTCATACTACCCTCTTTAACTATATTATTGACCATTAGGGGGTCAGGTATACTGCTATTGTCTGTACTGTCTACAACAACCTAGATACAGGAAGGAAAGTCAAATCTGTAATAGAAGTTAGTTACTTACTAATAAAACTGCTCCACATTACTCCATAGTTTTCTTACTTGAATAGATTAAGCGATGACTGCGAACTCTTTCTATCTTCTGAAACTCATTGCAGGGTTTCCCAAGGTGCCTTCTTAATGGTAGTGGTGGTGATAGTAGTAGCAGGCTACTTTCCTAACATGGAAGGCATCACAACAAGCGAGGTCCCACTCTCACCTAGGTGAGCTCCAACTGAATGATTACTGTATGATTAATCAAAACTATTATGCGTCACAGGCAACTAAATTGAAAGAAAAACACAGAGTTAATGGTTATATATTTATATCTCAGCTTTACAAAGACTGAAAGCAGACTCTACCACCATGAGTCAAAAAAAGAAACGAAGACCTGATATTATAACAAAAACTAGCAACAGTAACTTCTGAGCAATGGGGAGCTATTTGATTAAAATTAAAGTTACTAAATCCTCGAGCCATGAGAAGTGGACTCAAAGTCAGTAATTGAGTTGACAAGGTAAAGCGTTTATGCAACTCAAGACCTGAATGATGATGGTGATGAATGGTGTTATATATCTAAATCCCTGTTATGCGTTGGTGGGTAAGTGGGGCCGGTTTGGGCTATTACCCAGGTAATAGAAGATCCTGCAGTGAGATGTTGCTTTCACCACATCCACCCAACCAAGTGTGTGATCCATTTTTGGTGTAAATTAGGTCCCCTCAAATCACACAGCCCGGTGGAATAGGGCCAGGCGTTTGATGAATAGATAGGAAAGGGGATTTGAGGAAAGATGTGACAAAGACTACACAACACCAATATTGATCAGGGTGACGATGAGCAGCACATCAACATACATTTCTTTGTGTAAGAAAATTAAGAAATGAGTATTACACAGTTCAGTTAAATCCATTGCGAGCAGTCCTTCAGCCACAAGTTATATTATATATCTATTTTTAAAAAGAACTTTTTATTAAGTTACAACAAAGACCGGGTGTAGGCACAAGCAATACAAATTTGCGATAGGTCTTTCCTCTTCCAATACTGATATCATCATTTTAGACATCGACATATAGACAAAATGAAAATCATTACAGGCTTTTACATCCATACGTTATCTAACCCCCCAAAATAGACAACACAATACAACAAACTCAAATCATATTGTGGTAGGCAGCAGGGGCTATAAAACTGCGAAGACGACACGTCTAGGGGGGAGAATCCATCACCTTTGTCCTCAGCTGGGCCATTAATGTTCGCCTGTCCCTCTGGAGCTCCTCTGTCGGGGAGATGCAAATGTCCCCCCTATATTTGTTCCATTTTCCCCATTTTTGATCCGATGACTGTTTTTTGCTTTGGGTCTCTGTTGCTGCCGTCCCGCCTGCCTAGTGGTCAGCCCTGAGAGTGGAACGCCAAGAACCGTTGAGTGCACTGCACGCCGAGAGCGACGAGAACGCGGCGCGGTTGAGCGCTGGTGAAGCGTTGCTCGTGCCGAGTCAGCACGGGAGCTGCGGCGCCCGCCAGGAGTCCTCCCGGAGCCGCCGGGGCCAGGCCAAGCTTCGGGTCATGAATGGAGAGGCGTGCCGCAGACCACGCCGTGCCGCGGACCGGCAGTCTGGCAGCAACACAAGGATATTTCCCTTGGAGGACCCAGGGATAGTCCGATTTCACAGGACCCCCAGTAAGCATACTGAGAGGGAAAAAGAACTCAAATTGGGTCCCGTCGGAACAAGACGTAAAAGGTCACAGCCGACCCACCCAAAAAAAAAAAGTGCCAGACCTCCTGGAGGAAAGCAGCCAACAGGAGAAGGCGGTAGCGTGCGGAAAGAATCCCCAGGCGAAGGAAAGGTGGGGAAGACTGAGCGGCAACGGTCCCAGGTACATTCAGTGTTAAACAAGGAGAATTTTAAATGCAATCTGGCAGGCAAGACTGGATAAGGGCTTAACAGAGGTAAGTGTATGTACGTTTGTGAGAACAATTGCAGTAACCCATTGCCCCTCTAAGTACCTACAAACTATTAATCTTAGTTGAGTAGGGGGCAAGTATAGGGGGTGAAGTAAGGATTACGTAAGGAAGCATTTTTAAAGTATATCGCACTGTAATATTGGAGTCATAGTGCTCAACAAAAAGGAATAAGCCCTGAACCAAGGGACGATGGCGCCCAAGAGGAAGCAAAAACCCTGCAAGGAACCTGGGGAGGAAAGCCCAGGGAGGAGTGAGCTTCCCAGGGGATCCAGGACCTTCAACGAGAGCCAGGAAAGCCACACTAGCCCCGGCGGGATAAGCAGGGGGCACCTCAAAAAAGAAAAAATAAAAAGCCAACAAAACGACTCTGCAAGTTCTCAATGGCAGTACCTCAGTAACAAAATCTAAAGGCAGTACTTCAGCAACCAAATCCATAAAGGACTTTCAAGGGAAAGACTACAAAAGGTGAGACCTAACTGCAAAGTCCTTGGAAATTGAAGAAGAGCGCCAGAATGGGAATGGCATGGGAGAATCTCCAGAGGAGTTAGTGTGGAGGCATCATTCTTAATAAACCACTCCCCTCTGAGCCAAAATGAGCAAATAACAGCCCTGCATCTGTCATCCTCCCCATAATTATTCTCAAGGCAAGCATCCAATCTAGAGAATACAATTCAAATGGAAAATAACAGCCAAGGGCCATGTTTTGACTGGGGTGACTTACCAAACTGATCAGAACAACATTCAAATGGGATAAGAACTCAAACCCAGTAGGAAACATCGAGAACTGGGATTGCAGATGCCCCTGTAAGAAATAGTCTTCAAGACTTGGATATTTCCATAACTCCCTCCTCCTCAATAATGGACTTACTATTGATGCTGCAGAAAACCCTGCAGGGTATTCTAGAAGTAACAATGTTGAACAATGGGGTCCTGAAAACGCAAAAGCTTTATTTAAAAAAGATTGAAGAGAAGTTGGTTGGAATTAGAGGGCAAATGCCATACATGTTGAGACCAGTAGCCGTCCCCCAGCCCACAGAACAGAATTTAGTTAGAGAAACAGTAGAATCTCCTCATAATGTATATATATCTAAATGCCCGATGCTGATTAAAAGAAGATGGGAATATGCAAGATATAGTCTCCAGAATTGTAGGGGTCATGTGAAAAGAAAGATACGTAGGAAGAGGGATACTAAAGTAGAAATAAAGGGAAAAAGGAAGGAAAGGGAGAAAGAGTTAAACTTAAAATCTCCTGCTCCGACATTGGTACCCGTCAAGCCCCCCCGAGCTGAGCTTATGAGGAATGCTCCCTATGACCAAGAAAGGAGCAACTAAAAATTAAAACCACAAATACAAATCAGATAGCAAAATTATCCTATGCTGGACTAACCAGGAAGTCTCTGAGACATTATAATCTAGAAGAAGCAGCCCAGCTACGAGGTAAAACAGAAGTAGAAAGTAAACAGGGGCATGCCGGGTAGGTACAATGCAGGCAGGTAGACTTAGAAAGCTCCATGAAAGGGTTAGAGGTAGGTAGCAACAAATGGCTATACCTCGAACCGGAACAATCTGGACAAAAGGGGAAGAAGTTAAGGAAGTTGAATCCTTTAAATGGGGCTAAAATCCTATTCTATTTTCTAAATGCCCATGTCTGAGGGGGATAGGTTCAAAAGATATGAGACAGGTGGGCTTTTTAAATGGAAAGGAAATCACAAGAGTATTATTCTACTCTGACCTAGTAAAAATGGCCATCGGGAAAGCGGCGAATGAGATACTTCAGGAAGGTATAAGGCTAATCCCAGAAAGAGAACTAAAGGGAAGTGGCAATCAGGTAGTAGCTTCCTAAAGTGCCATGCAGGTCTCGGTTGGAGACAGGTGAGACTACTGGAGGAAAATGAAGAAGGTGGTAGCATTTTGAACATAGTGGTCAACAATTCAGTAAATGGTGACTCTTGGGGTAACTGGAGCCAAAGAAGTAGCCTAGCAGGACCCTCCCAGAAGTATAAGAATGTAACGGAGGAAGATGGTGGTTTAAGTGAGGTGGAATAGGATGAAGGGGTGTCGCATAGCCTACGTTTCCTATCATGAAACATAAATGGTCTTCGAGACGGAATAAAACAAGAAGGTATAAATAAATTAGTAAATAATGTGGAAATTGCCTGTCTACAAGAGGCCTGGCTATGCGATGAATCCCCTATTTTTGTAGGTTACCTCCAACTATGTCGACCGGCAAAGAAAAAAAGGTTTGGACGCCCGGCCGGAGGGATTATGACACTCCTATCTTCAAAAGTAACAAGAAATGTGACTCTGTTAAAAGTAAAATGTAAATGGCTATTGGTGTGTAGACTATCTCTGTTGATCCTGGATAAGAAATATGAAAATGTAATTGTAATAAATGTGTATATGCTATGGGAGAACGCTAGAGAGTACGGAATTGAGCTAGGGAATTTTAAAGATGATATAGATTCCTTATACGAAAAGTACAGTTCAGATGTATTTCTTATTGTGGGGGATTTCAATCATAAGCTGCATCCAAAGAAGGTTGACTGCTGGCATAGGGAAATACTTTACGCATATGGAATACATCAAGCAAGTTTCCCAGCCTGCAAAACTTCAAAAAAGGATATAGAACTGGTAAACTATCTAAGGACGAAGGGTCTATTCTGCCTGAATGGCAGACTTAAAGCAGACTGGCCAGCAAAGAAAACATTCAAAATTGGCTCACAAAATTGCCCAATTGATTGTTTTCATGTTTGCTTGGAATTTTCCTCTCATGCGCGAATTTAAGATACTGCATAATGAAGGCAGCGACCATAAACCTATGCAGTGGAAGACACAAGGGGGAACTAGGGAACACAGAGATAAAGTAATCCCACAACAAGTTGAATACTAAGCATGGGCGAATTTTGTGAATTCGCGATCCGCGGATTTGCGAATTCGCGAATTCGCGATCCGCAAAATTCGCGAGTTCATGCGAATTTGGGGATTTTTTTTTTTTTGCGTTTTCGCGGAAGCTTTGCGTGTTCGCGGGGGTTCGCGGGGCGCTTTGCGTGTTCGCGGATTTTTTATTTGCCTGGTTAATCACTGCCACCCTCTCGTTTTTATGCCCTTCTGCCCTCTGTACCACTCGTTTCTGTGCCCTTCTGCTCTCTGCCCCACTCATTTTTTGTCCCCTTCTGCCCTCTGTCCCACTTTTGTGCCCTTCTGCCCTCAGCCCCACTTAGAATGGCGCTGGCAAGCTTCCAGCGCCATTCTAAAATAGCTACGAAGAGCTTCAAAAGGAAGCACTAATAGATAAAGTAAAGCAGGTGCTCGAGTTGAAGGTCAAATTAAGTTACACAATCATTAATCACCCCAAGTTTGGGGTGATTAATGATTGTGTAACTGAATTTGAGCTTCAACTCAAGAACCTGCTTTACTTTATCTATTAGAGCTTCCTGTTGAAGCTGACTTTTGTAACTATTTTAGAATGGCTCTGGCAGCTTGCCGGCGCCATTCTAAAAGAGTTACAAAAGTCAGCTTGAACTTTTGACCCAATCCGTTCCACTCGCGGATTTTGCGGGAAATTCGCGAATCTCGCGGATTGCGAATTTACCGAAAATCCGCAAAATCCGCGAGCGTAACAGATTTTCCGCCCATGCTTATTGAATACCCCAGGAGAGCGTCAACTAGGTTGACGGAAGAATACTTTGAAAAACTAAGGATATTTCAGTATAAGGTAGAATTGGTGGATACAGGGAGCAAAAAACTGGAGTGGTTTGAGGGGAAAATAGACCAAGTGGTACAATGTCTCCGAACGGAACTAAAAAAAAGGTTAAAAGAAAAGATACAAACCAGGTTAGATGACCAAAATGGTTCTCCGCTGACTGTTGAAATAAAAAAAGGGAGATAAGGATAGTAACAAGAAGTATTAGGGAAAAGTATAACTGTGGGAATTTGAGATACTGCATAATGAAGGCAGCGACCATAAACCTATGCAGTGGAAGACACAAGGGGGAACTATGGAACACAGAGATAAAGTAATCCCACAACAAGTTGAATACCCCAAGAGAGCGTCCACTAGGTTGACGGAAGAATACTTGGAAAAACTAAGGAAATTTCAACATAAGGTAGAATTGGGGGATACAGGGAGCAAAAAACTGGAATGGTTTGAGGGGAAAATAGACCAAGTGGTACAATGTCTCCGAATGGAACTAAAAAAAGGTTAAAAGTAAACAAGATACAAACCCAGTTAGACGACCAAAATGGTTCTCCGCTGACTGTCGAAATAAAAAAAGGGAGATAAGGATAGTAACAAGAAGTATTAGGGAAAAGTATAACCGGGAGAGACAAAGCTACATTAATAAACTGAAAAAAAGAGTATAAAAAGATGATCACAGATGCAAAAAGGTCGTATAAAGAAAAATGCTGGGTAAACCTGCTAGAATGGATTGAATCAGAAAATATAAGACAGTTCTGGAAGCTGGTAAAAGCATCAGCTGATCATCCTGCTGGAGCAATGAACTGTGTCGTAGACGAGGCAGCATGGGAGAAGTACCTGAAGGAACTGTATGGCCCTCGAGGGAAATTAGTAGTCATATAACCCCAGCCTTGGCAAGACCTAATGGAAGATCTAAAACCAGACTTTACTGTACAGAATGTAGAAAATACAATAATGAAATTGAAATTAACACGAGCAGCTGGACCCGACAATCTCCCAGCAATAATACTAAAGTCTCAGATAAAGTGGTGGGTGAGATTTTATTCCCAATTGTTCCAGGTAATATTATCTGAGGGGAAAATGGCATTGAATTGGAAGGGGGCAGTAATAAGGTGAATCCACAAAAAAGGTAGTATGAATGTACCACAAAACTACAGGGTGATTAATCTGCTAGACAGAGAAGAAAAAGTCTTCTCAAAAATAATTTTGAATAGGCTAAATGATTGGGTGGAGGAGTTCTCAATTGTACGCGCTGAACAGGGGGGGGCTTCAAAGAAGGGCACTCCACGGTAGATCACTGCTTTGCATTGTGGGCTATAGCACGTAAGTCAACGGAACAAACCGGTAAGCTGTGCTGCTGTTTAGTTGACTTTCGGGCAGCGTTCGACTCAGTAGACCGAAACTGCCTCTGGGAAACTTTTGCAAATAAAAATATACCGGAAGGCCTGCTGGCTATACTAAAAGAGTTACACCGAGGTAATTGGGCACAAGTAATTAAAGGCATCGAAGGGTCACTGATGCCAAAAATACCAATTGGAAATGGCCTTAGACAGGGCAGTGTATTGGCCCCTCTGTTATTTTCCATATTTCTATCAGACTTACCAGCTTTCCTTGAGGTAGAAAGAAGTGCAAGCCCAAGAATGGTCGGTAAAAAAGTGTCCTGTCAACTGTACGCAGATGACTTGGTAATTTTAGACCAGATGGAACTGGCCCACCAAAGAAAGCTAAATGCTTTTAGACAAATCTGTGAAAGGAAATTTTTAATTGTAAACCTGGAAAAGACAAAAATGTTATGCTTTGGTAAAAAAAATATTACGTTTAATTAGTGCTTAGGGGATCTGAAACTGGAAACAGTGAATGAACATCGCTACTTAGGGATGTGGTTCGATAGGTCCTTAAAGTGGCATGTGCATCTCGAAGCTCAGAAAGCAAAAGCCTTTACATCGATCTGTGGTCTGAAAATATTTAACCATGATTACGGTGATATGTCTCACATACGGATGTATGTCGCTACAACGCATACTTTACAACGCATACCTTTACAACACATTTTTTACACCGCAACATCCATTACAAGGCATTCCATTACAACGCATGCCATTACAACAAATTCCTTGAAACTACCTTTACAACGCATTCCACTACAACGCACACTACATTTACAACGCATACCATTACAACGCATACCATTATGTTGCATGTATGGTAAGTATTGGATAGTGTAGGAGTAAAAATTACTATTCTAACTCCAGGGGGGTGCAACAGTAGGGTAAGTATTGGATAGTGTAGGGTTAAAAAGTACTATTCTAACTCCAGGGGGTGCAACAGTGGGGTAAGTGTTGGATAGTGTAGGTATGCGTTGTAATGGTATGCGTTGTAATGACATGCAATGTAGTGGTATGCGTTGTAGTGACATGCGTTGTAATGGTTGCGTTGTAATGGCATGCGATGTAATGGATGTTGCGTTGTAAAAGTTTTGTTGTAAAGGTAGTGCGTTGTAAAAGTTGCGTTGTAAGTGTTGTTTCCCCTCACGGACTGCTGTTAAAGGCGTTCAGTGCAATGATACCCTCACAAGTACTTTATGGAGCAGAAGTCCTTTATTTAACCGGTAAAAGTGACTGGGACTTGGAGGAAGGAAAATACCTGAAAACTCTGTTGACTTTGCCACGCTCATCGATGATCCAAGCAATAAGAACCGAGCTGAGAACAACAGCTCGGGGGTTGAATCACAAATGGCTTTAATTGGATTTTGGAAACACTGAGAAAGGCCAGAAAGTATCCAACGGTGCAGAAAAGAGTCCCAGTCTAGCAACCAAAGTGGGCAAAAGTGAATAGGAAGAAGATCTTGCAGGCCTGTGACAATTTAAAGGTTGAATTTTGCCCCGAATCCTTACAAGTAGAATGTACTAAAAGTGAGCTGAAGATTCTTGGTTAAGAAGTCTCTAGAAGAACAGACATGGGATATCTGGTTAAGTCATGGTCAAACGAAAATTGGCTCCCTTACCTGGCTATTGTACCAAACCATTGGTATAAACAAGAGATATTAAGATTGCGAATTCGTATAAATCCATGGTTGTTAAATGAAGAATTAAAAACAGAAATGTTGGACCACGAAGGGCTCTGTAAGTGCAGGCTGGGAACAAAAGGTGATATAGTGTACATCCTATTAGACTGTACAACAATACTGGAGCAGCGTAAATTATATCTTCGACCAATACTTTTAAAATATGATATAAGGCTACTGGCTCAGGCGGTCAACCTATTTACAGAAATGCCTACTATTGAAATCGCAATTGCTGTAGGAAACTACATGAAGGTAATACAATGTTTCCTTAGAACATGAGCCATAACCCTTAGAGTTTTTATAATATTGTACCTTTTAAATAAAAGAGAGAAGAAGGAAAGTCAATATAACATTTTCTCCCAAAATAGGTGAATTGTATAGTTTTTTAAAGGTTGGCTTTAAATTACATATAAAGTTTTAGAGTGCAAGGTTGCCCAATGAATTATTTGACGCTATTGTTACTTCATTTTAAACTATTTATTCTGTTGTTAAGATTGTATAAATTGTATAGTTTGTATAAATTATGCTGTGGAATGTTTTAACTGCAATCGGTTTTATCATTGTATAAAGACCAAGGTCTAAATAAACATTATCTTGACTGACTGACTGATCCCATTTCTTGGGGCAACCCCTACCCTTGAACACAGATTTTTCGGCAATCATTGCGGTGTCCATATGCTTAGCCCAATCTACCAAGAGCGGAACTTCCACCACCCCCCATTTTCGTGCAATATTTAGTTTTGCAGTAACAAAGCCCTTCGAGGCCCAAGTCTGTTCGGCTTGAGATAGGTCAGTCGCCCCCCAAATATTAAGCAGGCATAGTTGGGGAGATAGCTCAATAGACCTTCCACTTGCCTTCACAAGTTGACGGGCAATCTTTTCCCAGTATCCCTGAATTTGAGGGCTGTCCCATATAGTGTGATAGAAATTACCCACTCATTGCAGTGACGGAGACAGAGTGGATCAGGGCGTCTACCTAGTTTAAACAATAGAGTGGCATCAAAGTAAACCCGGTGAACGATCTTGAGCAAGAGGAGCCGCATGCACATGGTAATAGCAACTTCGCGGGGGAAGCCAGTGCGTCTCGCCACATATCGTCCTCCATCTCTCCCAGGTCTCTTTCCCAGCCCACTCTTAGTTTTTGCATCAGGTCAGCTTGATTATTAACTAGTTTCTTATATGTGAGCAAGATGGCTTTGCTCTCCATAGGATCCAACACCAACCTGTCCTCTAAGGGAGAAGAGTCTGGGAGGGGGACCTCCTTCGGCAAGGCAGAAGATACAGCATGCTTGATCTGCAAGTATCTAAATGTCTCGGATTGAGCCAATTGATATTTCAACTGAAGTTCTGTGAATGTGGCCAGCCTCCCCTTCATCCAGATATCCCTGAAAACAGATATCCCAATTGTGTACCATTTGTCAAACCCTGAGCAAGTACTGAGGTGACTGAGAATATCGGGTTCCCACAAAGGAGTCACTTTCATCAGACGGTTATGCCATCCCAACTTTCTGGTGACGCTGTTCCAGGTCTCAACCGTTCTTGCTGTGGGCCCAGTTAAGTTAATTTTGCGAGGATTGGAATACAGCGCTCTGTTATAACCGCCCGCCCCATTAGCCAATGGTCTGTTTGGAAATTAGGGTCATCCTGGGGGCCAAACACCCATCTATTGATTGCGATCAATTGGGACGCTTGATAATAGAGTCTTAGGTTCGGTAAACCAATGCCCCCATGGTAAGCTTGTTCATCGCTATTCGCGGTGTGCGGTCTTCCCACAACAACCCCCGTAATACACTGTCTATTTGGGGAAAATAGGAATCTGGAACCGGGTTCGGGGTATTATGCAAGGCATAAAGGAAAGGCGGGAGGGCAAGCATCTTGAATAAGGATGCTCGCCCCAGGAGAGTCAGTGGGTGAGAACTCCAATGGAGGGCCTCCGACCTGAAACGCTGAAGAGGTCTGAGTAGGTTTTTATCAAAGAAGAGATCGACCTCTGGAGTGACAAAGATGCCTAGATACCGAAAACCCCGGGGGCCACTGAGATCTCGTAGCCCGAGGGCTCGCCGGAGGAGCACCCCATAATTCATACATCTGGGATTTGGACCAGTTTATACGATAACCAGAGTGGGCCACGAAGATGTGGAAGATATGGAGCACCCGTCGCAGCAAGCACACGGGGGAAGTCAGATACAAAAGGATATCATCTGCCTAGAACGAGATCCGATCTTCATGAGATGTTGTCCATTTAAGCTTCGTATCCCCGGGTCACCTTGAAGCCACACTGCAAGCAGTTCCAATACTAACGCAAAGAGTAATGGAGACAGGGGGCACGATGGCTTTGTGTAAAAGTGGCAGAGCGATGATTATTGACGACATGTGCAGTGGGTTGGATATACAATAGTCGGACCCAGCTAATCACTTTGGGACCGAACCCCATTCGGGCCGAGATGGCAAAAAGAAAATCCCATTCTATTGTGTCAAATGCCATAGAGGCAGCCGTTGATAACAGGATTGCACCTTCTTCCAAGGTGGGATCCACACAAGAACCCCTTGCACCCGTCGCAGATTTCGGGCCTTATTTCTCCCCGGCATAAATACAGACTGATCCGGAAGACCAAGTCTGTGACTTAAGGGAGAAGTCGAGTCTCCAGTAGTTTAGTCAGGATCTTGGCTTCAACCGTCAGTAGGGAGATTGGGCGGCATGATGTGCAATCCTCAACAGGCTTGTTTGGTTTGTAAATGACCACAATGGCTGCGTTTCGAATATCTGCAGGGAGGAGACATGACTCAAAACATTCAGTATATAGATTCAAAAGGTGTGGCGCCAGGAGCGTCAACATGGGTTTAAAAAGCTTGATTGGGAGCCCATTGGGACCCATGGCCTTACCGGATCTGACATCTGGTATTGCCTTCTGAACCGCTGTTACTGTAATGTCCACCTCCAGGGTATTCTGTTCCTGCAGGGACTTGGTAGGAACGTCGGTGGTGACTAGGAGATCAGCCGAGAGCGAGGCCTGAGATGTAGGCGAACTGGTATAGATCTCCTCATAATGGATTGCAAAGGCGTTAGCTATAGATCTCCTCATAATGGATCGCAAAGGCGTTAGCTATCAGTGAGTCGGTTATTGCGTGTACCCATCTAGCAGCCTGCTCCTTCCGTTCAAGCCACTCCAAAAGCTTGCCCGTCCACTCGCCCTGTTCATAAACCCAATGGCGGGAAGCCAAGGAGCTCGCCATGGCGCCCTCAGAAAAGAGTTGTCTATAATCCTGTCTCTTGAGCGCGTGGCTGAGTTGGGATGTGTGGTTAGGATCTCGCGCAATCGCCTCCTCCAGAACAGAAATATCCGCCTCTAATTCAATCACCCTCCTGACCATTCCACCCTGTGTCCCACGGCTAATGACAATGCCCTGCCCTTTAAAACTGCCCCAAAAGCCCCCCAGTGCGTCACTGCTGAGTCGACAGAACCCAAATTCTCATCAAATTAATATTTTGTGTGCTTATGGAGAGTTTCTTTGATATGCAGAATTTTGAGTGCCCAGGGCTGTATGGTAATGGAAAAGGGGGACCCGAACGGCGGAAGCCCAAGGCATCCAGAACCGGAGAATGGTCGGAAATCCCACGAGCCAGACAACTGGATCCTGTGAAAGCATGATCATCTTGGGCATGTGTGAAGATATAATCAATCCGCGATTGGCTACCGTGTACCCCCAATTGTAACGTGAAGCGTGTGTGCAGCCGATTGAACCACCTCTAAATATCCACAACTCCCAGGGCATTCGTAAACTCCAACAATTATGAGCCTCTAGGTGGGTCCCCCTGGAGCAGGAGACGGTCCAGAGAACCGTCCATCATAAGATTGAAGTCCCCTTCCCAATATTAATTCCCCCAAAGGCAATTTCAGCAATAGGGAGCCCACATCACGCAGCGTCTGATGCTGCAGTCCGGGGGGGGGGGGGCATAGACAGAAACGACATTGATGACTCTGCCCTCCCAGAAGCCCATCACTGCAGCACATCTGTCCTGTGGGTCAGTCCAGGTGGTGTGGGTGAAATAGGGATAACCCCTCCTGATCCAGATCCCCACCCCTCTGGAACCGGAAGTGAAGCCAGATTGAACCACTAGCCTATAGCCTTTCCTATTCAGGGCCCTACATGAGTTCCCCACCAGATGCATCTCCTGAAGCGACACAAGATCCAGCTCAGCCCGCTTGATATACTGCAATACAACACCCTTCTTAAATGTATCACCTAAACCGTTAACGTGGCCAGGATATCAAGCATGACCGAGGGCGGCCAAAGTGGATATCACACACGCCATTAACAATTACATTAATTGTGAGAATGTAGAGATCATCATTTGAAAGTGCCAGCACCCAATACAAACAAAACATACAAAACAAACCTCACATCATCCCAATAGGAACCCCTCCTCCCTGCCTACCTGCTGAACGAACCTAAAACCACCTGCCCCCCCAACTTGCTGAGTGCCTGTCGCCCACCCTCAACAACTTCAGGTACGTGTACAACCCCCATTCCCTAAAGCACTAGTCAGCAAAACATATCTCCATCCCTGGCTCCAACACCCCGAGAATACAACATGCCGCAATAAATTTGACATAGAATGGTAAATGACTCCAGAGACCTGAGCATTAGAGTCTCGGTGAACATCAAGGCAAGCACCCCCCACCCAAAAGTACATTTAACAACCCACAGGTCTGAAGAAGTTTGTGGCCAAAAAGTAGCCCGGCAGGTCGTTACAGACAAAGGAACTGGCAAATAGGCATCAGAGAGGTCAGTCTTACGTGATCACCCCGTGGGGCTTTGGGAACTGCCTTCAGAAGGAGGCGGGATCTAGGTTGCTGGCGCCTTTCTGTGAGTTCCTCGGCAGTTGGTGGCGGCTTGTGGGGTTTCTTGGCACCCGTACGCCAGTCGTCAAGCCAGTCCCAGGCATCCTCAGGACTAGTGAAAAACCACAGTTTGCCATCTGACTCAATTCTAAGTTTCGCTGGGAATAACATAGCATGTTTAATCCCTTGATCCCTGAGAGCGCGTTTCACCTCCAGAAAGCTCCGACATTGTTTCTGGACTCTCAGGGTGAAGGTCAGAAAGAACAATACTCTACTGTTTTTGATGGTCAGTGGGGGTGCCACCCTCACCGTTTGTAGGATCAGATCATGGTCGCGATAGCTAAACACCCGGGCAAGGAGTAGACAGGGGGGCCCCCGGCTTGGGCCTACCACCAGGCACACAATGAGCCCGTTCGATAGAGAAGCATTTGGATAGGCCCCTTGGCTGCAGACGCTGCAGGAAAAGCTCCCCAACATATAGATCAGGAGTCGGCCCCCCCGCCCGCTCCAGAACGCCAAGAATTTGGATATTGTTGCGTCGCATCCTTCCCTCATACTCATCCAGCTGACCTGCCATCGCATTGTGAGAAGAACGCAGCTCAGTCACCTGCTTCTTAAGGAAGGCTGTGTCAGTTACCAGCACCATTGTGGTGGTCTCGACGGTAGTCACTCGATCGGCCATTTTCCGCATATCCTCCCTTATGAGGGCCACTTCTGTTGTGAAGTTTCAATACTGTTCACTAGAGAAGTCCGCACATTGGTGATAGCCGTCAGGAGGTCTTTGTTAGTGGGCTCCGGGTCGTCCCCCTGTACTGTCGCAGTGCCTGATTTGACCTCATGGCTCTTCTGCCACGCACATTTCTCTAGTTTGGCTTGTGCCGCATTCTGCCCACTGTAACCTGACACCATGATGGGTCCATGGGCAGGGAGTTGTGCAGGGCAAGGAAGCTAGAGTTACTCATCGCTACCTGTCGTGGGGCACCCCACTCGGCCTGTCGGCTTTGAACCGAGCCTTCGTCACCCCTCAGGAATTCCAGCGCCAGCAAAACGCTCCTCAAACTCCACTCGGGTGCATGTCAGTCAACCACAGGCAGTAATTTGTAGCAGGGAGGGACGCTGATACTCTGCACGTCTCAACAAACCGGTAATACTCTGGCTGGCGGAACCGAAGGAATCCACGTACGTCTCGGGTGTAGGCCAGCTCACCAGCCCATAATATTTCTCGCAGCTTCCACCTTGTGCACGCCACAAATCAAATCCGGAACACCCACTATCATCCAAGCGAGGACATGTGCTACAGACACAGCAATAGGGCACTATTGGGCCAAAGACAAGTTAATAATATCAAGCAGCTACTGACCCCAATGGGTGATCGGATCGGCCTTCAGCAGTGGTGGTGCAGGTTCTCTAGCGGCAGACTGCAAGTGCCCACAGTGTTATCCCCATGGCCGCCTCTGCCTGCTGGAAGGGGAGGGAGGTGCAAAAAGCCGAAAGAAAATGCGCCCCCCCCCCCCTCCCCCAGCGCGGCATCCGCGAGATAGCTATGGAATACCGGAGGAGAGGCCAGGCACCTGTTGTCAGTTCCTGAACACAGGGCTGCTCTCCCCACATTTCAGGACCAGCCGTGGACCAGGCCGCATCCATGGCATCGCGCAGCTCCTCGTAGCTGCCCGGTTGCACTTCCTGTCAGCCCAGCCGCCTCCAGTGAAGTCAATGTGCAGAGCGTCTGCCGGCAGCTAGTCCAGATGGGCCCCAATTTCACACTGCAGCTCGAGTGGCACCACCGGCGGTAACGCCTCAGGGCGCAGATCAGGCCAGGCCGGATGTCTGTAAATGGATTTATCGGGAGTGACACGACGGAGCTCAGCTATCTTCCGGCGATTCCTGTCGACAGTTGGCTGCGCCCCCAATATATATCTTTAAGTTCTGTCATAGGTTTGAAAAATACAAATTATGGAGGAGTGGAAAGAAGTTTAGTCTGGGGGAGCTGAGAGAGGCTGTATGAAGTGATAAGTGCCAGGATACTCAAGCAATTTGAATTTAACCAGCCACTTGACCCTGAACAGTGACAGAAACACCTTGGTTAGTGAGTGCAAAAGGAAGGCAGCTAGGAAGGGTATTTGTGGTCACTGAAAGGCTTGAAAATGTGTTGGGGCACTATCAAAGCTGGGGTACAGGGAGGGAACATTTGAGGAGCAATGAGATGGGAGTGGTGGAGGTCACAAAAGGAGCGGGAGGCACAGAGGTATGGGGATCCTGGATTCACAGTAGGAGGGGTCAAAAAGTCCCTGCTAAAGTTTACTGTGCTACCTTGTTCAAATGTTATGCAGCCTAGCTCATGTGGAGTGTACCAGCTACCAAGACTCCGACTTCGAGCAAGAGCATAGGCTGCTGCAATCATTTGTTTGATCAGCCATGGTAGATCAGTTAACTGGGAAGTGAGAGCAATTTACAACAAGTCAAAGACAAGTAGCTGTATATACTGGGCTGATCAACCTCAAAACTCTCATCATAACATTTAGCTGAGTGTGTGCATCATGTGATGATGATGTGGCATAACAAGTCTGTCTCCAGTTACAAACAGTCCCCCCGACCACAACCACATAAGAAGAGTTTACATTTGAGCCAGCATACACACTCAGCAGCATTTCACATATAAAAGCACCTCTCCAGTCCACAGAACTGAGTAGGCCTCGGAGTCATCATCATGTTGAGTTCCTTTTGAAGTTGATAGACTCAATACCTTCCTTCTTCTGGCTGTTGAGTTAGAACCACCCTGAGTTCTTCCATCCTCCATCTGACTCCGAGTAACGAATATGTCCAACTTCGTCCCGAAAACTGTAGTGTGCTGCTGTTGAAGAACAAGAAGAGCAATAGAATTTGAGTATTTTGTACAGATTTGTGTTTGTTAAGTAAAGTGACTGTTCTGGTCTTGGAAAAACTAAAAAAAAAGAGTGGACCTTGCAATTAAATCTTGCTTAGTGTGAAAGGGCCAATCAACTTCAGGAAAAATGATCTCCCATCAGGCCCCAAACATTGCAAACCCTTGATATCAAGTTTTACAAATATTTAGTTGAACATCCTCCCTCACTGTCTACCACCACATGAATCATCACTCACAGTTACTCAATAATATATCACTTATTCGTGCAATAGGTAGTTACCTGTTCTAATCCAAACATGTTTGTATCTCTTCTTTGATGCAAGCAAAGCATTGGAATTCGCCAGTCTTGTAAATCAAATGATCTTTACTGGAGAAACACTGCTACAGTTATCTTAACTGTATTTTAATTTGTGCCACTATTGCGCTGTAACTAACCTGTGTTCAAAGTTGACAGGTTACTGACTTAATTTTTGTTTCAGGGGCTTCACGGCGGCCGGCTGAGGGCTGATCGCTGGGGCGGGCTCTCAGCAGCCGCGGGCGCCATCTTGGGTCGGGTTGGCCGGCGCACGGGACCCTTGACACACCCCCCTCGTCACTCCTCTATTTGAACGGCCACCATGTGTCAGCGCAGCGGACGAGCGCAGCGGGCGCGACGAAGGCGCGCCGGAGTTGCGCCTGAGTTAAGCCCTTCTGCGCCCGTCCGCGGCCGGCAGGGGCTAGGGGCATCTCACTCTGCCCATCTGATTACCTATTCGTTACCTCAGCTTTGCTCCTACTGGACCCCAGGTTCTATCCTACCCTCTGTATCCTCCTGAGTGACTTCCCTTGGCTTGTTCACTTCGCCCCCTCACTCTCCCCCGGTTATTGTTTCTCAGTTGAAATCCTTGCCCTTCTCTCCACCCCCCACCCCCCTCCCCTCTTTCACTTCTCATACACCGGTATTTAACATCTCGGCCTCTCTACTCAATACCAGGTCAGCTGTTCAACATCAGTACGAGCTATTCGATTATATTGATACGCACAAACCCGACCTCCTGTTTTTAACTGAGACCTGGTTCTAGGCTGACTCCCTGCCCAACGTTCTAGCTGCATTGCCCCCCTCACACTCTGCCATCCGAGTGGATCGGCCGGAGGGCAAGACGGGCGGTGGAAAGGCCTTGATAGCTCACGCTGATCTCCACTTCCAGATGCTCCCCTCCCCCCTAATCCCTGAAGTAGACTGCTTGGTAGCGCGTTCTACCTCATATCAAATCCCCTTGACCTGCGTTCTCATCTACCGTCCCCCACGACCCACCCCATCTTTCATTCCCAGCTTCCAAGAGCACCTGGCTACACTGGCGATAAACAATTCGTCAGTCCTAGTCTTAGGGGACCTCAATTTCTGGCCAAACGATCCTGCTGAAAAGTCCCATTCTAAGGAGTTTACTGATCTCATGACCAGCCTTAATTTTGTACCTCATATTCATAGCCCTACCCACATTCACGGTCATGCGTTGGACCAAATTTGGGCTCTGAATGTCCCCACTACTCCCCCCATAATTTCTCCCTGTCCCTGGTCGGACCACTCCCTTATTTCATTTTCCCTTGCCCTAGCCCCCGAAGTTAAGCCCTAGCTCCCCAAGAACACCTGGATCAGGAAATGGGGCAAAGCCGACATGCCGTCCCTCTGCTCGTCCTTGTCCAAGACCAGTCCTGACCTCTCAGGTCTTGCTGCCCCAGCTCAACTGGTAACCATCAATAACTGGCTGACTCAAACGGGCGATGAATTCGCCCCCCTGAGACGGATCACGGTCAAACGGGCCCAAGCAGCTAACAGGTGGTTCAACTCTGACCTCAAGGTGAAAAAATTAGCTGCACGGAGAGCTGAGCGAGCCTGGAGGAGAGCCTATTGTCCTTCACTAAAATCTGTATACCTCTCTGTCCTACAGACTTATAAAAAAGGCATCCTCGAGGCTAAGACAGAATACTACTCAGGCAGGATACTAGCGGCGGACTCCCAGTCCTAAGAGATCTTTGCTACCGTTCATGAACTGGCAGCATCCGACAAAGCAACAGCTAAGATTCCCCCCTCCCAACATCTGTGCAACTCGCTCAATGAGTTTTTCATTGAGAAGGTCGCGCATATCAAAATTAACATCCCACCTCCTTCGTCAACATTTGTCAATACTTCCCCCCCCTCCAATTGCCTCTAAATTGGCTAGTATCCCCCTGCTGACCAAGGACTCACTTCTTCCTCTGCTCCGACGGGTGAAGTCGGGTTCCCCCCTGGATTTTGGTCCCGCCCACGTCCTAAGAGAGATCTTCTCGGCTTGCCCTACCCCCCCCTCACTTTCCTCAATGATTCATTAAGTAACGGTGTTGTCCCCAGCTCTCACAAATCAGCGGTCATTATCCCGATTCTAAAAAAAGCTGGCGCTGATCCCCTATCCCCATCCAATTACCGCCCCATTTCCCTTTTGCCCTATTTGGGAAAAGTCCTAGAAACACATGTCACCAGCACTTTGAGCACCTACGTGGAGGCAAACCATTGCCTCTCTCCCTGTCAGGCGGGCTTTCGACCTCTGCACTCCACGGAGAAGGTAGTGATCTCTGTGATGGACGGACTCCGCGAGGGTATTGACACCAACCTTTCGCAAGCCCTTGTCCTGCTGGACCTGTCCGCCGCTTTTGACACGGTGGACCACTCCATCCTCCTCACCCGTGTCAGGGCGGCGGGCATAGGTGGCTCAGCCCTCTCTTGGCTTAAATCTTTCCTGTGCGACAGGGCACAGGCTGTCCATCTCGCTGGCTTCGCTGCCTCTTCACGAAAGGTGGAGTGCGGCGTCCCCCAGGGCTCTTCTTTATCCCCTCTTTTGTCTAATTTATACATCTATCCCCTCATTTTTATGTTGCAGCAGCTCGAGGTCACGGTGTTCAACTACGCCGATGACCTCCAGCTAATTTTTAATCTTTCCCACTCCCCTTCTTCTGCCCAGAACTTTCAAACCGTTATGTTATTCATTCAGGACTGGATGAACTGCAACCACCTCAAACTCAACCCTGACAAGACAGAGCTGGTCTTGACAGGAGGTGGTTGCAGCCCCTGGTCCCCCTCCTTTTGGCCCCCTTCACTTGGTGTCCCCCCACTCCCGGTCCCTAAAGTTAAAACCCTTGGGATCTTCCTCAATTCTCAACTCTCTGTACACACCCAGGTCAGCTCGGTGGTATCTTCCTGTTTCTTCTCCCTCCGGACAATTAGGAAAATATCCCGCTTTTTCTCCCTCCCTGCACTTAAGATAATTGTGATGGCAATGGGGCTCTCGCGCCTCGATTATGGGAACATAATCTATAATGGCGCGCCGGCCTACGCTATACACCGCCTGCAACGATTGCAAAATCAGGCTGCCCGCCTGATCCATGGGCTACCCAAATTCCACCGGGTTACCCCACTGCTGAAGTCGCTGCACTGGCTGCCTGTGAGAGAGCAGGCCCAATTCAAGCTAGGTTGCCTCACTTTTCAGGCCAGGATGGGCACCGCCCCTGAGTTTATTTGCTCAGCCATCAGGCCCTATTTGCCGGGTAGAGAACTCCGCTCCACCCATATGGAACTCCTGGCTACACCCCGTTTCAAGAAAAAGAAAGCAGGCGGGGCGAAATTTGCGGCCCTTGCACCTGTCTTCTGGAACTCCCTTCCTATGACACTCAGAACCTCATCCTCCTATTTGGAGTTCCGGAAAAATTTGAAAACATTCTTATTCTCCAGAGCCTTCGCTGCCTAGTCTGTCCTTCTGCTGTTGCCGCTGGTCGTAGTCCTTAAAGCGCCATGAAACCGCTGGGTATAAGTGCGCTCAATAAATGTTTTTAAATTCAAATTAGGGGGGTACAAAAAAAGAGGTTAGGCATGGGAGCGAGGCAGGCATTTTCTCCAATGTCCTTGATGGGAATGGAGAGGATTCTTCACTGCCAACTAATTTAAGTCCAATCCAGCCATGCACGTGCCTGAAAATGGTGGGGCTACAGAAGTCAGACACAAGCCTATATATTTTCTTTGGGGGGCGGGCAGGGGCGGCAAATCAATTCAATTATAAATGATTAAAAGGTTCTGTGGAGTCCTACACTCAGTTAAAGAAATAGTTTGTCCAAAAAACTCAAGTGGTTCACGCAGAAGTTGGACATCAAGATCTAACACCCTTGAGTCTGACCAATTACCCTCAGTCCCATCCTCCTCCTGTGGTATATAAGGGATGGTGTAATTGTGTGGTATGAAATGTTAATTTTGATCAATGTCAATCTCTCCACGTTTTGAGGCGAGGGACTGGTCTTTCTCACTGTGACAACTGTGAGAGCTGCACTGAACAAATGCTAGCAAGACTAGCAAGATACTTGATTTCAGCCTGCTGAGCACTGGCCATTTCTACAGCTTCCTATACCAATACACCAATGGGTTTTGATCCACATAGACCTCTTTTGGGTCATCCAGATAGTCATAGAGCAGCATCTGAATGGTTATTGGTGCTGCCACATGCTCAACCTCCTTTGCTTTGCCTCTGCACTGGATTTTAGACTGGCAAATTGAAACCAGAGGTCTGGCCGATTGTTGTATTCCTGTTGTCGCTACCAGTTTTCGTACTACTGGTTTTGACTGCTGTGAGATAACAAGAATGCCCTCTGTGAAAGTTGAAGGCGGAACCACATAACTTGGGGAGGGACTCCAATTTCCAGTCATTCTTCTTCCAGGTCTCTGGCTCACTGAATAATCCACATCGTGTATTCTGAAACATCCCCTTCTGAAAAAGGAATAAAAGTGGGCAGTAGTGTACTGTGTATCAAGTATTGTGGCACAGATGTTTTCTTCGGACAATACAATGTTTTGTTACAGCCTTGTATTATTAAACCAGTGAAAGAGTAAGCTCTGAACCAAACTATGCACATCTTCATTTACACCTGCGAAGCTTTCAGCCATCATTTTTAAATGGTCCTGTAGCAGATGCAACAACAGGCTAGGATGACCCATCGTAACGTCCTCTTAGCTGACTTCCCATGTGAAAACCTCAAAAGGAAGTAGCCTTTCTATCAGGCACTTGACTAGGACACATTTGTCCATCACAATGGATAGTTTTTCACAGTCGTATCCCCGCCTCTTTCAATGACCTGCTCATTGACTGATTTGTACTGCTCAAACAGATGTTGCAACATGTAATAGGTCGAGTTCCAACGTGTTGGCACCTCCTGTATGAGTGCTTTAATTGCTACTCTGGTATCACACTGAATGATCCTTAACTGCTTCCAGGCTTTAAAAGAATGGCTGTAATGAGTGCAGATTTCTATGTCTTTGCAACAGTATGGGCACTCTCCATGGTGAACATGCCACCGAACGCCCTTAAAACTTTCTTCAGCTCAGAGACGTATATATACCTGTTGCCTAACTCCCACAAAAGAGATCCAATGTTCAGTGATAAACTTAATCTATGGATTGACAACTGGTCCATATTTCCTTTGACAGGTGGATAGTATGAACAGCACTCTGCTACAAATTTTGTCCAACCAATTGCAGCACATCATATTGGAGCACTCAAACAGCAACTCTCTCAAAATAGGGCCGGCTGGGAACTTTCCTTTTTGGGTAGATGGCCACGACAAATTCTAAAAACCCACTCCTTCCACAAAAGAAAAAGGGAGGAGTTCCAACACTTACGTTTCAGCCAGCTTCTCTTTGTTCAAATGTGATGTTGGGAGGTTGCATTTGTAGGGACTCCCCTGCCTAAATATGCTGGTAATAGCAGCCGGGATTATTTTTTCTTTTATGGTGCCACTGATGCAGGCAACTTCCAGAGAGAACCATGAGGTGGTAGACTTAATGTTTGTCTTGGGGCAGTCACTGTGTGTTGTTGCTGTGATATCTCAATCTGACTCTTGTGACATTGCGATATTGCTGAGGCGATTGATACTGGTACAGTGATGGGGACAGGGCTGCTTTGCATAATGAGCATTTTACCCTCTTCTTCATCTCCTTCACCTCCCACCCTGATCGGAGATGATTCCCCTCTTTCGTCCCAACCACCACCAGTTGAAGCAATTTTTTAAGGTGCGCCTCCCCCCGGATTGCAGGGTGTTTTTTCATATGGGTCGATTGGCCTCCAGTACCATAGTGTGAACTATGTTTCCCTCAATGAACACTTGTGTTGCAAATGGAGCATATTGCAATATTATCCTTCTGCTTGCAAATTGTAAACAAATCCCAAACTAAGGACATGAACTTTTTAAGTGGGCCATTGGTGCCAGTGCCCAAAGAAGTGGAGGCAGGCAAATGTGTGGACGATTGGCTCTCTGCAGTGTGTACTATTACTGAGCTAGTAGTGAATGCAGGTCTCGGCAGGGGCCTTACAAATATGGATGCTAGATAATGTCTGGAAAGTGATTCCTAATATGACTAAAGCTAAACTATCTTGGTTACCTGATGTGGCTTCTTTTTCCGATGTAAATGGAGCTGAGCGCTCTCAATCCGCTGGCGTTTGTGGGGAGTCGGTTTAACAGCCTCGCTCGACATCCGCTCCATTTTATTTTATTTTGTAAAGTCACACCCCTAATAGACCATGTGACTAGCTTACAATGAAAAACTAGAGCGGAACAACACCAATGAAAACGGCAATAGCTCCATTATTTTAAATGTTTGTTTCTCTTGTTTTTTTAAAAGAATTTTTGTATAGATGTTCAGAAGAAGCTATATGCAACATGCGCTTCTATAATAATTCTATTGTTAATATTACAAATCAATATATATGTCTTTGTAGTTTTACCAGTAGGAAATCTAGAACAATAGATATAGAAGAAAGACTATTTTCTCGTCTCATCTGAAATTTGAGATCACATTTGTTAGTGCCAGCATGAAAAAAACCTTAATTAACTGCATAAGACCAGGAAAATTATCTATTAATGTTAATTAATTTAACATAAATATTTTGGTAATGGATTCATTTACTTGTACTTTATAAAAAAAAGTTTAGCTTTAGTCATATTAGGAATCACTTTCCAGACATTATCTAGATATATTTTTATATGGTTGTATCTCTTTTAGGCATAGAGGGATATCGTGTACCAGAACACGGAAGAATAGTATGCAGTAGAAGATGTTTTCTTGTCTCGCGTTTTTTATCAATCAGGATGTTCTTTAGTAACATCTCCAGGCCCCTTTAATCAAATACAGCTTTATCAGGTACAGGTTTATTAAAGAAGTATATCTGCCATAAATAAGGGTTAGGTGACACAGCAATACTGTAAGAATAAGAATTAATACTCTTCCTGTTTTCTTGTTATCGACCATACAGGCTCAAAGGAAAAGTATTCTTGTCACACTATTTGTTTGTTGAAAGATTGGAAGTCCACCGTTCTCTCCTTTTAACCCCTTCACTGCGGCGGCTATTCCGCCGCAGTGCTAAGGGGGGAGGGCGGCAGAGCGGCGGGCACATGCTGGTGACGGAACCGCTCCATCACCAGCGTCTGTTGCGCTGTGCTCATGATGGAGCGGTTCCGTCACGGCCCCGCCCACTAAATAGAACGCGCCGCACAGGCACGAAATCAGCGCCGTGGTGGCAGGGCCATGACGGAACCGCTCCGTCATCAGCACAGCGCCACGGCATCTGATGACGGAGCGGTTCCGTCAGCAGCAGGGGAGTGGTTAAACTACAAGCAGGACCTGTTCTCCATTTTTGGCTTTATATATCAGATAAGAGGTGATTTTCTGTATCCATACTCAATTAATAGCTTAGCAAACCTATATCAAATCTATTCTCCTGACTGGTTTCTCTATGATTTCTTTCAGATACTCGTAGCTCGTTTCCTTTTGTCAGGACTCATTTTCTTCAAAGTGTTTACTTACAAGACACATATTGATGTTTCTCGCTGCAATTTAATCAGGTACCGAAATTATACATAGAGTTACATCTATTTAAAAATCTGGAATCTATGCTGTTTTATCATATGCCGCCTAAAAGTATCTCCGCTAAGTAAGCTTTGCACTTGTTTTTTTATAGAGAAAGAATATAAACCTGTGATGGTCTTTTTCCATCCTTGAAATAAATTAACCGTCTTGAGAATAAAATTCATCGTATGAACCCATTAAAATGTATATCAAAGTATCATCATTTATAACTGCCTTATTTAATGCGGATAAAAGTGTTTTTTTATCAGCTGATACATCCCACATACACTAATGAACCATATAATGTTCATTAAGACTAGGGTCATTTTCACTTTAGATAAATTGAGAATAAATAGAAAAGTGAATTCCATTCATATAGTGACCTTGCCAGTAATAAGACGGTCATTATAGAAAACTTGATTTTTTAGATCCCCCCAAACTATCCTTAATTCCACATGTCCTAGATCTCCAATTTTCTACGACATACAGATGGACACTCATCTAAGTTTTCTGAAATGTAGGATATGCATATGTGTTTTTTTATATAAAAAAATGTACATCCAAGTTTGAGATACCCTCTTGTGTGTTTTTTGTTCTTAATACAATGTACTTAAATATGTGAACTGTAGAATTGTTGTCATGATTTTAATATTATGCATTTTTACATTTTTGTAGAATTTTGTGGCAATTCCTGAAGAAGGCGTTTGTTGTATGCCGAAACGCGCGTCGGATACAGAATTGTGTTCTATCTGCCACGACTTTTTATGGTTTTACTATATGAATATACAAATTAAGTATTGTATTGTAATGAAATGTATAATTTGTTTTATTAACTTTTTATTAAAACTTAGATACATTTGCACACTTGGGTATTTTATGTTTTCTTTACATTTTTGCATTGGTTTTTTTAATTACATTACTGTTGTTTAATGTTATAAATGTGGATTGCCTAGGATTGTCATGTCCCAAATATTAATTTCACTGTCCTAGGAATCATTCATCTATGGTTCAGGGGGTCCTTGTTTTTCTCAATTGTATGGCTGGAAACCGTGCCAGCAGCTGCCAAATCTCGCACACACTCACTAGCAGCCAGCAAGTCTCGTGGCACACTCTAGGGCACGCTAAAACAACCCTCGCATGTGCCCAAACAAGTCTCGCTCATGTCAACAAAGAAAAACAATCTGCCAGATTGCGGAATTTTGTGGGAATTCCTCATTACACACAGAGTGCGAAGTTCCCAAATTAGTATGAAGACACTTTGGGGTCCCTGGTTCAACGGATGCAGGTCCAGCCCTTCTCAAACAGGCAAGAGAGTGGTAGCAGATAAGGAAGTTTTACTTTTTATAACACGTTTATTCCCCTTAAAAGTGGGACAAGAAATGGAACAAATGGAATTTTTACTGTGGAAATGTATGAATACACCCAATGGTGGAACTGGAACTGTGTAAAGGTGGGAACAGAGATATAACCACTTTGTAATTGTGACTTGATAACCCCTGGTTTTTGTGAGAAATACTGGATAATTGCAATGAACATTGAACTGTACTGTGTATATGATTGCTATTGAACTTATAAACAGATTTAAAAAAAACAGGCAAGAGAGCAGCAGGGCAGCAGTCCAGCAGAGTAGCAGTTCTTTCAGCAGCATAGTGGCCCTTCTTCCAGGCAGAGTATCCCCAGGTCCATAAGTGTACGGAAGAGGTGATGTCTGAGGTCCAATATGTATACCCGATACCCTTCCTCTGGAAGGGGGTGAGGCTTCTATAGTTTTCCCTTTGAAGTCTCCAAGCATCCTGACTTCCCTGTCCTGACTCCAAACTAACTACAGGGGGTATGCAGCCCTTTGTGTGGAGACTGGACATAGCCTATTCAAGTGTAAGTAGGGCTGTGCCCAGCACTGCCTTCCCATTCTGCCATTCATGACCCATCCAGGCACTCCTAAGAGCTCTATTGTGTGTGGATATCTAGAAGGAACACACAAACCCAACTGTCAGGTACAAACCTGCATGTTATCCAGAGACAGGCCACAGGACATAAATAGCTATGGTATGAAAATGCCAAATTTCTAAGAGGGACATTTCCAAAAAATGTAAAATCCAACTTTACCATAAGCGAGGATTTTTCATTACAATTCTAAAGACACCAAACATAAACTGGTTACCTGCTCCCTTTTGAAAATTGCCACATATTAAATGTAATAAGGCAACTCTAATGTTATTCTCTGGGAGAGGTAGGCCTTGCAGTAGTGAAAAAACAAATGTAGGAGTTTTTCACTACCAGTACAAGTAAAACTTCAAATTACGTGACCTACTTTTTAAATGCACTGCACCCTGCCGTCTGGGCTGTCCCGGGCCTGTCCTAGGAATTACATATATGTACCAAATAGGAAGATTTGGACCCAGCCAAAGGTTTATTTTGCCAGGTCGAATTGACACTTTAAAACTGCAAACACAGGCATGAGACATGTTTTTATTATTTTTGTATTTATTGAGCGGATTGCAACAAAAAAGAGAAACAATTCAATTGTACAATAGCACTTAGATCAATGAAACAATCAATTCCTGCATACATAAGTAAAACAAAAGTGTGATGGTAATAAAGCGCTAAAAGTGCATCAGTAGATATCAAAGAAAGACTCATCAGCTTATGTCCAAACTGGTAATCAGTTCATAATTATAATGATAAAGTGCTAATGCAATCGTACTAAGGAGCTATCCTTGCCGGATCGAAAAATCCATCAAAAAGTACAATATCAATACAGTGCTAAAATTGAAAGACCCGAAATACTGATGACATAAGAAGCGTCACTACATATAATCAATAAAACCATCTGTTCATGAATACATCAATAAAGTGCTACTGCTATAGAAATAAAGTGCTAACAATAGAAGTCAGGCAATATATCAATAGCAACTTATTTATACTCTGAAATAAAGTGCAAATGATCAAATACCACTTGGATAATCTACTTTCATAACACATTGAGGGTGTAAATGACTATGAACATTTTAAAATGCATTATTGAAAAACCTTGACCAGATTGCTAGAAATCTTCTAAGAGACCCTATCCACTTGGCATATGCTTCCTCCCATTTATATATGGCTTAACCATCTTTTCTTGCCATTGCTGAATCAACGGTATCTTAGACTTCTAATTTTGTGAACATTAGAGACCTGGCCACTGCGATAGCTATTGAACAGAAATATTGTTGGTTTTTAGGCAAATGTTGGACCTCTATTGAACATCCAAAAAGAGCTAATTTGATAGTAGGAATAATGTGGACTGATAAAGCTAGACATTGATTCAGCCTCGAAAAAACATCAGACCGGAATTGATATAGATCGGGACAGTAGACAAAAATATGGTTACAGAACCCTATCTCTGGGTTCCCACAATTGAAACAAAACTCCAAAGAGTCCGGAAAAATTCTATTCAGTCTTTGAGGTGTATAATAAGTTAGCCATCTTGTCAAATAGGCCATTCTTTTATAGTTTGCAGCTCTAAGCGCTTTATGGCCTACTTCACATAGAGAATGCCATTCCTTTTGCTGACACTACAGCGGGTTTCCTTCAATAGTTTAGGAAAAAAGTTATTGAGCACTTTCTGCTGACCTGACTGTATTAGGCAAGAATACCAATTGCATAATCCACATAGGCCCTGGCCATATAGTTGGTTTAATATATTTAAAGCTTCATTATTAGTCACAACATAATTTGCTTTTAAGAAGCTCGAAATTGAAAACCTAGGGCCCAGCTGCTGGTAAAAAATCTCAATGGTAATCAAATGATATGCACCCAAATATTCAAAACCCACCTCCTAACTTAATTTCAAAGACCTCTGAGAAAGCTGCAAACCAAAGGGCTGACACTCACAAATGTTTTGAATATAGATGGTATCTAGGAATTTTATGTAGATTAAAAAAAAACTTGTATGCGACAAGCAAGGTCAGCTAATGCCTTGTATCTCGATCTTTTAGGGAGTTACGGAAAATGTAGAAAAATGGTAATTGGCTTGTATTCTCCTGCACCACACTTTTTAATAAGAAATTCTCAAAGTTTGATTTTTTTTAATTTTTATTTTTTATTTGTTTTTATTGCAGAATTAGAAACAAGATCACAAAATAGGTCAACCAGTACACTTATGATATCACAAAGCATAGATAAAAATAATAGTAAATTCGTACACAGCCAATTAGCCCACAACCCGGAGGCCGGGCAGCGCAATAAGTCGTATGCACAGCAAAGATGTCACAGTGGTCACCCCATAGGGGTGTCTGGTTAACAACACCATTTAGTATCTGCATTTTACCCCCCTAAACTCCCACCCCCCTCTACACCAGCAAGCATGCCCAGGCGCCCTATGTGGGTGATATCGGAATTGTGACACCTGGTCCTGCGCGTTCCTGTCAGTGGATGTTTATGGTGTCTGTTCCAAGGTATTTCTATTGTTGCCCCCCGGCAACCTGCTTTACCCCTCTCGGGGACCCACTGCTGTGTACCCAGCCCTAGGTTTCAACTGCAAGTATCTTCCATAACATTGCCTTGGTGCCTAACAACCCTTCCCAAACCATCCCTTCCTCCCTCCCCCCCCCCCAACTGCTGATGATGTGGGCATAGTCATTTTGTATTGATAATGGAGCACGCCACAAATCGGGTATTGCCTTTGTTCTTTCAAGCCTCATGGAGCCCTAGTTGTTCAATGTACCTACTCTTCATCTTCTACCATGTAGTCACGCAACGCTTGAACTATCATCTCCCATGCTCTCGCCATCTCCAAGCTTTTATCATTGTCAGTCCTGGCAGCCTGTCGCATTCTGAGCACACTTTCACACCCGGACCATTTCAGCAGCTCATTCATCCATCTTATCACGGACGGACCCTCCTTGGACTTCCAGTGCCAGGTAATCTCTCTTTGAGCCAGCATGAGCCCTAGATCAATGAATTTGCTTGTGATTTTTGTGTTCTTTGTGTGAGGGAACCAAAGCAGTAAGCACGCCGCCATGTCAAAGTCCACCTCCCTGTCAGTAACCACGTTCAGGAGTTCTCCCACTTCCGGCCAATACGTCCCTAATTTCGGACAGCTCCACAGCAGGTGATCCAGGTCAACCTCAGGCGCCAGGCACCTCGGGCACATTGCGTCGTGTACCTGAAAGTACCACTTAATTCGTTCCGGGGTCAGGTAGGCCCTGTGCAGGACAAAAAAGTGTACCTGCTGGAAACGTGCATTCCTGGTCCCCTTCCATGTCCGTTTAAAAATATGGCCCCACACCGTGATGGGCTTACCTATACTGTCCTCCCATTTCGCCATTAGCGCCTGTAGTGGTTCCAGTCCCTCATTTAACATCCTATTATGGAGGCAGGTCACCGCTTTAAAAGTGCCCGCAGCCATCACCACATACTGGCAGGCCATGGTCGTTTCCGGCTCAACTAGCCCTCCCTTCCAGTACTTTTGCATCGCCGCAACCACTGCCGCATGCAGAAGAAAACTCCCATCTGGCAGGCCAAACTGTTCCTGCAACGTCTGAAAGGGGACCAACGTCCCATCTATGTATAAGTCCCCCACCATCTGTAAGCCCAACTCCTCCCATTCTGATAACGGGGACCAATCACCCCCATGCGGCAGAGCGGTCAGCATTCCCAGGGGTATCTCTGGTGCATACGGCCGGGCTCTCTTCGCTCTCATCAGACTTCTTTGCCAACACAGCCTGATAGTCCTTTCCTCCATTGTAAGGTCCCTCATATCTAGTTTCTGTTGCATAACTATGTAGGACAATACATGGCGTTGAATCCCAGTCCCTCGTTCGTGATCCGGTCCGCTGAATTCTCTGGCGATGTGTTGCGTGAGTATTTGAAGTTGTGCTGCTAAATAATATAATTCAAAGTCGGGGACTGCCATCCCCCCCTCGAGCCTGGGTCTAATCAGAGTGTTCAATGCCACCCTGCGTCGTCCTTGACCCCAAAGGAAGTCAGTTACCATCATCCTCAGTTCTTTTAAGACCCGCTGATGGATCCATATCAGCAGGGTACGGAAGTAATAAAGCAACCGTGGGAGCGCCACCATTTTCAATAGTGCCACTCGACCCAACACCGAGAGAGGGAGGGAGGCCCAAAAAGATATGCAACCTCTCAATGCGCGCACGCAATGCCCTATATTACCCTCCAACAGACTCGCGGCCTCATGGTAGATGCGGACACCTAGATAAGTGAAGCAAGATGGCTCCCAGACCAACACCAGCGCGAGAGGGGGACACGGCGCACTTGCCCTCAGCGAAAAGATACAGGTTTTAGTCCAGTTCACCTTAAGGCCTGACAACTGGCCAAATCTGGATAACATGCCCACTGCTCCCTCCAGGGCCCGTTCTGCGTCCGCTAGGTATAATAACAGATCATCCGCATACAGTGATATGTAATGAGACTCCTCACCCTGCTTGATCCCCTGGTACATGGCTCCTGACCTTGCCTGCGCCGCCAGTGGTTCCATCGCCAGTTTGAACAACAGGGGGGACAGCGAGCACCCCTGCCTCGTCCCTCTACGCACTGGATAATCTGAGGATATAATCGATCCTAGTCGTACCCTCGCTGTGGCCGATGAATACAGCACTCTTGTCCATCTCCCAAATCCCTCTCCTATACCGAACTTCACCAACACCTCATCCAGATATGTCCACTCAAGGCTATCGAAAGCTTTCTCGATATCAACTGATAAAACTGCAGGTTCTTGATCTGCGTCCCCAGCACTGTCTAATATCCGGATCAATCGGCGTATGTTCATTGACGTGTTCCTAGTAGGAATAAACCCTGCCTGGTCCCCATGCACTAGTCTAGTCATATGTGGTAGCAGTCTGGTGGCTAGAATACGGCTCAAGATCTTATAGTCCACCGTTAGCATAGACAAGGGCCGATAAGACGTCACATCGGATGCCTCTCTGCCGGGTTTCAGTAGTGGCACCACTAGCGCCTCCCTCAGTGATTTGGGCAAGTACCCCAACATTCTGGCTTCAGAGTACACCACCAATAGTCTGGGCGCTAAAATATCAATATATTTCATGGTAAAATTCAATCGGTAGGCCATCCACCCCATGCGTTTTATTTCTTGCCATCTGTTTAATTGCCACTCTAATCTCCGATAGCGTTATGGGCCCTCCCAGGTCTTTCGCTTCCTCGTCATCCAGCACTGGCAGTGGGACAGACTCCAAGTATTCACTTATTTCAGAAACCTCCACCCCCAGTTGGCATGCATACAAATTCGTGTAGTAAGACTGGAAGCGCGCCAGCACCGCCGACTGCGAGTAGAGTATTTCCCCTGTCTCTGTTCTTATGCTCATGACCGGGCAACCTCTAGGGTCTGGGTTGGCAAGCCTAGCAAGGAGCGTACCCACTTTATCTCCCTCTGCATGCGCCTTGATGGTGTATTGCTTATAATCATAGCACCGCAGCCGTTCCGTTTCAGTCGCCACTACTTCCTTAGCCTCAAGTAACCGCTCCTGTAAATCCGGTCGCTCAGGCCTACGCTGTTCCAGTTCCCTCAACGCATCCTCTGCTTTACCAGAGCAGTCAAGACTGATGTCCTTGCATTCGAGAACCTGCCCATGCATACGCCTCTCACCACCACCTTCATCGCATCCCATTCTATCGATCTCGCGGTAGCTGAGCCCTCATTCTCCTCAAAATAGCGTTCAATGCCCTGTTGGACCGTGTCACTAAACACCAGATCCTCCAATATATCAGGCCGCAGCCTCCGTGTAGGAACTGCTGATCTCGCCCGCTGCCACTGCACTAACACCAACAAGGGATTGTGATCCGAGATAGTCCTAGTCAAGTATTCCGTGTGAGTTACCACGGCAGCCAGGGGGCCACTACACAAGACAGAGTCTATTCTGACGTGTAACGCATGTAGGGCTGAAAAAAAGGAATAGTCCCTAGTGTCAGGATGTTGCTCCCTCCACACATCTATCAATCCCCAACTCTCCTGCCATTCCTTCCTGTGTGTGGCCAACCTACGCACTGGGGAGTCGGCCAACGGTGGGTGCGACCTATCAAGTGTCACATCAGTGATTGAATTGAAGTCACCTCCTAGGATGACGGGGCCCGCCAGGAAATAGGCCAGCGAACTCGTTAGACCATCGAAAAAGCGGGCCTGATCGACATTAGGGGAGTATACACTACATAAAACCACATCCCTACCGTACAACCCCCCCTCCACCACCACATATCTGCCCTCAGGGTCCACCAGCTGGTTCGTAGCCTGGAACGGTATCTCCGCCCTTATCCATATCAGCACCCCTCTAGCAAACGCCAAATATGTGGTACCAAACACCTGACCACGCCATCTCTTCTGCAGTGCAGTGCATTCCTGCTTGGTTAAATGAGTTTCTTGTAACATTGCAATCTGGACACCACGCCTCACCAGATAAGCATGCACCTTGCGGCGTCTCACCATTGTTCGAAGTCCCCGGACATTCCATGTTAGGCATTTCAAATTAGGTAACGTCCCATAGTAGTCATCTCCGTACCGTTTCAATAGCAACCAGTTGTTTCCCACATCATTGCAGTTGTATGCCCCCATCAAAACTACCGAAAAAACTCCCCAAACCCCACTCCCCAGGACAGGACCTAATAACCCAACTTCAGCCCTGTTCCAAACCTGTAACACAGCACACATTAGACTAATCTGTGGTCGCCACCACAGAAGGCCTTAAGGGCCGCAAGAGGGTGAGTTAGCGCCGACCCAGGGCAGGCAGAGCCCCCACCCCGCGCCCTCGATCCCATACTGCATTTGCAGCACCATACCTGCCAGCCCGCCAAACACCAGGAGAGCCTTCCCCAGTAGAGGTAACGGAATTGTTCAGCCCTCTCAATTGTCATTCATTAAAGAGTCCATCTGATGTCGGCGGGGTGACCGCTGGTCCCTTCGAGCTCTCAGCTTCCGATACTTCTTCTCCAGATTTTCCTCTATCTTCGTCAGAGTTCGACCCCACCGATGCCTTCTCTTGTTGCGACCTCATAATACTCGCTGTTGCCGCTAACGCTCCCTTCCTGTCCGCCGCCATCTGAACATCCCGCATCGCTCTTTTGAGTTTATTTCGTTTGCGGATTCGCTGTGATTTTTCGGATCTGGATCGGTTTATGTCTTTCCCTCTGACTTTTGCCATTGCGGTCCGTTCTGGCGCGATATAACTCGAGCCACGACCATGCTTCATCCGGGGTCTGAAAGAATTGAGTGTTCTCATCTAGGATCACTCGTAGCTTGGCCGGAAAAAGCAAGGAGTATTGGATCCCTTCCTCCCTCAGTTCTTTTTTCACGGTCAGGAAGGACGCTCTGTTCTTCTGGACCTCCTGTGTGTAGTCCGGGAAGACCGTGACCCAGCTATTGTCCACTTGAAAGGGGCCCAGTGAGCGCGCCCTCTGTATCAGCAGGTCCCGATCCTTGTAATGTAAGAGTTTCACCACCATTGGCCTAGGCGGCTGGCCCTGCATAGGTGGGCGAGCTGGGACCCTGTGTGCTCGCTCCAGGGAAAAGAAAGGAGAGAGACCCTCTGGTGCCACCACCGTTTTGAACCAGTTCTCCATATAGGCCACAGCATCATCCCCTTCAATTTTTTCCTGAAGGCCTACCACCCTCACGTTGTTCCTCCGATTATGACTTTCGGCATCCTCTGCTCGTCTCTCCAGTGTGGCTAGGCGGCCAAGGATATCTGTCAATTTGTGTTCCGCGGTCACTACCGCCGGTTTCAGCTCCCGAAGTAGTTGTTCATTCTCCTTTACCCTGTCCGAGAGCTTAGCATGGTCCGCCCTCAAGAGACCCAGCCCCGTGGCGACCTGTGCTATATCCTGGTGCAATGACTCCTTAGTCGCGGTTATTGCTTCCAATATGTTGTCTAGTCGCTGATTCAGCCTCTGCTCCTGCTCCGTTACTTCCGGGGGGGTATGGGCCCCGCCACCTCGGGCTAGAGCGGTCGCGTCTTCTCGACCGTGTTCCATGGTGGGATCTCCACCAGCAGCGGCCATCTTGGCTGCCTCGTGCGTCGCCATATGGTCGCCGTAGGTGCTTCGCCAGGCCCCGCGCCCTCCGTCACTGGAGCTTCGCCCTCTGCTCTCCGACCTCGTTCGAGCGTCTCAACAGTTCCACTTAGCAGCAAGGTCCCACTATGGTCCCGGCAGCCACTGGAGATCGGGATCGCAGGCCGATGGCGGGCCGCCCCTCACACGGCCGCCATGTTAGGGAGCGGGGGGATGGGTGCTGCGTCTGCCGCGTACCAGGCCGATGGGAGCCCCTCATGCCTCTAGTCCCTCTCTGAGGTCCCGTTCAGTCGGACCCCTGCTCCTTGCACCTTATTGGCAATCGTTTGCTATCCGGTTCAGTCCTGACCTGCCTCGCCCTGCGAGCAGTCTCTGCCGCTCCAGTGCGCCGCCATTTTCTTCATTCTCGGCTCGGCGCCTCCGGGATCGGGTCTCAGCACTATGTTCGGTCTCTTGCTGGCCCCCAGCTGTTCTCCACTGCTTCTCCAATACTTCGTACGGGGAAACCGCCCCTCAGGGAGCGCCGATGGTGTAGATTTCAGGAGAATTAGCGGGATCAGGCGCGGAGCTGCAAGCTCACGCCGCCATCCCGATCGGCGTCCAAGCCATGACCCCCCATTCTCAAAGTT
This sequence comes from Lissotriton vulgaris, assembly GCF_964263255.1. NCBI lineage: Eukaryota > Metazoa > Chordata > Amphibia > Caudata > Salamandridae > Lissotriton > Lissotriton vulgaris. Next base: position 245,490,051 of record NC_141699.1, on the reverse strand, counting down.
TGATGCTGCCAACTGGAGTTGAACCAATAAATTCCATAAAGCAGCCTGGTAATAAAGCTCAAGATTGAAGAGGGTGAGTCCCTTTGAGACCTATTTAATTGTAAAATTGCTAAGGATATTCTTGGCTGTTTCTGTGCCCATATACAATTCCGAATTAATGCATGTACTTCCAAGAAACATGATTCAGGAATTTTAATCGGAAGATGAATAAATAAAAATACAAATAATTGCAAGATAGACATTTTGACCAATGATACCCGGCCTATTAAAGTTAAAGGAAGAAGAGACCATCTATAGAATAGCCTCTTAGTTATTTCCAGAATGTTTCCATAATTTAGGCTAAAAAGATGAACATAATGACAATTTACATATAAACCTAAATACCTAATAGGATTAGATGAATTCTGCTGAGGGGGAAAAGGCAGCGACACTGATGGGGCATTGAACCAAAGCACCTCCGTCTTTGCTTGATTTAGTCTATACCCACCTATTTGTGTAAACTCTTCTACTTCCTTGACTTCATTTAAGATATTAGTTGGTTCTGCTGATAAATATAAAATAACATAATCTGCAAATAATTTCATTTTTGACATAGCCACTATTGGAGGCATTATCTGGAGATTATGCCGGATTTTAATTGCCAAGGGCTCTATAAAAATTGCAAATAAAAGGGGGGACAGTGGGTACCCCTGTCTAGTCCTATGTCGAATCTTGACTATACCTGCCGATTCTCTGTTAATCCGGATTCTCGCCTCTGAACCTGAGTACACAGCTTTCATCATTTTGCCCAGATGTTTAGACAAGCCGAACTTGGATAATATAAAAAACAAAGCCTGCCACTCAACAAGGTCAAATGCTTTTTCTGCATCAAGCATTAAAAGTGCTGCCTCAACCTTGTTGACTGACAGGTAATCGATGGCTTGTGTCAAAATGTATTAGAGACCATAGATCTATTCCAAATAAAACCTGACTGATCTATATGAACCACCTTTTGGGCAACCGGAGTCAACCTTACTGCCCAGATCTTCATAACAATTTTATAGTCTATATTTAAAAGACTTATAGGTCGGTAGGAACCAGAAGCGGTGGGATCTTTATCTTTCTTAAGAAAGCAGACCACAACCGCTTCCTTAAAGTTTTTAAATATTCGTTCAACCAATATTTTATCTAATTGTATAATTTAGTAAGAAAAGGTAAAAGCAAATGTTCAAAAATCTTAAAAACTTCAAGAGGAATACCATCATTACGTGGGGCTTTCACATTGGCTATAGATTTCAATACATTACTGATTTCATCTTGTAAAATAGATTTATCAAGAGAATCCTGTACGGTCTTAGAAATAGAAGGCATTTCTGAAGATACAAAATTATCAGTGGTGCTTGAGTAATTTCCTACTTCTCCTCATATATCATTTTAAAATGCCGCAAAAAAAACCCTGCAATTCCCTCTTTGGAATCTACAATTGTATCCAAGACTGGGTCTCTAATCCGAGTAATTGTATTTTGACTATTCTGAGTTTTTGTTAACCAGGCCAGATAGCGTCTTATATGTTGACTTTCTTCATAAAGTGTTTATAGGCCTTGCTCCCCTTGATTACCTAAAGATTAAAAAAATTGCCTGAGATTATTTTTAGCCTCTGCTAGATCTTGAAGGAGACCAGTCTTTTGCGATTCAGACCTAACCATCTTTAAATTAGCTTTAATTTTTCTAACCTCATTCTGTAGGGAAAGTATCTCCTGAGAGCGTTGTTTCCGCAGCGCTGATGTATATGCTATTACCTTCCCTCTAAAGGCTGTTTAAAAGCTTCCCACACAGAAAAAATAGACGCTGAGTTCTCATTGATTAAAAACAAAATGCTTAATAAAAGACTGCATTTCAGTAATCCACTCCACAACTTTGAGAAGAGATTTATCAAAGCACCAGCGCCTAGTATTTCGAAGCTGTGTTCCCTTCATATGAATTTTAATAGAAATGGCTGAATGATCAGAAAAGGCATTGGAGATAATCTCCGCCTCATTTTTGGATAACAGATTATCAATCAAACAAATCTATTCGAGATGCGGTCTTATATCTGAAAGAATAGCATGTATAATCTGAGTGCCCAGGATGATTTTGATGCCATGGAGCCAGCAAAGCAAAATCCTTTTTCATCATATTAATCAGCTTGTTTCATTTGGGTTTTAGTTGTTTCTTAGTTGTATTAGAAGTATATAGGCGAATATCTTGAATGAAGATGAAATCACCCCCCAAATTATAGAGCCTCAGAGACTGCCAATAGATCATAAATTTGCAGTAAAGCAGAGATGTCATCAAATATAGGACCATAATAGTTCAAGAGCTCAAATACTACCCCATTAGGGTTAACTTGCACATAAATCCAGCTACCTTGAACATTGTGACTAACTTTTAATAGTTGACAATTGCAGTTATTAGAAAATATAATAGCCACCCCACAAACTGATGAGTTAGCTGAGGCAAAATAGGCTTGGTTATACCCCTTTGGAAGAATCAGTTTAGGTGTATCAGATCTAAAATGAGGCTCCTGGATAAACAACACTTATGGGGAGGAAAAAAAACAACCAAGTTAACATTGCACTTGCTTTTCTTAAATTCAACCAGCCATTCACATTGCACAAAATAGTGTTGAGGATATCCATTCAAAAATAGAAATGAAAGCTTTCATCGCACCAAAAATGCATAGAATTAGAAATTTGAAAAGAAAAAACCCACTTATGTATGCAATCCAAAAACAATCCACTGATTTTTTCTCTGCTACCCCAAACCCAACCGCCCCCTAGCCACCCCAAAACCCTACGTGGCAGGCGTCCCCCTAGCAACATGCCAAGTGAAACCCCTAACTGATGGATGCCATGGAATTGCATCCTCATCTGTCAGAATCGGGTCCCCACCACCATCCCCAACCCCACCCTTCTTGAGAGAAAACAAAGAGAAAAAATTAAATAGCAGGAATAATTCCCGCCTATATATAACTCTAATTTCGAATTGAATTAAAAAGTCCTGTGCTTCTGAAAGAACATTAAAGATCTTAAGTTGTCCCTTCCAAAGCACCTTCAATTTAGAAGACTGAACCAAGGAGGCCTGTGGCCCGATTGATCTAACTTCAATAGCAAGCAATTGAAACACCTTTCTCCACCTAGCTGATGTCACAGAAAGATCAGAGAAAATCTTCAAAGAGGCATTTTGCAAAGTCATAAACGTTTTCTGCTGTATCGCTCTAGTGAGGAACTGTTCCTTAATCCAGAAATTGGAGAAGTTGACCAGAATAGTTCGAGGATATTTGGCCCGAGGTGTCTGATGAAAAGGTACTTGATGAGCCTGTATGATTGTCTAATCCTCAGGAGCAGATGGTAAAACTTGATCTTTAATCAACATACTGATAAGATGAGGAACTGATTGTATATAACCCTGGGATTCACTCCCTTCCGGAATTCCCTTAAACCACAGTTTGGAGCGTCTTGCATGATTCTCCAAAGATTCTAATTTTATCTCCAGTTCTGTGATTTTTGCAAATTCAGGTATCGTACGGGATTGCATAAGTGCCAATTTGTCCTCGATGTCAGAGATTCTTTGCTCCGCTGCCTGTAGCTGATTTGGCAATACCAATAAGGTCTCTTCCATTTTAGTAAGCCTTTGCTTTATTAGCTCCGTATCCAAAGTGTGCTATACTTTAAGCCCACGGATCTCCACCACAATTGCATCCAGCATTTCTTTCAAAGCTTCTGGCAGGAGCTCCTGAGCCACGCAAGGATTTTTAATCAACGATACTTTTGAGTGGATAATCAGTTCAGGAGCAACCATCGCTTGTACGCTGAGACTGGTGCTTTCCTCATGGGAGGGAACGAAGGAAGCTTCGTCTGAAGCTCCCGGACCCCCCAAAGCAGTTGAGGAGCATAATCCTGTTTCTCTTGCACATTTCGTGCAGCGACCCCCTCAAATGTTGAATTTGCAGGCCATAGTATTGTTGTAATCAATGGTAATACTCCCACTCTGATCTCCTCACCAGAATGTTTAGACCCAACATTTGTGACACCAAGTCTCTTCGCCTAAAGATCCTCCAATCCTCAGAAGCTTCGGACACCACACTTTCTGCCTGGCTCCATTGCCTGAACAAAGGTTAATCAGCCCACTGGATAAAGGGCAGGAGTGGTAGGCACAGCTCTCCAAACCACATTAACGCCACCATAAACTCCTTCGATGAATCAAACGCCACGGTTGAAGCGATTCAAAATGTCAGCCTCCAAAAAATCTCCTCACCGCGCCACTGCAACACAGTGACTCAGTCTTTCAGCAGGTCTCCCTTTTTCAGCGCCTCATTACGGAGCAGCTAAACGCCGTCCGAGCTCCAAGTACAAGCAGAGCTTCATCGTCTGCCTGCGAAGGGGAGGGGTGGGCCGGAGGATCCGATTCCGCCTTCAGCAGCAGGACGTGGGGCAGCCGCTGCCAACCGCATGAGACATGTTTAAAGGACTATTTAAGTCAGTAGCACAAAAAGTGCTACAGACCCACTTGTAGCATTTAATTTACAGGTTGTGTGTATATGTTGTACCACTTTGCTAGGGACGTACAAGTAAATTAAATATGGCATTTGAGTGTAAGCCAATTCTACCATATTTAGAGGAAAGAGCACAAGCACTTTAGCATTGGTTAGCAGTAGTAAAGTACATAGAGCCCAAAGAGTAACAAAAAGGAATTTAGCACAAATAGGAGGAGTGAAGGCAAAGAGTTTGGGAATGACCCTGCCGAAATGGCCAAGTCCAAACCCCATCAAGGACAAAGTATTTTGTTCTGCTGCAAAAACAACACAAACACAACCAGGAAGATGCAGAAAGCCAGATGATTCTCTCCATCATCCCTGCGAAAGGAAGCAAGAGGCAACCAATGAAAAATTTGAGTGAGTCAGTCCTAAATCTTGTTGTAGATCTGCCGAGGACATGCTTGTCACTGCCTCAGAAGCCCAAAGAACAGTATGGCTCCCAACAAAAGGGACTGTTCTGTTCCTACAGCCATATGAACAAAACTCTTGGACCACCACATAACACAACCAAAAGAGCTCTCACCAGCCTGAAATCTATCCTTCCATGGTTTACACCCTTTGAATTCACAGCACTGTCATTGCATTCCTGGCCTTGGAGGATAAAAAAGCAGCACCTAGAATAGCAAACAAACCGGACTCGTAAGGTTCTCAAGCTCCCATCAGAACGTGTCATTTGGCTGCCTGTTTTGAAACTTGATCAGTGTAGGGCACACTTTTCTGAATGACTAAACCTGTAGAAGTGCCAAACATGTGTAAATCCTGATGAAAGCAGGAATGCACAAATGCACAGAATATTTGTGATGTCTGCTGATGCCAGATTGCCCAAGGGGGATTCAGTGCCCTGGATCTACAATTGAACTACCTGTGTGCCCAGCCCCACTATGAACACTATTGGCTACATCCACATAAATTCCTTCCACACATTGTGATTGAAACTGACATTACAACACCCAATCCCACCGCAGCCCTCATTCTGCAAATAAACACTGGGTTAACTCGCGCGGAGAGAAATTCATTCCAAAGCACTGTAGCTGCTGGGCTAGCATTGGGGTGTCAAGCCCATAAGCTCCCACTCTATGACCCGGCCCATCCACTATCACAATATCTGTATATATCTGTAACACAAAAACAGAGGACGCAGACAATATTGGCTGATATTGGGTTGCCCCAGACACAACGAATACTCTACTCCGCTGACTATTTTCACATACCTGCGGCTGGCAATTAAAAACCTATACCCAGCATTCCCTTGGGAACCTCCAACACTTTATACTCTGCAGACATTGCTGAAAGTCCCCACACATGCTCCCCTTGTCACTAAACTCTATGCCGCAGCACAGCAAGAACAACACAGGCAAACCGGAAAAGCATTGGACAAATGAAATACCGTATTAGACGCCACTATCGTAGAGGACTGGGTTTCCTGCTACACGCTAGCTAAGATGCTCACACCTAACTGCAACTGGCGCATTATCCATACATTTTTTTTGCAGCAAACATATAACACTTCAAGGCAATTGCACGGAAAGGGTCTTCGTGAGAATGATAAATGTACACGCTACGTAACGGCGCAACAGACTTCCTGCCAGTCGCGTGGCCATGCCCGACAATAAGACAATTCAGGGATGAGGTGGTGAAAGTACTGAGGGATATGCTTAGAGGATTAATAACTAATACCCCGAACCTCTGTCTACTGGGATTGTTAAAAGTTAAGTCACTGTGACTGATATCCATTGTCCTTCTACTGGCCAAATGACATATTGCAATGAAATGGGGTAGCAGGAAAGCTCCCAATGTTAACCCCTGTTGTGTCGTGGGCCCTAGGCCCACATGCTAGTAATGATTGCGACACGGACACTGGTTAGATAGTGGGTTAGTGAGCCTAGAGCACGTGCGCTCGGCTCCTTTTATTAACTGTGTCACGTGATGTTGTGACATCAGTGGTGGGTGGGTGTTAAGTGTAGGCATACATTGTTAACCCTTAACTGTGTCAGCTAGGACACAACATTCCTCCCAAAATTTGATAAAAATTAAGGAAAGACAAAAGGCCGAACCTGTGGGAGAAAATATACAAATATACAATAATTACAGATTTACATTGAGTCTCTTCAGCTGCTTGCTTGATGATGACGGTGGAAAATTGCTGCTGAAACTTTTAATTCTTCTTGGCTTGACGTCTTGGTTCTTGGTGGGCGTGCGCTTGTGGACTCGCGCCGTGGAAATGTGTTGGTCAGTCCACTGAGATGTTGTTTTTGAGGATGACGTCAACAGGATTGCCAGAGGTTAGACCGGGATGATGGTGTCTTCCGCTGGTCCGTCGGTTTCTTCACTGTCAGCAGCTTGGCTTCACATTACAAAGATTGAGTGTCTGAAGGACATTCTTCTCACTAGGACGCCTCTCTCTCGGGTGTTCTCCAGCCACGAGATGTACCGGAGGCCCTTTTCATCAGGTTTCCACTGGGCCGGGTATTATTCCACAGCGTTGCTCCAACTCCACAGTCTGCGTGTGAATGGAGGAGACGATGGGGGTACTACCTCTCAAAGTCCGTAGCTCCACCTGGAGGGTGGTTGTTGACTCCTGCCTTTGCGCACAAGTTTCTCTTCTTCCTGGGACGTGCAGGTTAGACGGCGATGGATCCATCTCACGTGTCGGGACCCTCTGCCACCGGTGTCCTTGAGGCCTTTGCCCCTTGGATGTCCACGGGCTGGAGTGGAATGGTCAGTTCTCCTTGTTCAGGCCATCTGAGCTCCCTCCGCTTCCAGATTTCCGCTCGATCCCAAAGGTGGGTGTTGCCAATGGTCCGGTCTGTGCTCTCCTACCGTCCACGGGTCGTCGGGGTCTTGTGAATAGATGCCTGTTCTGTTCTTGGTGCATCAGTGTTCTTCTGGACGTGTGGTTCACTTTACACAGTGTTGTGGTGTGTGTTACCTCTTCTTCTTCTTGTGGGTGTGTGGACTTGTTACACCTCTCTTCACCTTTTCCAGATGTTCCTGATGGAGTCGTGCCACATGACTTCTTACTTCAGTTCTTTTCTTCATGGCCTCGTGCCACTCTTCTCCCTTTCCTTTTCGCGACACGGTGCGGTCACCTTTCTTTCTTTGTCTTGCTGACCAGGCTTCTTCAAGCAGCGTGCACTCCGCCTGTTTCCCTCTGGTCTTGTCCTGGCTTTAGGACACTGTCTTCTCTCCTTTCTTTGGTGACTGGACCGGTCAGTACGATCTTCTCTCTTGCCTCCTATTACTTCTTTTCTTGTGAGTGTTGCGTCCGTCTCTCCAGGTCTTCTTTCGGACATTCTCCTGATCTCTCAGTTCACGGACGTCTTATGGCAGGACATCTTCATCCTGACTTCTTGGCAGAATGCCTTCGCTGCGCCTATATGGCTGGTCAGCACTCCGGCGACCTGTTGGCAGGTCGGTTATCTTCTTATCCTTTTCGGGCGACCATTGGACTGGTCGGCTTTTGTGTTGGCGCACTTTCATCTGCGCTCTTCATCTCCTCTGCAGGTTCCGGAGGGTTACGTCACCTCTCCTTGAATCTTCTCCGGTGGGCGTACTTGTCGCACGCGATTCCGGTGAGGCTCTTTAGCTTCTTGGGGCGTTGACCGTGTGTGGTTTCTTCGCCTCCTTTTTAGCTGTGGTGTAACTTTGCATCACTCTCCCATTGCACGTCCGTGTGCATTGCGGTTACAAGTTCTTGCTTCACTTGGTACCGGCCGCGGTACTTCTTCAGTGTAGCTTTGTTCCTTGCACTTTTAGTTTCTCTGGCGTTGTCGCTCTTCCACTTGCGTGTCGCACTTTTCTTCTTCACACTTGGGTACTTGCCTCGCACGTCTTCTGGTGCTTTGGGTGTGGCTTCCTCTCCGTTAGGCACTGTCCTGTACTGTCCGCGTCCGGGGTACACTTGCGCTCTTCCATCCGTTGCCTTTGAATCTTGCTGCTTGCGGTAGATGTCTTGACTCTTCCTCTCTGTCCAGCGTGAGGTTGTCTTCTGCGATTGCGGTGAGCACATGTGGCCACAGGCGTCACTTCAGCAGTGATGATGGGTCTCTGTCTTCGTCTGCGTCACTGCAGGCTTGTTCTCCCTGTAGGCTTCCCTTGTGCTGCCTTGTGCTTGTTTGCTGATTCTGTGCTTCTTGTGGTTCAGTACCATCTATCCAGTGTCCACTAGATGGCAGTGTAGGCTGTTGGCCCCTTCAGCAGCAGCTTATTTTTCACTTGACTTTCCCTCTTGTTGTTGATGCTTGGAGTCCCGGACTTGTTGTCCAGGAGTGTGCAGAACAGGAGGGGGCTGGAGTCACTGCTACTGACAGGTGAGTCCCATTTCTTTCTTTGCTTTTGGGGCTGTGGGGCACACAAGTGTTCATGGTGCAGGCATCTTTCTTGTCCTTTTTATTTTACACCATGCAGAAGGGCAGATTGCACTTTCTTTTGGAGGGAGGGGGCTGGCTCTATTGCACTTTAGCTGTTCAGAACGGCCGCCGGCCGTCTCACGCTTGTCTTCCCCCTCTGTCCCTGTTTGCAGCAGCCTTTCAGTGTTTACGCTGCGCGGGGGAAGAAGACACCGGGGCTCCTGTTTCTTTCTAGGCTCTCGGCGGCAGCCATACTTTGCAGCTACTTGGCCCTCCCTGTCCTCCTCCGCCGCTGCTTCACCTGCCACACGCTGCGCGGCGGGGAGGGGTGTTGGCGCTGCATTCCGGACTCCTCTCTTCTCTACCCTTCAGACCGCAGCGGGCGGGCTTCGCTGCAGTCGCTTTCACTTGGGGTGTCGCTCTCGGCTAGTGACCCTCTTCTGCCACGCGGGTGGGCACCGCATGGCGGGGACTCCTCACGGCAAGGTTCTATTGGGGCCAACCCGGGTGGGCTCAGGTCGGACTGCGTGTTCTTTTGGGGGCACTTCTCACGCCCTGCATGCTTCCCCCATGCTGCGGGCGCTTCTCCCCTCGGTTCAGTCACCCCGCCGCCGCACTCCACACACGCCGCGCGGCGGGGGACGCTGCAGGCAGACCAGGGGTGGGCTCCGCTGGCGCTGCATTAATTAACGTTTATTTTAGGCCGCATCTCTCGCGGCAGGGCACCATGGCCATGCAGGTGGGCTCCGCTTGGTGCGTTTATATGAGGGGGGATCGTTTCTGGCATCCGCGAACCCCCGGGGCCTTTCGCAGCACCCGGGCTCACCTCCGGCCTACGAGCCTATTCTTCTCCTGCGGCCGTGGCGAGTGGGCTCCGCCCGGTCAGCTCATTCTCCGTGGGCACTCCTGCAGCACGGCAGTGCCCGGCAGGGCTCCCGGTCACCTTCTCATCGACGGCTAGGCCCGGGGCAATGCACACACCCCTCGGGCCTCTCGGCGGCCAGCGCCACCTCGTCAGGGAGTGCCCTTCACACGGGCAGCATTCTCCTCCCTCCTTTCAGCAGTGGCTGCAGTGCGTGGATTTAGAACCACTCCTCGTCGCCAAATGTTGTGTCGTGGGCCCTAGGCCCACATGCTAGTAATGATTGCGACACGGACACTGGATAGATAGTGGGTTAGTGAGCCTAGAGCACGTGCGCTCGGCTCCTTTTATTAACTGGGTCACGTCATGTCGTGACATCTGTGGTGGGTGGGTGTTAAGTGTAGGCATACATTGTTAACCCTTAACTGTGTCAGCTAGGACACAACAAACCCCTTCGATGCTAGACCTCCCCCAGTGCTAAGCCTTTTTTGGCTATTTGGGGTAGTTTGCGCTTAGGCCCCTGTAACTTTTTTACCACATAAGGCAGTGGTTCCCAATCTGTGTGCCGCGGCACCCCGGTACGCCGTCAAAACCAGCCTGGGGCGCCACGCACCGAGCACACAGTTTGGGAACCACTGTGCGGTGAAAGACGTGCATCTCCTCCGAGGACCGTGTTCGTGCGGTCCTCTTTTTATTTCTAGGACCACAAACGTGTGGAACAAGCTCAAGATCATTCCAAACTGAAGTTTTAATGTGTTAGCGGCACGTCAGGCTTGATGCAATACATTTGACTGCACTAAAAGTCACAGCACAGCATTTGAGGGAACTTAGCTGAAAGTTTCCTTCACAGATGATGGACGATATCTGTGGTGTGGTAGAGCAACGTGGGATATTGCTGTGGGAGTCAGCGTAGCACTGTCATTAGTTTGATTGTTAAACAGGAACAAACACTGTGAAGTGAGAGCACGATTTTCTTAATTAAAAAGATATCACGTAATTGGTGAGAACAGTGTAAGTTACCTCCTAGGCTTATGAATGTATAACAGCCATAAAAACAAATATTGAAAATGTGAATTTTCCTACTTTCAAGTGAAATGAAGGCAGGTATATACAGAGAACTGCTTTGAAACAGTTGTTTCAAGAGCAGAGACAGAATTGGCAAGTATCACTTATTGAGCAATGTGTCAGGTTTGGCATACCCTGCCAGCACCAGGATACTGCCATGGGAGATGCTACAAGAGGTAAAATGTCGAATATATGTGGGTTGGGGACAGTAGGAGTAAGTGGGTGTATGTAAATAGGCTATTTTTAGATGTGCAAGAAACAAGTCTGCTTTGGAAAAATAATGGGCCATTGTGGTGCTGTATTACCACATTCGCATCATGGCACATTCAGAGGGCTCTCGCTTGGAGGAAGATGAACCAAAGCGTTTACCCTCTCCATGCTCTTCTAGGATTTCTAAAATGCTATACTGCATCGTACAAACACTGACCATGTTGGGTGTGGGCAAGGGGACCAGTATCCTCTGTGCAAGGGAAATTCTAAGACTCATACTCACTGTTACAGCTAAATTAAATTGTGATGGTCTAGTCATATGATTATAATACCTTCATTGGCATCATTCTTATTATTTTCAGGGAGACAAATGGAAGTACTCCTGAGGCCGGGTTTACATCCTCCTCCCTAAAAAAAAAAGTGTAACATAGTGGGGAGCCGCGGCCGACGGCTAATAGGTCAAGGGAGCAGAGGGTTGAAAAAGTTTGGGAACCACTGACATAAGGTATCCACGCCAAATTTGTGTCCGTTTCTTCCAACATCATGGGGATTCTAAAGGTACCCAAGGTTAGTGGATTACCCTGGAGGGACCCAAAAATTAGGCAAAATATAGCTAAATGTTGGTTTTATTCGAACAAATGGGAAAAAGGGCTACAGATGAAAGCGTCTGTTTTTTCCCCTGAAAATTGTATCAATAAAGGGGTTGTGGGGATGAAATCACAATTTTCCTAGCTTTCGGGGACAAGCAGACTTTTGTCAGAAAACCAAAATTGTTTACACAGTTTGTGCATTTTTCTGGGACATAGCCTATTTTTGCTATTTTCTGTGCTTTTAACCTCCAGTTAAAGGTAGAAATAGTTATGAAAGAAATACTGGATCCTTGAAAGCAATACATTTAAGAACAGTAGACAAAATTCTGAATTCAGCAAGGGGTCATTTGTGTTGATCCAAAAGTTTCTTTATAGAAACTAACAGTTGAATATAGGAAAAAGTGAAAATTAGTTGAAAAAAGCAGCCATTTGTTTCAACGTTTTCACCTGTAACTCCTTCTAATTATGACAGCTGTTTGAAAGCAATATACTGTTACATTTGCTGGACCTTTCTGGTTGTGGGGATATAGAGGACTTGTAGGTTCACAAAGAACCCGACGAACCCAGAGCTAATAACTGAACAGTGTCTTGCAATGGTTTTGTATTATGTACCGGGTATACAGCAATTAATTTGGGAAAATATATACATGGAAAAATCGGTATGAAAGAAACCTATGTATTTCTGAAATTGGAACAAAATATAGAGTTTAGAAACAGTAGATATTTGCACATTTCCAAAATTGTGAGTACCCATACTGGAATGAGAATTATAGGTCATTTTTCAAAATGACCTCTTTTTTACACACTGTCTTTCATTTGGAAGGCTGAACGCCTCAAAAGTCAATAGCTAATAAAAGTTGCTCTACAATTCTGTGTTACCCTAAGTCTTCCGATAAAAATGGTACCTCTCTTGTGTGGGTAGACCTCATGCCCGCAACAGGAAACGGCTCAAAACGCAATGTGGATTTTTACTGTGAAAACTGACCCTTTTTTTGCAAAGTGCCTAGCTGTAGATTTTGAACCCTAGCTCTGCCGGCACCTAGGGAAACCTAGGAAATATATACATTTTTTAAAACTAGATACCCAAGGAAATCCAGGATTGGGTGACTTGACTGGCTTTCACCAGGTTCTATTACCCAGAATCCCTTGCAAACCGCAAAATTGTAAAAAATAAAAAAAACACATTTTCTTCACATTTCGGTGGTGGAAAGTTCTGAAATCTGGGTGGATCCACAAAATTCCAGCCACCCCGCATTCCCAAAAGTCTTCCAAGAAAATTGGTACCTCACTAGTGCGGGTAGGTCAAGTGCCGGCAACAGGAAACGGCCCAAAACGCAACGTGGACACACCACATTTTCACAATGAAAACTGACCCTGTTTTTGCATAGTGCCAAACTGCAGATTTTGAACCCTATCTCTGCCGGCACCTAGGGAAACTTAGCAAATGTATACATTTTTGAAAACAAGACTCCCAGGGGAATCGAGGATGGGGTCACTTGTCTGGCTCTCACCTGGTTCTGTTACCCAGAATCCCATGAAAACCTAAAACTTTGTAAAACAAAAACACATTTTCCTTACATTTCTGTGGTGGAAAGTTCTTGAATCTACGTGGATCCACAACCCAGCATTACCCCAGGCCTCCTGATAAAAATGATACCTTGCAAGGTGAGTCTGATATCTGTGGTTCACCCTTACTTTTTTTCTGTAGCTGCTCTTGTAGTCTGGATTTCCTGTCAGCCATGTTTCTAGTTGTGTACGCTCTGTCTGTGACTGGTGGCAGCGGTACTATTACTCCCTGCGTCACTTGGGTTTGTGGTCCTTATTTCCCCCGCCTAAGGTAACACTCTCCGCCCTCGATGTCCTTTTGCAGGTAGGTATCTTGTTTCTAGTCGTTGTCTGTTGGTCTTGAAAGGCAGTTTGCTGGACCCTCTTTTGCTCCAGTTTTGGGGCCGTCCCTGGCCGTGCGTCGATTCCTGCTTTCACGGTTGCGCCTGCTTCAGTCCTTGCGCTTGCTGGCTACGGCCTCTTTTTCTCCCCCATAGGCTTGCCTCAGGTCTCTCAGAGTTCAGGTGCGGAAGTGGAAACCAATAGTTAAGGGCCCTTGCTGATTTGTGACTCTTTACAGCCTTTGTGAACGGTTTACCTCCCATTCACCATTCCCCCATCTCCAGGTTTTCCAGCGAGGCACGGCGGGAATGCGGCGCTATCACGGCATTCCAGATTGGTGGTCGTGCTCCCCAGTCAATCAGTGTTGGGTCTCTCAGGCTTTTTTGGGGCTTCTCCTGACCTCGGGCTGTTACTCGCTGTGGCTGCTGCTGCTTGCGGGTGCTATCCTGCTTGGCACAGCTTGTTTGCCGTTGTTGGATTACGAGGGCAGAGTTGAAGTTGGAGTTGGCGAGCACTATCTCTTGTATGGGTGTTCTACACCTGACAGTAATTTAAGTTCACTGGGTTTCTAGCTTGGAAGGGAGCAGGCACTTCCCGTGAGTCGTGCCTTAGTTGTTGTAATAGGAGGAGGTCTCGACCCTGCGTTCCTTCCCCGGGTGTTGTGGTACAGTCTTGGTTGAGATCTTGGTGAGGGGGGAACAGGCTAAGCTCCGGTTATGTGCGCGCGGAGGCGCTGGGATGTTCCTGGACCCCGTTCCCGCCCTGTCTTGCCCCTCCCCCCGTTGCTGTGATGTGACGCCCTGGAGGTCAGAATGGGGGTTTGCGGTATCTGCATCTCTTAGGGCTCGTGGTTTTCCATACTTCGCTCTAATATCCGGGGTTTTTCTCTGCAGTACTTTCTTGTTTAGGGTAGATGGTTGCTGGTGGGACCGGTCGCCATCTTGGATCACGGTCATGCCGTCACCCCTCTCCTCTTATGTCGCTGGGCACCTCTCCCGGCTCGTCTTGGTTGAGATCTTGGTGGCAGGGGGTGTCGGCTAGACTCCGGTTCTGTGCGCTCGGAGCCGCTCGGATGCTCCTGATCCTGGACCCCAGTCCACTGGCACCACGCCCCTCCCCCGCTCGCCTGCCTCGCGTTGCTGTGAGGCCGTGGAGGTCGGGATGGGGCGGTGGGGCGGGAGCGGCAAGGGGGTTTGTGGTACCTGCTTCCGTTGGGGCTCGGGCTTCTGCCCTCTTTGCTCCGATAGTCACTGCTGTGTTGCCCAATGCCTTATTGTTTTAGGGGCGATGTTTACTGGTGGGACCGGTCGCCATCTTGGTTCCCAGTCGCACCGTCGCTCCTCTCCTCCGATATCGCTGGGCACCTCTTCTGGCTCATCCTCTGTCCTATTTTAGGTTGCTCTCTGTAGCTGCTAGGTTCCGATCACTTTTGATGTGCTTTTTGTTTGATAAAGCTCAGTTTTTCGCTAGTAAAATCCAGTCGCTGGCTCCGTTCTGGTGCGACGGCTCGATCAGGTAGCCATTAGCTACTGCCGTCCAAGCCTACAAAACTACCACTGAATCTATACATCTAGAACTAGCTGCACTCAGGGCTGACCTGAACACAGTAAATATAAGGCTCGCAGCGGCAGAACAATCAGCGACACAGAGGACTCTACTCAATGCACAAAAAGAGAAGTGAAAGAGCTGTCAACAAAAGTGAATTCCTGCAAAGACTAACAGCCGAGATGGAAGACAAGAGCCGCAGGGGGAACATACGAATACTGGATATCCCTGAAGGGGCCGAAGAGGAGGCTGGGTCTTGCACCAGATTCCTGGAAGATCTCATTCCGAAGATCACAAACCTAAAATTCGACCGTCAATTCGAACAGGACAAGGCCTTCAGAGTCCCATCCTCAAGACAACTTGCAACAAAATTTACCGGACCCATCATCTGCAGGCCACTGAGATCTCAACATGCAGACGAGATTTTCAACTATGCCAGAAAGAACCACCAGATCATCTGGAAAGCACAAAAAATGGTACTGACACAAGACTACTCAAAGACAACAGTAGACATCAGGAAAGGCTTCCTCGCTCAACGGCAAACATTAAAAAATAGAGCGATCCAATTCACCTTTGTCACACCGATCAAGTTTAAAATAACCAACAGGGGCAAAAGTCACTTCTTCACTGATCCACAAGACCTACACCAATACCTAAAAGACCCTCCTACCTCACAGATGGAAGTGACAACACTTTGAACCGCCAAAAGAGGGCCATCTCCTGATCCCAGCAGTGAGTAAGGACACACTATAAGGAGCTCAAACCTCCACAAACATTACAACCTTCAGCTACCTCATGACGAAACGGCCAGAGTAAACCAAAACATTGTGACCTACCTCAAAGAAAGAAGAGAGTGCCATGCAGACCTCAAAGAACCTTTGACACTGACCGCACAATATGTTTGACACGACAATCGCAGAGTATCCTTTTTATCCAGGGTTAGACTCCTACGCTATTGTTTACAACCATGGCTGCCAGCCTCAATAAGTGAGGCGTCCAGTCATCCGCTGTTATGCAACGCCCTAACCGGCGAATCGCTGTACAAAACTATTGCTTTTGAAATTACCTAATGCAAAGACTCGAATCCGACTTAGCTCCGGGAGGCGCAATGGCGATCCTGCCGTCGCACCTTCCAGAACCTAGAGGCTGGGGGAGGGGGGAGGGAGTGGGTGGGTGGGGGGAAGAAGGGGGGACGGGGAGGGGGGACCATGGGACAGGGGAGGGAGGGGAATGAGAGGACTCTTCTTTAATCTAACTTCATATCTTCTTGTCTTTACTTATTCAATCTGAACTACCTCAGGAACCAGGCAGTGGAACTGTGTAATAGGATCTTGAGAGTCGGGCATAGAGAGGGGCACTTCCACCGCCTAGATAATGACTAGCAACAATTCCTTCGCGTTAGCCACTGACCTAAAAATAACCTCACTAAACGTTAAGGGCCTAAACCACCCCATTAAGCGCAGGAAAGTAATCGAATACCTAGCCAAATCCTAGAGTGACATGCATCACAATAAACGGGTCCCTATCAGAACCGCTGTCCCTCCAACGGGGTACCAGACAGGCCTGGCCACTGTCACCCGCCCTCTTCCTCCTAGCTCTAGAGCCCCTAATCCAAGGCATTAAAATAAATGAGAGAATGATATGTATCGGCCAGATTACTATAAAGATAGCAGCCTTCGCGGACGACATATTAATAATGACAGAACAACCAAGGGCCTCGATAGAAGCCCTCATGACCACAATCGATGAATACGCCACCATTTCAGGATACAAACTTAACAATGATAAGTCAGAATGCAAACCGCTAAACATTCACTGTAATAAAGAAGTGCTGGGCACATCAGGAATCAGGTGGCAGCCGGGCAAAAGTCAAATACCTGGGCATTTACTTCAGTACGGACCTGTTCTCCACCCTTAGACACAACGAGAAGCTTGTGTTAGACAAGATCATAAAGCAACTTGAACCTTGGTCTCCCAAATTCATGTCCTGGTGGGGGCGAATTGATGAATAAAAATAATGATCTCCCCGCTGGTTAACTACCTCTCAAGCATGCTCCCAATATTCTTATCGGACGATTTCCACCAAAAACTAGACAAAATGTGCTCCAGATTTCTGTGGCATGACAAAAAGGCTAGAATAAGCCTTTAAAAAAACTAAGACCCAAAAACCGGGGAGGGGGGGGTTGAATCTTGCAGGCTTCAAAACATTCCAACTGGCGTTCCTGGCCATGCAGGGCACGCACTGGATAGAGCAAACAACAGATTACGTACCAGTCTAGCTACACTTAGAAAGAGCAATACTAAAAAATCTCAACCCACTTTCCCTTCTCACTGCCAGTGCACACCCACATGCGGGCGATCCAATAATGAAGAACACTAAGATAGCACTGCTGAAGCAAGACAAAAAGTTGGAGGTGAGCATTAAGGGCTCTAAGGCCGAATCCCTATGGGCGAACAACAATATAAAATACAAGGGCAAAAAACTCTATTTCGACAACTGGATGATGAAGGGCATCTCACACCCATACCAGCTGGAAACAAACTCCCCACCACTAACCTTCGCCAACCTAAAAACAGCCCTCCAACTTGAAGACTCAGACCTATACAGGTTCCTAAAGATCAAAACAGCTCTGACAAAATCCAAAATATCTAACGCGAAGCCTTCAATACTCCAATATGTTGCAAAAATAAATAGACTAGGGCATCAGGTCTCACGCATATATAAAACGCTCACTGCGCAAAAATCCAACATCAACGAAAAGACAGAGAAATATTGGAACACCCACATACACCCACCACTGAACGACCGGGAGTGGAGCACTCTATGGTCATCAGCCACACAAGCCAAGATCACACTATGGCTCTTACACAAAACATTCTGGACCCCCAGAATGACTACACAAGCTAGGACTCAGGGACAACCACACATACTGGAACTACAACGCCGCTAAGGGTAATCTGGAAAACCTGATCTTCCTGTGCCCGACTCTCAAGGGGTTTTGGGGGAGGGTCTTTGACTTTCACTTTATAGAAAAGGCTTTTAAATGTAGAATAACAAAGGACTACCCCTCGATCATCACATCCTCCATCCGAACCGACCTCCCCACAGAGGGAGAAAGAGAACTCCTGGACCTCCTCCTAACCGCTGCAGTCAAGCTAGTCCTCTCAAACTGGAAAGACACCTCTAACGTGGCTCACAACGGTTGGCTCACCTGGGTCACCTACCTAAGGGGAGCCGACTCATTCGCGATAAGATACTCTCCCTGGAAGAACATCTCCAGAGACCTATGGAAATCGTTGGACAAGTGCCTATTATCCTTTGACCCACCCTTAGACACTAACAATCTGAATGATATACTAGCCAGCAGAAATGCACTCCACTGCCACAATGATACCTGGATGTTGCCAGGCCGAAGCCATAATTCCTCTCTCTCTTTACTTATTCACATCTTTCTCTTTCTCTCCTTCTACATTACTCCTACTAGCAACAAAAGGGGGCCTGCCCAGAAAACTTACCATGTACGACTCACCGTGTATCCTCACCGGCGGACTTCCCAAAACAAAGTAAACCCTGTTTCACTGTATGTATATGTATAAAATACCATAAATAAAATAAAAAAAAATTAAAAAATGGTACCTCGCTTGCGCTGTTGGGTCTAGTACCTGCGACAGGCAAGGGCCCAAAACCTATTGAGGTAATATCAAAATTACCTATCACAAAACAACCTGGTTTTGCAAAGGGGGTCCAAAGAGATTTTGGCCCCGGGCTCAGCAGTCATCTAGGGAGACCTACCAAACCCACACATTTCTGAAAACTAAATACCAGTGGGAGTCCAGGAAGGTGTGGCTTACGTGGGTCCCCTAATATTTCCCCACCCAAAATCCCCTCCAAACCTCAAATTTTGTTGAAAAAATCATTTTGTTTTTCATATTTCTGTGTGGGAAAGTTATAGGATCAGCTGGCTGACACCAATTTCCTACTGAACAGCGTTCCTCCAGGTCTCCCGATAAAAATGGTACTTCACCAGTGTGGGTAGGCATAGTGGCTGCAACAGGAAATGGCACAAATCGTACTGTGGAGATTTAAAAATTTCCTAAAACAAAACTACCTGGTTTGGGGGTGGCGGGGAGGGGGGGTGGGGGGGGGGGGAGGGAGGGTGGAATCTGTTTTTTTGGGCCCGGGCTCGCAGCCATCTAGGGAAACCTACCAAACCCAAAAAATGCATTTAAAACAAAATATAGAGCTTAGAATTGTCTGTGCTATACCTTAAATCCCTATGTTTTGGGCTCTACGCAGTCACAGGCCCTTGCCCCAACCACATAAGTGAGGTATCATTTTACTCGGGAGACTAAGAGGAACACTGTGTGGTAGGACATTTGTGCCGGCACGGTGATTCCACCCAACAATATGTGGAAAATGTGTTTTTTTTCAACTACATTTGAGGTTTGCAGGGCATTTTGAGTAGAGGAAACTTTGGAGGATCCCATACCTTGCTGGACTACCCCAGGTGTCTAGTTTTCAGAAATGTGTGGGTTTGGTAGGTTTCTCTAGATGGCTGTGGACCCCGGGACCAAAAACACAGATGCCACCTATGTATCTGAAAATGACCTGGTTTTGCAAGCGGGGTCAGATGAGTTTTTGGTCCCAGGCCTGGCGGCCAGCTAGGGAAACCTACCAAACCCACACATTGCTGAAAACTAGATACAGTGCACAGTGAGGTATGGCTTGTGAGTGTCTCCCAACGTTTTCCAATTGGTAGCTGAAAAAAATCACTTTTTTGTCAAATATCTGTCTGGGAAAGTGCTGGAATCTACATGGATCCACAAATATCCTACCATCCAGTGTTCCCCCAGGTCTCTCAAAAATGATATCTCACTCGCGTGGGTGGGTCAAGTACCCGCCACAGGCAAGGGCCCAAAACGTACATAGGAGACCTCAAAATGACCTGTCGCAAAACAACCTGGTTGTGCAACGGGGGGGGGTCACCTGGGTTTTGGTGGCCATCTTGGGAAACTACCTAACCCACACATTTCTGAAAACTAGACACCCGGGGGAGTCCAGCGAGGTTTGGCTTGCATGGGTCCCCCAACGTTTTCCTACCCAGAATCCGCTGCAAACCTCAAATGTAGCTGAAAAAATTCACTTTTTTCTAAAATGTCTGTCTGGCAAATTCTGGGATCTACGTAGATCCACATAAATCACCCCATTCTAGATTCCCCTGGGTGTCTAGTTTTAAAAAATGTATAGGTTTGCTAGGTTTCCCGAGGTACCGGCAGAGCTAGGATTCAAAATCTACAGCTAGACATTTACCAAAAAAAGGGTCAGTTTTCACTGTGAAAATGTGGTGTGTCCATGTTGAGTTTTGGGCCATTTCCTGTCGCAGGCACTAGGCCTACCCACACAAGTGAGGTACCACTTTTCTTGGAAGTTTTTGTGGGAACACGGGGTGGATGGAATTTTGTGGATCCACGCAGAATCCAGAACATTCCACCACAGGAATGTGAGGAAAATGCGTTTTTTTAAACACATTTTGAGGTTTGCAAGGGGTTCTGGGTAACAGAACCTGGTCAGAGCCAGACAAGTCACTAAATACTGGATTCCCCTGCGTGTCGAGTTTTCAAAAATGTATAGGTTTGCTAGGTTTCCCTAGGTGCCGGCAGAGCTAAGGTTCAAAATCTACAGCTAGACACTTTGCAAAAAAGGGTCAGTTTTCTCTGTGAAAATGTGGTGTGTCCACATTGGTTTGTGGGCCGTTTCCTGTCACGGGCACTAGGCCTACCCACACAAGTGACATACCATTTTTCTTGTAAGACTTTGGGGAAAACGGGGTGGGTGGAATTTTGTGGATCAATGCATATTCCAGAACTTTCCACCACATAAATGTGAGGAAAATGTGTTTTTGGACACATTTTGAGGTTTGCAAGTGATTCTGTGTAACAGAACCTGGTGAGAGCCAGACAAGTTACCTTATCCTGGATTCCCCTTGGTGTCTAGATTTCAAAAATGTATAGGTTTGGTAGGTTTACCTAGGTGCAGACAGAGCGAGGGACTTTGCAAAAAAGGGTCAGTTTTTACTCAAATGTGGTGTGTCAACATTGGGATTTGGGCCGTTACCTGTTGCAGGCACTAGACCTACCCACACAAGTGAGATGACATTTTTTCTCTGAACACTTTGGGGAACAAGGGGTGGGTGGAATTTTGTGGATCCACGCAGATGACAGAACTTTCCACCACAGAAATGTGAGGAAAAGTGTTTTTTCGACACATTTTGAGGTTTGCAAGGGATTCTGGGTAACAGAACCTGATGAGAGCCAGACAGATTTTCACATCCTGGATTTCTCTTGGTGTCTAGTTTTCAAAAATATACAGGTTTGCTAGGTTTCTCTATGTGTCAGCTGCGCCAGGGCCCAAAATCCATAGGCAGGCACATTGCTAAAAAAAAGTCTGTGCCTAGTGGGCTTTCTGCTGCTCTGGGGGGAATCGGTGGTGGGAGGCATAAAGACTGTGGCTATTTTTTTGGGGGGTGGGGGAAGTGGTATGCCCATTCTGGGCAGCCCCCACCCCCACACATAAAAAAGCCAGTGTAAATGCTGGCGCCTAGTGGGCTTTCTGCCTCCCCGGGGGGGGGAGATCAGGGGCCACTGCCCCATCTGTCGCCCGAGGGGGAAGAAAGACTAGAATTTCTCTGGGGGGTAGGAGTATTGTCATGCCCATTTAGGGCAGCCCCCCCTACATGAATAAAAACAAAATCTGTGTTTTCTAGTGAGCTTTCTGTACTGAGGGGTTAGATTGGGGGCTACTGCCCCCATATGCCCCCCAGGAGGGGCATAAAGACTGGGATTGTTGTGGGTGGGGGCATTGGTATACCTGTTTTGGGCAGCCCCCACCCCTGATTCAAATCGGCAAAAAAAGGATGTCTAGTGGGCTTTTTGCCCCCGGGGACAAATTGGGGGCTACAGCCCCCTTATGCCCCCCAGTGGGCAGAAAGACTGGAATTTTTGCATGTAGGGTGGGGGCATTAATTGTAATTGCCCCAAAAAATCCCTGGTTTCTAGAAGGATTTCTGTCCCCCGGGGTCAGGTTGGGGGCTACAGCTCGGGGGGGGGGGGGGCAGAAAGGCTGTTATTGTGGCAGGGGTGGGGGCATTAGAATTCCCACTTTGGGAAGCCGCCACCCTAATTAAAATTTCCCTCCCAAACATCTCTGGTGTCTAGTGGGCTTTCGGCCCCCGGGGGGACATATTGGGGACTACTGTCCCCATCTGCCCCCCGGGTGGGGGCAAAAGGACTGAATTTGCCCAATTTTTTTGGGGGGGTGAAGGCCCTTGCCCAAGGGGACACTTCTCCCTCCCTGATGTCTAGTGGGTGAATCCCTGCATGGGGATCGCCCTCCTGGGGTGATCCTCAAGCAGGGATCCATTGGAGATTCTCCCCTTTCAAATGATACCTCTCCCGTCTTACTACGTGATCAGGGGGATGAGATAGCTCCCTTAGCACGTAGAAAGTGAAATTGAAATGAGCCTAAAGGCTCATTTCAGGTTCTGTGAAATGACTTGAGTGCGACGTGAGCGCTGTTCGTCATTTCATAGAAACGGGGGGCTCTTTCCCAGCTCCTGAGGCTCTCTTCCTCAGCTCCTGAGGCTTTAGAGGAGAAAAAGAAATCCCTCTGGTGCCTGCACCAGAGGGATTTCCGGTGCCATGTGCCAGGATGGCCGGGAGCCATCCTGCGCACATGAGCACTGTTGCACATGATGGCTCCCAGCTGTCATGTGCACAGAAGAGGTTAAGGACTGGATAATGGACTTGGTATACTGCAAAGAGCATTTAAAGTCTTATGCGGATGGACTACCAGCAGCCTCAAGATCAAAGGATATCTGGGGCCACTGAGGCAATATTTACAAGCATAATCTGTGATCTAGGAGGAGGAAGTGGGTTGGGGCAGATTGCCTGTTGTCCACTATTGTGGTATGAATCGAGCATTTGAGCAGATCTTGTACAGGATGCTACTGTCTTATATTCTCAAGATGTATAATAACTGTTGTAATACTAATAACATACAGTTGCAAAGAAGAACAATTGATGGACAGAATGCAGAACAATGTCATATATTTACCCCAGTACAGAGATCTGGGCCTAATCCATTGTTTTTTAGCTCACCATGCCATTCCAGTTTGGACCCAGCCATATGCAAATCAGTCTTGACCCTGCGCCCAATGGGAACAGTCCAGCCCGAACTGCCAGACCAGGTCCTCCCTGGACTGGAAACAAGCATCCTAGGACCGGTTTTGGGTTTTCAGCCCTCATCAGCCAGGATAGCTTGAATCCAGTGGCATGGAGAGCACGGGACCCAGGTCTGGACATTCCCGTCCCACTAGGGGTGACAAATGCAAAAAAGAACAATTGATGGACAGAATGCAAAACAGTGTCATATATTCACCCCAGTACAGAGATCTGGGCCTAAAACCATAGATTTTTAGCTCACCATGACATTCCAGTTTGGACCCAGCCATATGCAAATCAGTCTTGACCCTGCGCCCAATGGGAACAGTCCAGCCCGAACTGCCAAGCCAGGTCCTCCCTGGACTGGAAACAAGCATCCTAGGACCGGTTTCGGGCTTTGTAGGGTATGCCCAGACGTGGGTCTCGTGCTCACTTTGCCACTGGATTCAAGCTAGCCTGGCTGATGAAGGCTGTTAACCCAAAACCGGTCCCAGGTTGCTTGTTTCCAGTCTAGGGAAGATATGGCTTGGCAGTTCAGGCTGGACAGTTCCATTGAGGCACAGTCTCAAGACTGATTTGCATGTAGATATGTCTGAACCGGGGTGGCGCAGTGAGCTAAAGAACAATTATGGATTCAACCTAGATCTGTGACTGGGGGTGAGTGTCTGAAAAGTTGCAGCACTCCATCCATCATCTCCTTGTGTTTGCTTTGTTAGCCCTAAGTTGGCAGGGTATGCCCAGACGTGGGTCCCTTGCTCACATTGCCACTAGATTCAAGCTAACCTGGCTGATGAGGGCTGTTAGCCCGAAACCGGTCCCAGGAGGTTTGTTTCCGGTCCAGGGAAGACATGGCTTGGCAGTTTGGGCTGGACCGTTCACTAGAGGCACAGGGTCAAGACTGATTTGCATATAGCTGTATCTGAACGGGGATGGCGAAGTGAGCTAAAGAACAATGATGGATTCAACCCAGATCTGTGACTGCGTATGAGTGTCTGAAAAGTTTCAGCGCTCCGCCCATCATCTCCTTGTGTGTGTGCTTTGTTCGCCCACAGTTGGCAGGGTATGCCCAGACGTGGGTCCCTTGCTCATTTGCCACTGTATTCAAGCTAGCCTGGCTAATTAGGGCTGTTAGCCTGAAACCGGTCCCAGGATGCTTGTTCCTGTTTCAGGGAAGACATGGTTTGGCAGTTCGGGCTGGAATGTTCTCATGAGGCACAGGGTCAAGACTGATTTGCATATAACTGTGTCTGAACTGGCGTGGCGAAGTGAGCTAAAGAACAATGAGGGATTCAACCCAGATCTGTGACTGGGGGTGTGTGTCTGAAAAGTTTCAGCGCTCCGTCCATCATCTCCTTGTGTTTGCTTTGTTCGCCATAAGTTGGCAGGGTATGCCCAGACGTGGGTCCCTTGCCCACTTTGCCACTGGATTTAAGCTAGCCTGTTCTGGTCCAGGCTTGGCAGTTCATGCTGGACTGTTCCCAGGAGGCACAGGGTCCGAGCTGATTTTCACATAGCTGTGTCTGAACTGGGGTGGCGAAGTGACCTAAAGAACGATGAAGGATTCAACCCAGATCTGTGACTGGGGGTGTGTGTCTGAAAAGTTTCAGCGCGCCGTCCATCATCTCCTAGTGTTTTTGCTAATAAAGTACAATGAATGTAAAAATGGTGCTAAATTTACACATATATGAAACATGTTAATAATTTGTAAAATCACAAATAAAAAAAGAAAAGAAAACTATGTCCAAAAGGCATGTATGAATGGCTCTGCATTGTCAACAATCAGATCAGAAATTTTACATCAGGTAACCAAACAATTTGAATACTGGGACTGCAGCATTAAATCAAACAGGTATGTGTTACAAAAGTAAATGCAGGTAGTATTAACAATATACAGGTGAATTGTTGCTGTTTCTGAATATAGCAGAGAGAAAGAACCAACGTGCCTTAAGAAGAATATCAACTGTAAGTCATGGAAGTCTAGGCATTGGAAGCTCAGCTTAAGCCCTTGAATCTTTTTGTTGTGCATTGGAACTGGGGCATTTGAGTATGCACTGCAATTTAAAGGCTGGAAAAGATTCTAAAGAACAGTGAATGTAGTGGCAGCACCTGGGAATGCTGACACTGGGCAACTGAAGAAGAGTACCCACAATTCAGTGATCTGCTTGTGTCTCACTAGCTGGCATCATTTCATTCCGCACTTAAGCACCATTATGCAGCAAATAGTAGTATAAATGGTTCTAAATTGACAAAATAAAATTAAACCAATGACAAATATAAAATACATGTTATACATTTTATTAAATGCACTTGTTAGAAATTGGGCTTCAGGTTGGCAGAGGTATGCACCCTGTAAAAGCAGGAACTGCAATCTCAGTCAGGGTAAGTCAGATACACACTACACAATAATTTGTGTTCACCCTCCGGTAGCATAGCACAGACCAGGCAGGCTTAACTTAAGAGACAATGTATAAAGTATTTGTGCAACACTTCAAACAGTAATACAGTGAAAACACAACTAAAAGACTGCACACCAGTTTACAAACGTAGATGTTATTTATATAAATAGACCAAAAGAAAAAAGTTCAATACGTAGAAGTTGAGTTATGATTTTTAAAAGATTGAATGTAAAAACAGTGCTTAGAAGCAATAAGCAACTATTGGGGTTATCTGGGCATGTTAGACCCAAGCAAAGTCAAGAGTTCAGGTCGACCTCGTGGAGCACTGGCGAGATACAGGAACCACGCAAGGCCCTCTGAACAAAGTATCTTATCTTGGGCCCAACAGCGAGATGTGGGTGCAGCTAAGTGATGCTTCAGTGTTGATCCCGAAGTTGAGGTGATGCGTCAATTTTCTTCACGCAGTGATGGTGATGCAGTGGTTCCAAAGATGATACACCAAGCCGAGAGGCATTTGACCTATAGACGATACACTGGGTTTCCCCACGCAGTCGAGGGGATTCGTTGATCTCTCACACTGCAGAGATGCATTGGCTCTGATGCGTCTGTTCTTTAAGGTGATGTGCTGGTTCCAACTGTGATGTACCAATTTTGCTCCTGCAACAGTAATGGTGCGTCGATTCTGATACATGCATACAGTAGATCCAGCAGTTTGACTGGAGGAAGCACCTGAGTCCTTTTTCAATTGACTAGGCACAGAAGCAGATGGTAAGACATTGATATCAATGAGTCTCAAAAACAGGAAGCAAGCCAACAAGCCCTTTGAGATCACTCTTCCTCATCAAGGCCAGAGGGAAGCAGGGCAGCACAGCAGAAAAGCAGTTCTTCCAGAACAACAGTCCAGCAGAGTGACAGTCCTTGTAGCTTACTTTGTCAGCTTTCTGACGTTTTTGGACCTTCTCCATGCAGTCCGTGGGTGGCAGCAGTGAGTGAAGTGGGCAGGGCCTTCTAAGAAAAATTGTAGCCTCAGTGTGCTTCTGTGGAGTAGGATTTTGTGTGTTAGGGCAAGATTTGTAATGGTTAGATGGCTCATATTTGTATATATGATTCAGTAATTTTAACGCCTTCATAGTTGCGGCAAATGGTCTGAGGAAAGGGAGTTCAACTTGTATTATGGACAGTGGTTCCAGTGAAAAAATGTGTATACATGTTTACAAAGCTTAACTACTTGAGGCCAATTGTAATGCTCTCAGTATGCTCCCTGATCATAATACAATGCATACAAATTCTTGAAAGTAAGATTGGCATTTGCTACTAAAATAAAATCTGTAAAAAAAGAATCATGCCCCTTCAACGAACATCATTTTGCTAAACTAATGCCCTGCTTTAAATAATATTTTTCAGTCATCGTTTAATAAAGTGTGTTTGATGCATGCCAATGCTTAAAAAAATATATTAATAGAGAATTGTCGCAAAATCATGTTGGGCAATATTTAGGAATACATATGGAATCTTGTATGGGGGTCGATTTTGTACAGTATATAAAGACCTCTGGAAATCCCGAACTGCCTATAGCATCTTCTTTGGGGGAAACAGAGGCATTTATCACGCCTGTCCAAACACAGAAGCTGGCTAATATAAAAATATAAAATGTTATCGCGGAACATAGCTGGTCTACGTACCTAGGTGGTTGACTCTGATTGGGGCCACATTATTGACCTGTTTGATATTTGCTTGTTTCAGAAGACTTGGGCCCTGGAACCTGTATATAGAGCAGATGTCTTCAATCTTTTTGCATCTGCAATCTGTACTGGAAGGGGACGCCCTTCAGACTGCCTCTCGATAGGGATACGCACCTCCTTAAACATAACACCATTCCTTTTAAAAATAGCAACCGTATACATCGTTAAATGCATTGGGGAGAATAAAGATGAGATATATGTGTATAAAATATATAATTAGGGGGATCAGACGGGGTAATGAAATAGTAGCTTCGAAACAACTGAGGGTGCATAGGAAACAGAGGAAACTGCATGATTTGGTAATATTCACTGGTGATTGTAATACTGTATTTGAACCTCTGGACAATTATGGTCACTCATTAACTGAGGTGGAAGACGAGGAATGGGTGGTCCCCTCTCCCGAGATTCCCCTTGTGAAGAGATGGACGGGGGTAGCATACCAGATGCTCTCATTAACGCTAGCCTGTGTACTGAGGGCCGGTAATGGACGGAAAAAATCCGATCAACAAGCCTTACATATATACAATCGAATTACCCGCTCTAGCAGGATATATTACATCTTATTATCTCTCCCATTGTGGAAACTTGTTGATGATAGCATGGTAATTGCTAGATGTGATAGTGACCATGATGTCGCCTGCGATTTGTCAGCAAACTTGATTGCCCAATATGAGCATACTACAATATCCCGCTCAATAAATCTAAATCCATCAAATGATGAACGAAGGCGTGAATGGGCTAATGTGGTATCTAGGTCAGAATCAATAGTGGTCATACTTGGGGCATTACAGGAGCATACTGATGGGCATATTACTAAGGGGGGTGATAGGCAATTATCGCCGGTTTAGCGGCCGTTTTCGGTCGCTAAGCGGCAATAATTCTGTCGCTATATTAGCAAGCTGTCGCTAACTGATGTTAGCGACAGCTTTTAGGCGATAGCGAGCGGTTTGGGGCCCGCTTTGCATGTCAGCGATATTTATCGCTAATGACATGCAAAGTGGGCGTACCCAACCTGTTAGCGACTGAAAGCAGTCGCTAAGGTCACTATCGCCTATTAGCAAGGCGGACGTAGCGATGAAAATATTCCCGCTATCGCCAAAAACTAACACCTGCTCTGACCAGTTCTTAGCCATGTTATCTAATGGGAGGTGGATAACATGGCTAAGAGCATTTCATCGCTAATGCGGGAATATCGCTGTATTCTCAGCGATATTCACGCTATCGCCGGAAAAATGATCACTTTGGAGATAAACGTTGCTAATAGCACGTTATCTCAGCGATAATTTTCGGCGATGCTTAGCGATAAAAAAATCGTTGCTAAGCCTAGTTAGCAATAAATATCACTACTCGTTGGTAATATGCCCCTGAGAGTTTAGAAAAACTCGATGCTTTGCAGCTTCCATTCAAGGAAGTTGAGGTAATTCATGCACAAATAGGCCCAGGTGAAGCTTGTGCGAGTTAGGAAAATGGGATTTGGAATGAGCTATATGAAGCTGGGACCACTAGGGATTGCAAGAAATTCTGGCCCTTTGTAGCTAACAGGGCAGAATCCCAAAGACCATTTAGCTAATAATATTTAACCGGAAGCATGGTATAATCACTTTTCCAAGCTCTTTGACTCCCTATTGGGTTTATCTACAGAGCGGTGTGTCCCTGAAGTAGATGGATTAGAGGTATTTCCACCATGTCTTTAAACATACAAATCATTTCTTTAAAAAAAAAAATGTATTCACCATCAGTAAAATACATTTATACGTTAGTATTCATAGATGAATAAATATACAAGGAAAGATTCTCCATCATAAATATGGTAAATAATGGCACACAAATCATTATACATAACTTTCATTGTATGAGAGATTATAAATAGTTACACGTGATCAATATGATACCCTAAGGTCCCTAGGTCGTTAAGTTGTGCCTGGGTTGCTTTCGACTCTACTTTTTCAGTAATTTATAGGAGCCCAGATAAGATTCCCTAGTTTCCGGGCCTTCCAACCTTTCCTCTCATATAAACCTTTTTCCATATTATACATAGCTAAGAGTCGTGAAAGCCATTGTTGAAATATGGGGGGCCCAGGGTTCACCCAGGCAGATGAGATACAAATTCTTACTACAGCCATGGGTAAAAAGACAAATTTGCGCTGTACCAATGGTGTTCCTTTCTTTGTGACGCCTAGTATCATAAGCTTGGCTGTGAGTTTTCTTTGAATCCTCAAAGTTTGCACTAGAAATTCTTCTATGGCTCCCTTCAGAGGATCTAAAGCTGAGCAAGAAGCAAACATGTGAACTATATCTACATCAGCACTATGGCAGTGGGACATAGGATCCCAGCCGTACCACCTCATTGACTAATCTTGGTTGGCGTGTGGTATAGTGAAAAGATCATTTTATAATGTTGTGCTTGTAGACCCGCTACCCTCATTATGATGTGGGCAGGCTTGAGTGAAGCCATAAACTCCTCCCCTTCAATATTCAACTTCTGCTGCCATTTCTCACAATACTTATCTAAATCGTCAACCAATAGTTGCCTCAGCCTGCCATAAATCTGGTAGTAGTACTGCCATCTGGGTCTCTAATTGCCTCCGTAACTAGATCTTTAAAAAAGGCTTAACCCCCATTTCTTCCTTGCGATCGAGCTACGTATCTGGAGATATTTTAAAAAAATCTCTACGATCGAGATTAAAAAGGAGTTGAGCCTTCTCAAATGAAATTATTCCGCCTGAATCAAGCAAATCCCCCATCTTCTTCACCCCAATTAATCCCAACACAACATAACCCCATCATGGAATACCTCTGGGAGTGATGGATTTCTGAACAGAGTAGTATAATAATTCATTATTCCTAGCCCCAACTTATTCCTGATACTGGTCCAAACCGCTGCTGCTGCTGCTGCTGCATAAAGGGTCTTATATTTTACTTTTTTTTATAGTAACTGGCTTCACTGAATCTAAAAAGCCAGTTAGGGTCCTCTCTCTCTCTAGTAGTAGTTCCTTATACATCCGGAGGAGCATGTCATTTCCACTGGTCCACAACCTTCCCTCCCAGTAACTCTCGAAAGTATTGGATTGCTGCAGCCCAGTATTACAGTTTTAGGTCTGGAACCGCCAAGCCCCCCTTACCCTGGGTAAGGACATATATCTGATGGCCCTTCTAGTCTTTCCATGCACCCAAACAAATCTGTTAATAATTTTTAGCATTTTCTTAAACCAATGATTCTCAAACGCTGGGGGTATCGTTCAAAATAGATATAAAAGTGTTTGGTAGTAAGTATCATTTTAATAATGTTACATCGTCCCACCTTCAAGATATGCAGATTATTGAGCCTTTCCAAATCTTTCTTACTCTTTTGGATTAACTGGGCGAGATTTTTTTCCACAACTTTACGCAATTCTGAGGTTATAGTAACCCTAAGGTAAGTTGCACATTCAGTCACCCATGGATCCAACAAAGAAAGCCTGCTATTGATTACTATTTGCATTTTTTCCCAGTTGAGCCGATAGCCAAAAATCTCTCCGAAGCATTCTGCCTCGTGTTCTATTTCCGTTAAGGCTGCAAGCGAATTTGCTGCTATTTTTACCAAATCATCTGCGTACCCCAGGATGTTTTATTTTAAATCCATGCAGTCGGATAGGGTGGATTCCCATGTTCCCCTCGATTTTCCTGATTTAGGGGGGCCTATATCAAATGCAAATAAGAGGGGAGAACATGGACACACCTGTCTTGTCCCTCGTGTGATAAAAATAGGTTCACCTTGTCCACCCATTAACTGGAGTCGAGCCTGAGGAGTTCTATATAATGTCTGTATTGCCTTTATACACCCCTTTCTTATCCCCACATTCGCGAGTATGGCCCATAGATAATCCCATGAAACCCTATCAAACGTCTTCTCTCTTTCGAGTAGGATGAGTGCCATAGGGGCTTCAGTGACTGCCGTACCATCAAACATGGTGATAACTCTATGAATATGATCTGCTGTCCCTCTGCCTGGGATGAAACCATGCTGTCTGGGTGAGATCACTTTCCCTATCATGATACTAATGCGATTTGCTAAGAAAACATCTTTGTATCACTATTCATAAGACTAATCGGTCTGTAAGATTGGGCCTCATTAGGGGGCTTCCCTTTCTTTACAAAAAGACTATATTGGCTTCTGCCCATGACTCAGTGGCTCTTCCCCTTTCTGTGCCTGCTGTATTAAATGTCTTAAGTCAACCCCTCAAAACCGGAAAAAAAACTTTATAAAATTCTAATGGATTTGATCAGGTCCCACAGCCTTGCCGGAAGGGAGTACCTTAAGGGATCTTTGAAAATGTACACTCTAAGGCCACTGAATTTACCTGAAAGAATGTCTTGGCAGTAATGATTCTAAATATTCCCTTAAGTGTTTTAGCTCCTTATGTCCCTCTTCCCCCTATACATTTTCATAGTACCTTTGAAATACCACACGTATTGCCCTGGTTTCTGTGACTGCTTCGCCCATTTGATTTTTGACTTCTAAGATGTCACCCACAGCAAGTTTCTGTCTTGTCATAGTAGCAAGCATGTGCCAAACCTGCTCGTTACATATGTAGCAAGTTTGCCTCCAGGCCAGACATTTTTCTGCTGTTCTTATTTCCACAATTTCTCCTGCCGCAGCTTTTACTAACGCCAATTTCTGGAGAATCCCTTCTATACTTAAGCCATTAGCAATAGCCCTAACCAACTCTTCTTCTGTATCTAAAATTGTGCTATACATGGTATTTAAACATTTTCTAACTTCTTTATTCCGGTTCAGAGAGTAGCACCAGGTTTCCCCTCTAACCCAGCCTTAAGAGCACCCCACACCATCCCACTCCTAGCACTGCCCCTATTAACCTCCAAGAATTCCCCAAGCTATTTGTTCATATGTTGAACATAGTTAGGATCTTGAAGCAGGGCCCTCTCAAATGTCCAAATGCGTTCTGGCACATCCACCACTATGTTTGTTATCTCCAAGACCAAAGGATTGTGGTCAGACAAAGCCCGGAGAAATTTCTTAATGGTACAAGTTGTAAGAAGCCAGTGCGCTACAGCTCTATGTGGTGCAGACAAATATGTGCTACCCCCTCCTGTGGTTTAAGTTGTGCCCAAGCTTCAAAGAGTCAGTTGTCTTGCATCATTTGAATAAGGGCCCAATGTATTATTTTTTTGGGACCTGTATAATTATCTGGGTTCCCCTTCCATAGCCCCCCATACCGTTTATATTTGAATTACCACATACAATAATCAGTAGAGGCCACTTCTGAATTGAGAAACTCAAACATTTCGGGATCATCACCCGTAGAACCTTAAATTGTACATAGCTAAAATGAAACCCCTGCAATTGGCATTCAACAATTGCCCAATGACATAGTCTATCAGTTGAGTGAGTTTTAATTACAATGCCCCCTTTTGAGCCAATATCACCACCCCACGCTTTCTGATCCCCTGTATGGTATATGCTATCAATTCAAACACCAGCTTCTCTAAGAGATTTTTCCTCATCCCCTCAACATGCGTTTCCTGCATGCAGACTATGTCGGAATGTAGCATCCGGGGCTGCTCCTTAACTTTCTATCGTTTTGCCGCGTCATTCAACCCACATATATCTATCGTTGCTGTCCGCATGCTAAGTGTGTTTTACCACCCTGTTCCGTCACCGCTTCCTTTTCTCGCCATCCCTCCTTGGTTTCCTTTATGATGGTGTTTTCATTTTTTTTACCCTCTGCCCTCCCCCCACTGACCCCCTTCCATCCAGATCCAGCCCTCCCCTTCCCCCCTCCTCCCACCTACATTGTGAGACAGGCAGACCTAAGGTCTATGTGATGGAGCCTGTGAGTCAGCCCCCCTTGCTACCGTCCTGCCAAATTTCCCTTTTTTTCCCTTTCCTTTTTTTTTTTAAAAGTGTTGCCCCCTTGTGAACCCTCATAGACTAATGTTGACTCCTGGTGCTTTAAACCAACCAGAAAGCCCCGTTTGTTGTTCCAAGCTATCAGACCAAAAAGATGGTGATTAATATCTGGCATGAAATTTTTATTTTACCAATATATTCTTTACCTTGAATGTCTGAATTGAAGCCTCTTGTAATGTTCTTATATACTGGTCTTCATACGTTTGTCTGGCATTCGGCTGAGCCTTTGCAAATACTCCCGGAGCAGATAGTTCCCAAAGTATATTAGTATTGCCACTGGCATTGCAGTACCTTCTCTAGCAGGCTGACTTGGCCTCTTTAAGGTCAGTGGGAAACGATGAACCTATTGTATTTCTGACTCCCAATTCCAATGCTGGAGTTCAGGAAAAGCTCCCTGTGGGAGGGCAGGTTTGATGAACAGGCGAGAAAGCTTAAGTAAAGGTTTAAATGATGGTTTATTAGACAAAGTAAGAGTTGTGGATTGGTGCAATACAGTTAAAGGGTGATTTTCTTCTTCATCCGACGAATCCCGTGAGCTGGAATGTTCTGGTGAGGACAAAGGTGATGTTCTTCCTTCTGGTTGTCCTTGACCGTGGCGGTCACCCCGGAGGCTCATAGGAGGATAAAGAGAGTAAAAGGAGCCGTCAGAATGTGATATGGCGCTATTTAAGGGTTTACTCCCATCACCACACCTTTGTGCACTATGTTTGCTACGGTGCCTCGAGAGTTCTGCTACGGTGCCTCGATAGTTCTAATAGCCAAGGATGAAGTAAAGGAAAAAGGAAGAATGGAATTGGGGAAGGAAAAACCGTTGGAGGGGTTGAATTTAAGTGCCTAAGTCATGAAAAGGAATGGTGCACACTCGTTCAAAATAAGGGTTCTTTGGGCGTATCTGTCCACAAAAGGTTTTACCACTAGTACCCTCTGTTATACGCTTCTGTCCCCCTGTCCCGAAAATCCCCACCCATTTCTTCTTCCACCCTCACTCTCTCTCAATTCTCATACAAACACTCACCTGGCTCCGCCGTAACTCACCTGAGTCACGGCCGCTCCCCAGCTACCTTCGGACACCACCAGTCCTAGGACCAATCGTCTTCAACATCCTCGGTACTCTCCGCCGGCATCCAGGTTTTCTCTGTGTCGGGTCCCGCGTCTTCTCTTCGCAAACTGGGTCCCATGTCTTCTCCTTTCCTCAGGTCGGGTCCCGCGTCTTCTTTCCGTTGGTCGGGTCCCGCGTCTTCTTTCCGTTGGTCGGGTCCCACGTCTTCTTTCCTGGTAATCACTTTCCTGCGTTCTTCTTCCTTCTCGTCACAGTCGTTCCACTCTCCTATTATTGGTCCCGAGCATCCTCTTCCAGTTCGCAAAGGCGGAACTTCCGGGTTGCAGCTCTGAACGCGTCCCTGTGGAAACAGAGTAGAGGAGTCTGGATCTCGTGGTCTGGTTGGAAACGTCACCCATTTGGTACGGGTATTGCTCCGCTCGCTAACTTTCTCACATCCCCTTTCCCTTGCTGTCTTTCTTATAGGGGTTTGTGTCTCTTGTGGATATCTTGACTGATAGTCAGCATTTCCTTGTTCTCGCCCTTTCTATGACGAGTGTGGAATCTATAAGGTTGTAAGGACAGAAACCACCTCAGCACTCTCTCGTTGTGGCCTTTATTCCTAGCTAACCATTCTAATGGTGCATGATCTGTGAACAAAGTGAATTCTCTTCCTTCCAGATAATACCGCAAGGTTTCTATTGCCCATTTGATGGCGAGGGCCTCTTTCTTGATTGTTGCATAGTTTTTCTCTCGAGGGAAGAGTTTACGGCTAATGTACAGAATCGGTTTCTCTCCCTTGGGTGTCTCTTGTGAAAGCACTGCACCTAACCCATGATCAGAGGCGTCTGTTTGCAAGACAAAGGGACGAGAATAATCTGGACTAATTAAGACAGCGTCCGATGTTAGAGATCTTTTTAGAGTCTCAAAGGAGTGTCGTACTTCATTAGGTGGGAATTGTAATATCTGTTCCGTTTTACAATTCTTCTGTAGAAGATCAGTCAAGGGTGCTGCCATCTGGGAAAACTGAGGAATAAATCTCCTATAATAACCTAGTAAACCCAAGAATGCTCTCAAATCTTTCTTTGTTTTGGAAAAAGGTATATGGGAAATGGCCGATAATTTCGACGGTTGAGGTCTTATGACACCTTCCCCCCATAAGTAACCTAGATACTTGACCGTTTGAGCTGCCAAATGGCTTTTGGCTGGGTTGATTTTTAAACCCTGAGAACCTAAGGTTTGAATGATTGTGGTGAGATGGGTTAACTGTTGTTCCCATGTGTCACTGTATATCACAATATCATCAATGTAAGCTCCAGCAAAATCATCATAGGGCCTTAGAATTGTATTCATGGCCCTCTGAAATGTTGCAGGAGCCCCGTGTAAACCAAAAGGCAACATTCTAAATTGGTACAACCCGTCGGGTGTAGAAAAGGCTGTTTTTTCCTTATCTTCTTCTTTTAAAGGTATCTGCCAGTACCCTTTACACAGGTCTAGGGTGCTGATGTATTTGGCTTTCCCTATTCATTCTACCATTTCATCCACTCGAGGAAGTGGATAGGTATCGAATTCTGAAATCTTGTTCACCTCTCTAAAGTCAATGCAAAATCTAATTGACCCATCTGGTTTAGGCACAAGTACAATGGGAGAATTCCATTCACTTTTAGATGGTTCTATAATTCCCATCTGTAACATCTTTTGTACTTCCTCTCTTATGGTTTGTCGTCTCGCTTCAGGTATGCGGTAGGGTCTTAGTCTAACTTGTTTACCAGGTGGCGTTTTTATGGCATGCTCAATAAGGTTGGTTACCCCTGGGTTAGTGGAAAAGACAAAATCAAGAGGTTGTAACACCTCGATTAACCCTTCTTGTAAAGTCGTAGGTAATTCCGGATCAATACACTGATGGAACAGGGATCCTGGGGTTCCTACGCTATGTACAGCCACTGGAGCCGGTCCTTCCCATTTCTTCAGCAGATTCACATGGTATATCTGCGAGATTCTTTTGTTGCTGTCTACTTCTATGTGGTAAGTTACAGGGGTGACTTGTTGAAGTACTGTGTATGGTCCCTGCCACTGTCCTAACAGTTTCTGGTCTGATGATGACATCATAAGTAACACAAGATCTCCTGCTTGGAAAGTTCTCAGTTTGGCCCCTTTGTCATATTGGATCTTTTGTGCGTTCTGTGCTTCTTCAAAATTGTTTCTAACTATCTCTCGTATTTGACCTAAATGTGTTTTTAGATTTGACACATATTCAGGTAAAGGTTTGGTATTGTCTTGTTCGGTCTCCCACTGTTCTCGGGCAATATCTAAGAGGGTACGGGGTTTATGCCCATAGAGTAACTCGAAAGGAGAATAACCAGTACTCTTTTGTTCCTTACACCTGATGGCAAAAAGAGCCAAGGGAAGAATGTCTTCCCACTTTCTGGTTTCTAGATCCAGTAGCTTTTTAGGAGTAGCTTTAATAGTGGCGTTGTATCTTTCCACCAACCCATCCGTTTGTGGATGATATGCCGATGTTCTGATTTGGTTTATTCCTAACTGTTTGCATACGTCTTTCATCAATTTGGAGACAAAAGGAGTTCCCTGATCAGTTAGGATCTCTTTGGGAAATCCTACCCTGGAAAAGATTCCAATCATAGCTTTGGCTATATTAGTTGTGTCAGGACGACGGAGTGGTATGGCCTCTGGGAATCTAGTGGCATAATCAACCATAACCAGGACGTATCTATATCCACTACGGGAAGGCAACAGGGGACAAATTATGTCCATGCCTACTCGACTAAAAGGATCATTGATAATAGGAAGTGTTAGCAACGGGGCTCTGGGGGGATGATAACGACTATGTCGTTGACAAATAGGACATTCTCTATAGTATTTCTTTACTTGCTGGTATATCCCTGGCCAATAGAAGTTTTCTACAATAGTTTTCTCAGTTTTATCCGCCCCAAAATGTCCCCCTAAAAGGTGACTATGTGCAAGATATAATACCTTTTCTCGAAAGGGTTCTGGTACTAACAACTGAGCTTTTTGGTCAGGACCTCCTTTCCGATACAACAATCCATTTTTAATAAAAAAATGTGGACCTACATGTTGTGGGTCTTCTTCATCAAGTGCTTTTTTCCAGGCCTCCTGAGGTATAGGATATTCTCGCTGTGTAGCATGAAAATTGAGATCTGTTTCCCAAGGGTTTTCTACCGAAATGATCGGCATTACTAGGGTTTTTTTTCCCTTTCTCAGCCCTTCTCTGACTTCGGCTTTTCCGTGGTTTAGAAGTCGGCCACTCTTTGTCTGTGTCTCTGAAAAAAGGAGCTGTAGACAGCCATTCATTTACTTCCTCTGATCCTGTCTCCTGTAGCAACTGGGGAAGTTTGACGTAATCGTTACCCAGGATGGCTTGTTCTGGTAATCGGGGTATTAGACCTACAGTTAGGGACGTGCCTTGATCCTGAGGATGTTGAATCAATACTTTAGCGGTGGGATATGGTTTGGTATCTCCATGTACACATTTAATTGCGACCATACCGTCAATGGGACCTATATTATTGCCTAGTTCTTGAGGTCGGACTACACTATGCAAACATCCTGTGTAAGCTAAAGCGGTAACTGGTTGTCCATTCACAGAGACAGTACATTTGTAAGGAGGAAGTTTTTTGCTAGGGGGAGAGCAATAGTAATTGCGAGCCACCCCTATTTCCATAGGCTCCTCTCGTTGTGGACAAAATCGGGCTATATGTCCCATCCCTCCACATTGGAAACTATGGGGTTCAGTTACAGGAGGTCTGATGAACGGGACACTGGGCATTGGGGGGTTGGGAATAAGAGCAAGTGGCTCAGGTTTCTTGGCTATGGGAGGTCTTGTCGGCCTATGAAGAGGGTGTCCCCCGGGCTTTCCTACATTGTCTTCTCTCCCTTTCTGGAAGTCTTGGGCTCTACTGTAAGTACTAGCTATTTCCACGGCAGTTTCTAAAGTGAGATTCGCCTGCTGTCGAACCCACCATTGAATGGGAGGATGCAAGGAAGTCAGATATTGTTCCAGATAAATCTTTGCCAGGATTCCATCCTTATCTGTATTGGCAGGTTTCAACCAACGGTCAGCCATGTCTTTTACCCTAAAGTACAGAGCACTTGGTGTCTCCTGAGGCCCTTCTTTCATTTGTCTTACTTTTATTCTATAGGTTTCATCATCGATTCCCAGCATCTCTAAAATGCATTTTTTTATATCCGTATAGGGAACTGTTCCTTGGAGGGTAGCAGCTTGGTATGCGGCCTGTAGATCTCCTGATAACAGTGGTCCCAAATACTGACCCCATTTATCTGCGGGCCATGAGGCTGCATTTGCCATGCGTTCGAAATTACTGAAGAAGAAATCAGGATCCTCTCCAGCTACATATCTTTGTAGTACTACTGAGGGTAGAGTTGTAGGACCTCTTTGTTGTCCCAGAGCCGTAGTGAGTTTGTCCATAACGGCCCCTTGAGTCTGTTCTTGACCAGCGAGTACTTGGTCCAATTTTCCTCGATCTTCCTCGACAACAGTCAAAAACGTTCCATAACCTTTCCCAAATGTTCTTGGTTTTCAGCCATTTTTGCTAGGGCAACCTCCATTTCGCCTTGAGATCCCAATTCTGACACCACTTGTGGGAGGGCAGGTTTGATGAACAGGCGTGGAGGCTTAAGTAAAGGTTTACATGATGGTTTATTAGACAAAGTAAGAATTGTGGATTGGTGCGATACAGTTAAGGGGTGATTTTCTTCTTCATCCGACGAATCCCGTGAGCGGGAATGTTCTGGTGAGGACAAAGGTGATGTTCTTCCTTCTGGTTGTCCTTGACCGTGGCGGTCACCCCGGAGGCTCATAGGAGGATAAAGAGAGTAAAAGGAGCCGTCAGAATGTTATATGGCGCTATTTAAGGGTTTACTCCCATCACCACACCTTTGTGCACTATGTTTGCTACGGTGCCTCGAGAGGTCTGCTACGGTGCCTCGATAGTTCTAATAGCCAAGGATGAAGTAAAGGAGAAAGGAAGAATGGAATTGGGGAAGGAAAAACCATTGGAGGGGTTGAATTTAAGTACCTAAGTCGTGAAAAGGAATGGTGCACACTCGTTCAAAATAAGGGTTCTTTATCGGTGGGCGTATGTTCACAAAAGGTTTTACCACTAGTACCCTCTGTTATACGCTTCTGTCCCCCTGTCCCGAAATTCCCCACCCACTTCTTCTTCCACCCTCACTCTCTCTCAATTCTCATACAAACACTCACCTGTCTCCGCCGTAACTCTCCTGAGTCACGGCCTCTCCCCAGCCACCTCCGGACACCACCAGTCCTCAGACCAATC
Organism: Lissotriton vulgaris; assembly: GCF_964263255.1. Lineage (NCBI taxonomy): Eukaryota > Metazoa > Chordata > Amphibia > Caudata > Salamandridae > Lissotriton > Lissotriton vulgaris. The sequence goes on along the minus strand of NC_141699.1, from coordinate 245,450,344 downwards.
GTCTTCAACGTCCTCGGTACTCTCCGCCGGCGTCCAGGTTTTCTCTGTGGCGGGTCCCGCGTCTTCTCTCCGCAAACCGGGTCCGGCGTCTTCTTCTTTCCTCAGGTCGGGTCCCGCGTCTTCTTTCCGTTGGTCGGGTCCCGCGTCTTCTTTCCGTTGGTCGGGTCCCACGTCTTCTTTTCTGGTAATCTCTTTCCCGCGTTCTTCTTCCTTCTCGTCACAGTCGTTCCACTCTCCTATTATTGGTCCCGAGCATCCTCTTCCGGTTCGCAAAGGCGGAACTTCCGGGTTGCAGCTCTGACCGCGTCCCTGTGGAAACAGAGTAGAGGAGTCTGGATCTCGTGGTCTGGTTGGAACCGTCACCCATTTGGTACGGGTATTGCTCCGCTCGGTAACTTTCTCACACTCCCTTCATTAGCTTCAGTGTGTTGGCCCTTAAATCATTGTCCTCTGCTCCTTCTTCTATGCCAATGACTGTAGGTTATTTCGCCTTTGCCGGTTCTCAAAATCTTCCATCCTCCATTAGAAGTCTGCGAACTGAGCTGCTTGGGTCTCTGCCTGCACCTGGGTTCTGATCATATCGTCTTCTAGAGCAGCCGCTTTCCTTACAGCATCCTGGAGCTTCTTCGTTGCTAAGCGATTTTTCTTCCCATCCAATCGGGTCTCTTGTTGAAGTTGCTTGATGGACTCGTAGATCAGTTTCAAGGAGGGTTCTTCAGCTTGTGATGTTCTTGCAGTGGTGATATCTTCTTCCTGCCTGGAAGATCTGGGTAAACTTTTTCGGTAGCAGAGTAATCCTATTTTAAGCTAGGGTTTGCATAAGACCTGGCATTCTCATCTACCACCCATTCAGTTGGTTGAGAGTCTTTATGCTTTTTAGAAAGCCTCTTCCTTCTTGCTACTGTGCCTGGTCCTATCTGTTGGCTACTCAGGTTTGAGCTGGAAAGCTGAACATTACTTCCTTTTTCGGGTCAGAGTATCTGATATAAGAGCCATCAGTCAGACAGAAAAATATATCACCAAGCTCTAGAGTATCTTCCAGCCCCTTGAGTCCTGTTGCCTTCTCAACTATCACACTGGTATCTAGGGCTGTGTTAACCGGGGCTTGTTCCTGTGCCAGTGAGGAGTAGGTTACATCATGAAATGGATCTGCAGTGACTATGACAACTTGCCCAGGTACGGGTAGCGGAATAGATCTTTGATTGTTAGTACTTTCAGGCCTTCCCGTGGCAATTTCATCATGGATGGCATCCACTCGAGTTATTGCCTCACCAGCCAACTGTTTTTTTAATTTAAGAGTTAGCTGCATCTGGGATTTTTTTTTTGTGCTATCCATGCTTGCTTGCTGAATCTTCTGTTCCCTGTGAATAACCATTGCCCCAATAGCATCAGCTGTGGGGGCTGTAATTGTAGAAACAAATTCAGTGATGCTCCTGCACCTTAGACTGTATTTTTAGTGGTGGTTGTGACTGTAAACTAGACTCTGATTGACAGTCTTTTTTCATTGCCCCGATAGTGCTTTCTAGGGTTTCCGTTTGTCTTTCAGCCTCTCTAATTTCTCATTTTTTAGTACCATCCTGGGTTTGTCTCACCTTCAGGGATGTCCTAGTGCTGGAGTTTGGACAGCCCCATGGCTTTCCTCCCTTAGGTTGCTGTATCAAGATGCTGGTGTTCGCATCTGTACTTGCCTGCCCCTCAGGAGCTTTCAAGCGTGCCATATGACTTGGCTTGTGAGGCATCCTTCCTTCTGGATTTCATTTGGCACGCCTCCACGCTGTGAGCCGCCCGGTCCTGTCAGTTGCTCTGGCCCCTCCTCTGCTCCAGTTCGAGGCAGTCTCTGTTGTGAGATGCAGCAATAGCTGCGTTCCCCGCACACCTGGCAAAATCACTTTCAGAGCTGCTTCAAGGGTCCGCAAGATAACCGCGTCATGAACCTCCAGCTTTTGAGTCTTCGCAGGGATCATATGCTCGGCTAGGGTTTTATAAATCTTTCTGTATTTCCCAATGCATTGGGCATCAAGGGGTAACCAGCGCGGCCATCTCAGTCAGGCGCCATCTTGTCTCCTCCCATACCCATCATCTCTATTGACACTAACTTTAAAATATGATGAAGTCTTAGCAGCTATCAAGTGTCTTGCTGTGAAACAGCAGCAGATCCAGTGGGAGAACCTGGTGACTTGTTTCGTGCAGACTCAGAGAATTGGGCCATGTATATTAATATCTTGTCAAATACTATGCTTAAAGGGGCTGAAATACCTAGCAGCTGGAAGGCTATTGAGATAGTTCTAATATATAAAAAGGGTGATAGGGATTTGCCCCTAAATTATAGGCCCATAAGCTTGATTGATGTTTGTAGGAGAGTAGGGTCTGCTATCCAATGGTCACCCCTATTTTTGCTTTTTGCTTCACTGGTTGTCGACTTACTGAGGCTGTGGACCTGCTAATCCGACCCCCAGCCTGCTGTTCTCTCTCTAAATTTGTAATACATGTGCTATAGGTACATACCACAACTGGAAATGGACTCCTTGTCAGCCCCTGTACCATGCACTATAGGTGCTCAGGGCATAGGTGCCACCAAGGCCTACCAGGGGCTGAAGCATAGCTTTTGCCACCCCTGGCTGGTTCTTAAATTGACACAACTGGCTGATCACTCAGCTGGGGTAAGTGGGTGTAATCACCCCTTGCTTAGATATAGTATACCTATATCTAAACCTATATCTGGACACATATAAACCTGTGAGTCACTCCTATGGAAGGCCTTATCAATCCTGGAGGCAGAGTGCGTGGTTTAATGTGAGATGGAGCTCTGGCATGAGCTGAGCCTGTCTGCAGCTGTCGGGAACAACTCCCTAAGCTGTTCCGGGATAATGCCATACCATATACTATTAAGTGCCTTATAATCCTCGCGGTTATATAGCAACTTTGGTTTAGCTTTATCAAAACATGTCGTGTAAGGTGTCATACGAATTGGAATACCACCCCCTCGCCAGTTCTGGCAACGGGGGTAGCATTCCACCCTTCTAGAGGGAGAAGACATGTTACTTTACTGAAACGCGGTTGATTTTAAAAGAGCCTCAGATCCACAAAATGGATGCCTCTGCCACAGACACGGGTCTGACCTCCTGCTGCTGACCGAAACTCAGCAGATGGGGGCCTGGACAAAGGGTTTCCCGTCGCAGGGCGGTGTTACACCACCCCAGACAGGAGATAGTGGATTGTAGCAGGGAGGTTTGAAAGAAACCAGACACTGCCTGGGCAGCACAGGGCTGCCCCTTGCATAATCCGGCCAAACCGGTTCTGGGGCACACCAGCCCCAGTCCCAGCACGGCCTGGATCAAAGGAAAGGGGTGTATCCACCCCCTTCCTGGGTCCCACCCATAGGAGGGGACCTAGCAGGTAATCCAGCCCACCAGATTTGAATAAGAGTGGGAGCAGTGCCAATGCAACTCAGATTATCCTGAAGAAACATAAGAAACGAAACTCTGGACCCTTCGACATCCTACTCAATGTAGAAGACTGAAGAATCTCCCTTGTGGTCAAGGAGTGACCACCCTGTGCAAACAGGCACCATCCAGCACCTCGACCCTTGCTTTATTGCAGTTCCCGCCGGAACTCGAGCGACAGAGATCAAGGAGATCAACCTTGCCTGCCTTCCTCAAGCCCGATCCACAGTCCCTGCAGTGCTGAGACCCGTGGAGGCGACCGGAAGCATGGGGCACGCCATCTTGAAAAGGCCACGAGACGCTGACCGTGCAGCCCACGAGTGACCCTCGAAGCTGTACACCGGGGTTTGAGAAGCCCCAACCCTGAGCTACTCTTGCACCAAAGCTCCCCCTCCACACCTCGACGAGTGCTGCGTGGGGCCCTTCTGCTTGTGTTGGCTCGACGTGTTGGCCCGGTCACTTGCCAGCTGGCTTGTGGCCCCTGTGCCGACAAAAACCTTAAACCAGTTTGCTTTTCTGGTTGCTCCAGATTGGCAACAGCTCCTGTGAAAAGGAGCCCCCGCTCTGACCCTCCTAATCCGAGTGAGAAGCAATCTCCCAGTTCCGCGTGGATTGCTTTTGCCAAGTGTTGTTTGCTCCAATCTTGAAGCCAATGGCGCTGACGGCGAGAGCCTGCGTGGGACAGATCGTGACCTGCTCCTGGACGTCGCAGATGCCCCAGAGCCCACGTGACAGCGGAGAGAAGCTCCTCGACAACCATCTGATTGCGCCCGACATTGCCTGGTTCCGTCCTGGTTCCACCCTGGTCACTGCTGAGTGACCCAGACTCTGTCCCCTCTGCTTTCAGATACTTCTCGACTCCAATCCACCCTTGGATCCCACCGGACACTTCTGCTTCCCATCGCCTGCAGCATCTTCAGCTCCAAGCACCAAGAGCCTGTGTGTCAAAACCCGACGCCACTTCAACCCTATCCTGTGGGTGAGGTAACATTGCAACGGCGGTGTTCCCACACTGGTACACACCTCTAGGGTCTGTGTCTTAAGTTTTGTTCCTCTAAGTTCAGCGGAAGTATCTTTAAACTCTATTTGTGTAACTTTTACGCACCATTGACATTGCATTGGTGCAAGCCGCACTTTACGTGCTGCACCCGAATCCAGCGGGCTTTTCCCGACTTCAGCATTGCTAGTCCAGACTGCTCCCAGCGATTCCCTAGGCCCTAGGCCTAACCACTGTTCGATTGGTATCTCTTATACCACTTTTTTAATATATGGTTTGAGTGGCCACCCGCCCTCATCCATAATTGTGCAACTTTGTATGTTATACTGTGCTTTTGATTTAACGCTTGTGCCCCTTTGCTCATAAAGAGTACTGGGGATTATTTTAGAAATAAACACATATATTTTTATAATATATACTTGTGTGGTGTCCTTTCATTTGATATTACAGGATTGTATGTGGTAAAACAGCTCGGTTAACACGACCTCTTAAGTTAAGCCTATAGGCTGCTTAGTCTATGCTACCCCTAGGATAGCTTGTCTAACAAGGTTGACTTACAACCAAACACCATAAGGGATTGTTTGGACTGATACAAGGTGGTTCCAGAATTGGAAACACCACATATGAAGTAGTGAAGTAGTGAAGTAGTGTGGCTCACTGGTTAGAGGCGGCAGACCCGAGAGCAGAGGACGGCCCGGGACCAGGGTTCGATTCCCGGCGCGGCAGGTTTCTGGACCAGGGTCAGCGGACTCGATAATTCTCTCGCCTCGGTGCCCACTCTGATCAGTGATCACACTCGGCAACTCTGGGCATTAGCTTGCCTCATCTTCACTAACGGCCCCACCAGACCGCCGGGGATGCCTGGTCTCACCCTGGAGATACCCATTAAGGGACCATCTCTCAGGGAAACCAGGAAGGGTTTCGCAGCGGTCGAAGCGCCTTGGGACCCTACGGGTAAGTAGTGCGCTATATAAATGCCTATACATTTACATTTACATTACATATCAGGCCAACTTCTCACATTTGTGATAGCGGTGGGATTTGAGCTTGCTGTTGTTTTACCATTGCAATCTTTTTATCAAATTGAAAGATCACATCAAGTACCTTAGGTACATATAAATCAAAAGCTTAGCATATTAAGTTCTACTGAACTTAGTAGTTGTAGATTAAAGGGATTAGCACACCCTGACTACAACTCACTAGCAAGGTACAGTAGGAAAACACTTAGTGTAGGTAAGTGCACCACTTGCACCTCACTAGCAGCCATGTCTGACACAGGAGGAGCTTCAGGCTCTGCCCCTGTGATAGTTGACCCCATCCAGATATGGCAACCTTAGCCACAAAGACTTGGGTGCCTTGTGCACTGCAAGAGGGCTAAAGAAGGGCAGAGGCCCTACCATTCCTTCCCTGATAGCCATCCTGGAAAAGGATGACTTAGATAAGGTGAGTCAGGCTCCCTTAGAGTCAGGAGAGTGAGTGAACTCCCCTGAGAATGAGATTTCTCCAGAAGAAGAGGGGGAGGAAGAGGAGGAAGAGGGCTCAGAAATAGAGGAGCCTGACAATCAGGATCAGAGGGTGACCCAGGCACAGGTTGGCAGGCTTAACCAGACCAACTTGGACCTATATGGGAGTGGAGAGGCCCAGCACATCCCCAGATCCCATAACCTAATTCTCCCAGGCAACAGAAGGAGGAGATCTTCATCAGGAGACTCTCACCTTTCTAGTGCCTCCAGAGAATCTCAAAGGGGAATGACTTCCCCCCAGAGGAAAGAGCATAGGGCCAGGATGAGGGCTGTCCAACTCCAGATAGAGAGGGAAGAGATAGCCTTGGCTCAAGCTAAACTTGCTTTAGCAAGAGAAAGAAAATTGTGTGGATTAGATTCTACTGGTGGCAGCAATATTCCTAAAGAGAAAGACAGGAGCTATGACAATAGAAACCTGACAAAAATTGTGCCCCCCTACAAGGAAGGGGATGACATCCACAAATGGATGACTGCTCTTGAGAGAGCCTGCATGGTACAGCAGGTTCCTCAGGACCAGTGGGCTGCAATTTTATGGTACTCCTTTTCTGAGAAAGGGAGGGATAGGCTCCTCACAGTTAGACCTGAGGATGCCAAAAACTACTCTGTCCTGAAGAGTGCTCCTATTGAAGGGTTTGGCCTAACCGCTGAGCAATATAGGCTGTTGTTCAGAGACACCCAAAAAGCACAGACTCAGGACTAGACTGATTTTGTTGATTGTGCCACTAAGGCTTTGGAGGGTTGGCTGCAGGGAAGTAAAGTCTCAGACTATACAGGATTGTACAATCTTATAATGAGAGAGCAGATCCTTAATAACTGTAAGAACCAGCTGTTGCATCAATACCTTATTGACTCTGATCTGACCTCTCCCCAAGAATTGGGAAAGAAGGCAGACAAATGGGTCAGAACAAGGATTAAGCAGAAACCCCAGAACCATGGTGACCAGAAGAAAACAGACCAGAAGGGTGGGAATCAGAAAGATAAAGAAAAGGAGCAGAAGTCTTCAGGCCCCCAAACTAGTAATAAGGAGGGTGGTTCCCAAAATGACAAAAAGAAAAAGAAGAATGATGGCCCAAAGAAACCTTGGTGTAATACCTGCAAATCAGTTTCACACTGGGGCAGTGAATGCACTAAGAAAAATCCAGTTCCTGCCACTGCAGCTCCTAAAGCAACTGCCCCCCCCCCTAGTACAGTCAGCAGTGGTAGTGCGCAACCTAAGGGGATAGTAGGGTTAACCTTGGGTACTGAGATGGGATCTGGCCTAGTCAGAATCCCTACTCAAGCTGTTCTGCTCTATGATGTGGACTTGGCTTTGTCCACTACTGTGAGCCCCAGTAACCTGGGCAAGTATAGGCAGACACCTTTAATCAATGAGAAACTGGCTCAGGCCTACAGGGACACTTGTGCCAGTGTCACTATGGTGACACCTGACTTTGTGGACCCTGGTCAGATTGTACTAGGTGAAAGTTACCTAGTGACCAATGCAAGCAACTCCACTACTTCACATAGTGTGGCTGTTGTGAACTTCTACTGGGGAGGGGTAAATGGCCTAAAGAAAGTTGTTGTGAGTGCAGACCTCCCAGTAGACTGTCTGTTAGGCAATGATCTTGAAAGCTCAGTTTGGTCAGAAGTGGAGTACAGGACTCATGCAGAAATGCTAGGGATTTCAGCTCATGTCCTTGCAGTGACAAGGTCTCAGGCTAAGAAGTGCCTTCCTGAACCAGTGGTGGATCTTGAAACATTAGACCAACCACAACCCAAGAGAAGGAGCAAGAGGGTTAAGGCTGTGCCTTCCCACTTGCCCCAGGTTGAGGATCAGGCTTCACAGGAAACGGATTCTGCAGTCCAAGAGGAGACTGTCTCTGAGGAGCTTGAACCTGATCATGTTGAGTTTCTGGGGACAGGGGGACCCTCAAGGGCAGACCTGGGGCAGGCCCAATTAGATTGCCCTTCACTTGAACCCCTCAGACAGCAAGCTGCTGCTGATGCTGCAGGGAATGCTCAAGGTGCCCATAAAGTTTATTGGGATGATGGACTCCTTTACTCAGAGGCTAGAGACCCCAAGCCTGGTACCACCAGGAGGTCGGTTATACATTTGAAGTTTAGGGGTTTCCTTCTCACCTTGGCCCATGATATTCCCCTTGCAGGACACTTAGGCCAGAGCAAGACTTGGGACAGGCTTGTTCCTCACTTTCACTGGCCTCACATGTCAGAAAATGTCAAGGAGTTTTGTCGCTCCTGTGTCACTTGCCAAGCCAGTGGTAAGTCAGGTGGCACAACAAAGGCCCTCCTGATACCACTACCTGTGGTGGGGTACCCTTTGAAAGAGTTGGCATAGATATTGTGGGTCCCATGGATCCTCAAACAGCATCTGGGCACAGATTTATACTGGTGGTAGTGGATCATGCCACCAGGTACCCAGAGGCAATTCCCCTGAGGACCACCACAGCACCTGTGGTGGCAAAAGCCCTCATTGCAGTTTTCTCAAGAGTGGGCTTTCCAAAGGAGGTTCTTTCAGACAGAGGTACCAACTTTATGTCTGGATACTTAAAAGCAGTGTGGAAGGAGTGTGGAGTAAACTACAAGTTTACCACACCCTATCACCCACAGTACAATGGGCTTGTGGAGAGATTCAACAAGACCCTCAAGGGAATGATAAAAGGATTACCAGAGAAGCTTAGGCGGAAATGGGACACCCTTTTACCCTGCTTGCTCTTTGCTTACAGAGAGGTCCCACAGAAGGGGGTTGGCTACAGCCCTTTTGAACGTTTGTTTGGCCACCCTGTGAGGGGTCCACTATGTTTGGTGAAGGAAGGATGGGAGTTACCTCTCAAAAAGCCTAAGCTAGATGTTGTGGACTATGTACTTGGTCTCCGCTCCAGGATGGCTCAATACATGGAGAGAGCATCCAAAAACCTGGAGGCCAGCCAAGAATTACAGAAAGCTTGGCATGACCCAAAGGCTGTTCTGGTTGAGTACCAGCCAGGGCAGAAGGTGTGGGTGTTGGACCCAGTGGGCCCAGCAGCACTCCAGGACAAATGGACTGGACCCTACCCTATCATTGAGAAAAAGGGAGAAGTCACCTATGTGGTTGACTTTGGAACTCCTAGGAGCCCCCACAGGGTGCTCCATGTAAATCGTTTGAAAGCATTTGTTGACAGGGAGGACATGAGTCTCCTCATGGCCACAGATGGGGATCAGGAGGAAGAGAGTGACCCTCTCCCAGACCTGCTTTCCCAGAACCCTGATGATGGATCAGTTGATGGAGTAGCCTTGGCAGGTAGCCTCACTGAACAGCAACAGGTGGACTGCAGACAGGTGTTGCAGGCCCACAGGCATATGTTTTCACTCACACCCAGTCAAACTAACTGGTGCACCCATGAGGTGGACACTGGTGACAGTCTGCCTGTGAAGAATAAGATCTACAGGCAACCTGGCCATGTCAGGGATTGTATAAAGGCTGAGGTGCAAAAGATGTTGGAGCTTGGAGTGATTGAGCCATCAGAGAGCCCATGGGCTAGCCCAGTGGTCCTTGTGCCAAAACCTCATACCCAAGATGGAAAGAGAGAAATGAGGTTTTGTGTGGACTACAGAGGTCTCAATGCGGTCACTAGGACAGATGCACATCCGATTCCAAGAGCAGATGAGCTCATTGATAAATTGGCTTCTGCCAAGTTTCTGAGCACATTTGATTTGACAGCTGGCTACTGGCAGATCAGACTAGCTGAAGAGTCAAAAGCCAAAACAGCATTCTCTACCCCTAGTGGACATTATCAGTTTGTGGTAATGCCCTTTGGTTTGAAGAATGCACCTGCCACCTTCCAAAGGTTGGTGAATCAAGTCCTTGCTGGGTTGGATGACTTTTGCGCAGCATATCTGGATGATATTGCTGTCTTTAGCTCCACCTGGGAGGATCACCTGATCCACCTGAAGAAGGTTCTGGAGGCCCTGCAAAAGGCAGGCCTGACTATCAAGGCTACCAAGTGGCAGATAGGGCAGAGCAAGGTTGTGTACCTGGGCCACCTAGTAGGTGGGGGTCAGGTTCAACCACTGGAGAGCAAGATCCAGACCATACAGGACTTGGCTCCTCCAACTACCCAGACACAAGTCAGAGCCTTGTTGGGCCTGACTGGGTATTACAGAAAAATTGTAAAGAACTATGGGTCCATTGTGACACCGTTGAATGACTTGACATCTAAGAAGATGCCCAAAAAGGTTCAGTGGACAGTTAGCTGTCAAAAGGCATTTGATGACCTGAAGAAGGCCATGTGCTCTTCACCTATCCTGAAGAGTCCTGACTACTCCAAACAGTTCATTGTACAGACAGATGCTTCTGAGTTGGGGGTGGGAGCTGTGCTTTCACAACTTAATCAAGATGGCCAAGACCAGCCTATTGCTTTTATTAGCAGAAGGCTGACCCCCAGTGAGAAACGTTGGTCAGCTATTGAGAGGGAGGCCTTTGCTGTGGTTTGGGCCCTGAAGAAGTTGAGGCCATACTTGTTTGGTACTCACTTCCTAATTCAGACAGACCATAAGCCCCTCTTGTGGCTAAATCAGATGAAGGGTGAAAATCCCAAACTACTCAGGTGGTCCATTTCCCTACAGGGGATGGACTTTACAGTGGAGCACCGCCCAGGGACTGACCATGGTAATGCAGATGGTCTCTCCAGGTACTTCCACTTAGAACATGAAGACTTATCTGGTCAAGGTTAAGTTTAATGTCCCTGCGTTTGGGGGGGGGGGTTGTGTAGGAGAGTAGGGTCTGCTATCCTATGGTCACCCCAATTTTTGCTTTTTGCTTCACTCGTTTTCGACTTACTGAGGCTGTGGGCCTGCTAATCAGACCCCCAGCCTGCTGTTCTCTCTCTAAATTTGTAATACATGTGCTATAGGTACATACCACAACTGGAAATGGACTCCTTGTCAGCCCCTGTACCATGCACTATAGGTGCTCAGGGCATAGGTGCCACCAAGGCCTACCAGGGGCTGAAACATAGCTTTTGCCACCCCTGGCTGGTTCTTAAATTGACACAACTGGCTGATCACTCAGCTGGGGCAAGTGGGTGTAATCACCCCTTGCTTAGATATAGTATACCTATATCTAAACCTATATCTGGACACATATAAACCTGTGAGCCACTCCTATGGAAGGCCTTATCAATCCTGGAGGCAGAGTGCGTGATGTAATGTGAGATGGAGCTCTGGCATGAGCTGAGCCTGTCTGCAGCTGTCGGGAACAACTCCCTAAGCTGTTCCGGGATAATGCCATACCATATACTATTAAGTGCCTTATAATCCTCGCGGTTATATAGCAACTTTGGTTTGGCTTTATCAAAACATGTCGTGTAAGGTGTCATACGAATTGGAATACTACCCCCTCGCCAGTTCTGGCGACGGGGGTAGCATTCCACCCCTCTAGAGGGAGAAGACATGTTACTTTACTGAAACGCGGTTGATTTTAAAAGAGCCTCAGATCCACAAAATGGATGCATCTGCCACAGACACGGGTCTGACCTCCTGCTGCGGACCGAAACTCAGCTGATGGGGGCCTGGACAAAGGGTTTCCTGTCGCAGGGCGGTGTTACACCACTCCTGACAGGAGATAGTGGATTGTAGCAGGGAGGTTTGAAAGAAACCAGACACTGCCTGGGGAGCACAAGGCTGCCCCTTGCATAATCCGGCCAAACCGGTTCTGGGGCACACCAGCCCCAGTCCCAGTGAGGCCTGGATCAAAGGAAAGGGGTGTATCCACCCCCTTCCTGGGACCCACCCATAGGAGGGGACCTAGCAGGTAATCCAGCCCACCAGATTCGAATAAGAGTGGGAGCAGTGCCAATTCAACTCAGATTACCCTGAAGAAACATAAGAAACTAAACTCTGGACCCTTCGACATCCTACCCAACGTAGAACACTGAAGAATCTCCCTTGTGGTCGAGGAGTGACCACCCTGTGCAAACAGGCACCATCCAGCACCTCGACCCTTGCTTTGTTGCAGTTCCTGCCGGAACTCAAGCAACAGAGATCAACGAGATCAAGCTTGCCTGCCTTCCTCCCGCCCGATCCTCAGTCCCTGCCGAGCTGAGACCCATGGAGGCGACCAGAAGCGTGGGGCACGCCATCTTGAAAAGGCCACGAGACGCTGACTGTGCAGCCCACGAGTGACCCTCGAAGCTGTACACCGGGGTTTGAGAAGCCCCAACCCTGAGCTACTCTTGCACCGAAGCTCCCTCCTCCACACTCGATGAGTGCTGCGTGAGGCCCTTCTGCTTGTGTTGGCTCGACGTGTTGGCCCGGTTACTTGCCAGCTGGCTTGTGGCCCCTGTGCCGTTGAAAACCTTAAACCAACTTGCTTTTCTGGTTGCTCCAGATTGGCACCAGCTCCTGTGAAAAGGAGCCCCCGCTCTGACCCTCCTGGTCTGAGTGAGAAGCAATCTCCCAGTACCACGTGGATTGCTTTTGCCAAGTGTTGTTTGCTCCAATCTTGAAGCCAATGGCGCTGACGGCGAGAGCCTGCGTGGGACAGATCGTGACCTGCTCCTGGACGTCGCAGATGCCCCAGAGCCCATGTGACAGCGGAGAGAAGCTCCTCGACAACCATCTGATTGCGCCCGACATTGCCTGGTTCCGTCCTGGTTCCACCCTGGTCACTGCTGAGTGACCCAGACTCTGTCCCCTCTGCTTTCAGATACTTCTCGACTCCGATCCACCCTTGGATCCCACCGGACACTTCTGCTTCCGATCGCCTGCAGCATCTTCAGCTCCAAGCACCAAGAGCCTGCGTGTCAAAACCCGACGCCCCTTCGACCCTATGCACCCGCTTCCTGTGGGTGAGGTAACATTGCAACGCCGGTGTTCCCACACTGGTACACACCTCTAGGGTCTGTTTCTTAAGTTTTGTTCCTCTAGGGTCAGCGGAAGTATTTTTAAACTCTATTTGTGTAACTTTTACGCACCATTGACATTGCATTGGTGCAAGCCGCACTTTACGTGCTGCACCCGAGTCCCGCGGGCTTTTCCTGACTTCAGCATTGCTAGTCCAGACTGCTCCCAGCGATTCCCTAGGCCCTAGGCCTAACCACTGTTCGATTGGTATCTCTAATACCACTTTTTTAATATATGGTTTGAGTGGCCACCCGCCCTCATCCATAATTGTGCAACTTTGTATGTTATACGGTGCTTTTGATTTAACGCTTGTGCCCCTTTGCTCATAAAGAGTACTGGGGATTATTTTAGAAATAAACACATATATTTTTATAATATATACTTGTGTGGTGTCCTTTCATTTGATATTACAGGATTGTATGTGGTAAAACAGCTCGCTTAACACGACCTCTTAAGTTAAGCCTTTAGGCTGCTTAGTCCATGCTACCCCTAGGATAGCTTGTCTAACAAGGTTGACTTACAACCAGACACCATAAGGGATTGTTTGGACTGATACAAGGTGGTTCCAGAATTGGAAACACCACATATCAGGCCAACTTCTCACAATGTTACACAAAAGGTTTTAATTAGAGACATTTTATTGAGACTTCAAGAGTGGCTCTATGAGACCGAGGCCCTGTCACACCTACAAGCAGAATTTTGTAGCAATATTAGTACTATAGACCGGGCCGTTAGACTTATGATGATTTATTGGAAAATGGTTGTCCTCCAAAAGACCACCTCTACATGGTCTTTGTGGGCCTAAAATCCGCATTTGATTTGGTTTCCAGGGAAAAACTATAGGTGGTTCTACAACAGAACAGGGTACCTGAGCAATTGAATGTTATATTGAGATTTCACCAAGACATCTATGAACAGGTCAGATGGGACTCCCAGGAAGAGCTAACTAATCGAACAGTGACTCCCAAAGGGGTATATCAAGGTTATTTCCTAGCCCTGACTTTATTCGCCTTATATTTCAATGATGTTGTGAGCCAACTAGAAAATCTTGACAGTGATGCACCAAGGATTGCAGTGAAGAAAATCCCCCTGCTATTGTTCGCAGACGACACTCTGCTGGTGTCTAAGACCCCATTGGGTCTACAGATGCTGGTTGATTGTTTTGCACATTTCTGTGCTGAAAGAGGGTTGGCAATAAGGCACTCAAAAAACGAATTCCTCACCATTAATCCACATAAGACCATCACGCTTGAGGTTATAGATCTCAAAAGAGTCCCAGAATTTGATTATCTAGGCATAAGTTTTACCCATAACATGATTTGGTCCTCCCCAGTGAAGAAAACTAGTATCAATTAATGCCATCATGTATATGGGATACAGAGACTTGATTGGGCGTCTAAAACCAGGCCAATCGTACCCGCTCTGAAAGTTTATAATGTGAAGATGGAAGGTAGTGCCCTTTATGGATCAGAGCTGTGGGGTTTTTCATGATTGTCTAGTCTGGGAAAGTGGAGAACAACTTTTAGGTTTAAAGTATTTTATTGAAGCAGGGTAAGGAAGGAAACATCAAAAAGAAAACAACATAAAACCACAGGCGCCCCTCAAAATAAGTGCGTATGGTACAGTAGATACTTAAAGGCAGTCCTTTCGACACGGTAGGCACCGTCGTGCTTGGAACTCACAGCTCGCGCACCTGTGGGTGAAAACAAAAGGGGAGGAAAGGAAAAAGGAAAAAAAGGAGAAAAAAAAAGGGGGAACAACCTTGCCCCTCCCCCCACCCAACCAACAACCCCCCAACCCCCACACCCCCACCCCCACCCCCTGTACTGTGCCGTCAACCACTCGCTCTTCCCCTGTGGCAACCTATTGTCCACCCCTACTACCAGTTGCCAGCTTGGGCCGATCAAACAGGCGGGTCCGGCGGCGGTGTCAGCCGCAACAGTCTAAGATACCTAGGGCAGGTGATTTCTTTGAATTCTGAGCATAACAAATTATGGAAGGGTGCCCACAGCTCCTCAAAAGCGTCTACGTCTCCCGCCACTACTAGGGACAGCTTCTCCATGCCAAGGACATGCCACAATCTGTGCAGCCAGCCGACGACAGTGGGGAGCGTGGTGGAGCGCCAGTGTATGAGTATGTTCTGTACTGCTGACCCCAAAGCTATCGCTGTCTGTCTACCCCTTTTAGATCTGAGAGGGTACATCAATCCATTCGGTAAACCCAATAGGACTTATGCAGGGAAGCGGAGTAGTTCTATTCCAAAGCATTTGTCAACCTCATTGAGGACCTCCTCCCAGTAAGGAGCCAAAAGGGGACAGTCCCACAATATTTGCGTAAGCGTGCCAGTCTGACCACAGTTGCGCCAGCATGTCCCAGGTACTGAGTGGTCCATCTCATGTAATTTCTCAGGAGTGCGATACCAATAGGTTGTGATTTTGGTGAAGGTCTCTGTGAGCCCGGTGTGATAGGCGGAGTGGCGCGCTCGGTAGGAGATGTGGTCCCAGTCAGTATGGCTCAGCACTCGACCAAGCTCCCGTTCCCACCGCTCCCTACCCGGGTTGTAGATGTGAAAGGGGGGGCTGCAGTATCTTATACAAATCGGAGATGAGCTTGGCGTCCGACGAGCGAGTCACTAGCCAGCGCTCATACGCTGTGATCGTCCGGTCTGCCGTCGCGCGCACTTGAGGCTGTAGCGCCCAGTGACGCGCCTGCATATACCGCATGCGTTCCGTCTCGGGGAGGCCATATTCCCGACGCAAGTCCTGGAAGGGAACGACACCCTCCGGGCCATATAGATGATATAGAGTGCAACAGCGGGCCGCCCGCCAGCGATCATAGGCGCCAGGCTCCATACCCGGGCCAAAGTCCGGGTTACCAATCAGCGGCGTGAAGGGAGAGGGAAAGGTAGTGAGTTCGTGCTTGGTAGCCACAGAGTCCCACACACGAAGCGGGACCCGCGTCACAAAGGAGGCATAAAGGTTAGAGGGCCGATGGGCCCGTCTCAGGAAAGCCACCTCTTGTAGCGTTCTGCCTGCTACCGCCTGGTCCTGAAACAGCCAGTGTTTATCCGACTCCCACCGGCTCCACTCCACCAAGTAGCAATTGGGCGGCCTGAAAATACTTCTGCAGGTCTGGTATCCCAAGTCCACCAGACTCCGGTGCCAGCGTAGCTATGGTCCGTTTAATCCTAGGCCTACGGCCCTGCCACACAAAACGTGCGATGGCCGATTGAGTCTCCGCGAGCCATCCTTTGGGAGGCTTTAGCGGGAGCGCCCTAAACAGGTACAGGACCTGTGGTAGAAGGGTCATCTTCACTGCGGCCACCCTGCCCAGCAGCGACAACGTGCCCTTATCCCAGCGGGCCAATTCCTCCTTGATCTTTGCACTCAAAGCTGTGTAATTGGCTGTGACCATCGCGGGGAGTGAGGGTGCCAAAAGGATCCCCAGATACGGAATCTGGTCCCCAGACCAGCTCAAGGGGAAAAGCCTCTGCAGGTCAGCTCTGGTGGCGCTAGTCAGCGAGATATCGAGGGCCGCAGACTTTCCGAGGTTCACCTTGAAGCCCGCCACCGTGTCAAAGAGGTCCAGTTCCGCGATACATGCAGGCAGGGACCTCCGCGGGTCGTCGAGTGTCAATATGACATCATCCGCGTAGAGGCTGAGAGCATGGTGGAACTCTCCCATCCGGACCCCTATGATGTCGGGGTTCTGGCGGACCCTTTGAGCGAACGGCTCCATATAAAGAGCGAAGATCAGAGGGGACAGTGGGCACCCCTGTCTCATACCACGCTCTATTGGAAAGTGCCGAGAGCTGCCCCCGTTCACCCGGACCACCGCGGATGGAAAACGGTAGCAGTTGAAAATCAGGTGCCGGAACTTCTCGCCAACCCCAAACTTGCCCAGGACCTTCTCCAGATAAGGCCAGTGCACCCTGTCAAACGCCTTTTCCGCGTCAATGGAGAGGAGCATGCGTTCCCCGGGAATCCTCGAGGCCTTCTCAAGGATATGAGTCACCCTCTTCGTGTTGTCCACAGTCTGCCTGCCTGGAACGAAGCCGGCCTGATCCGAGTCGACCATGCCCGGGAGATGAAGCGCCAGACGTGCCGCCAGAATGCTAGTGAAAACCTTCAGGTCTGTGTTCAATAGCAAGATGGGGCGGTAGGACCCGCAAGCAGTCCGATCCTTGCCCGGTTTCGGGATCACAGAGACCGTAGCCTGAAGAAATTCAGGGGGAATGGCACCCGGCTCCGAAAATGTGTTGAAAAGACGCGTCAACAGAGGTGCGAGCTCCTGACAGAAGGTCTTATAGAAAAGAGGGATGAAGCCATCAGGTCCCGGGGCCTTACCAGTCTTGAGCCGGGAGATTGCCGTAACCACCTCCTCGATCCGGATCTCCCGCTCCAGATATTGGGCCTGGTCCGGCGTCAACGACGGAAGCGACACCGAATCTAGATAGTCCGCTTCCGCCCGTGCGGAGGGGGCCTCGCCAGCGTAGAGGTCAGCGTAGAAGTTGCGGAAAACTTCCGCGATCTGCCCGTCCTCCGTGACCGACCCTCCGGTAGGGGTAACTAACTCCTTCACCCGGTGCTGTTGGTGTTGCACCCTGAGCTTGTGCGCCAGGAGCCGGCCGCACCTGTCCCCACCGGTGTAATACTTGTGCTTCAGGCGAAGTACCGCGTACTCCGCTCGGTCTGTGTCAAGAGCAGACAGGAGTTTCCTGGCGGCCTTCAATTGCCTCCAGACTCGGGGGCGCCCGTTCTGTGATGTACCTGTTCCAGCTCCCGCACCTGTCGAGTAAGCTCGTCCCTTTTGAGCTGGCGATCCTTGTTCTCCGCCGAGGAGATAGCGATAAATTCACCACGGAGCACAGCCTTCAGGGCAGCCCATTGCGTCGCGCGGGTGGTGTCGCCGTTGTCGTTTACACGCTAGAAGTCCGCTATGGCCGCGCGAATCTGTTGCACCGCCAATCGCCTGTGCAGCAACGTGTCCCGAAGACGCCAGACCCCCCTCGGGCGAGCCACTGGAGGTAGGCGGAAGGTGCCCTCCACCGGAGAGAGAGAGGACCCCCATGTCGGCATTCGAGGCCAGTTCGAACATCGGGCCCGTCACTAGAAGATGATCCAGCCGCGCGTAGGACTTGTGGGCATGGGAGAAATAGGAATATGCGCGGGTAGCGGGGTGGAGGCGGCGCCACATGTCGTGCATGTCAAGCTCCTCCAGTCGGGTACGAACCGAGCCCGAAAGCTCTCCCAACTGGTGGCGCCGTTGCACAGACCTGTCCAGAGTCGCATCAAAGACCACATTCAAGTCCCCCCCTAGTACAATGTGCCTGTCAGGAGTGGATGCCACGTCTTCCAGCGCCCTGTGCAGAAATTGGTCCTGATGGTCATTGGGGCCGTAAATGGAGCCCACAGTAAACACCAAGCCCCCCACCTTGATCCTATATGCCAGAAGTCTCCCCTTCTGCTCCGCTACCTTCTGCAAAACCTCCCCTCTGAACCCTCTGGAGAACAAAAGCGCCACACCCGCCGTTTTAGAAGCACTGGAAGAAAAGAGCTGCGTAGGAAACTTAGGGGTGCGCATTCTGGAACAATCCTTGGCCAGCAGGTGGGTCTCCTGCAGTAGGCAGATGTCGGCCTGGGAGTTCTCTAACAGGGATAGGACAGCCCGCCGTTTAACCGGGTTATTCAGCCCCTTCACATTCAGAGTAACAACTTTAAGGGCCATCATGGAGGGGAACACCAGAAACGCACATGAAGGCGGGCAAGGCCCACCGGGCAAAACTCAGAGGCCACAGCAAGAAACATCATCTCCCAGCGAAAGCAAACTTCCCAACGGCACAGTACAGACCCAGAACCCCAAAACACCCCAACTGTGTGGACCCCCCCTCCCCCCAGAACCCCGCACATCCAGCCCCACACTCCCCCCAACTCCCTTCCCCCCAACAGACCCCCCAACTCGAGACGTTCCCCAGCAACTCCCCTTCCTCCCCCCCGCTCCCCAAGCCATTAAAAAAAGTCATTGTCCCAGTCCGGTCCTTATCGGACAAGGCCGTGGAAAGTCGATCGAGTGGACGTCCAGCCACCACCACCAGCACCCCTGCCCCCCCTACCCCTAGAACCCCCGCACCTGCAATGATGAAAAGCTAATGTAGACTCCCCCCGGAGTAAGTTCAGGCCGTCAAGGCCACATCGCCGTTCGTTGTCGCTCTGGAGGCCTCCTGGATAGCGCTCGACATGTCCGCACGAATCGTGGGCGAGTCAGGCCTCACAGGCGGCGGGGATCGCCTCTCTCCGATCTGCTGCCAGCCGTCTCGAGTGCTTCGCCTGTGGCGCGGCGCCGGGGTGTCCGCATCCGAAGCCGTGATCCCCAACACTCCGCAGACATCCTGGAGGGACCGAAGCTGATGCAATGTTCCATTCCACCGGAAAATCAATCGGAAGGGGTGCCCACACGAATACTGCCTTTCATGCTCCCGAAGGAAGTCCGTGGCAATTTTAAACGTTTTCCTCTTCTGCAGCGTGATCGTGGATAAGTCTTGATATAGAGCCACCGGGTGATCTCTGAAGCGGAAAGGCTGCTGCCGCCGCGCCTCGCGGAGTATCCGCTCCTTCAAGGGGAAGTCCGGCAAAATGTCCGGAAGGGGCGCCGAGGCCCTGCGAGGACAGCCAACCCTGTGCGCCCTGTCGATACGTATTTGAAAGTCCTCAGACTCCCCCAAGATTTTCGCGGAATAGGGCTCCCAGGTAGGCGGCCACGTCCTCACCCTCTTCGTTGGACGGAACACCCCGGACCCTGATATTGTTCCGCCTGGACCGGTTTTCAAGGTCCTCGGCGTGGGCCTGTAACTCAATCTGTTGTACCCGCAGCCGTAGGACCTCCTGCTGCAAGTGGGTGATCTCCTCGTCTCTAGAATGACCAGCTGCCTCCACAGTTTTAACTCGCTCCCCCAGGGAGTCCACTTCCCTCCGGACTTCCCGGACCTCTCCGGCCACCTCCTGCTTCAAAGTCTGAAAGTCCTCCCTCAAGGAGCTAAACAGCGACTCCAGGAACGACCGGGTCACTGGGGGCTCTCCGCCGTCAGCGTCCCTGGAGTGGGCCGGGGTGTTCGGGGCAGGCTGGCCCCCCCGCTGCGCAGGGCACCTCGCCCCAACATGTCCGGCAAAGTCCGATCGCCTCTCCTCTGCCCCCTGGCATTCGACATCTTGGAGAGGTGGGAATCACCGTCGTCCACAGCTCGGCGAGTAGGCGCCACAGGTCGGGGCAGCCGAGCAGTTCAGAGGCCCCGGTCGAGGCCGGGCGGCTGCTCAAAGTTCTTCAAAATGGCCGCCCGTTACAGTCAATGGGGCCAACGCCCAGGGAACGAGGCCGGCCCCCGTCCCGGGACCACATGCAGGGCATACAGTCAAAGGGCAGGCTCGCAGGGCGCGGGGCAACCAGGGCCGGCCCGCCGGGATGTGCAAACACGCTGGAAGCGCGACCTCACTCCGTTGCGGCCAGGGGGGGACCGGAGCAGCCACGTGGGGTAGGCCTTCTCGAGCCCCGGTCTTGCGTAGTTGCCATAGGCCGGCTACGCCTCCGCCGCCACCATCTGCTCGGCTCGGCTCCGCCGATGAAGGCCGCCTCGGCACTCACCCAGGCGTCGCGGCACGGGTACGCCGGCAGGCCACTCGCAGTCGCTAGGCCACCTCTCCGGAACACCAAGCCTGAAGGTCTCGCGGCTCTCTGGCCTCCCGTAGATCTCTCAGAGGGCACCGCCTCAGTCGGTACCCGAGCGGAACCACCACCGCGGCGGGACAACTGGGGCTCACCGACTGCTCTGCACCACCACGGGGATCACCAGGTGCGGTAGCCGCTCGATCTGGGGGAGATCAGCGGTTGTGAGCGGTGCAGGGTTTCCAGGGGCTCGGGAGCTCTCGGCAAGTGCGTCCTCTCAGCCCGCCATCTTGGCCACGCCCCGAGAACAACTTTTTAAGATCTTTCATTGGGCTTCCGAAGAGCACAGCCCTATTGTCCCTATGTTGTGATGTGAGGGTAAAACTGATCATCCACAAAACACAGCTAAGACCAGTCTCATTTTGGAGAAGGTTCAAGTCATCATCTACTCTAGTGAAATACAATAAAACTTTCAAAGATTAAGTCGAACAAGACACGAACCATAAGATCCACTGGATCTGGTTGATTAGAGAAACACTCTCAAATTGGCTTTGAGGAATTCTGTACACAGTAAACTTAGGGGTCTAAAGCTGAATCCGATATTGATTCGCTTATGTTTTTCCTATGCCAACAAATGTGCTTGGGAATCAAAAAGTTAAATGCCAGACCAAATCGCCAAAATGTGAAACACCTGTAAATGTGAGTCACCCCAGTTTGAGGATTCCCATCAAAGTCTTGTATGGATCAATATTCTCATCTGGTAATCCTTATCGGGTATTGTGTCTCTTGATCATTGAGACCATATGCATACCCTCTTGGATGGTTCGGGGTAGCGACCACAATCACTCAGATATACCACATGATGTTGATTCGATGGGAAAGTGCAGTGCAGAAATTAAGAGTGGTGATTTAAAATAGGATAGGGAACTAACAAAAATCACTTTAATGGGCGTTGGCCCCTTCCCGGTTAAAAACAAAAACAGTTTGGCAAAATCGTCGCAGTAATAACAAATAGCTGCGGAGAGACCAACATGTTTCAGCCGCGGAGGGAGATTCCTCAGGCTTTCGTCAGGGTCTCTGTTCTTTGATAAAGCTACTGCCTATTAATGTGGAATAACGTGTGTGAAAAACTATACAAAAAAACACACAAGTGAAATATAACAGTAAAGGATATGATGTTCCTTCATCTGTACGAACTCCTCTTCGGAACCTGGTGTCTTGTTACTGTAGTAAGGGGACAAACGTACAAGTGAGACACTTCCAGCTACTCTGGTCTGTGCCGAACAGTGCATTCAGTCAAAATTGTTGTCAACCTTCTGTACTCACCCAGTGTTTCCGGGGAGTGGACCTCACCTCTTCCTGGACCTGGCTCAGGATATGTGAGACCCCGCTCTACAAGAACAGAAACCGACCTCATGATTACAAATACGGAGGGATCAGGTGTTGATCTACTCTGATGTTGCTTGTTTCACGAAGTCAACGGTATTCCGAACGTAGAGTAAACTGTCATATACCATAAAGTTCACAAATTTGTCTTACTTTCCGGGATGTCTTAAAGATTAGTTTATAGAATCAATTGCATTAGTCTAAAGTGACTATGTGTACTCTAAAAATCAGTTTCTTACACAGCATTAATGATAGACTCAAGAAGCTATCATCCTACCTGTCCATCGTTGTCTCGAACTGTGACTGAGTCAGGGGGAGGCAAAGGACTGTGTACGTCACTCTTACTTCAATGGTTACAGTGAAGCTCACAACCAATCGGAAGCCACTAAGGGGGAGTTATTCCAATGGGCCGTGATAGGTGACGTTAGCGTACGTATTACCACTCCTGAGAAACTAAAAGACCGGAATTCTTTCATGGAGAATAGAGGCAAACTGTGTCCCAAGGTCTGTCTAAAGTAGATATAGGGTCTACCTCTAGCATAGCGTCTCACGGGACAGTTTTGTAAGGAACTACAAAATGATGTAATACATGGTGAATGAGTAGTTCATTGCGTCAATCTCGGGGGAGGTGACGTTACTGTGTGATTACGTGTGTTTCAGAGCTACACAAAGATGTGGAGCAGGGGGCTCGTGTAGTGTCTTTGCCCTCGCTAAGAGTTATATGCTGGGGTGTCGTGGGTTCCCTGGACTCAAAAACCGCTCAATGGTAATAGTTGGAATAACCCCAAACTGCTCGAGCAGCGAGTTCGCGGGAGTTCAACCTGAACTACTGGATGACGTAATGGTGATCGACTTGGTAGTTCAAGCAGAGTGGAAAGGTCCCCGCTGTCTCTCAGTAGCTGGTCAGCATTGCCTGTTTATGTTTCACGATAGACTGAACCAAGGTATGTCGTCATTCAGTCCATGTTTGTCCGTGCCCAATTTAAATACCCATTTCTGTTCTTTGCGAAACAAGAAGTTGGACACATCACTCACATGGGGAGGGATGAAGGGCTTCTCCAGAACATGCCATTTGAAGTCTGTTTCACCATGGTTATGTGTTATGAAATGTTTGGTGAGTTTAGAGATGTCTTTTTTACATCTGAAAGTACTCTTGTGCTCCTGCATCCTCACCCGTACCTTTCTAGTGGTCATGCCCACATATCGTTCATTGCAAGTACAAGTAAGGAGGTAGATCAAATTGGTACTATTACAATTGGAAAATTGTCTCAATTCCCAAGTTCGATCAGTCCCAATGTCTACACTAGTAATCTTAGATGTTAGTGGGCAAACAGAGCAGCCTCCACAGGGATGGTGACCTAGCACAGGAGGTAGGTCCCAAAGAGTTCCAACTTCTCTCCTAGGTGCTGCTTTGGGGCGGGTATGTACCAGGCGGTCCCTAAGATTCCTTGAACGCTTGAAAGCAAAGAGTGGGAACTCAATGCTGTCTTTACCACTGTTCAGAATACGCCAGTGTTTCTTGATTATTTTCTGAACACTGTTGGACTTTGTGTTGTATGTACTCACTAGGGTGAGTCGGTCCGTGGGTGATTTTTCAGGTTTGGGTTCCAACAATGCAGCCCTGTGATTGTTGGCTGCTCTTTTACATGACCGCTGCACCAGTTTTTTAGGGTAATGTCTAGATATGAGCTGTTTGGTCAGGTCGTCTGCATGGCGTTCAAAAGTTTCCGGAGTGGAGCAGTTTCTACGGACTCGGAGAAACTGCCCAAAGGGTAAATTATCCCTCAGAGACTTAGGGTGCTGGCTCTCGTATAGTAAAAGAGAATTTTCTCGCCATGGGTTTGCGGTAAAGTTCACTCTGTAGACCAGTTTCGGTGCTATAAATCCAGAGGTCCAAAAAAGGTATTCGCTCTTTGCTGATTTCAATGGTGAAGCGGAGGTAGTCGTTCTGGTTATTAAGCCATTGGTGGAATAGTAGGACAGATTCCTTGGTCCCTCTCCACACTACAAGAATATCGTCTATGTACCTTTTCCACCAAATAATAGATGGAAGGTAAGGGTTGCTCGGGTGTAGCACCATGGTCTGTTCAAATTTGTGAACGTAAAGATTCGCTAGGGACGGGGCAAAAATACTGCCCATGCTGGTCCCCGAGACTTGATGGTATATCTGGTCTTCATACATGAAAAAGTTGTCTTTCATCGCTATTGTTGCCAGAGCCATAATGAAGGGCACAGGGGTGATGGAGTCAAGTTCCGACTCCTCCAGGATGGTTCTGATGGTATCTAGAGTCGCATCCTGGGGAATGGAGGTGTATAATGACTCTACATCAAGGGAGACTAAGTAGTCTGTCTCCTGACGAAAGTCAATATCAGGAATTACTCTCAGGACATTATTGGTGTCCTTGAGATAGGTGGGCATGGTGTGTACCAGAGGTTTGAGGAAATGATCCGCAAACGCAGATAGAGGCTCTAGTATAGAGCCCAGCCCTGATATGATCGGCCTGCCCGGTGGAGGTCTTTGGGGCTTATGCACCTTGGGGAGGGTGTAGAAATAGGGCATGGTAGGGTGTTTAGGCTGCAGGAATTGTGCTTCTAGAGTGGTTATCCAACCCTCTGCTAAGGCTTCCTCCAGTAAGACCTTGATTTGATTCATCAGTCTGGGAGTCGGGTCAGTGGTCAGTGGCCGATAAGCAGTGTTGTTATTCAATTGACGGAGGCATTCCATCCTGTAGGTTTCCACATCTTGGACCACGATGGAGCCCCCTTTGTCGGCGGGCTTCACAACTATGGTTCCATCCTGGCATAATGTGTTAAGAGCTTTTCTCTCAGCTAATGTCAAGTTGTTGTAACTCGACCGGGTAGAGTACTGTATTTGTTCAATGTCATTCTTCACAGCCATTTCAAAAGTAAGTAACTGGGGTGGTAGGGCATGTGTGGGCGGTAGAAAAGTAGATTTATTTCTTAGGCCAGTGTTGTTATCAATTTCAGGTGCTGATTCCTCAATACTTTTCTGTTTAAAGAAGTAGTGTAGCCTCAATTTGCGGAAGAACTGGGCAAGCTCAATTTGAAGTACAAATGGGTACCCCTCATCTGTCGTGACAAACCCTAGTCCCTTATTGAGGACCACTTCCTCAATGTATGTTAAGGTTCTTTGGCTTAGATTAACCACCAGACTCTCGGCAGGGGTGTTAGTTATTCTTGGGCACCCCTCCTCGTGTGGCTCCTGGTTCCTGCGTGAGGACCTGCTGTGTCTTCCCATTGGACCTGAGGTTGTCCCTGTGTTGGTCTTCTCTTGCCCCGTGACCGTCTGGGGCCACGCGCTAAAAAAGGCTGGTTGTTAAAGTTAGGGAAACCTTGGAATGGGGCCATTGGTGGTTGAAAGTTGCCTGGATATCCCCAAGGTCCTGGTGGCCACCACGGCTGACTTGGCATGTTGTATTGTCCCCTATAATTTTGGTATCTACCTCCCCCTCTACCTCGGTTCGGGCATTGCCTCTATTCTCCATGAAAGAATTCCGGTCTTTTAGTTTCTCAGGGGTGGTAATACGTACGCTAACGTCACCTATCACGGCCCATTGGAATAACTCCCCCTTAGTGGCTTCCGATTGGTTGTGAGCTTCACTCTAACCATTGAAGTAAGAGTGACGTACACAGTCCTTTGCCTCCCCCTGACTCAGTCACAGTTCGAGACAACGACGGACAGGTAGGACGATAGCTCCTTGAGTCTATCATTAATGCTGTGTAAGAAACTGATTTTTAGAGTACACATAGTCACTTTAGACTAATGCAATTGATTCTATAAACTAATCTTTAAGACATCCCGGAAAGTAAGACAAATTTGTGAACTTTATGGTATATGACAGTTTACTCTACGTTCGGAATACCGTTGACTTCGTGAAACAAGCAACATCAGAGTAGATCAACACCTGATCCCTCCGTATTTGTAATCATGAGGTCGGTTTCTGTTCTTGTAGAGCGGGGTCTCACATATCCTGAGCCAGGTCCAGGAAGAGGTGAGGTCCACTCCCCGGAAACACTGGGTGAGTACAGAAGGTTGACAACAATTTTGACTGAATGCACTGTTCGGCACAGACCAGAGTAGCTGGAAGTGTCTCACTTGTACGTTTGTCCCCTTACTACAGTAACAAGACACCAGGTTCCGAAGAGGAGTTCGTACAGATGAAGGAACATCATATCCTTTACTGTTATATTTCACTTGTGTGTTTTTTTGTATAGTTTTTCACACACGTTATTCCACATTAATAGGCAGTAGCTTTATCAAAGAACAGAGACCCTGACGAAAGCCTGAGGAATCTCCCTCCGCGGCTGAAACATGTTGGTCTCTCCGCAGCTATTTGTTATTACTGCGACGATTTTGCCAAACTGTTCTTGTTTTTAACCGGGAAGGGGCCAACGCCCATTAAAGTGATTTTTGTTAGTTCCCTATCCTATTTTAAATCACCACTCTTAATTTCTGCACTGCACTTTCCCATCGAATCAACATCATGTGGTATATCTGAGTGATTGTGGTCGCTACCCCGAACCATCCAAGAGGGTATGCATATGGTCTCAATGATCAAGAGACACAATACCCGATAAGGATTACCAGATGAGAATATTGATCCATACAAGACTTTGATGGGAATCCTCAAACTGGGGTGACTCACATTTACAGGTGTTTCACATTTTGGCGATTTGGTCTGGCATTTAACTTTTTGATTCCTAAGCACATTTGTTGGCATAGGAAAAACATAAGCGAATCAATATCGGATTCAGCTTTAGACCCCTAAGTTTACTGTGTATAGTCTAGTCCTTTGGGGGACATTACTTAGGCCCTGGTCTTTAAACGTCCCTCCAGCCCTACGACAACGTTTGGTTTTTTCATATTTGAGGAATTCTGGACTGATCATGATTGTCCCCTGATCCCTTCTAACGTTGAACTCAAATAAGCTTTTTGGGCTCATAAATGGGCAATTGAGATGAGCAATAGCAGGCAAGGAACTTTAACGGTTGCCTCTTTAGATCTAAAATCCCATAGTATGAGTGACCCCTTCTCAAATTATATTTTGGCTCTCATGGCTACGCAACTGTATATCAGGTTTCGACAGGGTACACTCACTTTGCAGGCTTTCTTGTCAAAATGGAAATCTGAGATAGATAAGCGCTTGGCATGTCCATCATGCCAGCATCCAGAAGAGAATCTACAACAAGTTTTTTTTTTTTGCCGTTGTTAAAAATGGGATTCTCAAGTTGGTAATGGTTTGCACGTTTGTCCAGGAAGGTACCCTTGTTCCTAGTCATGGTAAGGTGGATACACTTCTAAAATAACCAGTGCTTACCCCCTTGGTTGCTTGGCACGAGCATACAGTCTTATCTCAGAGGCAGTGTGTAAAGCATTTGTGCACACGTACAGTAACACAGTGAAAACACTACAAATAGACAACACACCAGTTGAGAAAAATAGGAATTCTTTACTTAAACCAAACAAGACCAAAAGAACAAAAATCCAAAATACATCTATAAAGATATCATCAAATATAGGTTATTCACAAAAATAGAGTTTATAAAAATAAATAACTCCATCTAGACCTATTACCCTAAACCCCAAAGAACAGCATCAACCGTGAGGTGTGCTGCATCGGGCCCGAAGTCACACGGACCCCAAACATCAGTACCTTGGCAAATGTTGAAAACAAAGATGGTGCACAGCGTCGAGGAGGTGAAGCTTCACTAGCGCTGGTTGGCGTTGGTTCCTTACGACCACAGGGGAGGTGAGGCGTTGGATTCTTACTGTTGCTGGGGAGGTTAAGTCGCGGTGGCCCCAAGGCATCGGTTCCTTACGACGGTGTGGGGTCGATGAATTCGGAAAGTCAACCATATCAGGTATTGGCTCCACAAAGGATGAAGCACATGCGTCGGTGAAATCAGGTTGCGGTGCGAGTCAGGGTGGTGCATTGTGAGCGTCACAAGCATTGTCCTCGACTCTGGTGCAGGCAGCGGCCTCGTGATGGCTTCTGAGTCAATATGGTGTTGTGTCGGGGCTTCAGTGCAGGTTGCTTTCCAGTACGGGTGATGCTCTTTTTCCTCTGTGGCAGCTGAAATAACAGGTCCGGGTGCAGGAGAACAGAGGGGGTGAAGTCTTTGTGTCCCTGTGTCATCAGAACAAGAGGCAAGCTCTACACCAAGCCCTTAGAGATCTTCTTCAAACAGGACACACACAGTTCCTCTTCTTGGCAGAAACAACCACTGTAGGCCAATGCCAGACAGCATAGAGCAAAGCGGGAGTACTTCCCCTTCAGTTTTCCCAGCTTCTGTCCTTGGCAGACGTTCCTAATGAGTCCAGAATTAATCCAAAGTTCTGAGGACTGGACCCCAATATTTTCCTTTGTTCTCTTGTGGCAGAGAGTCTCTTATCTCAGTCCAAACCAGTTTGGTCCTCTCTGGCCCAGCTTCCCAGCAGGAGGTGGAGACTAAATTGTCCAAGGCAGACCAGGCCTATTCAGGTGCAGGGAAATCTCCTCCCACTATTCTAAATGCGGCCAGGGCTAATCAGCCCAGCCCTGACTCATCCGAGAAAGGCAGGACACACCACAACCTCCCCAGTGGCTTTCTGAAGAGAATGCACATCCCCAGCCCATGTCACTCTAAAACCAGCCAGTCAATCTACAAATCAGCAGAGGCACACAGGATGGCTAAGAAAAAAAATACTACGAAAACAAAGCTGTCAGCTGTCGATCTGTACCGCCCTTATCATCATCTGCGTGAAAGTGAAATAAGAAAGTGAAGTGATAAGAAAAATAAAATTGGAGAGAAAAGAGGAAACAAGTTTAATAGGTACCTCTCTTCTTCCAAGTCAATAAAATCAGTGCAACAATAGTAGTTTTAATAAATAGCTACTATATCTAGTGTGTTGGCTTATTTCACTTTCACGCACAGCTTAGACAGTTGTCACTATACGCCTTCCAACACCATTTATCATTCACTGGGCCACACGGTCTGTATGATCTATCTAAAGACCCCATTGAAGTGGTTGTAACATCTTCCCTTCCTGGTGTGAAGGATCCAACATGATAATAAGGGCGGTACAGATGGACAGCTGATGGGTATTTTTCACAGTAGAAAAGTATCCTGTTGACAATTTGCTGTCACATTTTGAGACATCTGTTTATTCGACACGTGTTCTTTCTGTTTGTATTCCCAATGTCAGACACTTAGTTAGTCGACAGGTTTGTTGCCCTGATGGCCCACAACTACTTTTTGTTTTCGTAGTATTTGCTGTATGGGGGTAGTAGCTGTGCTAGGTCGGTAAACCACCCCTTGGACCCTCCTGCCACGTTTTGTATTGTATTGATAAGAAAAAAAATGCCACCTTCTAAAAGTGGTATTTTCAAACACACAATATAAAAATCACCTTTACTAAAAGATGCATTTTTATACTCTGAGTTCAGGCATACTAAAAACCAACTTTCTATCTTCTCCCCATGGGAAGTTATACTTGTCAGATGTTACAAAGTATATCACATTATATCCTATGGGGACAGATAGCCTTTCAGCAGTGAAACATGAAATGCACTGTTTTTCACTACCAGGACATGCCACACACATCAGTTAATGTGCTACCTTTCATATACATTGCACCCTGCCCACATGGGTACCTTGGGACTATGTGAGGGTTGTCTTTTATGTAAGGAAAGGGAAGGTAAGCCTGGCAA
Organism: Lissotriton vulgaris; assembly: GCF_964263255.1. NCBI lineage: Eukaryota > Metazoa > Chordata > Amphibia > Caudata > Salamandridae > Lissotriton > Lissotriton vulgaris. The sequence continues at coordinate 245,420,748 of NC_141699.1, read as the reverse complement.
GTGGGTGCACTTGCCAGGTTGCTATGGTAGTAGAAACTGTGCGCAGACACTGCAGTGACAGGTCTGTGAACCGCTTGAAAAGCTGCTTGCGCACAATCAGCGCTGTAGGTCCACTAGCAGTATTTGATTTACAGGCCCTGGGCACACAGTGCACTTGTACTAGGGACGTTTGAGTCAATCAAATAAGCCAATAATGGAAACACCAATCCAGAATAACAATTTGCACAGAGAGCATATGCACTTTAATATTGAACAGCAGTGGTAAAGTGCCCAAAACCAACAAAAACAGGGTAAACTACCTGCTGGAGGCCAAAAAGCTAAAAGTCTGGGGATAAACCCACTGGAAAAGCCAGGTCTAAAAGCCCTGCATACAAAAAAATTAGGACATCCTGGATTCTCCCTATTTGCAAGCAACTGGGGGCTAGGCAATGTCTAGTGGAGCTAAAGCTCTTGCGAGCAGAGACAGTAGCAGTAGCGAAATATCTTCAATGGAGCTGGAGCATCATGGCAAAGTTGCTAAAGCATTCTGATCAGTCATTGAAGATGAACCCTTGAACTTTACCTAAATTAAGTTAAAGATGCACTGGGGGAAGGGGGCGTGGCTTGGCCGGCTGCAAGATGGCCGAACATTGAGTGGGCTCTGCCGGCTAAGCATAACCATTGCGCCGCCTCCTCCTGACTGTGTCCTGCAGCGGAGCTGTGCCATTTTCCCCAGGACGTCGGGCCTACAACCTTTAGATCACGAGGTCGGGCCTTCTCTGCTGGAGACCGCCTGCAGGCGCTGGGAGACGCTGGGTTGCTGCTGCCCGGCCGCGGCTGAGTGGGGCTGCTGCTGTGATCCTTCGGGCATGGTTGGGAGCCGGTCCGTCCCGCCAGGCCCGGTTTGCCCTGAGGAGAGTGCCAGACTCCTGGTGCGCTTCAGGCTGCTTCGTGCGGCCGCCATGGGCACCCGGGTTCGGCACTGTGGGCGGTGGGCCCCCCGCGACTCCCCGCTCTTTGCCTCCACTATTGACTGTGCACCCCCCCTGTTGCCTATTAACCCTTCTGGCCGAGCGGGAGCTGCCCGCTGATCTTCTTTCACTCCTGCGGGCCACACCTACTGGGACGGGACTTGGTCCTGCTGCGGCCCGCTGGCCCTCGGCTCACCTCCTTTCCTCTGCTGCCTGGATTCCTCTACTGCTGCCCCCCAGCTGTGGTCATTCCGGACATCCTTTGGTGTGTTGTGTCCCTTGGTGGGGCTGTGCCATCACCTGCAACACTGGACCCATGCCCCCTGGTCCACAAGCCTTCCCTCTTGGTAGCTGCAGTAAATTGCTGGTCACCGCTGGACACCATCCGAACCTGCGAGTGAGTGGGGCGGCCTCTGTGGCTTTGTGGGCAGGGTTGGGAGCTCGTAGGCCATTCCACCCGGCCTGATGTGCTGCGGGAGGGAGACAGTCATTTGGCTTCCTCCCGGCCACCTTGCGCGGCCACTGTGAGTTCCCCGGCTCGGGGCTGCGAGTGGCGGGCGCCCGCAAATCCCTGCTTGCCTGTGCTGCAGACAGGCGTGCTCCCCCTCTGACGATTATCCGCTTCCAGAGCTACGAGGGGGCTGCTCCCCTGCTCTCTGTGCCCTGCCTTCCTCTGTCCTCAACTCTGCGCCCCGCCTGGGCACTGCGACGCCAAGATTGGATCTTAAGCTTGTTGTGGCCCCACCGGTTCACTTGTCTGCTATCTTCTCACCACCGCCGTTGCTGGCAAACTGAACATCACTACTGCTGCACCTTTACCACCCCTGCTATCTGTTGCTTCCGCCCCTGTGGGCTCTTTGGGGCTGCTTGTGCCCCGCTCCACTACCTGCCGCTCCATTCGGTGCCCGGTCGCGCCTCGCTGTCTTGGCCTTGCCTTACGGGGCGTGCCCTGGTAGGACCTTCATCTTCGGAGTGTGGTGACCTGGCCGGGTGGCTGGGGGAGCGGGGTGTAGGCGCCTCAATTCCTCCTAGGGGCCCCTTGACTCTAAGTTTTGGTGGTGCCCCTGATTGACTCACTTTCCTTGGGCGGGCTGTATTGAACAGCTCTGCAGCTTGCTGGAGATCCTGCTGCTGGTACCTCCCATCATGGGGAAAAATGATCCCCAACAGCCCAAGATAGCATTCGAACTCCAGAGGTCTTCTCGCCAGGACAGTGCGGGCTCCGAGGGTGCTGACTCCGCTGTCAACATGGAGGCCCCCTCCAATCGTGAGGATGACCTCAAGGCTATCATGCTGGACGTCAAATCCACGGTGACGGGTATAGCCACCCAGCTGGACCAACTTTCAACCCGTTTGGACACAGTGAAGGCCCGCGTCGACTCCCATGACAACCGGCTCCTTCAAGTCGAAACCAGGGTCTCGGACGCTGAGGATGCTGCCACCCAGGATCGATAAAAACTACTGCAGATGGTCAAGATCCTGGCCGTCATCCGGGACAAGAACGAGGACCTGGAGGTCCGCTCCCGGTGGAGCAACCTCCGCATCACGGGCCTTCCGGAGTCCACAAACATTCCTAAGATGGAGGACTTTGTCGAACAGTTGATTAAGGAACTATTCGGCGACGTCCTATCCCCGGTTTTCATCGTAGAACGCACCCATTGCTCTCTCGTCCCGGACTGCCCCCATGCCCTATCATTGCTAAGATTTTGAACTACTGGGACACCATTCTTAGGGCTGCATGCGAAAGGGCACCATCACCCACCAGGGTAAAGCACTCTCCTTCAACCCAGACTATACCCTTACTGCCCAAGCTGCACAGAGAGAATTTCTTCCTGCCAAATGTATTCTCCTAAAGCACGAGGTTTCGTACTCACTGGCCTATCTGGCGAAGCTGAGGGTTTATGAACCACAAGTAGCAGTGATACCTAGCTGGGTATTACTGTCCCCCTGGGCACCGATTCGTGCTGAGCAACCAGCTCTAAATGTTCAATCCGAATTTCAAAAAATCATCATCAGTAATGTCATCAAACTCATTGCATATACTGTTATTAATCATCTAAACTCATTTATATTAGTGCTTGGTTATATAAAGCTCTAAATTCATTTGGTGCGCGTTACATGTTGTTCATCTCTCATTGAAAAGTGTATAACTGAACCGTGTAAACAATTGGACTATCAAAGATAACATTGAATGGCTTTCACTGAGCGTTTACTTTACGGGGATTTTGCTATTAACTTCTCTGGCGGGTGTCCGCCGTCTTGATGCTTACTACTAAGTCGCCACTGATGTTCTACCCTCGTAACTAATAATGGCGTTTCAACCTGCTAAACCGTCGTATCTACAAACAATGTTGACATCTTGGTTGCAAAGCGGCTTACGCGCTCTTTATTTAGAGCCCCCTGGTCTTTAAGATACAATTCGCTCACCTCGGCGTGAGTTACGCCCTGCTTGATAGTTCAAACGACCCGCTACCTCTCATCTCTTCCGGTAAGCGTTGAGAGAAGTTCACGCCTGCGCACTGATATCGCCTCCGCGATTTTTTGCTTACAATGTAACTTTATTGTTCACTAAGTTAATGCAAGGGTTGCCTGTTCGATCCCCCCTGTCGCCCGCTGCCACCTATGTATGGTGCTGCCTAAAGCAGGTACCCAATTCACAATGGTTAAATTAAACTTTTAAATAAATAGTTTAAACTGGAACATGTGTATTTATAAGTAACATAGAAACTCAGTCGGTTCATTGAGTCCGCCTGGTTTCAGGCTGCAGAGATTATATATCCAATAATTTTCCTGTTTTAGTAGACTGGTTTTATTGGAAATTCCTTCTTTTTTGGGCAATATTTCCAAAACGCACACTCTTAGTTGGCTGACGTTATGCTGCTTCTGGGTGAAATGTTCTGCAATACTGGTCTTCAAGGATTTCAACCTTATGTTGCTTTTGTGCTCATTTATACGCGTTTTCAGTTTTCTTTCAGTGTGTCCTACATAGACATCTCCACATGGGCACTTTATCATGTAGATTAAGTTAGTAGAGTCACATGTCGCATTCACTTTTAATGATATGGGATACCCCTTTTGAGGATGTGTTATGGTGGATCCTTTTATAATGTTGTTGCATGTATTGCAGTTATAACAAGGCACTGTGCCTCGAAAGGTGATTTTGCTGGTTTCTTCACTTCTTGGTTTAAGGAAATCTGCGACGTTTTTTGCACGAGTGTGTGCAAAAATGGGTTCCTGTGCGAATATGCCTTGGAAATCAGGTTCCAGCTTTAACATCGGCCAGTGTTTTTTGATGATGTGTTTAAATTGTGTGCTAACTGTGGAGAATTTACTCACGCATGTGATGCGGTTACTGTATTTTTTCTCGCTCCTTTTAAGGAGGTCTTGCCTCGGTTTTGATTGAGCTCGGGTTAGTGCCATTTGAGTGACCTCCTGTGGGTATCCTCTCTCACTGAATCGATTTGCCATGTTGTTTAGTTGTTCTGTGCATTGTGTTGCCTCTGAAACCACTCTCTTGACCCGTAACATTTGAGAATATGGCATATGTTTCTTGAGGGCTGGAGGATTTGCCAGGGCACAAAAACACTTGTCTTTCCTGACCCCAGAGAGGGCCTAGCGTTTGCTAAGAAATTGGACAAAGATGCCCCCTCCTCCCCTTCCACATCTCAGCCTGACGGGACTGGCAGTCTTAGCGACAACGATTGAGAAGTGCAGACATTACTAGTTTATGATCTTTCCCTTTGTGTCTGAATGATGTTTGATGACTCTACTGCTTGGCCACCCTGCTTCTCTGCAGGGGTGTATGCCTAGCCCTGCCATACCCTCACAATGATTCCCTTTTCTCTCATTGTTCTTCCCTCTCCTGGGTGTGGGTTCCCGGGGTGGGGTGGGAGGATAACTCAGCCTGTTTGGGGGGTTGGCGTGGGTGCGGGTGGTTGGGGTTTTTTGTTCTGGGGTTGTTGTGCAGGGATGGGGTGTGGGAAGTGGGGGGACTTCAGGGTTTTCTGTTCCTCTATTGAGGAGGCGGCTTCAGTTTGCCACCATTTGGTTGCTCAATATTGCTTTACATGTTTCTCTACTGACACTGTACTGTGCTTATTGCTTTGGCTATCCGCGCTCAGTCTTGCAGGCTACGTTCCTCTGTGTATTTTGTCTTGCTCTGCTCCTGCTCGCTGGTCATTGATTGAAGGTCAACCTGTAACTCCACTGGTCCCTCCCTCCTCCACTGTGCTGCATCCCCTGCGGTTTGCCCCATGATGTGCTTGTATTGCTCACTGTGGGACCTTGCGCTCCGGGCTTTGCCTGCTAGTTAGTCGCTTGCACGCCTTTCTTTCACTGTTCAGGTTGTGGACCTGACCCGTGGACTGATTCGGGGTGACTGCTCCCCCCTCCCGCCTGAACGGCAGGCCACCGCCCTCCCCCCTTCCTGCACCCCATGTGCGCTGCGCTCCTTTGTGGGCCCTCCCACCTGCGCTGCGTGGTACTGTCCTTAACACTGCCCCTCCACGGCTAACGTAGTTTGCTGGTCCTGGAATATCCGGGTCTTGAATGACCACCGTAAAGCCCGACTGATTCATTCACATTTACAATTACACAAAGTGGATATATGTCTCTTGCAGGAGACGCACCTGCTGCCGGGGAATATCTCCAAACTTTACTCCCGGTATTGGGGGGAATCCCATTCTACCACCTACTCGTCGTATGCCAGGGGTGTCTCCATTCTGATAAGGCGGGGCCTCCCTTGGCAGACCGCCCGGGTGATCCTAGATCCAGAAGGCAGGTACACGATTCTTCATGGTTTACTAATTGCACAACCTGTCACTATTGACGCGGTCTACGGCCCCAATTGCGATGACGCGGTATTCTTTTTCTTTACCCACGTTTGGCACCTTATCTCCTCCTGTGGTCCTGCAGCTATCCTTTGGGGGGGGACTTTAATGTTGCTCTATCCGCGACCTTGGATCAATCGGGCTCCCACTCGTTTCACCTGCGAGCTGCTGCAGCTCTTTCATCCATTCTAACTGATAATGCTCTTTACGATGCTTGGCGTCACTCTCATCCAGACGTGCGGGAGGGCACCTGCTTCACTAGCGCATGGGGCTGTTGGTCGCGCATAGATTTCTGGTAGACCTTGCCGGACGCTCTGTCCTGGCTCGCCGATGTGGTGCACATGGCTCGCACCTTTTCTGACCACGCGCCAGTTCAGATCCGTCTTCGCCCTCCTCACTCCCCGCGACGGGCCTTTACTTGGCGCCTTCCCCCTAATACCCTCCGGGACTCTGTTTTCTGTGCGGTCATCCAGACCGCAATCAGTAATTATTTCAATCTCAATGCGGCTCCGTGGACTCTGCTTCCACCCTATGGGAGGGGTTTAAGGCTGCCATTCGTGGCGAATGTATTTCTAAACAGGCAGGCGTCCTTTGATCTATTTGTGTCCCTTTGGCTAAGCTTGAGGAGGAAATCAAAGATCTCAATGCCGCCCAGGTGGCACACCCCAGTCCTGAGACGCTGGCGCTACTGCGTCAAAAAACACACTGAATTCTCTGATGAGGCTGGGCGCGAACCGTCCTTCCTGGGAAGGGAGGGTTGGGCGCCCCACTATGGTTAGGGGGACAGCCTGGGGCGCACTCTCGCTAACCTTCTACGCCCTCCGCTCACCGCTTCCTATGTCTCAGCCTTGAGTGATGGTGGCCCGGACAGGACTACCTCCCTGGTGGACATACAATCCCGCTTTCTCGACTTTTACTCTCAGCTCTATTCTGCTGGCACTCACCTGCCATGGGAGGATTTTGATCAATATTTCGATTCTATTGTGCTGGTCTGGTTGGAAGATTACCACCGTAAATTCCTTGATGAACCTTTCTCTAGGGAGGAAATAATGGCTGCCATCAGTAGTTTACCCGGCAATAAGGCCCCTGGACTGGATGGCCTGCCAGCCTCGTTTAACAAAACATTTGCCGATATATTGGAGCCACATCTGGCTGCAATGTACAATGACTCGTTCGACAATGGCTCCTTCCCACCTTCTCTGTGCGAGGCGCTGATAACCTAGCTTCTCAAACCCGTTGTGAATCATACCGCCCCCTTTCTCAATATAGACAACAAAATCTTTGCCAAATTGATCGCCTCCCGTCTCCTTTTACTCATGCCCACCATTGCCCTTCCCGATCAATCAGGTTTTATTTCTGGTAGGGCTACCTCGCACAACCTCCGCACAATTATTTCAGTTTTGCACCAAATGAATCCCAACCTACCGGCCGTCACTGCCTTGCTGGAAGCCACGAAGGCGTTCGATACGTTGGAGTGGCCTTTCTTATTTTACATCTTGCCACGTATGGGCTTCATTGAAATCTTTCTGCGCAAGGTCAGACTCCTCTACAACAGCCCCTTGGCACGTCTCCGCTTCAATAGCAAAGTCTCCGACCCTATCCCGCGAGGCACATGTCAGGGGTGTCCGCTATCGCCTATGGTTTTTGCTATAATGATGGAGCCCCTGGCCGCCAGATTGCGGCAGCACCACACTCACAGGGGTATTGGTTTCTCGTCCCGTTCCCTGCTAGTTTCAATGTATGCGGACGACGTCACATTGTATGCCCGCCATCCCCAAGAGAACCTTAGCCCTCTCGTCTGGGAGGTCATTCGCTTTGGCGGGCTGTCGGGCATCCAGGTGAACTGGAGCAAGTCGGTTCTTTTCCTTTTGACTGACGCCACTGTGCCATTCTCACCTGATTTTCCTTTTGTATGGGCCTCTGGCCCCACATGCTATTTTGGCATCTGGCTGAGTAGAGATCTGGATGAATTGTGGAGATCAAATTTTGGGTGTGTGGTAGACTGGCTGGAATCCAGGATTCCATTGTGAAGCCGGCTTTCGCTGGCCTTGGCGGACCGCATCGCAATCGCTAAAATGGCTGTACTTCCTAAATTTCTTTATTTGTTTTTAAATATCCATATGCCCCTCACCTCTCATTTCTTTCGCAAACTATGCTCCCTGATCATTTCGCTAGTCTGGGCAGGTAAGCAGCCGAGAATAGCTTATGACATCCTTACCCTACCCATGTCTGCCGGCGGGATGGGCGCGCCTGACTTCAGGGTTTATGCCCTGTGTGCTCAGGCCAGCTTTGTGCACTTCTGGATCCACCACTCCCCTTATCAGTCTCATGTCGCAGTGGACACAGATGTGGCATCTCCCTGTCCACAGCTTTGTTTTCACCCGCGGTGCACCCTCAGGCCGAGGTTGAAACGGTTGAGACACTGCAATGGGCCTGGTCTGGCCTGCGCTGGTTGTCTCGCGTTCCCCTGCTCTCTTCCAACTCTGTGCCCATAGTGAACCACCCGGATTTTCCCTCACTTCAGGCGTCTAGTATGTCCAGGAGTGTGACGCGCCTGGGCCTGAGGATGGTCGCGGATCTCTACCTGGAGAACACCTTATATATGCTCCCTGATGCCTCAGGGCCACTTGACACACTTTTATTCTACCAGGTGCATGCCGGAAGCTGCACCCCACCTTCCCTCGGCCCCCACCCACCATGCCAGCTCTGGATTTCATATACACTTCCTCGACCCCGCACAAATTAGTCACAAAATGATATGCTCTCAATCTAGTGTCCGCCCCCATCTCCTCTGATCGTGCTCGTGAGGCATGGGGTGCTGATCTTGGTACTGACATCTCGCCGGCAGACTGGCTTTACTGTTGTAATCAGACAAAGAAGTTGTCGCCAAACTACCGCCTCCGGTTGATCCATTTCAAATACTTGCATTGGCTGTACCGCACCCCGGTGCAGCTCTACAGGCTCGCGCTCACTCCTGGTGATAATTGTATGTGTTGCTCCTGATGCAAATTTTACTCACCTTGCTTGGCTTTGTCCTAAGGTCTCTGGGTTCTGGCAGGTGGTGTGTTCCGCCACTTCTAACATTACCGGCGCAAGGGTACGCCCAAATTAACCTCTGTGCCTTCTCGGTTTCATCAAATTCTGCCCTGATGTCTCGCTGTCTGATCACAATGCTGCTGGTCCTTTCTAGGCGCAGGGTGGCCATGTGCTGGGGTCGCCGCCCTGCTCCCAAGGTTGAGAGTTGGCTGGAGGACGCCTCTTGGTGCCAGTCTTTCCTATTTGAGTTCTGGGATTTAATGCCTGGTAGGTCCCGACCTGTTGACATCTGGGGCCCTCTGGTCACCTACCTTCTTTCCCATCCCCACTCCAGTGGTGCTGCTTCCCCCACGCTCCCCGCCAGCCCTGGGCCCGGCGCTGGTCAGTGACTGCCTCCCCCCCTGCCATGTGCGCTCCCACCCTCCTTTCCTTAGCCCCTCACAGCTGTTATTGTTCTGTGTTGTTTCCTCACGAGGGGGGAGTTCTCGGTGAGTTGGAGCTGTGATATTATCCTTATGATTCCTTAAAAGTGCCGACAGTTGACACCTATTTGTAATGCAACGATTGACCTGATCTTTGTTTTGTATATTTGCACTGCGATATTGCACTATGTACTGTGTCTGCCTTGATTTTTCTAAATAAAGGTATTTGAAAAGAAAAAAAATAAGATGCACTGGGGGAATACTAGGATGTCTGGATATGTACAAATGCTAACTCGTATTTTTTGCATAATGAACTAGATAATATAAGAAATGGTAAGGAAAGAGGTGTTTGTCTATATTGTTGATTTTTGTATTTTAAAATGGTTTTATATCTGTTGTTTTATGTATACTATTTATTGGTTTTAACCTATTGATTGTTATACTTTTATGGTTTGTATACCGAATAAAGTTGATTGATGATGATGATAAATATAATTGGCAACTTAAAAATAAATTATACTGCAAGTCACAAAAGTGAACCTGCACCTACATGTTCTTGCTTTGGTGCAGGTTAACGATCCTCATTCACAAGAGTTTAAAGACTTTGGTCTCAAAACCGTACTCCAAGCAAACTTTTGTGAATTCCATTTTCGAATCATCAAATATATATGTAAAAACCTGCTAAGCTCTATTGCAAATTTTCATTCGCTGCCTCCTTTTTCCCTCCCAAGGAAAATGTTTTATTCCTGACCCTTTCCAGTATGGTAGAAGATTGGAGAGGAGTTGGTGAATGCCTTTAAACATGGAAATATGTGGTTATGCACAGGCTTGCAAAGCATTCCAACCCTGGCAATCTTGCTTCCTGCCTACTTCCAACCCCTGTATGTAGATTTCCGTAAAGATGTCAAAGTTGAGTTCTTGCTAAATTCCAAACCCTGATAAAATATGAGCTTTGAATTGCTATTATCTGGGGTCTGATGTAATAAGAATGCTGCCGTGATTTCTCACTTCACTTCAAGGCATCAGAAGGGACGAGTGGATTTTCTTAACAGGACAAGTAGACTTCTGAAGCATCCTGTCCACTGGACAAGTAACCCCATACCTAAAGTACGGAATTGTCTGCTTTAGTAACATATTTTTATGAATCTTTCAATTATTGTAAGGTTCTGTCATCAGTTTCAAAATAAACATGACACTGTATGGAAAGACTTTATGGTCAAACATATGGTATCCCTCCCTCTGATGTCATCGGGTCGAATGGGTTGTTACTTCTGCTCCTGATGGAGCAAGGTGGTGAAACAAAATTTTGTGTACCCCTTGTGAAATCATACTCCAATAACAGTAACTCGTATTAATGAAACGTCCTACATGTATAATCAACATAGAATAAGAAATGCACCTACACAAATACACGTGGGAAATTAATCCTGCTTATGTTGCAATCATAATCAACTAATTATGTGATTTTGTCATGTTAAAGCTAATAAGCAGCTTCAAAATAAGGAAATGCGGCATAAATGTGCTTTTGTTTATGTGTCTTTGTGTAAAAACTCAAAAATAAAGTAAGTATATTGCGCTTAAATGTAGCTATTTGCTCGCTAAATACTAATTGGGAAAACCTTAGTAAGGGGGGAGGTAAACAGAAGGGTTAAACAATTTAAATTAATGTTCATTTGTGTTTGTTTCTATGATAGTTCCCATTTCTGAGTCGTGAGGCCTAAAAGAAAATGGAGTCACTCGATTATTGTGGCCACAGAAGTACTGCGCATGTGTGAGAATTGAATGCGAGCAGCTTGAGCCTGGACTGACTAAGGTTCAAGGTCGATTTGGACTGGAAGTGCAGATGGCTGCCAAGTGATGAGCACAGTGGTACAGAACGTGGGAAATATGTGGAACATTGCAAGTAGGGAACCGGACTAAGCTGGACACTGAATAATACAATCGACCCATTAGAAAAATTGCGGACGGAAGGAAACTTGAGTTTCGATGACAAGATGATGCTCATCCACCCCAAAATTGTCCAATCAGAACTCACATTTAACTTAACAGATACACTTTAAGTTAGATAGAGCTAGTGAAAAAGGTATGAAAAGTGCTGATTTTATTGAAGGGGATCGCTTCCTTCAATTTCCTCCTGAGATGCTGCCGGATTGCTGATTTTTCCTGAGATGTAAGAAACCTGCCTAAATCTGTTTTCTTTTACAGGAAAATGCACTTTATTTGAGAGTCTAGTTAGGGATGTTAGGAGAATAGGTCATTGGTTTGGGAATGATCTGTCTTTTGCTAATATCTGATCTATTCAAAATAATGAAAATGTCTATTCTTGGGTTTTCTTAAATAAATTATTTAACTGTCCTGAATCTAAATCCTTATATTTTAAATGTCGAATTTTTCTGAAATAGAATAAATAAAGTGAATAATCTTAGACATGCTGAATTTGCTATTAATAAAAATTAGAATAGAGAATCAAGCTGGTCTTTAGTTTTCCTACGCCTACTTTTTTACTAGCAGATCAATTGATCTCAATGGTGGTGTATCTACTAAAATGTCGTATTTTATGAAACCATGGTAAATACATCTAAAACTACAGGTGTAAATAGTATAAATATGCAATTTAGTTTTTAGACACTCCCCTATGATATAGCAGCTTTTCCTTTGAATTTCACCGATCCATGAAGTAAAGTGTAAGTGTTTAAGAGTGATTTGCAGTGATATGGGCCCCACTGTTTGCTGTTTGAGAGTATGTTAGAAATTATTCTTCAGGGAGAGGTGACATGTCTTTAGAAAATATTTCTGGAGGAGCGCTGCATCAGTAATATAACTTGGTAGCAGAGCATTGGTTGCTATAGAATTAGCTAGGATTATGTATAAAGTATTTCATAAGAGTTTTGATGTACAGAATTATGACTAACATCTGTTAAGTGCGTATTGCGTTATATGTAGTCCTGAAAAGGCTTCCGAGTATTGCGCGAAGCTAGTTACTCTGTCTGCAGGCAGAGGAAGTGTGGCAAGTGAAGTCGCACAGTGCATTAGTCTGTTTCAAAGGGTAGTATCGTCGTATACTACGGTGGTATTTGCGCATATCACACGTGGTGTTGTCGCACATCACAAGTTTAGGGATCTTAGGTGTGAAAAGACAAATGCATAGTGAGGGCAGTCTATGAAATCTTAGCCTTCAAGCACAGGGATCATTGCGTATTCTGTCTTAAAACTTACTGCTGGGAGAGTAGTAGGACTTAACCCAAGCTCGAAAGAAAGGTAAAGGAGTTGAGCCTACTTTACTAGCGATGGAGAAATTCTGTGGTGGGCTAGAGGTAAGCGCTGCCTACTGGAAATACAGAATTATTGTATGTATGAAAAGGGATTTCCGTATGAACGTGTGTAAATGAAATAGCAATATGCGTTCTTGTAAAACTCTGGGTTAAACTCTAAGGAGGTGAAAAAGATCTCTGTATGTGTTTTTCCTGGAGAAACGGGTTCGTTATTGCCTTATAGAAGGGTAAGGTAGAGGGTTGTGCTACTTTATTAACAAGTCTAAAATCCTGTGGAGATAAGCGTCGTCTACTCCAATTGTGGGATACTTGAGCGATTGAAAATCTATCACTTCATTTTAGCGAAACAGATTAGTGGAAATTGTTTTGTGTAAGTCACTAACTGATTTAGTTGAATATCTTGTGACTACGGCTTTGAGAAAAATCCTTGTAAAGGAGGGGACAGTTGGCGCTGCAGAAGCCGGAGCGCTGGTGACATCAAAAATGTCCCGCTGGGATTGGTCCTCGTGACCAAGACAGAGTAGGAGCTGATAGGTTCATCACGAAAAAGCAGCAATATTATTGGTTAAGCACTAAGAAAACGTATCTTGTTCTAATTGGTGCGTTAGTGTGAACCGCTCTGTGATAGGTTGGTGTTACGGAACAGCAGCAGGGAAGTGTGCGATCTTTTGAAAGACAGGGAGTTCACCGGGAAAATGTCTTACTATTATGAAGAAAAAAAGAAGAAACCTTCATGGTTTAAGAAATTAAAAAGTGTATTTGTAAAGGATAAGGAAATTGTGACGACAGAGGGGAAAATACTTCCTCCACCAAAACGCCCACTTCTTACATGTTGTCAAAATATAGTTACCATACGTGTGTTTGGTTAGAGAACTGGGCAAGGTATACCAGAAATGATGGTGTATTGGCATTCCCAGAAGGAGGATTGTTTGATTTGGCAATTGTGAGAAATTTAAGAGATAAAATGATGAATCTTTACCCGAGACCTAGACTGACTCAATTTGAAGCACTAGCTGAATGGGAGGATGAGATGCATGAGTTACAAAGTGAAAGATTGTCAAGACATATCAGACCCAGAGGAAGATTTAGAAATCTTTGGGGAGAAACACATGAGAGTACAATGCGTAGATGGAGAAATGCTAACATGTGTGACGGTATGTATCCGGTCAGATTAGTGGATGATTATGAAGGACGGAAATGTACAGAAAAGAGGAAGAATATAGAAACAGGGAATCAGAGCTATGGTGAAAGTGAATCAAAGGATGCTGTACTAGAGGAAATATTAAATAGAAGACCACCACCCCATCAACCAGGTTCTTTATGGACTACCCCGAATGCTCCAATGGTAGATGAGAGAACTAGTGAAACGGCAAAACAATTTTCAAATTTTAGTGAAGTACCTGAAAGAATGGAAGTGAGATATAATCCGAGTACCTCAATGACAGAACCAAGACTTACTGGTACCCCTAAGCAAAGTAATGAACGAGGAATAGGAAATAGTGCAGAAAGGCGAGTTGAAGAGTAAGTAAGTACTGCTGAATATATAAGATCTATAAATGAATTGGCAGAATAGATACAGGAACTTACGAAAAATATGGAAGCAGTAACTGTCCCAGTAACGATAGGATCTGTAATTCCAGTGTTTGAGAATCAAAGGATAAAAGAGCCAAGCTTGACAATCCCTTCACAACAGAGTTTGCAGAAAATAAAAGGGAACATTTATCCAGATTTGTCAGAAATTAGGCGAACTAATAATATGAATCCACCTGAATTGACCCTTAATCAGAGTATACCATATAGATACCCGACGGGAGCAGAATCTGACTCTGCTACCCCTGAAAGAAGTGTAGAAAAAATAGATTTAACGCAAACACCTGTAGGACCATCAGAAAGAGAAGTGACTGGATTAAAACTTTGAAATTAAAGGAGCATGAACCTAAAGTATTGGACGTAGCAAAATTAAAAGTAGACATGGAAGAATTAATTGTTGGAACAATTGGAACAGAGAGATTAAAAACGTACCAAGATGATGAACTTATGTTTATGTGTAAAAGTATAACATGGAAAGCGAAATCAACACATGATCAGATGGAAAATTTGGCTAGTGAATAGAAGTAGAGTTTACAAAGAATAAATCATTGCAGAAATCCTACATAGTAGATTTTTCAGAAAAAAACATTGAAAACATGAATACAGCAGGAAGAGTAACCCAAATAAAAGAACTAATGTTCTGTTACAGAAATGGGGAGACGTGAATAAATGGAGGGCCAAATGGGCAAAGAAGAAAGAAGAGACTAGTGACAAATCCACATTAGCGTTTCCAGTTAGGGAAAAAGAGGCAGTTGTAAATGAATTCCTGATGAGAGAAATACCAGGAGGAGGATATGTACATGTCCCATCGAGTAGACAGGATATATTATCATTCACAAATGATTTTCCTCGATTAAGAGAGAAACCGGTAGAATGATATCGACAAGTAGATAGATTTGTGAAAGTTTCAAAAGTGCTGTGGGTTGATTTGGATGGATTGTTTGATATAGTTGTACCAGCAGATTTGTGGACTGAGTGCAAATCACTTTAAATTGGCTGAAAGAGGAATATCCTCGAGACAAAGTAACAGGTGCCCCATAGGCTGAAGTAATGAGAAAATATGAACAAGTGATTGTGTTTTTGAAAAACAAAATTCCACCAAAAGAGACAGATTGGGTAAAAATAGACAGAACTACACAAGAACCAAAATAATCTGTACATTCATTTTTTGAAAGACTGTTGTTAGTATTTCAACAATATAGTGGTTATGAAGAGTTGAATGAGAAGGATATGAGCCATTTTATTTACAGATTTGTGTATGGATTGAGACCAGAAATTGGAGACATGATAAGACACAACATGATAGGTTGTCAGTTAGGGACTGTAGATGGAGTTTTAAGAAAAGCAAAGTATTGTAGTGAAGAGATTGAAACAAAACAAAAGAAGCTGAAGGAAAAAGCTATGTGGGCACAAGTGGAGGTAGCAGAACACCAAGTGGCACAAATGGAAAATAAAAATAGTGATGCAAGTCAAGGAAAACCGAAAGGAAATTTCCCAAAAATGAAATTAGTAGGGAATATAGATGAACTCAAAAATAAGTTACTGTGTCATAATTGTGGCAGGTTAGGACATTGGAGAAAAGAGTGTAAGTGTCCGCCGAGAGTTAACACAGAAAATTCATCATTAAATCCGCAGGTGCAGAATGAGGTAATTCAGCAACTACCACAACAGCCGCAGATAGTTAATCAGCAAAGTCAGGTGCCACAAAAGCCACTTCCACAGAGTGTAAATCAACAGAGATACAGTGCAGAGACAGGATTCAGCGGAGTCGAGCAGGTAAATAGATCATCTAGAGTGAATGTGAGTCCTCAGTATTGGTGGCAAGAGGAAGGTGGGAGTAAGTCGGATAAATGTTTCTGACGGTACCTGAGAGAGGTAGAAGAGTGTGTGCTTGGAGCCACTCTTGAGGTAGATCAGTCTGGTCCATTTGTAAGCGGAAAGGTAAATGATGTAGAAATAACTTTCCTAGTGGACACTGGTGCTACCCGTTTGTCAAGGGGCTGCTCAACTGCAGCAAGAAACCACACACCCGCTAAGTCCCAGGGCCCCTCTCAGAACCCCTCTGCACGTAAGTGATATACTCCTTGCAGGTAAGTACTAAGGGGGGAAAAGGGAATTGGGATAGAGAAGAGACCGCTCCAAAACTCTGCCTGTTTTGCGTCTTCGTGCGTCTTCTTCTTCGGAATATTCAGGCTAAAGAACAAATGTTTATATAACCTTTTCTGCTTGCATAAAACTTTCTTTCTTTTAACACATGAATAACTTATCTTACCAGAAAGTAGTTTTGGGCTTGCCTCTCTTCTTACTTCTCTTATAGATGCGTATTTTCACTAAAAGAAGCCTTCACTAAGTCTCTTGTTCTTTTTCTTTACAGGCCCTTCGACTTCCTTCTCTGTTCTATCTACTATGAGAGAAAACAAGGTAAGTGTATGTTCTTCTTTAACGTCTTTCTGTAAATGTCTTGGGAATTCTCTCCTTAATGTACTCACTCAACAAGTAGACTTGTGGGTCTGATATGATGAGGTGAGTCTTTAGTTTCTCTCCATAAAACCAACTCTCCTAGCTTAAGTTATTAGGTTCTTGTTAGGTAGGAAAAGAGCACAGATTTAATACTCTCTTGAGGGGTTTTAATTCCAATGAGAGAGAGATATAAGCTTCCTCATATTTATTAAATGAATAAACTATTGGCTACACGCCGCCTAGGCTTTAGTTTATTCATGCAGCTTAACAGGAAATAAACACGAACACTGGAAACCTGTACCAGTTTATTTTTTTCATTAATTCGAAGAAACACACAGTTCCAAGAGCTAATGAACTGCCAGTGACAGTAGGGTTAAGCAGGGTTAAGTTTACGGGAACGATACGCTACTGGATGCAGTTGGTCAGTGTCCTTATGCCTCTGAGAAAGTATCCCTCCAATGGCGAGGTCAGAAGCATCGGTTTCCAAATAAAATGGTTCGGAAGGGTCTGCCTGAAGTAACACTGGTGCAGTGGTGAAACTTTTCTTCATCAACTGAAAGGCCTCTTCTGCCTCTTCAGACCATTGGAAGGAAACACCCTTCTTCAAGAGACGTGTCATAGGAAGTAATTTCGATGGAAAATCATGAATAAACCGTCTGTAAAAATTGGAGAATCCAATAAAGCTTTGAACTTCCTTGATGGATGTGGGGGATTTCCAATCTTTTATCGCCTGCACTTTTTGTTAATTCATTTGAACGCCATTAGGCGAAAGCACAAAGCCTAGAAATGTACAAGGAGTTCTCCCTTAGACATTGGAGAACAGCTCTGACCTGATCACAATGTTCCGTAACGGTGTTAGAATAAATCAGGATGTCGTTGATGTAGACTATAGCACATTGATCAATAAAGTCGCTCAAAACATCGTTGATGAAATATTGAAAGGCCGCCAGAGCATTACAAAGACCATAGGGCATTACCAGGTACTCACAGAGTCCAAACTTAGTTCTGAATGCCGTCTTCCACTCGTCTCCTTCACGGAGTCTGATCAAATGATACGCACCCCTCAGATCCAAGCGAGTGTAAATCTTGGCTTCCTTCACTTGATCAATCAGTACTGAAATGAGGGGTAACGGGTATCGATTCTTGACCGTGATCCTATTGATAGCCCTATAGTCAATGCAAGTCCTGAGATCCCCTCCCTTCTTCGGTACAAAAAAAGAGGGGAAGAGATGGGGGATTGGGAAGGTCTAATGAAACCATTTTCCAAATTTTTTGTTAAATATTCCTTCAGGTGGATATTCTCTTTTTCCGTTAAGGCATAGACTGTGCTGCATGGTAGCTTCGCCCCAGGTTCCAGATCAATCTTGCAGTCGTAGGATCTATGTGGAGGTAGGGTTTCGGCTTTAACCTCATCAAAAACATCTGCAAAATCCTGATACTGTGCTGGAATTGCTGCGGTTTGAATCACACATACTGAACCTCCGTTTGTACATAACTGAGTAACTGGACTTGGTATCGTTGAATGAATCGAACCTTCAAAACAATGTGTGGTACAGTATCCTGCATTTAATTTAATAGTGCGAGCTCCCCAATCAGTCAACAGGTTGTGTTCAGTCAACCATGGAAGGCCAAAAATCAGTTGGATTTGGGGGGCGTCTATTAAATTAAACTGTAATATCTCTTGATGGCCTTCAATGGTGGTCATGTGTACCAATTCGGTATGGCAGGTAATTGGTCCAGAAGTTAGTTCAGTGCCATCCACTGCTCGGACCTTTTCACTCTTCTCCTTTTGTATAGATTGTAAACCAATCTGACCAGCAAATTTGAGATCACAAAAGTTTCCAGTCGCCCCGGAATCCACCATGACATTGACTCCAGCCAGCATTACACCTCTAAACTTTAGGGTTACAGCCATAATCAGATGCGGTGCAGAAACTTGTAGTGTATTTGCTAATTGGTGACCGATGGGAGTTGTAACTTTATTCGCATCCACAGGCCCAACTCCGCCTACCTGTGGTGCCTCTAGTTTTCCTTCTCCTTGGCAGGCAATTTTGGTCTTTTTAAACAATTCTTAACAAAATGTCCACCTCCTCCAAAATATAAACACAACTTGTTCAATCTTCTCTTATTCTTTTCCTCTTTAGAAAGGGGACCTCTAACTGCTCCAATTTGCATGGGTTCAATTCCAGTAGAACTGTCGGCAGGTCGTGAAGAGTCAGTTTTAGCTCGGTCGAAACGCGGAACACTAGACCCAAACTCCCTTTTACGTTCTCCCTTTCGCTCACTTAGTCGATAGTCAATCTCTAAAGTTAAATCCACTAAAGCTGAGATGTCAGTTGGTCTATTCGGAATTTGTGAAAGGGCGTCCTTCAATTCTTCTCGTAGCCCCCTGTAGAATACTGCAGCTTGTTTATCCTCCGGCCAGCTTGTCTCGACCACAAGTTTATTAAATTGAGCTAGATAAGCCACCAATTCTCGATTTCACTGTTTTAACTCTAGCAATTCATTGTCTGAGGCTTGAGATGCTGTTCTGCGATCAAAAATGCGGAGGAATTCCTTCTTGAAGTCATCTAAGTTGTATAGAATTGGGTCATCTTTGGACACCAGAGGCATGGACCATGAGGCGGCGTATCCACTCAGATAGGAAAGGATGAACACCACACGAGATTGCGCATCAGGGAAAATCGTGGGGCGGCACATAAAATGCAACGAACACTGGGTCAAAAAATGTTGAGCCTTCAGTGGGTCTCCGTTGAATCTCTCTGGAGAGGCAAGAGGAATTACTGGGGATAAGAAGTGGATGACTTGAGTAGGGGCATAGGTGGGGGCGCTAGTGTTTGGGTTCTGTGTCGGAAAAGATGTGGAGGCTTGGCTAGCACCTAAAACTGGTGTTCCTGTTTTGAAGGCTATTATCTCTTGCCTCAGTATCCTATTCTCCTCTCTCACTGCCTCCAAATCCCTTTGTATATTACTCAAAATCCCACCTAAATTTTTATCAAAACCTTCTGCCATTGTGCTCAGGTGTTTGTACCAATGTGGGCACTTCACTCTGTCAAGGGGCTGCTCAACTGCAGCAAGAAACCACACAGGAGCAGAATGCTGCTAAGTCCCAGTGCCCCTCTCAGAACCCCTCTGCAAGTAAGTAATATACTCCGTGCAGGTAAGTACTAAGGGGGGAAAAGGGAATTGGGATAGAGAAGAGACCGCTTCAAAACTCTGCCTGTTTTGCGTCTTTGTGCGTCTTCTTCTTCTACTTCGGATTATCCAGGCTAAAGAACAAATGTTTATATAACCTTTTCTGCTTGCATAAAACTTTCTTTCTTTTAACACATGAATAACTTATCTTACCGGAAAGTAGTTTTGGGCTTGCCTCTCTTCTTACTTCTCTTATAGATGCGTATTTTCACTAAAAGAAGCCTTCACTAAGTCTCTTGTTCTTTTTCTTTACAGGCCCTTCGACTTCCTTCTCTGTTCTATCTTCTATGAGAGAAAACAAGGTAAGTGTAGGTTCTTCTTTAACTTCTTTCTGTAAATGTCTTGGGAATTATCTCCTTAATGTACTCACTCAACAAGTAGACTTGTGGATTTTTATTGGGGGTCTGATATGATGAGGTGAGTCTTTAGTTTCTCTCCATAAAACCAACTCTCCTAGCCTAAGTTATTAGGTTCTTGTTAGGTAGGAAAAGAGCGCAGATTTAATACTCTCTTGAGGGGTTTTAATTCCAATGAGAGAGAGAGATAAGCTTCCTCATATTTATTAAATGAATAAACTATTGGCTACACACAGCCTAGGCTTCAGTTTATTCATGCAGCTTAACAGGAAATAAACACTCATTAATTAAAAAAAACACACAGTTCCAAGAGCTAATGAACTGCCAGTGACAAGGGAATTATTTATGGGTTTCCTTCACGAGCAAGCAGGAAATGCTCATGTTAACATTTAATCCTTTTAAAATGAAAGCCTAAACAGCACGGAGAAATAATGTCCTCAAATAAGACTTTCTTCTATATTAGTTCCTGCAACAAACACAGTTTATTCTTTCTGACACGGCGTGTAGAAAGGTCACGCCTGTGTCAGCTCGGAAATGTTTTACAAAGATTAATTCTTAGGAGCAAGGCATTCTTTAATTTTTAAGATGAACATTACTCTAAAAGTTTGACTTTTATTTCCTCCTCATTTACACTAAGGTTTTATCAACAAGGGAAATTATAAACCAGTCTTTAGACTACAGAAATACTTTTAATTCAGCACTAACCTTATTTTTAGAACCAGGACTTTTACAGACGAAGCTAAAACCCGGATATTTCGAGCCTACCCTGACTAACTTCCACGACGCTCCATTTTCAGATGCTCTCCTAGTAGATTCTTTGGTTATGTGCACAGTAGAATGTTGGAGCACACCTCACCAGGCTATGATTGTTTAAAAGACTAGACTGCTAAACAGCAGTAAGCAGTTGCAGTGACAGAATGTTGGCAGCCATGCTGGAGTTTCCGCGGTGCCAACTAGCACTCCAAATTAAAGAATAAGGTACTCTTTGCATTTGGAATGGGAGGGTAGAAGCCACTGAGGAGGTATGAGGAGGAAATCTCCCGTGATTCCTGACACCGTTCCACTGTTTGGTCAGTGGAAGTTCAGAATCTTCCTCTCTCTGGTGAGTCGATCCAAGTTGAAGGTGTTGCCAACAGACAGATTAAAACATCCTTAACACAACCAGTTGAAGTTAAAATCAGAAATTTTAAAGATATGCACCGAGTTGAGGTGTGTGACAGTAGTCCTGTAAATCTGTTAGGAAGAGATATTTTGTGTAAAATGAACTGTGCCATATACTGTTCACCAGATGGCATAGAATTGCAAACCCCAGATGAAGATTGTCTGTACAAAATGACCATGCTTATGATTGAGGCAGAACAGAATAAATTGTTTCCCGTCTTTGACCGAGAAAAGATACCGGATGAGTTGAAAAAGGTAGTGACAGAAAAGGTGTGGGATTTCACAGGTGAAGACATTGCATTAATAAAAGACGTAGATCCTGTAAAAGTCTCTATAAAAGAAGGTGCAAGTTATCCCAATATTCCCCAGTATAAGATGACTGCAGAAATAATTGAAGGAATAACCCCTGTGATTAACAAAAGGATTGAACAAGGTATACCGAGAGAGATAGAAAGTAGTCCTTGTTTTCGCCAATAATGGGATTGAAAAAGCCAAATGGAACTTTTAGAATAGTACAAGATTTGAGAAAGGTTAATAAAATAGTTGTCCCATGTTGTCCGATTGTACCAAATCCAGCAGTGATTTTATATCAAAATCCTCATGATGCAGAATGGTACACTGAGATTGACCTGTGTAATGCGTTCCATTGCACCCAGAAAGCCAACCAATTTTTGCATTCAGATTTGGACACCGTATTTTGGCATGGTGCCGAATTCCTCAAGGGTATACTGAGAGTCCATCTATCTTTAATCAATTGCTAAAGAAATCGTTAGAGAGTTTGAGTATGACTGGAGAGTCAGTATTGGTTCAATATATTGATGATCTCCTTGTGGCATCGAAGACAAAAGATGCATTTTTGACAGTTACTATTGCATTATTAAATCATTTGGCTGAAGAGGGACATAAGGTGTCTCCGTCAAAATTGCAATTTTGTCAGCAGAAAGTCCAGTATCTAGGTCATAAAATTGCTAAAGGAATCAGACAAGTTACTACAGAAAGAATCAGAATGATACAAGGAATGCAGCCACCAAAGACAAAAAGACAAGTGAGAATGTTTCTAGGAATGGTAGGCAATTGTTGACAATGGATTAGTGGATTTTCCTTAATTGCAAAGCCACTCCAAAGATTAACGAAAGCAGATATCAGAGACCCTATAGTTCAGACCAAAACTGAAATGGAAGCATTTGAGCATCTAAAAAAGAGTCATCCCCCTTTTAAAAAAACCCGGGGCTGATCCTGCCTCCCCCTCCAACTATCGTCCTATTTCCCTCCTCCCCTTTCTGGTGAAGGTCCTGGAGGCCACCGTCACCCAGGTCCTATGCGCCTTTGTGGAGGAGATTGGGGGACTTGCTTCTCCCACTCCACCGAGAAGGTGGTTATTTCTGTGATGGACGACCTCAGAGAGGGGCTAGACACCAATACTCCCCAGGCCCTTGTCCTTTTAGATCTCTCCGCCGCCTTTGACACGGTTGACCACTCCATCCTCCTCACCCGTGTCAAGGCGGCTGGTATCGAGGGCCTCGCCCTGGCCTGGATCAGCTCCTTTCTAAGAGATCGCTCTCAGGCCGTCCATCTGGCGGAATTCATTGCCCCCCCCACTCAGTCCGGTGTGGTGTTCCTCAGGGGTCTTCTCTCTCTCCTTTATTATTCAATCTTTACATTTCCCCACATATCTGTGCACTTCAGCAAATGGAGGTCACCGTGTATAATTATGCCGATGACCTCCAACTCATCTTTCATCTATCTCACTCCCCCACCAGTATACTCAATTTCCAGTCTGTCATGCTGTTCATCAGTGATTGGATGAACGGCAACCATCTGAAATTAAATCCGGACAAGACTGAACTTGTTGTCACTGGTCGCACTCCTAGTCCTTGGTCCCCCAATTTCTGGACTTCCTCCCTGGGTACCTCACCTTCACCTTCACCCTCTCTAAAAACCTTAGGGATCTCACTTAACAAACACCTTACCCCCCCACTCTCAGATTAGTTCTGTTGTCTCTACTTGTTTCTTTGCCCTCCGCACTATACGGAAAATTTCGTGTTTTTTTTCTGTCCCTGCCCTTAAAATTGATTTTGATGGCGATGGTCCTGTCCCGGCTGGACTATGGGAACATTGTTTACAATGGTACCCCTGCATACGCTCTACACCGCCTTTAATTAGACCAAAACCAGGCCGCCCGCCTGATCTACGGCCTGCCCAGATTCCATCACATCACTCCCTTTCTTCTACTCCTACATTGGCTGCCTATCAAGGAACGGTTTCTCTTTAAATTGGGCTGCACTACTTTTCAGGCTTTGGCGGGAACTGCCCCTGAGTTCATTTCTTCCGCCATCTGCACTTATTGCCCCAACAGAGATCTCCGCTCCTCCACTAAATTCCTTCTCTCGGTCCCTCGGTTCAAGAAAAAGAAATCCGGGGGCCTGAAATTCACTGTCCTGGCTCCCACTTTTGGGAACTCCCTCCCCTTTCACATCAGATCCACTCCTTCTTATCTTGAATTCCGCAGGGCACTCAAGACCTTCCTTTTTTCTCACGCCTTCCCATCCCAGTAATTCTGCCACCCCAGTCTCGGGTTAAGCATCCTTCAGCGCCAAGAAACCGCGTGGTATACGTGCGCTATACAAATTCCTATAAATTCAATTCAAATATGTGAAGCACCAGCTTTAGGGATGCCAGATTACGAAAAATAATTTGAGCTATATTACAGTGAACAAGAAGGATGTGCATTGCCAGTTTTGATTCAGATACATGGAAAACTGAGAAAACCTATTGCATATTTCTCAGCTGTTTTGGACCCTGTTGCAAAAGCATTGCGAGGTTGTCTGAAAGCAGTAGCAGCTACAAGCGTTAGTTTAGAACAAAGCGAAGGAATAGTGATGGGATTTCCTATAAGAGTGTATGTACCTCACTCTGTGGAGATTCTCCTCACTAGAACGAAAACACAATATTTGACCAATAACAGGATGACCAAGTACGAAAAGGTAATTCTAGGAGGAGAAAATGTAAAAATTTCTAGATGTGTAAATGTGAACCCTTCCACGTTATTGCCTGACACAATGGAAACAGAAGTGAGAAATGAAGTTGATCACAAATGTTTGGATGTTCTTGAATACTGTACCAAACCAAGAGCAGACATCAGAGATGAGCCTTTGCCTGAATCAGACTATGTGATGTTCGTAGATGGTTTATGTTTGAGAACAGATGAGGGTGTTTTGAGTGCAGCATACGCTGTATGTACCGTGGCAGATGTACTGGAAGCTTCTTGTTTGAAAGGAATTCGGTTTGCTCAAATAGCAGAGTTGATTGCCCTGATTCGAGCATGTGAGTTGGGAAAGAAATCAAAGTGACCATAGTGACTGACAGTCAGTATGGCTTTGGAGTTGTTCATGATTATGGAAAACTGTGGTCCCAAAGAGGTTATTTGACTTCTGCAGGAACACCCATACATAATGCTGAATTTGTACGAATGTTGTTGGATGCCATCCAATTACCAGACAAATTGACTGTGGTAAAATGGGCAGCACACAAAAAGGGGGATGACTATATCACCCGAGGCAACAGGTATGTAGATTCAATTGCTAAATACTGTGCCAGAAATCGTGCATCAATTAATAAGGAACAGGAGAAGGAACATGTTCCAAGTCCTTTAATGCTAACCACTGTAGTTGAAACATGGCAGGAAGTAAGGCAAATGCAGGAAGAAGCTGATGAGGAAGAGAAAAATGTCTGGTTAAAAGCAGGGTGCAGACAAAGGGAGCAAGATGAAATCTGGGTTTACAAAGATGAAAGACCAGTTCTGCCTGATAGCATGATCTCAAATATGGCCCGAATGTACCATGGTCAAGCACACATTGGAAGAGATGCCATGCTTCACTTGTTCAGACAGACATGGTATAACCCCAAGTTTAGGATGATAGCTGAGAGCCTGTGTCAGAGATGTTTAGTCTGCCAACAATTTAATCCAAACAGGAAAATAATTGTGAGTTTGGGAACCATAGGACGGGAGGGAGGTCCATTTACACGAATGCAATTGGATTTCATAGAAATAGCACCATGTAACAGACTCAGATATGTTTTGGTGATCATCTGTTTGTTTTCCCGATGGGTAGAAGCCTTTCCTACAAGAAGGAACGATGGGCTAACTGTTGCAAAACTGCTTTTAAGGGAAATAATACCCAGGTTCGGTTTCCCAGTGACGATTGAAACTGATCGTGGTCCACATTTTCAGAATGAGCTCATACAAATGGTATGTGAAGCACTGGACATTCGTAAGAGACTGCATTGTGCTTACCGACCTGAGGCTTCAGGAGTGGTAGAGCAAGTCAATGGAACAATTAAAAACAGAATTGCAAAAATGTGCCTAGCAACAGGATTAAAGTGGCCTGATGCCTTGCCACTTGTTTTGATGACATTAAGAAGCATTCCTGACAGGAAAACTGGATTAAGTCCACATGAGATCTTGATGGGCAGGGTAATGAGACAAGCGTATGTACCAGTTGATAAATTGTTAACAATTAATGATGACATCATACTGGATTACTGCAAAAACCTGTCTGACGTAGTAACTTCTGTGTTCCATCAGTTGGGAACTGAATCAAACACCAAAGAGAAAAGTCCAGCACATGATCTAGTCCCTGGAGACTGGGTGAGGATAAAGGTACACTGCAGAAAAAAACTGTTTGGTGCCACACTGGCAGAGACCAAGACAGGTTGTTTTGGTTAGCATTACTGAAGTCAAATGTGCTGGATTAAAGAGATGGGTTCATGCAAGTCATACCATCTGTGTGCCTGAACCTGAAAATCTTGACGAGGACGGTGAAAGCACAACTGATTCAGATTCAGAAGGTGAACCAGAGACTGAAGATCGACAGGAACGTCGATATCTGGAAGTATCAGATACTAGTTCTGCATCTGAAGGAGAAAGAGAAAGTACTGAAATACCGATTTCTGAAGATCAATCTGAAGATCGAGAGTTGGTAAAGACAGATACCAGTAAGGACACTGAGCAAGTGAAAATAAAACTGGCAGAGAAGAAAATTCTGAGAGACAGACTGAAAGCAGGAACGAAAATCTTGATACTGGGAAGGCGGAAACAGCTCATGAAGAAGATGAGATTCCAAGTACCAGCTATGGAGATGTTCCTAACAGAGTGAAAGAACTGTCTAAAGATAAAATTGACCCTGAAAAGGAGAAAAACACAGTGAAAATCATTATCAATGAAACTGTTGAAGACACTGACAGTGAGACTGATGACAGTGCAGATGAAACTCCATTGAGGAAGAGTCCAAGAAAAAGGGCTTGGAGAGTGGAACATAACGCCACAGAGCCTAAGACAAAAATATTTTGTAAAGGAGATAATTGGCCTAATGGGGATGATGGACTGAGATTTAAACTGGTTAACAAAGAAAGACAACAAGAAGAACAGGTCAATGAAATAACCAGTCAAAGAGAAGCATTGGGAAAGAAAATAGATGTTGTACAAAGGCCAAACAGAGTAAGAAGACCAAATCAGAAGTATAAATCACTTGAGTGGACCTATATAGTGCTCCCTCCAATTGAGGAGGTAAACAGCAGTCAAGAGAATTTGAGTTACCCAAAGACAAATGGGAAAAGTGAGTAAAAGGCTGAACCATGAAGAAAAGTGGTAATTATTCAAAAGTAAAATCTTGAAATACAGAAGGGAAAATGAGAAGGGTGTTGTAAGTTGAAAGAAAATGTTGTTAAGTGACATAAGGTCGAAGAAATCCTGTTAGAAAACAAAAGCTTGTAAAGACATTAGGTCAAAGAAAACATGTTAACAGCATTAGAACTTATAGATGACATAAGGTCGAAGAAAACTTGTTAGCCAAACTCGCTGTGAAAAAAAAAATGGTTACTAATGAACATAAAACTAAATGTTCTTATTTTAGAAAATGGTGTCGAATGTGCGTGTTTTGTACTGGACTATTAATACTGTTATGGATAATTTTAGCTATTGTTATTCCTTTCCAAGATAGCTTATTAAAATCAAAACATAATGAAAGCTCAAATGAAGAAAATGTTAAATCAAAACCAAATTAGCAGCATGTATATAGGCCAGAATTGCATCAAGATAGCTCTATAAGTGATTTTACGAAAAACACCTTTTCAAGATTGTTAACTGAATATGTTAGAACAATGGATGCTAGTGACTGTTATGTATGTGTAAAGCTGCCTGCATCTGTTTCTGAGGGGGTGACCTACCATCATCTCCCACTTACATATGTAGTTACATGTAGTGTGATTGCAAGCTTCTTTTATCAAACAGGCAAATTGGAGTATCATTATTCCAATTCGGATGAAGTATTTGCAAAACTGAAAATAGATAGTGCATTAAATAAGAAACAGCCTGCTACAGTTATGGGAGAATATTTTTTAGAAGTAGATGAGTTGAGTCATGACTATGCATTTAAAAACAATTTAACTGGTAAGATGAGAGCAGAAGAAAAGGCGTTCTTAGACATGGTTGAAGAAAGACGCATTGCTTATAAACATAAAGAGAAAATGAAGCATGAAAAATCTAAATATTGGACATTTAATGACGAAAATATTGATGAAAGAAATGTGAATTAGCAATAAATATAGACACTCCATTGTTAGGGAAATGTTGTATTAGGAGAGACAATACCATGTATGACAATTATTTTGTGGGAGCAGGTCAATGTAAAGATACTTATCGCATCCTAGGGGGATGGGGAATTAAACGTGGGAATGATCCTGTTTTTCCTGTAGTATATTTTATATGTGGAAACAAAGCTCATTATAGGTTGCCTGACCATTGGTACAGGACATGCTATGTGGGTTTGGTCTTTCCTAAAATATTCCATGTAGATAGAGGAACAAATGGAATTCATGAGATAGGTAAACCTTTAAGTCGTATAAAAAGAGAGAGTGTTATAGAAATAATAGGTGATGTTTTCGGAGCACTGATACCAGCAGTGGAAATATCTTTCAATGCAAATCGAATTCGGAGATTGTCAACGATAGTAGATCGCTTGTCAACAGATACAGCTGGTGGATTCATAATGGTAAACACTGAAATGATTGCTATGAGAACTATGGTAATGCAAAATCGTCTTGCACTTGATATTATATTAGCAAAAGAAGGAGGAGTTTGTGGAATTTTGAAGGTACAGCATTGCTGTACATACATTCCAGATAAAAGTCAAAACATTGAAAAGTATATTACAAATATTACGGTATTGCATTGAGAAATTGAACCACTGGAGGTTGATGGTATCCTTGAACGACTTGGTAAAGGATTAACAGCTATTAAACATTGGTTTCAAGAAATAGGTTGTTCAATTATAGGTAAAATAGTAATTCCAATAACAGTAATAGTATTAGTCATTTTGATGATAAGGTTATGTTGCATATATAGAACAAGAAGGAATGTCAGAAAGTCATTAAAAAAAACGATTCAGAAAAGACGAGAAAGTGAAAGAGAAAAAGGTGATATAGAAATGAAAGAGTTTCAAGAAAAAGTCTTTAAAGAGACAAGAGAAATGGACACTAAAGTGTAGCAATACTAACCAGAAGATTCTGGAACATGTTCTGGGAAAATTAAAAATTGCTAATTTTTGGGTGGTAATTAGTGATCAATCCAATCCAATCCAATCCAAAAATTCTTTATTTCGGTCTTTTAGACCATAAAAGATGCAATAAAAACATTCAACATTAAAAGACATTCACTTATGTAAAAAACATTTCATAAAGATTCATTTCCTTGGGAGTCTATTCATGAGTGGGAGTAACATTACAGTTCATATCAATGTTCAGTGTTTTAGTAGTTTTTTCCTTATCTGCCACATGGCCATTATGAATTTGGCAACTGCAAAGACTATGTGGGGCAGAGTACTTGTTTTCAATATTCTGTACGAGTACAGGTGGCTCCTTATGCCCAAGTTCCTACATAATGGCGCAAGCCAATATTTCCTTGATCTGTTGTAAGCTGGGCAGAAAAACAGAACATGAATTTCCTCCTCATCATGATTGCTGCACCCTGGACAGATTTTATCATCCCTCTTTGTCCATTTGCAGGTAAAGGTTTTGATAGGCAGGGTGCCTAACCTTCTATTGGATAAACAATTTTCGTGCTAAAATGGGGAAAATAATGTCCATAAAACCTTCAAATTGATAAGAATTTTTGGAATCCAAGAATCGGTCAGTTAAAGTGCCATTATTGGGTGCAGATACCAGAGTAGCTAAACTTTCCTCCTTGTATATTTCCACCAGTCTTTTACGAGAGACCCTTTGGCAGCCTTGTTAAGAAACCTCCCATAACTCGGGGAGTCTCAAGCGATACAGTTCTTTCTTTATAAAGGCCAACCAAGGAATTCTGTCACGCTGGTTCAAGTTCATTACATGAATGAGGTCTTGCCTATAGTGTGCAAGCTCGCTTGTGGTCCAGAGCCTGTGCCAAAATCTTAATGGCTTTAATTCCAAATCCTCAGCTATGGAGGGGAGACCCACATCTAGTCTCAAGGGGAGCAGGGGTGTGCCACGGGGGAGGGCTAGGAGATGTCTGAGGAAATTATTTTCTACACTGACAAGTTCTGTCCCTGCTGTATGCCCCCATAGCTCACTACCATAAGAAGCGGCCGCTTTAGCTTGGGTTTTTTTACATTTCTACTGCCGGGCTAATGGGTTTAAAAGTAGAAGTGTTTGCGACCTTCAAAATTGCCCCCGACAGTTGGGACAGCTTTAGCCGGGATCTTGCTATTTGGGGGTCCCAAGTAAGTTCTCATGTAGGGTTACACCCAAATACTGGAAACTTTTTACCCTTTCCAGTCTTTCTGAACCCAGTGATGGGTTGGGTCTAGTTTTAGGGGAGGGGTTGAATATCATGAATTTGGTCTTTTCTGTATTGATCTCTAGACCATGTTGTCTACAGAAAAGACCAAATCCATCTAGAATCCGTTGGATCCCCATCGGGGATTTGGAAAGCAGGAGGGTATCATTGGGGAACATGATACCCGGTACCCTCCTGCCTGCCAAGAGAGGAGCGTCATTGTCCCTAACATTGTCGAGATGGGATATGACACTGTTAACGAAGAGGCAAAACAGGGTTGGCGCCAAGACGCAACCCTGTCTTACCCCTCTAAGAACTGGGAACCTAGATGACAACGCTCCATCCCTCCCACACCTAACCTGTGCAAAATTGCTGGTGTGAAGCCTAACTATGGCATGTAGTAGATGGGTAGGAACACAATTTCTTGCGGGGGACCAGGTCAAAGGCTGACCTCAGGTCCACGAACACCATGTACAGCCTCCCTCCCTTGGTCCTCACAGTTTTCCAGTAGAAGAGAACGAGGCGGAAAAACTGATCCATGATGGACGTGTTTTTCCTGAAGCCAGCCTGGAGGGGACTCAGAATTTCATTTTCCTCCATCCAGTCTAACAGGTGGTTCAAGAGAAGGCGGGAAAATAGTTTTTGGGGGACATCTATGAGGCTGATCGGCCTGTAGTTGGCTGGGAGAAGAGGAGAGCCCTTTTTGAAAATAGGCACTATCTCCGCCCCCAGCCAAGTACACGGGATCTCCATACCTCCCGCGATGGAATTGAAAATAATGAGGAGGTACGGGCCCCATATCTCTGGATGGTGTCTAAAGAGGTCGCCGGGCAATCTGTCAAGTCCCGGCGCCTTCCCCTTCGCCAGTCTCTCTATTGCACTGACCACCTCGCCGAGGGTAAATTCTAATCCGGCTACAGGATTGGATATAACATCAGAGGCCACATCATTGGCAAATTCAGAGGTATCTTGGTATAATTTGCCAAAGTGGTCTTCCCAGACTGAAGATGAAATGTTTGGCTCCACTGCAGCTTTGGGTTCTCCTGTGCCAGTATTTACCAAAGACCAAAATTTTCTGGAATCCCTCGCTTCTAGCGCTAGGGAGAGGTCCTGCCATCTGTTCCTATCCCATTCCGACCTTGCTAGTGCCATGGCTTCCCTATATTTCCGCCTAAGCTCAACGACCTTACCCTTATCAGAACCTGCTTTTATTGTGGCTATTAGCTCTGTCTTAACCTTTTTACAGGAAGAATTGTACCAGGTGGAAGTTCGAGTCTTTTTCTTCCGTGGGACTACCACTGGGTAGAAAACCTCGCCTAGAGCTCCCACTAGATCTACATGGATTTGGGCTAGTTTCTCGTTGAAATCTGGTGGTCTAGGCTGGTTAACACCTTGGCTGCTGTGGTTATTTTTCCCCTGTGCTGGAAAATCCTTGATGCCATATATTCATGACGAGCTCAGCTCGTCATCAGCACACGACCACCGTGGCTGATGACGAGCTGAGCTCGTCATCAGCATCAAAGGGGTTAATTAGTACATCCATTTCTTTTAGCTTAGGGAGTGCTAATTCATAGATTTTACTTATGCTCTCTTCTGAGTTTGCCAGTTTCCCCCATTTTACCCTACGTCTATTGGAGCTAAGAACCAGATTCCCTGGATCTTCACTGGGATTGGCGGATAGTGACCCAACCGCAAGTGCAGGGTGCACCATGTCTAATAAAAGTGTGTTGTGGTCACTGTCTGTTCTTACAATTACCCTAAAATCCTGGACCTTGAACCACAGACCAATGTCCACAAAAATGTAGTCCAAACTCGATTCATGGTCCTTCCTATTGAAGGTACACAATGAAGGGATGTCAGAAGGAGTGCGTCCATTACAGGCCCTTAGTGCGAAGTTTAATGTTAGGGACATAATTTGCACTGCGAGAGGGGACCAAGATTTAGGGTGGGGGGATTGACATGACAGAACACCTCAGAAGTCATCTTCAGCAGTAAGGGCACCCTCCTTTAAACCTTTCAGTGGTTCAAAGTGACAATTAAAATCTCCGCCCATCACTATCTTACAATCAATGGGGAGTTGGCCCAGGAATGACAGGAGATCTTCTAGTGTGGGTGATTCCATAGCCACACTGACTGGGCGAGAGTATACATTAATAATTGCCAGATTTAAAGCATTAGGCCACTTGAGTAGTGTAAAAACTTAGGCTGCAGCGTCAACATTATCGGCGCCATCTTGCCCCCTTTTTCGAGCCCATTCGTGCGCGTAAGTGGCAGCCATTTTGAGTACCATGGCCTCTCTGTCCTTCGCTGATAGCCAGCGCGTCTCTCTTTCTCTCTCCTGACCTCGCAAGCATCCCCCGCACGCTGACAGCCCCGCTCTCAGCTGCCTTGGGTCATAAACCCCTCTTCAGCGCAGCTCTGCCTCGGAACCCCATCCTGTTCCCAGCGCGACACCTCCCTTTATTCCTTTCATAGTCCCGGATCCTTTGATAAAACCCCCCTTTCCTGTGTGCCCGTTTGTCTTACTCATTCCCAGGCCACCACCTGGCCCTGCGGATACTGTTTATTGCCCCCCTGTACAGTAGGAAGCTTCCCCCATCAAAGGACCCTCGAGTTGATCAAAGCCCCCACCCTATGAGATCAGATCAACCTCATACATTCCGTGAATCGGCGGAATGTTCAGCTGCGCGATAATCATCACCTGTTGTGACCGGGGTGGGGACTCCAACTGTAAATGTGTGTGGGAACGGGCCTGAAGGGGGGATTCCGAGGATGTCTTTCCGTACATCAAAGTATTGACAGAGATGTGTTTCACACAATAAAGCAATAAACTTGTGTATAAGAGGCCAGGCCTCAGAGATGCGGTTAGAGCACCTCGAGAAGATACCCTGTTGTCTGATTTGACGTGTTCTGCTCCGTCGGAATAAAAACTTCTGTTTCCTGCCTTCCAGTCTCCAGCGCCTGCCTCTTTGTTTGGTAACTTGAGTGGGTATAGAGGCGGTTAATGCCGGGCAACTCTGAAAAAGGTCATCAGCCCTACCTTTTCCACAATTGGCGTCCCAAACGTGGGGCCCATCAGCGACTCGTGGATCCAGTGGGAGAGGTCCCGACGAAAGAGTGAACGACTGCAACGATCGGGAGAGCTCCTGTCCGATATACCCTCGTCTGACAGCCGATCATCCGAACTTCACTGGTTCCGAACAGACCTCTCTCGAGTGATCTACGGTCCTGACTGGGAACCATCAGGAGTGCCGCGAGGATCACGAAGAATAGAGGACGATCGGGCGCTGGATTCGGAAGACAAGAAACTGTCCATGCGGTCCAGGTAAGGTCGTGTAAACACGACGAATTGCGAAAAGATTGTTTGATTGTTTTGGAAAATACTAGTATTACTCTTTTGTTGATTTGTTTGGAGATTCACTGTCTGCAAACGGAGAAACAACAGGCTCTCTCTTTGCAAGCAGTGAAGGATAGGTAACGCAGACTTTTGTCCCCATTGTAATCTGTCGTGCCTATCTTCCTCCCCCACTGATTGATTGTGTGGCTCGAACTGTTGTTCGTGGATTGTTTTCTGGAGATTCTCTGTCTGCAAACAGGGAAGAACAGGTTCTCTCTTTGCAGGTAGTGAAAGGGTAGGTAACGCAGACTTTTGTCCCCATTGTAACCCGTTGTGCCTACTTATTCTCCCCATTGATTGTTTGATTGACCGAACATTGACTGTTCGATATTGGTTCTTTTGAGGTATTCACCGCCTGCAAACAACGAAGATAGAAATATTCTGTATAGTCTTTGCACGCAGTGATAAGATAGATAGTGCAGACTTTTGTCCCCATTGTAATCCGTCATGCCTGTCTTCTCCCCACTGATTGGTAGCCTGTTTAGCCCGGACCGCTTATTAGAGATGAAACATCCGGCTCCACTGGAAGGCACCCCTAATAAGGACATGTTCATGAAGCATGGATTGATCGCTATAGCTTATAGCAAGCTGTGGCATAAATATACGAAAAAGGATCGAGAAAGTCAGTGGCCACTGATAGGATCCTTCGACGAGGATAAAATAAGCGCGCTAGGTAAACACAAGACAACGCCCACTATGCTTGATAGTCTTGGCATGTGGCGCAAAGAAACCGAACAGCGTAAAAAGAGAAATGAGAGTAGGTTGGGAAAAGAGCTGCGAAAGGCAGCCCACCTAGCTGCTAAGAAACTAGAAGAAGAGATTAAGGAAAGAGAGGAAACCAAACAGAAACTAGAGGTAGAAACATCAAGCCAGTGTCCAGTTAGAACGCCCTCTACGCTCGATCCTGAATTACCCTTGAAACAGCGAGCCAACGATGATCTTTTGTTAGGTCCTCCGATCATCTACATGCCCCCTCCATATGCCCCTTCCCAACCTTTAGCACAGCACCCACCACCCCCAAGCACAGACGAGAGTAGTACCAGAGCTTCGGCCCCCGTGGCCCCTGTGCCGGCCGAACTCCTTGTATTAGATACGGCACAAGCAACAGTGTTAGATGACCCAGAGGCCCGGAAGGCAGATTCCATAAGAACGAACAGATTAAGCAAGGATGAGCGAGCAGGGATTGACAAGGTAGTGCGGACATTGGTAGAAAGAAAGGAAAGTGAAGAGCATGTCACGGACATGTTCAACACATATACAGGGAGCCACAGACGACATTTTGCCGTATGACTGTGTTACCATGTCTTGAATGCGTATGAGGACCGATACCGAGACAAAGGTCCCGAGAGCCTAACGACTCTGTACAGGAGGGTCGATATCGGGGATGAGGGCAAGTGTGATGTGACGGACCTCCTTACGCGTACGCTTGAGGTTTTCCGCCACCTCACTGAACAGGAATCGGAAGCTAAACCCACGACACCTGTAGCAACCGAACCCCAAACCGAGCGAGCTAGCGCCATGATGCCAATAAGAGAGGCTGCTCCTTACTGGGTTCCTCCACGAGGTCTAGGAACTCACGATGACGTCAACCACAAAGATGCAAGAGGGAGGGTAGTGTACAACTGGGTCTACCAGCCATGGGATCGGCAAGATATTCTGACGTTCCGGAAATCTCTGCCTGATTTACGTAAAAACCCCACTGCCTTCTATACTGAATTAGGTACAGCCCTAGGTTCAACGATTATGACCCTGGCTGACATCGACTTGTTTTTTGGGTTATGTCTGCCAGCTGATGTGTGGAAGCAAATCCGGAAAGTCGACCACCTTGAGCTGTTCGGACATACCTGGTCACAACTCGATGGCATAGATAGACAACGAGAACCTGGACAGAAGCCTTTGAAATCCATTCTAGACCTCCCAGATAAAATCGTACAGAAATTAAAAACCCTGATTCCAGAAAAGAAAGTGGACTGGTCGATAGTAACGGCTTGCCGTCAGAAACCCCAGGAGGACGTATCAGACTACTTCTCCCGATTTGAAACGGTGTTCTCCGATTACAGCGGCCAGGACATGACCACTGCAACCGGACACCATCTGTTTGTCCAGAATTATGTTAAGGGTTTGTCACCGGAGGTCTCCCAGAAACTACAGGCCAGCGAGAGTAGTTGGGCGGCCTCCAAACCTGCGGCTATCCTTCAGATGGCCCAATATTACGAACACCAGAAAAACGAAATTGACAGAGCAACAGAGAAAAAGAAGAAAGACTTAAAAGAAAGGGTGATGATTGCACAATTGCAAGGGGTGACTATAGGACGAGAGCAATACAAAGGAAATTATCAGACGAATGTCCCTAAGAACGCACCTCCTAAAGACCGCACCTCGACACCCCACATTGGACGTACAGACATTAGAGAGGATCAGTGCGCCTTCTGTAAAGGATTCCGCCATTGGAAATCCCAGTGCCCGGTTCTTTTGGAGATGAACAGAAATAGGGACCCCAAGGACGTAGCGGGTGGACCAAGAAATAGAGGACAGCAACGGGGGCCCACAAATGACACGACTAACGATAGATCAAACAGACCGAACACATTTGACCGACCCAGACAGAATCAGTACCAACAGTCTGACTGTGACGATGCCCACAAATTCGCATAGGACTGCCAAGGGCAAGGGAGGGATCCAGTCGAGCTCTATGTGGACCAGCAAGGCCCTTATGTCCCTGCTAAGGTCTTGGGTACAAAGTCTCCATTTCTGGTAGACACTGGCGCAACACGTAGTGCATTATCTAAACGACTGATTCCAAGGGAACCCTTGTCTGGCTCACTTGTGACATCGATAGGTTTCCATGGAACGCCCTCCACTAACCCTTTGTCCACTCCGATCCCCTTCGACTTAGAAAACAATACCACTGACACAACGTTTTTGCTTTCCTCCAATACTCCTGACGCAATTATGGGACTTGACTTACTGAAGCACTTCCGAGCGACCATTAGATGTTCCCAAGACGGAGTTCGAGTTTTCCTGTACGACAACCCCATTCTGCTTAGACATTGCCCTTCCCGACGCATGTTTTCTATCAATGACGCTGACATTTCCCTGCTTGACACTCTGCCTCCGTATCTGTGGGCCAACACAGATTCGGACGTAGGACGCATGATGATTGACCCAGTGCACATTACTGTCCGACCGGACGCAATACTCCCAAAACTTCCGCAATACCGGATATCGCCCGAGGGCGATAAGGCACTGGTAAAGATTATTCAGTCACTGATAGACGCAGGAGTGGTAGAGGAAGTGGTTAGCAACGTTTGTAACAGCCCTATCTTACCCATCCGAAAAGGGGGTGGTGATGAACAGAGTGTCTGAATTAAGCAGACCACTCTTACCCAGTCCAAAGATCAGGGCTTGATCCATCACCGTTTTTTAGCTCACTGCACCATCCCAGCTCAGAACTTGGCTATATGCAAATTAGTCTGACCCTGGCCCAGTGCATCATGGGAACAGGGCAGACCAAACTACCAAGCCAATTCTTATACTGGGAAGGAAACAAGCTACCCGGGACCGGTTTCTGGCATTTCAGCCGTCTTCGGCCCGGCTTGCTTGAATCCTGATGGTGCAATGAGCTAGGGACTCACATCGGAGTATACCCTTCCACGCTTATGGTGGACAAAAATGATTCAGAAAAGGGGGTGGTGATGAACAGAGTGTCTGAATTAAGCAGACCACTCTTACCCAGTCCAAAGATCAGGGCTTGATCCATCACCGTTTTTTAGATCACTGCACCATCCCAGCTCAGAACTTGGCTATATGCAAATTAGTCTGACCCTGGCCCAGTGCATCATGGGAACAGGGCAGACCAAACTACCAAGCCAATTCTTATACTGGGAAGGAAACAAGCTACCGGGGACCGGTTTCTGGCATTTCAGCCGTCTTCGGCCCGGCTTGCTTGAATCCTGATGGTGCAATGAGCTAGGGACTCACATCTGAGTATACCCTTCCACGCTTATGGTGGACAAAAATGATTCAGAAAAGGGGGTGGTGATGAACAGAGTGTCTGAATTAAGCAGACCACTCTTACCCAGTCCAAAGATCAGGGCTTGATCCATCACCGTTTTTTAGCTCACTGCACCATCCCAGCTCAGAACTTGGCTATATGCAAATTAGTCTGACCCTGGCCCAGTGCATCATGGGAACAGGGCAGACCAAACTGCCAAGCCAATTCTTATACTGGGAAGGAAACAAGCTACCGGGGACCGGTTTCTGGCATTTCAGCCGTCTTCGGCCCGGCTTGCTTGAATCCTGATGGTGCAATGAGCTAGGGACTCACATCTGAGTATACCCTTCCACGCTTATGGTGGACAAAAATGATTCAGAAAAGGGGGTGGTGATGAACAGAGTGTCTGAATTAAGCAGACCACTCTTACCCAGTCCAAAGATCAGGGCTTGATCCATCACCGTTTTTTAGCTCACTGCACCATCCCAGCTCAGAACTTGGCTATATGCAAATTAGTCTGACCCTGGCCCAGTGCATCATGGGAACAGGGCAGACCAAACTACCCAGCCAATTCTTATACTGGGAAGGAAACAAGCTACCGGGGACCGGTTTCTGGCATTTCAGCTGTCTTCGGCCCGGCTTGCTTGAATCCTGATGGTGCAATGAGCTAGGGACTCACATCTGAGTATACCCTTCCACGCTTATGGTGGACAAAAATGATTCAGAAAAGGGGGTGGTGATGAACAGAGTGTCTGAATTAAGCAGACCACTCTTACCCAGTCCAAAGATCAGGGCTTGATCCATCACCGTTTTTTAGCTCACTGCACCATCCCAGCTCAGAATTTGGCTATATGCAAATTAGTCTGACCCTGGCCCAGTGCATCATGGGAACAGGGCAGACCAAACTACCAAGCCAATTCTTATACTGGGAAGGAAACAAGCTACCGGGGACCGGTTTCTGGCATTTCAGCCGTCTTCGGCCCGGCTTGCTTGAATCCTGATGGTGCAATGAGCTAGGGACTCACATCTGAGTATACCCTTCCACGCTTATGGTGGACAAAAATGATTCAGAAAAGGGGGTGGTGATGAACAGAGTGTCTGAATTAAGCAGACCACTCTTACCCAGTCCAAAGATCAGGGCTTGATCCATCACCGTTTTTTAGCTCACTGCACCATCCCAGCTCAGAACTTGGCTATATGCAAATTAGTCTGACCCTGGCCCAGTGCATCATGGGAACAGGGCAGACCAAACTACCCAGCCAATTTTTATACTGGGAAGGAAACAAGCTACCGGGGACCGGTTTCTGGCATTTCAGCCGTCTTCGGCCCGGCTTGCTTGAATCCTGATGGTGCAATGAGCTAGGGACTCACATCTGAGTATACCCTTCCACGCTTATGGTGGACAAAAATGATTCAGAAAAGGGGGTGGTGATGAACAGAGTGTCTGAATTAAGCAGACCACTCTTACCCAGTCCAAAGATCAGGGCTTGATCCATCACCGTTTTTTAGCTCACTGCACCATCCCAGCTCAGAACTTGGCTATATGCAAATTAGTCTGACCCTGGCCCAGTGCATCATGGGAACAGGGCAGACCAAACTACCAAGCCAATTCTTATACTGGGAAGGAAACAAGCTACCGGGGACCGGTTTCTGGCATTTCAGCCGTCTTTGGCCCGGCTTGCTTGAATCCTGATGGTGCAATGAGCTAGGGACTCACATCTGAGTATACCCTTCCACGCTTATGGTGGACAAAAATGATTCAGAAAAGGGGGTGGTGATGAACAGAGTGTCTGAATTAAGCAGACCACTCTTACCCAGTCCAAAGATCAGGGCTTGATCCATCACCGTTTTTTAGCTCACTGCACCATCCCAGCTCAGAACTTGGCTATATGCAAATTAGTCTGACCCTGGACCAGTGCATCATGGGAACAGGGCAGACCACACTACCCAGCCAATTCTTATACTGGGAAGGAAACAAGCTACCGGGGACCGGTTTCTGGCATTTCAGCCGTCTTCGGCCCGGCTTGCTTGAATCCTGATGGTGCAATGAGCTAGGGACTCACATCTGAGTATACCCTTCCACGCTTATGGTGGACAAAAATGATTCAGAAAAGGGGGTGGTGATGAACAGAGTGTCTGAATTAAGCAGACCACTCTTACCCAGTCCAAAGATCAGGGCTTGATCCATCACCGTTTTTTAGCTCACTGCACCATCCCAGCTCAGAATTTGGCTATATGCAAATTAGTCTGACCCTGGCCCAGTGCATCATGGGAACAGGGCAGACCAAACTACCAAGCCAATTCTTATACTGGGAAGGAAACAAGCTACCGGGGACCGGTTTCTGGCATTTCAGCCGTCTTCGGCCCGGCTTGCTTGAATCCTGATGGTGCAATGAGCTAGGGACTCACATCTGAGTATACCCTTCCACGCTTATGGTGGACAAAAATGATTCAGAAAAGGGGGTGGTGATGAACAGAGTGTCTGAATTAAGCAGACCACTCTTACCCAGTCCAAAGATCAGGGCTTGATCCATCACCGTTTTTTAGCTCACTGCACCATCCCAGCTCAGAACTTGGCTATATGCAAATTAGTCTGACCCTGGCCCAGTGCATCATGGGAACAGGGCAGACCAAACTACCCAGCCAATTTTTATACTGGGAAGGAAACAAGCTACCGGGGACCGGTTTCTGGCATTTCAGCCGTCTTCGGCCCGGCTTGCTTGAATCCTGATGGTGCAATGAGCTAGGGACTCACATCTGAGTATACCCTTCCACGCTTATGGTGGACAAAAATGATTCAGAAAAGGGGGTGGTGATGAACAGAGTGTCTGAATTAAGCAGACCACTCTTACCCAGTCCAAAGATCAGGGCTTGATCCATCACCGTTTTTTAGCTCACTGCACCATCCCAGCTCAGAACTTGGCTATATGCAAATTAGTCTGACCCTGGCCCAGTGCATCATGGGAACAGGGCAGACCAAACTACCAAGCCAATTCTTATACTGGGAAGGAAACAAGCTACCAGGGACCGGTTTCTGGCATTTCAGCCGTCTTCGGCCCGGCTTGCTTGAATCCTGATGGTGCAATGAGCTAGGGACTCACATCTGAGTATACCCTTCCACGCTTATGGTGGACAAAAATGATTCAGAAAAGGGAGTGGTGATGAACAGAGTGTCTGAATTAAGCAGACCACTCTTACCCAGTCCAAAGATCAGGGCTTGATCCATCACCGTTTTTTAGCTCACTGCACCATCCCAGCTCAGAACTTGGCTATATGCAAATTAGTCTGACCCTGGCCCAGTGCATCATGGGAACAGGGCAGACCAAACTACCAAGCCAATTCTTATACTGGGAAGGAAACAAGCTACCGGGGACCGGTTTCTGGCATTTCAGCCGTCTTCGGCCCGGCTTGCTTGAATCCTGATGGTGCAATGAGCTAGGGACTCACATCTGAGTATACCCTTCCACGCTTATGGTGGACAAAAATGATTCAGAAAAGGGGGTGGTGATGAACAGAGTGTCTGAATTAAGCAGACCACTCTTACCCAGTCCAAAGATCAGGGCTTGATCCATCACCGTTTTTTAGCTCACTGCACCATCCCAGCTCAGAACTTGGCTATATGCAAATTAGTCTGACCCTGGCCCAGTGCATCATGGGAACAGGGCAGACCAAACTACCAAGCCAATTCTTATACTGGGAAGGAAACAAGCTACCGGGGACCGGTTTCTGGCATTTCAGCCGTCTTCGGCCCGGCTTGCTTGAATCCTGATGGTGCAATGAGCTAGGGACTCACATCTGAGTATACCCTTCCACGCTTATGGTGGACAAAAATGATTCAGAAAAGGGGGTGGTGATGAACAGAGTGTCTGAATTAAGCAGACCACTCTTACCCAGTCCAAAGATCAGGGCTTGATCCATCACCGTTTTTTAGCTCACTGCACCATCCCAGCTCAGAACTTGGCTATATGCAAATTAGTCTGACCCTGGCCCAGTGCATCATGGGAACAGGGCAGACCAAACTACCAAGCCAATTCTTATACTGGGAAGGAAACAAGCTACCGGGGACCGGTTTCTGGCATTTCAGCCGTCTTCGGCCCGGCTTGCTTGAATCCTGATGGTGCAATGAGCTAGGGACTCACATCTGAGTATACCCTTCCACGCTTATGGTGGACAAAAATGATTCAGAAAAGGGGGTGGTGATGAACAGAGTGTCTGAATTAAGCAGACCACTCTTACCCAGTCCAAAGATCAGGGCTTGATCCATCACCGTTTTTTAGCTCACTGCACCATCCCAGCTCAGAACTTGGCTATATGCAAATTAGTCTGACCCTGGCCCAGTGCATCATGGGAACAGGGCAGACCAAACTACCAAGCCAATTCTTATACTGGGAAGGAAACAAGCTACCGGGGACCGGTTTCTGGCATTTCAGCCATCTTCGGCCCGGCTTGCTTGAATCCTGATGGTGCAATGAGCTAGGGACTCACATCTGAGTATACCCTTCCACGCTTATGGTGGACAAAAATGATTCAGAAAAGGGGGTGGTGATGAACAGAGTGTCTGAATTAAGCAGACCACTCTTACCCAGTCCAAAGATCAGGGCTTGATCCATCACCGTTTTTTAGCTCACTGCACCATCCCAGCTCAGAACTTGGCTATATGCAAATTAGTCTGACCCTGGCCCAGTGCATCATGGGAACAGGGCAGACCAAACTACCAAGCCAATTCTTATACTGGGAAGGGAACAAGCTACCGGGGACCGGTTTCTGGCATTTCAGCCGTCTTCGGCCCGGCTTGCTTGAATCCTGATGGTGCAATGAGCTAGGGACTCACATCTGAGTATACCCTTCCACGCTTATGGTGGACAAAAATGATTCAGAAAAGGGGGTGGTGATGAACAGAGTGTCTGAATTAAGCAGACCACTCTTACCCAGTCCAAAGATCAGGGCTTGATCCATCACCGTTTTTTAGCTCACTGCACCATCCCAGCTCAGAACTTGGCTATATGCAAATTAGTCTGACCCTGGCCCAGTGCATCATGGGAACAGGGCAGACCAAACTACCAGGTTCTGAGCTGGGATGGGGCAGTGAGATAAATAACGGTGATGGATCAAGCCCTGATCTTTGGACTGGGTAAGAGTGGTCTGCTTAATTCAGACACTCTGTTCATCACCACCCCCTTTTCTGAATCGTTTTTGGCCACTATAGGTGTGGCAGGGTATACTCAGACATGAGTCCCTTTCTCACTGCTCCATCAGGATTCAAGCAAGCCGGGCCGAAGACGGCTGAAATGCCAGAAACCGGTCCCCGGTAGCTTGTCTCCTTTCTGGTGAAGAATTGGCTTGGTAGTTTAGTGTGCCCTGTTCCCATGATGCACTGGGCCAGGGACAGACTGATTTGCATATAGCCAGGTTCTGAGCTGGGATGGGGCAGTGAGATAAATAACGGTGATGGATCAAGCCCTGATCTTTGGACTGGGTAAGAGTGGTCTGCTTAATTCAGACACTCTGTTCATCACCACCCCCTTTTCTGAATCGTTTTTGGCCACTATAGGTGTGGCAGGGTATACTCAGACATGAGTCCCTTTCTCACTGCTCCATCAGGATTCAAGCAAGCCGGGCCGAAGATGGCTGAAATGCCAGAAACCGGTCCCCGGTAGCTTGTCTCCTTTCTGGTGAAGAATTGGCTTGGTAGTTTAGTCTGCCCTGTTCCCATGATGCACTGGGCCAGGGACAGACTGATTTGCATATAGCCAGGTTCTGAGCTGGGATGGGGCAGTGAGATAAATAACGGTGATGGATCAAGCCCTGATCTTTGGACTGGGTAAGAGTGGTCTGCTTAATTCAGACACTCTGTTCATCACCACCCCCTTTTCTGAATCGTTTTTGGCCACTATAGGTGTGGCAGGGTATACTCAGACATGAGTCCCTTTCTCACTGCTCCATCGGGATTCAAGCAAGCCGGGCCGAAGACGGCTGAAATGCCAGAAACCGGTCCCCGGTAGCTTGTCTCCTTTCTGGTGAAGAATTGGCTTGGTAGTTTAGTCTGCCCTGTTCCCATGATGCACTGGGCCAGGGACAGACTGATTTGCATATAGCCAGGTTCTGAGCTGGGATGGGGCAGTGAGATAAATAACGGTGATGGATCAAGCCCTGATCTTTGGACTGGGTAAGAGTGGTCTGCTTAATTCAGACACTCTGTTCATCACCACCCCCTTTTCTGAATCTATCTTACCCATCATCAAGAAACAAGGAGAGGGAGATGAGAAAGCATACCGCTTCATCATTGACCTTCGAGAGATCAACAAAGTGGTTGTACCCCAGTACCCCGTGGTCTCAGACATCACCACTATCCTGACTTTGATTCCCTCTACTGCCACCACCTTCATTGTCATTGACCTCAAAAACGCATTTTTCTCTATCCCCATCCACCCAGACAGTCGATATCTCTTCGGCTTCACCCTAAAAGCCCGCTCATATAGGTTCTGCCGAGCCCCCCAAGGCTACACAGAAAGCCCCAGTATCTACAGTCAGGCCCTCAAGAGACAGCTGGATCGGGTCCAGTTACCCAATGGAGTGGTGTTAGTACAATACGTCGATGACATCCTTTTGGCGGCCGACACCACTCCACTAGCAGTCACAGCCACCATTCAACTCCTACACTTCCTTGCGGAAAATGGCCACAAGGTCTCCAAAAAGAAGTTGCAATTCTGCCAACCCCAGGTCACTTACTTAGGCCACCTCCTGTCCAAAGACGGAAGGAAACTTACTCCCGACCGGATCCAAACCATTCTTGACACCCCTGTCCCTAAGACTCAGAAACAGGTCCGCTCCCTACTAGGCCTCACCTCCTTCTGCCGACAGTGGTTACCAAACTTCAGACTCATTGTGAAACCGCTGCTTTCTCTGCTAGCTAAAGATGTCCCTTTCCCCCTCCCTTGGACCACAGAATGCCAATCCTCCTTCACGGAACTACGAGATGCCCTTTGTTCGGCCCCTGTCCTAGGTACCCCCGATTACACAAAGCCCTTCTCCCTCTACACTCACGAAAGGGAGGGGTGCGCTTTATCTGTCCTGACCCAGTCCATTGGCCCAAAGCAAAGACCGTGCGCTTACTTCTCTGCCACTCTTGACCCCGTAGCCAGAGCCTTGCCTGCCTCCCTTCGAGCTGTAGCTGCCGCTGCTATCTCTATCCGACAGAGTGAGGGGATCGTGCTCTCGAATTCCCTCACGGTACTAGTACCCCATGCAGTTGACACCCTCCTGAACCAAACCAAGAGGCAACACCTGACGAGTGCACGACTGACTGGATACGAACTGACTCTGCTTGCACCCCATATCACCCTGAAAAGATGCACCACACTGAACCCGGCAACTTTGTTACCCCTACCAGAGAACGATCCC
The DNA here is from genome assembly GCF_964263255.1 of Lissotriton vulgaris. Taxonomy (NCBI): domain Eukaryota; kingdom Metazoa; phylum Chordata; class Amphibia; order Caudata; family Salamandridae; genus Lissotriton; species Lissotriton vulgaris. The sequence continues at coordinate 245,375,873 of NC_141699.1, read as the reverse complement.
AATGTGCCCCCTGTACACGACTGTGTGACCCTCACGGACGAACAGACTAGAAGTAGGGTTGACCTTAGAGACACGGCTTTTCCTGACCCTGACGGAGAGCTGTGGGTGGACGGCTCTTGCATCAAACTCCCCGACGGCACCACTTCAGCTGCCTATGCAGTCACCATGGCTCGAACTGTAGTCGAGACAGCCCGCATCACACAACGATCTGCTCAGGCAGCGGAACTGACTGCCCTGACACGAGCATGCATCCTAGCGGCAGGAACCACAGTGAACATTTACACCGACAGCCAGTATGCCTTCGGGGTGGTTCACCATTTTGGGCTCCTTTGGAAGGAAAGGGGATTCTTGACCTCGCACGGTACCCCTATCTTACATGGAAATCTAGTCTCCGCCTTGATCGAAGCTGTCCTTCTCCCCAAAAGACTTGCGGTCATCAAATGCCAGGCACACAAGAAAGTGACAGACATTATCGGACAAGGAAATGCACTAGCCGACCTCACTGCTCGAACGACAGCTGAAAATAGGACGACAACACGCATGTACGTGACCAGGTCACAAGCAGAGAAATGGACCGACGCTAGGGACACTATTAGAGACATTCAAATGGCTAGCACACAACACGAATTGACTGAATGGGCACAGGTGGGATTGAAAGACGACGAAGGCTGCTGGCGGACAAAGGACACAAACAAATGGTTGCTACCTGACTCATACCTGATTCCCATACTAACTATGGCACACTCCCCTGCTCACATAGGATCAGCCCCCATGATTGTACTCGTCTCCAGAGTTTGGCACAACGATAAAATCACAGACTCCGCCAAACGTCTGGTCCAACAATGCCTGATATGCCTGCAACATAACCCGGGGAAAGGAACTGTAGTCCCCAGGGGAGGGTTCGGGGTTCCCAATCACCCATTTGAAGTCCTACAGATGGACTACATCCAACTAGACAGATGCCAAGGCCTGAAATATGTGCTTGTAGTGGTGTGTGCATTTAGCAAGTGGGTGGAGGCATACCCAACCCGTGATAACACTGCTATGGCCACTGCAAAAGTACTGTTAAAAGAATTCTTCCCTCGCTACGGCCTTTGTCGAATTTTATGGAGCGACAATGGCCCCCACTTCATAGCCGAAGTCATCCAGCTCATCTTAAAGGGGCTGGGTATCAAGCAAAAGTTCCATGCAGTCTTCCACCCCCAGTCTGCCGGACTTGTCGAGCGACACAATGCCACACTAAAGCTGAAACTAGCCAAGATAGTGGCTACCACAGGACTGAAATGGCCAGACGCTCTCCCACTAGCATTGCTATCGATGCGTTCCACCCCCACCAAACACCACTTGACACCTTACGAGGTCGTTTTCGGCCGACCCATGAGCGTCTGGTCTGCACCAAAACCGACTTCCATTCATGATGTCCCGGACGTCCTAATGTCTGATTACTTGTATAAGTTGACTGAAACTCTGTCTGTCATTCATCAGCAGGTGCAGCAGGCCATCCCCGATGCTTCCAGGGGTCCGGGCCACGACATCCAACCGGGGGACTATGTATTAGTCCGGAATTTTCAACGGGCGAAGAGTTTGGAACCCCGGTGGACGGGCCCCTGGCAAGTACTGATCACCACCCGGACAGCTCTTCGAGTGGAGGGGAAACGGCACTGGCTGCATGCGCACCACTGCAAGAAGGTCTCCTCGACCCTGGCCACAACAGAAAACATCGACAACCAGGAAGAGCTCCTGAACAAGGATCGACCATCACTGAACTGCTATCCTGAGGCACTTGAACTTGCAAAATTCTCTGATCCCACTGTGCCATCCAGAGAAGGGTATTTCCTGCGTCGAAAGGAGGGAGCTTTGGCTAAGTAGACCACGGACTAAGTTAAATCTCAGAACGGTGACCTAAACACCACCAAGGGTTGCCCGGAGAGAAGCTAAACGAGGTCTGTGGTTCTTCCCCGCTACCGAGCACCTTGAAGATGATGGAAGCGCCAGATAAGAAGATGATGGAAGCAACTGGAAATACCCACTACAGGAACCCAAAGACTGACAATATGCACAAATCAAAGACAATCGCCTTCTTCATTGTCTTCCTCTTTTGCCTCCTCCTCATGACTTCCTTCTGGATCTTGGAGGAAAGCACACCTGCTCATCAGATATTGCTAACCACTACACAGCCTACTACCACGAAGGAACATTACTTGATCTCGCTCTCTCCTCAACTCAGAGAAAGGCGAAAGGAGTTCTGGAACAACTCCTTTGTGCAGCTACTGCACCAGCACAATCTTGCCACCAATGCCACCAACTGCTGGATCTGTGGGCTGCTACCCCACGCCACTGGACATTCGATACCTTTCATCCCTTCACCCTTCTCAATCCACGGCTCCTGCCTTGCTTGGCTGATCCTCCTGCTAGAAAGCTATAAGGACAATGCCACCTCCAGCAAAACCATGACGCATTTCTTTCATGAGGTCTGGCGAAACAAAACAAAGACACATTTCTGCCCGCAGACCTCCAACGACTCTATCCACATGGACATCCCTGCTAAAGAACGAATTTAAATGCAGGTGTTCAACAATCCAACCAGACCCACCTTCTCCTACCTACGGAAACGAACGGCTGCCACTCTGACTGTGGCTCTATCTGTCATCAACGTCACAGGCCACATGTGCATAGAAGGGCTTGGGACACAGCTGGTAGGCCGCAGTGCTTGCCGTTTCACCAGAACTTTGGACTCTACCGATCCACCTTCCTTTGTATCCTCTCCAAACATGTACTTCGTTTGCGGTACAAAGGCTTACACCTGGCTCCCCAAAGGCTGGGGGGGCACTTGTTTCATCTCCTTCGTCCTTCCTCCGACCTATGTGGCCCCAGCAAATCACCATAGACAAAAGCGAGCCAAGGACATTGAACAAGCCGACTCAACAGGAGCACAGTTCCTCGACGCTATGAAGGGACTTGTTCCACTCTGGGGCCCGATGGCAAACAGCCGTGCCATCCGACATCTGACTCAGGCAGTCGAGACAACAATGAACATCACAGCTGGTATCCTTGCTAATAACACAGCCGAGCTTCAAGCGGTCCGCCTGGTGGCTCTCCAGAACCGCCTTGTTCTAGATGTGGTTCTTGCGGACCGTGGTGGAGCATGCCGCATTATTGGGTCCAGCTGCTGTACATATATACCGGACAACTCACCCTCAGTGTACAAGGCCATCGAACACCTCCACAGACTGTCTTCAGAAGTCCACCAGGAGCAGGAAGAATGGTCGCTTGGTGGATGGTTCTGGAGTAGTGTTAAGAACTGGGGCTGGAGACTGTTTACCATTATCCTGATTCCTGTAATTATAATATGTGGATTATGCTTAGGAATTCAATGCCTGCCGCCTCTGTGTTCATTATGTACAAATTGTATTTGCCCTAAGACTGTGGATTTTGGAAATGAACGAATGGGAGCATTGTATGATGCCGAGGTTAGGAATTTAATGAAGATCGACATCGAGTAAACAAGCTGGCTAGATATGTTGAAAAGGGAGGACTGTTAAAACTTAGGCTGCAGCGTCAACATTATCGGCGCCATCTTGCCCCCTTTTTCGAGCCCATTCGTTCGCGTAAGCGGCAGCCATTTTGAGTACCATGGCCTCTCTGCCCTTCGCTGATAGCCAGCGCGTCTCTCTCTCTCTCTCCTGACCTCGCAAGCATCCCCCGCACGCTGACAGCCCCCGCTCTCACATGCCTTGGGTCATAAACCCCTCTTCAGCGCAGCTCTGCCTCGGAACCCCATCCTGTTCCCAGCGCGACACCTTCCTTTATTCCTTTCATAGTCCCGGATCCTTTGATAAAACCCCCCTTTCCTGTGTGCCCGTTTGTCTTACTTGTTCCCAGGCCACCACCTGGCCCTGCGGATACTGTTTATTGCCCCCCTGTACAGTAGGAAGCTTCCCCCATCAAAGGACCCTCGAGTTGATCAAAGCCCCCACCCTATGAGATCCGATCAACCTCATACATTCCGTGAATCGGCGGAATGTCCAGCTGCGCGATAATCATCACCTGTTGTGACCGGGGTGGGGACTCCAACTGTAAATGTGTGTGGGAACGGGCCTGAAGGGGGGATTCCGAGGATGTCTTTCCGTACATCAAAGTATTGACAGAGATGTGTTTCACACAATAAAGCAATAAACTTGTGTATAAGAGGCCAGGCCTCAGAGATGCGGTTAGAGCACCTCGAGAAGATACCCTGTTGTCTGATTTGACGTGTTCTGCTCCGTCGGAATAAAAACTTCTGTTTCCTGCCTTCCAGTCTCCAGCGCCTGCCTCTTTGTTTGGTAACTTGAGTGGGTATAGAGGCGGTTAACGCCGGGCAACTCTGAAAAAGGTCATCAGCCCTACCTTTTTCCACAGTAGAACACACTGTATGTCCTCCGAGATCGTAGGTACATTCTCCGCATTACACCCAATGTGACTGGCTACCCAGACCGCCAAACCACCTGAGGGCCTCCCTTTACCACTCCACCTGGCTTTAATTTAAAAAACTGCATATCCTGCTCTACACAGGGGTTCCCTGGCCCATGTCTCTTGGAATAGACAGATATCACTGCTGCCTACTAGGGAATCCCAGTCATTTGTGTATAGTTTATTGACAATACCCACCACATTCCAAGAGAGGACCTTCAGGGTTTCGGCTGGAGGTTTTAATCCCAGCCCCCCAGTTTTCTCTGGTTCTATGTCCTGTGATGGAACTACGGGCCCTTGCAGTGATGTTCCCAAGATGGATAAGACAGTGGATGTTAAGTTAGGACCAGGCGGGACTACGGGTGTTAGGTTATGACCAGGTGGGCTATGGGGTAAATTACTTACTTGGCCCTGGGAGCTAGTAGGAGTTAAGCTTTCCTGAGGGGATGCATCAATTTCTCGAATGATGACATCAATATCGCCTACAGATTCACTAGCGATACTTTAAAGACGTCATGAGGATGCACCCTTTTGGAGTCAATCGACCTGATCGAGGCAACTGAATCTGTTGGGGTGTATGTAGTTGTCATAAGCAGGGATAACATTGCGGGTGGGCCTGTACCTTGACCCATCAACAGCAAAACCCACCCTTGTCCAACCATCGTCCCTCCTCATAGTCAGATCATGTACATTAGGGTAAAAGTATGACAAGGGAACCAATTCTATGGATGTATTTCCTGAACTCCCAAGCCAATTACAGATATAGGTAGCAACCTGGGGACTCTTAAAGCTTACAAATATACAATCCCCCACACTTTTCTTGGCGGTATACCCAACCCATGGAACCCTTCTAACCATAAGAACTTCTCCTCTTAGATTAGGTGGTAAGGGCCTTTGAATATTTAACCAGCTAATAACCTTATTACGTAGGGAATCATAGGATTCAACCACATTGCTGGAAAGCTCTGGTACCCTCATCAGAATCACAGTATAGGCTGCCGCCTCTGGGGGCAGGTTAACTGCTTTTCGCCGGTTATTAGAACTAGCTAACCGGTTTGGGCAGTTAGCTGTTTCATTTGATGGTCTCTCCTGGCCAGTTAAGCTGGCTGAAGCGGGTAGCTTTGACCTCCTGGCAGTTGGTACCGGAGGCAGTTGCCTAGGAAGGGGTACAGGGGCAGGTTGTGGCACCGGGGCTATGCTGGTGTTTTCCCGGGAGGGAGCTATTGGAAGAATAGGGGCCACAGTGGTTGTAACAAGAGGGGAGTGAGAAGTCCCAGCATTATCCCCATGGGCTCCATGTGTGCTTACTCTTGGCCCTGGATGATCGCCACCACTACCACTTAGTCTTTCTATAGCTAGAAGTCTAGCCTCTATAGAGTCTAATTTGAGGGAGAGAGGATCCAAAATGCTTTTGAGGATACCAGTGAGTGAGCAGATAATGTGCTCTGAGGTGTTAGGAACGGCCCCGCCAAAAATAAATGGGCCGGTGTGCATTGGTATGGGAGTGGGAGGTGGAGTGCTCGCCGTTTCCATGTCGTTCCCCGTGACAGATGTTCCAGGGGCGTCCAGGCTATCTTCAGTAGTGTTCATTATGGGGTCAACTTTAGCCCTTTTGGCGCCTTTGGACTCCCTAGATCTTTTCCTTTTCGGGGCAGCATCCTCTCTATGACCCATGTATTCAGTTGATGTAGGACCGTCCCCCTGAGCCCTACATGGTACTAACTCAGCAGTGGGGGAGGGTTCCACTTCATCAATGATGCATAGTGAGTCTCTGCCCCTATGAGGGTTGGATGGTGTCCCTAGCTGCTGTAGGACAGACTCTATGGTTTGGTCAATGCTGTCCATGAGTGATAAGTGTGTGGCATCAAGCAGTAGTGATGACCTAGCATTAGATGATGACCCCGGTGAAGCCAGATGTGAATTTTCTATACCCTCCGCAATTTACTTTTCCAACACAATAAGTCCCTTATTGACCACTGTATTTGCCTTAGCAAGAAAATTATCCAAAGTAAATGAGGCCATGGAAGCTGCCTTGCTTCTTGTTTCTCTAGTGGCCATTTTGTAAAATCCAAGCTTCTGGGCAGCCAGGCGGGACGGTAAAGGTAACCTGGAAGGTAAGGCGTTAGGGGGTAGCCCGGTCTGGTCTTTACCGTTCTCTAACGGCCTCAAACGGCCCGCCCTTTGCCCGGGCTTAGCCCGGCGCCCGCTCGCGCGCGTCCCGCAATGCGCATCTTAGGGCGTGGTTTTGTAGCCTGTGACCTTCGGGGGCATGGCCAAACAGGAAGTGTCACCAGGTGCGGCTGGTCAGCGCGCCGCTTGGGGTCCTGGGACTCGCAGTCCCGCAGCTACGCTGGTGTCTTCTCCGCACTTGAGATCCTGCAGCCTCTTGGGACATGGGACAGGTGAGGGACAACAAACTCCTCGCAGCTCCTCGCAACTTCCTCGCAACTTCGAGCGGCACCCACAAAGCGGGGGCCGCTAGTCGCGGTATTAAACACCCAGAGCGGGGGGCGCGGCCAACCGGGAAGAGTCACCAGGTGGAGCTGGTCAGCACGCCGCTTGGGGTCCTGGGACTCGCAGTCCCGCAGCTACGCTGGTGTCTTCTCCGCACTTGAGATCCTGCAGCCTCTTGGGACAGGTGAGGGACAACAAACTCCTCGCAGCTCCTCGCAGCTCCTCGCAACTTCCTCACAACTTCGAGTGGCTCCCGTGAAGGGGGGGCCACGAGTCGCGGTATTAAACACCCAGAGCGGGGGGCGCGGCCAACCGGGAAGAGTCACCAGGTGCGGCTGGTCAGCACGCCGCTTGGGGTCCTGGGACTCGCAGTCCCGCAGCTATGACAATGTCTTCTCCGCACTTGAGATCCTGCAGCCTCTTGGGACAGGTGAGGGACAACAAACTCCTCGCAGCTCCTTGCAACTTCCTCGCAACTTCGAGCGGCACCCAAAGGGGGGAGTTGATGGAGCAAGGTAGTAAAACAAAATCATACTCCAATAACAGTAACTCGTATTAATGAAACGTTGTGCATGTATAATAAGCGTATAATAAGAAATGCACCTACACAAATACACGTGGGAAATTAATCCTGCTTATGTTGCAATTATAATCAACTAATTATGTGATTTTGTCATGTTAAAACTAATAAGCAGCTTCAAGATAATGGAATGCAGCATAGATGTGCTTTTGTTTATGTGTCTTTGCGTAAAAACGCGAAAATAAAGTAAGTATATTGCGCTTAAATGTAGCTATTTGCTAGGTAAATACTAATTGGGAAAACCTTAGTAAGGGGGAGGTAAACCGAAGGGTTAAACGATTTAAATTAATGTTCATTTGTGTTTGTTTCTATGGTAGTTCCCATTTCTGAGTCGTGAGGCCTAAAAGAAAATGGAGTCACTCGAATATTGTGGCCACAAAAGAACTGCTCATGTGTGAGAATTGAATGGAAGCAGCTTGAGCCTGGACTGACTAAGGTTCAAGGTCGATTTGGACTGAATTGCAGATGGCTGCCAAGTGATGAGCACAGTGGTACAGAACGTGGGAAATATGTGGAACGTTGCAAGTAGGGAACCGGACTAGCCTGGACACTGAATCCAATGGACCCATTAGAAAAATTGCGGACGGAAGGAAACTTGAGTTTCGATGACGAGATGATGCTCATCCACCCCAAAATTGTCCAATCAGAACTCACATTTAAGTTAAAAGATACACTTTTAGTTAGATAGAGCTAGTGAAAAAGGTATAAAAAGTGCTGATTTTATTGAAGGGGATCACTTCCTTCAATTTCCTCCTGAGATGCTGCCGGATTGATGATTTTTCTTGAGATGTAAGAAGCCTGCCTAACTCTGTTTTCTTTTATAGGGAAATGCACTTTATTTGAGAGTCTAGTTAGGGATGTTAGTAGAATGGGTAATTGGTTTGGGAATTATCTGTCTTTTGCTAATATCTGATCTATTCAAAATAATGAAAATGTCTATTCTTGGGTTTTCTTAAATAAGTGATTTAACTGCCCTGAATCTAAATCCTTATATTTTAACTGTCGAATTTTTCTGAAATAAAATAAATAAAATGAATAATCTTAGACATGCTGAATTTGCTGTTAATAAAACTTAGATAAATAGAAAATCAAGCTGGTCTTGAGTTTTCCTACGCCTAATTTTTTACTAGCAGATCCATTGATCTCAATGGTGGGGTGTCTAATAAAATGTCGTATTTTATTAAACAATGGTAAATGCATCTAAAACTGCAGGTGTAAATAGTATAAATATGCAATTTAGTTTTTAGACACTCCACTATGATACAGCAGCTTTTCCTTTGAATTTCACCGATCCATGAATTGAAGTGTAAGGGGCAGATGTATCAAGATTCCATTTTGCGAATCCTAAATAGCGATTTTTTGCGAATCGCTATTTAGAATTCGCAAAATGGAATGTATGTACAAAATCGCTATTTTTTTGCGATTCCTTAATAATCTATATTTGCGAATTCGCATTTTGCGAATTCGCAAATAAGGAATAATTTCCTATGCATTCCTATGGGCCAGGAGGCCCATAGGAATGAGTGTGAAGTAATTCTCAAATTGCGAATTCGCAATTTGCTAATCGCAATTTGAGAATTATTTCAAGGGTGCAGGGGTGTCTCAAAGACACCCTGCTGCACCCCTGAAATGTACATGTGTGTGCATATGGCGCACATACATGCCCTATGGGCATGTGTGTGCGTCACATGCCACATTAACAAATTACAAATTGTGCTTTTTTAAAAGAAATCACAAATTACCATCAACAACAAGTTGGTGGTAATTTGCGATTTCTTAACCAAAATTCGCAAATTGAAATTGCTACATACATAGCATTTAAGGAATCACAAATATTGCGATTCCTTAAATGCTATGGCAAAATAAGGAATCGCAATTTTTTGCGATTCCTTAAATTGCGATTTTTTAATACATTCCAAAACATGCAAAAAGGCCGTTTGCGATTCGCAAAGGCTGAAATTCTGCGAATTTCGGCCTTTGCGAGTCGCAAAAGGCTTCATACATCTGCCCCTTAGTTTTTAAGAGTGATTCGCAGTGATATGGGCCCCACTGTTTGAGAGTATGTTAGAAATTATACTTCAGGGAGAGGTGACATGTCTTTAGAAAATATTTCTGGAGGAGCGCTGCGTCACTCCCTATGGTATTTGGTGAATCAACGTCCATGGTCAGACACTGGGAAGGTTAAAAAGCCCATCGTTGAAACATTGCTAAATCAGCGTGTTGTAATGATTTTCAAATGTTATATTTAAATGCCGCGTTGCTGTTTGTTTGCCCATTCAGCCCATTGCCCTGGGTGTCTTTTATTTACCAGAAGGTAATCTGGATAATGCAGGCCAGTCAGATATGCTAACAAAGCACATGTGTGTTTTTATCCAGCGAAGAGTACAAAAACGAGCAATGTCTAATGCTGAAGTATCCGTGCATCCTATTTGTACCTCTACTGGCCACAGTTCGATAATTAAAGTCATTCTCGGCGAATCATTCGTGGCCTGTCGGTGACCTTGGCAACACTAGAGGAACAATTCTTTCAGATGGTTGTAGTGTTTTTGAGAAAACCCCTCAGTGAGATATAATTTTGTTCAATTTTCCTTCAACAAGCTATTTATTGGCTCCACCGTCGAGAACTTTCCATTCCATTTTAACAATGGCATGACTCCCGTTCCATTGTTTCCGTAAACGCCGTAATGCATTTTTACTTTTGTTTTTCAAGCAGCAATGCTCAAACAATCTCAATTCTAAAAGTAGAAATTGATTGCAAACGTGCAGGGCTGCATGTTAGAATACTGTATGCAAAAATATCTTTTGAGATAAATATCGTTAAAAAAAATCGTCTTCCCATGGTTGTAGATTTTCTGCTAATAATTCTGGTTGGGTGATAATATTGTAACCGATATCTCGGACGTATATATGGCAGACCATATTCATATACCACACCTCTCCTCATTACTGCCACAGGGCACTGATATTCAGACACGTCTCAACATTTAGGTGTCAACATTATCTGTAAAAAAAAAATGGAATCGAGGGTATATTTATAAATTAAACGAAAAGTTCTTCAGGAGGAAACAAAGCTAAATGTCCCTTCAGAAATTATACGGTAATATAGAGTGATGCACACATACATATTTCACATACTGATCGGAGTTATGCATTTTAAGTATTGGATGTCATTTTATAAGCAGATAACCTTAACAAATACGTTTTTATAACTGTTTTCCCTATGTGTCTTTATTCGAGAAGTGACTTCCGTTTACACGGCCCTTTTTATTATGGTTTGGCTTGACAGCACAGCTGTTGCCATGCAATTATGTGGGAATCACCAGGAGAAGGGCTTTAGCTCCATCCACATGTTGGGAGCCAGGAGTACATGTTTGATTGGGCAGAGGTTGTGTGCCTGACTGGGGGCGCCATAGTGCCGGGCTCTAAGAAGAACTCACTTTAGTGAGGCTCCTTGTGCCAGCGCTATCATCTCAAAAAATCCGTGTGGCATCCTTTACAGACTAAGGGCCAGATGCATCAAGCATCCATTTTGCGATTCCTTATTAGCGAAAAATAAGGAATCGCTAATAAGGAATAGCAAAATGGAATGCATCAAGCAATCGCTATAAAAATAGCGATTCCTTAGAATTCCTTAATTGCGACTCGCAAATTGCGAGTCACAATTAATGAATACCTCCCCATTAATTCCTATGGGCCTAGAGGCCCATAGGAATGAATGGGAAGACAATCTCAATTTGCTAATCGCAATTAGCGATTCGCAAATTGAGATTGCGAGTTCAAGGGTGCAGGGGTGTCCAAAGGACACCCTGTTACACCCCTGAATGTGATCTGTACACATATGTTGCGCACACACATTCCCTTAGGGCATGTGTGTGCGCAACATGAAACTTTGAAAAATGCACAAAAGTGCATTTTTCAAAGTTTTTGCAAATTACCATGAAGTTGTACTTCGTGGTAATTTGCGTGCCCTATTAGCGAATTCGCTATTTTTGATACTTTCATGCATTGCATTTAAGGAATCTCAATTTGAGATTCCTTAAATGCAAACAATCGCAATTTAGCGAATTCTCTATTTGCGATTTTTGCATTTGGGATGATGCATCCCAAATGCAAAAATTGCACTCGCAAAGGGCCAGATTCTGAGAATCTGGCCCTTTTGCGAGCGCATTTCGCTTGATGCATCTGGCCCCAAGTCATTGCAAATCACCGGCATTCCCACTTGGACTATTATATGAGATTTGGCCTCTGGAGGCCCGAACACAATGACGACGACACTGTGCTGGGTGGCACTCGAGCAGGCTCGGCTGCACCCAACATGGCCAAATCCATTGTTTTGATCGATCAGCCTCAAGCTGCTTGCAGCTCCACCGATGGGACCTCTTCCGCACACCTGGCTTGGCCCTTGCTTATTAGGGACTCTTGAGGAGGCGGCTTCAATAGAGAGGAGATGTTAATGGACCGTCCTTGAGCCTTTGGGGACGCACTGGAGCAGCTGACCCCGGAACTGCCCTGGTAGGTGTTTGCATGGACCGTGCAGGTCCTGCTCGGGCCATCCGGAGACGGGAACTGGCCGGGATATGGGGCACGCCCCCTCTGATCCATCTTCTGTGACTCCCCAGAGACAGTCCACAAGGGAGTGGGCCACCAGCCCAGCATAAGCTATTGAGCACCTGCCACAATGATCCAGGACACTGCTGAGTCCTTGTTGTTGTTGTGCCAGCAGGGATGGCTACCCATATTGATACCCTGGGAGTAGGTACAGTGCATGCCATTGGAGTAATGAGCATCATGACATTCCTCCCTTCCGGCTTTTACCGGTGCACCTGTGGGAGCAGGACCCGCCAGGAGGTACTGTGTGTGAGGCCCCATGGAAGGGTCTGGGAGACCTCCCCACAGAAAAAGTAGCTGGACCTGCCCGGTTGTCCCAGGCCTCGCCGTAGACTCTTAACAACTTAAACTTTGCTGGGCACCCTGACCCACCATCTCCTGTTGCAGCGGTAGATGGGTGCTTGATTGTGGGATTCACCCTCCTGTACCTACGTGCAAGCCAACTAGTGTGTGCCTGGGTTGCCTGGGAGCTGATTGGTCGTTACCTTCCCAGTTACTTGTGGCGCGTTCAGACTGTATCCATGTGAAGTAGATGAGAAGATCCCAGCTGGAGACACCGCGGGCACACCACCAACCAACCCTAGCTTTGACCACAATGGAGAAATTAGATGCTCGGCAAACCAATTTGGATTTTGAAGACAAGAAGGGAAGCAGGGTGCAATCCACGGACATAAGCCTATCAGGAGAGGGAGTAGACATGTGCGCGCTGATAATTCAGATACACAGATGCCTCAGCTCAATAAATGCCAGGATAAATATGCTCACCACTAAAGTGAATAAACTAAGGAATGCCCTTACCAAACAAGTTAAATGCATTACCACAGCAGCCGGCCACATTTCCAAATTAGAGGACGGCACATCGAGCTACAGTGAAAAACTGCTAGATATGAGTAGGCTACTAAGGGTTGAACTTAAGTCTTGCAAACGTCCCTGACCAGACCTCAGATGGGTTTGTGAGTTTATTACACAGTGATAGCACACAACCACACCATGAAATAAACCAGTTTCCTCACATTGGTCCCTAGCAGTGAGATTTATTTCTTGTGTCTAGCAGTGCCATACAGTTAATAAGTTTGAATCCCCCAAAAATCTCCCAAGTCGATGGTTAGTAAGTAGTTCTTGCCAAGTTACCAATCTATGGAATCTCTTAAGTACTGTGCCTGAAAGTTTGGCAACTTTTTAAAAAAATGTGAGAAAGTTAAAAAAGTTTGTGAAACATTTTGCCAAAGTTTTTGCAAAGTCTCTACGAGTCGCAAAAGGGCTGGGAAACATGAAGATCAACATCACCACTCAGAATCAAAGACTTGAGGGTTATGTGCAAGGACAGGAATATAATCTTGAAGGCCTCAGCAAAGAAAGAGGATATAGAGAAAGCCCTATGGCCTTGGAAGAGGCCCACAGAGCACAAGCAGTATTGAAAAATCAAATCACCCCAGCCAGCTGGGTAAAGGACGATGACAGGGAGGTCATCAATGTGGAGGATGAAGTAGGCGATAATACTTTGTCCTCCAGCATCCGCAGGGGACTTCCTTCAGTATCTGGTAGTGAAAGGAGCACAACATCAGATGGGGGGAGGGGGCATGAGACCTTTATGCCAAAGTTAGCCTCCTGAAGTTGGAGGAAAGGAGATTGACCTTACAGGAGAGAAGACTGGCCTTTGAAGAGATTAGGTTTAAACTGGGCTTGAAGACACATGAAAATGGGGACAGCAAACAAGACAATGAGGTAACTGCAGGGGGTGCCTATGATGCAAGGTTGTCCAAGGGTATTGTATATAAATATGTCAAGGGCGGTGACATTGATAAACGGCTGGCATCTTATGAGCAAACTTTTAGGATGAGGAAGGTGGGTACCCAACACTTGGGGTCCTTGTTGTGGGAAATGGTTCTAGTGGTGGGGGACGATAGCCCCTGACACTAGAGAATGATGTGGCGGAGCCATAGACACACATGAAGTCAGCACTGATTGAGTTCTTTGGTCTCACCCCTTAAGAGTATTGACAGACAGAAATTTCGGACGCTCACAAGGGGGCAACACAGACAAGGTGCAATTTATGGATGATTCTGTAAAGTCACTGGAAGGCTTTATTAAGTGTAACAAAGTGGATTTCTAGGATAAAATTCAGTGGTAAAAGAGCACATACATACTAATTGTTCCTCAGAGAAGATACACCAACATCCTGTGGATTCTAAACTGAATCACTGACAGAATATCGATGTTGAAAATATCGAAGTCCTATCTACATTAAGGTAAGAACAAAAATATCGAAAAAAAGATATTGTTTTAAAAAATATCGCTGTAAAAAATATAGTTTTCTTTAATGCTTAAAAAAATTATAAAATTAAATAAATAATACACATAATTAAAATAAATGTAGTTAATAATATATTAAAAATTATAAGTAATACATATAATGTGAAAAAATTAACATATACATATGAAATATAATATATATAGTTACTTGATAATATTTATAATTAATTACTCTAATAACTTATGAATTGTTAGAAAAAAATATATAAATGATAAATACATACATACACATACAATAATATACATAAAAATATCAAAACTATATATAACACATTTTAAAAATTAATTATAAATAAATTAGACACTACATTAACTAAAATAATAAATATTGGATGGCGTAGGGGTAAAAATTACTATTCCAACTCCAGAGGGTGCAGCAGTAGGGAAAGTGTTCTATAGCGTATGGGTAAAAATTACTATTCCAACTCCAGAGGGTGCAACAGTAGGGAAAATGTTGGATAGCGTAGGGGTAAAAATTACTATTCCAACTCCAGAGGGTGCAACAGTAGGAAAAGTGTTGGATAGCGTAGGGGTTAAAATTACTATTCCAACTCCAGAGGGTGCAGCAGTAGGGAAAGTGTTCTATAGTGTATGGGTAAAAATTATTATTCCAACTCCAGAGGGTGCAACAGTAGGGAAAATGTTGGATAGCGTAGGGGTAAAAATTACTATTCCAACTCCAGAGGGTGCAACAGGAGGAAAAGTTTTGGATAGCGTAGGGGTAAAAATTACTATTCCTACTCCAGAGGGTGCAACAGTAGGGAAATTGTTGGATAGCATATGAGTCAAAACAATTTACTAATAATTAAAAGAATATTTTAAAAATATATATATAATTAAACAGCAACGAAATTAATTAACAATACCAATAAATAATTATTTAAAAATAAATACCAATTCATAATTAATTAACAATTAAAATAATTACAGATAAATAATAATTAAAAATCTCTTAACAAATTATTAAAAAACAATAATTATTAAAAACCATTTACCAATTAATAATAAATTAACAATACATTATTGATAAATACTAATACAGTATACAAAAAAAATGTAATCACCAATTAATAATTAATAAACAATTATTTAAAATAAAAAATAATTAGTAAAAATGTATTACCAAGTAATAATTGATTAACAACAATATATTTATCAATACTCAACACTAAAAAAAATATTTACTTAATTACAATTAAATTACTTACCACCCTATTACCCTATAACCTCACAACACACTTCAGTAATAAATGAATACACTTAATATAATTACCAATTAATACAAATTATTTACCAATTAATAATTAATTAACATAAACATATTTATCAATACCAATAAATACAAATTACATATATACTTCATTACAATTAAATTACTTTCCACCCTAGTCCCCTATAAACCCACAACTCACTACAGAACTAAAATGCAAAATGTATTTAAACATATTTAACAATTCCTAAAAAATATTTAACTAATTTACTATAATTAATTTACTTCCCATCCTGTTCCCCTATAAACCCACAACTAGCTACGGTACTAAAACGCATAATTTACTTAAATAAATTATTACTAACTTCAAACATGTAATACATTTATTTTAAAACTAGTACAATAATTAACAAAAACTATACAAATAAACATATAACAAAAATACATAACACTAATATTAATATTGATATTAGTAACATCGATCTTTTTGCTATCGATATTACTAACTTCGATATTAACAAAAATTATATTTCTTACCCTCAGGTCGATAATCTGGTTGTTGATATTCTTGATTTTGATATTCTGTCCCTCTGAAATTTTGCACTCGATATTATTGCTGCCGAAATAAAAAAAACTCAATATTTAGACTTTTTACCTTCTAAACGATCTAGTCTTAGGGAGCTGGGCAAGTTGTCTAATACATAGGTATGCACTAGCATGGCCAAGAATTCCATTGGAGGTGATCCTTAAAAAGGGGGACAGGCCCCCCTTCAGGGTAAAGAAGTGGGTTAAGATAAAAAGGAGACCACATAAGGAGCCCGAAAGAATTCTCAAGGGAAGGAGCCCTGAGTTCATCCCAGTACAAAGGCTGGGGGTAAGTAGGAAATAATTATACACCCCTTCAATGGCAGGGGTGTTCTATGACTGTCAAGAGCCAAGGCACAAGAGGGGAGAATTGTTGTGCACTAAAAGGTCACCCACTGGTGACCATCCCAAAGGCATTGCGTGTATGGATGGGGTGGAAGTTGTTCTTGGGAGTTCTAGAGCGCACACTGAGATCGCATTATTTTCAGTGGGTGGGCAGGAAATTGAACTCCTGGAACCCTGGCCTCTAAGTATGGAAAAGTGTAGGTAGTGGCCAAGAATCAAGGACTGACAAATACAGGTGCCACTATATCCATGGTCATGGATAAGCTGCTATCCCCAGTCTAAATAATCACAAATTTGGTGTGCCATATATAGTCAAACTCTGATAATGACAAAAAGTCCCATCCCATGGCAATGGTGGACTGTGAGTGGGGAGGGGTTTCTGGCCTGAAGAAGGTGGATGTGTCTGTGTCCACTGGCATCCCTGTGGAGTGTCTGCTGGAAAAGGACATGGAAACGTCTGCCTGGGCCTTCATGAGTGTGTTTGTGTGTGTGTGTCAACTAGAGCGCAAGAAACCTTACAGTGGTGTCAAGGGAGTCTCGAAGAATGACCCAGGTCCCCAGTAACAAGAGATAGGGCAGAACGTCTGGTCAGCCATCTTCCCAGAGTCCTGAGGCCAGAGGGACTGAGGCTTAGACAGAATAATGTTCCTTTGACAGCCTTACCAGAGCTAGCAGAGCCTCAGGGAGAAAGTAATCCCTCCATAGTGGACCTGAGCCAGGGCAAAGGATTTGTGTCACTCTTGAAGGCCGGAGGCAGTTAGATGAAAGGCAAGGACAAGGGGATCTCAGTGGTACCTATAAGGTATACAGGGAGGACAAAGTCGTCTACATTGAGGCTAGGGACCCCAAACCAAGGGCAGCCAGGGGAATGGTGGTCCTCCAGCAGTATAGTTAATTATTCTTTAACCCCTTCCATGCTCATGACAAGGTCAGCTCATCATGAGGCACAGTGGAGCTGTGCTTATGACGAGCTGACGTCATGATCCATGGACTATTTCAATTTCCAGCACAGGAGGGGAAAACCCCTAGCAGCCAAGGTGTTAACCTAGTCCAGGACATTCCCTTAACTTGCCATCTGGGGCAGACCACACCCTGGAAGAGGTTGATCAATCACTTTTATGGGCCTCAGCTGTTTGAGAAAGTAAAATAATTCTGTTACTTCTCTGTTACCTGTCACGCCAGTGGCAAGACAGGGGCAAACCAAAGGCTACCCTGATATCACTTCTTGTGTCTACATGTCCCCTAGACTCACAAACTGCATTTGGAAATCCTGGGGTACCGGACCGTACCACCAGCTATCCAGAAGCCATTCCACTCAGCATTGTGAAAGATCCTGCTGTGGCTAGGGCCCTGTTTGAATAATATATCAGAGAATGTTTCCCTAAGGAAGATACTTCAGGTAGAGGTAGTCACTTTGTCTGCTTATCTGAAAGAAATGTGGTTTGAGTGTGGTGTTACTTTTGAATTCACCACTGCCTATTATCCCCTGGATAGTCGTCTGGTTGAGAGATTTAACAAGACCATGAAAGGCATGATAATGGATTTGCCAGAAAACCTCAGCAGTAAATGGGCTGTCCTCCTGCCATGCCTCTTGTTTGCCTACAGGGAGGTACCCTAAATAGGAGCGGACTTCAGCCATTTTGAGCTCCTCTTAGGTCTCCCTGTAGATGTCCACTGAGTTTAGTGAGAGTGGGATAGGAGAGGCCCATCAAAATATTGTGTTTTATGTATTAGGCCTTTGTTCCAGGATGGCAAATTACTTTATGAAGGCAAACAAGAGATTTGGAGACCAGTTAGGACATTGTCAAGCACTGGTATGAATAGAAGCCCTCACTAGTAGATTACCAACAAGGACAGTTAGCTCATATTCTAGAGTCTGTAGCTCCTAGGGCACTACAGGAAAAGTGGATTTGACCCTTTTCAAATTTGGAAAAGAAAGAGGAAGTCATCTATCTTGTAGAGGCACCTCAGGAAACCCTCACACATTTATCCAGGGCTACAGGCTAAATCTCACAATAACAGAGCAGAAAGGACCATGCTCATGATGACCAATTGAGGTAAAGAAGAGGAAACTCAACCTCTCCCTAACCTGCTGTCAAAGATTGCTCAGTGAATGGAGTAGTCTTTTCCTCCACTTTAACAGACCAATAGCAACTTCTTTGAACAGTTCTTTTCTTTTCCTTGACCCCAGCTCTGACCACTTGGTATATACACATGAGGTGGGGGTGGGCAGAGGACCAGGGTGCCCTACTCCCAGCCCCAGAGCTTGGAATGTTCCCAGAGGGAGCACAACCATGGGGGACTGGTCTATACCAAGGGACCATTCCCTGATGGCAGCTCTTTAGTGTCCGAGGAGCTGGTGGAGGGGGGTACTGCCGCAAGTTCTGTTTTCCTAGGGTACCACTCCACAGGGGAGGGTACAGAGGCATATAGGTATTGGTAGTTGTCGGAAACAATCTACAGTGGGAAGACCAGTGGTTTAGAGGTTGCCAGTTCTGAGTTAAGAGCATCTCAAGACAGTCCCTGGTAAGGCCACTTCTGGCCTGGGGGTCTGTCTCCATGCACTGTCACATGGACAGAAGGCTAGAGACCTGCACCAGGCAGACTTTCAAACCTGTTTCAGTCCTGCCAAGACCTGTGTGTGCTGTACTCCATTTTATAATATTTTACCTGCTTATTACGTGCCATTTCTTCTTGACTGTAACCCTTGACCGCGGGGCCCGTCAGTAAGAGCGGGCCCTCATCGACAGGTCAGTGCTTTAGTTCTTTGCCCCCAGACATCGCAAAATACGCTGTGCTGCGTCCACGCAGATGGTGACGTTGCTGATACTCAGATCATGAGGTTGAAATGCTTGGAGCTGTGCTCGCTCTAGGCAACTTTGAGAATAGAGTTTTTAAAACTAATACTGTTTGTATTTAAATTTGTTTAAATATTTTACCTGGTAAATTTGCACTTTGCACTTTGGAATCGAGGATTTTAAAAACAATTACTGCTTGTACAGTATTCCATATTATAATACTTTACCTGCTTATTATGTGCCATTTCCTCTTGACTGTAATGCTTGACCGCAGTGCCTGTCAGTAAGAGCGGGCCCGCATCGACAGGTGAGCGCTCTAGTTCTTTGCCCCCAGACTACTCAAAAATACGCGATGCTGCGTCTGCGGAGTGGGCGCGCACAGCTGGTGCGCCACCGGTGCGCCAAAGGCAAGCACGTCCGCACCAATCGGTGCCCAGAGAACGCCCTGCGCGAGTCCCCCTGCCCGTTTTTTCCCCCAGAGTTACTCGCAAGCCGAACTCATGAACTTGAATTTAGGTGAGTGTTATAGGCCTTCATTGTTGATTCATTATGACAACCACAGCCTCAATAGGCGTAAGTCTTGTGGCTGGGTGGCAGTGCATCAGCCTATCATGACCCCAAGCTGACGCAGGGCTCCGCCTCTTCTGAACACGGAGAGTAACAGTGGCACCGTAGGGATCGGAAGGCCGCAAACATCTCTAATAGGCCAAGGTGTTCGCACTGAGGCAAGCAACAGTGGGCTGAAGAGTTCCCGGGGGCTAGTACAAACTCATTCAGGTGCTTCCTGTTAAACACAAGATCGATGAAGAAGCATATGCACAAGTTAGAATGCCTGATTCAACTATCAGCCCCTGATCTTGTTTTCCTAACAGAAACTTGTGCAAACAATGCTTCGGAATCGGACTGGAATGTGGCAGTGCCAGCGGGATACCAGGTAGCATGTGCAGAAAGGGTGGGAAAAAAGAGGGGGGGGCGATTTCCATAATCTCTCAGTTCCACTATAAGGTGAGGACAGAGCCTGTTAAATCAATAGAAGCTGAGGCATTGACATTTAGCATCTATGATAATAAAATTATGCTCTTCCCAGCTGTACTTATCTGTAGGACATCAGGGGCAAGGTCCCCCTTTACCAATGCAATTCAGACTTTTCTGGAATTCATGTTTAGATACCCCTACCTTTACAGCTTTAGGGGATTTCAACTTCCACCTTGAAGCTAACAATAATCCTGCGACTGACAAGTTGGTGGATAATTTCTCAGGCTATGGATTGAGGCAAATTGTAAGGGAGCTGACGCACTTAGCAGGCCACACACTGGACGGCATTTTCACCAATAACCAGCATATTAAGTTGGTCAGTGTGATGCCGGTACCATGGTCCAATCACTTCGCTATACATTTCAATGTAACGACTCCTATCACTAGTAGACATCACCGGAATAGACCTCCCAGGGTCAAATGCCACCACTGGAATTCTATCCAAAAATCGGAACTAGAAGCAGCCTTGGCTGGGAATCCCCCTATGGACTTAGACCTGAACAGGGCAGCCTGTCACTTTGTTGACTGGATAAGGACAGCAGTAAATAGGATTGCTCTGGAAGTAACTAGACACTGCCAAATAGGAGACCCTGTGGTTTACTATTACTAAATGGAGTCCAAGATACTGACTAAAGCCAAGCAGTGCGGGGGCAGACAGGTTTGTGAGCAGTCCTAATTTGTCAGTTTATAATGGCAAATGAATATATAGGTCACTTTTCATACTGTGTACCCAAATATTACACGATAAACAAATCCACCAAAGATAAAAGGAATATATATCAAAAAGTACAATTTATTATAATACCTCCCTTCAGGGTTACAATCTAAATTAATAAAGTACATTAAAATCAATTTTCCACATAGTGGAAAAATATGATAAAAAAGTCAAAAGAAAGAGTCGACGCGGCGTTTCGGTGTTCTTTTACAATATTCACAGCTTCATCAGGACATTTTGACATTTGGTTGGCAATCTAAAAATTTAAACGACAGTATTTTAGGTAATTTGTAATTAGGCAGATCAACAAAATACAAAGTGTTTCTTTTTCTCTTAGTGTTCATATTGCCCTACATGCTCCTGGACCTGTTCCTCTGTGGGGGCCACCCTCAGTATCCTTCTAACAAAAAAATGTTTTATCATGAAACCCTGTTAATAATTAAATAAATCAACGGGGGGTAGTTGGATTGAAGACTATGTCTTCAGAGTTAAGGAAAGTTTTTTTTATAAACAAATACCTTAATTTCTGAAGCTTCTGTTTAAATTTAAAAGACTTCTACAACAACTGGAAACTTGTGTACATCTGTTTCTTATGATCATGTGGTACCTTGATAGAGGAAGAAAAATATCCACAATTATCTATCTGGTCACCCCTAGTATCTGGTGATTTATGATATATATTTCATTCATAATTATTTACCTGAAATGAGGTAACTACATAAAAATGATTAGGACACGGAGGAGCCACCGGAATTTTCTCTCGGGTCAGTTTCAAAGACTCTGGATCCCTTAGTCAATTCGGAATCACTATATATAGGATATGACACATTGTATAAGAGTCTCTTCCTGAGATTAAGTAGAATCCAAAAAATATATATTAATAAAAATGAATCCCCTGCTTACCGAGTTTATGCATTCATTTTTGTGAAGCCAATGTGATAAGTTGATCCCTTGTCTGGTTTTAAAATCGCTTCTTGTTTTTCTTACACTTATTGAAGTGAATGAAATACATAATGATCGATGTGCTAGTTCTAACGGTTATTTGATAAGTTTTTACTGGCACATATTACTATAAGTCTACAAAGGCTTATTTTGAGAAACTCGGTCACTGTTCATCTTTGTAGGTGGGTATTTATAACTTAAAAGTATGGCCCGTAAATAAACATGCAAAAGTCCGTGTTTGTCTTAGCATTTTAAACTTTTTAAACATGGGACCTAGAGCATCGCCACGAGGTCAGTTACTCATGGTGTTGTTGACCCTCGTCAGCTCTTAGACATGACGCGGTAACTGCTGGTCAGATTTCTAAATGTTTTACCGCGTACTCTGATTCAAGTGGGAAAATTACTGAAAAGCTTATTAGTGAGACCGAGGCTTCTTGAGATAATCTCTCTGATTCACAGCACATTCCCCTTAGTATAGGTTGGCGGAGCTCAACACTATTTCTGCGCACATTTCCTAGATTAGCGTGACACCAGAACTGTAACTAACATTAGGGTTACGGCATCGAGGTGCTCCTATCTAGTTACGGCTCACATACCTTTATGGTTTAATTCGGCCTCCCTACTCCTCCGTGTTAGAGTCCTCCGGGAAATTAATAACCGGCGTTCGGAACCAGCATTTATGCTGCCACTTCCGTTTGTGACCCGGAAGAAGATGTTTAATCAATTGATATCATTTTCCTAGATTTTAAATTATTTTAGGATGGTATTTTTCTATCTCTCCTGGGCTGTATCTAGGGAACTTGGCTATCGGGTTTAAGTAAATAGTTAGGTTATTTTTACTCTCTGGTCATTAAAGGATCGTCTTGCGACCCGGAAGTCGCCCAAAATATTCATGATTCTTTTCGAATACTGATGATAATTGCTTACAAATTAATTTCCTCTTTGTGTGTTATGCTTTCTAGAGGAACCTGAGGGGACATATATTAATTTTTTCTTTGAGCGCGCTATCTGCGACTCTGTTTGATATCAAAGTCCCGATCTGTTTTTAGCGGCCATCTTGGATTGGGGAGGGTTGGGCATTACTTATATCCAAAATCGACAGATACTACGTCCCGTGTTTTTATATGAGATTCATTATATTTAAATTAACTCATCTCATTTCAATATTCTAAAATATTCTCCTTCTTTTCTCATTTATGATAACATTTTATGGTGAGAAAGACATAGAATTTTTTTTTTTGTGAATTGTAAACATTACAGTTGTGCCTATTCCCGATAAGATTTCTGACACAATCGATCTAATTTAAACACGAAAATATTTGTGCAAAACATATAAAAACACATTGCCATATCTATAACCGGGTTTGGCTTTAGAATGATGATTTCGTCTTATGTTCCAAGATTGTTGTTAAAAACCCATCCCATCCTTTCCCTAACTATTTGTGCAATACATTAGTGATAAACTTTGTTAGGGTTCAATACATTAATGATAAACGTTATAGGGATCCAACTTGGAATGAGAAAAACTGTATCTATAATTTGCATAAACGTCCAGTAATAGAAAACATTACATCATTAATATAATATCGAGAGTACTCAATACAACTGTTGTAAAGGATGCTATTTACATCTGTGTTCATTGTACAGTCTAAATACAGATCTAGAAATCCCTTTGGGATGAAACAATTCCATGTCTTACAAGATCAATCTTTCCCATTCCTCTTTGTTATTCAGGCCACTCCTAAAGGTGTTAAAGAGGGACATATAAAATTGCTCTCTCTTTTTCCTTTTAGTCTGAATGTCGCCTTTTCTGAGGTTATGCTGCATTACTTCTATGCCACACCATTTTAAGTCCTCAATCGTATGATTGTGGGACAGCCAATGTTCCACTAGTGGCGCTGTTTTCTTTTTAGTTCTAATGGCTGACTTGTGCTCTGTGATTTGTGTTTTAATTTCTCTAGAAGTTTCGCCTATGTAAGACTTGTTACATGGACAGAGTACAAAGTAGACCAAATTTTTAGTTCTGCAATTTATAAAACTTTTTATTCTGTGCTTGATGCCGTTATGTTCAATAGTATTCACTTTCATTAGTGTTTCACAGTTGGTACACAGGTAAAGGCCTTTTATCAATGGTTTGTTGGCTTTCAGTTTTGTCATCCCTGAACGTGTGGACTAAGCAGTTTCTCACAGTTTTATTTCTTCTAAAGCTAAACATGGGTTTTGGGATTTTTGTATCGCTTTTATCATTTAAGAGTGACCAATTTCTATGTATTATATTTTTTACTTTATTACTGGCTACACTGAAATTTGTAACAAATATAAGTCTATCATTTGAGATTTCTGTTTGTTTGGGTTCTCTTGAGAACAGGGAATCTCTGTCATAATATTTTGCTCGCTTGTAAGCTCTTCTGATTAGGTGTTTTGGATATCCTCTCTCTTTTAGTTTTTGTGATAAAACATCCGCATGTCTATTAAAATCTCTAATATCTGTGCAGTTTCGTCTTATTCTTAAGTACTGGCCAAAAGGAATATTATCCTTTTGGCTTCTCGGATGGTTACTATTGTAATGTAATAGAGTGTTGCGATCAGATGGTTTAGTGTAGAGCTCGACCGTTTTTATCTTGGATGTTGATATCCAAAAATTCAATGCTCTTTTTATTACACTTGGAGGTGAAATATAAATTCACATCTCCAAGGTTTAGCCAGCTGATGAAGTTGGTCAGGTCTTGAACGGTTCCTGTCCAGATGAAAAAAATATCATCTATAAACCTTGACCAGCAGGTTACATTTTCAAAAAAAGGAGCTGCATTATTAAAAACATGCTTATTTTCAAAGGCCGCTACATATAAACAGGCCAGACTGGGAGCACAGGTGGCTCCCATGCTGGTGCCTTTGACTTGTTTATAGAAATCATTTTTAAACAGGAAGATATTGTTTTTCAGAATAATAGTCACACATTCGATTATAAAAGTTGCATGACTATTCAGGTCCCCTTCATCAGTGCTCAGGAGGCCCTCTAACATCTTGATGGTATCATCCTGGGGGATGTTAGTGTAGAGGGCCTCTATGTCTAATGTCACTAGCCACTGGTTTTGAATGTCATAAGGGTAACCTTCCACTTTTTCTATTATGCAAGTGGTATCTTTGATGTAGGCCTGTTGGACAGTTACTAGTGGTTGTAAAAACTTGTCCACATACTTGCTTAGTGGTTCTGTCACTGAGTTTATACTAGACACTATTGGTCGCATGGGTGGGTCTAATAGGTTTTTATGGACTTTAGGGAGTCCATACAATGCAGGTATTATGGGGCTTTGTTTTTAAGAAATCTGAATTCATCTTCGCATATAATTTCGTCTTCCTTTGCAAAGTCTAATAAGGCACTCACTTTTAAAATTAATGCATTCCACTCATTTCTATTGGATTTACAATAATGATCAGTGTTATTTAGAAGAAGCATCATTCTTCTATTATAGTCTTCTGTGTTCATAAGGACAATGCTGCCTCCTTTGTCTCCTGGTTTTACTGTGAGTCTTTTGTTATTTTCAAGGCTTCTAAGTGCTATGTTTTCTGCTTTGCTTAAATTGTTGTTCCCTCTTATTGGTTGTACTAGTAAATCAGCTATATTACTTTCCACTACTTGTTCGAATGAATCAACTTTTTTATGAACCATACCTATGGTTGGTGTCCAATCTTATTTTAATCTAAGCCTTGATTTATTCACTGGCCGATCTCTCTGCTCTTTACCTTTAAAGAAGTTATGTAGTCTGGTAACTAAACACTCACAGAGAAGGCTTGTGTCCTCACCTTGGTATTCAGTAGAGCTGAGATCTATTAAAGCCAAATGCAGACGCATTCAACGCCTCTGGAGAACAGACTATAGCGATGATCACAAAAGACTATAAGTTAGCACTAGACGAATACAGGCAGCAATAAAAAAACGCAAAAACTGTATATTTCACAGCGAAAATTCAGGCGGCTAATACTTCCTCGAAGGAGCTTTGTAAAACAGTGATAGCTGTAGCAAAGCGTCCGCAGGATAGCCAGTTTGTGCCTGATCAAATCTTTGTGGATAAGATTGCTGACTTTTTCCAGAACAAAGTGCAGACAGTTTATAATGAACTTTATGAGATAGCACTTAACACTACAGAGAGCAGAGAAGACCCGTTGAAGGACAATTCCAGGTATGATGGGCTGACGCACTTCTCTGTTATAGCGGCAGAGAGCGTGACTGATCTACTATTACAGACTACGTCCGGCTCGCCCACAGACCCCTGCCCCCGCATATCCTTCACCTGGCTTCAGGGGGTATTAGTGCCCATTTTATACCCCTCCTGAATGAGGTGATTAATTTAGGGGTCTTTCCACAGCACTGGAAAAAAGCCTGCATAAAGCCGATCCTGAAGAAAGACACTTTGGACCCTATGGATGTGAAACACTACCACCCAATATCACTATATCTGTCTCACTATCTAGACTGTAATAACATCCTAGATCCCACTCAACAGGGATTCAGAAGGTGGTGGACGGGGGGGCGGGGGCAGAGCCGTCCTCATCCTGCTTGACTTGTCAGCAGGGTTCGATACCGTGAACCATGCGGTATTGCTGCGCTGGCTGAGAGCAGCAGATATTAGAGAGACGGCTCTGACCCTACAAACATCCTTTTTGACATCCAGGGAACAAGTGATTCACTTGGAGGGCTTCAAGTCAAGAAACCTATGCCTTCCCTCTGGAGCCCACAGGCGTCAGCTTTGTCACCAACGCTGTTTAACTTATACGTCACCTCTCTGGCAAGGTTAATAAAAGATCATGGTCTGTCCTTAGTTTCTTATGCAGACGATACTCAGATAGTGGTATTGTTCACACAACGGGTGGACGAAATGACAGCAAAGTTCCGTAACTGTCTAAATGCTGTCATGGCCTGGATGTGCACAAATTTCCTAAAACTCAATACCGAAAAAACTGAGGCCATTGAGTTTGGGCGGAGTCCCTCTATATGGAGCCAACTATGGTGGCCCTCAGATGCTGGGAACTATCCGGTCCCTGGGCCCGATTCACAGAATGAACTTAAGACTCAATCCTAAACTTACTACTATTTTGGTATTCACAGAATGCACTTACTACTTTTGGCATTCACAGAATGAACTTACTACTTTTGGTATTCACAAACGTTAGGATTTTGTGTTAAGTTTGTCTTAAGACAAACTTAAGACAAACTTAAGACAGATTTAAGACAGACTTAAGACAGACTTAAGACAAAATCCTAACTTAAGTCTGTCTTAAGTGTGTCTTAAGTTTGTCTTAAGACAAACTTAAGACAAAATCCTAACTTCTGTGAATACCAAAAGTAGTAAGTTCATTCTGTGATTGCCAAAAGTAGTAAGTGCATGCTGTGAATACCGAAATAGTAGTAAGTTTAGGATTGAGTCTTAAATTCATTCTGTGATTCGGGCCCCCTGTGTCTAAGGCCAGTAACCTTGGATTCATGTTTGACAATGAGCTCAAGTTCTCAAACAAATTAATCAGGTATCCTCTGCCTGCTTCTTCACTCTGAAAGTGCTACGCAAAATCCTGCCGTTCATCCCTCTAACTCTCAGGAAAATGGTTGTTGGAACTCTTGTGCTCTCAAGAATTGATTATGGCAATGCCTTATATCTGGGATCAGACAAAGGCCAGATCGCCAAACTGCAGTCTTTGCAGAATGCAACAGTTCGCGTGTTGCTAGACCTCCCTAAACATCATTCCACGTCAGCCAACATTAAAAAGCTCCATTGGCTACCAGTTTGGCAGCAAGTGGATTTTAAAGCATTTTGCCTAACGCATAAGGCTTTATATGGAGGGGGAGCCATGGACTTGCAACATCTATTCAATTCCATTGCAGTATCTATATGCCACAACGCAATCTTATGTCAGCCAATACAGGTCTGCTATTGGTCCCTAACATAAAAAAGCCAAAAGGACTGGCAGGAGTTTTTCCTACAGAGCGGCCAATCTGTGGAATTCTCGTCCGTCTACGATCAGGCTACAACCAAATAGGGCTCTCTTCAGGAAACGGGTAAAGACCTGGCTTTTCCCCTCAAGCCATTAGGGCAGCGAGCCTGGGTAGCAGCATCCAAACACTTCAGCGCCAAGACGCCCCGGCAATCACACGCTTTATATGTGTTTCAGTGGATCACTGAAACAATATCGATGTCAAAAATATAGAACTACCATAATATCGAGTAAAAAATATAGAATGCCAAAATATCAACTTCCTATCTCCAAACAGGTAAGTACAAAAATATCAAATCAAAAATATCAATGTAAAAAATATAGTTAGTCAAAATATTGAATTTTTTAAAATGCTTTAAAGTAATTAAAAATGAATTAAATAATAAATATAATTAACTTTAACATACTTAAAATACTTAAATAATTTTAAAATTAATAAATAATTAATGTAAGTAAAAAAAAATACCAATTGATTATTAATACATATATATATATATATATATGAATGTAATTTAATTAAAAATATAAAATATTTTGACTGTAGTATAGCGGAAAGGGTAAAATTTACTATTACCACTCCAGTGAGTGCAACAGTAGAGAAAGAGTTGGATAGCGTAGGGGTAAAAATTATTATTCACACTCCAGTGAGTGCAACAGTAAGGAAAGCGTTGGATAGCGGGAGGGTAAAAATTACTATTCCCACTCCAGTGAGTGCAACAGTAGGGAAAGCGTTGGATAGCTTAGTGGTAAAAACTACTATTCCCACTCCAGAGAGTGCAACAGTAGGGAAAGCGTTGGATAGCGTAGGTTTAAAAATGACTATTCCCACTCCAGAGAGTGCAAAAGTAGGGAAAGCATTGGATAGCGGAGGGTAAAAATTACTATTCCCACTCCAGAGAGTGCAACAGTAGGGAAAGCGTTGGATAGCGTAGAGATCAAAATTACTATTCCCACTACAGAGAGTGCAAGAGTAGGGAAGGCGTTGGATAGTGGGAGGGTAAAAATTACTATTCCCACTCCAGTGAGTGCCAGTAGGGAAAGCGTTGGATAGCGTAGGGGGAAAAATGACTATTCCATCTCCAAAGAGTGCAACAGTAGGGAAACCATTGGATAGCATAGGGGTAAAAATTACTATTCTCACTCCAGTGAGTGCAACAGTAGGAAAGTGTTGGATAGCGTAGGGGTAACAATTACTATTCCCACTGCAGGGAGTACAACAGTAGGGAAAGCGTTGGATAGCGTAGGAGTAAAAATTACTATTCCCACTCCAGTAAGTGCAACAGTAGGGAAAGCTTGGATAGCATAGGGGTAAAAATTACTATTCCCACTCCAGAGAATGCAACAGTAGGGAAAGCGTTGGATAGCGGGAAGGTAACAATTACTATTCCCACTCCAGAGAGGGCAACAGTAGGGAAAGCGTTGGATAGCGTAAGGGTAAAAATTACTATTATCACTCGAGTGATATCACTACCTATTAATACAAATTAATTACCAATTAACAATTAATTAATTAACAATTGAAAAATAATCAACAATTAATAAAAAATAAATACCAATAAATATATTTAAAAATTTAAATAATTACATTTAAATTACTTCCCACCCTATTCCCCTATAAACCCACAACCCGCTACAGTAAATAAATTAACAAAATTAACATAATTATCAATTAATAAAAATTAATGACCAATTAAAATTGAATTAATTACCAATTAAAAATTCATTCGGGATAAATACCAATAAATAAATTAAAACATATAATCAATTATAATTAAATTACTTCCAACCCTATTCCCCGATATAAACCCACAACTCGCTACAGAATTAAATTACGCAAACATTAAATACCATAAAATTCATTACACTTTTCAAACATATACAAACATAAAAAAACTTTTAAAAATTCGATATTATTAAAAAATCAATATATTTAACATCTATATTATATACTTCGATATTTTGACTTTCTATATTTATGTAAATCAATATTAACTTACCTCAAAATCGATATTTTTGTAGTCTATATTCTGTTCATTCGATATTTTGTCCATTACATTCGATATTTTTGTTGTCTATACTCTGTCTATTCGATATTCTGTCCATTCTATATTTTTTACTCGATATTTTGAGCGTATACCTGTTTCAGTCAGTCAGCCAGTCAGTTTACTGCCAATTCCTCTAGGCATTTAAAACTACTTGCCAAGCCTTAAACTCTTTTTTTATTACACATAAGTAAGACTCCTTGTTTTCCATTTCTACAGATTTTTACAGATAAATACAGACAGAAAACATTATTTTCTTGTCTGTATTTATTTTTAAATGTGGATAAAAATGGAAATTGGGATGCTTTTTGAGTAATTCTAAATACAGTCTGTCATGACTGCCACGCCAATAGATGTGTGGATTGATAGACAAGGGGGTTAAAAACGAAAGGAATTTTAGTAAAGAGGCTTTAATAACAGTAGATATGTACAAGGTTGATATTGAAATTTGCATATTTTCATATGAGTGCACTGATTTTTCTTCTGCTGGTGTTCACAGCCTTGAAACATGCCAGACATTTCAGCATCAGTACATATTTATTTTTTTAAATAAATGTGGAAATATACTAATTTCAGCAAATGTTTCCATAAAACCCAAAATAAATATGGATAAATACAGATGGAAATGGCAAAAAAAAAAACATAAAACCGGGAGCCCTACACATAAGTCACCGCTAAGTTAGGCGCTAGGTAGCCCATAGGGCAGGGTGTTTTGTAAGTAAAAGGTAGGTAATGTACTTTTACGTTTTGCATGTCCTGATAGTGACAAACACCTACATTTGTTTTTCGCTACTGTTAGACCTACTGCTCTCATAGATTAGCATTGGAATTTTCTTAATACACTTTTAAGCTGCAATTCCTGATCAGACCGAAATAGCTGCATCATGTTTTATGTCTTTGGAAGGGTAATGAAAAATCCTCTTTAATGGTAAACTTGCATTTAACATTACTATTTTAGAAATGCCACTTTTAGAAGTTGATAAACAACTAAGGGTTGGCTCTAATCAGTAAGGCTGAGCCGTCATAATAAATAACAAAAGAGGGTTGCCAGTACTGATAACATACAGGTAATATAAATTCAAACACAGTACTTGAAGAAAAATTCAAGACCGGGTGCTAGTTAATAGCTTTTTATTCTTATTTATGATTTTATCATCAAGGAAAGCTTTTTTTCATATTCAAAACACACACATGTAAGGCATATTAAATAAGGAATGAAAAAGGGGAATCATTCATAGTATCAAGCATGTCACAACCGTACAACAAGCAACCATTCATGGGGAGAAGGGGATACACTAGATAAGAGAGCTATACAATTTACACAAGCAAGTGTTATTTACAATATAATACAAGACAACAAAACGAAAGAAGCCAACGTCTGCACAACACTTAAACAGTATTTTCAATTGTTTTTTTGTCAGATCTAACGTACATTCCTGTGTTCCAGTGTCAAAAGTATTTTAGAAAAAATTATTGAAAAAAAGAGGTAATGTACACAAGTTAGTGGTAAGCAACAATAATCATGACATTCACGCTTATCACTGTAGCAGACGAAAATATGGCTGGGGCCTACGCGTTTCGAATCCCATAGACTTGTAGGGATTCTCTTCAGGGCCTTTGGTGTTCTCACCAAGCAAAGAGATTGCGGGAGGTGGACCTCAGCTTTCTAGAATGGATTATTACAGAAGGCTACTGCGCATGTACCAGCGTGTAGTGCTGTCCCAGACGCCGCCGAATCCAACTTGGACTTTCAGATCAGTTTATCACAAATCTTTGCTGGCTGCTTAAAATGGTTATAGCGGCGCCCTGACGCTAAAGGTTCACGCTACCTGCCCTTCGCGGTCAATATGCCTGAGATGTGCTAGCGCGACAAGTGCCGCCTCGTACGTCTTCCATCAAAAGGCTCCTTTGATTCATAGTGAAAAAACACACGCCGAAAAAACTGATACTTTTTTCCTCTGGACTTATTTCGATGTTTATCACAAGTGAACATCCCCGGACAGCACGCACAGCTCCCTCCACCTACGTTTAATTAGGTTCTCCTCCATTAAAATTGAGTTATTTTATCCTCACATTGAGAATATATCATCTTAATGAAAGAGATTCTGTAATAATCCATTCTAGAAAGCTGAGGTCCACCTCCCGCAATCTCTTTGCTTGGTGAGAACACCAAAGGCCCTGAAGAGAATCCCTACAAGTCTATGGGATTCGAAACGCGTAGGCCCCAGCCATATTTTCGTCTGCTACAGTGATAAGCGTGAATGTCATGATTATTGTTGCTTACCACTAACTTGTGTACATTACCTCTTTTTTTCAATAATTTTTTCTAAAATACTTTTGACACTGGAACACAGGAATGTACGTTAGATCTGACAAAAAACCAATTGAAAATACTGTTTAAGTGTTGTGCAGACGTTGGCTTCTTTCGTTTTGTTGTCTTGTATTATATTGTAAATAACACTTGCTTGTGTAAATTGTATAGCTCTCTTATCTAGTGTATCCCCTTCTCCCCATGAATGGTTGCTTGTTGTACGGTTGTGACATGCTTGATACTATGAATGATTCCCCTTTTTCATTCCTTATTTAATATGCCTTACATGTGTGTGTTTTGAATATGAAAAAAAGCTTTCCTTGATGATAAAATCATAAATAAGAATAAAAAGCTATTAACTAGCACCCGGTCTTGAATTTTTCTTCAAGTACTGTGTTTGAATTTATATTACCTGTATGTTATCAGTACTGGCAACCCTCTTTTGTTATTTACTTTTAGAAGTTGGGCATTTCTCTGCTCTTACTGCTCTGTGTGCCTTGCAGCCTGTCTTCAATACACGTCTGTGTTGGGTGACAGCTACACTTGGTGCATTCCCTCTAAACAGCCACAAACACAGGAAGGGTGGGTGTGACAGAGAACTCATTTTCATTCTTCTGCATTCTGATAGCTCTTCCTGGGCAGGAAAAGGGAGGGGGCCTGACACACCTGTATAGGCAGTGCCCTGTTCCCCATACAAAGGGCTGATTATGGGGGGCGTGGTCAGCTGCTGAGCATGGCAGACATGAGCTGAAGGAGCTCCGTCCCCAGCCCTGATACTCTGCTAATTATCCTGCATTCCGCTGGACCCGCAAGGCCAGGACATCCCCCCTGGAACGGCGGACCTTCCTTGGACCCGGTGACTGTATCTTGGGCGCCTTCATTAGAACAGTCTGGCTGCAATCTGCGCTGCTCCGGATGGCCGGGGCAGCGTCGGGGAGAGAGGAGGAGCTGGATGTGCTGAGGGGTGACCGGGACCACAGCTGAGAACCCTGCTGCTTTAACAGCACTCAGGAGAGAAGCGGACATCAAGGTTGTTACTCCTAATTGGAGTCGCTTTGGGAGGTGACGGTGATGAACGTTGTTGGGAACTGCTGCGTCACGTCAATGACTGCTGGGCGGAAAATGGCGGACACGGTTGATTGTGCCTGACACCAGCGTGATTGAGGCCCCGGGTAAGAGGAACCCAAACGTGTGGAGGCGCGCTTGCAAAAGACCTGAGGGCGGCGGCCAGCGAGGACCGCTGTTGCATTCCCTCCTCCTGATTGTGCTGGGTATTACCGGCTGCAGGGGTGGAGACCGGCAAGGAGGAGTTGCCCGAGAAACTGGGTGGGGGAATCACTGGTATTGAGATGGTCATAGCTGCTCCCTGGGGCATGAATGGAACTACATTTCATGGCCTGCATCCTTAGTAACACTTGACGCACGCTGTTTGCACTCTGATGAATGCGCAATGCCCTTGAAACGCTGAACAACACGCTGAGACAGAACCCACTGATGGACATTGGCATTCCGGCTCCCGGAGACACAAGAGCTGCTACTGCTGCTATCCACCCGCTTACTACCCAGGCTGCAGGAAGGCGCCCTGGCGTGGTTTGAGGGTGCAGCTGGGCCTATTACTACCAAGGCTGCTTCAATATTTGTGAGGGCCATAGTGGGTTTCGGCTGAAATGGCGCACTGAGGAATGTGCAACCCCTAAGTGCAGGGCTCTGTGGACCTGTGGCATAAGGAACCAAGGCCTACGGAAGTGGCTTGAGTGCACTGATAACCTGTGCTGAACTGTGAGGCTGTAATGCATGGTGTAGTGCCCCAGAGGCCCCCCAAGTGCCCACCCTGGAGCAACGACAGACGGGCGGACGCTGCGGCGCAATGGGGAGCAATCAGAAGAAACAAGCGGATGCCGCAGCGGACGGTGAAATGCAACACACATTTGGCAGTGACCCCTCCAATGCTTCAGACAGTGATGTGATTCCCCCTACTGGTGTGGACCCCCATGATGCTAAACTGGATTTGATATTGAAAGAAATACAGGACTCATGAATGACGCTGGAAGCGCGCATGGGAGCGATGCCTACTAATCTCAACCTACTACAAGCGGATCACAAAAAACTTGCAGACAAGGTCAAATCGAACAAACTAGCGTTGGATGATCTCATCCCCCAGCAGACTCAGCACTCCACTCAACTCAAACAATTTCAACTTCAATTGCAGGACAGGGTGGATGACGCGGAAGGGACGTCCTGCCGCAATAACGTTCGCATCCTTGGAATGCCGGAGCGCAGTGAGGGAGCCAACTCTACACAGTTTGTGGAAGACTGGCTGAGAGACCATGTGGCGACTGAGAGCCTGACATCCTTGTACATCGTGGAGAGAGCGCACCGGGTGCCTTCCAGACCTCCTCAACCGAGTGCACCACCCCGCCCGCTGATAGCTCGCATTCTGCACTACAAGGATCGCAACACTATACTGCGGGCTGCCAGAGAGAACGCCCTGGTGCATTTTGAGAACAAGTCAATCTCTCTCTATCCGTGGTTTTACACCGGCAGGTCAGAAAGCTAGAGCTACATTTTTGGGAGTGAAGAAAAACGTACGTGAACGCAATCTGAAATATGGGCTATTGTTCCCTGCTAGGCTGAAGGTCGTCCACGGACAAAAAACGTACTTTTTCGACAATCCAGAGGAGGCGGCGGACTGGCTCGAAATAACTTTCACTCCAGAGACTTCCCAGACTTCACTCCCGTCGGGCAACTCCGACGTACCTCCCCTATGCGGTCGACCGGACTGCTCCACCCGGGAAATGACGTTCATAAGATTAACATGGACACTGGAGCAATGTCAGAACAGATCACAACTAGCCAGCAAGATGCACTCCTTACAGCGGCAGCTCTGGCTGCTCATGATGCCCGGGCTGCTCATGATGCCCGGGCTGCTGCGGCCTCGGAGCACTTATCAGATGGTGACACAGTGCGTTCTGACTCTGAACGTAGCATAACACTGTTTCCCTCGATTACGCCTCAGGTTGCCAGGGACTTCTAGGGTCGTTCTCCGAGACAGCTAGGAGTGGTAAAGTATACAGTGACTTTGCAAAATGTGCTATGGAGGGTGGCTGCTTTGTGGGTCCAGAGAGTAACTAAGCTTTATAGGGTAGTGTGCTGATGTAACAAAGATATACCTGAATGAGTAATATGTTGTACTTATGAACTATCGCAGTCTTGGCCTATACCCCCAGGCGATTGCGTTGATGCCTTTATTGTTTGTATTCCATGTTGGATTTTTGTTTAAAGTTTGATTCCACACAGGGAATGTCATGGATGTACGATATTGATGTGACGTGATATTCTACATTGCTTGTCAATCTGTGTACTAGGCAATGCAATTCTGTGTCCATATCTTGCTGTGTGCTGTCCGGCTCAATGCTGTGTGCCATTCATTAAAAACACATTTAAAAAAAAAATAAAAAAGGCCGATTACCCATTACTGATAGTCTGGAGACAGGGCTGGGAATAAAGCGAGGCCGGTGCACCTCATGGGCTGCTTTGAAATCACCCTCACTTCAAGAAGAAGAACTCTGTCAGAAATAAAGACTGCTGTGCTACAAGGATTGCCACTGCGATTGACTTGTGTTCTGGAATAACTGCTTTGTCTGCTTTGCTGTGCTGTCCTGCTGCCTGCTGATCTCTCCCCTTCTGAGGGAAATGACTGGACCCATCTCACTTGAACCCAGAGTGACTAGGGGCTTACTGGCTTGACCCCTGTTCTGAAGTCTCAGGGCCATCAAAGTCTTCCTTCAACCCTGAAAAAGCACTTGGACTCTGCCATCTGTGAGTCCTAAACTGCCAAGTCCTAGAACTTGTAAGCGTGGCTTCTGCTGTACAGAACTATCAAAATCGATGCAGTGACAATGTTGCACCAATTGAAACTGATGCATTGCCCTTCGACACTGATGCAGGAGCTGATCAATGACTTTGCTTCGACGAACTGCACAGCTCGACGACGGCAGACAGCACGGCCTGATAACAACACATCACCTGCATTGTAAAGCGGTTCGTTGCGAAGCCTTCATTGCCTGTGCAGATCTGAAATGACGCATTGAGTCCTCTACGCCAACTCTTCCTCCATTCAAAGTACATTTCCAGCAAAACCTGCGTGAGTCGTGTAACTGGGATATCCTCCATCAGGGTCACCTTTTGATTTACCCTGGCTAAGAGTGACTTCAAGTAATCCCTGAGCACCTATTTGCTTCTAAGCACTGCATTTTGATTTAATCTTTAAAATGAATAACTCCTGTTCTACTTATTGTATTTTTGTTTTTTTGGTCTTGTTCTATTCATAAATATATAATATAGTTTGCTGTGTTGAGTATTTGTGTGTTGTTGTCATTGGGTTACTGTGTGTGTTATCAAATACTTTACACAGTGCATATTTAGATAATCCTGACTGCTCTGTGCAAAACTTCCAGAGTGTGAGGACAGGTTATCTTTTAGTGTGTATCTAACTTACCCTGACTAGAGTGGCGCTTCCTGCTTGTACGGAGTGCATACTCAGATAACCTGGAACCCGATTTCTAGCAGAGCCTTTTTGCAGTATCACTCCCAACATTTTGGACTGATGCTGCTGATTTCTTGACTCTGAGAGTGCACTGATCCCTGCTAACCAGACCTAGGTGCAAGTGCTCTGATCCTTAAAACGTGTATGTATGATTAGCCCACCCACAATTGGCATACGTTAACTTACTTATAAGTCCCAAGTATATGGTACCAGGGGTAACCAGGGCCTGTAGGATAAAGTATCCCTGGTGGACTGCATCACTTATTGTGGCAAAGCAGAGCAAAACTCGTAGGCTGCCATTACTGGCTGGCAGAGCCGTTTTCGAACTACTAACTTGACTTTGCCATTTAAATGAATGATAAAGTCCATACCTTTTTTTTTAATATATTTGTCACACCTACTGTAGGCCTATTGTGCCCTAAGGCAGGGTTCCAAATATTAAAAAGTAGGAAATATGTTTTATACTTCAAGTCAAAACGCCAAATTGTAAATTTTCCTGCCCACTAAAGACTGGACTCCATCTGCTGATCATTGGGTTAGCAAACAGGGGACACAATCGCTTGATTGCCACTGACCGATAAAGCACAGCTTGTGAGACCGAGTAGCAATGGTCAAAAGTTGCACCCACATCTGCTGGACCCAAGAGAGTTGTCGGAGTTCAGTTTGGTTGCCCAAGTCAGACATGAGCCTCAATGAAAGGGAACTGCTGTTTCAGTATAACCGGAGACCAGTAGACCTGTGCCGACAGTTTTTTTGGCTAAAATTCAACCAGACTTTGAGGCACATCGATCTCTGTGCCAAAGTCACCCAAACTTGTTGGTGGACCAAGGGTTGGCTCCAGAAAGGTCCCTGTCAACCCGATCAGCATCTTCAGCATCCTGTATCTGTTGCATCAGGACCACTCCAATTATGCACATGGTGGTTCGTCCATAGAACCTGTAACTGGACTGGCGACTGCTTTGACTACAAAGTAACTGTGCTGCCAAGCCTTATGCAGCCCTACGACTTGCTCCCAGCTGGAGTTGGTTATAAAAAGCAGGCTGGAGTAACCAAACTCAACTTTACAGAAGTTTCCAAAAGTTTTCAAAGTAATGGCTAAGCACGGTAGTTGCCTTGTGCTTGTTCAACATTTGAATGAAAAGCAGCAATTTATTATTTGCTTGGTAATTTATATTTCCAGAACCCTCCAATGGATTTTTGGTGTCTAAAAATTCATAGAAATAAGAGCTATTTTTCTAAATTGGTATTGGATTTTCTTAGTGTCATGTTTCTTTTTTATTCAACTGTTTTCATACTTCTAAATGCTTCACACTTGTTCCTTTGACAAAGCCTGACTGCTCGAAAGGTCAGCGTTCCTGGCTTGAACTATTGGCTTGCAAATGAACCTGACTGGCCCTAAGACGGGTTTGTGAGTTCATTACATCGTGAGGTCACACAACCACAGCATATAATAAACCACGTTCCTCACAGTCACCCTGGGTACAAGTTTAGATTGTTATTTTGTTACATGGAATGTCACAGGATTAATTTAGTAGGCAAGCTTTTAGGGATGGTTACTCCCGCTGATAAACTGTGATTATAGAAGATTTGTACTGTCAGAATCATTGTTAGTTCCTGTTAGGAGATATATTATTTTGCTTTGCAAAATTTAATTCGGATACTATGCCATTTTATTACTGTATGACTGATGGGTGCTGTTAGACCTGACATCTTTTTGGCGATGTTTCCCCTTTTTGCTTCTGGCCTCCTTGTTTTTGATTGTGTACTGGACTTTGTTTTGCTGGGCACTTTACCACTGCTGACCAGTGGTTAAGTGCATGTTCTCTCTGTCTAAAATGCAATGCATTTGGTTTCTCCATAATTGACATATTTGATTTACTAGTAAGTACCTAGTACAGTGCACTATATGTGCCCAGGGCATGCAAACCAAATACTATTAGTGGGCCTGCAGCACTGATTGTACGACCCACATATGTAGCTTTCCAAAAGTATCTCAAACCTGCCAATACAGAGCCTGTGAGCGCAGTTCTTAACTCTCATATCGACCTGGCAAGTACACTTACTTGCTGGGCTCAAACCTTCCCTTTTACTACATGTAAGATACCCCTTAAGGTAGGCCTTAGATAACCCCAGGGGCGGGGCGGTTTATTTAGGAGGTGGAACATGTGCTTTTAAGTTTTACATGTACTGGTAGTGAAAAAACGCTACAATTGCTTTCACTGCAGCAAGGCCTCTCTTTCCCATAGGTCAGCATTGGAGCTGCCATGTTGCGTTTTTCATGTCTATCTTTCAGTTGGGAGCCAATAGAAAATTAGAGTTTGGTGTCTCTGAAATCACAATTTAAAAACAAATTTTTTAGTGAAGTTGTTTTATAAATTGCAGGTCTGAAAATGTGACTTTTAGAAAGCTGCCACTTTCTTTCTTTAACCATTCGGTGCCACTGCCTGTCCCTAGAATAAACGTATGGGTTGTATGACAGTTGGGCTCTGTGAATTCACCCTAGACAGTCACACACAAAGGGAGCTGTGGTGTGCCCTGCATATCCTGATTGCCCATCACCAGAGTGATATGTCTTCCTGGGCTAGAGTGGTGGGAGGCATTGACACTTGCACCCGAGTAGGGCTGTGACTGTCCCCACACAAAGAACTGCATTCCCTGCTGTAGTGTGTCTGGAGACCGGGCCCTGAAGGTCAGGGTTTTGAACACTACAAAGCCCTTTCTTTGAAGTCTCCCTACTTCAAAGGACACAATATGTATAAGTACTGGAACTCTGACACCATAACAGAAGAAAAACATCTGGAATGAAGACATAGTGCTAGGAAGGCGAGCTGTTGGACTGCCAGGAGGGACTGCCACTTCGCAGCTTGCTTTGCTGTGTTGACCTTCTGTCTGCTGCTTCTTGCCTGGGAGTGAAAGGACTGCACTTTGCTCTCTGCGTCCTGCTTTCTAAAGTTTCTCCAAGGGTTTGAGTTGAGCTTGCCTAGTGATGGAAGCCTCAGGGCCATCAAACACTTCATCTGCAACTTTGCGACGAGCACCTGCGCTCCTCTGCTGTGAGTCCTGACCTGTCAAGTGGTGCCAATCTCAATCCTGGATCCTTGGATTTGATTCTGGTGCTGGAACCAGGAAACTGATGCATCGACTCCAAGGATCACTTCAGAACTGATGCATCCATGCGAAATCTCTGCATCGCCGCAAGCCATGGTCCCCGCTCACTTAGTGCGCAACGCAGCAACGGCGACTTACAATGCAAGTCCTGCAGTGCCTCCTAAGTACTGCCGCTGCAAGAGACTTGTGCAAAAACAACAGTTGATGGACAGAATGCAGAACAATGTCATACATTCACCCCAGTACAGAGATCTGGGCCTAAATCCATCGTTTTTTTGCACTCCACCCCACACCAAGAGACTTGAGCACTGATTCTCCAAAGTCTGTTCCGCACCGCTCCAACTCTGATCCAGTGCCTGTGGCCTGGTAGTTCAGCATCAACTCCATGGAGTCGACCTTCACGCTATGACATCGGCGCATCATTGACACCACATTCCCTTCAAGACACGAGGTCTTGAACCTGCAAACGATGCCTCACCTCCTAAGTGCCAGCATGGTCCCTGGGCTTTAACGGCTCAACGACCCTGCACTGTCTCAAGGAGCTGACACATCACTTTGCTACAGAAACGCCTCACCTACTTTACGTAACGCATTGTCACAGAGTGCCAATGAACTGCATAGCAGTGAGGGACCGACGCATCACCTGCCTCCATGACACCTCACCTCTGCTGTGCATC
This sequence comes from Lissotriton vulgaris, assembly GCF_964263255.1. Lineage (NCBI taxonomy): Eukaryota > Metazoa > Chordata > Amphibia > Caudata > Salamandridae > Lissotriton > Lissotriton vulgaris. Next base: position 245,335,167 of record NC_141699.1, on the reverse strand, counting down.
GCACTGTCTTTGACTTTGAGGTGCATTCCAGGTACTGTACGGTGGTCCGTGCGACTCCTATAGTTGCCCCACGCTCCATCGCGGTCGGACTGAACTTGTGGATTTGTCTTGGTCAAACACAACCAAATAGCCCCAGTTGGAGCTAATATTTTCTAAGCGCCATAACTGCATTTCATATTGAAAGAGTGTGTGTGTGTGCGTGTGTGTTTGTGTGTGTGTACACACACAAATGCCCTCACCTTGGAGGTCAAAATCTTCTCTCAGGTGGCAGGCTGGCAAAAACCAGTCGATCATCACCTCTGTGTGCATTTATCAATAAATCCAACACTGGCATCAGTGGGGGCTTATTAATACAAGATTTTTGATACCAAACATCATTGTTTTCACTGAATCCATCATGTAGTTGGGAAACTCACTTTCACCAGTGTCTAGCACATGTACATAAAATGGTTCCACTGTTCCTTTGTACTGGCAGGAATAGAGATGACTAGCACAGGGGCATAGCTGCTCTTGCAGTTATGTCCTCACATGTAGCATAATGCATTCTGCCTTATGTCTGTTAGGCCTGCCATAGCGTTGACTTAACCTACCCTGCATGTAGTGTCTATGGGTATGGCACACAGGGATGTATGCCATGTTGTGTTTTCACTTATGTCTGCACCAAGACAGGCAGCCTGCAGTGTCAGTCTATATGGTTTAGAGGAGGGGTCCTCTGCAACCATATCACATTGGGGAGCCATCAGCTGTACCTGCAGGTTTGGAGTTTAAGCAAGAGAGGTGGGAAATCTATACGGTGCCTAAGCTCAGAAAGTTCTGCAGGGATTTCAAATTTCTTTTAGGTTTAAAGTATTTTTATTCAGCACAACATACTGGGACAAACACATATCTCCAAAAAACGTCATAGCAGGGTGGGTAGGCCAGGACCCCAGCAACGGAGTAGCAGGTGCAGTCTTCATGGGCTATTCCATCACAGTGATACATGGTATGTTCTGTCGCAGCAGGAAATGACATTTACTTTGTAGACCCCCCCACAAACCCCAACATCCCAACACCCCATACCCAATCTCCCCCTCCCCACCCTACATCCAGTGCACAGTCCCTAACCAAAATGTACATCAAAGCTATGTCCTACAGGGAGAGTGAGTCCCCCACCAAATCACTGGGCAGACGTTACTGGGTTCGTAAGCCGCAAGAGGCGGAGGTACTTAGGGCAAGTGAGCTCCTTAAATTCCGTGAGCAATAAGGAATGAAATGGTTGCCAGAGCTCATGAAATTGCCCTATATCACCCGCCACTGTAAGAGACAATTTCTCCATGCCCAACACATGCCACAACCTATGGAGCCAACCTGTGATGGAGGGTATCGTAGCAGTGTGCCAGTGTATCAGTATGTTTTGGACTGCGGATCCTAGAGCTATGGCTATCTGCCTGCCCCTGCGGGATCTGAGGGGGTTCATCAGTCCATTCGGGAGCCCCAACAAGGTATAAGCGGGGAAGCGTGGCAGTTCAATGCTAAAGTGAGAATCAATGTCATCCACCACCTCCTTCCAGTAAGGTTCCAGGAACGGGCAGTCCCATAGAATGTGTGTGAGTGTACCCCGGTGTCCGCACCCACGCCAACACGTGTCCTCTTTGCTATGATCAAACTCGTGGACTCGTTCAGGTGTGTAATACCAATAGGTGGAGATCTTGGTCAATGTATCAGTGAGACCCATGTGGTATGCTGAGTGCCTCGCCCTATAAGATATGTGCTCCCAGTCCTTAGGGCTCAATGTCCTCCCCAACTCCCGTTCCCATCGCTCCCTCCCGGGGTGATAAAGGTGTGTCGGGGGCGGTTGTAATAGCTTATAAAGATCCGTGATCAGTTTGGAGTCCGACGTCCGTGACAGGAGCCACTTTTCGTATGGAAGAAAAAGCCGATCGGCCGTCGCCCTCACCTGCAGCTGAAGGGCCCAGTGGCAAGCTTGTAGATAACGGTGCCGCTCGGTCTCCGGGAGGGAGAACTCCTGGCGAAACTGCGGGAAGGGGGTAACCCCCTCAGGGCCATACAAGTGACATAGGGCTCTACACCCCGCTTGTCTCCAGTGTGTAAACGCTCCTCTCTCCATTCCCGGGGTAAAGCCTGGATTGTCCACCAGCGGAGTGAGCGGCGACGGGAACGTAGTGAGGCCGTATGGAATGCTAGTGGCATCCCACACCCGCAGGGGCACTCTTGTGACAAAGGAGGCGTACAGGTTCTTAGGCCGGTGAGGTCGATGCAAGAAAGGGATTTCCTGCAAGGGTCTCCCCACCACCGCCTGGTCCTGGAAGAGCCAGTGCTTGTCAGACTCCCACCTACTCTATTCCACAAGATAACGCAACTGCGCCGCCTGGAAGTACTTGCGGAAGTCAGGTATTCCCAAACCAATCGCCTCAGGGGCCAGTAACGAGAGGGCTCTGCGCATTCTAGGTTTCTTCCCCTGCCAGACAAAGCGCGAGACGTCTGCCTGCAGTTGCGGGATCCACCCGACCGGCGGTTGGAGCGGTAGGGCCCGAAACAGGTAAAGTACCTGGGGCAAGACCGTCATTTTGTTAGCAGCTATCCTGCCCAGCCAGGAGAAGGTTCCACGGTTCCACCGGCCCAGTTCCTCTCTGATCTTTGTACCCAGGGCTTGGTAGTTGGCCACCACCATAGCCGGTAAAGTGGGAGCAATCAGGATTCCCAGATAGGGTACCGCCCGACGACCAGAGCATTGGGAATCGGTGTTGCAAGTAGGTTCCAGTAGCCGGCTCGAGGGAGATATCCAAAGCCACCGACTTCCCCATGTTCATTTTGAACCCTGCAACCGCGCCAAAGGAGTCCAGCTCCTCTATACAGGCCGGCAGAGCCGTCCGGGGTTCGTCAATCGACAAGATAACATCGTCAGCATAAAGGCTGATAGCGTGCGTAAAGCCCCCCATCCGGACTCCCGTCACCGCTGGATTGTCGCGCACCCGCTGAGCGAACGGCTCCATATAAAGAGCGAAAAGCAGGGGCGAGAGCGAGCAACCCTGTCGAGTGCCTCGTTCGATGTCAAAGGCCCCAGAGGCGAACCCGTTAACGCGGACCACCGCAGACGGCCGCTTGTAACAATTAAAAATCATGGAGAGGAACTTTTCCCCTATACCTGCCTTCATTAGGACCCGCTCCAAATAAGGCCAGTGCACCCGGTCAAATGCCTTCTCCGCGTCCACCGCCAGCACCATTCGTTCTCCCAGGATCCGGGAGGCCTTCTCCAGCAGGTTGACGATCCGATTCATATTGTCAACCGTCTGTCTCCCTGGGACAAAACCCGCCTGATACGGATCAATGAGACCGGGCAAGTGAGGAGCCAAAGTTTTGTAATAGAGCCCGGTGTATCCATCCGGGCCCGGCGCTTTGCCATGTTTAAGCCTGGCAATAGCAGAAACTACCTCCTCTATCCGGATATCTTGATCTAAGTGTTCCGCCTGCAAGGGATCTAGAGAGGGCAAGGTGACCGAATCCAAGTAGTCGGCCATGGCCGTCTCATCCGGGGGCTCCCCTGCGTAAAGATCCTCGTAAAAACCGCGGAAGACTGCTGCAATATGAGCTTCCTCTGTCTCCGTCGCCCCCGCCTGGGTGAAGATCTCTTTTACCAGTTGGTTCTGATGCGTCACCCGGAGCCTATTAGCTAGCTGTTTGCCACAACGGTCCCCTCCAGTGTAAAAGGTATGGCGCAGCCGGAGCGCAGCATACTCCGCCCTATCGAGGTCCAGAGCCGCCAGGAGCTTTCTCGCTTCCTTGAGCTGCTGCCAAATCCTGGGAGCCCCTGTCCTACGATGTAGTTGCTCAAGCTCGCGGACCCTATCTGTGAGTTCATCTCTCTTGGCCCGCCGCTCCTTATTGTCCGCTGAGGAGATCGCCAAAAATTCCCCTCGGATGACAGCCTTCAGGGCTGCCCACTGTGTGGCCCGGCTAGTGTCAGAGTTGTCATTGTGGGTTAGATATTCCCGGATCGCCCCCTCGACGCGGACCACCACCTCTTTCCTATGCAGCAGCGTGTCGCGGAGGCGCCACGTCCTGGGAGGGGAAACTGCTGGAGGCAGACACAACGTGGTCCCGACCGGGGCATGATCCGAAAGAGAAAGCACACCTATTTCCGACCCCGAGGCCAGCGCCCGCACCGGAGAAGTGACCAAAAGGTGGTCCAGCCTCGCATACGTTTTGTGTGCGTGGGAATAGTATGAGTAGTCCCTATCCGTGGGGTGCAGGTGTCGCCAAAGATCAAGGAGGTCCACCTCCTCGAACCGAGCCCTACAGTCAGCGGAGAATTCCCGGACCTGCGGGGAGCGTTGCGCCGACCTGTCCAGCGCGGAATCAAAAACCATGTTAAAATCACCCCCGAGTATGATATGCCTATCCTGTGAAGAAGTAATGTCCTCGACCGCAACCTGCAAGAAACGATCTTGCCGTTCATTAGGGCTATACAGGGACCCGATCGTAAAAGGAAAACCCCCTATCCTGAACCGATATGCCAACAACCTGCTTTTCTGTTTGGTGAATTTGTGGAGGATTTCCCCTTTGAAGTGCCGGGCCACCAGTATCGCTACCCCTGCCGTCTTAATGGTACATGAGGAAAAGAACTGTGACGGGAACTTATGAGAGCGCAGCCTATGCGTGTCCTGCGGCAGTAAATGCGTCTCTTGGAGAAGACAGATGTCCGCTCGGGTATTCTCCAGAAGAGAAAGCACCGCCCGCCTCTTAACAGGATTGTTCAAACCCCGGACATTCAGGGTCACGACCTTACAAGTGTCAGGGGGCATATGAAAGGGTGTAGTGGAAAGCATGAAGACCCCCCCCAGCAGGGCGGGAAGTGCAGGGGCTCCGCCCTGCACCCGAGGCAGCAAAGCAAAGATGAAAGCGTAGACGAGTGTGCTGCATTTACGTCTGGGTAGTCCAAGAAGCATGCATAGAGCCTGTAAATCTAGGAACCCCATTGTGCACTGGATGACCCTCCCCCAAACCCCCCAACTCCCAAGCCCCCTTACCATCCCAACTCCCCCTCCCTCCCCCTTCACACCCAACTGCTCTCCCTCGAACTCCCCATCCCCCACTGCCCCACCTACCCCCTCACCACTCTCCCCAACCACCCCGAAACCATCCCCCCCTTCCCAACTCCCCAGCAACCAGTCGTGCAACGAGCACTATTGTCCCAGTCTGGCCCATATGGACTAGTCCGTGGAAAGTTATTCAATTGGACGTCCAGCCACAACGCCCCCTCCCACCGCCCCCTTCCCCCGGAACCCTCGAACCTGCAAAGATGAAGAAGCTGTGGTGAGCTCAGGCCGTCAGGGCCACATCGCCAGTCGCCGCAACTCTGGCCACCGCATGCACTGCACTATTCATTGCGGCCCGGACGGTGGGCGAATCCGGTCTCGCCGGTGCAGGTGGGGACCGCCGCCCCTGAAGCGTCTGCCAACCATCTCTCGTACCACGTCGGTGGCGGGGAGTAGGCGTGTCCCCCTCCGTTGCGGTGATGCCCAGCACTCCACAGATGTCTTGTAGGGACCGGAGTTGGTGCGAAGTCCCATTCCAGCGGAAGATGAGCCGGAAGGGGTGCCCCCAGGAGTACTGCGTGTCGTGCTCCCGCAGAAAGTCTGTAGCTATCTTGAATGTTTTGCGTTTTAGCAGAGTAATAGCTGACAAATCCTGGAACAGTGCAACTGGATGGCCCTGGAATCGCAGGGATTGCTGCCTTCGCGCTTCTCGTAGAATCCGTTCCTTCAGGGGATAGTCCGGGAGGAAGGCCAGGATGTCGGGGGGCGGCGCCGGGGCTCGGCGCGGCAGGCCCACCCTATGTGCTCTGTCTATGCGGACAGGGAAGTCGCCAGGCTCACCCAATATCTCTCTGAACAAGTCCCTTAAGTACGCCGCGATGTCATCTCCTTCTTCTTTCGATGGGACGCCCCGAACCCTGATGTTATTGCGCCTGGACCTGTTCTCCAGGTACTCATCATGGACCTGGAGGTCTATCTGCTGGTCTCGAAGTCGGAGCACTTCCTGCTGCAACTGCACTATTTCCTCATCGCGGGAGTGTCCCGCTTCCTCCACCGAGGCCACTTGCTCACCCAGGGAATCGACCTCGCGCCGTACTTCCCGGACCTCTCCAGCCACCTCCTGCTTCAATGTTTGGAAGTCTTCTCGAAGGGAACTGAACAGTGACTCCAAGAAGAATCGAGTGACTGGAGGCTCCCCTCCCTCCGCTCCTCTGGAAGTGTTCGCCAGGCTCGCGGCAGATTGAGTCCTGTCCGATCGGGGGGCACCCCTGCCCAGCATCTCCGTCAGTGTGTGGTCTCCCTTCTTACTCCATTTATTCCCGGCCATCACGTGGGCAGTGGCTGCGGCAGGCCTCTCTGCGTCTCGAGGGGCTCACGCGTCTTGTCTCCGCGTCTGCGAGTGGGTCACTTCGTGGCCTCCGTGTCCCAAGTCACTCAGTGGTACAGCGCCGTCAAGTCACTACCCCGCCTTGTGAATTCCCAAGACACCATGAGTTCTGGCCCGGGGACAGCAAACACGGACCTCTCACCAGTCTCCCCTGCAATGTCCTGGGGCCGGTATGGTATTGGGCAGAAGGCGGTCCGAGCCTTAGATGTGAGCCAAATCTCCAGTGCTCCAAACGGCGTGGGCAAGGCCTGCTGCAAGCCAGTGGCGCTCTCCCACTCACAGGGATACTCCTCGTGAGGATGAGTCTCCAACCACTGGAAGTTCAACCGGCCCACATTCACGTCTTTGGTTCCCTCTGAATCACCAAGAGCTCCGATGTCCAGGGGGCGGCGGGGGTCCACTCCCCCCGGCAACTGCCACAGTTCCCTCTGGTCTCACAATATCAGGCTTACCGAGTCCCCACAGCTCCGGAGCAGTCAAGGCCCCTCACGCGCACTGGAGGGTTGTGTGAAGGGCAGAGAGGTAACAGACTGTCAGGGGCTGTACAATTTGATTGTAAGGGAGCACATGTTTATTCTTTGCTTTCCTGAGCTGCGCCAGCACTTGGGTGATAGTAAGCTGATTGACCTCAGGAAGCTTGCTAAGGAGCTGGACCTCTGGCTGAGAACCAGGGCCCAAAACAAGATGTATGTGGGAGACTCTGCCAAGGGTGAGCAGGGTCCCCAACATAAAAAGGAGGGGGGCAATAATAAAAGTAGGGAGTTCTCGAAAGGGCCCCAAACTATTTCCCAGGGTGAGGATTCCCAATGCCCTATTGAGAAAAAGAGTTAGTTCCCTTCAGGAGAGCCTGCAGGGATGGGCCCCTGAAGTGTTTCACCTGCAGTCTAGAAGGGCACTTCAAGGGGTATCCCAAATATCCCAAGTGGAACAGCCTCCACTGGTGGGCAGTCACTGGGGATGGCGAGTGTAGCGCATGAGGAGGAGTTGGTCGAGGCTGGTGAAGTGGGGCTAGCAGAGATGAACTGAGTTTCCCTTAGTGACAGTGAGATGGCTGAGAACCCTCATGCCTGACAACACTAGGAAGTACAGCCAGTGGGTAATCATCAATTTGAGGTGGGTCGAGGCTCTGAGAGACACAGGAGCCAGCATGACAACTGTCCGGTGTCACCTGGTGTCCTCAGAGCAGGTAATCCAAAATGTGGTCCACCAATTAGTTGGCGTAGACAACTGTGAGCACCAATGTTTGGTGGCTCAGGTTCCTTTTAAGTTGGGGCGGGGGTGTTACAAGTTCCCTAAGGGTAGCTGTGAGTCTATCCATGCCTGTGGATTGTCTGCTGGGCAACGACTTGGAGCATACTGCCTGGAAGGAGGTGGAGCTCAGGTCACACTTGGAGATGTTGGGATTGCCTGAGTGGGTGTGCCTGACCACACGGTCAATGACAGCAAGTGAGGGTGGTCTGAAGGACCTGGACCCAGGTCTGTGTCGGGAAGCATAGGGCAAGGGTTGCGGAAAACTCACCCCTGAAATTCCCACAGGCTGGGGGAAGGCTGAATCTGAGGGGGGTGCCCCGGAACCTACAGGGGCAGATGTGGCAGAAAGAGTGCCCTACTCTTGTGGGTCTTCAGAAGCAGGCCAAGGCCCAGGCAGCTGGTGGCACTTTGGGATCTCACCTGATGTATTGGGAGAATTATCTCCTGTATAGTGAGCGTATAGTGAGCCTAAGGTTGCTGGGCCTGGGGCAGCTCATGTGCTGGGGGTACCCCAGTGCTTCAGAGCCTCCCTACTGGGTCTGGCTCATGAAGTGCCTCTGGCAGATCATTTGGGGTAAGACAAAACCATTGACAGGCTTAATACCGACTTTTATTGGCCCTAAATGAAAAAGGCCTCAGATACATTTGCAGGTCATGTCCTACCTGCCAGGTGAGTGGCAAGACAGGGGAAATGCAAGGCTCCCCTCTGGCTGTTCCTGCTATGAGCACCCATTTTGAGCAGGTGGGCATTGACATTGTGGGGCCTCTGGATCCCAAGACAGTCATGGCTAACAGGTTCATCCTGGTCTTGGTGAACCATGCCACCTGGTACCTGGAAGGTATTTCTCTGAGGACAGTGACTGTACCAGTTATGGCCAGGGCACTGATGGGGATCTTTACCCATGTGGGTTTCCCCAAGGAGGTGGTATCTGTCTGTGGTACCAATTTCATGTCTTTGTACATGAAGGGCATGCGGTAGGCATGTGGGGTTGTTTATAAGCACCCTGTCAGAGCACCTCTCAGTTTGGTGAAGGAGGGCTGGTAGTAAGCTGCCAAGAAGCCCCCCCAGGATGTACTTAGTTCTATGCTGGCCTTCAGAAACTAGACAGCCTGCTTCCAGAAACATGCCCAGGTAGATCTGGAAGCTAACCAGGAGGACATGAAACATTAGTATGACCAGAATACCACTCTGGTTGAGTTGCTGCCTGGTCAAAAGGTGTGGGTGGTGGAGCCAGTAGAGCCTGTGCCCTACAAGATTGCTGGTCTGGCCCAATTAAGTTGAAGGAGCGCAAGAATGACATCACCTACCTCATGGAAATGCAGACTCCTATGAACCACATTGAGGGTCTACACGAGACACACCTCAAGCCACATTTAGACAAGTCTGATTTGACCATGCTCTTGGTCACAGATTATAGGGGATAGAGGAGAGTAAACCTCTCCCCAGTGTCCTGTCATCCAATGAGCATTATGGGTCAGTGGACGGTGTGATCCTCTCCCAACACTGAACCTCACAGAATGAATGTTGCCAGGTATTGGGACAGTTTGCTCAGCTGTTTTCACTCACCCCAGGAGTCACCCATAGGTAAACTCATGACATTGACACTGGGAATAGCCTTCCTGTTAAGTACAAAACGTACAGGTTGTCTGACCGATTGCCCATCCCTAGAGTTGATGATCTCACATTGACTGGTTTGGAGCTGACAAGCTCCTCAGCACGTTTGACTGAACATCTGGGTAATGCCAGATTGCCTTGTGTAGGAGAGTAGGATCTGCTCTTATGGTTATCCCCCTTTTTTTGCTAATGTTTCACTGTTTTTCGACTTTAGTCTGGCTGGGGCCCTGCTATCCAGGACCCCATCCTAGCTGCTTCCTCTCTAAATTGATTCCATGTACTATAGGTACACTCCAGTTTGGTTACTGGGCTACCCTTGTGAATCCCTCAAATATGGTACACTAGGTACTAAGGGCATAGATACCCCAGAGGCCTACTAGGGGCTGAAGCCTGTATTATGCCACCCCTGGGAAGCCTCCCAAAATGACACCACAGGACTGCTACTGCAGCCTGGGAAAGGTCAATAATGCACCCCTTCTTAAGATAAAGGTTACCTATATCGACCTTAAATCACTGCACATAGAAATCATCAGTCACCCCTATGGCAGGCCTTACCAATCCAGAAGGCAGGGTGCTTGGTTTTGTGTGAGAGGGTGCCCATGCATGAGCAGGGCCCCTCTGCAGCCTTCGGAAGCTATTCTCTGGGGCTGTTTTGTGATGCAGTCAGACCATATTCTCTTAAGTGCATTATAACCTCGCGGTAAATGCTAACTTTGGAATCGCTGCATGGAAGCATGTCGTGTTTGGTGTCAAACACTTTGGAATCCTAACACCCCCCCCCCCTCCCCCCGCCGGCGGGGGTAGAATTCCACCCTTCTAGAGGGAGAGACATGTACACACTGGTCTACCCGGTATTAGTTAAACAAGCCCTGGTATCATAAAATGGATGCTGCAACCACAGACACGAGTCTGGCCTCCTGCTGCTGACCACAACTCTGGCAGGGAAGGCCTGGAAAATAGGTATCACAGGGAGGTGTAACCACCTCTCAGACAGGCCTTAGTGGATTGGGGCTAGGTGGGAGCACTCTGAGAGTGCTTTGAAGTCTGCACTGGGGCACGTTTGTTGCCCCTGTGCATAGCCCAGTTCAAACCGGTTGCCCCTGCTCTGGCATGAAACTGGACAAAGGAAATGGGTGTAGACACCCCTCTTTCCAACCCCTCCCATAGGTGGGTCCCTAGAGTATGTCCAACCCCTTCCTTGGGGTTGGACATGACTACAGGACTTTAGATTACACCTGGACTAAAATCTGCTATAGATATCCTGGAACCCAGACGATCTACACGACTAGATGACTGAAGAATCTCCCCTGGAGTGAAGGAGTTACTCCCCTGCTTGGCAGGCACCAACAAAACATTTGCCAGTCTGCATCTTCGAAGCTCCTGTCAGACTCCAAAGTATTTGCAGCCCGGAGGTAGATTTACAGACTTCTCAGAGGCCAAACCGAGTCCCCAGCAAAGGTGAGACCCACAGCCCTCGTGAGTGATGTGGAATCGGAACTGCTGGACACCGTGTACATTTGCAAATGCATCTTCTTCTCAATGTTCTTTGAAGCTGTGCTTTGGGTTACTTATAGCCCAAGCCTCGAGCACCAAGTGCAGTGAAGATTGCTGGCCTACACTCTACGAGTGTTCTGTGAGCCAGCTCTCTGTGTTTCTGCTTGAGGCCCCTTAACGATCCCTGGACTATCGACTGGTGGGTCCCTGCGAAGGCAGCTCTGATTTTCCTTCGGCTTCTCTGGTTGCTCAAGATATGCCCGACTCCCCACCATGTGGTGAGTCCCTTGGACCTTGCTGGGCTACACCGAAGCATCTTTTATCTTCCTTCTTGGGTTTCTGTTGCCAAGGCTTGTTGGGTCCAATGCGGGCACCGGCACCGCAGCACTTAACATCATTTGTGGGACAGCTCGAATCCAGATCCTGGTTATCGTCGAGGCCTCCTGGTCCTCGTGGCTGAAGAGTCAAGCTTCACCTCCTCAACCTGAAATCACCCAACATCAGTGGGCATTCATCTATCGGGCCCCTGGTCACTGGCAAATGACACAGACTCTGTCTCCTCTGCTTTCAGGTTCTTCTCATCTTCGATCCAGGCTTGGATCACACAGTACACTTTCCTCTTCGATGGCAACAGCACTTAGCAGCAGATCACCATTGAAATCAAAGACGTTTCTTGACACCAAAAGACACCTATGCCCCCGGATTTCCTGGGTGAGGTAACTCAAGTACTCCAGTGCTCCCGTGGGTGTGGCTCTAGAACCCCTTAAGTTTAAAGGGGTTTGCTCAAAGTCCTCTCCTAAGTGTCCTTAATCTTTAAATTTCCAACCGCAACTTTCATCATTGAAGTAAACAGGAATTTGCGGCTGTGTTCTTACACTGCAAGCGTCCCCGTGGTTCCCCTGTGTCACTACCTTGGGTGGTTCCTTCTGGTCCCAGCACTTCTACAGGCTCTAGGCCTTGTGTCTAGTCAAGTCGTGGTTCTTATACCACTTTCTTAATATATGGTTTAGTACACCCCTAAGACTCAACGTATATTGTGTTAATTTACTGTGTGCTACTGCTATTAAGTGGTATGTGCTTTTACCTCTAGCCTCAAAGAGATTAGTAGGGTGTGTTTAGAATAAATACATATATTTTATATGTATACCTGGTGTGGTTCTACTTTCATTTGGTCATTTATGAGATTATAGACTGTTAAAACAAGCTGCTTTACATTCCTTCAAGACTTAGCCTGAAGGTGCTCTCCATAGCTCCCACTAGGATAGCTTTCAATAAAGGTTGTCTTTAGCCTACCAACTCTAAGGAGTTGTTTGAACTGGTGCAAGATGCCCACTATAACTAGTGGACAGCATATGCCAGGCCAACTTCTCACACCTTGACTGAGAGAGAAAAAGCGAGCTCAGCATTCTCAATGCCATAAGGGCACTTCAGTTCTGTGTCATGCCTTTTGTGTTGAAGAACGCCGCTGCCACCTTCCAAAGGTTGATCAGCTAGGTCCTGGCTGGGTTGTAGTACTTCAGTGCCACCTACCTAGGTGACATAGCAGTTTTCAGCTACAGTTGGACAGGCCATTTGTACCATCTGGGGGAAGTGTTGAGACACTGCACAGCACAGGCCTCACTATGCCAGATAGGGTAGGGGTCTGAGGTTTTCTTGGAATCACAAGTAGGGGGCAGCTAGTTGCAGCACCTGCAACCAAAGATTGATCCCAATCTGGCGTGGGCACCCCCCAAGACCCAGACAGAAGTGAGAGCCTTCTTAGGTTTCATTGGTTACTACAGGAGATTGGTCCAGGGGTACGGCACCACCGTTGACAGAGCTGACTTCCAAAAAGCAGCCACTTCAGGTGATCTGGACAGAGGCGTGCCAGAACGCGTTTGACACCTTGAAGGAACCCATTTGCACTGCACCCATGCTCAAGGCTCCTGATTTTTCCCCAGAAATTCAGGGTGCAAACTGATGCCTCAGAGCATGGTGTGGGGAGTGTGCTCTCACAATGAAACAAAAAGGGCCTAGATTAACTGGTAGCCTTCATTAGTAGGAGGTTACTTTCCAGGGAACAGAGGTGATGTTCAACAGCTTTTGCTGTGGTCTGGGCGCTGAAGAAGCTACGACCCTACTTGTTTGGAACTCACTTGCGGATTAAGACAGACTACAGGCCCTCAGATGGTTAATGCAGATGAGGGGTGAGAATCCTAAACTGTTGCGGTGGTCCATCTCCTTACAGGGAATGGCCTTTACAGTGCAAGACTGTCTGGAACAGAACACTCCAACACTGGTGGTCATTCCAGGTTTTTCCACCTTACTGATGAGAACACCCAAGAGGTTGGGTAGCTCTCCCCACTTTCTGAAAAATGCGACATGTGTTAGACCTGGCATCTTCTGGCGTGATTTCCTCTGTCTTTTTGCTTCTAGCCTCCTCTTTTTGATTGGACTCCATTTTTGCTGGTGTTTGGACTCTGGGCGCTTTACCACTACTGACCAGTGCTAAAGTGCATGTGCTCTGTGTCTAAAATGTAATGACATTTGGTTTCTTCATGATTAACATATTTGATTTACTAGTAAAACCAGAGTACAGTGCACTACATGTGCTCAGAGCCTGAAAACCAAACGCTACTTGTGGGCCTGCAGCACTGATTGTGCCACCCATATGATTAGCTTTAAAACGTGTCTGAGGCCTGGCACTGCAGAGCCTAAGTGCGCAGTTCTTAACTTCCATATGGACCTGGCAAGAACACCTACTTGCCAGGCTCAAACCTTTCCTTTTACTTTATGTAAGACACCCCTAATGTAGGTCAAAGGTAGCCCCAGGGGCTGTGTGCTGTGTATTTAAGAGGTCGGACATGTGCTTTTAAGTTTTACATGTCCTGGTAGTGAAAAGCCACTAAATTCGTTTTTCACCACAGCAAGGCCTATCTCTCCCATTGGTTAGCATTAGAGTGGCCCTGTAACATTTTACACGTATGTCTTCCAATTGGGAGCTGGTAGAATATTGCAGTTTGGTGTCTCTGGACCCAGAATTTAAAAACACAACTTTTAGTAAAATAATTTTTTACGATGCAGGTCTGAAAATGCCACTTTTAAAAAGTTGGTCTTTTCTTACTTTAACCATTTGGTGCCTCTGCTTGTCCTTAGAATACACATCTGGGTTGGCTGACTGTTGGGCTTTGTGAATTCACTTGAAACATTCACACACAAACAGTGTGCCTGCATATAGCAATGGCCCATCACCAGGCAGATGGGTCTTCCTCAATCAATCAATAAATCAATCAGGGGTTTGTAAAGTGTGGCTCTTCACCCATGAGGGTCTCAGGGCACTGAGGGAGGAAGGGGGCGGGGCTGCTGGGGTATAGTCCAAGAGCCAGGCCATGAGATCCTTCCTGAATTGGATCAGCGATGGGGATTGCCTGGTGTTGGCAGTGAGTTAGGAGCGGGATCTTCCTCTGGGTCTGGTCTTGTGGCTATGTGGGACGGTGGCCAGGGCCAGTTGGGCGGAGCAGAGGTGTCTGGTGGGTACGTGGAATGAGAGGTGTGATTAAGATGTGCTGGTCCTGCATTGTTGAGGGTTTTGTAGGCATGTGTGAAGAGCTTGAACGTGATTCTATTGTTGACTGGGAGCCAGTGGAATTCTCAAAGGTGTTCGGTGATGTGGCTGCTCCAGGGGATGTTGAGGACCAGTCTGGCTTCCACATTTTGAACGTTCTGTAGTTCCTGAGGAGTTCTGGGTGATGCCGGTGTAGAGTGAGTTGCCGTAGTAGAGTCTGCTGCTGATGAGTGCATGGGCGACCATCTTTCTGGATTTGGTGGGGATCCATCTGAATATTCTTTTGAAGCAGGCAAAGCATGTGGAAGCATGATGAGAATACAGTGCTGATATGGTGGCACATTGTGAGCGAGGAGTCCAGTGTGGTGCAGAGGTTTTGTGCACGAGGAGTGCAGTCTAAGTGCTGGGGTCGCTTCAGAAGCCGGATTGGGAGATGTCCAGGACGTGGTTCATTTCTATGAAATCAGAGAGTTGGGCAATGATGGCCTTCTCATTGACCTTGGCTCGGAAGGTGAGGAGGGAGATTGGTCTGTGATTCTTGAGTTCTGTCTGGTTGGAGGATGGCTTCTTCAGCATCGGGTTGATCTTGGCATGTTTCCAGTCATTTGGGAAGGTGGCGGTCTTGATGGAGCAGTGTAGCTCTGGCGATGGAGGTGGCTACTCTATGGTTGATGTGGTGTGGGCATGGGTTTGAGGAGGCTCCGGAGTAGATGCTCTTCATGGTCTTGAGTGTGTTGTCTGTGGTGAGAGGAGTTCATTTGAGTAGGATCTGTTGGGGTGCGGTGGTGTTGAGCATGGTGGGAGAGTCTTTGGTGTCGAAGCTGTCGTAGATCTGCCTGATCATGTGGTGGAAGAAGGTGCAGAGTTTGTTGCAGAGTTTTTGGGAGGGTGCGACATCGGTGGTCTCGCTGTTGGGCCTGGCAAACTCCTTGATGATGGTAAAGCAAAGAGTTCTTTACTGTTGGGTGCATTGGTGTTTATTCTGTCTTGGAGGGCCGTTTTCTTTGTGATTTTGAGGAGGAGTTGGTGTGCAGTGATGGCGGCTTTGAAGGTTGCGTGGGTTTCCAAGGTTTTGTTGTTCCTCCATCTCTTCTCGAGTAATCTACATTTGTGTCTGGACTAGTGGAGGACGGAAGTGAACCAGCTGGCTTTCTTGAAGTGTTGCTTGTCAGGAGCCTTTTTGAGGAGTGCCAGAGTGTCGGAGCAGTTAGAGATCCAACGGTGGAGGTTGCGTGCTGAGGTATTAACAGCGGCGGATGTCAGCAGTGTTGTAGTACTGAGGGAGGCGTGAGATGTTCCTGAGCTATATTGGTGCTCACCAAGAACATAATAGGATACTTAAATTAATTCTAAAATAGTTCTGCTGCACCTGGTAACTCCTTGCAATAGAAGCCCCATCCCCTCTGCAGATGCATAAATGATTTACAAAGAGTGTAACGACTATTGAAATTTGCCATTGAAACCGCATGCCAACTTTATGTTGATTTTAAGGGCCTTTAAAGTCTTGGAGCCCATGTCAGTTACAGTTCTTTTATTGAGTTATGAAATGCTTAGCTGTGACGGATTTTAAACAATGTTGTTTCACTTGAATGGTTGGGAATTTCATAAAATGCAAACATTCAAAGTGTAAGTTTCAAGCGGTGTTATTTGAGAGGGGTCAAGTGGCTTCCCTTTCACTTATCATAATAGTCCTCTGCAGAGTCAAATGGTAGCAGCTCTTGACCACTTTACTGTAACTGGGAGCCTTTTACTATCACAGTGGATCCATTCAAACTCCAAACAAGGGCTTGATGGTGGCTTGAACTCCAGCGGAAGATGGCCAAGTGGAGGTGGGCGGGGCCAGCTGTGTGGCTTGTTGTCTCCACCTTCTTTCTAGTGCGGGTGCGCAACAGTGAACCTAAGAGCAGTTTGCTACTTATTCCTATAGTTTTGGTTAATCTTTAAGTCATTCCCTCCCTCGCTTGAACAATCAAGACAGCAGGGGCTCATTTATCTAGATGACCTCCCGAGATACTGGCTCCCACTGAATGGGTAAAAAAAGTCTATGGTTCAAAGGCTACCAAAAGGGCTGAGAGAGCAATTGGTTAGTGATGGATAGGTATAGGATTTAGAAGCCTAATATAACTTCTCATAACTTCCTCTGTTCACCCTCAAGTGCAGGCAAGTGTAGCAAAAATGGTCTGACATCCACTACTTCCTTGACGCTTTTACACAAAGTCTTGCTTATATGGAAGACTGTAATGCATATATCAGCAAGTTGAGACATGCATTGGGGGAGCCAATAAGTCTGACTTTAACGTGCTAAGACAGATGAACCAAATATGATGGGTAAGTTACCACATTAGAGCCATACCTATTGGCTTGGGCAATGCTAGTTTCATCTGTCCACTAGAGTTTTTTAAGGTCATTTGCTGCCCATTTAGATTGACACTGGTAGGCACCTGTTCACAATGGTAGGAATTTAACACTAGGCCTGGCTCACTCTGTGCCGATGAAGGGCATTGCAGACAAAGTCCTCACTAAAAGTAACACTCGTTGATCAGTGTGTTTGTGGCCAATACAGCCTTTTTGGAGACCCTTAAACGCACCTGGGCCCCCTGAAAACACACACTCTCTGCTATCCCCAGCTGGCCTTACAGTGACTACATGCCTTGTTTCTGCCTATTTTGTTTCCCATCATTTTCACAGCATTACACCCATAAGGTGGATGGTTCCACTGCTTTGTGTGTGTGTGTGTGTGTGTCGGGGTTCTTTCACTGTTATTGCCTAGCTGTACTTCTGCTGTGTGTATTGGTGCTATGTGTTTTTCTGTGTGTGCGTATGTAGAAAACGTACACATTCGCTGCATGTGTTATACTTGTTCTGTCTACTGCACTGAAAAAAACAAAACAGAATGGTTGATTTTTGGATAAATCCATATATGACCTAAATATTTCAATGTGTGATGATTTAAAGCACCTCTGAGATGTAATATGGTCCCTCAGGTTTGCAGTGTGGGCACTCCGTAGGAGGCAAGATTATAGATCAAATATCCAATAGATGAGTTGAGCGAGATGAATATTTCTCTGTATGGAGCCAACACCCCCACTTAGGGCCTGATTCACAAACTGCACTTTGTAGTAGGTTTTGTAGCACTACCTAACTTGCTACAAACTGATATTCAAAAACTGAACTATTGTAGTAACTTACACTTTCGTACTAACTCCTTACCTTCATTATTTTCGGTGTGATCGTGTTGCAATACCAGTTGTTGGGCATGTGTTGTGAAGGACTTAGTAAAAAGGGGTAGGTTACTTCAAAACTCCAGTTTGAGAATACTGTAAAGTAGTAAAAACATATCTTTGTGAATCAGGCCCTAAGTGAATATTAAAAAATTTGGTAACAAATGTTTGACAGGCAGCTGCAAACACGGTCACGTCAGAATTGAAAATTCCAAAATATTTCCCAAATGCTTTTAAACTGGAGACTACACACTTCTTTATTCATCCCAAAGGAACATGTCCAAACAACTGTGTGTACTGGTTTATTTTGCTGCATAATAGCAAACTGGATTATATATCCACCACTTATAGATGACTACGGATATCACCAACTTTTCAGGTTCATATTGCAGGCAAACTGTTTTGCAATATTACTCAATGAGGTGAGTTCATTTGATTAAATGAGTGATTTTCAAACAATAGGGCAGAAGCAAGAAAAATCACTCCTATCACATATGGTGAATTTTGTCTACAGTCATGTGGTGCACAAAATCTAGAAGAACAGCCTTCTAATCTTTATCACAGGAGCACCACTCCATCGTTTGAGAAGGATCAGCATACACAATTTTTTGTTTGCAACTATACAATATATGGAAGTTTAAATCACAGGATGTATACATTTTATTCTCGTATATTTCTTTTTCACAGGAATTTCTTTATTCAACTCTTCTTAACACTGATTTTCACACTGGAGCCAACGGGTCTTGTCTCTTTACAAGAGACTTCTTCAGTGCTTAATAGTTTCGCTATTGCTTAATGGCCACAGACACCTTGTTCTCTGGAGCCCAAGCCTTCCTGGTTTAGTTGAGAAGTCCTTCTATCAATCGAAATGATACGTGAGCATTTGACTGTAGCGTATGCAGGAGGTCAGCCAACTGAACATTGGAGTCCACTTCCTTGTCCTGGGTACAATTGGGTCCAGGTCCAGCCCTTCAGGTCTCCTCACAGATACTAAACAGCTGGTGAAATCCTGTTCTTTCAGTGATCCAAGAGTGTTCTGAGGAGGGAACCAGGGAATGCCACATTTATGGTTGGTCCTAGCTTATGGGTGGGGTGGGGTGCTTCCTCGCCGCTCTCTAACCTATAGTGTAAATGTTTCCAGGGGTAACCCTATCCACGTTTGCACCAGTTTCTGTGTGCCCTACTACAAACAATCCCACTATGCTGTTCACTCACTCAATCTATGACAGAGAAACACTTCTCCTCTTTTACAGAACGTTTGTGTCCACCCAGAGGAGTGAAAAGAGTAATGAGCTGGCCCTTCCTTTTTGGTCACTCGAAATCAGATAATTGGGCAACCTCCGCCCCCACACCCACCCCGTTTGGGTTTGGTGCTACCTGACTAGAAGGAGAAAACAAGGGCCTGTACAAGTAATATGTGACATCTGCTTGTGACAAGGGAGGCCCCTTTGAAGCAAATTAGGTTCCAGTGCACTGCCCAACTGATATTTCTGCCAGAGTAACAAAACACATCCCCACAACCATGCCTTTGTCTCTGATCTGGAAGACGTTTTTACACCTTATCATGGTTATTCACCAGCAGGGTGACAATTGGAGGTTGATGCAGAGAGCCTCCTGGTGCTTCATGCAAGGAAATACTAACTTTCAAAAAGTCAATTTTCCTTAATATTTATAAAAATTTCGCCTTCACCAGCGAGTTGGGCTTTTAATAAATGTTTTTAAAAGTTCTCGACATGTTTTAGCTGGTCCCTTTGCTCAAATACCAGAATTAAAATGTAATATTGCTTCACAATGTGTCTCAATGGACCAACAAGGTTGTCTATGGTGAAAATAGCCTAATGCTTGTCATTGAAAGACATGTTAACTTTACATTTCCTACTTTTAAATATCATATATCCTGCCTTGTGCACTACATGCCTATATGGGGTGTCCTATTAATATTTAAAGAAACTTTTTGTCCCGTCAAAAAAACCTTCATTTTGACAGGTCAAGGTCCAGGGTTAAGCTACAGCTGGTACGCTGCAATGAAAGGCCTGAAGATGTGCTTGCCTGGTCGCACTGTGTATGGCACAGTAGTGCCTTAGTCCAGAGGTAATATTTGATATTCCATGACATGGGTGTATTTAGGGCATAATATACTATGGACTAAGAGGAAAGTTAAATATGTCAGTTAGATGTTAGCTTAGGCTGGCACAGGGGTGGAACATATTGAGGTACAAAGTGGTAGAGTGGAGATTTATGATGGGACAACCAGTGGACCTATTCATGGGCAGAGGGTGCATGGGAAATTGAGATCTCCCAGTGATCATGGGGCTATCACGGAATCGTCTGGACCTCATGTGAGGCAAATTATGGGTGCTTTTACATTGATCTCGTGGAACGTGGCAGGTTTGACAAGTACGTTTCAGGATGAGCAGTGGCTCTGCTATATTAGGACCTGTCACATAATTGCCACCCAGGAAACATGGGAGCCAGTAAATACCTTCTTTTTAGAAGGGTACAAAACATTCTTCTGTCCAGCTCAAAGGTCTAGTGCAGGGAGAGCCAGGGGTGGCCTAGTAATCTTTGTAGATTTAAGGGTTCAGGGGAGATGGCAGCCCATGCTATGGGAGTCGGATGTAGTACAGGGCCTAACATTTGTAAACAATACCTATCACCTGGCACTTAATAATTTATATAACACACAGCAAAATTTACAAGGATTAAAGTGCCTAGACAAATTAAGTGCCTGTTTGGAGAAATTGCAACTAAAGGGCTGTTACATCTAATACTAGTGGGTGATTTTAATTGTCACCTGTGCCCTAATTTGAGATACAAGCAGCATCTGTCCACAAGATATGCATACGATGATACTTCATGTAAATGTAACAAACAAAAGTTGCAAATGAGTAAACTCCAAATTGCCATGTAACCTGCCATTCATTAAAAACCTAGAAAATATACAGGTATTTGAGGCAAGGTAAGATAGCTGGACCAGTTGCTTGTCGGATGCTGACGCAGGAATCTCCAACTACAAACCTTATGCACATGACTTGACATAGGTATTCTAAAAATACAATGCTGTAAAACAGCTAATTATAACATAGGTAGAGGCTAGAAGAATGGGTTAGGAGTGTGCGATAAAGTAGCACTGGGGTGTATTTAGGATTAGCCATTTTCTTCATTTTGTTCTTTGAGTTAATCATGAAAATATTTCTTGTATTCTTTGTAGGATAATTGCTCATTATAAATATTAGTTTACTGTAATGTGCTAATAGTAGGTAAATACAAGTCATGAAAACCTGTGAACCAGAGATCAAGAGCCTAGCTATGTTACTATAGTGATATTCACAACACTCACTCACCAGGGTTGCCCCACGCTGACATGCTTCCTCATTGGGGCCATCCCAGTCCTCCATGGGCTGAGGCGTGCTTCGACTTGCGGACTACGTAGGAGCACTTAAATTAGACTATGTGTGGTGCGAGAACTGTGATTTGGTGGAGTGGTATATGTGTAAGTGATTAAAAATACCTGCCTAGTAAGCTATAAATGATTTATTCTTGCTCCTAGGTGGTAGAACTAAAAACGGGGTAGAATAAATAGGGTGCCTAAAGAACAATGAGTTTAGGTGTACCAATTAGTTCCTATCTGTCAACATGTTTCGAGCGTTCCCCAAGCTCTTCCTCAGGACTACACAGGGACCAGCCCTGTGTTCGCCACTCCTAATAATGCCCAAATGAGCTAATAATGAAAAAATTAGAAAATACATTAAATTAATGCTGCAAGGGAATAAAGCATGCATCCAGTACCTACGTAAGAAATTAATCACGTGGTATCTGTAAGAAAGAACACAACATTGTGGTTATGGGGTAGCAAGACCCCTCAGGATATGCACATATTTTCGCATACAACACATAAAACATATAATATATGCGCCTTCTTAAACATAGTAGCCCAATGGCATGTGTAATTTAAAAACGTTTTTCTGAAAAAAACGTGGTTAGCACCTTGTGAAACTCCATACATACTTCATACACACAGAACTGTTTTATTTACATACATGTAGCAGGGCCTAACTTTGCCCATGGACTTGGAGGGTTTGTATTCCATTAATCTGGTGGTTAAAAAGAAATGGGAAAAAGTTGGAATAATGCTGAGTTAGTGGAAAAAGGCTAATTATCGAGGCAGCGGTCCCCCGGGACCTCCTGGGTCAGCAAAATCACTTACTTGATTACAGAATACTAGTGGCCGATTCACCTACTCTCACGCCTCTGGACCGAATGTTAGAGAAACGGTGCCGGGAGGTTGCTTTTGTACTTCATTTCCGCATTGTCATTGTAATGGAGTAGACCGTATGAGTAGCTAACTGTTCGTGTCTCTTTTGGCGGCCATGTTGGGGGTATACCGGCCTCGCTGAAGTCATAACTGGCCAGAAACTGGACCGCAAATTAAAATAATTATTCTGTCACTTATTTCTCTTGAGGCACAATTCAAACGGATAATTTAGGAAAAAAGTTTTCCCCATGTGCTTTTGAAAGATCAGATCTAGGGCGCTGGGTGAAGTGCCGGCCATTTTGGTAGTTTTTTGTGCAAAAACCAGAAAATCAATATTAGTTCGTAACTGGAATGCTGCCTTCGTAGAATTTCAAAACACATTTGCTTTCTACTATGTTTGTATGATTTTTACCCTTGACAAACTCATATTTGATTTCTATCAGCCAGCGAGTTTTTAACATTGGGGTTGTATTTACAGACATGTATGTTGGATGGTGCTTTTATTGTGTGAATTGCCCCCATGGTATATCATCATTCAGGCCATGGGTGTGAGAACGCAATTTAAAAACTCAGCGTTGCTCTTTCTCAAACAATTTCTTTTCCATGTTTCTGTGATTCTGCATGGTTTCCAGAACCACCCACCGCATGTCATTGGGAGTATGACCTTTTTTCAAAAAATGTGTTGTCATTTTTGTGTTGGAATGTTTACACCTGATGTTACTACGGTGTTCCACAATTCGTGTGCTGACCTTCCTTGTGGTCATACCAATATAGTGCAAATTGCACGTACAGGTAATCATGTAAACCACACCTGTTGTGTTACAATTGGAAAAGGATCTAAGATCCCAGTACTGTGTTTTTATCTAGGAACCTGAATCAATATTACCATTTTATGCCCTTGTACGGCTATAATCAATATTATCCATATAATGGCATAAGAATCAGATCCATATTTCAGTAAATCGCCCTTGCAGTCCAAGGCACGGCAAAAGCTACTTCCTTAGATTCCTAGAAAGCACAACAAGTTCTTTCGACACACCAAACCTCCAGCAACGTGGGAAATCCCCACTTGCTTTGTTTTGATTTGTAATAGAACTCCTGCGAGCACTGTAAGAACGGCCAGTTCTTAGTGACATCTTTATTGACGTCCAAACCTTACGTCAAACTCGGCACCTTCCAGGTATAAATATACCAACGTTGCCTTAAGCAAACACACGGTGGTGGTTTTAGAGCAGAGCAGCTATCTACTTGCCGAGAGCCCAGCAGATGCGAGAAGCCCACGGACGCTGCCCCTCCTCTTTGACGTGCTGAGAAAGACGCTGTCTTTTCTCCTGCCGAGAAAATCCAGCTCCGGCGTTTCCAGCCTACCCTTGCGGGTGACTGGGATATCGAGTCCTGAGAGAGAGATACCAGATCTCCTACTTTTTATTCCCAAGGTACAGTGCTGACTAAACCGTTAGAGAGAATTCTTGAGTCAGATTCTTGGCAACACCAACTTAACTTAAACTGCTACTTACTTACTCCTTCCTACGTATTAGGCTTAGGTCAGGTACACCGGGGTAGGCATATTTTAGAAGCACCAGTTGAGCACGTTAGACAATGTATATATGTATGTATATATTTTTATCCATTTTATCCATTTTAAAGTGTCTTATGGCTAAGAAACCATATCATAATACTCCTTTTACTGTACGTACTTTACTTTACATTAAGTATTGCAATTGTGGCAATTCATTTCTCTTGCATGAGAAGGAAGACTGCTCAATAAATAATACCTTTTATTGAAAACGCCCGTCTACCTATTCTCTGCACTCTGGTGAAACTAAGAATGCACATCTGACTGAGTGAAATAGCTGTCTATTGTTTTCACACAACTCTAGAGATTTACTCTTAACTGAGGGAGCAAAGTTGTCATGTTATATGGTTGTCGGAAGCTGAATCCCTTCTTGTCTGAGCCAGGGAAGCTGATCCCTTCCTATTCAGTCAAGAAAGTTTCCAGTGACCTCTGAGCTAGCTGGTGCAAACCTAAATTAAGTCTAACATAGTCAGTAGAGACCTAGATGACCTCAGTCCTACGTCTACACTGTAGTTTATGTTATTCCAATGCGCAGAGCCTATTGGGAAAATAGGAACTACACTACATGGCGCCCAACGTTTGGTAAGGCAATAAAACTAGCGCAAGACGTTAGAGTAACTCAGTCGTGCTTTTTCACACAGACCCTTTTTCCCGTAAATACTGCAATAGACATCTGGAGTGGGTGAAAGGTTAAAATCCGCCGGAACTTAGTAGGAAGAGATTCCTATGTAGAGTTTCTGGTTTAGTCAACATTGAAGGATACATTGTTTCAAAATATTGTGCACCTAATCTTTTGTTTCCTTGGAAACCTGCTATGCAAACTCTCATTAAAACAATGTCAACTAACAGCGACAGCAACGAAACCAATGAAGCTGTAGTAGATGCGAATCAACGGAGTTTCGATGTTACAGGGTTTAATGAAAATGAACCGGGTGCAATTATCATCCCGGCAAATATAACAACAACTATAACTCTAAAACTTATAGAAAACGGACTGACATCACGAGGTGGTACAATCATTTTCGTGATAGAGGCACACGAATATCGGCAGACAGAGGTATTCTATTCATGGATAAACTTTCCAGCGGCAAACGCTACAACACACGAATTCCACTATCACAAAATAGAGGAACCTCCGGATGAATATGCTCCTTTCGAGGATGTGGAAATTCCACTAAATTACCAAGAGCACCTGCTCTGGTTTAAAGGCGCCCTAAAACATAATGATCACATCACCAGGCTCGGTCCACTAGGTAGACCAGGAGCAACGTGGCCGGTTCTAGCCAGCTACACACCACATCCAGACATCGAAAAAATGTCGGACAAGGAACTTTTAGCTCAGCTAAAATTACTAATTAAAATTCACAGACAAAAGGCAAAAGAATAACTGTTTTTACAACAGAATCAGCCTTTGAGACATTATTCAGCCCAGTTAATCTAAAAACACAAGAATTTCTCCAATATGAATATGAATGTCCTCTGCCAACCGAAATCCTGCCTCTAGAACACTACGGATGTATAATATATACAGACGGATCAGCACAACCCGCAGTTGGGGGTAAACAAGCTTACAGTGCTGCATGCGCGATTGTTAAAAGTCGTTGGCACAAAGGGAAATTTAGACCACTGGTCACTAAAACGCAATCTCTAGGAGATTGTACAGCTCAGCGAGCTGAACTACTAGCATTTAAGATGGCGCTTGAAAATACCGATCGCGAATTCCCCACACTTATGGTGTGCGATTCATATTACTGCGTTCAGTCTTATAATGAATATTTACAGAATTGGGTTTAAAACGGGTTCAAAGATGCAAAAGGTGGCACAATTAAGCATAAAACGCTTTGGGAACAAGTAGTTCTTTTACAGAAAGAACTACAAAAGACTCACGTGATACACACATTCAGTCATCAACGTGATGGCGTTCACGTTGCGGGGAATTCATTGGCTGATGAGGCCGCGAAGGCAGCTGTGCAAACGGCTTCCGTAGCTGCTATCACCCGGTCAAAAACAAAAATAGACAGCGACATACTACAAGCTGTCAGTCCGTCAGTAAAAGATGACAGAAAAACACTCCCGAAAAGCTTTCCAGTAAAGTACTCATACATAACCATTGCGAATAATGTTCCATTTGCTCGAATCCCTGGAGTGGGGGATAGAGTAATTCCAAACATGGAACACAGGTTAGGACTAATAACAGCGGCACACGAAGGGCTCGCTTCTGCACATGCTGGTGTTTCCGCCACAATATCATTATTAAAACAGAGATATTGGTGGCCGCGCATGAGAATACAAACTAAGAAATATGTTCTAGAATGCGAAATATGCCAAAGAATGAAAGTATCAACAGTGAAACGACCAGCGCAGACACCCCTTCTAATCTCTGATAAACCATTAGGATGTGTTTACCTGGACCACTGTGGTCCCTTACAAAGGGATGGTAACTATAAATATATCATGGTCGCAGTGGATTCCTGTACGAGATTCATTTGGATGTGGCTCCAGCGCTCGGCTGACGCCAGAACTGTTATAAAAGATTTGCGAGTCTTTATCGGCACATACGCAATTGCCATGCTACATTCTGACCAGGGTCCTGCTTTTAGCTCTTGAGCTTATAAGGAGGCCATGACCAGCATGGGCATTGGGTTGCGGTACTCTTGTCCCTTCCATCCTGAGGGAAATGGGATTGTGGAAAGAAAAAACTGAGACATAAAGCAATCTATAACGGCAAAGGTACTAGGTTCGGGTGATGGGTGGGTCCAGCATTTAACAAGTGTCCAACGAAGTCTTAACAATCTGCCAAGAAATTCTCTAAAAGATTTCAGCCCGTACGAACTATTGTTCGGAACTAGAATGTATATTCAGGATTTAGATAGTCTAACTTCAGTGGTCGAAGATAAGAAAAAATGCTTTGACATCAAAGATCGTTTGGCTGTTTTACAGGACTTAAATGAAACAAGAAAAGCCCTGAGCAACATAAAGTTAAAATAACAGCCAACAACCACTGAAGACACACCACCTGTCCCAGCAATACCTGTCTGGATTCCAAAGATTGGGGATGTGGTCAGAGAGAAAATAGCGGTGAAGAAGGAATTTAGGCTTTCTTACAGAAAAGCAGTACCTGTCTTAGCTGTCAACGGAATGAGATCAGTTGTACTACTGCCCCTTGCTGGTAAAAAGGAGAACCGAGTTGTATCCATCGACCTGGTAAAACTACAATCATGTGGCCAATAATAAATAGTAGGCCCAGTGGACTTCCAAGAAATAGCAGAATACCAAAATTTGCTACAATCCAAGAGGTTTAAACTGAGAGAATAATCACATTTGATAAACCTGCAGTAAATACAAAAGGACTATGCAATAATGCCATGGAACTTGTGCCTCTTGAAACCCAAATAGAAACAGTTCGTCAAGAAATACCAGTCTACAACGATGTAGCCTCAGACTGTGCTAATGAAAGACAAATTGAAAAAGCAATTCCAACAATTGACAGAACTGCATCTGGCTACTTCATCAATTTCGATAACTTTTCTGAAGATCAAAGCGACCCTGAAGTAACGCCAGCAACAAAAACTTTTAAAGAAAAGGCATTAGAACTCTTTCATCAACTCAAAGAAACCTATCTGATTTCCCCATGGATTGAATTTTGGATTGTGTTAGATGTACTTTTCCTCCTGCTTTGGCTCATCATGGTACTTTGTTTGGGAAAATTCATTGAGGGAAAATACAGTACAATGGACACAGCAAGTCAGAACATCAACTTGGTCCTAAAGCCACACAAATCATCTCACATCGAGAAAAGAGAACTAGCATCAGTGAATGTCACAGCCATTCCAATACCCGGCGGGGTAGTTTGGGACAAAACGGATTACGAAATCTATGGACCGGTCGAACTCTTGAAATATCCTCATCAGTTTAAGGTTTCATTAAGTGAGTTTGTAAAAACCAAGTACATTCTCTGATGATTGGGACTTTGAAAGCATAAATAATATGATGTCAGATTTAGTAATGTCAGCAAAATTTACAGAACATGATTATTTACAGGGTTCATCGAACTATGAACAGATGTATTGCTATAACCACTATGCACATCATTATTTGCATAAATCTGCTCAGCCTAGAAATGTTTTTAAATATAATCAATGGGAACATTGTGCAACTCCACCTAAAAGCAGTTCGAAAACAATCTATGAGAAATTCCCATACTTCTCAGGGTTTAACACAAGTGATGCAGAAACATTTTATGACAAACTGTTAGATAAAACAGGGACAAAAAGTATGCTGACAAACACTAAATTGATTTATTCGGAAACATTTTATGAAAAAATGATTACATTTGGTTTTGATTTCTGGAAAAACAACATTGAAACAAAAACCATCTGGGGTACAAAACAATGGCAAGTGCAAGGTGTAGAAGCATTATTTCGAGCCAAATGATCCCAGAACAAATATTGTTCTTGAATGATACCATTCAACAGACTACCTGTCTTGGCCTGGCCAAGATTAAAGACTTAAATAAACCGTCTATTACAAAGCCAATACCTGATAACACAACCACCATATTGAGATAGACGTATCCCAAATTTTACATCAGAACAGAACACATCCTGATTGGAAAAAGTGGTTAATCTGGTCAACAGACACAAATAACTGTCAAGATAGATTCCTGAACAAACTACAGGGGTTAAAAATGACCAGACCAGACCCTAGATACTCCCAGAGACAACATCCAGGGATAGTAACAACATACAGTGTAGGGAAACTATGCCTTGAATGGCTACAAACATCCACACCGGCAGAAATTAAGCAACACTTGTCTTTACTTAAAGAGGGTGCTGACTTGTGCGATTTCATAATGGGGCCGCGCAAACGCGTCAAAAACGTTTCATAGCGGCCAGTATATACGCTGCGTACAACAAAGCTTGGAAAGTGACTCAAATTGAGACAGCAGAGAAAATACGAGAAATTGATCGTATTAATTTGGAAAACTCACTTTCTGTTGTGGACAATGGGTTAATGACTCTGTCCTCCAGAATATATTCACTGGACAGTATTGTATCATCTGCTATAGATATAATAGATCAGGACTTACTAATGAACAAAACGGTCAGTCTCAATTACGTTCTATTGTACAGCTAGGCTGGACGTTGCAAAATCTGCGTTCAGGCTATGTGCCTTGGCGTTTAATCAACACAACGTCATTATTCTCTATCTTTAACCTTACTGATAAACAAATCAGTTTGGCACAGAAAGGAGCAGACTATACGATTCTGAGCATTGAAAAACTTGAGAGATTACCGTTGACAATGTCAGAAAGACCTGTCATTGAATGGATAATACACGGAATAATCACAATTCCGATAACAACTTTCCAATTCAAAAAATGCCAAGAGTATATACCAGCAGGCCAGTATGAAAGGTTGAGTAAAGGGTACATTAAGTCATCATGAAAATTTCCTTATACACACACATGTTATAGTGACAAAAATCAGAATGTATTTCTTAGTGGTAATAATTGTAAACGATCACTAAGCGGTATACTTCTGTGCCAAGGTATTAATTTACATGGGGCCTGTGAGGGGACTTCAAATAACCTTTCATGCCACCAGCACGCACACCTGCAACACAGATAGAGCCATTCTTTAGACAACTTTCTAACGGGAGTTACGTTCTAATAACGGATCACGGCTGTTGTGGCATGGTGCCAGGGAAAGCATATCTCGTAAGCGTTAGTTCCATGGTCACTTGCTGTATGCAAGCATTGTATCCAAACGTCCCTACTGATACAGAGGCGACGATTTGGCCTCCATTGAATATCTCTTCTATACGAATTGATACTTTGAGCAGAATGAAGTCTGTGCTTTTACAGACAACAGTGCCTATTACGTCATCAAAAGAAACGTATGATCTTCAAGTTGCAAGGACAACGGCAGAGATATATACACTTTTATCAACTAATTGCCCCATGCATTTCATAGAAATGCTAAGCCAAATCCTAAATATGTCAGATGCCAGTGGTATCGCACATGTATTTAAGACAATTTTTTCGGGACAGTTAACACCCTTCAAAGCAGTCCTGGGCATCTTTCCCAATGTTGTCCATTCGGTCTTCGGCTGCCTACCACTTCTTTTGGGACTCGTAGCTGGAATTTTATTTTTGACTCTTCTGCTCCGATATGGCAAGCCAAACCGCAGACAAGACTCCAGCAACAATGGAAGAAACGATCCTAGCTATACACTATCGGGACCGCATAACTAAAGCCCTTGGATTAGCCCGGCTAAGAGATCTGAATATGACCTGATTTCTTTCATTCAGACGTATATGGCAGAACTGCATCTTACCTATGCTTCGATGTATGCTATGCGGAGAAGAATGCGTGTTGGACACCTGTCTTACACTACAATCAGCAGTACAAATGGATATCGATACTTTGCTAAGTCCAGTAACGGCTCATGCATCGTGTTGTCCCCAGCGGTTACCAATCCTGATGACGGCATTCGTTGAAACTTCACCACTACGATTTGGTGGGAGTGAAGCAAGAAATGAGAGCAACATCACCCAGGTACGACCTTCTTTGAGCATTGCTGATCCTGACACCGATGATAGCAATCATTCTCACGACTGCCCGGTTACAGCATTTTCAACCATGGTCGAACTTTCACCTGAAGCTGTAGACTGTTTTTTTTTGCACATCTATCTGAAGTAATGTTCTCCCCTGAACCGGAAGAATAACTTTTAAGCAAACCGGCACACAGCGTTCCACTGAACTCTGAATTCGGCCTTCAGCTTTGATAAACAAAAGCTACTGAAAAATTTTGGAACTATTTTTTCCCCTGAAAACGAAATTATTTTTTGCCAAATTCCAAAATATTTACCTTTTTTTTGGCACATGTACTCTGCTTACAGTAGAACTATTCATAAAGAACAGAGCTTCTATTTTTAGTAATTCTAAAGACAAAATATTACCTCAGCCTCTAGCACAATTACAAGTAATTGCATTTGTATGTGATGAAATAGTCTCGACCTTCTTTTCTGTATTAAGAGACATTTCATGTGTAATTTCGCAAATCGTTCAGCTAAATATGTATGCATTTTTTTTTTTACTGAATGATAACACTGCTTAAAAAAACGTACAGTACCTATAATCTTTTGTGTATTTTGCATACACCATTTCAAATGCAAAATGTATTTTGGGGTGAGTTGGAATACACATGCACCTTTACATGTTTACTATTCCTTAGTTCTTAGTAAATGATGGACATTAGATCGTGGAGTGGGTATTGTGTTTTTATCTAGGAACCTGAATCAATATTACCATTGTATGCCCTTGTACGGCTATAATCAATAATATCCATATAATGGCATAAGAATCAGGTCCATATTTCAGTAAATCGCCCTTGCAGTCCAAGGCACGGCAAAAGCTACTTCCTTAGATTCCTAGAAAGCACAACGAGTTCTTTCGACACACCAAACCTCCAGCAACCTGGGAAATCCCCACTTGCTTTGTTTTGATTTGTAATAGAACTCCTGCGAGCACTGTAAGAACGACAAGTTCTTAGTGACATCTTTATTGATGTCTTATGTCCAAACCTTACGTCAAACTCAGCAACTTTCAGGTATAAATATACCAACGTTGCCTTAAGCAAACACACAGTGGTGGTTTTGGAGCAGAGCAGCTATCTACTTGCCGAGAGCCCAGCAGATGCGAGAAGCCCACGGACGCTGCCCCTCCTCTTTGACGCGCTGAGAAAGACGCTGTCTTTTCTCCTGCAGAGAAAATCCAGCTCCGGCGTTTCCAGCCTACCCTTGCAGGTGACTGGGATATCAAGTCCTGAGAGAGAGATACCAGACCTCCTACATTCTATTCCCAAGGTACACTGCTGACTAAACCCTTAGAGAGAATTCTTGAGTCAGATTCTTGGCAAAACCAACTTAACTTAAACTGCTACTTACTTACTCCTTCCCACGTATTAGGCTTAGGTCAGGTACACCGGGGTAGGCGTATTTTAGAAGCACCAGTTGAGCACGTTAGCCAATGTATATATGTATGTATATATTTTATCCATTTTAAAGTGTCTTATGGCTAAGAAACCATATCAATGCTTTTACAGTATTATTTCATAATACTCCTTTTACTGTACGTACTTTACTTTCCATTAAGTATTGCAATTGTGGCAATTCATTTCTCTTGCATGAGAAGGAAGACTGCTCAATAAATAATACCTTTTATTGAAAACGCCCGTCTCCCTATTCTCTGCACTCTGGTGAAACTAAGAATGCACATCTGACTGAGTGAAATAGCTGTCTATTGTTTTCACACGACTCTAGAGATTTACTCTTATTCTGAGGGAGCAAAGTTGTCATGTTATACGGTTGTCGGAAGCTGAATCCCTTCTTGTCTGAGCCAGGGAAGCTGATCCCTTCCTATTCAGTCAAGAAAGTTTCCAGTGACCTCTGAGCTAGCTGGCGCAAACCTAAATTAAGTCTAACATAGTCATTAGAGACCTAGATGACCTCAGTCCTACGTCTACACTGCTGTTTATGTTATTCCAATGCGCAGAGCCTATTGGGAAAATAGGAACTACACTACACCAGGTCACTCCATTATTACAGAGTACTTTTTTTGCTTTTACTAAACACATTATTCCACATTATTCCACATTATTCCAACCCCAATGAGTGTTGTGAATATGACTATAGTAACATAGCTAGGCTCTTGATCTCTGGTTCAGAGGTTTTCATGACTTGTATAAACTATGGAGGGTGAGCCTTAGCGTTTTCCCTCTATCTCCCCTTGTTTTCTGATAACTAATAGTAGGTAAACTCATTTGTTTTTGGGGTCAGGTCGAAGCCATGTATTTTCACCTTCAGAAGCTGAATTCTCTGGCAAATGTGTCTGACTCCAAACACCATCCCTTGCATAAGCATTGCTTAGTAGCTGAGATGAGAGACCCAGGTTCGATTTCCTTTTCTCCATAAAGTTTGCAGTTTCCTTACGGGACATACTTGGCAAATCTGCTAGAGGTGACCCCAATTATTTTAGTGAATATGACAGAAGTATACTTGCTGGTCATCAAGAAGCAAGATTAATATTTACCTGCCATCAATTGGATCTCAGGTTGCATAGAGATTCATGAAACCCAAAAGATGCCAAATAGAACCTTTATTTTTTATCATAAATTTCTACTTAACTCATACCCTACCACTCATCCTGGGATAATAGTTATATCCAGCTCCAAAGCAAAAAGGCTATGAGTCTTTATTGACTCTAAAACAACACTTAGCTTCCACATTGATGCTAAGTAATTTTAGTCCAGGTCAGGTGGAACAACAAGTACATTAGCAACTTATTCCAATAATAAATCTCCGGAATCTTCCTGCTCTCATTTGACTATAACATCATCCCCATTATACCTTAAAGGAGAGAGACATTTTCCTGTTAAGGTATGTCAGCTCATATGCAAGGAAACTGCCCATCCTGCATTATAAATGTTAAAAAGAAAATGGGTTATGATCTTTCTATCTCACCACTTATTCCAATATATGCCTTCAGGTGATGTGCAGCAACGTCTGCTGCAGGTAAGAGTGGTGGGGCAGTGGGACCAGGTGAAGGGGGATTTCAAGAGACGACCAGGAGGGAAAATTAATTCTTTCTCTCTCTCGAAATTCCCCCTCACCTGCCACCCCAACCCCACCGCTCTTACCTGCAGCGGCCTTGGGTGGTGATTTGGTTTACAGAGCAAGACTACATCGGTATTCGTTAAAAGTCAGAAATGCCTGGTGGCCAAACTAGACATAGACCACAATTGGAAGTCCTAGACACACCTGCTGGTGGCGGAGGGGAGGAGGGGGTGGACTGGTGTGTGAGAAGTTGGCCTGGCATATGCTGTCCACTATTCTAGTGGGCACCTTGCACCAGTCCAAAGGACCCCTTATTGATGGTAGGTTAAGACAACCTTTATAGAAAGCTATCCTAGTGGTAGCTGTGGAGAGCAGCCTTCAGGCAAAGTCTTGGAGGAATGTAAAGCAGCTTGTTTTACCAGTCTATAATCTTGTTAATGACCAAATGAAAGGAGAACCACACCAGGTATAAATAAAATATATATATATTTATTCTAAGCACATCCCACTAGTCTGTTTATGAAGCTAGTGCAAAAGTACATAAGGAAAACGTAATCGCACACAGTAAATTAGCACAATATACATTGAGCCCTAGGGGCATAACAAACCATATATTAAGAAAGTGGTATAAGAACCACGACTTGCATAGACACAAGGCCTAGAGCCTGTAGAACCGCTGGAGCCACCAGGAACCACCCAAGGTAGTGACACAGCCGCGAATCACCACTAACGTCTATGGGGAAAGTCGATTAGGAATTTTAAAGATAAAGGACACTTAGAAGAGGATTTGGAGCAAACCCCTTTACAACTAGGGGGTTCTAGAGCCAACACCCATGGGAGCACTGGAGTACTCAAGTTACTTTACTTCACCCAGGGAAGCCGGGTGCATAGGTGTCTTTTGGTGTTGGGTCTCGTCGTTGTTTTAATGACGATCTGCTGCAAAGTGCTGCTGGCATCCAGGTGGTAAGTGGCCGGTGATGTCCAAGCCTGGATCGAAGATGAGAAGAACCTGAAAGCAGAAGGGACAGAGACTGGGTCACTTGCCAGTGACCAGGGGTACGATAGTCGAATGCCCGCCGATGTCGGGTAATTTCAGATGAATAAGGTGCAGCTTGACTCTTCAGCCATGAGGACGATGACAACCAGGATCTGCATTTGAGCTGTTCCACAAAGGATGTCAACTGCTGCGGTGTCGGTGCCCGGATTGGACCCAATAAGTCTTGGCAACAGCAACCCAAGCAGGAATCAAAGAAATGCTTTGGTGCAGACCAGCAAGGTCTGCGGGACTCGCCACGTGGTGGAGAGTCAGGGCACGTCTGGAGCAACTAGGGAAGCCCAAGGAAAAGTAGAGTTACCTTCAAGGGGACCCCACCAGTTGACGAACCAGGTATCGCAAAGGAGCCTCAAGTGGAAATGCAAGAAGCGGGCTCAGGGAGCACTTGTGGAGTGTAGGCCCACAATCTTTAGTGCAGAGAGTACTCGGTGCTTGGGCTACAAGAAACCCAAAGCACACCTTCAGGAGATGTCGAGAATTTAATGCACTAGCAAATGTGCACGGTGACAAGTAGTTCCAGTTCCACGTCACTCGTGAGGGCTGCGGGGCTCAGCTTTGCTGGGGACTTGGGTCGGCCGAGAAATCTGGAAATCTTCTTCCTGTGTTGCAAATACTTTGGAGTCCAGGGGAGCTTCAGAAATGCAGACCAGCAAGATGCTTTGTTGGTGCCTGCTTGAGCAGGGGAGTCACTCCTTGACCACAAGGGAGATTCTTTCGTCCTCTAGTCTTTAGTAGACCGCCGAAGTTCCAGGATTCAGCTGCAGAGTTTCGCCCAGGTGTAATCTAAAGTCCTGTTGCCAGGGGTTCCTTACTTATACTAAAGAAAAGGGTTGGACATACTCTGGGGACCAATCTATGGGACCTTTGTCCAGTTTTGCAACAGAGCAGGGGCTGGTAGCCCCTGTAACCAGTTTGAACTGGGCTATGCAATGGGACTCCAAATGTGCCCCCAGTGCAGACTTTCAAAGCACTCATGGAGTGCACCCACCCAGCCCCAATACACTAAAGCCTGTCTGGGAGGTGGTTACACCTCCCTGTGACAGGAAACCTGTTGTCCAGGCCTCCCCAGCCGGAGTTTCTGTCAGCAGCAGGAGGCCAGACTTGTGTCTGTGGCTGCAGCATCCATTTTGTGATGCCAGGGCTCCTTTAAACTATTACCGGGTAGACCAGTGTGTACATGTCTCTCCCTCTAGAAGGGTGGAATTCTACCCCCGCCAGTTCAGGATTCCAAAATGTTTGACACCAAACATGACAGGCTTCCATGCAGCCATTCCAAAGTTAGCATTTACCGCTAGGTTATAATGCACTTAAGAGTATATGGTCTGGTTGCATCACAGAACAGCCTCAGAGAATAGATTCCGAAAGCTGCAGAGGGGTCTTACTCATGCATGGGCACCCTCTCACACGAAACCAAGCACCCTGCCTTCGGGATTGATAAGGTCTGCCATAGGGGTGACTGTTAGGTTTCTATGTGCAGTGATTTAAGATAGATATAGTTAACCTATATCTTAGTAAGAGGTGTATGCACCACCTTACCCAGGCTGCAGTAGCAGTCCTGTGGTGTCATTTTGGAAGGCTTCCCAGGGGTGGCATAATACATCATGCAGCCCCTAGTGGGCCTCAATGGTACCTATGCCCTTAGTACCTAGTGTACCATATACTAGGTACTCACAAGGGTACCCCAGTTACCAAACTGGAGTGTACCTATAGTACATGCAATCAATTTAGAGAGGAAGCAGATAGGCTGGGGCCCTGAATAGCAGGATCCCAGCCAAACTAAGTCAAAACCCATCATAATACCAGGAAAAAAGTGGGGGCAACCATAGAGTCAGATTCCAACTTTCTACATGGTGTGCCCAATATTGACGCCCTATCTATGAGGCCAGTGGTTGCCATAGCAACCACTGAAAATGTTTGGGACAGGTATTGGGGGTTATAATGGACTGGATCTGGGGATCAACTGATTGTTATTATGCACTGTTCATATTGTGTTGATTGGTAGAAGATGGTTATGTTTGTAGTAGTGTAACTGACATACAATCAATAATATTGGTTATATAAAAAAAGTCATGTTTGAGATCTAACCATGGGGATTTGTGCATTGGTTATTTAAACCTCCAATGTAGTTTTTCTTTACATTTGTGAATTGTCCCATTTAAGCAAGGCCCCTAAAAGCTGTGCTTTGCATTTCAGATCTACTATGGTTTTTATTCCATTTTATTCACTTTATTTTACTGTATGATCCTGAAGTCCAATTTCTTCCAAACTATAGTCGGGCTGTTAGTCCTGCATGTCTATTCTCGCTCAACCGCCACATTTCTCATTCAGCATTGTTTGTATTTATGACTGCCTGGTTGGCACTCCCATGTGATTTCTGTTTTTATTATCTCAATTCTGGGTACCTATTCAGAAATATAGTGCTCTCTTTAATGTACACATTCTAAATAATGCTTGTGTTTCTACTTCACTTCACTTCACTTTGATAACTTTATTTCGGTCAAAGACCATAAAAGTGCAATAAACTATGTACAAGCACAATAATAAAACATAAATACTTCAGAGTTAAAAAGTTATT
Organism: Lissotriton vulgaris; assembly: GCF_964263255.1. Taxonomy (NCBI): domain Eukaryota; kingdom Metazoa; phylum Chordata; class Amphibia; order Caudata; family Salamandridae; genus Lissotriton; species Lissotriton vulgaris. The sequence continues at coordinate 245,298,540 of NC_141699.1, read as the reverse complement.
AAACAATGGTTATCAAAGGAATAGTAGAGCATAAAAGCAGTAGTCCATTACTCCGTGTGGATAAATGCAGTTCTTCTCCGCCACATGCCGAATAGAAACCGGGAAACGGCAAAAACAATGAGAGGGGCAGTGTCATAAGTTAGGACTCCACAAGCATGTACACAGTGTCTAAAACCCAAGTTTTTGCATAATGGGATAATCCAGCACTTCCGAATTTCACTGTATGCTGGGCAAAAAAAGAGGATATGTATAATGTCTTCCCTGGCGTGATTACAGGCAGGGCAGTTAGCCTTCATTGTTTTTGCCCATCTGGATGTAAATGCCCCAACCGGTAAGGAGCCGTGCCTCAATTGAATATATAGTTTTCTTGCCAGTGGAGGCTGCACCAGGTCCAAGAACGCCTCCATCCTGTATTCAACTTTTGTTATGAGGAACTCGGTGGACAATCTGCCCAGGGAAGTAGAACAGTGTAGCAGTTTGAGGTTATGCGATTTTACAGCTGCCACCAGTACAGTCCTTTGCATCCTCATACAGCTATCCTCCGGTGTATCCCAAAGTTGGGGAAGACCAATTTGGTAAAGGAGAGTCTTAACATGTACCAACCAAGGTATATTCTTGTTCTTTAGCTGCCCCCAAATAGTATTAAATTCTGCTCTAACCGGTTCAAGCTCCGGCACAGACCAGAGCCTTCTCCAATAGAGCAGAGGTCGAGCTGCCACCAGATCAGTAATAGGTTCCAGACCCAGGTCCAAGCGTAATGGTAGCAGGGGCGTGCTTTGTGGAAGACCAAACAGATGACGCATGAAAGAATGCTCGACTTTCATTAGATTACATGCATTAGTGTGTCCCCAGAGTTCAGCAGCGTATAAGGCTGCAGACCTGACCTGTGTTTTGTATATCTCTAGGGCAGGGGTAGCCGGTTTAAAGGTTGAGGCACTATGGAATCTGCCTACGCCACCCATAATCTGTGCAAGTCTCAAGGAGGATTTAGAGACTTGTTGTCCCATGTAAAGTGTTCAGTCAAAGTCACCCCCAGATATATAAAGGTCTTAACTCGCTCAAGTGGGGTTCCATTCAATGTGGGGTTTGGGCGGGTGTGCCTCGGGGGGTTGAAGATCATAAACTTGGTTTTCTCCAAGTTGATCTCCAGACCCCGCGAGGCGCAGAAGGAAACAAACCCGTCCAGAACCCCCTGGATGCCCGATGATGTCCGCGACAACAGCAAGGTGTCGTCCGCGAACATCAGAGCGGGCACCCTACCATTAGCCAGGCGTGGAGCATCGTTATCCCTGACACAATTAAGTCTATCTATCAGGCCATTGACATACAAGTTAAAGAGAGTAGGGGTCAGTACGCAACCCTGGCGTACTCCCCGAGTAACAGGGAAACGATCGGATAATTCCCCGTTTTTCCCACACCTCACCTGGGCGTAGTTCCCAGTGTGAAGACGGGTTATGGCATCTAGTAAGTAAGGAGGGAGACCAAGTTCCTCCAACACCGTCCAGAGCCTCTCCCTAGGGACCAGATCGAATGCGGCCCGCAGGTCCACAAAGACAAGGTAGAGGCTGCCACCCTCTACTCTTGCAGTTTTCCAGTATAGGACCTGGAGTCGAAAGATCTGGTCCAGAGTCGAGACCCCTGATCTAAAACCGGCTTGGAGGGTGGTCAAAGTTTTGTTTTCCTCCATCCAACCCAATAATCTCTCCAGCAGGATTCGGCCCATCAGCTTCTGAGTAGTGTTGAGTAGTTTAATTGGTCTATAATTTGATGGAGCGAGCGGACAGCCCTTTTTAAAAATTGGAACAATCTCGGCTCCCAGCCAGGTCTCAGGTACTGGGGAGCCCTGTAAGACAGCATTGAACAGAACCATCAAATATGGGGCCCAGATCTTTGGCTGAGAGTGAAAGAGATCTCCAGGGAGCTTATCCAGACCCGGGGCCTTATTCGGGAGCAGTTTCTCAATTGCCAGTTCAACTTCCCTGAGTGTAATATTGTCTGAACTATAAGTGGGAGTCCCAGTAGGGGCATCCTTTCTCACTATTGCGAGACAGGATCCAGGTCCAGGGCCCAAGACCTCCGGCAGTCTACACTCGTGCGGGGGGTCTGGGGCCATGGGAAGCTTGGGAGCTTGGCTGGAGCTATAGTTTCGACAGGGGGAAATCCCTGCACCCAGGGCCCCCAGCAGTCGACACTCGTGCGGAAGGTCCCAGGCCGTGCTAGTGCAGGAAACCGAGATCCCGGAGCCCAAGGCCCCCGGCAGTCGGCTCTCATGCAGGGGGTCTGGGCCAACCGGAATCTCGGGAGCCTGGTTAAAGCTAAGATTTTGACAGGGAGAAGACCCAGTGCCCGGGGCCCCCAGCAATCGACACTCATGCGGGAGGTCCCGGGCCGTGCGGGCACGTGGAACCAAACTCCCGGACCCCGGGGCCCCCGGCAGTCGGCTCTCGTGCCGGAGGTCCCGTGGCGCACAGGCCCGAGGCTCCAAAACCAGTTCTGGCAGCCCTTCCTGGGGCTGACACCCAATTTCTTCCAACTCAGGGCTTGTATAGAGTGACTTAAAGTGTGCCTCCCACGCTATAGGGGCAATATTCGAGACCCCAGTGTCTCTCTCACCTGTCACTGTAGAAGTAACAATTAGCCAAAATGTCTTAGAATCTTTTAGGAGTAGTGCCTGTCTCAACTCTTCCCACCTAGATTCCTCCCACTCACTCTTTGCTCTAATGAGCGCCTTCTTGTACAGCAGTCTAGTTGTTCTAATTTTAAGGATATCCTTAGATTTAATTGCCTTGAGTAGGTCTTTCTTTGAGTTTTTACATGCATGATTGTGCCAGGGATGTGTTTTATTCCGGCGCAACTTAGTCCCATTAACCGGATAGAATACATCCCCTAGACTCTCAACTAACTTTCTGTGGGTCTCTATAGTCTGCCCATGGGAGATGGAATTTTCCATATCGCTTATCAATGGAACAGCTATCTGATAGATTTTTGCGAGACGAGTAGGAGAGTCTAGGCAAGAAGGCCATTTGACTCTTCTCCTGTTGTTAGATATAATATGTGGTGGGACTATCGGAGTGGAATTAGAGTCAGGGTTAGTTAGTCCAAATGCACCGGGTTTAAGCGTTAGGACCAGCGCATTGTGGTCACTATCGTGCCTTACGACAACCCCGAAATCTTTAAACTTGCCCCAATGTTTGGCTTCCAACATGAGATAGTCAATGGTGGAAGTTCGATTTGTCCTATTATATGTGGGCAGGCCGGAACTTTCGTTGTTGCCCCTTCAATTGCATGCCCGCAGAGACATTGCAAGGGTCAAGGCCTTGATTTGTAGTACTAACGGGGTCCAGGCCTTAACCGGGGCAATTCTTGGGACTGGAATTTGCCAGAGCAAATCGACCTCATCCTCCTCACACAACTCGGATCCACCCAATGGGTCGAACTGACAGTTCAGATCGCCACCAAGAATGATCGGAGTTGCGGGGTCAAGTGACTGAAAGAAATGGTCGAGTGCTTGAATAGTACTCGATTCTTTCCCGTTCACGGTAGGCCTAGAGTAGATATTAATAATGGCCAATGTAGATCTACTAACAGATGTTAGCAAAACACATTGGATATCTGGCGAGTTTGTGTCCACCTGTACAGCCTGCATGCCTAAGTGTAAGCCTACCATAGGGCAAGGCCACCGGAGGGGCGGCCTTTCCCACCTGAGACTGCAGGGATGTCATAGGTAGCAAAACCGGGACTGTCACTCGCCTCGAGGGACCAGGTTTCTTGCATCAAGCAAATGTCATAAGTGGTCATAAAGGAGGACCAGTCTGGTACGAGTAGCTCTTTAGGCCTGCGACATTCCACAAGAGTATTTTTATACTACCTTCTATAGCCTTAACTTTATCCTTGTCACCCCCTTGTTCTCCTGGTAATACCTGGTCCAGGCTCTGTTCAACCCTTGTCTCCTCCCTCTTTGAGGCATGAGGGCAGAGGATCTCATAACTAGCAGAGGATAGTGACTTTTCCTGTATTGTAACACCTTCCCCTGGGTTACCCTCATTATGTTCTCGTGGGGGCACACATGACTAAGTGAGTCAGTCCACCTCCTCGAGGACACTAAACCTATTCCAATGGGGTTGTATCGGGTAGAACGGGGTGTGTGGAAGAAAACCCTCCCCAAATGGCTGCCAAAGGTGAATCCCGTTCGGGTGGGAGAGAGGATTTCTGTTATACTGTGGTCTCCTATTGTGAGACGATTTGTGGATTGGGGTAGGATAGAAATAGGACAAGTGCAAAGGGAATATTTGCGACTCTCTGTGGGAAGGGGTTCTACAGATGTGTTCAACAGCAGAGGAGTCCCTAAAATTAATTGTTACAACATCCCCTGCCACTGTTTTAGGGCCCCTTCCAATCCAGTCTACTCTTCTCACTGCCAATATGTGACCTGAAATGTTAGGAGGTAAGGGTCTATTTAGGCTCAGCCACTGTATACACTTATTATGTAGGTCTACCTCCTGTTCTCTCTTCCCCTCACTAAGGGGTGGAACACCCACTAGGGCCACTACATATGGTTGTGCTTCTGGAGGCAGATTTATTGTCGGCAATTGTTTAAAGGTTGCTCTAGGTGGGGGAGGTCTTGATGAAGGTACTACTTTTTTTGGTGCCGTGTTTTTACCCTCCTTGGGATGTTGACTAGATTTAACAGTTTGACCCGCAGCGGGATATATGGTAGGACCTGGTGGTTTGGCTACAGGTGTAGGAGGGGGTACGAGGTTTGAAGATTTAGCGGCAGTAGTTGCCGGTCCTGGTTTTCTATTTGGTACTGCTGGAACAGTGGATTTAGCTACCTCAGGCAGGGTACCTTTGTTGAGTCACCGACTGGAGCAGGGGGTAACGAGTTACCTTGGAAATTATGTGGCTTAGTTGGACCCATAGTCTTATTGTTTAGCATGGAAGATAATCTATCAAGTTTTGAAACCAGAGGTTTAATGTGGGAAGCAATTATTTGCTCTAAACTTTTCTGGAGATCCGTCACCATATTGGTGACCCAGCAGGGTATCCCTGTAGTTGGGTGCCGGGGATGGTCAAATGGGGTTACCAAGTTATGATTGGGCTGTTTCTTTGTACCTAGATTTTTAGGGAGACTATCCTTTTTTGTCTTAGAGCCCACCCTACCAGGTTTTGATTTTGCCACAGGGGGAGAGGAAGTCAGGATACGGGGTTGATCGTCATTGTTAATAGAGGACTCAACTAAAGCCAAAGATGAATCATCAGCTACTGAGGTCTCAGCCGGGATCTGTGCACAGGGCAGCTCTGCAAAGGTGGATGTTAAATAAGAGTCCAGGATCGTGGGATCGATGGCAATAGCCGAGCAATCTTTGCCATGGTCTTTAGAGCTTATTGTGGGTGGGAAGGAAAATCTTCTTTCGGTATTTTCAATTGCATTTGCAACCACCCCTATGGTCTGTTGTAGCATTTTATCAATTGCCGTCAGTGTTGGGAGGGACTGCGGCATTGTGGCCTGAAGTCGAGTATTTGGACGTGAAGCAGATGGTTTAGTTTTCTTGCCCTGGATACTCATATTTGCTGTGGGTTGCCTAGTTAATTAACAGCAAGATATGAGGGAAAGTATAAAAGACACGAATAGTCCAGCACAGGAATAGATTATGGCTCGCACTCTTAAGGGGGGCAACTAGCACAATGGCCCGCAAATGAAAGGGAAAAGCGGATAACAGTACCTTGTGGAAGAGTGCCGGATACTTTCAGGATTAAGTGCCACTGAAAAGGGGGGTGGCCCGTCCCGTCCCCGATCGACCACGGACGGCCACAGATGGCCCGCCCTCTGTGCGGGCTCATCCCGGCGTCGCCCGCGCGCGTCCCGCGAGGCGGGAGCCCCAGCCCGGTCTTAAGCGCCTCCGGGCGTGGGATCCTGACGCGGCTGTTCACGTCCCCGTGAGAGTAGGGGACGCTGGGGAGTGTAGTTTTCCCTCGCTCTCCCCTCTCGGCGGCCGCGATGTCCTGAGCGGCAGCTGGGGAGAGCGGAACTGGTCAGCTGGGTGTGCGGGGAACCGGGTAGGCAGGCAAGCAGTCTTTAACACCCCACTCGGGCGCAGCTCCAGCCCGGTCTTAAGCGCCTCCGGGCGCGGGATCCTGACGCGGCTGTTCGCGTCCCCGTGAGAGCAGGGGACGCTGGGGAGTGTAGTTTTCCCTCGCTCTCCCCTCTCGGCGGCCGCGATGTCCTGAGCGGCAGCGGGGGAGAGCGGAACTGGTCAGCTGGGTGTGCGGGGAACCGGGTAGGCAGGCAAGCAGTCTTTAACACCCCCACTCGGCCGCAGCCCCAGCCCGGTCTTAAGCTCCTCCGGGCGCGGGATCCTGACGCGGCTGTTCGCGTCCCCGTGAGAGCAGGGGATGCTGGGGAGTGTAGTTTTCCCCCGCTCTCCCCTCTCGGCGGCCGCGATGTCCTGAGCGGCAGCGGGGGAGAGCGAAACTGGTCAGCTGGGTGTGCGGGGAACCGGGTAGGCAGGCAAACAGTCTTTAACTTGTTTCTACTTGATTAGGTCAGCATTCGTATCACTAGATATGTTTGCTAATATGTTAGTTTAAAATATATCTAGAAATCGGTAAAAATTAAGGAACTGTGTAACTCTGGTTCTATGACTAACCAAGCAGCAAGGTGTCCAGATCTGAATACTGTGTCCTCCAAGTAAGAAAGTATGCAACGCTTCAGATGGGAGACACTGATATATTACTCATTTTAAAACCTTTGTGGAACTCCATTATTTATGTAATGCTTGTACCTGTCTGATATCATGGATACAAAAGCTGATGCAAAACCCTCATCCCACCATAGGCCACTTCTTGTTAGACTGGTGGCTGCAATACTGCCCTAGGATGTTAGACTTAGATCTTGACTTGGAAAGTTCATCTTAATATAGCGGCAAACAAAGGTATACCATTACTATCTAGACTTAAAGCTGCACACCGGCCACAAAAGCAAGCACACTACAACCTAGATAAACAATTGCATTAATGCTTCAGACCGTTCCTTGAATATAATTCATTTTTGTTTCGTTTTATTTAGTCTTTATTTCAATTATCAAATCATTACAGACAACAGTACATCAATAAATTCATGTTGTGGACCATTAATTTCCACCATATACTAACATTTTTAGCAACTTGATCGTACGCATATTTTAAGATTAATAAAACCAGTATAAATAATTCACATAAAACCATAAGTCAATCATCATCTTCAAAGTTTCTTTATTCGGTTAAAATTTAAAACCATCAAAGAACAAATCACATCACAACTATTTATAGTTTATACAATCTAAATGCTACAAACATTTCTAAAAATCAGATTGAAAAGACCATTTGCCAACCATCTGTACGCCCCCAGCCAAAAACACCCTTGGCATTCACATAAATACATTAAAAAGTTTCTCACATACAAAAGTACAAAAAAAGTACAAAGAAATCTCATTTTCATAAAAATTAAAAAGGAAGAAGAGAACATGATGCTATAATTAAAGTCTATTTCTTCGCCTAATTGCCCCAGTGATATAACTGGCAACTCCATAACAAACAAGCGGGGAGCCAAGCATTTGCAAATAGGCTAATGCTGGTATAACTTGCACAAAGTTAGCCCCTCTTAGCAATGGCAAAATAAAATCCCTGCGCAAAGTTACATAGAAATCACAAAAAAAAAATCATGTGGAGGTTATTCTGCTCTGAAAAGTTATCACAGGGGCATTGACCCAGAGACCCCTCTTTCGAAAAGCCTTTTGGGAATGACAGCAACCAGGGGAGCATGTTGTGCTTGAACCTGTTTAACACAAACAGGTGATAAGGTTTGTTTATGTAAGTTATGTATGGCTGTATTTTCCTATTCAAACTTAACATTACAAAACACCTCACAGAGGGTTTTACTAGTTCAACCTTCTCTCTTGCTGATATTACCCTGTTTAAAAACTGAGTCTTCAGATCTCTGAAAGCTGATTTGCTAAGAGCTCTAGGTTTAGAAAATAGCTCAGAGCAGCCCATTAAGCCCAGTTGTGTTTTGATATAGCGAATCCAAGGAATGTCAGATCCTCTATCTAAAGACACACAATCCTGGATGATCAGCTGATTCAGATTAGGTGGTTGGTGTGCCCAAATTCTTTACCAGCATAGTAATGGGGCAACCGCAATCTGGTCTGAAACATATCCGGCACCTAGGTCCTCATGAAGGTTATGAATCGGAGTGGAGGTTGGGAGCGATAGCAACCTACGAAAATATGTCAATCCATCCTGCTATACAATCATATTTCCATTTAAAAAGAGGTGAAAAACTATAAAAATCAATTACATAAGAACATTTTTTATATCTTCCTAAGAACTGACATATATTTAAATATAACTACAATGGCCTAGTTGTGAGGGAATGTGCCTTTTACATGTTAGCTACATTTCGAGCCATAGCAATTTTGCTGCGGATGGCCCACATGCAGCCCAAGAATTTTGCTAGGGCAATAATTATGGGCTTGCTTGTGTCTGTCTTTAAAATACTTAAAGCCTCTGTGTCCTCCCTGGTACCAAGGTTTAGACAAATTGGTTTAAGCCAAGGAGCTTTGTAGGCTGGACAGGCGAACAAAACATGTCTATAGTTTCCCTCTGCAACGGACATGTATCACATTTATCATCCTTCAAGGGATGCCATTTGCAGGTAAAAGTCGCAGTATTGTAGAATCCTTAGTTGCTGTATAATAGGTACTTGAAGTGTAGGTCATTAGAGTTTGAATCCACACAGGGTTAGAAGACCAGATCGTCGCCAAAATGTCGTAGTATGAAGTCCACAAGAGGCAGGCGGTGTTTCCAAGTAAGTATCTTTATTCAGGATAAGGGTACAGAGGTGAAGAAGTTGGTAGCCAAGGTGGTAGGTAGGCCAGTAAGTAATATTGTATGAAGGCCCCACCAGGGGCAGCTTCCTTCTGCTCAGCCTGGAGTCAACTGACCAATATGACCACCGCACATTCTGCGACATCATATTACATTCTAAATGCTCTCAGACTGAACAAAGAGGGAAGACAGAGTGGAAAGGAGGAAGACAAGAAAAGACCATACAACAATTAGTTTCCCATTTTATGTGCATTCACAAAAGCTGAATCTGGCAACAATTCTTGAAGATCAATATGATGAGCGACAAGCTTCGCTGTTCAGTAAGGCATTTCAAAACAATAGTGACATTGATTTTGAAGAGATTGTTTGCTGCCTTAGACAACCAAGAAAACAGTTGTATAATTAGACTTCTTTTACTTTGAAGTGGATTAAGACACGTTACTCTCCTGTTGTTATGCAACCCCACCTGTCTTCCCTATTTTTTTTCTTCTCTTTATAACATTCCCTTATTGAAGTTTAGTAAAAGGTACAAGTGAACAACAATGGATTCACATTTCAATCATGTCATTATATGCAATAACTGGGGTGTATATATACCAACATATTTGAACTGTGTTACTAGGTCTCCCTACTAATATGGTATACATGTTCTTAGTTCATATCTCCACAGCAGTGGCTTCACTAGGGTGATGCGGGGGGTGTGGACCGCACCGAGTGACACCATCACATGGGGTGACACCAATCTGGTTACGCTGTGTAACACAGCTCTGCAGCCTCGCGGTGGGTGTTTTCGGTAGATGGGTGCTCCGAGTTGGTGAGGGGAAGAGGGTCTACGTCTCCTCCGTGGGCGGGCCGACGCCCAAGGGGTTGGACTGCTGTGCTCAAGGTGTTTGCTTGTCCAATCCGATACCGACTCATGGGTGCCCTCCGCCTCTCTTGCAAAGACTGTCTGCTCTGCTGTTGGGAGGGAGGGTGACAGCCCTCTGTGGGGGAGCCGATGAGGGATTTTCCCTCAAGGTAACAAGGGAGGGGGAGCCAGTTGCACTAACAGTATCTCTGTGCAAGGTGGAAACAAGACTCCCTGCATATCTGGAGTAGGAGATCCTCCCTAGTTTTCGACTGTGAACATTAGTACTGACAATCCCTTCTGGAGGTAAATGGGGGTCATTGCTCTCAGACAGGGGCTCCAGGATGAGCAAAAAGACAGTCCCTACTGATAAGACAGCTGTCTGTCTCTCCGGGGGAGGAAATGCGCCCATCCTTACGGTGTGGCGGCCGGCGGGTGTAACAATCCTCGGGGACGAGAGAGACCCTTTAGGGGTGTTGCTCTGTCGGCACGAAGGGATGAGAGGAGAGCTGATATCCAGGGGGAAGGCGTCGTAGGGTGTTATGTGCTCCTTTCAGGGGTGAGAGACACGCTGACTGCTGCAACCTTGGGCTCACTTTTCTAAGTGGAGATAAAAAGGGGTCGTGTTATTCCATTTCCCAGGTAGTGTGTGCTTGGATTCCTTCCCTGGGTGTCCGACATTGGTGACCCTCTGGGTGGGAGGATTTTTGGGTGGTCGAGTCACGCCAGACTTGTCTTTTAAGAGCTCTCTTGCGCGGTCCCTTCCATGAAAAGGAGGGAAGGGTGCTGCCGGAGTCACTTTCACTGAGGGTTTGAACCCTTCGAAGGTGGGGTTTCCTCGTCATTCTGTGCGCAATGTGGGCTAGAGGTTTGAGCGCTTCTCCCGTGAGGGTGGCGTGAGCAATGCACCATGAGTTACCCGCACAGGGTGATACCAACCCTAGTGACGACACTACTCCACAGTGTGAAACTGTGTAGTCCGAGGTCAGGGCACTTGTGCTATTATGAAGAATATTGTGTCTAGAATGTAAGGGTAATGTTCCACCTTCCTAGGTTTATGTTTGGGGCTAGAACGTTGAGGGGGCAATGAAGTAGCAGGTGTTGTCCAGATGGAGTGTGCTGTAGACCAGAGGTTGTTCTGCAATAAAGGAAGCACAATTTATTTACATCAGCATGAGACCCATTACTACAGAATTTAGAGGTGAGCTCAGAACAACCTTAAGAACCCATGTTGCTTCTATTATTTTTTTTTGTGATGCCATGTTTGAAGTATCAGTTACGACTTACACTGTTGTAGGTTTTTGTCGCACTAGGATTGTTCACACCACATCTATGAGAGCAGGTCATTGCTCTCTATGGTCTCGCAAACGCGGCAGTTCTCTACATTTTTCATAATTCAGATCTGCACATTTTAGATCCTGTTTGCGGGTCAGTGAAGTTGTGACGCTCCCTTCTTGCGCTGCATTGTGGTGACGACCGTATGTAGCAACGTAATCACATTTTGTCACGCAATGCCACCACCATCTTCAAACTGGGCCTGATTACAATGTCAGTCGGAAAGCCTCGGACTGTTGGCCGGAGTCTTTCAAACCGGAATGGTAGGTTTAAATTAAAGTCCGACTGCCGTATTACAATGACGGCGATCAAAGTGTAAACTGGTCGGGGATCCAAAGCGGTTCCGGCGGGCTCATGGAGCCCCTTGGCCAGTCGGAATGGCCTCATGATCCCTTAAGGACTACATTTCGGCCGTTGGGATTGATGTCTGTGTCCGACAGCCTTTCCATGTAACCCTTTCAGACATGAAAAGGCTGTCGGAAAGCGACTTTGGGGGCCCCTAGCAGGAACCCCAGCTCTCTGTATGTGGCCCGGTGCCCCCTGATAATCCCTGCACCGTGTGGCAGGCACCTCACGGATTTTCACAAACTCCCAGCTTGTGCTGTGGGCGTTTCCCCCCACTGCACAAGCTCCCATAGAGAAATCAGAGTTTGGGACCACACCATGTTCGGTCGCATCGTAATCAGGTGTATGGAACCGCCGACCAATGGTCGGGCAGTGCCGTCATCAAAATGGTGTCGGCCATAGGCAACTCTGACTGACCTTGAAATCAGGCCCTATGTGTCATCTTTAAAAAAAAAATTAGCAGGCACTTGTAGATTTTGTAATTTACACAACAAACTAATTTGTGATCAAAATGTTATGTGTGCAAAAAATAAAGGTAAACTAGAATGGTTAAAAGGAGATTCCAATTGAAGAATATAATTGATTTAGTCAAAAACAGTAGCAGTCAGTGGTGGGAGTGCTGCCAGGTGGTGATGCGGGGGAGGGTAGGGTGGGGGGTAGTAAACTATGGAGTATGGCCAAATACAAGTAAGTAAACATAAAAATAAGTAAAACGAATTATGTTGCCCGCACTGCATCGCCAAATGCGATGCAGTGCGTGCAATGAAATTCGTAATATTTTTATGTTTACTTACTTGTATTTGGCCGTATTTCGTAGTTTACTACCCCCCACCCTGCCCCTCCCCTGCCCCACGTCACCTCCCAGCAGCACTCCCACCACCGAACGTGACTGGTCAAGAAGGCAGAACTCTTTAAGCATTGTGCAAAGGCTACCTTGTCTCAAGAGCAAAAATATATTTCTGTCTCAGTGGGTGAAATTTCTCATGGAAAAAATGATGACACAAAATGTTTGGTGGGGAGATGGTCAGAACAAAGGAAGCTCTCAAACGGAGCCATTCAACCAAGGAAAAACCTTAAACATTGTGTGTTTTCAATATGGAAGCAATTCACACTCGTCAGATGATACCTTGGAAGAAGTTTATTTAAGTGTAAAAAGGATTATTATTATTATTATCAAATTAAATTTATATTGCGCACAGCTACCCTAAACAGGGTTTCCGGGCGCAGATAGTTGGAATACTGCAACTGAGCAACCAGAAACTCATCACTGAGAAAAGAGCCAAGTCTTAAGGTCTCGCCGGAACCTGAAATAGCACTGTTCCTGCTTCATTGACCAAGGAAGAGAATTCCATAATCTGGATCCAAGGAACGCAAAAGAACGACCGCCCATTCTCGATAGTCTACAGCTAGGTGTTACCAAATTGCCCTGAGTGGCTGAGCGTAGGGGACGGGGCGGAACATAGAGATGGACAATCTCCTTAAGATAAGGGGGGGCAGACCCTTGATTGATTTTAAAAATAAGACACAAGGTCTTAAATTTGACCTGACTCTCAATGCGGAGCCAGTGTAGATCCCGCAGCACAGGGGAGATAAAGTTGTGCTAAACATCAAGGGTAATGGAAGTAACAAACAACTGTGTTGGGTACCGTTTGGTGGGTTCTTTGGAGGTGGTTGCAGACTCTGGATCATTGTATACTATTATTGCACAATGTGTCTGGGAAACAAATGTATACCAGTGTTAGACCTGGCACCATTGGCGTGGGCCTCCCTTCCATTTTCTACTGTTGCCTCAGGTATTTTTGCTGGTGTTAGATGCTTTGGGCACTGTGCCACTGCTGTTCAGTGCCACGGCGCAAGTGCTCCCTATTGTAAATGAATGTATTGATTTGTGATTCCATGATTGACTGTTTGGTTTACTTGTCAGACCTGAATACAGTGCACCAGGGGTGCCCAGGGCGTGTAATCCAAATGCTGCTAGTGGGCCTGCAGCACTGGTTGTGCCACCCACAGAATTAGCCTTGAAAAATGTGCAAAGGTCTGCCATTGCAGAGCCTGTGTAGTCTGGTACTGTCATGCTGACTGGGCAAGTGCACCCACTTGCCAGTCCCTAGACCTTCCCTTTTCTTCATATCAGTCACCCCTATGGTAGGCCCAAGGGTAGGGTGCATTGTAAGTATAAGGTAGGACATGCCCTGGTGTGTGTGGCATGTCCTAATAGTGAATTACAGCCATTTTCGTTTTTCACTATTGCAAGGCTACCTGTTCTCCATAGGCCAGAATGGCCTGTTAGAATTGTTACATTTTATAATCCTAATTCACTCAGAGAACATGGTAGAAATTCGAGTTTAGTATGCCTGAACTGAGAATAATAAAATACATCATTCAGTAAAGTTGGTTTTAATATTCTGTGTTTGAAAATACCACTTTTAGAAAGTAGGTATTTTCTTGCCTAACCTTTCAAGCCTGCCTCTGCTAGGTTGTTTATTCCTCTGTCTGGAGTTTGTGAGTGACAGGGCTGGGGGAATCCAGGAGACAGGCTGGAGCAGCCCAGTGGTGAGTAGAGAGATCTGCATCTAGATGGGAGGGAGGAATTGCACCTGGGACCTGAATATGGCTGGGCCTTCTCTCTACAATGCTGGCTCCACCTCCCGTGGTGTGTCTGATGTCTCTGCCCTGCACAGTGAATAGAAGGAAGGAGTACTGTAAACAAAGTGCACAGGAACTGGGTTGGGCTAGGCAAAGGCCCCTCTCCCCTCAGAGAACAAAGCATTTTGGGGTATAAATATTGGGACCCTGATCCCAAGAAATTAGATCACTTTAGACTACAAGAAGAAACCTTTGCTGAGGAGAGGAACCTGAAGAAACTTAGGAGAGACTATCCCTAAGCTGAGGTGCTGCTTGGGGGATTGGCCTGTAGTGGTTGCCTGACTGCCAAAGAAAGGAGCAAGAACTTTGTGTGCTTTACCTTCAACTTTTGAAGTATCAGGGACAACAGACTTCACCCACCAGCTACCCAAAAGTCTTCCTGAAGGGCCTATAGCTGTAGAACTGGGTTTCAAAGGGACCCCCAGCGGTGGAGGGCTTCACCTAAAATCTACGGGTCCACAGGAGTTTCTCTTACCAAAGAAGGGAGGCAGACTCTAGAGTGAGTAGGGAAACAAGATATTTTAATATACAGACTATAACTCGAGTTATCGGACAGAATCCCAGAGTCACCTAGGTGAGTCTACGGAGGCTGTCTGCTTCTCCAGGGCAGGCAGCAGTCTTTATAGGGTGCGGAGTCCTCTTTATCGGGCTTGAGGCGTCACTGTGTCTTAGGCTGTGGCGGGCCAAGGCTGCAAGGCAGATAACTCAAGGTGCATCTGACATTGTCCAGATAATGCAATCAACCAGGGATGGTCTCTCAAGGCTGTAGGGCGGATGACTCAGGAGCCTCTGCAATGTTCAGATAATGCAATCAGCTGGAGGTCGTTTCTTGTGACGCACGTGAAGCCACAGGTCGATTGTCCACACATGTTGTTCTAGTCAACAGAGGGGGATGAGGGAAGATAAGGTGGGTGCGTGCAGCTTGTCTTCGTGACCTCGTCAACAGAGGGGAATGAGGGGATATATGGTGGGTGCGTGCAGATTGTCTTCGTGTGCAGGGGCCCACCTCAGGCAAGGGAGGGAGAGAGTTGACGTGGCAAGGTTTCAGGGGTGGAAATTACAGCATGACAGTCCCTCCTTTTGCCATAGCAACTTTCTCAGTTTCTTTTAATCAATGTCAATGTTCATCATATAGTCTATCTCTATTTGGAACATCATTTTCTCATTCATGAACTGCTGGGTCACTGGGACTGGCCTAGTGGCTGACAGGCACATGGAGCAGAGGGCCGGGCCACATTGGATGCAAAGGCAGCATGAGAACAGTAGACAGTGATGATGCAGAGGCCAGCCAGTATCTTCCAGCCCCAGGTGGCCATCAGGCCCCAAAACCAGCTGGTAAGGGACCAGTTGCTCATGTCTTTGTAGATCTCGGAGGACACTCGATGTAGGCGATCGATAGCCTTGAAGACTGTGGGGGCATAGTCAGGAATGTAGATGCAGTAGCTGGCCCCGATCAGGCGGGATACTCCTCCTCGGTCTGCCAGGACAACGTCCAGCACCATCCAGTTTTGGAGTGTCACCAACCGGATTGCTTGAAGTTCAGCCGTGTTGTTGGTCAGTATGCCAGCGATGATGTTTATTATAGCTTCCACAGCCCGGGACAGGTGTCTTATAGCCCGGCTGTTGATCATTGGTCCCCACAGAGGAATTACGCCCTTCATGGCATCCAGAAATTGTTCAGTGAAAGTGTCTGTTTGGTCCACCTCCAGTGACCTTTTGCTTTGATGATGACCTGGGTGAGCACTGTAGGTGGGTGGCAAGATAAGGGCAAGATAGCAGACCCCGCTCCATCCCGCTGGTAACAAAGTATAGGTGTTTGTTCCACACACAAAATAAGTGTTAGGTGAGGCCACAGGGACGGTGGACTGGTGCTATTCAGAGCACGGAGGATGGTGCAGTGGCTGATGCCCACGTCCTTTCTACCTTTACCTTCCACACAGACGTGCCCATGGACATTGACGACTGACAGGGACACTGTCCGTCTTTCGGCCACTCGTGTCTTTAGTGCAGAGAGTATTGTTTTTCCACTTTTTTTTGTAAATTCGCATTTCTTCTCGTTCTTGCACAGGGATGTCTAGCTGTAACGTGTTGTTGATATGCACTTGTGGACAGAAGGGATAAGTGTTATTTCCACTCTTGTTACGCCAAAATTCATCCGTAAATTGGGAGTGAGTGGCAGCGGAAATACTATTGTCATTGAGTGCTTGGGTTAACAACATCTTCCAGGCCAAGCATGTCCCATGAATAGAAAATGGAACGGGATGAAAGGAATTGCTCTTTCGGCAGAATGAGGCATGAGGCCACATATCCAACAGTTTGTTGTGTTTATTGCCAGGTGATGCTGATGCAACAGCTGCACGAAGGTATTGTTCTAAAATTCCCTCCGTTTATTCTGCACACACGGAGGTAGTGAAGCGAATTCATGTTCAATAGGGGAAACTGTAGGTGGCGTTGCCCTATAGGATGTCAACTCAATTGTCCAAAAATGATAGCTGATAGAAAAAATATTGTCAAAAGTACGAGCAGCAGGACAGTCCGCCCACCACAAAGTGTTTTATGTGTTTCGGCTGGCCCTGTTTTCTTCTTGATTGTGCTCATGTGCTGGCCATTGCGGGGGATTTGCGTGTCGCAAGGAGCTGGAAGCGCGACGCAAGATCAAGAAGCGTGTCGCAGAACTGTTGCTGCCACTTCACAACATGAAGCGCCCGCATCACCGGAGAAGAGAATCGACGTCGCAGCAGACGCCGACACATCCCCAGGAAGCGTGTAGCAGGAGAGAAGGATCGAAGTCGCATCAGATGCCGCTGCATCGCTGAGAAGCGTGTTGCAGGGCCTGTCGCGGCTCATCGCCAGAGAAGAGGATCGACGTTGCCGCAGACGCTGCCGCATCACTGGGAGGAGTGTCGCAGGGCCTGTCGCGGCTTGCATCGTTGTGGAAGCAACTCGCTTCTCCAGTAGAGAGGATCGACGCAGACGCTGCCGCATCGCTGGGAAGCTTGTCGCAGGGCCAGTCGCGGCTCGCATCTTGTAAAGTATCTCGCATCGCCGGAGAAGAGGATCAACGTCGCAGCAGACGCTGCCGCATCACAGGGAAGCGTGTTGCATCAAGGAGAGTGCGTCATCTTTATTTCTTTGCACCCGAACTTTGCCGCATTTCCATCGCTGCAACAGTTGTTCTTGTGGAAGTGCAACTCATCCTAAGGTACATTGACGCAAAGTGTCGCACCTTAAGAACTGAACTTAACTAAGCTGAAACTACCATCTAAAAGTACAGTATTGTTGATTTTTGTCGCTTATTGGTCTTGTGGTAACTATATAAAGTATACTTCTTTTTGATATAAACCTTGTGTGGTGTCCATTTGTAGTGTTGTCACTGGGTTACTGTATGTGGTCACAAATGCTTTACACACTGCCTCTGAGATAAGCCTGTCGGCTTGTGCCAAGCTACCAAGGGGATGAGCAGGGGTTATTTAGGAGTGAATATCCCCTTATCCTGACTAGAGGCAAGGTTCCCTATTTGCCACAAGTACCTACCTGTGCCTACTAGAGACCCCCAAATCTAACAACCAGTTATAGACACTTATTTGAAACCTTGTGATATTAATCCAGAAAGTGATACTGGTGACAAAATTGATTTATTCAAATTTCAGAACAGACATTCCATGTGTAAGCTATATATTGCCAAGTATACCTCATCGGTTTTGGAGGGAAAAGAATCAAAGAACCTTGGATATAATCTTATATTCTAACAGTCTGGAACAATCTCGGGTTGACAGTGAGGATTCCCTTATTTAGGGGTTTGAAAGAGTACAACATTGTTTATAATGGTAAATTGAAAGGTTTTACTCATCTATTGAAACGTGAGGCTTATGCTATGCTCAAAATACAAAAATCGCACAACACTCTATTAAATAATGGGGACGAGGTAAAAAACAAGAGCAGAAGAAATGACAAGAAGCACATATTATTATCTGGAGTCAGCAAAAAAGAATGGTGCTCCTTGTATTGGAAAAGAAAGTGTCAAGGCAAGTATCTTTGGAAGAAGGATTAGAAAACCTATATATTTAGAAATGTATAATTGTCAGTAACTCTTCATTTTTATGCATGATTTATTTATTTATTTTAGTCTTCACCTATTGAATTTTTAAGGAAGGAGGGTGTGTGTAGTATAATGTGGTTTACATGTTATTTTAGTATTATTTTTCTCAGAAATGTTTTTGGGACTGTTACTTTCGTTATGTTGTATATTGTTTGATAAAAAGGGGGAGTGTTGTATTATGTAGAATGTTGTGTGTAGAAGGTATAGGTAATGTTTCATGTCCCTAGGTTTTGTGTTTGGGTGTTGGAATATTGGGGTCACTAAAGGAGCAGGCCTGAGTCCAGATGGATTGTGCTGTAGACCAGAGGTTGTTCTGTAATAAAGGAAGCACAATCTCTTTACATCAGCTTGAGACCCGTTACTACACCACCAAAAGAGTTTTCCAGGAGTGAGACTATGGGAGCTCTTGTATATTTCTTAGAATGATTACTGAGTGCAATTATTGGTAGCCAGTTAAAGAAAAGCTATTGAGTTAATTATGATATCGGTTCAAGGTTCTTACGTTTTATTTGTTGTGTATCTGGGCTCTTAGACCGAAGGTATGAGGTCTAGGGTCCTTAAGTTATGATTTAGTTGCCTCTCACTGGAATAAAAAAATAAGATAAATCCTTAGAGTGTATGAGCCATCTGAAAGCATCTATGGAGCCTGTTTTCTTACCTAATGGGCTGATTGGTGTGGAGTGGTGTCAGAGTCATTGTCTGTAGGTCAGTCTGATCACATTATGTTTCATCTGTTGCATACTCCTCTTTGTGAGTGGAAACCATTATAGCCTCAGGTTACTGGGACCTCACATGTTCTGTATAAAGTTACCCCATGTTTACTGAAATTTCTCTAGCTGGTCATTTAGGCTGGTTAGTAAATGCTTCTATGAGGCAACTTTGCACATTTCCTGTAGCCATAAATCTATTTTTGGGCATTCATTTCATCTCCATAGTCTTAGGATACAAAACGTAGCCATGGCCAAAGCAGTGGCTAGTCAACATGTTTGTAGTTGGTAATGTTTGGGTGTTGGTATAGATTATGAATAAGAACAGTTAGTTTACACAGCTGACCACTCACCTTGTTGAATTCTTTTTTCTATTTGGGTCAGAAAGAGGTCAACGAAGGGCACTCCCATATTAAGTCTGTCTCTGTCTTGTGAACTACCTCATCAGCATGAAGCTAGGGGAAGCATTTTGGCTAACCAGCACCATCTGTGCACTACTTTTAAATACATTAATTTCAGGCAGGCTTCTCAATGGGTTTGTCATGGATATCAGACAAGTCTGACCATTCCTCATATGAGTATTGCACCTGTAGTCTGGCTGGCCATCCGTTCCTTCAGTTGTTGTGGGATGGGGTTAGATAATTGGTGGTTGATCAGAATCTTGTAGAGACCTAGGACTTCTCCATTGTATGTACTCCATTTTTGCAAATATTCAAGGACTGATGACTTCTGTATCTCTAATCTGAAGAAGCCTAATGATTTTCTCAAACTTCTAGAGAGGTGCTGATACTCCCAGACATAATACATCTATAAATTCGATTGTGCTTGAGCATTTGCAAAGATTTTGAGCTCCCCATCTGTGAAGAGGTCTGATATGGAGTGAATGCATTTGGCTTCCCACTCCTTCCCTAGTGGTTCTATACCTTCAATCAATAGTGAAGTGTTGCTTCATATGGTAGCTTGTTCATGCAAACTTGGGTTTAATCCAAGGACCTTATGGGCCCTCTGCCGAAGCTTGGATACTAGTGTGTAAGAGCAGCTGAGCGAGGATGAGTCAATTAGGGTCTACTGTGGAAAGTATCTTGATGCCTCCAATCTTGCCTAGGAGAGCTTTTTCCAATGTGACCAGCTTGATGTGTCTAGCAAATCATGAACAGCATATCAAATGTGGCCTAGTTGTGATGCGGGTCAGTATGTGGACATATGAGGTAGTTTCTGACCTCCTCTTTCCATCATGGCATGTCATTGTTCCAGTTTTAGTTGTGGTTTCTGTATCCCACAGGAAAGATGAGCATGGGGATCATGGAGAACATGGAATTGAAACTGGGCATTATATTAATTTTTAACAATTGAATTTTTATCCCTATTGAAACATTGGGATGACACCATCTGTTTATGTCAGATTTTAGTTTTATGAGTAGTAGACTGATGGTGAGTACTACTAAGTACTTCAATTTGGTGATCGACCGTCAGAACAGGAGACTGTCCAATGCAGCCATCATAGCGTAGTTGATTAGTGGGAGTTCCTTCCAATTGTCCCAGTTACTCTTGTAGCATGAGAGAGTGGAGAAGTGTGGTACCAAGTCTATGAGGGCTTATAGTGAAATGGGTGGGTTTGTGATTGTTACTAAGATATCATCTGCTTCTAGTGACACTTCTTGTGTTTCAATGGTCACCGGTAAACCATGAATGTTAGGTGACTCTATAATTGCTGTGCTTCTAGTGCCAATATGAAGAGTTGTGTGGATAAGGGGCACCCCTATGGGTGCATCTGTTAATTGCAAATGTTGAAGAGAAACAGCTGTTACACGTGACCTTCGCTGTAGGTTATGTGTTTAGTTCTTGGACTCATGAGAGAAATATCCATCCAACTTCCACCCATCCTAGGCCTTGAAATAAGCACTCCCATTTGACCCCATGAAAACCTTTTTGACATTGAAGGAGACGCCCATCTTTTCATCTTGTTCATTGCGTACCTGCCTGAGCACGCGTGCGAGAGATGGAAGGTGTGATTCCGAGGTGCGGTGCCGGACAAAGTCCACCTGATGTATGTGTATGAGAGATGGTAGTACCTGTTTGAGTCTTTTCACCAGCAATTTGGCTATGATCTTTGTGTCTACGTTTAGTAGCAATATTTGCCTGTAGCTGTCACACTTCAGTGGGTCCTTCCCTGGTTTTAGAATGAGTAAGAATCTTGGCACTTTTATGTTCCGTCATTGTGTCGAGATTGCTTGGGTCTTTCCAAATATATAGCACTGTATTTGGGCTAGTAGGTCTTTGTGCCACTTGTATTGTTCTTTAGGGGTAACTAGACATAATATAAAAAAAAATATATAGAATGGCCATAATATCGAAGTAAAAATATAGAATGGACAAAATATCGAACGGACACAATATAGTGGATAAAAATATCGAATTAAAGGTAAGTAATATAATATTGATTGTCAAAATATAGAAGTCAAAATAATCGAAGTATATAATATAGGCATTAAAATATATCGAATTTTTAATAATATCGAATTTTTTAGTGTTTTGTATGTTAGTATATGTCTGAAAAGTGTATATTATTTTTGTAATGTAGGTTTAATTTATTTTAAGTAAAGAATTTTAAGATATTTAATTTTTGCATAATTTAATCCGGTAGCGGGTTGTGGGTTTATAGGGGAATAGGGTGGGAAGTAATTTAATTATATTACACTAAATATTAATCTATAGCAATTATTAATTATTTTTAATTTAATTTTGCTTTTTAGTTCTGTAGCGGGTTGTGGGTTTATAGTGGAATAGGGTGGGAAGTAATTATTTGCAAATAATTAAATATTTTTATTTATTTATTGGTATTCATTTTGAATTTATTGTTAATTCATTTATAATTGTAATTAATTTTTATTAATTGGTAATTTATTTTTATTAATTGATTAATTAATAATTATGTTAATTTTCGTAATTTATTTTCTGTAGTGGGTTGTGGCTTTATAGGGGAATAGGGTGGGAAGTAATTTAATTGTAATTAAGTAAATATTTTTTTTATTTATTGGTATTGATTTTTAATGAATTGTTAATTGATTTTTAATTTGTAATTATTTTGTATTAATTGGAAATTAATTAAATATTTGATAATTATGATAATTTTATTAATTTATTTTCTGTAGCGGGTTGTGGGTTTATAGGGGAATAGGGTGGGAAGTAATGTAATTGTAATTAATTACACATTAAAAATACTTTTTCTGTATTGATAATTAATTTACTGTTAATTATTAATTGGTATTAATTTTTATTATGAATTAGTTTTTGTTATTGAAAATTTATTTGTTGTTAATTAATTATGAATAGGTAATCATTTTTTTATAAATAATATGTATTTGTAATTCTAATTAATTAATTACATAATATTAAATCATTACTTTCCCTACTGTTAAACTCACTGGAGTGGGAATAGTAATTTTTACCCTTACGCTTTCCAACGCTTTCCCTACTGTTGCACTCTCTGGAGTGGGAATAGTAATTTTTACCCCTACGCTATCCAACGCTTTCCCTACTGTTGCACTCTCTGGAGTGGAAATAGTAATTTTTACCCTCCCGCTATCCAACTCTTTCCCTACTGTTGCACTCTCTGGAGTGGGAATAGTAATTTTTACCCCTACGCTATCCAACGCTTTCCCTACTGTTGAGCTGTCTGGAGTGGGAATAGTAATTTTTACCCCTACGCTCTCAGTGGCAGGTGTTTTGTGATTAGGATGGCTACACCCCTTTTGTTGTATAGCTTAGAGATGGGCGTATTGCTTTCTACAGGGCTGGTACTGACCTACTTGCATGGTACATTCTTAGACTCAGAGAGTCAAAACCAAAAGAGATAGAGAGTAGGTCTCTCTATCCCTTTTGATATTGCCACTGAGTCTAAAAGATGCGTCTCCTGGGTAAAAGCTACGGAGCGGAGGGAGTTGATGTTGTCCAATAATTTTCTTCTTTTTCATGTCGCAGGGGAGGCTGTTTACATTTAAGGGAGAGTACAGATAGATTGAATGGAGAATTTGTGTATATATTATTGGTATGAACCAGGTGTTTTAGAATGAGTAGGTCTGGTGTGACTGTGCCCCCTTGAGTCCTGTTGCAGGAAGTGCGGTGGTTGTGTGTAGTTGTGGCTTGTGAGCTGCGAGATGTGGAGGTGGATAGACAATTCCATTTCTTCCTGGCTTTAGCAGAGAAAAAAGGAAGATAGAGAAGGTGAATTTGCTATTTCTGCCCACCTCAGTGAATATGAGGTCTACCAGTGGTGAGGAACAGACTATATTCTGTCACTCTTGTGGAGTTGGAGGTCTCATTCATCAGGGGAGGTGTCATTGGTGAGAGCGATTTGCCTCTATGATGAAACTGTTCATGTTGGAGTCTGTGTTTTGGTCCAGCTAACCATTACCTAGTGACTTTGTCCAACTTTTTTCGTTCTGCAGCTCAGGTGAATGGAGACCTTTTAAGTTGTGTCATATTGTATTCGCCATTCCCCCTGGTGTTCATCTCAGTGTCCATATGCAAGCCTGCAATGGCGTCTAAGTATAACTCTAGTTGTCCTGCGTCTTTGAAGTCCGATGTCTTGTTTTCATGGGTAAAATAATTTTGGCCAATTCCAGAAGGCTGTTTCTGATATCCAGGTGTTTGACATTTTGTTTGACTAGAGTTTCTGGTGAGTAGTCTTGTAAAATAAAGAGCTTGTGGTCTTCATAGGGGAACTGGTTCAATTTTTTGCTTCTGGGATGATACTTGTTTGGTGACAGAGGAAGCAAGCAATTATCTCCCTCGTGCTCTCTTTGGCTATTGCAAAAAGAACAATTGATGGACAGAATGCAGAACAATGTCTTACATTCACCCCAGTACAGAGATATGGGTCTAAATCCATCATTTTTTTGCTCCCCATGCCATTCCAGTTTGAACCCTGCAATATGCAAATCAGTCTTAACCCTGCGCCCAATGTGAACAGTCCAGCTCGAACTGCCAGCCCAGGTCCTGTTTGGACTGCAAACAAGCATCCAAGGACCAGTTTCACTGTTTCACCCCTCATCAGACAGGCAGGATATCTTGACTCCAGTCGCATGGAGAGCACGGGTCCCAAGTCTGGGCATACCAGTCCCACTTGGGATGACAAATGCAAAAAGAACACTCGATGGACAGAATGCAGAACAATGTCATACATTCACCACAGTACAGAAATCTGGGCCTAAAACCATTGTTTCTTTGATCCCCATGGCATTCCAGTTTGAACTCAGCCATATGAAAATCCGTCTTGACCCTGCGCCAAATGGCAACAGTCCAGCCAGAACTGCGAGGCCCAGTCCTCCCTGGACTGGAAACAAGAATCCTAGGACCGGTTTTGGGATTTCACCCCTCATCAGCCAGGATAGCTTGACTCCAGTGGCATGAAGAGCATGGGACCCACGTCTGGGCATACCCGTCCCACTCAGGGTGACAAATGTAAAAAGAACAATTTATGGACAGAGTGCTGGAACAATGTCATGTATTCTCCCCAGTACAGAGACCTGGGAATAAATCCATTGTTTATTTGCTCCCCTTGCTATTCCAGTTTGAACCCAGCCACATGCAAATCAGTCCAGACCCTGCTGCCTATGGGAATAGTCTAGCCCAAACTGCCAGGCCAGGTCCCCCTGGACTGGAAAAAAGCATCCTAGGAACCTTTGGCAATTGGGCATGTCAACCGGACTCTATGTGCCTGCTAAAACTCCAGTGATAAATCAAAGGATAACTTAGTAGGTATGAAGTATGCAAGAAAGGTCATCATATTTTCTCCTTCCAGTTGCTCTGATACCCCAGAGAGTTGAAGATTATCTCTTCTGTACCATTTCTCAAGCTCCATAATTTTCTTTGGTAGGTAACAAAGGTTTTTCTCAAAAGATCAAGGAGGTAATCTTATGTTCCGTTTGGTACAGTCTGTCTTCTGTACTCAACAATCTTGTGTTAAAACTGATGTATGTGAATTAATGGAAAAACAAAAACTGAGAAACTGCTTTGGAGGAATCCAAATCATGGAAAACAGTTTGTAAGGAAAGACAATTTAAGGAAATGCCAATAAATCAAAACTCAATAAAAACATTTTAAAGGACACATAATTTAAAGGAAAATCCTAAATTACAGTAAACTTGTGTGGTGTTTAGATCTAGCTAGGGTTTTGGAGATAGGTGATGTTTAGGAGTGATGACTTGTTTTTAGGGGTCAGGGATAAGATGAATTGAGACATAAAAATGTGGTTTTAGGTTTCAGGGATGGAAATGCAGGGCTGGTGAGGGCTTTTAGGGATCATGAGTGAGTGGAGTTTAGGCAGTGGTGAGGTTTTTTTAGGTTTCAGGGATGGTGGGGTGTAGGGTGTTGAGGGATTTTTAGGATTCACAGGTGTGTGGAGTTTAGGGCTCAGAATGCGTGGAGTTTAGGGTGGTGAGTGTTCTTTTAGGATTCTGGTATGGCTGGAGTTTAGCTGTATAAAGAGTGTTTTAGGGTTACAGGATGGATGGTGAGGGGCTTTTAATGGGCAGGGATGGGTGGTGTTTAGGGAAGTAAATGGCTTTAGTGTTGAAGGGTGGGTGAAGTGTAGGCGTGTTAAGGGTTTGAGCATGGATGGTGTTTTGCGGTTTCTGAGGGGGTGAGGGATGAATCGTATTTAGTGGTGGTGAGTATTCAGTGAATTAAAAACATCCAACATAATTGTTTGACAACATAAAAGATATAAATCTGACCTAATGTCACATGAAGTACAGCACTTCAATAAATATCTTTGACAAAAAGCATTCTGAAAGTAAAACCCAGAAATGCACTTTAATTTCCATTTACACCTTAAAGCTAAGAATGCAAAAGCCAGTTTTGAAAAAGAGACATTCTATGAATTGGTTTAAATGAAATGGCAAATGCCATTCATCCTGCAAATTTTCATTAAACAGTTTAAGTGAAATGGTTTCTCAGTAGTGGTATTCTGTGAAATCGTTTATTGATAAAATCATAAAAAATGGTAAAGCAGGCAATGTCCAAGAGGACTGATTGTATGTCCGCTCATGTTTTAGAAGTGTTGTCAGCCATCTCTGACAGTTCATTTTGAGTGATACCAATTTCTTCATGATCACCTCCAGAGCTGTCTTTTGCAGCTTGTTTGCTTGTGACTGCCTCTGTGAAGAGGAGATGCCTAGCTAGTTTTGACATGGTGTGAGGGTTGGCTGGAGAAGCTATGCTTCCCTGCTGTATGGTGCTTTATGATTGGTTTTGTCCTGGTGTATCCTTAGGGCAAGCAATAAGATGAGGCAAGGCATGATATACTGTCAGTTTGCTTCTAGTTAGTACCTCGGGTCTCGGGATCCATCCTTGAAGGTACTTTAGTGATATTGCCTGCCCTTGAGAGCTCTCTGGGTTGCGTATTTTCACTGGATGAGGAACTAGGGAGCCACTGGAAGAGTCTGTTTGCCCTCCACCTTAAGTGTAGTTTAGAGAGTTTGTATGCTCCAATTTAGGGGCCTATTATGATCGTGGGCAGATCACCACAGCTCGACCAGCGGTGGTGATCCCCCTGCCAGAACTCCCCGCCTGACGGCCATTTACCCCCTGCAATATTAGCATGGCGGGCGTACTATGGCGGACGGATAGACCACCAGCCGCTTTTCTACCGGCAGGCAATAGTCACAATTGCCTGCCGGGAGGAAAAGGCCCCGCTATCCATATAGGAATGGGTGCGTAGGGCATGCCTTTCCATGGCGGAGACTCCGCCATGGAAAGGCATGAGAAGAATGCCGGGCCCCCGTAGTGGTGGGGGCTGGATGCCTGCACTTGGGGGTACCCATGGTGCCCACCTTCATTTGCATGCACAGGGTGGCAGTCACGTTGTGCATGCCATGCACAGCATGCATATTTTGCATTGAGGCGGGTGCTGCTGACTGCACCGCCTGCCGCAATGCATAATATGCAGGATGTGACCACAAGGGTGGCGGGTGCATCCTAATTGGCATAGCGGGACCGCTGCACCACTGCCCGTTGATCCCGTTCCGCCCGCCATCGTAATGAGAACCTAAGTGTTTCAGGCATTCACAAGAGTGGTATGTAGTCCTTTGTGCTTTCCATATTGTTAGACACTCAACCATGTTGTTGTGGTGCTTCTGGCATGAGAAATGAGAATGGTAATGGGTGAAGACTATCTCTTGTGTAGTCCAGAGCCCCTTGGGTGAGGAACAAGTGTTAGGGGTGTTTTGCCTCTGTTCATGTCCCTGGTGGATCCAGTACTCCAAATCTAGCTATCCAGATTAAGTTATTAACTGATTCACCACAGTTGCCTTGGGAACCGCTATACTGCAGATAGTCCTTGTCATTCCTAGGTGAATTGCGATTTGTTGAAATTTAGTAGATATTACGTTCTTTTAATTAGAATTTTGCGTTTTTTGTTCCGTAGAGGGTTGTGGGTTTATAGGGGAATAGAGTGGGTAGTAATTTAATTATATAATATTTATAGATAATTGTTATTTGTTATTAATACTTTTTAATTTGAATTTTGTGTTTTTAGTTCCCTAGTGGCTTGTGGGTTTATAGGAGAAGAGGGTAATTTAATTATATTAAACTTATTGAATATTTTTTATTTATTAATATTTGTTTAATTGAGATGTAGTGTTAAATGTGTAAAGTAATGTATTATGAATTAATAAATAATTTGTTGTTAATTAATTTTAATTGATTAAATGGCAATTAAATATGGTAATTGTGTAATTGGATTTAGGTGTGTGTTGTGGTGTTTATAGGTTTCAATGGTGGGAAGTAATTTATTTTTAATTGATGAATTACTAATTAGTTGTTCATTTTAAATAATTAATTAGTAATTAATTATGGCCATTGTGTAATTGTTTTTTGGTGTGTGTTGTGGTGATTATAGGTGTAAATGGTGGGAAGTAATTTATTTTTAATTGATGATAAATAACTAGTTGTTAATTAATTTTAAATTAATTAGAAATTAATGATGCTAATTGTGTAAATAATGTAGGTGTAAGTTGTGGATATTATAGTGTTAAAACATTTATATTTAATTTTAATAAATGTTTTTTATTGATTATTATGTTTAATATGGAAATAAATTTAAATAAACTTTTGAAGTGTTTTTTTATTGGTGTGGTGTTATAGGGTGGGAAATAAAATAAATATATTATGTTTTAAATAATCTTGTTGTTTGTTAATATTTGCTGCTTTTAAATAATTATTGTTTATAAATGTATTTATTAATTTACTTTATATAATATTTGCACTTGTTGTTATATATGCAATTTATATTATATGGGTTCTTTTTATATTTGTAATTTTTTTATATTGTTTCTTTTTTCTTTTTTTTTAATCTATTTTTTAAATGCTATTAGTAATTTGTGTTTCTCTGCTATCCAACACGTTTCCTAATGTTGCACTCACTGGAGTGGGAATAGTATTTTTTATCCCTCCGCTTTGCAGCACTTTTCCTACTGTTGCACTCACTGGACTGGAAATAGTAATTTTTACCCAACTTTCCCCCCCCCCCGCTATCCAGCACTTTCCCTACTGTAGCACACACTGGAGTAGGAATCGTCATTTTTAACCCTGTGCTATCAAATACTTTACCTATTGTTGCACTCACTGTAGTGGTAATAGTACTTTTTACCCCTCCACTATCCAATACTTTTGCACTCGCTGGAGTGGGAATAGTAATTTTTAATGCCAACTATCCAACACTTTCCCTACTGTTGCACTCAATGGAGTGGGAATAGAAATGTATACCCCTCCGCTATCCAGCACTTTCCCTACTGTTACACTCACTGGAGTGGGAATAGTAATTTTTATACCCCTCCGCTATCCAACACTTTCCTTACTGTTGCACTCACTGGAGTGGGAATAGCCACTATCCAAAACTTTCCCTACCGTAGCACTCGATGCAGTGGGAATAGTAATTTTTGCCCCTTCTCTATCCAACACTTTCCCTACTGCTTCACTCACTTGAGTGGGAATAGTAATTTCTGCACCTTCTATATCCAATACTTTCCCTATTGTGGCACTCTTTGGACTGAAGTGGGAATATTAATTATTACCCCTCCGCTATCCAACACTTTTCCTACTGTTGCACTCACTGGAGTTGGAATAGTAAATGTAATTATTTTCCTATCCAACATTTTCCCTACTGTTGCATTTATTGTATTGCAAAATGTAAGTTGTAATTGTTTTAAAAGGATTTAATGTTTTTATTTATTATATAAAGTTTTTTTAGGTTAAAATATTGAGATATATATATATATATATATATATATATACATTCAAACAAACACCCTCCAGTTGAAAAGAGCAGAGGTCACACGGGGGGGGCTGTAATGAAGACACCTTTATTAGAATGCGGCATGATGCATTTCGGCCAAACTGGCCTTCTTCAGATGCCTCAGTGTCAGGAGGCATGCACTCTTCACCTACTTAAATGTCCAACTACTTCCTAATTGATGGAAGCCCGCTCCGCCCCCTCTCCTCGTGCTTGCACACCAACCAGTAGTTTGTCGGAACCACAAGTCCCAGAATACCTTACTTTATCCAGGTAAGTGCTGCGAGGGGGATTTTTGGTCCAAGTGGAAATGCGGGGTGTAGGACATACCAGGAAGAATGAAGCTGCCAAAATCCTGTTAAAATATGCTCCCTTGGTGCCTTCTCCAGTCCCCAAGCACCATGTCAACCCCACAAACCAGGATGCGAATATGGCGGAGGCAGGAGTGCTAATGCAACCCGCCCTACGTATCACCGCCACGCTGAATCCTGATGCGGGAGGTGAGTCACAGACGTCCCGATATCTCGGAGTTTCAAACGTTCTGCAGCAGCAGCTGCCAGCCTTGTTTGCGACCAGCTTGCGAGATTGGGCCTCTGAATCACGGTGCCGGCTGCCGTGAATAATATTCAAACAAACTCCCTCCAGTTGAAAAGAGCACAGGGCACACAGGGGGCTGTATTGAAGACACCTTTATTGGAATGTGGCATGATGCATTTCTGCCAAACTGGCCTTCTTCAGATGCCTTAGTGTCAGGAGGCATGCACTCTTCACCTACTTAATTATCCAACTACTTCCTAATTGATGGAAGCCCGCTCCGCCCCCTCTCCTCGTGCTTGCACACCAACCAGTAGTTCGTCGGAACCACAAGTCCCAGAATACCCTACTTTATCCAGGTAAGTGCTGCGAGGGGGATTTTCGGTCCAAGTGGAAATGCGGTGTGTAGGACATGCCGTGAAGAATGAAGCTGCCAATATCCTGTTAAAATATGCTCCCTGGTGCCTTCTCCAGTCCCCAAGCACCGTGTCAACCCCACAAACCAGGATGCGAATATGGCGGAGGCAGGAGTGCTAATGCAACCCGCCCTACGTATATATATATATATATGTTATTTTTATATAATTGTAAAGTTTAAACATTTAAAGAAAATAGTTAAAGATAGTTATATGTTTGTGTGTTTATATTTTTTTAATTAAGTTTTGTTATATTTCGTTAAAATGTATATTCCATGCAATTTATTTTGTTAAAAATAATATTAATTTTAATATATTTATTTTATTTTATATATATTTTTTAATTTATATTTTTTACATCTATATTTTTTACTTTGATATTTTTGATTCAATATTTTTATTTTGACCTGTTTAAGTATAGGGAGTCGATATTTTTGCATTCTTTTTTTTTCATCGATATTTTTAACATCGATATTATGTCAGAGAACCCTTACACCAGGAATGTCCCTGGACATCTTTGTGGTGTCTGAATATCTTCGAGGAAAAGTTTTCCTACCCTCAAACTGCTTTCACTGCGCAAATTCTATACAAAATAAACGTCATTATTATTCCAGCACTGCAGGCAAATCAAGCTTGTTAGTGAGTAAAGTTAAAGCACAGTTTTTAAAATGTGCCCCTTTGGAAGGCCCCCATTAAATAATGGATTGCTTTATAGGTATTAACTGGTTATCTTCCCCATTCCTGTACCTCAGACGGAAGGCCGTCCTTCTCAGCATTGCAGCCGCACCCCTGCTTCCAGTGAACTTCACTGCTTGTGGATACTCATTTCTCCTGCTTGAATCATGCAAACAACCTCCCATCGGCCTCCCGGCTCCAGAGAGAAGCTCCCCTTTCCATTCCTCACCTTGCATGTATCCTCTGCGGATATACCTCACTCTGCGCCCAGGACTACAGGTGCAGCATTAGAGTAGAGCGCCTGGAAGAGGCCGCCACAGCGCAAGATGCTGGAGACTGCACCACGGAAAACCACCGCTGGACACCATCAGCTCACTGCAAAGCCTCATCTCGGTGTTGGTGAAGAAGAACCCCCAGCAATGAGAACAATAACCTAGCACTTCAACCGGACTTTAGTGGGCTCTAAGCGCCGAAATTAATAGGACAACACATCACTGCGCAGTCTCCTCTCATTGCCTTCTTCTTATAGAGATCTCCAAAAATAATAATATGGATAACGTGTTTTTATATACACTTCAAACCACGTTTCTGCAGTTAGTGAGTGCTGAAGATAGCGAGCCCATCATCTAACAACACACTCTCCTACAACCCATCCTCCCTTGTGGATACCCCTCTAAACACCAATACTTTGTTTTTCTTCAAAAAGTACTTCACATCACATGTCTTCTGTTTTTCACCTCTGTGTATAACAGGTC
The DNA here is from genome assembly GCF_964263255.1 of Lissotriton vulgaris. Classification (NCBI taxonomy): domain Eukaryota; kingdom Metazoa; phylum Chordata; class Amphibia; order Caudata; family Salamandridae; genus Lissotriton; species Lissotriton vulgaris. The sequence goes on along the minus strand of NC_141699.1, from coordinate 245,267,022 downwards.
AGTCACATGGTGCTAAAGCAAGTATTTTTAATTTCATTGGGGATGCCACCTGGTGGCTTGAAAGAGTGCAAGCAAAGAAAACATCATTGAAAATAGCTAAGCATAGGCGAGACCGATTGGATGTACCAATGCTTGTTTAGAAGAGCTGCTTTGAGAATGCGCATTACCAGATTGCCAACATTAGTGCAAATAACTGCCACCTAATTTGAACAACTGGAGCAAAAGTTATCAAGGATAAGATTTGTTTGAACAGTACTCTTCTAGTCTGAATTTGTTATTTGAGCTGCTTAAGAACAGAGTTGTCTTAACTAAATCCTAGGTAATCTTAAAATGCTGTTCTATGAGTTGGCCTCAGAAAAGAATTTGTGTCAATGATTACAGACTCTGGATTGTGCCGTAGGTGTAATAACTGATGAACATGAAGAATTAATGTAAAATAATCTTGGGATAGTAAGAGTATCTTGTCTGGGTGGATAGCCATCCACCTGCTACTTGTTCTGAGTAAAGAACAAATTGGTTTCAGTTTGCTGAAAACTCCTGATGTAAAAGAAAAAACAAATTATATACAGATTGCCTCTATAAAGAGTCTTTGGAAACTTAAAATTGACTCGAAATCAGAACTAATGGGTGCACTTCCTTCAGAACAACAACTGCCATCCAATAAAAGTAGAGAAGTGCATCTCTTGTGTGTGAACACCATTTTGAAGAGCCTAGTCTGTAGTGTATGTAAATGTATTACTATGTCCATCATCTATCTTTCACACCTCCATCATAATAATAAGGCAACTTGAGAAACATGAGAATGTAAATAGTGGTGTTGCCTACCAGGCCTATCCTGAGCAGGAGACAATAGTGGAACAGGTAAAATTACCATTTCCCTACAGTGACAAGGCCCAGAAAACATTCTTCACTGTGCAAGCCTCGTTGCCCTATGGAGAGTGCAGAATAAAACACTAATACTGATAGCTTCAGACCAACTTTAAGTGGTGATTTTAGATTTTTTTTAAATATTAAGGAAAAGTAAGTTTTAGAAAGTAACACTTTACCTGTCTGCGTTTTCGGAAACTAATTGGCATTAGCTTTGCCAACTAGCCTGTGGTGACCCTTGAATGAAATGCGAAATTTCTCCAAGGTTCTACACAATAGGTTGACCTGAATGGGCAGGGATGACTTCTCTGAGCTCTGCCGAATCTTCAATGTGCGGTCTGTGGGCATAGTGTCAAATCCTGCCACCTGTGACACTTGGTGCACTTGAAAGGAAGAATTTATGATGCAAGGACAATTCTTGTGTATCCCCTTTCTGGGTGCCGTAGGGCCCTGCCTTTTCCCTATGAGGCTTCTGTCTCCTCTTTTGCTGTTGGTACATGGCTAGCTTCAAATTGGATTTTAGTGTTAGATGTGGGAAGACACTGGTGATTACCAAAGTGCACTCCACTCCACTTCACACCCACAGCCCTCCGTGCCCGAGTTTAGTGTTGCTGAAGCCTTTCGCCATTTTAAAAAATACCCTGAAACAAGGCAGTTTGGGCCTATTTACAATAAGAGAAATGCGAACTATTGAAAAAGTGGGTATTGTTGACCCTTGTAACATTTATCCCAATGCTCAGGGAGTGCCTAGGAGGCAATACAGCCATTAGCTTGTGCCAGTCAGTCATCAATGTGGCACCCCATCATAACACTTTCTGGACTGGTAGAAGAACAGAAGAGACTGGACCTGTTATTTGTGACCTGAGAGGAGCCCTAAAGGACTTGACCTGCTCCCTCTTGTACCCAGGTCAAAGACGTGGATTCCAAGTGTCAGTTGGATGACCTCCTTGGTGGCTGGAGGGACACAACAATCTTCAAAAGGCGATTTTCCTTAGGTGCACAGCCAATCAGTGGCAAATGGTCTTGACTGGACTTTGCTGTTGGCCTTTGCATGATACCTTGAGAGTCTCTAAGTGGCCTTATCTGAGATCCCGAGATCCTGGAGCCATCAAAGTGCACGCCTGTTGGCACCAAAAGAAAGCTTGGAAACTTTGAATACTTTAGCTCCAGTCTCTCATCAGTATCTGCTGTGAAAATGATCCAGACTGTAGTTCCACAGTGGCAGCTTTGTCCCTTGAGGAGATCTTTGCATTGGGACTTGGAAGATTTTTCGAACAAAAACTGAAAAGTTCCAGAGCGTTAGCGGGACCAACTTGCTTTCAGAGTCTGACCTGTGGTTCCACAGTGGTGGCTCCAATCTCAGCCCACTGAAAGAGGATTTTCATCCACAAAAAGTGAAAAAAAACTTCTGTGTTGAGACTAAAAAACTTTTTAAATGTTTTTGATTTCAAGACTTTCACTGGGACCAATCCACTTGTTGTATTCTTCTAGGGATCCATTGCATTTGGCCACAAATAGTCTCTAGTGTTACTTAATATTTCAAAAATTCATATTTATGGTCATTCTTATTGGATTTTTATGGTTTTGGCATCATTTTGGTAATTCAATGTTACACTCTTACAACGTCAGCCTTGCTAACAGATTTGTGAAGTAAGAAAGCACTTGTTAGGGAGCCTATAAGGGTTTGATGTTACCGGCAATGAATAGCTTTCTCCTAAATCAATTTTTTAACTTTTAGTGCATCATCTGGGCAAATGGAACGAGACAGAATTTCTCCAAACCCAGCACGATCCAGGCAATGTTAGTGGATCCCAACCATCTTATTTTGTCCACCGACTTGGAGTTCAAGATATCCTGCAAACCCTCTCTAAAGTGGGACAGCTCCTGAGTACTCCAGATATGGATTCAATACAGCAGGGGAACTTGCGCTGCCAACATGGCTATGTCGTTGAGGCCAAGGTCCAGGTGCAGCGAAATAAGTGGTGTTCCCTTCCCAAGACAACACAGGGCTCTGAGAAAGTTATTTCCACTATGCTCAGGGAGTTTATTTTGCAGTGGCCTCATAGTTCTGCACCATAAAGTGCTTGCCCCCTGGCTTGGGCTTTAAAAATTTCAACCTCAATGATGACTGCTCAAATTCTTCCAATGATTAAGGGAGTAGTCAAGCATGCTCCAAAAGTATTTAAAGATCCTGTACGCATGAGAATTTTAAACCCTAGAATTGAAAAGAAATATAGACCAGCACCTACAGACCCAGTCTATATTAAAGGACACCTTCCACTAGATTCATTAGTGGTGTCCAATGCTAGAAAAAGGGCTAATTCTCAAACATCAGGAAAAGTGCCCACACCTGATAAAGAATCAAAGGTAATTGATGCATCAGGGAAAAGAGTAGCTGTACAAGCAGCAAACATGTGGCGTATAGCAAATACACAAGCCCTCCTCTCTTGTTATGATAGGGCTCATTATGATCAACTAGAAAAACGACTTCAACATCTACCAGATCAGTACAAGGATCAAGCAACTGACCTTATACAAGAAGGCAAGCTAATATCTAATGCCTCAATAAAATGTGCACTAGATGCCGCTGACACAGCATCTAGAGCCATAAACACCAGTGTCCTACTTGGGAGACATGCGTGGCTACGCATTTCAGGGTTGAAACTAGAGGTGCAAACTACCACTTTAAACCAGCCTTTCAATCAAAACCAATTATTTGGTCCTAAAGTAGACAACATACTAGAAAAGATGAAAAAAGACACTGACACGGTTAAGTCTATGGGAGCTCTACAGTCTACACCAAATAGAGGTTCCTTTCGTCGATCCTCCTACAGAGGGGGCTCCAAGCAGACTGGAGCAGACACTACATCATCTTTTAAGTCACAAACCTCCTAAAATAAAGGATACTTTAGAGGAGGATATAGAGGAAAAAATAGCAAAGGAAGAGGTCGCGGTAACCATAACAATTGATCCTCTTCCACCACCAAGCAATGACTTCCTTCTGCTCCCCCCACAGCATACCACTCCTGTAGGGGGCAGAATAACACAGTTCCTGCCTGTCTGGAACTCCATTACAGCAGACAAGTGGGTAAGACAGATTATTCAACATGGTTACTGCCTAGAACTTAAAGCAACACCTCCAAACATACCTCTGAGACAGCGTCCAATGTCTACAGACCATCTAACTCTGCTTCGACAAGAAGTGTTATGACTTCTACAGAAGGGTGCTAATCAAATAGTTCCTTTAGAAGAACAGGGAATGGGGATTTACTCGCTGTATTTTCTAATTCCCAAAAAAGATGGGAAACTGAGACCAATACTCCACCTCAGGCCCCTCAACTGCTACATACAATCAGATCATTTCCATATGATCACTTTACAACAGGTGCTTCCACTATTACAACAGTGCGACTTCCTTCCAACACTAGATCTAAAGGTCGCCTACTTCCATATCCCCATACATCCTGCTCACAGAAAGTATCTAAGGTTTGTACTAGAAGGACAACATTATCAATTCAAAGTCCTTCCATTTGGGGTAACCACGGCACCAAGAGTATTCACAAAGTGCCTAGCAGATCAGCTAGTTCAGATCAAGTGACAATCACTTCATCCAAAACCCGCCCATGACTCTGTTCCAACAGGCGCATTCATTGGCCACATTAGAGTTGAGTCCAGAGATAAGTTTTTTTGCCACTCTGCCGGTAAGTTTTCTGATACTTTGTCCAAATCGGTAAACATCGCTCTGTTCGATTGGACACTGCGGTTTACCAACTGAGTGCTCTTTACCCCGCAGGAGACAGAATACATTTCATTTTAAAGGTACAGCCGGGAACGACTTTCAAAAAGGTAATTGACATCGCGTTCGGCGCTTCATACCAGTTTAGTGCTCATGCTTCCAGAACGCTACCTTCATACGTGCCTGTTCTCGTTTGCAGACATTGCTGATCAAACTATTGAAACCATTCTCCTACCGCCTCCGCTTGGCTGATCACTTTTGACGTACGTTTTTAGATACAATACAACTGCGGAGCTGTTGCTCCTCATCCATTCTCAGTTTAAAGAGGCTGCCATATGTATGGCATAATGACCGTTTCTCCTTTCTGTCTCTTCCCATTCTCCTTTAGAACTATCACTTCCCACTTTTTGCCATTTGTCGGCATTCACCTCATGGAGGTAAGCAGTTGCTGATGTTTGCTCTGGTGGAGCCTTATTTAGTGTTTTGATTAGTGCCTCTTTTTCTCTTTAGTGAGGCTTTGGTCCTGATGAGAACCCCCTCATTGGTGGGGTTTGAAACGCGTAGACCTCAAGATAAACCAAACTATCATTTGTAGTTTTTCTTGCACAAAAGGATACTTGTTCAGACGGGAAGGACGGGAAGGACGTGGACCGTCTCGGCTCCCGGCCAGCGCGCTGCTCCGGCCTGGAGCCCGGCGTCCCTGGGAGATCCCCTGCGACCTACTCGCCTCATAACTGTGGCGGAGGGTGTGGGCACCTGCAGGGCTACCCAGATCGCTGCTGGTGCCGGTGGAGTGCAGAACGCTGAGTGCTCCTGATCCCCGCCGAGGACCCAACATGGCGGCCGCCCGTTGCCAGCTCGGGCGGTAGAGCAGCGGGGAGGAGGAGCGGAGACCGGGAACGAGTCGGTCGGGCGCTGTGCACCTGAACCGTGTGTGGGACGCCTGCCGCGTCCCCCGCTGCCACCTCGCTGCTGGTGCCTGTGGAGCGGCGCTGGCTGGCGGCTATCGGTCCCTGCCGGAGACCCAACATGGCGGACGCCCGCTGTCGGCCCGGGCTGAAGAGCGGCTGAAGGAACGGCAGAGAGGTGAGCGGAGACCGGGGGCGAGTCGCACAGGCGCTGATCAACTGAGCGGTATGTAGGGCCCCCACTGTGGCCCCCGCTACCACCCGCTGTCGCCCGCCGAGACTCTTGCCCCCCCCTTCCCCCTTGCTGACCACGCTGCTTAGCCGGTGCCTGACTCTAAGATGGCGCCCTGGGGGACACGCTTTCTCTGACCGGCAGACACAGGCTCCGGGCACACGAACACGAACGCGGAGGATAGTGCCCTGGTGGACTCTGGAGGACTTCTCTCGCGGACTAGACCATCCCTCCGTACCCTGCATCCTATCCACCCTTCATCTATGCTGGGAATGCTGTGGTTTGCTCGGACAGTTTGCGCTGGACTCTAGTCCTTCCCTCCGGACCCTTGCATCCCACCCACCCCTCCTCTATGCTGGCACTAGTGTAGTGTTTGCAATGGTCCTTTGTACTCTCTACCACCCCTATACATTACCCTTAGAGTGCTTCCAGTCACATCCCTCCTGTTAGGATAGAAGACAACTCTAACGACTAGTATCCTATGTGATTATTAGATTGTATCCATGTGTATCCCCTCCCTGTCTTTATAACTATAGCCTTAACGACTAATCGACTGTGAAACTGCTGGAATATAGCCATGTGTTCCCCTCCCCCGTGTGAAGTGATAACCCTACTCACTAGAGCAAAAAGAAATGTGTTCCTGAAATGTGTAACGTAACTGACTCTATGTAAAGTGCCTTGTAAAGGGGCAGCTGACATTCCAGGAGCCTAGTCCCGACAGCTCGACGACTTCGGAGGGTTGGAAGTGGTCCCCCGCTACACGGCGGAGGAGGGCTCTGGACATCGAATGCTGTCTTTGTAAAGCGCGCTGATAACCTAATCGGTTCAAGATCCTGATATGTGCAACGTAACTGATTCTATGTAAACTGCTGTGATAACATGTAACTGTTGCTATGTAAAGCGCTCTGATAACCTAATCGGTTCAAGTTCGCGCTATAGAAAACTCTAAAAATAAATAAATAAATAAATAAACCGCTGGTGATATGGGAGTCCAGTTGCTTTTTTTATGAATCTGCATATGGCCCCAGCTCTGTGCTTAACCACTATAGTGCTCTTAAGGATCTGTGGAGCCCGGGAACCTGTTTCAGCTAATCTAATTCCCAAATAATCAAACTCCCAAACTCTTTCCAATATTTACTTTCCCACCTTGATGACCCCTCTCACCCTAGCTCTCTTCGAATAGGTCAAGTATTTGATTTTGGAAGTGGTGATTTCAATGCCATACTCTCCACAAAACTGATTAACCCGATGAATCAGATTGTGCAGGCCTCTCCTAGTCTTGGACAACAAAAGCGTGTTTTCAACTAAACGGAGTGCCAGGATTATTTCCCCAGCCAGAGTGGGTGCATCGTTGGCACAGTTCTGTAGATAGGCAATGCAATTGTTTATATATGGGAGAAGAGAGTTAGCACAAAAATGCAGCCTTGGTGCACACCTTGGTCTACCGGAAAGGCCTCAGTTAGTTTTTCATCCGTGCCACATCTAACTTTAATGTAATTCCATTCTTGGAGTATTTGAATTATATGAAGAAGATTTGGAGGGATTCCTATCCCATTGAGTACCTCCCACAATTTCCCTCTGGACATCAGGTTGATTGCGGCGCGAAGGTCAATTAATGCCACAAAAAGTTCGCCCTAGACCAGGTCCACCAACAAACTGAATGCCTGGTTGAAGGCGCTGGTCTTATACCGAAATCCTACTTGAAGGTTTGAAAGGATATGGTTTTCCTCGTACCAATCCAAAACTCGCTTAAGGACCTGCTTGCAGAAGACCTTTTGCAGATTATATATTAGGCATATTGGCTGGTAATTACAGGGGCTGCTGGAATCCCCTTTCATGAAAATGTTTACAATCTCCGCACCCCTCCAAAATGTTGTAATTACCGCTTCCATCAAGATAGAATTTGAAATAACATTAATATGCGGGCCCAGACAGAGATGTCTGATTTAGAGACATCTGCAGGAATCTTGTCAAGGCCCAGGCCTTTCCCATGCTTAAATGATGCCACAGCACATTCGGTTTTCTCCAAGGAGAAGCTACTGGGGAAAGGTTGGGGTCCAACAGGTGGGCAGAGTCAATGGGCACAGAGGCTTTCCTATTATCAATGGATGTGGAATAGAACTTTCCGAAGTTGGTAACCCACTCACAAGGTAAAATTGATGTGTCAGACGGTTTACCCGGTCTCCCATCACCTGTGCATTATTAAGTCGTTCACAACAGATGTCATGACCAACTTGGTGCTAATCTGAAATCTAAAACTAATTTGGGCTACATTTGTTAGTTCTGTCTTTTCTGGATTAATTCAAGCCAATGTGTGACTACTTCTTCTCTCACCATTCATTATGAACAAACACTCCTGTTTATTCATCTGACCATTTATGCACTCATCCATTCATTCTTCACCTAGGCATGCAGTCGTCACATTTATTCATGTACTCATTTATTCAATAACTCACCTATCAATCTGTGCACTCACTCAATAACCCGTTCACTCCTACACTCACTTATCCATCCATTCATACACCCTTTAACTCATTTTCACAATCATCCAGTCATACAAAATTGCTAATCAATGAAGTAGCACGTTAATTTGAACATACAAAGGTTAGACCGATTGGCTTTGCCAGCGCTGCTTGTGAGGGCTTCAAGGTGGGGGGAAAATCCACAAATGAATGTGTTGCAACCTGGGGTAGATGGGGCTTTTGCTATTCCAGCCCTGCGAGCCCCACATGCGACCTTTTTACCTTCTTTGTCCAGCGCGACATTAAGGGAGCGTGCCCCTAGGACCCGGCCCCCCCGGTTCCCGCCCCCTCCCGCATCAGGCATTGGGCGGGCGGATCGCCGCGAGGCCTCCGACCGCCCAAGTACTTCCGGGTCGCGGGTGACGCACTTCCGGTGGGGAGGGAGAGGGGGCGGAGACTTGGGCCTATTTAGGGGCCCGGGTCAGTGACCTCGGCCTCTTTGTCCCCCTTCTCCCCACATCGGACTGCTGGGCTCGCCTGCGATCGGCGCCTCCCCCCTTTATCCCTAGCTTAAGTTTTAAACTAGTTTAAGCCCCTTGTCTTGTGATCCGGATCATGTGAGGAGGCGCGGTCAGCGGTGGAGGCGAGACGGCGGCGATCGCGGAGCGCGGAGACAAATGCGACGGGAGTCCTTCCATCGGTGACCCGGCAGGTCAGGTAAGGGGTGCGTGTGGCTGGGGGGACTCGTTCGTGGCTGCAGGGAGTGGGAGCACCAGGCGACACGAGCACTTCAATTTAAGCGGCTCGATCCCTTGTGGCTGCGGGCGGGTGCCTTTGAGTGCACGTTTTTCTCCTGCCGGCTGTGTTGGGCGGTGGGAGAAGGCAAGCGGGTGGGGCGCGAGCACAGCGCACTGTTTGGGCGGGAATTTTGTTACGGGCAGCGCTGCGAGTGAATACATATCCCCAGCCGACGAGTGTAGTCGAGAATGCCGCCCAAAAGAGCAAGCCATAACAGAAAGGATAGCGAGCCGGAAATCGCCCAAATGTTGAAACTGATTTTAGCCAAACTGGGCAACAATAATCACGAAAGTAGTGACGTGGATGAGACGGTGCCAGAGCAGCCAGCACCAGGAGGCATAGAGCGCCTGCGTAGGGAAGGGGTACAACCCTGGGCCGCTTTTCCACCGTTGATCAAGAAACCTAGGGTCCAAGGGAAAGCGAAGAAAGGGGGCAAAACCAAGAGAGACAGGGCTAGCGATCTTGGCAGGCCAGTATGCGGGGCAAGAGTCCAGCAGGTCCCGCCCCCCGATTCCCTCAAGCTTAGTGCCTGTTCCTCCAGTGACGCCATGCGTAGACCCAGTGAGTAATGTGGCGGTTCCCATAGTGGACCCAGTAGGGTCAGCGCTTGCTGAAATTAAGGAAGCTTTAAAAGTATTGGCCCCAGTTCAGACTCCGGCGCAGCCGCCAAAGATGGCATCACCCAATCAAGGGGCGGCTCCAGACCCCACAGCACAGATTTTAGCTACGGTGGCCACCCTGGTTAATCAGCTAGAAACGCCCACAACCCATCCCATAGCGGGTAATGCAGCGGTGGCTCCTTGGGTACCCCCGAGATCAGTGGAACAGGATGCGATGGGTAATATTCAGAGACAGTTTACCCTCCTGGTTGAAGCGCGAGGCAAGGCCACTGTGGCGTCAGAACCTAATCCCCCAGCGGTAGCAGGCCCACAGGCACCCATAGGAGGTAAGACGGGGGCGAGTCAAGCAAACCTCTGGAGGATGCTAGCAGTGTGATGGTTGTCCAGGGCAATGTGTTGTCTCAGCCTGGGGCATTAGCCACCCACGTAACTAGCGACATGAAAGAAAAAATTTGGAAAGGCGAATATGTGGATATTTTTGCGCTCATTCGACCAAAGAGGCGGGATGTGGAGTACAAAGAAAGAGAGGGAAAGGAAGGGTCTTTCCGTGATAGGAAACCAAGGGTCGAAGAGTCTTTCACTAATTGGCTGAGTGGCTTTCATGTATATACGACAGTTATGTTGGAAAGGAGGCCAGAGCTGGCAATTTCCCTGGTATTTTATACAAATAAGATCCTGACGGCCCACGCCACCCTGGGCGGGACAGCCTGGTTGGATTATGATAGGGACTTCAGGTGGGCGAAGGCAGCTAACCCTAGCACAGGGTGGGATCAAGTAGAAGTGAATGTTTGGTTGGAGAGCGTCAACAACAGAGAGCATCACTCCAAGCAGCCTTTTCGGACATCTCAGGGAGGTCCAGGGGAGAAGAAGGGAACGTGCTGGGCGTTCAACAAAAAGATGTGCACCTGGCCCACTGGGCAGTGTAGATTTAGGCATGCCTGTTCCTTCTGTGGTCATCCCTCACATCCAGAGTTTAAGTGTGCCAAGAAAGCAAACCAACGGGGGGTGGAGGCAAAGATATCAAGCCCCCACAGCCTTAAGCTGCCCACACCCGTGGACATTGGGAGACTGTTTTTTTGGCTTAACCAGTATCCAGACAGGACAGCAGCCAAAGTGCTCTTCTTAGGTTTTTCTGATGGTTTTCGCATACCAGCGCAGGGCGTGGCTCCAGTTGGGTAATACAACAATTTGCTTTCAGCGCGCAGGAATCCCACGGTAGTGGCACAGAAAGTAGAGAAGGAGCGCGCCTTGGGGCGGGTGGCAGGTCCCTTTCCTTCCCCCCCTCTGGAGGGGTTTGTGTGTTCCCCATTGGGAGCAGTCCCTAAAAAGGAGCAGGGACAGTTTAGGATGATACATAATCTCTCAGCTCCTCGGGGGGCGTCAGTAAATGACGCCATCGACTCCTCCCTGTGTTCAGTGACATACTCTTCTTTTGATTCAGACTTACAGAAAGTGAGGAACCTGAGGCCCGGGGCCATTTTGGCCAAGACAGATATTGAATCAGCTTTCCGCCTATTACTCGTGCACCCGAGTGATTATCATCTACTGGGGTTTCAACTGGATCACCAATTCTATTACGATAGGTGCATGCCAATGGGGTGCGCCATTTCCTGTAAATACTTTGAGACCTTCAGCTCCATGCTTCAGTGGGTATTTACATTTAGAGCAGGTTATGAGGAGGTGGTCCACTACTTAGATGACTTCATGGTCATGGGCCCAGCCGCCTCTGAGGCTTGCGCTGGGGCTCTGCGGAAGCTAGTGGCCTTGTTCCAAGAGTTCGGGGTCCCCTTGGCACCGGGAAAGACAGTGGGCCCCCGACACATGTATGACCTTCCTGGGCATAGAGATTGACACTGTGGCAGGAGAGTGCAGGCTCCCCCTCGACAAGGTACAGGCCTTCTCCCGGGGCCGTTGAGGCAGCGCTGGTAGGACCAAAAGTGACCTTACATCAGTTGCAGGTGCTGGTAGGTCAGCTCAATTTTGCGCTGAGAATCATTCCCATGGGGCGTTCTTTCTCTAGGTCTATCGCCAGTGCTATGGGCGGGCTGTCGCACAAGCATCACCGTGTTCGCCTGAGGGCCGAAGTTAGAGAGGATCTCAAGGTGTGGCGCAAATTTTTGAAGAACTTCAATGGAAAGGTGGTGTGGCCCGCGCCTCAAGTATCTAGTACAGCACTGGGCTTGTTTACGGACTCTGCAGGCAGCAGTGGATTTGGGGCTATACTGGGACCCTCATGGTGCGGGGCACAGTGGCCTTCGGAGTGGCATGAACTTGGTTTGACTAAAAACATAGCCTTCCTGGAACTGTTTCCAATTGTGGTAGCGGTAGCAATATGGACTGACCGATTTAGGAACAGGTCTGTGGTTTTCTGGTCAGACAACATGGCAGTGGTAGAAGCCATCAACAGACAAGGTGCCTCGTGCAAACACGTTTTGAGACTGTTAAAGCATCTAGTGTTGGAATGTTTGAAATTGAACTTGAACTTTAAGGCACGCCACATACCTGGGGTTGATAATCACGCTGCTGATGCTCTGTCTCATTCCAAGTTGCAGGAATTCCGGAGATTTCACCCGCAAGCGGAGGAGCGAATGACAGTATTCCCTTCGTCACTGTGGTCGATTGGAGCCCCGCGTTAGCGGGGCTGGTAGGTGCCTCACTGAGCGACAGCACTGAGAGCTTATCAACAGCATTTCAATACATACAGGTTGTTTGTACTGCAAGCAGGCATCACAGATTTGTTCTCTCAGGAGGCGGTATATGGCTTCCTTCAGCTCTTAAGGGATCAGGGAAGGGCGGTGTCCTATGCGAGGGTGCATGTGTCAGCGGTAGGTTTCTTCGCTAAACTGGCGGGGCGGAGTGACCCAGGTGCCTCTTTTGTGGTGAGGAAGGCTCTGACAGGTTGGGCCAGGATGGAGGGGCCTAGGCAGGATTACCGGAGGCCCCTAGACGTAGCAACTTTATCTATCATCTTGGAAGCCCTGCCTAAAGTCTGTAGTTCCCACTTAGAATGTGCATTATTCAGGGCAGCCTTTTCTTTGGCCTTTTATGGGGCCTTCAGACTGAGCGAACTGGTGGGGTCCTCTAGGTATGACCAAGGGAGGGGCTTGCAGTTCCCTGACACCTCCTTTCTCCCGGGGGCCTGGAAGTCATCCTGAGGAGGTCCAAAACTGATCAGGGTGGGAAGGGGTCTATCGTCAAATTGAGCACGGCCCCGGGAGTTACAGCTTTTCCCGTGGCCCAGCTGCGGGCATATTTAGCATTGCGCCCTTCTAATGGAGGGCCGGCCTTGTTTATACATGAACAGGGCCACTGTCTGTCCCAATACCAATTTAGGGCGGTCCTGGGTCTGGCTTTAAGGGAGTTAGGTCTAGAGGGCGTGGGGTACTCCTCTCACTCCTTCAGGATTTGGGCGGCCACCTTGGCGGCAGGGGCGGGCCTACCACCTGGCACCGTGAAACAAGTGGGGTGCTGGGCGTCTAATTGCTTCAGGAGGTACATCAGACCAGACCTGTTGTGACTAACGGTGTATATGTTGTTGAAGCTGGTTGTTAACTTTTCCATCTCCATCCAATTCAGTAAGATGCCCGAGAAGGTGGTGTGGGTACTGGGGCACTCGTTCGTGCGGCGCGCCACGGTGCGGTTGCAGCAGAGGCCAGTCGTGAAGCCGGCGGGCTTAAATGGGACGGAATTCCTGTGGAGGGGCGTTGGTGGCTTGCGAATTTGGCACCTAAGACGTCTGGTGGAGGAGCTCAGAGAACAGGAGGGGCAGAAGACCCCGGATTTAGTAATCATCCACCTGGGAGGAAATGACAAGGTCGACCGGGGGCGCCTCGCGGTCAAGCAGGCATTGCTGACCGAGTTTGCATGGTTAGGGCGGATCATTCCTTCGGCCAAAATTGCATGGTCTTGCATGATTCCACGCAGGACCTGGGGCCCCGGAGTACGGGCTACATCGCTGAACGTTTCAGTTAGGAGACTCAACGGGGAGTTGGCCAAGTTGTGGTCAGTGAAGGGCCGCTTGTGTCTGATTCCTCACAGGATGATCTCTGGAGAGGCAATGTACCACCAGGATGGAGTACATCTGTCAGACTTGGGCACTGATGCCTGGATTAATGGATTGTGGTCGTTTGTTCTGAACGCAGGTGGGGAGGGTGACAGACCTAAGGCCCTTGGTCACCCTTGTGGCGGTAAACAGACCTGCGAACACTGACATTTACTCACACGATGGATGGGAGTCCGCCCTGCGTACTCCCCAGGCCAGCACTGAGGGGGGGTGGAGACGGTAAGATCTCCGCTTGGAGAAAGGTGACCACCGGCTGGGGAGGCTAGGGTGACAGGTTTCGAGCCTCCTGGGTTCCTGGGCAGCCTGGTGGTCGGGGGTGGGCCCCGGATTGGCGGACAAGGATCAGAGGCGGGGCCCACCACTCTAGGGCGCAGGTGGGTTGCACCTGGTGCAGGATGCCCCCCCCCCGTTGTGCTGGTGGTTTGGTACAAATTTAAATGTCAATTTAAATGTCAATTGTAAAAGTGTTATTATGTTTGCTAGTTATGCAATTTTACTTCCTTGTCATGTTTATGTGGTATGATGATTAAACATGGCCTTTTTAAACCCACCCAAATCTCTGTCTTCGATGTACATGTGGGTTTAAGTATTGATGGGTGGGGGCTGGGACATGCTCGGGGGTCCGGGTCCTATGTCCAGCGCGACATTAAGGGAGCGCGCCCCTAGGACCCGGCCCCCCCCCCCGGTTCCCGCCCCCTCCCGCATCAGGCATTGGGCGGGCGGATCGTCGCGAGGCCTCCGACCGCCCAAGTACTTCCGGGTCGCGGGTGACGCACTTCCGGTGGGGGGAGAGAGGGGGCGGAGACTTGGGACTATTTAGGGGCCCGGGTCAGTGACCTCGGCCTCTTGGTCCCCCTTCTCCCCACATTGGACTGCTGGGCTCGCCTGCGATCGGCGCCTCCCCCCTCCATCCCTAGCTTAAGTTTTAAATTCCCACCCACCCGTCCCTGTGCTTAGTGGTTTGAGGGTGGAGTTGCGGTAAACAGACTTGCGAACACTGACATTTACTCACACGATGGATGGGAGTCCGCCCTGCGTACTCCCTAGGCCAGCACTGAGGGGGGGGGGAGATGGTAAGCTCTCCGCTTGGAGAAAGGTGACCACCGGCTGGGGAGGCTAGGGTGACAGGTTTCGAGCCTCCTGGGTTCCTGGGCAGCCTGGTGTTCGGGGGTGTGCCCCGGATTGGCGGACAAGGATCAGAGGTGGGGCCCACCACTCTAGGGCGCAGGTGGGTTGCACCTGGTGCAGGATGCCCCCCCGTTGTGCTGGTGGTTTGGTACAAATTTAAATGTCAATTTAAATGTCAATTGTAAAAGTGTTATTATGTTTGCTAGTTATGCAATTTTACTTCCTTGTCATGTTTATGTGGTATGTTGATTAAACATGGCCTTTTTAAACCCACCCAAATCTCTGTCTTCGATGTATATGTGGGTTTAAGTATTGATGGGTGGGGGCGGGGACATGCTGGGGGGTCCGGGTCCTATTATCCCCGTGACGTTGCTTTCGTCCCCTTCCCTACTAACCCTTTCTGCCATCTTAAGTCACATTTGTGGATACAAACATCGCGATTTTCTGAGCCTGGACATGAGGTATATTTAAAAATATTACAACTGTAGAGGTAATACTCTGTGTGTTGTGTGGCTAAAATAAAAAGCGTTATTCTAACCTGCCCCGTGCTTATTAGCACAAATGATTAATTTGCCACAGGGTGGAAATAGTCTGCATGTAAAATAGATCTACTGGATTTTGCCCCCAGCGTCTGTCATTGATTTTCTAATTAGCGTTCTTATTGACTCTGTGGGTTCTGGCAGGGTTTTGCTCGCGGTAACTTGTTTCTGGTGTGTCCGTCTATCTATGTGTTTAAAGGTGGCCCTGTGTTTTCGACAACAGTTAAGTAAAAACAACAAAGACCCAAACGGCCTAGAATGGCGGTCTCTTTCTTTGGTGCTGTATTCATTGAACCTCCTTCCGGGTTTCTTAAGGTCATTATGCAACATTACCTCGACTATAAAAGTAAGAACCAAGCTTCAGTGTTTTTTTTTAATTCAAGTGTCTTCAAACTTCTTTGCCTATGCTCTCGTTTACTATTCCATATATTCAGTTAAAAAAGGATGAACATCATAAAACTTAATTTTGATGTCGAAATGTTATGCTTTCTTTTTTAGCAGGACATAAACTTGTGACCCCTAAAGTGGCACCCAAGTAGGTTGGCAGCGTGACGCGTGTTGATCAGGAAGCTCACAGTGCATTGGCTGAACAGATAAAGCTATTTTAGGACACTCGGTGATGTAAATGTGTTTCCTCCTCTCTCCATCTCACTCCTGCAGTTCCCAGAACCGAATAGCTGTTCTGCCTATCCTCTTTATTTCAGTTTTATTTTTAACTTGCTTGACAGATGCTTTTTAACATTGTGACCTTTTGTTAAAAAAAAGCACGTGGTGCAACCGAAAGTTGTTTTTCACTTTATGAAAGAGTGCACTCATTTTATTTATACGTGTGAAGAATAATACAATTAATGACTAAATTTAGAATAAGCAAACCTGCACGCGCATTGTTTTACAACTGGAAATGTCACCGACTAATTGAGCTGCGGAATGCATTACTTTATTTCTGGAACTGTACTGGCAATCTGTGATTCTAAATAGTGTTAAAAAAACACATAGGGTGGTCTGCTGTTGATTTTAATCTTTATTCGGTTTAAATAAACCATAAAGCATGTACATTTTTAATGAACAGTAAAATAACAATAACATTCTTAAAAACAAATTCCTACGTTACAATTGGATTAGCTACTAAGGTCTGCTGTGTCAAAATATCATGATCTTCACATTTAGGGCTCTAGAGTTAAACATTTACAAGAGCAGGATCTAAAAAGGTGCTCGTTCATTAAAGTGTCAATGATCAGAGCACCTACATTCTAGAAATTACTATTAAGAACTATTAATGTGCACTATAGCAAAAAACCCCAATAGAAGCATTCATGTTTATAAAAACAATATTTTTTTTTAATATGCCAAATATTTGTACTGCAACACAAGAAAAGACCACTCGAATATAGCGCCCCATGATTGTGTTTTACTCAAAAGGATAAAACAGCAGATTTGTTAATTTAAAATGCTGTGCAATAAGGTGCATTTTACAATAAAGTGCTATCAAGTTCTGTTATTGCCTGGTTCCTAAAGGTTCCACCCAGCTTAAATCTACCTTAAAACATACGTAACATGCATTTCAAAGTCTTGAGTGCTGCTTCATTATATTGCATCTCAATCGCCAAGCATACAAGTATCTAAAAAAAAGCAAAAACTAGCCATTCCGTATTATCAATTCTTAGTATCCTAATGGTTTCCCTCAAATGTGATATAGATAAAGTGTCGCTTATTGGGACTATTAATGTCCTCCTGTATGAAGAATGCGCAGGTAAAACAAAAGATAAAGTGTTCCTCTGTTTCAGCACTCGCCCCTTAAGCAGGGCATGCTAATTGGCTGTGATAATTCTTCTATCTTGCAGAATTCCATACCTGAATTTTAAGGAAATAGATCTGGCTTGCGGTGGTTCAATTCTATCTAAAAAGGATTCAAACATCATAGTGTCCTTAAAATTTAGAAACCTCACTGTTAGCACACCAGTATCATTGCCGTGCGGCCATCTTTCACAGATATGGTTCCAGAATCTGCTCTTTAGACATTCCAGGGTATTCTTTGTGATTTGCTCAGGATTTATCCCAGAATTTGTTCATTCCTAACTTGGACAACCAGGTTTGTATGTACACGAGCCAAGGTTGGCGCCCCGTTTTATCTAGATACCAATAGAATGTACAGAGTTCCCCAAAGGAAGGGTAATAGATTAGAGGAGTAACTCTCTCACTGAAAGGTGTGTAGAAGCGTGACAGGGAATAAAGGTAATCCCTTATCGGAACTAAGGATGCCTCACACAACTAAAAGGCTGGACGACTGTTGTCATCCTACCTGATGGTTGTTTGGTATCATCATTGGCCTCCTGCTCCAGCGACAGGCTGGCGGTGCAATGCCTGACGGGTAGCACAGAGTGCTACTCTTTGGTGGAGTTCTTTTGTTCCTGGCCAATAGATGCGTGCGTGTGAGGGGCCTAGAAGGTGAAGTAGTGAGCGTGAAGGGAAGGTTAAAAGAGGTCAGTGGAGTCCACTTCAAAATACTTTATTCATGTGGCTCTCTGCCTAATTAAAAATTGGTGAAGGGAGGGGTACCGAAGCACAAAGGTAAGGTGATTTGGCTTCGTTCAACCCTCGCCTATGGTGTGGTCAACATGTTTCATGCCTCTGCGGCAATTCTTCAGGACCTAAATATGCTCATCAACTAGTAAGAAAAATCTAACAATTGAAAGAAGTTTCACATACAACCTGCGTGGTGGATGTACCAAGGCAGGAAGGAGTCCTGCGTGGGTTCCCGCCCTGAGTTGGAAAGGAGGAGAAAAGAAAGACTAAATCATTCCTGGCAACATCAAATGGGAAATTAAGGTCAGGACTTCGCACAGAGTGATAATTATCCAATGTTCGGTATGGCTCAAAGGCTCACACCTATGCACAGTGAGAGTGAGAGAGAGAACACAAGGGGGGTACACCATGTGTGTCATGCGTAAGTAAAAACAAGTTACAAATACATTAATTAAATGTACACAATGTGTTACACTCCATGCTTGTCACTCATTTGTGTGTCACAGCCAAGGGGTAGCGTAATTACTGATAAAGCGAGCCATTAGCACTTCAATGGGGGAGAGGGATTGAAAGAACACCAGGGTGTCATGCTAGTCAAAAAATTCTTACCCCTAATCCCTGGTGGATGGTCCCCACAGACTGTCCTTGTGGGGCCTGAGCTGTTAGGTAGTTACCTGAATAAGAGGAATGGGGGGTTTTATTGTTGGGAAGAGAGAAGAGGAGGAAGTAAACAGTGTTACATAGTCCTTTTGGTTGTAAGACCTCAAGGATTGCCGAAGAGTCCAGCAGTAAACAGTGTTGCGTAATCCTTTTGGTTAAAAGACCTCAAGGGTTGCCGATGGGTTCAGCCAGCTTCATGCAGTCCAGCCCCGGCCCCCCACGGGCCCCAGGGGGCGTAATCCGGACCAAGCACGCCGCGGAGACCACAGCCCCGCGGGCACCAACCGAACACCGGACATCCTCGCCGCCCAGAGCCGGTCGCGATCAAGTCACCAAGGGGGCACTGCTCCCGAAAGGCGATCGCCGCAAATGCCCCATTGAAGGAGGCGAGTCTGCCCCGAGCCCGGCGAAGCCCGGCAGGCAAAGCACCCCAGCAGCAGCCAGGACAAGGATCGCCCGTGTCGATGCGCCTCAGAGTACCGGGAACCAAATGGCATAAAGCTGCGTGGGGGAAGTAGCCACGCAGAGGATACCGTAGACAAACCCCACCTTACCTGGTTGGCTCTAGGCACATGCCGGAAAGCACCTACCCCTACCACGGCGGCGAGATCGCAGGACAGCCGATGAAAGAGCTAGAGGCTCAATGGCTTATGAAAGCGGGCTTCCGCGGGCGCCGTGAGTGGGCGTGGTCTGGGGAGCGTTACTAGGTAACGCAGCCAAGCGTGGTGTGACAAGCGGGGAGGGGGGGAAAGGTAGTATTAACCAAAAGCGTCCAAATGGAGCGCCATCTTTAAATGGAGTGTCCCCCGTAAAGGCGAGTGTAATAGTTTAATCACACCGTTAGAATAGGGGATGCTGCTAGACAAGGAATCTCGTCAACCTAATGACTCGTTATGGCACAGAGTCAAGTGATGTTTTTTGGTCCTTGTAGGTAGGATTTAAAAAGGAATGAAAAAGGACATGGGCTGTACTTTCGCCCAGAGAGCCCGGGGGGTTATTTCTTTTTTCTGGATCGATATGGCCAATTGGCGAGGAGCAGTGTCCCTGATTTAGAAAAGGAATGGTTGAGAATAAAGTGCTTAAGCAGTCCTAGAAAATGGGGAAGTGATTCCCGGGGCAGGTGCCTCAAGGGATGCAAGCAATGCGACATGAAAGCACATCAAAAGGTCAAGGGGGCAGATCACAAGTTGGTATGGTTCCCATATTTCAAAAAGAAGGGATATTTAGTTGCCTTTATAGATATTGGGGCAATGTAGGCATGGTTAATCTGGCAAGCATAATCCAAGGAACAGAGTCATTAAGACCATGTGTGTCTGTCTGTAGACGATGCACCCAACGCTGTTCCATTCTGTATAGTGCTTGTTGATTGATAGATGGATGACATTAAAGGACAATCCATTGTATGCTCTCAGCGGGGTGGCTATGTTGTCTGCAGTGTTCATATAACTGGGTGTGTGTCTTCTTGCAGCGAATGTTACTGTTATGCTCCATCATGCGCAGTTTTACAGTGCGCATCGTCATACCAATGTAGTTCAACTTGCATGGACAAGTCAACATGTAGATGCATTTGGAGCTATTGCAGTTCGTATGTTTGTTTAGATGTCAGGTGAAATCATTTGGCAGCACTAT
Source organism: Lissotriton vulgaris (assembly GCF_964263255.1). Taxonomy (NCBI): domain Eukaryota; kingdom Metazoa; phylum Chordata; class Amphibia; order Caudata; family Salamandridae; genus Lissotriton; species Lissotriton vulgaris. The sequence goes on along the minus strand of NC_141699.1, from coordinate 245,246,857 downwards.
GGTTTTACCTTGGGTTGTCTGAGGGCATATCACACATGATCCGCATCGGTTGTGGCCCGTAACTGGGGGCAAATCCCAGAGGGTATTCTGAGGACGGGTGCTCGTCTTTTTAGGACAAGTATGGATCAGAGTATCCTTGAGGTTGGATGTTCTTTTAAAAGCAAATCGGGGCCGAGGTATGTCCAAGCCTGCCGTGTTCAAGATCCCCCAATGCGAATTCACAGTTTTTTTAATGAACGCAGAGTTTTTTGTGTATGACGTAACGCATGTAATGGTGTCCTCTTTTTCCTTAGTATGGACTTCCAGGAGTGAGTCTCTGTTGTTATTAAGCGCCCTCTTCACTGATTTCTTGAGGAGTCTTGTCGGATACCCCCTGTCCTGAAGTTTATGTTGTAGGGTAGTGGCTTCTTGTTTATAGTCTGTTACTGAGGTACAGTTTCTGCGGAGCCTCAAAAATTGTCCAAAAGGCAAATTGTCCCTTAAGGCTCTGGTGTGGTGGCTATTATACAAAAGCAGGCTGTTTCTGTCAGTTTCTTTTTTGTAAAGGGTAGTTGTGATTTCTGTGGAATTCAACTGGATTGTCAGATCCAAGAAAGGTACAGACTGTTCAGAAATCGTACCCGTGAATTTCAAAAAGGGGTCCTGAAGGTTAATCCACGCGCAAAAAGCCTCACAGCTGGTTCGGTCACCTTTCCAGAAAACTAGAATATCGTCGATGTAGCGACGCCAAAGAGTAAGGTTTTCAAGGAACGGGTTGCAATCAGATGGGTAGATGTAATGTTTTTCGAAGGTCGCCATGTAGATACAGGCCAAGCTCGGTGCGAACGTAGAACCCATCGAAGTCCCGCGAATCTGATGGTAAAGCTGTGACTCATATTTGAAAAAGTTTTCTGTTAGAGCTATGTTGGCTAGTTCCATGATGAAGGAGATTGGGGTGGGGGATGACCATTCTTCCAACCTCAGTGTGGATTCGACGGCCTCCAAGGTTGCCTGTTGCGGGATGTTGGTATATAATGCCTCTACGTCTAAGGTTAAGAGGATGTCAACATCTTCTCTGCCGTCCACTTCATTGATCAAGCGAAGGACGTCTCTGGTGTCTTGGAGGTATGATGGAATTTTCTTCACCAGGGGTTGTAGAAAGGCATCGCAGAATTGGGATAATGGCTCCAGAAGTGACCCTATTCCAGAGACGATGGGTCTCCCGGGGACAGGGGTAGTACCCTTATGAATTTTAGGAAGGGTATAGAAGTAGGGCGTAACGGGTTCCATGGTGATGAGGAAGTCCGCCTCTTTTTTGGTAATCCATTCATTTGTCTCTCCCTCGATTACTAGGCTCATGATGGTAGTTGTCAGCCGTTTAGTTGGATCTTCAGTGAGGGGTCTGTAGTGAGTGTTATTAGACAGTTGTCTTCTGCATTTGCGGTCATAGTCCTCATAATCTTGGATGACCGTGGCTCCACCCTTGTCAGCTTGTTTGATGACGATGGATTCATCCTTACCTAGGGTGATGGATGCTTGTCTTTCTGCCCCGTTTTATCTAACAATTATACGTCCCTAAACAATTGCCTCAATGGTAATGGACACTTGCTGGTCCAGACTATGAAAATATTTACAACAAGGGGTGGTGAGGGACAGAGTCTCTGAATTAAGCAGAAAGCTCTCACCCAGTCAAGAGATCAGGGCTAGATCCAACACCGTTTTTTAGCTCACTGCACCATCCCAGTTTCAGAACCTGGCTGTATGCAAATTAGTCTGTTCCTGTCCCAGTGCATGATGGGAACAGGGCAAACCAAACTACAAAAGCCAATTCTTACACTGGGAAGGAAACAAGCTCCCGGGGACCGGTTTCTGGCATTACAGCCGTCTTCGGCCCGGTTTGCTTGAATCCTGATGGTGCAATGAGCAAGGGTCCAGACTATGAGCCAGGAGACCAATGTTTTAAAAGCTGCCACATGTACTATATTGTTAAGACCAAGATCAAGGCGCATTGGGATCTAAGGGTCGTTCAGAGGTAACATAAGTGCAGCTCTTAGCTTTTATAAAGTTAATTTCCACTCTCTCAAGTCCACCTATGTGGTTCAGTCTAAAGAACTCTTCTTAGTATAGCAGTGTGCCCTGCCCTCTTGCTTGATAAATACCTATAGCCAGTGTAATTGGCCTGTAACTTGAGTTTTTTTGCCTTTTTTCCATAGTTCAGCCCTACGTGTTGAAGAGCCAACTGACTCTTGGTTACCAGTGGAACCCAAGTAAGCATGTTTGCACTTCTCACCCCTCGATAGTAAAAGTTATTCACTTGTTCCAGGTAAGCTGCCAGTGGCCTTTAAATGTCTTATGTGGGTTAAGGGTCAAACTTTTTTTTAAATGTACAAATTTAAGGCAACCATTCAGAACGTTAACCTCTTCCATGCTCATGACTAGCTGAGCTCGTCATGAGGCACGGTTGAGCTGCACTCATGACGAGCTGAGCTCGTCACAGCCGTTGGAACATTCGCACGCGGGGATTATTTCCCAGCTGTGCTAAACGTTAGAAAACGGGTGTGGCTGTGACGAGCTCCGCTCGTCATGAGTGCAGCTGCACTGTGCCTCATGACGAGCCAAGCTCGTCACAAGCACAGCGGCACCGCGCGCGGCCCCCTCCCCCCCCCCCCCGCACAGCAGGCGGGGGGAAACACCCCGCAGCGAAGGTGTTAATCAGTGGACAGTGAACAGTCACAAAGAACCAAAGACAACACATTATTTATCAAAGGTACAAAATGAGCTTTTATTGAATGTTAAATAATTAGGAAAAACGTAATAATCATTCATTCACTTTTATGTCCATCATACAAACTCACAGACACACTTAAAACAATTTAAAAACATTGTTGGTATGATGACATGTTACTCAAAAATGATGGATTAACAATATATATAAAAAAACTATTTCAATTTAAAACTAAGTAGCAGAAATTGAAATGACTGGTGATATACTACGCACGTTTCGAAACGTGCGTAGAATACCACCAGTCATTTCAATTTCTGCCACTGAGTTTCTAAATGTATATAATCGATCCTAGTCCTACTAAAAGCCCTTTTAAACGTGTGACTAGGTCCTTTTTCAGATAGAGTGCGTCCATTACATGCTCTAAAGCTGTACCTTACTGTTATTGAAGCAACCTGCTGTGCTTCTTTTGAATTGCTGACTGTCTGTGCAATACTCAGACTGGGAATATCTCATTCTTCATCTTCTTCCGTGGTCAAATTTTGCATCACATCCAGGGGTTCAAATGTTAAGGTTAGGTCACCTGCAAGAACAAGGTGACTTATGGTGTAAGCCTGTTCCAGCTACTTATATAAAGCAATCAAGTGGGTGAGTCCTGGTTTTTACCGCTGAAAACCTGTTATATATATTCAACAACCAAATAGAGTTGTCTCTACTGAGTGATGATGAAATATTTAATCCTAGTATGTCAGTAGTTTTAATATTAAGGTTTGTGAAATTACATTTCAGGGTTGTTTTAATCCAAATGTTTAGCTCGATACACTATTATCCTCAGTTGTAAGGTGCAGAAGTCAGAATTAAACGGCACTACCCTAGGTGGTAAATAATGCATCCGGCGGTATTTACTAAGTGCAGAATTAAGACAACGAATACCGGTCTATTGACAATAAGGCCCATTGGGGTATATTCACAAGAAGGTGTGATAACTACCGCAAGAGTAGCGTAACGCAACTTTCAACATTGCAGCCCATCGCGGGAAAATAACCCTGTGGCAACATGGAATTCACAACAAGGTGGTAGCATACGATAGACACCAGATAATGCGGCAAATGTCCGCATGAAAATTAACGCCACGCCGCAAAAATGCGATACGCGAATGTTATGTTATGTTAAAAAGTTCTTATAAAGCACACGTTCACCAAGGGGTTTCATGGTGCTAGAAAGCAGAAAGAATGGTTTACGGAAAACTGAGATTAAATATTATAGGCTTGAGCAAACAAAAAGGTCTTAAGCATCTTTCTAAACTGTCTGTAAATTGGAGTCAATCTGATCTCCACAGTGAGAGAGTTCCAAAGCTGAGGGCCTACGACAGCAAAACTAAGGCCGCCTAGCTTTTTACATTTAAAAGAGGGAATAATCAACCGGTTTTGGTGACAAGAGCGTAAGACCCCGGAGGGAATATATCTTTGAATTTTTGCCGAAACGAAAGCGGGGTTGCTGCCGGACAAGGCTTTCAAAATGGTACATCCCAACTTGAATACACCCCTTTTGGCAATAGGAAGCCAGTGTAGATTCTTCATTATAGGGGTCACATGCTGCCATTTAGGTTGAAGGAAAATAAGTCTGGCAGCTTGGTTTTGAAGCAACTGAAGACATCTGAGTTGGTAGGCCTGGATGCCACAGTAGAGAGAGTAGGCGTAATCCAAGACAGGAATCTGCTGATCTTCCTTATTCTCCGTATTTGGAAGAAGCCCGCTGAAACTACTGAGCTTATCTGGGCATTCATTGACAGATCAGTAGAAATCATGATACCTAGGCTTTTAGCTGAATATGCCGGCTCTGGAGGGTCGCCTAGGGAAGCAGGCCAAAAATGTGTGTTACATGGATTGGAGGATCCACCTGTGAGAATCAGCTCAGTTTTATCAGGGTTGAGCTTAAATTGGTTATAATTCATCCAATCCCTGATGAAGATCATGGTAGATTGGAAGTGAGTAACTGACGATGCTGATGAATTGATTTTAAACATCTATTGGAGGTCATCAGCATAGTTGAAATTCCCAACCCTTTGTTCTCTCAGGGACTGAATTAACAGAGCAGGTTGTAATAATGAGGATACAGGTGATATTTAGGTTCAAGTAAGAGGTCTTTATTAAACAACCTCATCCAGCATCTCACAGGAATAACTGCCACACTTAGAACATTCACAAGGTTCCCCTAAAGAACATTCCCCTGACTTGGTTCTATGTCGGAGCATTCCTCACAGAACCAAGACACATCATCACACTCCTTCCCCTTTACATTTCACAAGTTTAAACTGTCAAAAATGATAAAATGAAAAGACAATAACAAAGTGGAAACAAGACTTCAAATTGTAGAATACCTTTCTTACCTAACTTAACTTAACTAATATCCCACATCTCCCTTTCAATTAGAAAAAAACATTGAAATAAGTCTCCCATTTTAAAAGTTGTTACACATAATCATTTAGATAAGCAGGAGCTTTAGTAAACCAGCAGGATCTGTGGAAGACATTAAGTCTTGCATCAGAATTTGACCCACTATTTTCAGAAGAAACAGATGGTAACAAAGCATCACTTGAAATTTGAACAGGCACATGTGCAACACGATTTAGGTTCCAAATTCGCCCATCATTTGTCTTCACAGCATATTTGAACATTTTTACAATCTTCTTCACATCTGCAAACTTAGGCCATCTCTTACAACCAACTGGAACTCTAATTTTTACCATGTCACCAATTTTAAAATTATGAACCAACACATTTTTCTTCACATCATAGTACATTTTCCTTTTCCTCTGTAAATGCAATTCTTTGTTTCTCCATTGTCCAATACTGTTATCATTTAAACCTTTACCTTGTAACATCCAACCCGGACACAAATTGGTGTTGGAAGATCTTCCCCTAAACAACTCAAAAGGTGTTCTTCCAGTTGTGAAATGAGGTGTGAAGCGATAAGCAGAAATTCGATTCTGCAATTCTACTCTCCAATCCAAAGAATTCACTCTAGCTAACTGAATTCCTTCTTTTAATGTTTTGTTTACCCTTTCCAACGAACCATTTGATTTGGGATGATACAACAATATCTTTTTGTGAACAATGCCACAAGTTGACAAATAATTTTAAAACTCAACAGAACAAAATTGTGGCCCATTGTCTGAAAGTAATGACTTTGGAAAACTTTTTTTTTTAAATAATGAATCAAGAAATTATATTACACAACGAGAGGTAACCTCTCTCACAGCAATAACTTCTACTCACCGAGAATATAGATCCATCAACACCAAAAGATAAGGAGTATTTTGCTCACCATGAAAAGGACCAACAATATCTATTGCGACTTCATCCCAAGGACACAACGGTAATTTTCTGCAAACCATAGGTGAACACCTCAATTTAAGTACTTTGTCACTCATTTGGCACACCACACAGTCACGAACAGCTCTCTCCACCATCAGATCCAGTCCAGGCCACCAAAAGTCTTAGCTAATTCGCTCCTTTGTTTTTGAAATGCCCAAATGACCAACATGGGCCATTTTGATAATATTGTTCCTCAAACTCACTGGAGGAATTAATCTAGTTCCTCTTGCTAGAATCCCATTCAGCACTACCAGTTCATGAGAAATTAACGACCAAGGTTTTGCTAATTTCCCAAAAGTATTCTTAGAAATATTACTCACCAATTCCCGACGCGGCAGGGTCTGAGCCCAAGTGTCCACGGACTCGATAATTCTCACTTCGGTGCCTACTCGAATCACGGGTTCACACTCTGCAACTCTGGGCAATAGCTTGCTTAATCTCCACTACGGCCCCCCGATGCCTGGCTTTCACCTTGGGGATGCCAGTACGGGTTATCTCACAGGGAAAAAGCCAGGACGGGTTCCCAATGCAAGCACCGAGATGCCCAAGGGTAAGTCGAGTGCTATATAAGAACACACATACATACATACATACATACTCATGACTTCAACCAATTCACTATCCTTACGCAATTCTTCCTTCCACTCATCTTCTTTTATAGCACCTAAACTCTAACCTCACTCTCCTCATCTCCATCACTGACATCCTCCTCATTTTCCGAATCTTCCACAGAATTCACTAAATGCGACAAACAATCAGCAGAAACATTAGTACAGCCAGGAATATATTCAAATTTAAAATCAAATTCCTGAAGGGCAATTACCCATCTCCTAATTTTAGCAGAAACAGCGTCAAGACCTTTCTTTTCCAAAATCTCTCTTAAAGTTTGTGGTCTGACCTCACTGCAAATGGACAACCCCAAACAAATTTTCTAAACTTATTAATAGCCCAGAAAATGGCAAGCGCTTCTTTCTCTATTACAGAGTAATTAAGTTCAGCACCTTTCAAACACCTCGATGCACAAGCAATGAGATGTTCACCACCATCCCTAACCTGAAATACCAAAGCACCAAGCCCTTTGCAACTCGCATCTGTTACAATGAAAGTTGGTTCACCAGGTCTAAATGTTTGCAGATTGGGTGCAAGTTTGAGTTCTTTTTTAATTTGTACAAATTCTTTATTGCACTCATCAGTCCACACAAACTCACATTTCCTACGCATCATGCTTCTTAAATTCTCTGTTTTGTCTGCAAAGTTCTTAATGAATTTATTGTAAAATTCAGCCATGCCCAAAAAGGACGAGAGTTCCTCCTTTGAACAAGGTTCCTTTAGTTGTTCAATAGTCTTAACCAAATCTTCTTTGGGCCTTACACCAAAACCAGAAATATGATGACCTAAATAATCCAGTTCCGTCACTCCAAACTTACATTTGTCCCGTCTAAGAGATTGTCCAGCATTTAACATTTTCCTAAGAACACACTTCAATCTACAATCATGTTCTCCCTTTGTACTCCCACAAATTAGCACATCATCCTGATAACATTTCACTCCATTTACATCCTTAAACAAGTCATTCATAATACGCTGAAACACCGAGGCTGCAGAAATTAAGCCAAATGGCATTCTTTTAAATGTATATGAACCGAAAGGAGTTATGAAAGCTGTTAACTCTTGTGATTCAGCAGACAATTGAACCTGATGATATGCCGAGGCCATATCTAACGTTGAAAAGTAACACGCCCCGTCCAATGTTGCAACTAACTCTTCAATGTTCGGAAGAGGAAATTTATCTACAATTACCTCCTTATTCAAAGTACGAAGGTCCACAAAGAGACGAATCTCATTATTAGGTTTTCTCGCAACAACAATGGGGGCCAACCATTCAGTCGCTTCCACTGCTTCAATCACCCCAGTTTTTAGTAATCTATCAATTTCATTCTTTACAGCATCTTGCATGCAAATTGGAACACGCCTAACTTTTGCTGTAACAGGGATCGCACCACTTTTCAACTTGATTTTGTGTTTGTAACCTCTCAAACATCCTAGTTTTTCACTGAACAAATATTTAAAACTTCTCACCACTTCCTCACTAACATCTTCCACAGTTTGCACTTGAATAGGTGGATTTGCATTTGGATTGAGCACCACACCCAAATTTGCTTGATGTGACCAGCTAATTAAGCTATCACCTTTTTCCGCAACATAAATTTTCCCCACAACATATCTCTCATTGTATTCAATATTCTCTATGAAGAAACCTAACATTTTTATTGGGTCTTTTCCATAACCTGTTGGTCTCACATCTGATTTCTTTAACTCAAATTTTCCTTTAAAATATTTTAAATAATCTTCTTTGGAAATAAAAGTTAAGTGTGAGCAAGAATCGAACTTCATCATAACCTTAACCCCACCTACACTAACCCAGTCAGATGGATGTTCTATGATGTCATCATTAATTTCAAAAGTAACTTCTTTAGTTTCAACTCTGGTGTCTCTTCTAAATCTTGGTCGACAATTTTTCCCCAAATGACCTTTCTTCCCACACACATTGCAAACAACTTTCAAAATTGGACAATTTTTATCATTAGCCATATGTCCCAATCTTCCACATCTGTAGCAATTGCCCTGAAAAGTATTCCCACTTTTCTTTTCTAACACATTTTTCCCTGCTTGGCTATCACTAACGCCAGCTTTGGTATCCAAAGAATCTTTCTTCTTTTTTTATTCTAGATTTTTCACTTCTTGAACTTGTACTTCTTCTATCTTTTTGTTACTGCTCATATTCTTCCCAGCTTTGCTCAACTCACCAACACACTTAACCATGTGTTCTACCCTCTTGGCAATAATCATCACTTCATCCAAGGGTGGTTCATCTTTCATCCAAAGTTCTTCTCTTATTTTGTCATTGGTACATCTCAACACAAATTGATCTCGAATCCTCTCTTCTGTTAACTCACCAAACTTACAGCTAGATGCTAATTTTCTTAGGACAGTTACAAACTGTTCAACCGCTTCTTCCTTTCCCTGCTCTCTCAGCCCAAAATAATATCTCTCCATTATAGTGCTTACTTTTGGCAGAAAATTTAAGTCTAACTGTTTTATACAAATTTCATACTCATTTAGTCCCCTTTGTTCAGCCTGACTCAATGTAGGTAAATTTTCTAGTACTTCCTGCCCTTCCCCTCCTATGCAATGCATCAAGAGAGCATGTTTCCTTTCCGCACTTAGATTCGTGCCACAAACCCTTGCATAATTTTCAAACATTTTTTTCCACTTCTTCCACCTGATCGGTGGATCACCTGGATCAGAAAGAAAAAACGGTGGTGATGTAACATTCTGCATATTCAGAGACCCTTTCTACTTATCTTCACTACAGTATGATGTTATAATAGTACTTATCTTATCTCAAATAATATTATTCACTAAACTTTACCACATCACACGGAGTGTTCCCAAAATCAACTCAAACTATGAATAACAGTGACATCATTATTCATTTAGGGTGTAGCGTTTAACTTTTACACTCAGCAAAGTCAACTTTTATGTACTTATCACCCTAAGCACAAATTCTTTTTTTTCTTATCCAGAAATTTCCACTCTTTTTACTTTTAAAATACTACACTAAAGATATCCTCTTCTTTCGATGTCCATGTAGTACAGTGTTCTTTTCTTCTTAAGCAGCTTCTCCCTTTTTTTTTTACTCGAATCAGCAGTGTCCTTAAAACGCTATCGAGGCTTTCCACAGATTAGACTTTCTTCTTTCCTTCACTTTACCAGCTTTAATATTCGTGCTGCGTGTAATAAATTGTCCACATATGACGTTATTTTAAAATTCGACCTTCCTTTACGAACATAAACAATTTTCCAATGTCAATGTCGATTTTCATACTCAAGATGGCCGCCAGGTTACGTCACACACACATTTGTTGTTTTTTTTTTAGGCAATTGGGCACACTTTCCAGCATATGTATATTTTTCTATGGGGAGTTCTGCTTGTTTTTTTAAACTCACGTCAGTGGAACGCAGACCGTCTTCTATGCGTTCCACCTTGAGACACCTCAGCCGATCGATCTGCAGAAACGCCGCACCTCCTCGAAGCGCTTCTTCCTCAGCGATCCTGCTCCCAGACTTCAATCGTAAGTCTCCGCTTTCCGCTTTTCGGCGTGTCAGCTACACTCCAAGCTGATTTTCTTTGTGAGGTTCTTTCTTAAATTAACCTTGCTCTTCTTAATTTCTTCGCTCTTGAGGTTGTAGACCGCTTCAAACTTCGGTTCACCACACCACCTATCGTCGCCAGTGTAATAATGAGGATACAGGTGATTATTAGGTTCAAGTAAGAGGTCTTTATTAAACAACCTCATCCAGCATCTCACAGGAATAACTGCCACACTTAGAACATTCACAAGGTTCCCCTAAAGAACATTCCCCTGACTTGGTTCCATGTCGGAGCATTCCTCACAGAACCAAGACACATCATTACACAGGTATAAATTAAACAGAAGGGGAGAAAGAGAAGAGCCCTGAGGGACTCCATAGGTCAGTTCCCTCCTGTTGGAAGAAAAATTAGCCAGCCGCACTACTTGAAAGTGGTTGCTGAGAAAAGAGGAAAGCAAACTTAACGCCAGCCCCTGAATCCCTGCACTTCTAACATGGTCAAATAAGATGTTATGATCAACCGTGTCGAAGGCTGCTGATAAATCCAAAAGGACCAGGGTTTGGGGTTCCATTATCGGACCCTTTTCTAAGTTCATTCATAACAATAAGTATAACCGATTCCGTGGAATGGACAGGGCTAAAACCTGCCTGATGGGAATCCAAGATCTGATGATGTTTAATAAATGAACTAAGACAGCTGGCCACATGTGCCTCAAGGACTTTCCCCAAATAGGGCAAAAGGGAAATGGGGCTGTAATCACTCAGGACAGCCGGATCCGCACCCGTTTTTTTCAGAATGGGAATGATTTCTGCATTTTTAAATTCAGCAGGAACAATACCAAGATGAAGTGAATTGTTGAGAAGCGAAAGAGGGGAATCAGGGCAAGTAGAAAAAGCTTCTCAAAGAATGTGAGGGGGACAACAGTCACAAGGAGACCTAGAATCAACCTTTTTAATTAAAGCTGAAAAGGCCTCCTTCGAAATCAAAGGAATGTAATGCAAGTGGCTTTCATTCGGATAATTGTTCGAGACATACAGAGGGCAACTAGAAGGGGGAATACTGGCTTTAATGACTGCAATTTTTTCTCAATAAAAAAGGAATTCAAGGAGTCACAAAGACTCTGTGTTGGAACTGGCTTCGGTATGATCCTGTCTTGTTTGTTAGAGGAATTAAGGACTTTGTCTGATAAATAGCCTTCCTTGGCTCTAATAATCTCCTCTTTTTATAGTCTTTCTGGAGGGCTACATAAATAGCCTTCTTATCAGGAAAATAGTGGTGTTTCCAGGCAAGTTCTGCCTGTCTTAAGATACGTTTCTTCTTTTTTAAAACATCGGAGAACCAACGTTGAGTGTCATGGGGTCTTAATATAGTGATTTTATTAAGAGGGGCTATACAGTCACTGACCCGCTCGAGCCAAGTCTTAATGCTCTCTGCCTGAGTCTGAAATGCCTCAAGTGCAGATGGGGCTGTGACTTTTAGAAGCGATCTAAATTGTTCCATATTCATAAGTCGCCAGTTTCTAGACAGCACGTTCTTCGGGTTAAGTGGTTTTGAAGAGGAAGTGACACTAAGAAAGAACGTTATTGAGAAATGATTGGACCAGATGCAAGGGGAGATCAGTGGAGGGGAGATCTCCAAATTGGATGTCCATATCTGATCGAGAGCATGACCTTTTATATGTGTTGCAGCCTTAATGTGCTGGGTACAGTTCATCCCAGTTAAAAGCTCAGTCAGTACCATTGAGCTGGGACACTCTCCAGCATCATTGGGCCAATAATTAAAATCCCCAATAATCAAAAATCTGGCGTTACTTATAACAAAATGAGATATCATTTCACCCAACACTTGGGGAAATGAAGGCATATATTGGGGCGGTCTATAGAGGAGAGCACAGATAAAAGGAAACTGGGGGGATTCAAATTTTAGAACTAGGCTATCAACTAAGGGTGGAGCCTTGATTACCAAGGAGGTAAACTAGTAATCATGATGTAAATTTATAGCTGCCACCCCTCTACCAGTTTTTCCTGTGGGATGATTAGCCTGCAGAATGTAATACTTGTTTGGAATTGCGACCAGAATATCAGGGACGGATTCCTCAGTCAACCACGTTTCTGTAAGAAGAAGGATGTCGGGTTTCTCTGAGTTTAAGAGCTGAAAGATATCCAGCTGGTGTCTCAAGCCAATAATGAACCTTAAGACATTTTGGTTCATTAATGGCTTGTGTTGCAGGACCAACAGATGAAGGCATACTGACAGAAGGGTGAATTATAATGTCAATTTCCGGAAAAGTGAGTCTAGCAGCTAAGATATTCTCATTCTGTAAGGAAGAGCGAGTGATGTCACTACTACAATCATTATTTCGGTAGGAGAGTAATTCTCTCCTGGAACATTGAAAGAAATGGGCATTAGGAGCGGCCCCTGGCCCCGTTTGTGTGCGGACAGGCGCAGACGGGCTTTCCTTTGGTGCGCCTTCGGATCGCAAGCGGCGCGTCAGCTGTGCGTCCGGGGGGCATCTTCTTTAAATCCTTTCACGCCAGCCGGCCGGAAGTGTGGGTGGAGTGTGTGTGAAGGAGGTGTGACCTACAGCGTTTCTCTGTACAAACTGCACAAAGAGCCATGACAGACCGGAAACGCTGGACAGTAAACAGGGTAAATGTGCAGGTTGAATTGATTAAAAGTACAGTGCTTCAGTTTTAAAAACACAATCCTTTGCCCAAGAAGGGTCTACCACCCACCCGTAACAGCATTGAAAGAGCTAGGAAGTTGAGTTAAAAACACGAGTAAGAAAAATAAATACAATGCGCAGATACACAGAAACCAATCAGTAGACAAATGCATGAGCTTCGTTCAAAACAGCTCCTGTTTGCAAGTTTTCCCAGCCCACCAGCGATCAAACAGACCTTCAGTCCGCAGCCAGCCCGGGAGATCTTCCCGTTTAAATCCTTTCACGGCACCCGCCCTGCCCCACTCCCACCAGCTAGCCAGAAGTGGGTGTGGAGTGTGTGAAGGAGGTGTGACCAACAGCGTTTCTCTGTACAAACTGCACAAAGAGCCATGACAGACCAGAAACGCTGGACAGTAAACAGGGTAAATGTGCAGGTTGAATTGATTAAAAGTACAGTACTTCAGTTTTAAAAACACAATCCTTTGCCCAAGAAGTGTCTGCCACCCACCCGTAACAGCGCTGAAAGCGCTAGGAAGTTCAGTTAAAAACACGAGTAAGAAAATAAACTACAATGCGCAGGTACACAGAAACCAATCAGTAGACAAATGCATGAGCTGTGTCCAAAACAGCTCCTGTTTGCAAGTTTTTCCTGCCCACCAGTAATCAAACAGACCTTCAGTCCTCAGCGAGTCTGGGAGATCTTCCTGTTTAAATCCTTTCAGGGCACCCGCTCCCACCAGCCAGTCGGAAGTGGGGTGGAGTGTGTGTGAAGGAGGTGTGGCCTACAGCATTTCTCCGTACAAGCGGCACAATGAGCCGTGACGGACCGGAAACACTGAACAGTACACAAGGTAAATGTGCAGGTTGAATTGATTAAAAGTATAGTTGCTTCAGTTTTAAAAACACAATCCTTTGCCCATGAAGTGTCTGCCACCCACCCGTAACAGCGCTGAAAGCGCTAGGAAGTTAAGTTAAAAACAAGAGTAAGAAAAAAAAATACAATGCGCAGGTACACAGAAACCAATCAGTGCAAAAAAATGCGATGAGATCAACTGCGGGGCAAAGAGTAGCGAAAACCATCCACAGTCCTGCTAATCCCATGCGTCTGGTGGGACAATGCACCATAAAACCCCCCGGAAAAATACACCAGAAACAAGATAAAGCATGTAGCAACATGCAAGCACCCTCACCCAGCGCAGAGGCCTACTCAAACCTCACAATCCCCAAAGACAACCAGCAAGGAACAACGGGGTCGGGGAAGGCCAAGGAGAAGAGGGAGAGGAAGACTGGGTGCAGACTGCAGGAAAACAAGACCAGCGTCATGGAGGTGACAGAACACTATCAGCAACTGACCCACAAGCAGACCACATGGAATGAAGTCGGAATGCTGAGGAGGCCAATCCAGGAGGCCAATAGGCGACGGCATGATGTGACAACCTAAACCAGGCACCAATCTGCTGCCAACAGGAAGGCAGCAACGGCGACAGGAGGTGGCAGTCCAGCACCACCGGAGGAGCTGGAGGAAACCCAGGCCACAGTCATAAGTGAGGAGATGGTGTAAGGAGTAGGGAGTACGGACACAGCTCGAGAGGACCAGACACAACATCAACAGGGAGTGCAACGAGCAGGGCCTGTGGGACGGGGGGAGATGGGCACAATGGCACACATGGACAAAGAGGCATAGCACATTGCACACCCAGAAACACCCAGGATCATGTCCCAGATCCCCATGGCACACTGCAGCACACACAGCACGAACAGCACACCCACATTGACGACAGTGTGGAACTACGTGCATACTCGACACTGCAGAACAGAGGACACAACTGGCTCCGCACATGCACAGAAAAATGCCCATTACAGCTGACATAGCCGGTAACAGTGAAATGGTAATGTACGCGTACGACCTTACATTAGTCATGTAGTCCAAATGTACACATACCCGCTGACGAATCCAGCACCCCCAAACAGTCACAATGTACACTGCCATACAGTCTGCATGCAAACTAGCACAATGCGCCAACATATATGCCAACACAAAGGCAACACGCACCTCCCCTTCATCACAGAGGGGCACACAACACCTGCAGCAGAGCACATAATACAACACATCTGTGATGCCAGAGAGACCACCACACTGTCAACACTGACGCCCTACAACAGCCCATGGACATCCCAAGCAACACCCCACCAGGACCCGACAGCCAAGCAACTCAGAGAGAGAACATCGAGCCTGCAACAGACCACACAGCAGGAAGCAACCACAGGCACAGCTGGCTCACAACACTTCACCCACCCACACATGGCACCCCAATGGCATATGTCAGCTCTAAAAGGAGGTGGCCCAAAAGGTGTGGCTGGGGGCCGAACCCATGAAAGGCGAACCAGGACACATACGTAGGGGTCTATCACCCTACAGGGTCCACCTACACCCCACTAAGTAGACCCACGATGCCATAGAAATGCATGCCGATGCACATGCACAGCACAGAACCACGCCCAGGGGCGCACAACTAGCAGTCACTCACTCATGTTGGCTGTGCGTACGACGGCCCTGGCCACTCCCCTTATGAATGGAGTGGGTGATGACAAAGCTACATGTCCAACCCCCAACCCGCTGCCTCTGGTGACATGTCTGCATGCAATGTACACCGCACTGTGTAAAGTCGTACGGCCCAGGGCCCACATGCATACTACAAGACCACAGGGACACACGCAGAGATCATGTTGAACTGGCTACAGGCACATGCACCCGGCCCCTTTATTGGCAGGGCCACATGTACAGTGACGCCTGTGCTGGATGTGTGTGAGGTGAGTGTTAGCCAACCCGCACGGAATATCTGGTGTTGGCAACCAACTGGACATTGGACACCAAGGCAATGCAAACAGAAAACACATGCAATAGAGAGTCAACTGCTGAGCAACATGGGGTAAGCCTGATAAAGTCCAGAGGACAGCCAACTGGCAAACAGAAGTGTCCGTGAGTCACAGTGCACTGGGCCATGGACACTAGAGATGAGCGTGCTCATGTGCAGAAAAAGTCTATTCCTGATGCAGACGCAGTGGGGTGTGTCAGACCTACATCATCTTCACCATCACGTCTCAGGGGCCCCACACTGTCTGAGGTGACATACCTGTGAAAGCGCTCCCCAGCACAAAACACAATCAGCTACGGACAATGACCTGCGGTGCACTGAGTCACTGGCACCTGGAGTGCTGATCAGGGAATCAGGTCGATGATGGCATCCACCACAGGCCTGAGCAACCACGAAGTCTGTCAGGACCACCCCTTCAACTCTGGCAGATGGCGTTTGGAGGTGGTCCTTGCGGTGGTGGCGTGTGCCTCCTGCGGTGATGCGTTGTCCGGGCCGTTCTGGACTCGCTTTGGTGTGTGAGCCCTGGTGGGACGCATTTGGGCCCGGAGGCAGCTAACAGCGCAAGGCCACAGAGTCATGGCGTTGATGAGCCCAAGTCCCACGCCTCAGAGGCCAGCCTGTGTCTCCAGGGAAGGGGTCCCGGACTTTACCAGTACAGAGTTAGTGGCCTGGGATGCACTGCAGCTGGCACAGGCACCCAGCCACGGGACAGTGACTTGCGGTGCAGTCAGATGGGCCATGTGACCTGAGCGGGTAACCATCATTGTCCGAGGTGAATGTTTTAGAGTGTTTTGGGGGACAGTGGAAGGTGTCCTCCAAGGTAAGACGCTGAAAGGTTTGATTTTATCAGGAAGCAGAAAATGGAGGAGTGGAATGTGACAGCCCATTGCCACCACTAATTCCGTTTCAGCTACATAGGGGTGTAAAGTGCCCCCTAGTCCATAGGCTCAGATGCCACCTCTGTTCAACCACAGAGTGTCTATGAATATCAGGGAACTGACTTAGTGGCAACGGGGCAGAATGGGGATGCAGACTGCTATGATGCCTGTACACTGATATGGACTCCACCATTGGTGAATCATGACTCTGTGACCTACTGGACCACAGTGTAGTCCATAGGGAGCGGTCAGCAGTGGCCCACAGCCACGTGTCTTTGGCTCACGATGCACAGCGCTAGTGACATCAGGGTAGTTGTCTGTAGTGTATGGACAACTCTGTAACGATGATCCTTTTCTCTCCGCCAAGATGCAAGGCAACATCCTCTTAGGACTCTCCTTACGTGCAATGATGTCTAATCTGCCTCTGCATACTCAATGTTCAGTTCCAAATCTGTGGCCTACTCGAGCACAGCCTAGGCAGAGAGCAGTGTAGGCCGGAGGCAGCGGTCAACACGGGCCATTTACCAAGTGTCGCCGGCATAGGTTGGTGGCTCCACCGGCCTGCGTAGTTCAGGTTCAGTTGCACCACGTGTTCGGTCACCTCCGCGACTGTGACCCGGCTTTCGTCTGGACTAAGCCGCATCTTCTTCTTACTCCTCTCTGTGCGTCCACTGGTGTGGACTCAGCCATTCGTGATTTGCGACTAGGTGCTAGAAGTGAGACCTACTCGTCCGCAGGGTTGTCCTGGTCCCTTATCCGCGGCTCGCCAGATGGCATTGTACATGGTTTGTGGCAGCACAGCTTGCCGGATGGCATTGGACAGGGTTTGTGGCAGCACGGTTCGACGGATGGCGGTTGACAGGGTTTGTGGCAGGATGAGTCGCAAGATGCGCATATGGTACTATTCCTCAGTGACCGAAGGGAGTCTCCTGCTGGGGCCACTTTCCTGGATTTGGGGTCACTGCCATTCAGAAGCCAGGACGCAGTCTCACATATGGGACCCACTGGGACGCAGAGGTCACCGGTAGTATATGTAAACGTGAAAGGAGTAATGTGGGCCAGCGTCGGGGGGACAGCGGTGGTCTGAAAACCTTTGTTGTATGCGAAATTGTATGAAGAACACGGCATAAAAACATAGGACTGCTTATTTATTATCCATGTCATTTCATATACAAGGGGACTTTATCAAGGGTGTAATTGGTCACCCTGCATGTGATGTTATCATCGAGTCATTTGTGATGTATAGTGTGTGGTCTTCAGCAGTGTTTGGGATGGGTAAAGAGGGTTGTTTGCTTAGCTGTCTATAACTATCAGATTAAAATGTTTACATTTATTTCATACGCTAATAATGCCTACTTTTCAGCTTAACCCCTTCCCTGCGGCGGCTATCCGCCGCAGCGCTAAGGGGGTAGGGCGGCGCGGCGGTCACGTGCTTGTGACGGAACCGCTCCGTCACGGCACACGGGTGAGCTGTGCTTGTGACGGAACGGTTCCGTCACGAACGCGCCCGCTCAATGGAACGCGCCACGCAGGCGCGAAATCAGCGCCCCGCAGGCGCGCCGAGCGGGCCGTGACGGAACCGTTCCGTCACAAGCACAGCTCACCCGTGGCTTGTGACGGAGCGGTTCCGTCACAAGCACACAAGGGGTTAACATTGTGTGTGTGTTTTTGCAGATTACTTTCTAATTTCGAGACGTTAGTGATCTGTGTATTTAAACACATTTTAAATTATTTATTTTGGTTTTGTAATGATCTAGATTTCGAAGCAGTCTACCTCTAACCCCTCTACTCAGTAAGTGAAACTTTTTGTCTTGTTCGACAGGTGCGGGGCACAAAGCTTGACCGTCTGGCATGGACTGAATAGCCATACTCATGTCATCCGCCCCCTCCAAGTCACCAGCACCGCCCTGGGGGTGCCTTGTCATAATCAGGACACGTTTATGTGTTTTGGAGGTATAGTGCCCTTTGCAAACCATGTGACATTTTTTAAAATTAGAATGTTGCCCTTTTCTTTATATGAAAGTTAATCATTACTCTTATGGACGATGTTAGCAGGCTTCACCCAAGCCTTCCAGAGGCATCAACATAAAATGAAAATGCACAGCTCTTCAGAGTCCTTGCCCTGGACCTTGCCCACGCTTTTGATTCTATGAGGAACTGACCCTTCCCCAGCCTATAATGTGAAATAAATTGAACGCGTCTAGCTCGGCCAACCTCTTTCCAGCTGTGACCTAAAACGTCACTGCCTCTGACCCCGACTGACCCATCTTTCTGTGACAGCTTCTGTGTTTGTAGCTGACTGCATCCCTCAACTTTCCAGAGGCACTGACGTAACATGTAATTAACTGAGTTCCAGCCCTGCTCTGCCCCAGCTCCACTTACGCCCAGAGACTCTGACTCAGCATGTGATGGATCTGATATTTACATTCCAATTCTTTCAGGAGTGTTTGCTTGCATGCTCATCACAGATGCTCCTGGCTTGTGAGACTCAGAGGTGAAACTAGCTTGCATCAGTCTCCGTCCCGCCCCTACCTACCTTTCAGAGTGACTGATCTGACTTAACTGATTCAGTCTGTGATGCAGTGAAGGGCGACAGTCAAACAGCTTATGCTTTGACTCTGCACTACTTTAGAGCAATGGCCGTCCAATGCATGGAAGCAGCTTGTTTGCCCTTTGGATCGTCCTATTGACCTCTTCCCCCACTTCTCCAGTATACGTTTTAACCTGCAAATACTACAGTCACCCCTACCACCTAATGTAGTGATTCAGGGTGCCACCCTTGCATGATTTACCTGTCCTGAAGAGACCCATGGAATTCCTGCCACGAGGGTTGAAACTTAGACTTCTGTTCGACTGGGAGAATCTATGAACACTCAGTTTGGAATCTCAATGAACCATCATATCTTGTGGGCCTTTTATAGAAAGTGGTTCAGCCTGGGCATTCCTGTCGCTCTTTTTGTGTACGCCCTGTCATGCATTAACTTCTCATTATGCACTGTGACGTCAGCAGTATGCAGCATTCGTTTTACACCAGATGACTGTGTGCATGTTTGCATACTTGATCACTTAAAAACATATCTATATTCAAATGGTATATAGTAGTGTAAACGGGTATCCTCGTGTCATGCAGTTTGCTTACGTATCTCAAGTATTTTTGTTACTCATAGAATAAGGTATACATTTAAAAGAAGGTGACTCAAGGGCTCACTCCTTATACATATATGAAGACAATGAGTATATATAAATACATGACTGTAATTGGTTAAAGGTGTCCGTGGGAACCATTGTTCTTACATTCCCTTCACTGTGCGCCTGAAGGGTTGGGTGGAGGGTTTGGCCTCAGGCCAGGGACTATGCCTAACATCTTGTGGAGCTAACCCCTGGTGTACACGACCTCTGTTCACGTGCAGGGGTTTTAGCCGAAATGTCTATGCTAAACCTCCCATGCTGTCATTCCCCACTGCACCAGACCTTGACACCGGCCCTGGACATAGGCTAAGGCCAGCTCCAAATCCACTGTGCAGCCCACTCCTGCTGCACACGAAATGCCGTACACATCGTGCGGTGTATGCTGGGCCCGGCATGCAACCAGCCTGTAATGATGTCAATGCAATTCAATGCAAGAGTGGCCAGTGACCAAACTGGTCAGGCACTAGGACCAGCCCGAGTGAGGGACGAGGGCGGGCGGAAAGGGAGGGGCCGGGGGACCAAGGGGTCAGTTAGCCGTTAGCCCTGTGCAAGGAAGGGGCAGAATAAAGGAGCTGAAACAGTCATCCGTGTCTGCGTGCATTCTGTGGAAATAACAATACTACATCTGGCGACAAAGGTATCCTGTCCCCACGTGTGCGTGAAGAAAGATAACTCGGAACCCAGCGGCTATTGACCCGCTTGGAGCTCACCCCACGTCCGGAGGTTCGAGCGTATTGCCCATAACGCCCACCGGGAGCCACGCCGGCGGCGGAAAGACCGGAGCTCGCCTCGTGCGTGGAGGCTTGAGTGTGTCACCCGCAGCGCCCACCGAGAGCTCACCTCGGCGGAGGAAGCGCGTTGCCCACAGCGCCAACCGAGAGCCCACCTCGGCGGCGGAAGCGTGTTACACGGAGCGCCCACCGAGAGCCCACCTCGGCGGCGGAAGCGCGTTACCAAAAGCGCCAACCGAGAGCCCACCTCGGCGGTGGAAGCGCGTTACCAAAATCGCCCACCGAAAGACCACCTCGGCGGCGGAAACAGCTGAGCCCGCCTCGTGCAAAGAGGCCGAAGCACACTGCCCAAAGTCCCCACCGGGAGCCCACCCCGGTGGCAGAAGCAAAAGAAAGCTGCCCTACCCGTCTGTGACTCCAGCGGTGGATCGCGGCTGCATGCGGTGAGTGAAAGCGCCAATTGACGGTGTTCCCGGTGAAGAAAACAAAAAAACGGCCGAAATCTCGCCAGAAACGAGATTCCCGCGCGGCCATCTTAGAGTCAGGCAGCATTGGCCAACCCCCTGCGAGGGACCATCAGCGGCCATTTTGAAGTCAGGCAAAGAGCCTGGAACAGCAAACAAACATTGGCGAGTGACAAACAAGCATTGGCAAATGTAACAGGGCCAACAAACAAGCACTGCTGAGTGCAATGGAAGCAACAAACAAGCACTAGCGAGTGCAATAAAGATAGCAAACAAGCACTGGCGAGTGCAACAAAGTAACAATCAAGCACTGGCGAGTGCAACGGGAGCAACAAACAAGCACTGGCGAGTGCAACAGAAGTAACAAACAAGCACTGGCGAGTGCAACAGAACATAGCAGAGAGTGAATGAGGCCTGTAAAAGCAGTCAAGAACCACAGGTATACAATGCCCGACCCAGCCCCCACAGGCATGATGAGAGCCTCATTTCTGCGCAGCCCGAGCCCCTCGTTCTTGAATCTGGCGGGAGCATGGGTCCGCGATGGCAAGAATGGATAGAAGATTTTGAGGACTTCATGAAAGCACCCAAGGTGACAGACCTCGAAGAGCAACTGTTTGCTCTCAAGAACCTAATTGGCAGGGAAGGTGGACGAATCATAAAAGAACTGCCAGAAGAATCGTCTGATTCCTACGATAAAGTACGCGAAGCACTAGACCGCAAGTTCCTACACAAAAGGAACATCGACTTTGAGCGGTAAACATTCAACCTGGCCGCACAAGAGAAAGGTGAACAAACGGGGGCGTTCGTAACACGTCTGAGACGACTGGCCAAGTACTGTGATTTTGACAAGTTTTCAACTGAAGACGCCCTGCGGCTAAGCGTGATAGAAGGGTGTCTCTCTGAACCACTGAGATGCAAATAGCTCAAGAGAAGCTACGCGTTGGAAGAGATCGTAGAGATGACGAGAGTAGATGAACAAGCGGATGACCATGCAAAAATAATGGAAGCAGGGAACGGTGAGAGACGGGAACAAGCATTCAGGATGCAGTCTCGACAAGCGCACGGACGATCCCCACCACAGGTGCGTTCCTCCAGATCCAAGAGGCATCATCACCAGTCAAGCAAAGAACACAAAGACGCGAGTCACACGAGGGGACGATCAGACAGACAACTCAAATGCTACCGGTGCGGATATGACTTCCCGCATGCAGATGCATGCCCAGCACTAGGACAACAATGCCGGAAGTGTGGTAGAGACAACTACTTTGAAAGCATGTGTGGGGCAGTACCAAAGAGTGACCACAGGGGAAGGCACCGGCAACACCAGCCTTCAAACAGTCGTCATCATGTCAGAGCAGTCCAGGATAGACGAGACTCATCCACTGGGTCGTCCCAATCCAGCTGCCACTCTTGCAGGACATGTCAATCCCGGCGGTCATCATCAAGAGAATCCCGATCCCCATCACCCATCTTTCACAACCGAAAGGAATATATTTATTGTGTGGCTGACCCTGATCAGCTGAAAAAGTACCAGTGGCTAGACATCAAAGTTGGTTCTCACCCCACCAAGTTCCTGCTAGATAGTGGGGCAACGCTAAACTACTTATCAGTAACAGAATACCAACGCATGAAGCCACTGCCAAAGCTGTCTGATGCCCATGTACATGTATACATGTGGATGTCCAAGAAGCCACTAACGTGTCTTGGGAAGTTCGTGACCGAACTGTCATACCAAGATCGCACAATATCAGCCTACATCCATGTCATCGAGGGGCCTGAAGCCGACTGCCTCCTGAGCCTAGCCACTGCAGAACGATTGAAATTGGTGAACATCTTATTTAGAGTCACTGACGAACCAGCACTCATCCGGAAGTTCCCCAAGCTCTTTCAAGGCCTGGGAAAAATGAAGAACTGCCAAATAAAATTACATATAAACAAACAAATCACACTGGTGGCACAACCCCACCGAAAAATCCCATTCCATCTGCAAGAAGCCGTGGAGAAGGAACTCCAAGACCTGTTAGAAGCCGATATCATCGAGAGAACAGATGGACCAACCCCATGGCTCCCCAGTCGTGGTAGTCCCAAAGAAAGGAGAAACCAGCCGAGTCCGTCTGTGTGTGGATATGAGAGCGCCCAACACGGCAATAGAGAGAGAGAGACATCCAGGCCCTCACATCAGTGACATGATCACTTCACTCAATGGAGCCATGATCTTTTCAAAACTGGACCTCAATAAAGGATACCACCAGCTAGAACTGCACGAAAGGTCAAGATACATCACAACATTTTCGACACACCTCGGGGTATTCAGATATAAAAGACTAAGTTTCGGGGTGTCATCAGCGGCGGAAATATTCCAAGAGGCCATCAGGAGAAAAATACATCACATTCCACAGGTCCTAAACTATAGCGATGACATCCTCGTATTTGGAGCAACGACTCAAGAACACAACAAAGCGTCTGTCAGGCGCTGATGGAAGCCAACCTCACACTCAACCAAAATAAGTGTGAATTTCACAAACCTACAATAAAATTTTTCGGACACATATTCTCTGGAAGTGGCATGAAACCAGATCCAGAAACGGTAGCAGCGCTGAACGACACACCAAGCCCGAAGGACGTAGGCGATGTACGATCATTCCTAGGCATGGCCAGCTACTGCTCCAGATATATACCTGACTACGCCACACTAAGCTACCCGCTAAGGATGCTCACCAAACAAGGACATCCCTTCCAGTGGTCCACTCAATGTGAAGGCGCATTTTGAGAGATCAAGAGGACTGTAGAGTCAGCAAAAAACCTGGCTTATTTCAATCCAAAAAGGAAGACTGAGATAACAGTGGATGCCAGTCCCGTAGGATTAGGAGCCATCCTCGCACAATACGATAGAGAAGAAGACCAACGACACATAGTAGCATACACCAGCAGAAGCCTAACAGACATGGAGAAAGCACATTCACAGCCAGAAAAAGAAAGCCTGGCTGTTGTCTGGGCGTGTGAACACTTCCACATTTTCATCTTTGGAAAACATTTTACACTAGTGACTGACCACCAAGCCTTGACCACAATCTTTGGAAACCTGCAAGCAAAAATGCCACCGAGAATAAAGCGATGGGGCCTACGGCTCCAAGAATACACCTACACCATCATTCACAAGCCAGGAAAAGATGCAAGCCCAGCAGACTACATATCCCGGCACCCCACAAGATCCAGCAAATCAGAACAATCAATCGCGGACGAATACATTCACTTCGTAGTAGATCAAGCGAGGCCCCCGGCTGTTCCACTGGAGGCCATTTGTGAAGCAACGCAAACTGATGCCACCCTGCAAGAGGTGACACGTCTAATCCAAACTAACAGCTGGAGACACACGCAAAACAGTGAACAAAACGACCAAGAGATGGCGGCATTCAAGCATGTCCGCAAAGAACTGTCGATAGCAGCAAATGGTCTCATCTTACGAGACACCAGAATAGTGATCCCGCGAGGACTCAGACAAGGAGTCATCAATCTAGCACATGAAGGGCACCGGGGCATAGTAACCACAAAAAAAGCACTCCGTGAAAGGGTCTGGTTCCCAACACTAGACCTGATGGTGGAGACGACCCTGAAAGACTGCCCGCAATGTCAACTGGTGAGCCGTTCGGATCCTCCTGCACTACTACAAATGTCTCCATTACCGGAGGGCGTCTGGCAACACATTGCCATTGATTTCTTTGGGCCAATCAAATTGGGCCAATACGTCCTGGTCATCATGGACGAATATATTGCAGATTCCCCATCGCACATTTGTGCACATCCACGAAAGCATCGAGTGCCATACCGATCCGAGAGGAGGTCTTTGCCGCATGGGGCATTCCCCTAGTGGTGAAGTCAGATAATGGGCCTCCATTCAACAGCTATGACTTTGCTGATTTTGCTCAGCACCTCAACTTCACCCACCGCAAGATCACACCATTATGGCCGCAGGCCAACGGAATGATCGAACGTTTCATGGTCACGATCAAGAAGGCCATTCAGCAAGCAGAACTCACCGGAAAGAACCTTCAGGCAGCACTCAAGGAGGTGTTGCGAGCATACCGAAACACGCCTCTCTCCACCACAGGCAAATGTCCTGCCAC
The DNA here is from genome assembly GCF_964263255.1 of Lissotriton vulgaris. Classification (NCBI taxonomy): domain Eukaryota; kingdom Metazoa; phylum Chordata; class Amphibia; order Caudata; family Salamandridae; genus Lissotriton; species Lissotriton vulgaris. Next base: position 245,221,696 of record NC_141699.1, on the reverse strand, counting down.
TCTCATGCTAGGAAGCCCAGTACGCACCAGAATACCAATGATGAACACGGCAGCGAACGAACAGTATCCCGACTCTGATCATGAGGAGATCGCGGCCAGAGATAAAATAAAGAAGGAAAGAATGAAAGACTATGCCGATGAGCGGTGTTATGCTATGACCCCTCAAATCCAAGAGGGAGACTGGGTGTTGGCACGACAAGAGCAGCACCGGAAGACTGACTGCATATACCATGAGGTTCCGCTGAAGGTGATCCAACAAAAAGGAACTATGAACACTGCAGAGACCGACGGAAGAAGACTTACCAGGAACGTGACGTACTTTAAAAAGTGCGGACCCAATGTTAAAGAGCTACTGACCGAACCAAAGCAGGAGCAGAGAGAAACAGAGACACTGCCAAATCACAGTCAGGCATTGATGGAGATTGGCGGTGAGAATGAGCGTGACAGTCCCGACCTCCAGTCACGCCCCAGACGTGTGATCACAAGACCGTCTCGCCTTATCGAAGAACTTTAAAGAAAGACAGTTTAATGTGGTGTTTATATTTTGTTTCTTTTATTCACAGAGGGGGGAGATGTAATGATGTCATTGCAATTCAATGCAAGAGTGCCCAGTGACCAAACTGGTCAGGCACTAGGACCAGCCCGAGTGAGGGACGAGGGCGGGCGGAAAGGGAGGAGCCGGGGGACCAAGGGGTCAGTTAGCCATTAGCCCTGTGCAAGGAAGGGGCAGAATAAAGGAGCTGAAACTGTCATCCGTGTCTTCGTGCATTCTGTGGGAATAACGATACTACACAGCCCAGCATGCGGAAGAGGCATCATGCAAACAAGCCTTCAGCGGTGCACTGTCCTCACTGCCTAGCCTGTAGCAAAGTCCAGCACCGAATGCACAATGCTGCCAGTGGTGACTGGGTGCAGGCCTGCTTCAGAGCCTGCGCCCATCCTCCATTGTGGCTACTTCACTAGACTAGACAGTAAAATAGAGTGTTTAGATAGTTATAGGTCATGGGTACTCGCAAACATTTTCACGGGCCCAAAATGTTTTGGCGCTGATGTGACCGAGAGCCGCAGAGATATCAGCAGTGGGTAGTGTTGGAGGGGTAGGCTAGGGGGAGGGGAAGAAAAAGCATGTGCATCAACTGGCTGAATTGTATTGCACAATGTGGAGACAGAAAACCCAGTAACAAACCCAGCTTTCCCGCTTGACCAAATTGTGTGATCATGGACAGTTGTTTTATTTTACCTTCCCTAGTTTTCCTTTATTTTTTCACATACTTGACTTCAGGATGTGTGCTCTACAAAGGTTTTTCCTGTGATTCATTTAACAAAGTATAATGTTGTTCATGTATTATTGCAACTGACTTGCCTCTTAGTTCACTACTGGCATTATTGCCAGGCTGGTGGGGAAGCATGAAGGCTTCTAAATTCATGTTGGAAAACTATCCTGTTATAAAAAAAAAATACTTTTCAATGCACTGATAGAATTGATTTACTAATGTGAAAGGTTCTGCATGTTAATAAAATGCACTTTTTGAATCTTCGAGAGACTTATCCTATTTTTCATGCTTGCTGAAAAACATCTTTATAAATTAAAGTTTTCCTAAAGTTAAGCACTTCAGGACCCTCTAGTTAATTCCTCACTTTAACTGCAATTAACATTCAAGTAAACTCTTGCATATTTTTTATGTTAACATTTAAGTAAACTCTTGCATATTTTTTTTGTTACTGCTCTGTCTGGTAAATAGCAGGCCACACATAAAGGCCATGAAAACTGTGACTTACAGCCTGATTCATCAAGCTGATTTGCGCTCGCAAAGGGCCAGATTCTGAGAATCTGGCCCTTTGCGAGTGCAATTTTTGCATTTGGTATTCATCATCCCAAATGCAAAAATCGGTAATAGCGATTTCGCTATTTTGCGAGGAATTACATTTAAGGAATCTCTATTTGAGATTCCTTAAATGCAATTCATCATCCATTTTTAAATAGCGAATTCGCAATTTCGGCCCGCTATTTACCGCGAGGTTAAACCTCGTGGTAAATAGCGAAAACTTAGAAAAATGCTTTTAAAAGCATTTTTCTAAGTTGCATGTTGCACACACACATGTCCTTTGGACATGTGTGTGCACAACACCTGTTTAAATTTGCATTTAAGGGGTGCTACAGGGTGTCCTTTGGACACGCCTGGCACCCTTTAAATCGCTATCTTATTTGCGATTAGCAAATTGCTAATCGCAAATAAGGAATACTCCCCATTCAATTCTATGGGCCTTTTGGCCCATAGGAATGAATGGGGAGTTATTCCTTATTTGCGATTAGCAATTTGCTAATCGCAAATAAGGAATATGTAGGAATCGCATTTATTTTTGCGATTCCTACATGAATCCCGTTTTGCGAGCCTGTAATAGCGATTCTTTATGAATCGCTATTATAGACTCGCAAGATGGGTCATTGATGAATCAGGCTGTTAGAGCAGTGCTTTCTAAACCTTTTGGAACCACAGCGCACTTTTTAGCATGACGAACTTTCACGATCCACCTAGGTTTAATGGACATGAGGCGGACGATTTTTTTTTAATGTAAATAAAACATTGTGTGGTAGTGCACTGTTATTCACAGACAGCAAATTTTCAACTGAAATGGCCATAACATTTAAACTGACATGCAGTTTTACTGATAAAACTATATTGTACACAAATAATAATGTATGGAAATCGGGTTTCAGTGAATATTTATCACTTGCGCATCACCAAGAAAAAGTGCCAAAATGTATTGTGATCCTATTGAGATCTTTGTTTCCATCTCAATTTAGAATTACAAAAAATGTGCTTCAATATTGCTTTTCTAACTGCTAAATGTGTACAGGTCATTTACAGGTAATTTACATTTTGTTATGCGATACAAAAAAAGGCATCATACAACTTATCCTTATGCACTCTCTGTAACCCAGCAGGATTGTAATATAACTCAGTTTACTTTCTCTAACTGCAAAGTGAGAGGAGTTTGTAAACACCAATCCCCATGTAAAAAAATATTTTTGCAGAAATTTGTCAGAAGACAATGCCCAACATTTGATCTCTGTCTTTGATGCGCAGCAAATGTAACAAGATAAAAACTGAATTATTGCCTAAACTTGTATGACCAACCAAAAATGGGCTTGCAACCCACAGTTTGGGAAACAATGACTTAAAGTTATAAAATGCGAGTGGACAACAACAGTGGTGGCCAGCATGGGTCATGGGTGGTGGGGTTGGCGCGGGGGAAGGCATGTGTCGGGGGTTGTGCATACTGTAAAAAAGTTTACTTGCCGCCGGGTTCCACGTCTTTGCTCCTGCTCTCCTCGTCTTGACACGAGGAACAGGAAGCACTGCCAGGCTCTCCTGACCGATCACACTGCTGTGATTGGTCTGAGCATTCTAATTCGACGGTCAGCCAAGGAATTGGGGTCTGGGCATGTTCTACACGCAGGCAGTAATGCAGCCTGCATGGAGAAGAGGGAAAGTGTGCATGACTGTTTTGGGTGGCCCAAGAGACTTGGCCAAACAGTCATGTACACTGAAGAGTGGCAAACCACTCTTCCCCCGCCTTGCTCTCAGAGCAGAGCAGCCCCACCCTCCCACCCACCTGCAAAGTAGCACAGAATCATAAAATGATAATAACTCAAAGTTATAAGATCTTTGCACTGGTTTAAAATCCTTATTTACTGGGTGTTGCTAATTTTATTTTTAAGGGGGGAGGGCTTGCCTCCTCCTTCCTTCAAGCTAGGGAATATTGTTAGCGTCCACAAAAAAGTCAAGCATACAGCTGATCCTAATTCGGCATTCCCGATTACTCTATTAAATACAGACTATAGAATTATAAGGAAACTGATAGCAAACAGGATTAATAATGTGGCCCCTTATTTAAAATATAAGGACCAGAAGAGTCACTGGAGAGGTTTGCGGTTCATTGAACTCTAGCTGCGATTTTTGTTGTTGTACGCAGAAAAGGAGTTCGACCTAGTGGTCTGGGAGACCTTTTTCACCATTCTTGGAACATTTAGATTCTCTCCCAAACTATAGGCTTTTATAATAAGATGTATTTGAGCGCAGAAGCTAAGCTAATTTTAAACTCGGCTGAGGTAGGCTCCATTAGGGTTCAACAAGAAACAAGACAGGGCTGCCAGCTATCGCCAGTCCCTTTTGTTTTTTTTATCGAGCCCAAGGCAATAGCTATTCGAAATGATGCAACAATTCAAATACTGGTACCCTCAATGGCTAAAATCAAGCTGTATGCTGATGATATAATGCTCTCTCTGGCTACTAGGTAAGAAGTGCTTGATTGTCTTACCGATTTTCAAAGGTCAAAGGGCAAAAAAAAAAGCAATTGCACAGTCAAGGAGCTTAGTCCAGAATTTAGAAGCTGTGTTCAGGCTAGCCCTAACCATTATTTAGGGGTATATTGTCTGGCAGATGTGAATGACATATGATTTGTATTATTGACCAAGGTTGAAAATCTATTCACTAGATGGGTGTTGCTTCCTCTTACACTGCTTTGGTGGGCTGCCTTAATAAAAATGGAAGTTCTCCCATTATTTAACTTTTTATTTGCCACCACTCCATGCACTATTACTTTGAAGCTTTGTGCTGAAATAAAATATGATTTCTTCTTTTTTATTGAATAAAGCCAGTCTAAGTATTGCACTACACACTTTACCTAGGTGCACAGAGGAAGGGGGGCTTGCGCTCCCTTGCCTTAACATTTATTATTTTGTACAGCACATGCACAGGTTTAAAACAAATTAATTGATAAGGTGCTGGAAGAAAATCAAATTAAGGACCTTCCAAGACTTATTAAATACCTCAAGGAAGTCTGATGTAAGACATTACAAGGGCTCCTTAAGAAAAGAGCACAGTTTTATAAGACTTTTGGTATTCCCATGTGGATTCAGAAACTTGGATGAGACATCTAGAGTCAGAGGGTGGGGCTAACATGGATCCAGTAATAGTAGCTAGATGGGAAATAAACGAATTCTTGAAATTGGATGATTTCTTACAGAACGATAGATGGAAAACGTGGTGTGAGATTAAGCTGTATATAACCTATGAGAAAACATGGTTGCAGTGGTCTTATAGAACCCAGCTTAGGGCGCTATGGAATATTGACCCCAAAGTTTTGGCAAGCAAGAAGGAGTTGGTGGTGAATTTAGTGGAAAGTTCAAACATCAGAAAAATAGGTTTGTGAAACTGTTACTTGCTTTCCTGTGAGAAGGTATATTTGTATATGCAGGTTTCCGCGAAATGGTGCAAGGAAGAGAACGTTACAATATCTAAGGAGCTCTGGTTAAGAATTAATTTGTTTCATTTCTCAACCTTGGGAGAGATCAATTTCCGTAAAATGCAGTATTTTGCAAAATGGCTGGTATATAGGTGTCTCCCATTCATGCTCAAATTAAATCAAGACTGTCAGAATCAGTGCTTTGGAATCGATAAGGAAGATGGTGGGCGATGAGCTCATCTAGTATGGTTTTGTGGCAGAATCTGCGAATTCCGAGAGGACATTTTCAGGTTTCTACTACAAAAACTTGTGTTGGCACTTGTGGCCTATTTCCAATGCCAGATGCATGAATTTATAACTCAGAAGTTGGTAGATAGCGCTATGCTGTTGACCTGGTCATTGATCTTGCAAAAATGGAGTCTGAAGCTTGTTCTTTGCTTCTTTGACTGTAGAATTTAATATATTAGATTTGTAAATTTATTGAAAAAAATAGAGCCTTGAAGTAAAAAGCTCTATTTGTGCTATCTGGTAATTCTGGACTGAGACAAAGTCAAAAGTTCAGGCCGACTGTGATGGAGTGTGGGCCAGCTACAGGGACACAAGTAAGGCCCACTAAACTAGAGTGCCTTAATCCTGGTTGTGGAGGGCTTGTGTGGATCTACATTGAAGATGTATAGTGCAGACGAGGCGATACATCTGTTCCGAAGTGTGGCGAGGCTACAGTGTGAGGTCTTGATGCATCGATGTCGAGGATCCTGTCAACAGGGCTTGCAATGTGAAGTCTGGTGTCAAGGATGCAAGGCACAGGAGAGACGATGTGTTGGTTGGTCCGATGAGCGGTGAAGCTGTGATGCGAGGATCTGGTGTTATTTTTGAGGCTGCTGACAACAGGGGATGCAAGGAGTTTACGCCAGGTAAAGCGGTGCACAACTGCGGTTCAGAAGCTGAGGCATTGGTCACAGATGAAGGAGGCTGCGGTGGTGTGAGTCTTTTGCAATGGGTCCAATCCATGCAACTGCAATAATGCATTGGTTCTGCTCGAAGATCCATCGCTCAGCAGAGTTTGCTTCGGTGCCACTAGAGTAGCACCTTATGCCCACTTCCAAAGGTCCAGGAGTGGCACCACTCGTCATAGCAGACTCAAAAATGGGAGAGTCAAGGTGCGCAAGCAGGTTGGTTTGAAGTGTTTTATGTTCCTGAGATTTCAGATCAGGAGGCCTGCCAGCTACCATTGGAGTCACTCTGGGTTAAAGTGATGCAGGTCCAGTTATTCTCACCCAGGCAGGAGGAAAGCAGGTTTAAGCAGAGCAAAGCAAAAGTCCAACAAACCAGCAGCCCAGCAGAGTGGAAATCTCTTCAGCAGCACAACAGTCCTTCTTCCTGGTAGAGTCTTCACAGGTCAAGAAGTGTAACAAAGTGTTGGTGTCAGAGGTCCAGTACTTATGTCCTGTTGTGCACACGCACTTTCAGCACTGGTTAGCAGTGTGAAGTGTGCAGAGTCCTAATACCAGCAACACAAGATCAGAAAGATTGATGGAGGGAAGCAAAAGCAAAAAGTTGGGGGGAAGACCACCCTAAGGTTGTCAAGTATAAAATAGTCTCTGCCCGTTTAACCAGTGAGTAAAAAAATCCCAGAACCTCTGACGCATGGTTGTATTTGTGCAGTTCCAGAACAATAGTTTCGAATGTGCTTAAGTTTTGGGATATCGTAGGATGGTAGGCTGAGCTATAGACCATTACAATAGTTTAGTCTTCATAAGATATAGGCGGACTTCACTGTCACATAGGATTCCTTCAGAAGATTGGGCAGAATCTTTCTGGGGAGACGCAAATGTTATATTTATTTTTCATCTCCTTCACTGCCAATAAATGAAGCAACCATCTCCTTTAACACATCATCTACAGAGCTTCCTTAAACACTCTTCCTTATTCAATCTTTCAATGCGTAAACAGTATTACTGTGGAGAAAAAAATGTTGAGTGCAGAAAATGATAGAAGAGTGATGGAAAGAAAAAAAACCAATATCTGCTTAGGATGTTACTTTGTGTTTGGATAGAGCAACCATGGAATTTTCATAGCCATGAAATGCTGCATCTGGCTATTTTAAAGCAAAGATTTAGGATTTCTGGAGACTAGAATCCATTTAGTTTCATTGAAATTATGGATTTGACTAAACACAGCGAGATAAGTTATCTAGGGATCTAAATTGTGGCAAGTGTAAGGAATATTTATAGGTTTAAATATAGCTGGGTGCAAACTAAATGAAAAACAACTTTTAAAAATGGAGACGGTAGGGGGGCGTGGCTTGGCGCCCGGCGAGGACGGCAGCTCTGATGTGAGCGCTCCGGGTCGGCAGGGGTCTTCGCTGCATTTTTCAGCTCACCTGCGCCTGCAAAGCAGATTTTCCCCGACCGGAGGTCACAGACACCAACGTGCTCCTAGATGCGGCAGCACCCGAGCAGCGGAATGACCATTTTCGACAGTTTTGTAGCGGACACGGCTCTGTGATAGTCGCGCCCGCCATTTTGAATCCTCTCAGCGCAAATTACGGCGCACCCGCTGGAAGGTCATGCGAGCCTGTCACGGAGCTCTACATGTCACCAACTGCTCCTGGTGAGATATATCCTTCATTTCTGCATCACCGCCGCATGCATTTGAGACACGCCGCTTTTAAGCGAGTTTAAGCGAGTTTCACTCGCGTTTTCACAACCTTGGTGGCCATTTTGGGTCATTGGACTTCTTCTTCCCTCAAATAACCTACCTGTACACGCAGTTTCAGCCTACTCTCTGCTAAAAGCGCTGCAATTCCTCACGCTTACATATTTATGGCTATTTACAACTTGAGGCAGTTTCTCGCACTGTTCTTGCACACTCTCCTTTACTTGCTCTCCTTGCATCCATAATGTGCCCTCCCTGACGGACCTCTTCTGTCCCACAATATGCCACTTCTATACATTTCAGCGCCATGGTGATTTTTTGCTTCCTTCATCAATGTGTTAACTCCTCCAAATAACGATTTGAACGCTGCTCCACACATCTTTCTAACTCCCTGGCATTCTTGAATTCCGTGCAGATAGCCTTCTTTTCCTTCTTCTTTTTTTGGGAGTCTGTGTGCCTTTCTTCAACCAAGAGTTCCTGCGCACACTTTTAGATGTCTGTGGGCACGCAGTGAATACTACTGGACTTCATTTCTCCCTAACAATAACTCTTTTTTTTTTATGGAAAGAAGGGCAATTCCTCGCACTCCCAAGACTCCACGTCGTGTTTTCATTAAAAACTCAAAAGTCTTCTCTGCATTGGCGCACCTCGAGGCCTCTCAGGCGCTCGTTACTCAGATGTCGCAGTCTAACACGGAGCGGCCTGTCCAGCCTCCAGGGAAAGTCACGACGAAACGCCTTAAAAAAGATCCTCCATCACCAACATGATCCACATCGGCTGTCTCCATGGAGATGTTACTGGAAGAGATCCGTGCCCTCAGACCCTTCATGGAAGAAACTAATTCTAAGTTGCAGGTTCTTACTGACAACTGGTCTCAGATGGATGCCAGAGTGACTACAGTGGAACATTCTCTGACTTCTCTCCAAGAGTCGTCCTCCAAGGTATCACACATGCAGTCTCAGATTTCCTCTCTTCAAAAGCAAGTTGAAGAATTGGAGAACCGAAATAGACGCAATAACCTTCGACTCTACGGCCTGGCGGAGAATTGTGAGGGGACTGATCCCATCGCCTTTTTCAAATCATTTTTACCCAAGCTTCTTCATCTGCCTGAAGGTACTACGCTTAACATCCAGCGTGCACATAGGCTAGGCCGCCTCTCTTCTACTTCTTCCCCTTCTTCACGGCCAAGAGGTGTCATCATGTACTTCTTAGAATATACTGACCTTCTCAAAGTCATCTCAGCGGCTCGTGCCTCACCTCGTCTTCAATGGTCAGGTTCCAACCTCTTCTTGGCGCAGGATTACGCCAAAACCACAGCCAACCGTCGCAAAGCCTTTCTGGATATGCGACCAGAGCTTCGCGCTATTGGAGCCAGATATGGCCTTTTTCATCCTTGCCTATTCAGAGTTACTCACAACAACAAGACAACGACCTACGAGGATCCTGTTCGTCTCCGAAGTTTTTTGAACGCTGCACAGGCGTCTGATATGGACTTATCTGGTTCTTCATCAGCTTTCCCTCCATGACTCTTGCATGATGTGGCTTCGTTGTTCTAATTAATCTGCATGTTTAATGTTTGTTGCTAGATGTTTTACTGTTTGCCTTTGCTGGGTAATCCAGCGTCTTCAGTTTCTTTCCCATTTCTCTTACATCCCTGTTAGATGGATATGTAATGTTTACTAGTGTCTTTTGTATACTTTTTCATCACTCACCATTGTTCTGTTTCCTTCTTTTCTTATTCACGTTATTCCTTTTTGTTTTTCTCTTTTTTTCCTTGCAGGTTTCACAATTTGTATTGCGTTCTCCCCTCGACTTGCTGGTTCGCTTACATTGGATGCTCTGCCTCCTCTAGCTGGCGCTCCCCCCTCACTCCTCTCTTCTCGTCTCCTCTCCCTGGTGATCATCCCTCCTCATCTTTGCCCTCCGTAAGTATGTTCTCCCTTTTCTCCCTGATGTTCGCTTCCCTTTTTGTATCTTTTTTTCTCTCATCTTCACTAGTTTCCCTTGTTCCACAGGTGTCTTCCTCTCTTGTTTTTCGACAACTCTTCTGCTATAAATTCCTTCCCATCACTCTCTCTATTCCCTGGACTACCTTCTTATGTTTTTTAAGTCAACAGATCTTAACTATTACTTTTTTACTCTCTTTCCCCATTCCTCATCCTCCTTTTCAATCTTATATTGTATTGACTTCTCTAGACTTTCTTATTCTTTTTGGTTTTTCTCCCCCTCTGGGCTCTTCTCGCATCTTTTTTCTTCATGTTGATATTTTCCTCCTTTCTTATATGATATGTCTTTGAAAGTAATTGCATGGAATGTTAAGGGCATTAATTCTCCCATCAAACGACAGAGAATTTTATCTCACCTTGCACGCTTAAATGTGGATATTGCTTTTTTACAAGAAACCCATTTATCTGCTGAAGAATCTGTTAAACTGAAGAGGAGTTGGGTGGGTGATGTTTACTACTCTCCTGGGGATGGTAAACGTAATGGTGTGGCCATTCTATGTCATAAAGCTCTTTCTCACTCTTTGCTCGCTCAGGAATCGGATGCTGATGGCCGTTGGTCGTATGCTAAGCTCTCTATCAAGAATGTTCCAATTTCTCTTCTAAATGTTTATGCCCCTACTACTGGTGATCCTACTTTTTGGCATTCATTTTCCCAGCACATTACCAGTGTTATTGATGATAATTTTATTTTAGCAGGAGACTGCAACCAACCCCTAGACCCCTTTCTGGATAGAAATTCCAAGACACACTTCATTCCTAATAAGTCACATAAATCCTTTTCTCAAACTATCTCCCAGCATAAACTTACTGACGCTTGGCGTTTATGTAATCCAGAACTTCAGGAATTTACTTTTTACTCTCCATGCCATCACTCCCAATCCCGGATTGACTACATTTTTGTGACCCACAACATTGTTCAAACTCTCACCCATGCTGAAATTGGTCCGATTTTACTTTCCGACCATGCCCCCACTTTAGTTCAATTGGACATTTTACCCAAATCAGTTGGTCCTAAACGTTGGCGTTTTAACAATTCTCTTCTTTTAGACCCTAAATTTACCACCTCCTTCACTACCTTCTCAGAGGAATTTTGCTCCTTGAATGACAATTCCCCCGTCCCCAAGCACACCATTTGGGACGCCTTTAAGGCGGCAGCAAGAGACTTCATAATTGGCTTTGTTGCAAAAAAACGGAAAGCTGCTCGCAACTTTACAAAGGCTATCCTTCTGGATATTAAGAAATTGGAGCATTCTTATTTTACTTCCCGTTCACAGGAAAGTCTAACCGCCTTGATTAATGCTAAAATGAAATTCAACAAAAAATCCACGGACGATGCATCCTTGTATCTATTGAAATCCAGTGCCAAGTTCTATGGGGGCAAAAATAAGGCTGGTAAGATATTAGCTAATTATCTAAAAGTTAAGCAAAATAAGTTGAATATTGAAACAGTCTACGACGCTAACTCCACTCTCGAACACACAGACGCAGATATCCTCACTGAATTTTCTACCTTTTACAAAACCCTATACTCTTCTGAAACCCAGCCCCCTTCTCAATCCCTAGACAATTTTTTCTCTACTATTCAAAAACCAGCCCACTTCCCACTTGACCTCTCTCACTTAGAGCTTGACATATCCCAACAAGAATTGCTCAAGGCACTTCAAACTCTCCAAAAAGATAAGGCTCCTAGGCCAGACGGCTTTACTGTAGAATTTTTTCTTCACTTTCCAAAGCTTCTCATCCCAAAACTTCATTCCCTCATTGGCGCTTTCCTCACCTTGGGTTCCTCCTCAGGCTCTTTTTCAGATGCGCATATCTGCCTCATACCCAAGGAGGGGAAAGATCCTCAACATTGTAAAAATTATAGACCAATCTCTTTGGTTAATATTGATTATAAAATATTTGCGAAGTCTCTCGCGGCACGTCTCGATCTTCTTCTCCCAGATCTTTTGGGTGAGGAACAGTCGGGCTTTGTTAAAAGTCGCTTTATTACTGATAACACTAGACTTCTCTTTAATATTCTCTCTAAATCTCGCCTTTTACCCCATCCCCTTGCGGCCATTGCCCTGGATGCTGAAAAAGCGTTTGATAGGGTTGAATGGACCTATCTCTTTCATACCCTTTGTTGGTTTGGTTTTGGTCCTGTTTTCATATCTCTAATTTCATTACTGTATTCCAACCCGCGTGCGGCGGTTTGTGCCAATGGTCAAATATCCTCTTTTTTTAATTTGAAAAGAGGTGTTCGTCAAGGATGCCCCTTGTCTCCCTTTCTCTTTAATTTGGCCTTAGAACCTTTCCTTTCTAAAATTCGTCAAAACCCCTCCATTCAAGGTTTCCAATTATCAGACTCCCACATCAAATTAGCCGTATACGCGGATGACATCCTTCTCTTTGTTTCCAATCCCACTGTTTCGATTCCCGCCTTCCTCACTGAAGTCCACGCCTACTCCCAAATATCTGGATATAAGCTTCACAATGATAAATGTGAGATCCTCCCCTTAACAAAATTTACTTTTAAACCTGATTTTGCCGCATCTAACTTTATGTCCAAATGCATTCAAAAATTAGCGGATCTCACGTCCAAATGGCACCCTCTTTATCTATCCTGGTGGGGTCGCCTTGACACCATTAAAATGATGCTGTCTCCCATTGTCCTTTATACCCTCTCTAATATTCCAGTCCCCATCCCTTCTAATTTTTTCAAAAAGATTAATTCTACTCTAACGTCCTTTCTTTGGAATAAAAAGAAGCCTCGAATGTCTTTAGCCCGTTTGATCCGTCCTAAGTCAGAGGGTGGGGTTAACTTCCCCGACTTCCCTGCTTACCAGAAAGCGTTCCAACTGCGACAAGCTTCCTTTTGGTTACAAGACCCTAGCACTCCCTGTCCTTTATGGACTAAATTTGAACGTCTTCTTCTTTCTCCCTTTTCCTTTGCCGAATATCTTTCCTTTTCTCGTAAACCCGCTTCCATTTCTACTCCTATTCATAAATTCACTACTAAATTGCTCATATCTTCTTCTCATTCTCCTCCCACAACCATTGCTGATTTTCTTTCCTCCCCCATCTGGCATAACACTTCCTTACTCATTCGTAACAGACCCTTCTTTTGGAAAACATGGCATAGCAGGGGTTTGCTGTGGATTTCCCAACTTTTTTCTCACTCCTCTTTTTTACCTTTCACTACTCTTTGCTCCCTTTATAACTTACCTACCTCCTTTGCTTGCAACTATCAATTGCTTAAGGATACAGTCCTAACAAACTATACTCGCCTTCCTCAGCTTTGTCCTCCGAATGCTTCACCCACTCTCCCTTCCTCACTTCACTCCTTTTTACGCACTACACCAAAAGCTGCTGCTATCTACAAATACCTCCACACTGGTGAGTCTATCAGACCTAAATCCAAGGTGGAGGAATGTTGGGAGCACGACTTGTCTGTGTCCTGGTCAGTTTCATTTTGGGACAAAATCTGGACCAAGATCCGTAAATCCTCGAGAGCGGCAACCCTTACACAGACTTTGTTTTTTATTTACAACAGACTTCTTTTTACACCCTTTGACCTTCACAAACGCTTTCCAAACACTCCCCACACATGTTGGTCTTGTTCATCACCACACGCTACTTTATTTCACATGTTATTTTTATGCACTCCTGTTCGCAGTTTTTGGTTACAGGTTTGGGCTCAAATTAATTTGATTTTTCATACTTGTGTCCCTTTTTCTCACACACACGTCTTCATGGGCAGCCTTTCCCCTTGCTGGGACAATGTTGATCTAAAGCCTCAGATTGTTGACTTACTACTGGCCGCTGCCTTCCAACAAATAACGGTCAATTGGAAAGACTTCTCCAATATTTCCTTCAAGGCGTGGTTGTTGGAAATGGGATCCCTGGCTGGCCAGGGCTTTCGCCAAAGTCAGTCAGAGACCACCACTCCCAAGTCAGGGCAAGGGAGTTACACGCCAAGATAACCCCTACTCGCCCTCTAGGTAACGTGGCGCGAGCAGCAAGGCTAAACTTGGAGGCGATGTAAGTTAAGTATTTGCGCACGCACCCCAGCAACAACAACCAAAGGCCCACCACAAAGGAAAACTCCACACAAGGTTATATAAAAATAGCCTTTGTATTATAATAAATATACATCAGATAAAACACACATCTTGTTACACTGTGCCAACAGGCACGGGCGGAATTTACAAGGGATATTTGTACAGGACAGGGCCACTTGGACCACTGTCAAGGGTGTCAGCACTTTTAGAAGCAAACTTTCAGAAATAGCACTTTAGAAAGTAAAATCAGTGTAGCACACAATATAACCATAGAGCACACAACCAGTAATCACTGGTAACAGGACCTCACTAGCACCACCTGTACTAGGGAGAAAACAACCACCTACACATCACAGTACCTGTAGGGGTGTAAAAACAAAACACATGATGCATTAACATTCAGAGGTGTAGCAATAACATTGGGCAAAACTTAAATCAGTCACCACCTGTGACAGTCCCTGTGTCCCAATGTCAGGGCCTAAACGTAGCAGTTGCCCACAAAGTGCTGGGCAACTGGTGCAGGGAAAGTTAGGGCAACGTTGGAGCCTCTCTGGGCTCAAGAACCACCACTGTGGCACTGCGGAGCCTCTCTGGGCTCCTGGACAAGAAATGACGCCCTGAGCCTCTCTCAGGCTCTTCAACTCGAATGGGCACTCAAGCCTCTCAGGGCTCTCAAAGCAAAAGGCAGGCTGGAGCCTCTCTGGGCTCAAGAACGAGGAAATGGCACCCTCAGAGCCTCACAGGCTCACAAACAAAGAACTGCCCTCGAGCCTCTCAGGGCTCGCGAAACAAAGGTGCCGGCAATCGAGCCTCGCAAGGCTCGCAACCAGGAAATGCCCCCAAGAGCCTCTCAGGCTCTAAACACAAGGGCGCGAGGTCGCGCTGCTGAGGGGGGGGGGGCGGACACCGACAACGTGTCCCGGCGCCCCTCCCTTCTATTCCTGTCAACACTCACCGGCTCTGGCCTCCAGCGGAGGCGGGTCTCTCCCTCTGGTCCCGGGGCTCTCCTCTCCACTCGGGGAGCCTCGGGGATCCGGCCGGCAGCTTCTCTCTTCCCGGCTCGGCTACGGAGGCGGGACTTCCGGTCGGCCTCTCCCGGGCCGCGCTGGGATTGGCTGGCCGCCTCTCCACTTCCGGGTCGCCGCGGGCAGCGCGGCGGCTCGCTTTTAGGCAGGCAGGCGGGCTCCCATGTGATCCGAGGAGTGGGCTCCCTCGTGGATCAACAACAAACGGGCAAAATAAAGCGTCAATGAGCGGGGTGGCACCCGCGCCGCCAAATCCCCACACGGGGCGATCAGATGCCGGGTGGGCACCGGCTGTGCACACCAAGCGCTAGCAGCGCTAGCAACAAAGGGCAGGCGCTCCCAAGCGCCTCCAGGACAAAATACAGCGCTCACAGCGCTAGGGGCAAAATCAAGCGCTTCCAAGCGCTAGGCAGGGATTTCGGCGCTCCCCAGCGCTGAAGGGCAGAGAGCAGCGCTCTCAGGCTGCAGGCAAGGAGTCCTCAGTGCTCCCCAGCACTGGAGGACAGGACAAGGCTCCAGCAGGGGCTGGAGGCAGGCAGGGGGGCAAGGCTGGGCCAGAGCCAGCACACTGGGTCTCCAGGCAGGGAGACACCCCAAGTGGCGGTCCTCCTGGCCCCAGCAGCAGCAACAGCCCCCTCTGGCAGGATCCAAAAGCAGAACATTTTCTAAGGGGACACAGCCCCTTCTTTATACTGTAAAATCCTTTGTTTCAGGGTGCAGGGTGGGGGGAAAACCAGTTTCAGCTGGCTTTGGAGCACTCTTGATGGCCCAACCACCCATTTCATTCACTGGGGAGGCTAGGGTCGTTAGACACACCACAGGGGGGCGGAGCCAGCATTGTGTGGGGAAGACCCAGCCCATCCAGGACACAGGTACACTCCTCCCACACATCACTCATGCTAATCTCCCACTCACCACTGGGCAAACCCATCTAGACTTCCTGGAGCCTGGCATGCCAGCCAGCTCCAGCCAATCACGCTCCAGCACCCTCACAGCACATGCACACATATCTCAATGTCCAGAAGTAGCACTTCCCAACTAGACACACACATGCCGCAGACACCATCTCGCAGCATTCACTCTCACGAGTTTATACATATTAAACTCGAGCCTGCACTCCCCACGCATCAGGAACTACCAGGGACACACACATTCCCCATGCATTCCTATGGGAGGGCAGGCCAGCCATACTACATGCACGCACTTTCACTCTGGGACTCAGGGGAAAGTGCGCAGAGACCCAAAAAATCACTGACACAGGGTCACACATAAGGCAAAAAGTCTAGGGGTGAACCTGCCCTAAGGGCCAAGTCCAACACAACCCCCTTCCAGCCAAAACGCAGGGGAGAACAATCACCACTGTGATGGACTTCCCTGCTTGGGGCGATAGAACACGGACGCAGGCCCGCCACTGCCGGGACACCCTCCTGTTCTATGCCACGGTGAACCCCTAGGGTTCCTTCTAAAGCTACTGTAAGGACCAACTGGGCTACCCCACTGGTACTCCTCAGCTGTCCGCAGCCAGGACCAGGCCCTGGGCCACCCAGGTGCCACCGGTTCTTGCCAATTCGCAGAGCGGGGGGTAGTAACCCCTGGCACATAGTATCCATTCTCCACTCTCCCTGTCTGCAAGACAGGACTAGACTGCCACTGGTTCACCAGCCTTTGGTCTACAACCTCAGGCGGACCAGGAGTCTCAGGGAAGGCTCTCCTCCCCTTACCTCTTCTTTTAGGGTTCCTCCTCCCCGTGCGAGGGGGACACCTAGAACGCCATTCCAACCCAGGGTTTAACCCCTCAGGTTGCACCGGGGTCAGAGGTGGGCTCTCCCACCCTCTGCACCCCCTTCCAGAGGTCTGCCCTCTCCCACCTGGAGAAGTTCCTCTGGAAGAAGAACCGGTCAGGACACTGGTTACAGTCGTCCTACCCTTCAGGTCAGGCTGACCCTGAACCTGGCCATCCAACCTCCGGTCTAAAACCTTTGGTGGAACAATTGCCTGGCACTCCAGGACTTCTGGGGACTCACACGCAATCCCCCTGAGGCTGACACATGACCCATGTGTCGTGTGACTGTCTGTCTGGCGCAGATCTCCCGCCTCCTGTCCACCTGACAGTGCGCAAAAATCCCCCAGACCAGAAGTGGCGCCACCCGGGTCCCCCCAAGAAGATCTAGCCCAACTGGCTAGTCCCTGGTCCACTGGTGCATCCACTGGGAAACTCATCCCCCAATCACTCCTCCCTTCGGACTTCTGCACACTCCCTCCTGGAGTAGCACTGCCGGACACTGGAACCCCTGGAGCTCTAGTTACAGACGCTACAGGTTCCCTAGACACTAGGAGATCCTCCTCAAGTGTACTAACAGGACAGTCTGGGTCCCTAACCTGGTGTTCCCTCAAGAAACCACCCAAGTTCTGAGACAGGGCTTCGGGCCTCTGGGGGCTCTCAGCCACCCACTGACTCCTGCTCCACTGAGCCAGGTAGTCAGCCCCTCCACCTCTCTCACTATACTGGGACCTAGCTGGGCTACACTGAGCCTCTTCCACCACGCTGGGCTGGAAGATACCTATACCACTACTGTTGGACTCACTCACTAGGGACTCTAAAGAACCTCTTGCACTCTCCCAGCGCTCTGCTTCATCTGCAAGGTCCCAAGGACAAAAACACTTCAACTTCAGCAGGTGCTGACGCAACTCTGGACAAACAACACTGAGCAACTGCTCTTTGAGGAACATTTTTACCACACTGTCCACCTCATCATCCACCTCATCGTCCAAGTTAGCCTTCAGCCAGTCCCACATTGCATCTGAACAGTCATCCACAAAATACTTCCATTTCTGGTGAGACGGTTTTCTAAGGTTCCTAAACCTCAACCTATTCTCCTCCTCTGGAGAAACAGGAACCATACTCGGGGAACTGGGAGTGGGACTGTCAACACCAACACTTAAAAAGCTGCCACCACTGGACTCAACCCTCCCTGGGGGATCCAGACCATTATGACTGCGGTCAGGGGATAACCTACACTCTAGGGCTATCTTCTCCCTGGCCAAGGCCCTCTCAGCCTCTGCAATCCGCTCATTCACACCCAGCTGCGCCATCTCTCTGGCATGCTCTAACCTGAGCTTCTCCATGGCCAGCTGGTGCTCCCTCTCTTCTCTCCTATCCACCCACTCCTCTGGGGACAGGGAAAGGGATGGGGTGCTACATCTGACACTGGACCCAGCAAGGGACTCCCTATCTAGGGGGTACTCACTATCTGCTGGCGTCCCCGTGCTATCATTTTCTTCCTCCTCTTCTGAATCTTCAGGGCTCCCCACAGACCCACCACCCTCATGGTGTGAGACCCGGGCCCTTTCCTCACTGCGCGCAAGATCCCACTGACCCTTTTGCCATAGGATCAGGCTGCTCCTAAGTTCAGACTGAGTATCTGACTCATCCACTCCTATGCCTCTCTCTCCACAGAACCTTACCAACTCTCCCATACTGTATCCAAACAGATCACAGAAATCAAAAGCAGGCTCCATTCTGGCGGATGTTCTAGAGAAGAGATTACACAGGGAACTTAGGGGTCTGGGCTTAACACAGGAGTACACAATTCACAAAGGTTCAGCAAGTTCCCTCTCCCAGAGAACTCACACTCACTTGCCTAGTGCCACACACCATTCATTCACACACAACCCCCCCCTCGGACTGGTAAGGCAGTTTCTACCACCCCTGATTCCTCAACCTGACCACATGTGACACAGGTACCAAACTCTGGGCGCGGGGCAGGGGAACAAATGTACTGGACACAATTGCACAATGATACCTTTTGGAGAAGAAAATAATGGAACTTCAAAAACAATAATCCCCTAAAATGTGGTTATCTAAAATGCAGAGTTTTGTAATGTGGCCAGTTGCCACTGTGGTACAACGCAAACACAAATCCTCATCCTCACCGCTTGCCGCCAATGTTGGAAATGGGATCCCTGGCTGGCCAGGGCTTTCGCCAAAGTCAGTCAGAGACCACCACTCCCAAGTCAGGGCAAGGGAGTTACACGCCAAGATAACCCCTACTCGCCCTCTAGGTAACGTGGCGCGAGCAGCAAGGCTAAACTTGGAGGCGATGTAAGTTAAGTATTTGCGCACGCACCCCAGCAACAACAACCAAAGGCCCACCACAAAGGAAAACTCCACACAAGGTTATATAAAAATAGCCTTTGTATTATAATAAATATACATCAGATAAAACACACATCTTGTTACACTGTGCCAACAGGCACGGGCGGAATTTACAAGGGATATTTGTACAGGACAGGGCCACTTGGACCACTGTCAAGGGTGTCAGCACTTTTAGAAGCAAACTTTCAGAAATAGCACTTTAGAAAGTAAAATCAGTGTAGCACACAATATAACCATAGAGCACACAACCAGTAATCACTGGTAACAGGACCTCACTAGCACCACCTGTACTAGGGAGAAAACAACCACCTACACATCACAGTACCTGTAGGGGTGTAAAAACAAAACACATGATGCATTAACATTCAGAGGTGTAGCAATAACATTGCGCAAAACTTAAATCAGTCACCACCTGTGACAGTCCCTGTGTCCCAATGTCAGGGCCTAAACGTAGCAGTTGCCCACAAAGTGCTGGGCAACTGGTGCAGGGAAAGTTAGGGCAACGTTGGAGCCTCTCTGGGCTCAAGAACCACCACTGTGGCACTGCGGAGCCTCTCTGGGCTCCTGGACAAGAAATGGCGCCCTGAGCCTCTCTCAGGCTCTTCAACTCGAATGGGCACTCAAGCCTCTCAGGGCTCTCAAAGCAAAAGGCAGGCTGAAGCCTCTCTGGGCTCAAGAACGAGGAAATGGCACCCTCAGAGCCTCACAGGCTCACGAACAAAGAACTGCCCTCGAGCCTCTCAGGGCTCGCGAAACAAAGGTGCCGGCAATCGAGCCTCGCAAGGCTCGCAACCAGGAAATGCCCCCAAGAGCCTCTCAGGCTCTAAACACAAGGGCGCGAGGTCGCGCTGCTGAGGGGGGGGGGCGGACACCGACAACGTGTCCCGGCGCCCCTCCCTTCTATTCCTGTCAACACTCACCGGCTCTGGCCTCCAGCGGAGGCGGGTCTCTCCCTCTGGTCCCGGGGCTCTCCTCTCCACTCGGGGAGCCTCGGGGATCCGGCCGGCAGCTTCTCTCTTCCCGGCTCGGCTACGGAGGCGGGACTTCCGGTCGGCCTCTCCCGGGCCGCGCTGGGATTGGCTGGCCGCCTCTCCACTTCCGGGTCGCCGCGGGCAGCGCGGCGGCTCGCTTTTAGGCAGGCAGGCGGGCTCCTATGTCATCCGAGGAGTGGGCTCCCTCGTGGATCAACAACAAACGGGCAAAATAAAGCGGCAATGAGCGGGGTGGCACCCGCGCCGCCAAATCACCACACGGGGCGATCAGATGCCGGGTGGGCACCGGCTGTGCACACCAAGCGCTAGCAGCGCTAGCAACAAAGGGCAGGCGCTCCCAAGCGCCTCCAGGACAAAATACAGTGCTCACAGCGCTAGGGGCAAAATCAAGCGCTTCCAAGCGCTAGGCAGGGATTTCAGGGCTCCCCAGCGCTCCCCAGCGCTGAAGGGCAGAGAGCAGCACTCTCAGGCTGCAGGCAAGGAGTCCTCAGTGCTCCCCAGCACTGGAGGACAGGACAAGGCTCCAGCAGGGGCTGGAGGCAGGCAGGGGGGCAAGGCTGGGCCAGAGCCAGCACACTGGGTCTCCAGGCAGGGAGACACCCCAAGTGGCGGTCCTCCTGGCCCCAGCAGCAGCAACAGCCCCCTCTGGCAGGATCCAAAAGCAGAACATTTTCTAAGGGGACACAGCCCCTTCTTTATACTGTAAAATCCTTTGTTTCAGGGTGCAGGGTGGGGGGAAAACCAGTTTCAGCTGGCTTTGGAGCACTCTTGATGGCCCAACCACCCATTTCATTCACTGGGGAGGCTAGGGTCGTTAGACACACCACAGGGGGGCGGAGCCAGCATTGTGTGGGGAAGACCCAGCCCATCCAGGACACAAGTACACTCCTCCCACACATCACTCATGCTAATCTCCCACTCACCACCGGGCAAACCCATCTAGACTTCCTGGAGCCTGGCATGCCAGCCAGCTCCAGCCAATCACGCTCCAGCACCCTCACAGCACATGCACACATATCTCAATGTCCAGAAGTAGCACTTCCCAACTAGACACACACATGCCGCAGACACCATCTCGCAGCATTCACTCTCACGAGTTTATACATACTAAACTCGAGCCTGCACTCCCCACGCATCAGGAACTACCAGGGACACACACATTCCCCATGCATTCCTATGGGAGGGCAGGCCAGCCATACTACACGCACGCACTTTCACTCTGGGACTCAGGGGAAAGTGCGCAGAGACCCAAAAAATCACTGACACAGGGTCACACATAAGGCAAAAAGTCTAGGGGTGAACCTGCCCTAAGGGCCAAGTCCAACAGTGGTGGTTTAATGTCTGCCATAATCATAGACTTGACACTGCTTATGTTTTTCCGGCTTGTATGGCTACAAAACGCATGGACTTATGGTTTCCTGTCACGCTTTATTTGGACTCATGTTCTAAACGTTTGTTTCACCCACCACCTTCGCAACAGGAAGTCCTCAAACCTCCTTAATTGCTCGATGCATTCCACTTTTTCTCCATTGTACCACTTTCTTATTCCTTACGAAGGTTTTCATGCTTATTATGTTTGCTGTTTATCATACCTTTCCTTTACATTTTCCTTTTTCCTTTCTCTAGTACCCAGATTTACTTTCTCATAATATTTGCATTTCTATGATTGTTTTATTCTGCTCACAGTCTTTAAGTTAATATTCCAATGTATTTTGTTTTGACACCTGGTTTTTCTCTTGTCATTATCAAATAAAATTTTCTTGAACTTAAAAAAAAAAAATGGAGACGGTAGAAAAAGTAAAGACTAAATGACATGATAACATCATATATTTAGGTAGGGAAAACCTATGGTTCTCTAAATAAAAAAAGTATACTTTGTTAGAGATGGAGCCCTATGATCTCACCACGATTCTGAACTTTACTTAGCATTCTTATTTCACATCCTGATAAAAATTGCAATGTCTGAAGTGAATCACTTACATAGTATAATACCTTTGGTAACAATGGTGCAGGGTGAAGATCTGAATCCTTTTGTTCAAAATACCAAATTCCAAAGTATAACTGTGAATACTCCTAGCTCTTTACTGGGGTTATTCTTTGTGCTTAGGAAAGAACCAAGTCATTATTCAGGAGGCAGTTCTTCCATTATGGAAGAATCCTGTGCTGCCAGAAGAGATGAAGAAATCAACTTCAGAGCCAATGGAGAAAAGGGGCTTTTGGAATAAATCCTGTATTGTAACAGGAGGGAAGGCTTCATTTTTCTGAGGATCCAGTAGAAATATTAGGTATAATATTAGGAAGGTTTCAGTAATTGTCTGAAATTGAAGAGCTATTGTTCTAATTTTCGCCCACAATTGGGTCCTAGTGTATTTAATGAGTCATTCCACAGCCCACCTAGCACACAATAAATAGCATGGGTCTATCGAAAGCTCAGTACTCAATGCTTTAGACAGCTGGAATTACAGCTAGATAAGAGAAAGCCTGCCAAGTGTTTTGGAGTATGGCTTTTTAGACAGAGTTCTGTGAAATCAATGTGCATTGTACATAAAGTATTATTTAAGATAGGTCCTACACATCTTGAGGCAAATTTTCAATGGTAGGTGCCTCAATGGACTTTAAGATCCGCTTTCAGGAAGAATGTAACAGTGCAGATATTTAAGAAATGTTGCTCAGGTGGGAGATCATTCAGGCTTTGACATCTAATCTTTGGAATGCTCTGCGTCCTGATGTGCAGGTACCGGCAGGCCACTTCTCTTTCAGAAAGTGACTGAAAACGTGGTTGTTCTATTGGATGATCTGAATTAAGTGGTAAGTGGGGTCCTTTATAAGTAGTGGCTGTGCCAAGACACCTACTATTATTCGAGTGCTTTATAAAATGTTTTTTTCATCATAGATATATATACATGCGTATAGACTGTAATCTCTGTTGAATACAACATTATTCTATATATCAGTTTTATCTTACCCAGAATTTTTTTTTGGCCAGTAAAGCTGCCTTAACACATATTTCTGGTACAAGGCCTCCTTAGCGTGTTGGATGCACATGGTCTAGGAGTCAATTTAGGAGTCGGCTTACACTTGGATGGAAAAAGCTTTGGAAATTCGAAATGGAATTAGATCTGTGTGTTTCATTGTTGAGTAGGGGATAGAAAAGTGATTTCTTTCAGATCCATGATGGCCAGAACTCTGATTGCCCAAAGATGGAGGTCCAGGGACATTCAAACACACTCCGAATGGTTGGGCAAAATAAAAAGATCATCTAAAATGACTACTTATATTATGTTAGAAATGGGCAGGCAGTAAAAGTCTCTAGAAGATGGGGGTCAACTAAAGGATTGGATAAGTAGATCTTGAGTTAATTCAGGGAATGTGTATTTGTTGCAGGGATGGATGGATGCCTTAAGTAATGTAGTCAAAAACAGGGAAGTACCACTCTATGTAGCTTTTTATGGAATTAAATATAAGAAACAGAAAAGCTCTCTTGCAATAATAATTAACTATGCAGGAGACCGGTACAGGACAGAAACAGGAGAATAGTAAGATGGAAAACCAGTTAAGCAATCGGTGGCCAATATTAAAATATACACCTGTTAAGAGAGCACTGCCGATATCCAAATTTCAGTTGAATGGTGATTCTTCTGTTCTTTTATAAGACCTAATTCTGGCTGTCAATAAAACACGATGTAGAGATGTGTTGGTATGTTATGGATAGCCATATAATGTAGATGTCAACTACTGCTATATTTATTTTTACCGCTGTTTTTTTACCCTTTTTGTCATATCTGCAGAGTTACTTAAAATGTAAAGAAATTAAAAAAGAAACAGAAAAGCTAACTTTTTATATTTCTTTATTACATACTACTAAATTCGTTTCAGAAATATTCAAAAGGATAATATAAAGCTCTAGAGACAGAGAAAAAGAAACCCAATTTTGTGGAATAATGTAAACTGACATTTATGCCGCCCATCTGTGCTTAAAAAGTTTAGAAGCTCTACTTCAATCAATCAATCAATCAGGGAATTGTAAGCGCGCTACTCACCAGCGAGGGTTTCAAGGCGCTGAGGGGGGCGGAGGGTTCGCAGATCTGTTTAGCCGAAAAGAGCCAGGTCTTGAGGGTCTTCCTGAAGGTGTTCAGGGAGGGGGTGCATCTGATGTTTGCTGGTAGCACGTTCCATGTCTTGGCTGCATTGTAAGAGAAGGATCTACCGCCTGCTTTTGCTCTGTGGGTACGCAGGGTTTTTCGGCTAGTGCGAGGTTGGAAGATCGGAGGTTTCTTTTGGGTACGTAGAAGTTGTTTATGTCGTTGAGGTATTTGGGTCTGTTGTGTAGGCATTTGTAGGAGTGAGTGAGGAGTTTGAAAGTGACTCTTTTCTCCACGGGGAGCCAGTGGAGACTTCTTAGGTGTTGACTGTTCATGTCGGGGGTTGCCGAGGATGAGTAGTCACAAACATTCATTAAAGAAAGAAGCCCCAGTACACCAGAAAGTGGCATTTTAATACCCCCAGGGCAGTAGCGGCTCCTGGTGCAAGTGCTACCGGGCAGTGACATGGGGAGGGGTAGGGCACGGTGGGGGGTAGTAAACACCGGAATACAGATGAATGCAGGTAAGTTGACAATTAAATCAATAAAGCGAATTCTGTTGTGTGTGCTGTATCGCCAAAAAGCGATGCAACGCGCACAAAAAAAATTGTTTTATTGATTTAATTGTCAACTTACCTGCATTCATCCATATACCGTTGTTTACTACCCCCCCCCCCCCCCCCCCCCTCCCACCCCACTTCTCGGCCCGGTAGCACTCCCACTAGGATCCGCTACTGCCCCAGGGTGTGGTGAATCTTACCGACCTTAATTTACAATGCTTTATCTTCCTCCAAATCTTCCAATAGTCCTGGGAGATATGCTGAAGACCTCCATGTGAAGCAGTTGCTAAATGAGGTCATGTTTTGATAAATGTTACTAGCCAAATATGCTTTTAAATGTACTATTCTTCACAAATGTTCATATACATATACACATTTTAATATACATTCTTTCCAATGGTCCTAGCACTTTGCTGGCTTAATATGACTTAGACCCTTGCCCCGAGTAGCATGGTCTTTAAATCCTATCAAGTTTTAATACATGGTATTGGTTACAAGTAGGTCTGCTAACATTAAAGAACAGCACATATGATCAAGGGCGGGATTATGGCGCTACACTGCAGATCGGCAGGAACTATCATTGGTGTTGTAAGGGATGGTGGACAGTGAAGTTGCCAGGTTTGTACAGGTTGGGAAAATGTGACCTTTTCAATACGTTGACATTTTTTGCCAACATGCTAAAAAAATATGAACTTTCAAATTTTGATTCTGGCCTCTTTTAAATCACTTTTAAAACCATGATGAGAAACCAGCACTTTCTGCATGCTTCTTCCTCTAGTTCTACTTCTCATGTTACTACCTTCATCAACAATTAACTCTTACTTCTGGACACCTTCAAAAATGTGTACGTTTACATTATTGGCATGACGCATTTGCGAGATTTGAAGTTGGCAAGGTTGTTACTCACATAGGTAAAATAATTGATTCAGATTAAGGGTCTGAATATGAGTTTGGTGGATGTAGGATAGCTACCAAAAAGTGGCACTTTCTGCCCTTTTAGCGTGCACAGCCTTCAATGCACTCAAAAAGGATGAATGGGACATCTGTTGCTTTTTGATGGATGCCCTGAATCTGCTAAACTCTGACTTCATCTATCTTTTCATTGTTCTAAACTAACACAAAATAATGAATGAGCACAGGTGTCAGTTAGGGGTAGCCACGGGTATCCGCTGCTACTCCTAGCTGGCTCTTCATGACTCTAGCCCTGCCCTTCTGATCTCGGGGGTCATAGTGGCAGCTACAAGAACCGAAAGTGACCAGGGTTTTCAAAGCCTTATTTGCTTGCAGCACCTCGAACCCCTTTCCCTTCACCTGGGCCCCAGCAGAAAATAAATTCGCTCAATGGGCTAAGGGTGGCTCAAAGAATTAATTGTGTAATATCAGTACGGTTATCATAGGATGCTGTTGCTGACTCAACATCATGGTAGCAAGGCCACCCAGGGTGATTTGTGTGATTATGGGATGAGGATGGATACCTCTGGACCCATCAGGAATCCGGCCATTCAGCATTATTTAAAATGGATTAGTCTTCAGTGAATTCTGAGAGACTTACGAGTTCTATTATAACTTTCAATTCGTCAGAGTGGCTCAGCGTGTTAAACACCCGATGTGTAGCCCGGCAGGTCACAACTTCCTATCTCGGCATGGCTGACTCAGTCGTCCATCCTTTGAAGGTCAGTACATTCAGAACTATTAAACTGGGTAATAGCAACACCTATAATTTAAAGTACTTAGAATCGACAGAAGTGCAGTAAAGTGCTATTCAAAAACAAATTATTATTGTTTTTTTGTTTGTCCATATTTCTCTTTCTTATTCAGAGAAATAGGTGACAGCCTTTATGATAGCGAAGTGACTCCTTGCCAGAGGCAGTTGTAAAACAAGGGAAAGAACCTATGAAGAATTAGTGCATAGTACAGTTGACATTTCAATGCATTACTAAATCACAACCGAGAGGTCAGACTTAATTGAGCAGTAAAAATAAAATTGCCATATTCGTTCTTCTGACTTCCATTTGCATGGGTGATAGCCTTAGCTCAGATAAGTGAGTTATAAATATTGTATACCAGGGATATATTTAAAAGGTCATTGTATTAAAATTGTTTTTGGGTAATTACGTGTTGGTGTTCAAGGATTTAACAGCTATTATTTCATCTTTGATCTCAAGCATTCAGGCGAGTGAAGAATGGGAATATTTATTAACAATTTTGCATGAAACTGCTGCATTTCAATGTCCCTGCTGAAATGTAATGCCAAAAGGTTCCCCAAAGGGTAAGTGATTAAAATATGTTCTTTACCAGATATCTCTAGCTGTGTCTTATTAATTAATTATTGCCGACACTTTACCCATAATGTATGCAAAGCAGAGATATAAACGAACATCAGATGATGCATAAATCCTTCTCTAGCTGTAACATTCTGTCCAATCCGCAAGAAAGAGAGCAGGGGTTTTTCTTGGCTTTCAAGCTAGATTTCTGCAGAACATTCAGACACCTATAAATATATAGCAACGTTTATGTCCTCTTTGATGCAAATCTGATTTACTCTTTCAAAGATTATAACTTAGACATGCATACTAACCATACGGGGGATGCAAGATCTCTTAGCCTTTAGAAAGGCCATCAAAACCCATCTTTTCCAATAATCTGTTTTCTTTGTGCACCTTCATTCTGCACTCTGCCATCAAAACCCATCTTTTCCAATAATCTGTTTTCTTTGTGCACCTTCATTCTGCACTCTGGTCAGCTTGCAGCGCCGGGACGCCCCTTGGCTGGGGCAGCCGCGCGCTATACAAATTTCCATAACATAACATAACATAACATAACATACTTTACTCCTGAATCACCAAATATTAAGAATGTGTAAATCCATGTGATATTTATGTGTAGCATGGTCACGCCTGTAAACAAAGATAACTTCCACTTTTGAGTAATTTACTCTTTTCAGTAAGTTTACTGCTTTTTGCTTAGTCAAAATACCTGAGTGCAAGGTACTTCTGAAAACAACAAATTGGTAAACCCAGCAATACACATGGCTAACCACTGGTAGTTCAACAGCCTCCTGTTGTATCCCTGGAATGTTAGAGCTCGAGTGTGCTGTGTAATGGTTGCATTCATACATTCAGGCTCGGACATTCGGGGTCGAGACTGTTGGCAGTTGGAGCCGGTTTGCATGGATGCAATCTGATGGGCCGCCTTTAATGCTTACCAAGTGTCTTAATAAAGATACATTTTCATACAATTTATTACATATTGGCGACGATCTTGGGAGCAGTGTACGATGGCGGTTTATTGTCTCTTTTGTGGGATAACTGCAGGGAAGTTCCGATGTTCTGTGGGCAGTGTAGCCCAAACTGCACAGATGTGGTTGCAGTGAACGAGGATGTGAGAAGATAGATTTAGCACAGTTTCAACAGGACAAAAAAATTGTGGAAGAGGCTGAGATGATTTGACTGGGTCTTTGCGTCGTTCATCAGGCAGCTTGTGGGCGTGACACGTCAAGCTTGTTTCGACAGACATCTTACGTGCTGTTGATGTTCAGCATTTCTATCGTCAAGCGTATTCAAACGAGATTCGAATCTTCCTGCTTTGCTTGCAGCATCGCACCAGTGTTTTAGCCGTTCGTTACGTTACGTCTCGTATGCAAGACACAATGGCTATTTTAGGTGTATTTTTTATTTATTTTTTGGTCTATCAATCGATCAATCAATCAATCAATCAGTCAGGAAAATTGTAGAGCCCACTACTCACCCTTAAGGGTCTTAAGGCGCTGGGGGGGGGGGGGGGGGAGAGGGGTGCTGCTACTGCTCACCAGGTCTTGAGTAGCCTCCTGAAGGTTAGTAAGTCTTGGGTCTGCCGAAGAAGGATGGGGAGGGTGTTCCAGGTCTTGGCGTCGAGGAAGGATAATGATCTGCCACCGTAGATCAAGGGATGGTGGCTAGGTCGCGGTCGGCGGAGCAGAGCTGGCGGTTCGGGGTGTAGAAGGTGAGTCTGTTGAGGTATGCTGGGCCGGTGTCGTGGAGTGCCTTGTGTGCGTGGGTGAGTAGCTTGAAAGTGATCCTCTTGTTGATGGGCAGCCAGTGCAGGTCTCTCAGGTGGGGTGTGATGTGGCTGTGTCAAGGATCATGCGGGCAGAGGCGTTCTGTATGCGTTGCAGTCGTTTTAGCAGTTTGGACGGGGCTCCCACTTAGAGGGCGTTTTATTGTAGTCCTGCCTGCTGCTGACGAGGACCTGGGTAACGTTCTTCTTGTGGTGGTGGGGATCCACCTGTAGATCTTACAGAGCATGTGATGGGTGTTGAAGCAGGAGGATGAGATGGAGTCGACTTGCTTGGTCATGGAGAGTGATGAGTTGAGGATGAACCCCAAGTTGCGTGCATGGTCAGTGGGTGTCCGTGCTGCTCCCAGGGCGGTCGGCCACCAGGAATTGTCCCAGGCTGAGGGGGTGGAGCCGAGGATGAGGACCTTCATCTTGTCCGAGTTCAGCTTCAGACAGCTGTTCTTCATCCATTCGGCGACGCCTTTCATTGCTTCTTTGAGGTTGGCTTTGGCGGTGAGTGGATTCTTGGTGAGGGAGAGGATCAGCTGTGTGTCGTCCGCATAGGAGATGATGTTGAGGTTGTGTAGTCTGGCGACATGGGCGAGCAGGGCCATGTAGATGTTGAACAATGTCGGGCTGAGGGATGATCCTTGGGGTATGCGGCAGATGATCTTGTAGGCTTCGGATCGGAAAGGGGGGATGTGGATGCTCTGGGTTTTGCCAGAGAGGAAGGAGGTGGTCTAGTCCAGTCTTGGATTCCTGCGTCGGGGAGGCTTGTGCGTAGGATGCGGTGGCAGACAGTGTCGAGGATGAGGGCTGCGATCTCATCATTGTCCAGCAGAGCCCTGATGTCATTGGTGGCAGCGATGAGGGCCGTTTCAGTACTGTAGTTGCTGCGGAACCCAGACTGGGACGGGTCCAGGATGTTGTTCTCTTTGAGGTAGCTGGTCAGCAGTTTGTTGACGGTTTGCTCGATGACCTTTGCCTTGAATGGGAGCAGGGAGATGGGCCGGAGGTTCTTGAGGTCCCTCGCGTCTGCCTTGGGTTTCTTGAGCAAGGCGTTGATTTCGGCGTGCTTCCAGCTCTCTGGGAAGGTTGAGATCTCGAAGGAGATGTTGATGGCCTTGCAGAGATGAGGTGCGATGGCCATGCTGGCCTTGTTGAAGATGTGGTGTGGGCACAGGTCTGACTGGGAGCCGAAGTGGATGGTGTTCATGATTTTTATGGTGTTGTTGTTAGTCCAGGTGAGCAGGGGGTTGCTGTGGGTGGTGGCCTTGGAGTCTGAGGTGGCGTTGGCTGTCATGGTGGTCTGGTTGTTGAAGCTGTCGTGGATGTCTGCGATCTTACGATGGAAGAAGGAGGCAAGGGAGTTGCACAGGTCTTGCGATGGTGGGATGTCGTTGGCGTTGAAGCTGGGGTTGGAGAGTTCCTTCATGATGTTGAAGAACTCTTTGCTGTTCCTTGCGTTGTTGTCGAGGTGGTCCTTGGAGGAGGACTTTTTGGTGGATCTGATGAGGTGATGGTGTTGGCGCATGGCGTTCTTGTGGGCTGCGTGGTTCTCCGGTGTCCGTTTGTGGCGCCATTTCTTCTCTAGTTTTCTGCAGGTTTGTTTGGAGGTCCGGAGGTCCATGGAAAACCAGCTTGCATTCTTGTTGGTGTGTCTGTTGGAGGGTTTCTTGACCGGGACAAGTGTTTTGGCGCAGTCGTCAATCCAACGCCTGAGGTTGCAGGCGGCAGCGGTGGGGTCGGTGGGGTCTGTGGGTGGGCTTTGGGCGAGGGCTGTGTTCAGCTGGTCTTCAGTGGTTTTGCTCCAGCTGCTTTAGGGGATCTGTTGGGTGCGGTGGTGTGTTGGGGGTTTCCGGAATGTGAAGTGGATGCAGCGATGGTCGGTCCAGTGGAGTTTGGTGGTGTGACTGAAGGAGATGTGAGTGCTAGCGGAGAAGATGGGGTCAAGCATGTGGCCAGCATTGTGACGAGCTGCCCGAGTCCGAGGTTGGCAAGATTGTTGATCAGGGTGTGGAGTTGGTGTTGTTGGTCTATGGATCCGCTTACCAGCATTGCTGCAGCTACTGAGTGTCCTGGACGCAGCTACCGAGCCATCATGAGTACACATATTCAAGGTAATTCCTTGTTGTGCGAGCAGGTCTACAGAGCCATCCTGTGCGCAGCCAAGGAACCATCGTATGGGCGGATCTTCAATGTAATTCCTTGTGGTGCAAGCTGGTACTTCAGGGTATCTGCATTCTTTTCTGGCATTCATTGTATGTACAATGTTCTGTAATATTTAGTCTAACTACTTGCTCTCCAACATCAACACTTACTTCTCCATTTATGGATATTGTGTAAAGGGAAAAGTACATTTATTATATGAATTTATGGAGATAGGGTTAGCACAAATGTTATCCTACAAGCTTGAATGTCCTACAGCCAATACATAGGGTATACCTACTCAGCTGAGGTGGATGTTTCCTTCCCACCACGGACATCCCTGGGTTGGTGGAAAGGAGTCGTCTCTGAGAAAAGCACAGCTGATTGTTAGATAAGAGCCCAACCAACGTTGGTGGCGCCATGTCATGTAATTCCCACTAATTCACTACATGGGCCTAGCCCGGGAACATAACACTCTACTCCAGTTCAGGATTCAGTCTCAAGCAACGTCTGTTTATCTTGCAGGGCAGCGAGCTCCGCCCCTATACTTTCACCCTCCATCACCAAATTCCAAAATAAAACCAAACAAGGTTGCTGAAATACATGCACTCACGGGTAAATACTTCATTATGTTTTCCGTGTTGGGGCCAAAAGTGCTGCAGATTGCCAGTCTGACACTCAGCTTGAGTTAATGCCGCTGAGTGACACTGGGCGAACTATTTGCTGGGCTGACAAGCTCACTGCCCTTGGGCCTGTGAGGTCATCAGCTCGGCAAACGCATAGCCCAAAGGTCCAGTCTCCACACCCTGATGACGTGGGTGCAAAGTCAGACCCGGGCGCTTCAGGCTAAAGCACTGTAATGCCGGGGCTTCACATCAATCAGGGAGTGGAGATCATGGCTACCCCACCCATTTCCAACTCATCACAAGGGGTTGGTCCCACCCTGTGACAAGTTGGCAAATGGTGAGGCAGAGGCTGCAGGCAGGTGGGAAGCAGACAAGTCTGCAAATTGATTTATCAATATTCTTGAAGACACACTGCTGCGCAGACTCAAGGTTTCTGCTTCCCATGCTGCACTTTGCAAGGGACACTATTAGCACTGAGTGATTGTAGGTGCATTACACGTGTATGGCACTACATAGTCATGGACTGTCTGGCAGCCTGGAGCAGATTCCTGCACCCGGTGGCAGCGTGGAGGGAAGATGGTGTAGGTGTGATTCGGCCTGCGTTGTTAGCATGCAGAGTCCAGATGGTGTCCTGCAGACTCCCAATGCCGAGGTGAGGGGTTTGTATTTTATGGCTCTGTCTGTCCCTGAAAAAGCTTAGGTCAGCAATTGTGTGTGCTTTGGTGTTTCAATTTACCTTTTCATGCTTTTCTGTGCAGTTTTAAATAGAACTGAGAGACCTCGACCCAAAGACACAGATAATGGTTTTTGTACACCGGCATTAATGCACCTAATTAAAAGTAAAAGTAGTCATATTTTTTTAAATAACTGGCATTCTGAATGCACATATTTTTAAGTAATTTGATCATAAGCATGATAGTGTTTTCTGTACTCTGAAGAGTTATGACACAAAATGTGCCTAAGGTCATACAATTTAAGTTAGGAAGCCCCGATTTATTCACAGTTTTCTGGTTTCACTACACAAAACAGCCGGTAATTTGGAGTTTGTTAGCCTTTCCTTTTATTAAGGTTTTGGTTATTATCTCTTTGGGCATTTTTCTGCATTTTTTACATGAAGACTGTGACTTAACAACCTGAAAGCAGCCCTAATGTTTTTTGTACAACTTGCATGCTTAAAGCACTAATTTGATTGAAAGTGCTTTCATACAAGAAAATGAAGGAAAAGAGATTTGGTGAGACATAAGGTTTGCCTAAGATTACATAATTTAAGTGGGGAAGCCCTTATTTAGCCATGTGTCTAGATCCACTTTGTACAAATCAGCTACTATTTGCAATCAGAAGGTATTGCTAATGTTTCTCAGAACTTGCTCTATAATAAACTAGGCCACTTGCATGGTCTACAGCTGTCTTGTCTTTTACTTAGCGCACCAATGGTTCATATTTAAAAACTCTCACTTCAATAAGCACTTCAGTGCAATGTTGTAAAGGTAAACGTCAAGGAAATTCCACATATGTGGTAACATATAGGGAAATTAGCAGT
Source organism: Lissotriton vulgaris (assembly GCF_964263255.1). NCBI lineage: Eukaryota > Metazoa > Chordata > Amphibia > Caudata > Salamandridae > Lissotriton > Lissotriton vulgaris. The sequence continues at coordinate 245,188,576 of NC_141699.1, read as the reverse complement.
ATCTATGTGATAGGTGGTCCCCTTGTTTGTGGTAAATGTCATGGGGCCTAATGACACCTAGAAACATTGGGGCAGATTTCCAATAAAGTGACGCATCTGTAAAGATGAGTCACTTTCAAAACGCCACCCTGAGAAACACTTGCGCCACTATGGATGCACCATATTTGGCACAAGGATCAGAAATTCTGAAGCACCTGTTGGCGCAAAAGTCACACATTGCTGGAGTCATGTCGCAAGCACGACACAACTCCAGCAATGCTTGCGAGGCCTATCCTCATTGGGCTGCGTCACTCCTTATATCTGCTTCAAGCAGGCGTAAGGATTTGATGCAGTGGCGTCCTAGAAGTGGCGCAGTAAAATCTTGTAGTTTTCACTGCGTCACTTCTATGAGGCTTCTTTGCGTTGGAACACCCACCCTGCATACATTATACCCGACACAGGTATAATGTGATGCAGGACTTTACAACGCTAATTTTACAACAACAAGGGGCCCCAATTTCAGTCAGCAGGGACCTCGGGGAGCGTACTTTTATTCAAACAACATTGGTCCCATGCATACAGGAGATTAAAGAACAAATAAAATATAGACAGAGTCAATCTATATTTGGAAAGACATGTCCAGCCGGACAGTGGTCTTTCAGAGTTTTTACTCAAGGTACATGTAGTTAAATCACAACGAGTACCTTCCACAAGTAATCCAGTGTGGAACACAAGCCTGTGCCCATCACTTACAGAACAGGTAGAAAGGTAGGTGTAGAAAGCAAAGAAGGGCTTTATAAGGCAAAGCAAGTATCTCTGACATGAATACAATTGCACAGAGTATAACAGCAAAGCACCTTAAAACACATAGTAATCACGTTTATAAGTTTTGGTGCTATAAAGGTCGACGGCGTTTCGGACCCCTATTAAATCACGGGGTCCATCATCAGGACAATAACAATGAAAGCCTTAAATGATTTAGCCTCTAAATGCCAAGTAGCCTCGAACGATAGAGGACGGATAAGAATTGGCCGCCCACAATCGGGCAGCAGAAGCCGCGGTACTCAGTGGTATCCGTCGGCAGCCAGGGGACCGGATAAGTCGGGTCAGTCGTGCTTCCTGGCGTGATTTAACTACATGTACCTTGAGTAAAAACTCTGAAAGACCACTGTCCGGCTGGACATGTCTTTCCAAATATAGATTGACTCGGACTTTACAACGTGACATATTTCCCTAGAAGCATCACTTTGCAAATGGGCCGCATTTTTACGCTGGTGCTGCATCACAAAAAGTGATGCAACAGCGGTGCAAAAATGACACAAGGTGCTTGTAAATCTGCTCCTTTGAACCTGGCTATCGTATGGGCAGTAGAATAGAGCTATAACTGTGGTGCAATTAAAACTACATCATGTTATTGCATTTGCACAGAAAATGGTGATTGTCCTCCCCAGAAAATGCTGTGCTGCGCCCCCATGAATTGCCCCTCCACATGCCTCACCACTCTCAAACTTCACCAGCTGCCACTGGTCTCAAGGGATGACTACACTCATGCAAATCTGGATGTAGAGGAATGGCCTGTCCATGTGGTTTGCCTGGGCAGATGGCTCCAGTGAGTCTCACTCGACCCACACCTACATCTCCCATCCAGCTGTCCACCTCAGCTCAGAGATACATCCTCTTCCTGTGTCGAAACAAACACCATGCCGATCTTGTGCCGCATAGTTCTGGTTGTTGTTGAGACACCACTACCACCACCTACAGTTCAGCCAGGAGCCAGTGGGATGGGACAGACTGGGTCAAGTCCACAGGGTAGAGGGGTAGGGGTCATAGGAGGGACACTGTTGGGCCAGCATTGTGAGGCCACTGGGTTGGCTGTCACCCAGACCACCCTCAACCAAGTCTTGGAATCCCTCCATCAGTCTCAAGACATGATGGGCCAGGTACTCACAACCTCTGGGGCATGAAGCAGTTGCAGAGGGAGCTCAAGGTTCAAACTGAAAATAACAACTCCAATATGGGCTCCCTGATTTGGATGCTGCATGGCATACATATACATGTGTGCAGGGTTTAGGCTTTCCCAGCACAATCTATCCCTTTCTGTGATCCTTTGACTTCTGTCCGAAGTACATTTGTCAGAGCCACAGAAAGGGAGGCCCTGCCACAACAAGAAACACTGGCACCCAAACCAGTCACTACAATTCTGGACCCTCCCTCCTGCCTGAGAGGGCGTCCATGCAGAGTACCAGCAGGGGAGGATGGCAAGAGAAGCCAAACCTAATTTCCTCAAGTGTGGGACTACAGTTCACTCTGTGGACTATTTTCTCGACACATTTACCTTTCTGATGCCAGTTGTATATCGGACATTGTACTTCCAACAATTTTGGATCGTCCAGAATGGTTTCATTCACCATGACTGACTTTTTATGTTTTGGTTTGCTTTTTCATTCTCATCCTGTTTTAGTTCATTAGGTTTTGTTTAATAAAATCAAAACTCACAAAGCCACAGAATGTTGTATTTCTCAACTCAACTCAATTAATTGATTTGTTTCCTTCCATCATAAATGTGCAATGTAAAAAAGGAATCGATTATGTAATCATAATGAATTGCAAGTAGGTAATGCTCCTCTCAAGTTCACAACCATGGCAAAAAACATACAAATACCATTAACTCGTCTACTAGTAATTTATTACATTAGCCAAAAAAGTGAGCAAAAATATTCCCCTCAATGCTTTTACATGGACGACAATTGAAGTGGAGACCTACCTAACTGCTTCAGCTAACACTTAATTTCACTCTACTTCCTTTTCAAAGTGTTTAATTTCCAATCTGCAGGCCCTCTACCCCCAGTGCCCAATATTCATTGTGCCATAAGTATTTATGGACTATACAGCCCGTTTTACATGTGAGAATTTGTAAAGAGCTGAAAAATGTTCCATGATGTGAAGTGTTTGTTAGAATATTCCTCTGCACTTTTAAATTCCTCCAATTTAAAAGGACATGACATACAATTGTATGTTTGTTTCATTCGTGTAACATTGCCACATATGGCAAAAGGTGTGTCCTGTGCTACAAGTAGATACCATGCAGACTCTGTCACCCGTATAATTATATCCCATTCTTCCTTACACATGTTCATACATCCCCAAAGACCATGCTCTCACTGACACACATGGCAGACTTTTCATAGTGTCCTTAATCATAGTATGTAGTTCAAACCATAGTATCTGGCTCTATGGACTTTAGGTATCAAGTCAGTGAAGCTGGCCATGAGGGTGTCTGATAACAATGCGCAAGTAATTTAGCCTTCAGTATTTCACAATGTTATGTACTGATCTGAAGTACCTCGCATCACAGAAAATGTAGGAGCCCCCTGTGCTAGATGATGTCACTGGCCTGAATTAGTGAGTTTAAGGAATGTCATGGCATGAAGGTAGTCAACAGGTTACTACAAAAGTGGGCATTAATATCTTTCTTATGGTCAGCATCCATGTGAAAATACACATGTTGTATGGTAACGTATGAGTCATGCTTGTGATGGATGTAGTAAAATTGTGTTACATCAATACAGACAAACAAAAAGTCACCAAAACATTCTTTTTTTCTTCAATTTTGTGTGTCTATACAGGTCAACACCCATTAGAAGCAGAATATCTGGAAGGCCATTGCTAGGAAGGTGCAGACCCTGGGGGTCCACAAGCAGCACAGCCTCCGTTACAGGAAGAGGTGGGAGAACCCACAACACTGGACTAGAAAGTAAGAAGTCCAGCTTGGGTAGTCCTCCCAAATTGGGAATGTGCATGTCCCACACCCAGACCCCTAATGGCTCGCTTTCATTCAGTGGCCTATACCCAACTTGATGGGCAGTTGCGAGTCCAAGTGGGTGTTGATATTGATAAATACAATATTGATGTACGCCATGATATATGTACATGTAACAATGAACTTCTCGAATCCACCCGATATGACCTCCCCATCAACCCAGAGTAAGAAATATGTGGTCAAGAAGGCCTTGCAACCTAAGCCTTTAAGCAACTGATTGACAGATCACAGGTGGAGTGACACGTAACTCCTAGAAAAATGCGTAAACAGGAATAACCCAGATTGATCTCACAGATAGGCAGCAACACCACAATGGTCTTAGGAGATTGGCTCCAAAAAAACACATTTGGACGGAGGGGCACATTTTTCAAAAACACCATGAAGTCAGATGCCACACTAAGTTAGGAACACTCAGCCAATCAGAACACAGCATGCACACTACACACAGTGATCATGTGCTCCACATGCTGGCCATCTGGACAAGCACCCACTGGCCCCACATTGTGCCCACACAAGGTCGAGACTCATCTGCACTTATTGAATGACCGGATTTATGGCCAAGTGACTAGGCTGTGATTTCTGTCTCCAAACGGATATGCAAATGGTTTTGTAACTTTTCATGTAATTTACAAAACAACCAAAAGGCTTTGAGTCAGTCTTCAGACCTGACTCTGTTGCCAGGTATCCTGGCTGCTGCGTTTAATGAAACTAACTGTTCCTGTTTTGCTAAAATGCCTCGTCTTTCATTTTTTTCAAGGCAAATTCATATTCGAGAAACAGGGGTAAATTAATGTTTGAGTTTTACATGTTACATGGCAAATATTTTGTTACAACCAGGATTTTCCCGATCAACATTAATGGTGAACCATGTCCAATGCTTTCGAAGGTGTAAGTTTTGACAATGTGTCTGATGATGTGCTTTGTATATTAATTTGTTGGAAAAGATCCCACCTGATTCCTATTCACTACCAAAGGACTGTTCTGAGCAGACACATGTCTGCATAAACTACATATAAACATCAGGTTGCTTAATGTCATGAGGGACAGTGGTTCTAAACAGGTCATTAGTCTTTGTTGTGTCATATGTGATGCTCCTACACTATCGTGGATGATATAATGATAGACCAATTTCATGTGGCATAGCATACTATGCACTTATGATACAGTGGATGTTCCATACGTCACATTGGTAAGTTGGGATTTTACACATACAAGAGTAAACATGTGAGCCAAAATCACTAGGCACATCAGAATTAATGGCTGCATTTTGGAGTCCACCCATATCCTAGTTATGTTTTACATCAGATATACTGTTTCATACCTGTTAAAAGCAAGAGATGTCCATGATGTTTTACTCCTCCACAAATATGTGTTTAAGCCAGTCTCTTTCTGGACAAATAATTGTGATAGTCATTCAGTTTTTGTAGAAACACAAACAGGAATGTGTACACAATGGTCACAGAGTAACACATATCCCAAACCATTTTTAAATGTCCTTTGTTATGCCCTGATGAGAACTCAATGATGGTGAAAAAATTGGATACTTGAAGGGATTTTGGAAGATTGCATGTTCTTTCATACATATACTGGAGTATCTCGTCTTGAATACTCAAAATCTGTCCCCAACTCTTGACTCGTTTGGAAAATTTTGAAATGCATCAAGGTGTGAGCTTTTTCCTATTGTCAATTGCATTTGATTCTTTGATGTGGGCATCATATGTGAATCAATGTATGTCATATTTACTGTGATGTGGTATCACTTTCTGCCTAAGGGGAAAGCCACCAAATCGTGTTCAACAATTTCACAGTGGTGAGACAGTCTTGAAATAAGTTGAGATATTTTGGAGTCAAAAGTGAAGTTGCTCTGTACTACAGTGGATTAGAAATGTATCAAGCCCAATGCAATTACTTATGCTATTGAAGTCATTTGTCAATCCACAACAACAATATGTCTGAATTTCTTCAACAGCATAGGTAAATCGATAGTGTGTGAGACATTGATAAGCTACTTCAGAACTGACACCATATAATATGTTGTACATTTGTGCTATGCTTGTGTTATTTGAGCTAAGTGTTACCATTGTGAAATGGCCAAACAAAGGACAGGCTTTAAGTTTCTACAAATATTAGCACACAATTCCAGTATTTGTTGACACACATTGATTAATATTTTATTTTTAGTATATGTCCTTAATGCAGCTTTTTGGACCTTGTACACACAGTGTCCAAAGATATTTTTGGTGTATATCTGTATTGGTATGGTGACAAAAGTTTGTTATTCTGGAGAACAAAGGCCAACCATTCAGAGGTGTTCAACAGTTCCTTTAGAGGAATGGATATTATTAAGAGTCAAGATCATAGATATGATGTAGGAGCTATCATGGGGAATTGCAAATCTGTGACCAAATAGTTTCAGAAGATGTTCCCCACATACATGAGATGATGATGTAAAGAACCAAGATGTGTGAGCCTTGTAGCAGGTGCAATATGGAAACTAGGAAAATGTTTTGTGCTCAAAGTTATGGATCAGTTCTATTCACACAGCTACAATAGAACTACTGTATGTGTCTTTTCAGCATCATTTGGTAATGGCAAAGGAGATGTTGACACAAGGTGGGGTAGTATCTGACCACTGTGTGTCAGCTGGTGAGATCACTGACACCTGGGCACACAATGCCATGGAGGGTGAGGGGAGTGGCATGGAGGCCCCCAGCTTGATATCTTCTTTGAAGGCCTCCCGAAGCAACCAGGTCCTAGTGGTGGTGAACCCTACTGCTCGAGTTACACCTGCATCCTTGTCCACCACCCAGGCATCCATTTCTATCCTCCTTATTGCTCTGCCCCCGTTAGCCAATCCCAACCCCTAAAAGGGGGGGATCTCCTTTGCTGCAGGCACCTCACACTCTGTCCTCCCGGCTGCACAGGTTGAGGAGTCAATTGACTTCCTTTGCTGCATTGCTCTAGGCCAGATTGCCTTCCTGAATGCCATCCAGGGGCTTAGCTGCCATATGCAACACATGGCAGCTTATCTGGAAGGCATTCATAATGGTATGTCTGGCCTACAGCGGTCTTTTCAAGTTCTGTCCTTCTCACTGACCGCAGTCTTCCAACCATCCCTACCTTGTGACCCACTTCCCCATTCCAATACCCTATTCCCAGCTCTGTCCCAAGCACACTCACAACTTTGCATGCACCCACTCCAACTCACCCAAGCAGCACACACACAAACAAACAACAACAACAACAACAAACAGAGGCACACACTTAAACAGACAGACACCATACCTACCATCACACCCTTATGTACCACTACCAGCACACCCACAGATGCCGCACCCTCCACCATACCCACATGCACCACCACCATACCCACAGACACTGCACCCACCGCACACACATACACAAGCACCACCAGCACACCCACAGGCACCACACCTACCACACACATATATCTACCACCCCTGCCACTAGCACACCCACAGACAATGCACCGCCACACGCACACATGCATCACCACCAGCATATCTACACACACCGCACTCATAAACACTCCCACATGCACCACCACCAGCCAACCCACAGACACTGCACCCACCAGCACACCCTTTTGAACCATCACCAGCACACCCAAAGACACTGCACCCATATGCACCAGCATGCCCAAAGACACCACACCTACCACCACACCCACCTGCACCACCACACCTACATGTACCTCAACCTTTTTGCCTTTGCCCTGACCCCTTCCAAAACACAACCCACTATCAAATGCAAAGCTACCCCTCCAACACACCAACCCACCCCTTCCACATCCCAACCTTACTCTCCAAAACCAGAAACCACCCGACTAAACAAAAATACCCCTCCCAAATGTCAACCCCCAAACCCAAGACCACACCTCCCAAACCCAAACGCCTCCCTCCCAAGTAAGATCTTGGAGGTGCTTGCTCTGCCCACTACATGCCCCTTCCTGATGAGGTTCCCCTTGGTAGTGAATTAGGGAACAAGCTTTGTGCCACCACTCAATAGTGCACAGGACTTTGTGGAAATAGTATGGACTGCCATATGGCTTTTGAAGTATATTGAGAGAAATCTCATTGTTTGAAATAAATCCATGATTGTGATTTCACAAATTTAGTCTTAGCATTAAATTTCCTTTGCAATTTTGCTGACTAAAATGTGAAGTACTTATTTTTCTTTACCATGATGCCGGGCAATACAACAGATTTTTTTAATGTCTATTTTTTATCGCATATACTGGTTAACATTGTATGTGATGGTCATTTGAATTTAGGTGCAGGCATTCATCATAATAATTTCCGCTTGCACCAACTAATTGAGGTGTAGGAATGTTTTTGGATGTGTTACTACAGGTGTGTTTGTTTCACCTTGATTACGGATCAGTATGAGCACATATGCATTGTAGCTTATAAAATATTGTGACTATTGAAATTGGATACAGTACAGGACTTGCGTTAGATGAGGGGAAATGTTACATGAATGTATATGTTAAATACTTCAAATTTGGGACGGACATTGTCTCGTGCAATTTCCACATCATGTTACATTGCATTAATCCCAATGATGTTGCATATGTTTTTGATGTGAGAATTTTCAAAATGTATTTAAACACACCTCTATAGTGACTTTTTGATTTTTGATTTGATATCCTTTTATGTGCAAGTGTTCATTGTGTTAAGGCAGCTTGCACCAAATTGATACATACAATGTGATAATACAGGTATGTTTCATAAAATTTCTTAAACATCAACATAACTGACATATGCATTGCACATTGATATGCTATTGCTTGTATGAGAGACTTAAAAATGCAAGAGTTCAGTGCAAATGTTAACAGAAAGGTAACAGGTAAAAGTGGAGCTTGGCTTAGATTCCGTCCACAACTGTGTTTATTTTGTTCATCGTCAAGCAGCAATAGCAGGACTTGGAAGTTCGGGTCCATGGTGGAAAAGAACGTGTGAAAGTGAGAAAAGGTGAGCTTCTGCCTTATATCTGTTACAATCGCCAACTCAGGTGTGGAGGTTTTACCACCATAGTCACATAATTGGCGGGTAGGCACATTGTGATTGGCCTGGTGGACAAACTGGCAGTCCTCCCTCCAACAGCTGCTTTTGCCTATATTTTGATGGCGTGTCAATGTGGTACCAATGAGTATTTGTATCATCATATCGTCTTCACAGAGAACTTAAAAGTATGTGAAGAAACTTAGGTACTCCTACATGGTTTGAATATTTGTATCGTTGTCACAGAACTTAAATGTATGTCAAGAAACTTAGGTACTCCTACATGGTTTGTAAGACTTAGCTGTGCTGAATATGCGTGGGACGATTTACCTGAATTTCTACGAGAAGGACATTCCAAATGTTACAAACATTGAATTGAAGACAGCTGGAGAACTCTGTTCCTTGGATCCTGTAAATGTCTGCAGGTATTTTAACCATAAGTTTCAAGCTATGATGTCATTTATGTGCAGTAAAGATATTCCACCTCTTGGAGAGGTAACAGATTTCGTTTGGATAAAGTAGTACCAAGCCAGAGGTGCTCCCATTGTACACATGCTATTATGGATCAAGAATGCTCCAAAATTTGGAACTGATACTGATGAAAGTGTTTTATCTTTTATCAAACAGTATGCTACCTGTGCAATTCCAAGAGCACAAGAGCAGGAGAAGAAAAAAGCTTGAGACAACAAGTTTTACGGTTTCAAAGTCATGGATGTGGAAAATGCTGTTGATGAAACTACAAGTTTAAACGGAAATTTTATATAAAATGTCGTTTTGGATTCCCACGTTCAATAATTTCTTAAAGGAAGAGTAAATAGTGTTATGTCAGCAGTAAGGCATACAACAACTCAGAAATCTCTGAAGAATACATATAACTTAAAAAGAACTGCAGATTCAAAGTATATTAATTACTACAATCCAGTGATTTTGAAAATGTGGAATAATGTGGATAATTCAATTGAAACCGGTCCTAGGTTGCTTTTTTCCTGTCCAGGGAAGACCTGGCCTGGCAGTTCGGGCTGGACTGTTTCCATTGGGTGCAGGGTCAAGACTAATTTGCATAGGGCTGGGTCCGAACTAGAATGGCATTATGAGTAAAAAAAATGGATGGATTTAGGCCCAGATGTCTGTACTGGGGTAAATGGATGACATCGTTCTGCATTCTGTCCATCAATTGTTCTTTTTGCTTTTTTCCGGTCCTTGGGCATCACGTATCTGGACCAGCTCCTTCTGGCCGCTGCCATTAAGATGTTACCTTGGTATTTCTGGGTCAGAGTAGTTGTGCTTAACATCCATTCCAGTAATACTGGGGATCCCAAGACAGAGCCACTATGGCCAGCTCGGTGAGATTGCTCTTATCTAACCATCACATTGGCCACTGCAGTTGTGCCGTGGCATAATATCACTCGTAATTTGGGGCTTCTAAACTGCCATCCGATAATGGCAGGTATGATTTACGAAGAGCTTCCCTGGCCCTTGAGTTCCCCCATATCAGGGAAACTAGAAAGGATTCCAGCTCCTTGAAAAGTTTCCCGGGCAGGTGGTAGTGAAGTGTGTAGAAGAAGTACTAAAGGCGCGATAGGACCAGCATTTTAGAGATGGCCACCCTTTAAATGGAAGATAAGGAGAGGCCCAGCCAGAACGGGAGAGTCGGGCATGCTCTAGTTAGGGCCCGACCTAGATTGCTGTCAATAGTATCTGCGCCCAGATGGTAGACCTGGACCCCCAGGTATTTAAAAGTGTCAAATGCCCATGCCAATGGTGTGTCTGGTGCCGCCGTCTCTGTGCCGGCGACATGGGTGTCATCGGAAACACCACCGATTTAGACCAGTTGACTCGGAGTCCGGAGACCCGTGCATGTTCATCTAAGAGGACCATAATTAACTGTAGTACCTCAGTCCGGCCTCGCAGACAGATGAACGCGTCATCCGCATATAGCGACACTTTGTGCCAACGGCGATTGACGTGTAGGCCACAGTCTATTACCCATTGCCACAGTCTGCATGCCAATGGCTCCATAGCCAAGGCAAAGAGAATCGGTGACAGGGGGCAACCTTGGCGTGTACCTCGCGCTATCAGGAAAAGCAGAGAGAAGGTGCAACCCGTCTTCACCCTAGCTTGCGGCTCGCAATACAGCAGTCGTATCCACCATATGAAGTTGGGGCCGATGCTGAACCCTGTCAACACCTCTATCAAATAATCCCAGCTCAAAGTGTTGAATGCCTTCTCGATGTCTAAGGATACTATCCAGGATATCTCCGCCTCACCCCTTGCCCACCCCAATAATGCAAACATACGGTGTAGATTCAGGCCACTGTTTCGCCCTGGTATGAAGCCATTCGGAACCTCGTGGACCAAGAGGGGGACTGCTGCGATTAACCTATTCGCCAGTAATTTCCCAAGGATCTTTTAATCGATGTTCAACATCAACAAAGGGCGATATGAGGCCTGGCTTCGTTAGGATCACTAGCGTTACCTCCTTTAGAGTGGGCGACAGCGCGCCCTTCTCAAAGGCCTTGGCATACACATTGGCTAACCTAGGTGTTAGTTGTGCGGAGTAGGTGGAATAAAACTCCAAAGGCCAGCTGTCTGTCCCTGGCGTCTTGCCAGTCGCCAGCTGTCCGATGGTATCCATGATCTCATCCACCGCGATGGGGTCTTCTAGGGAATCGTAGTGTGCTGATGTAATCTGAGGGAGTTGTACCTCCGTAAGAAAGTCCTGAATGGAAATAGGTTCATGCATGGCTGGGGCCACATACAGCACTGTATAATATTCATAAAATGACTGATTAATGACTTTCTGCATGTTCACAAGAGTCCCGACAGAGGTGTGAATGGCTGTGATGGGGGGTAGGTAAGTATTGGATCTCAGTAGCCATGCAAGTAGCTTGCCTGTCTTGCCTCCTTGTGTCTGCACACCAGATATGTCTTGTAGTCTAGTGCGCAAAGGTTGTCCATTGCGCTCTTGTCTGCCAGGCGGGAGTGGGCTGAGAAGGGCCAACCCGGGGTTCAGTGGAAATGTGTTGCTCTCATCTCTGTATTTCTGACTCATGAGTGTGGAGCGCAGCGGGCAGTGGCTTTCGGGCGCTGTATGTTGGTTTGATGGTGTATCCATGAAGAACAGCCTTAAAGGCGTCCCATTCCACCCCGGCGGATGATGCAGTACCTGCATTCATTGAGAAATATGAATCAATGGAGGCAGAAAGGGTGGCACAGTAGGATGAGTCAGCGAGCGCGCCAAAGGAAATCTTATTAACCACAGAAAACTAAGTTGCAAAAGTCCAGATAAGAGGGAATTTTTTGATTTAGCACTTCTGCAACTGTTCAAGCCTTGGCATAGTGAAACAGAGTTACTTGTAGATTTCGACTGCTATGAAGATTCTTTTAATGCAAGTAAAGATAGTATTCAGTGCACACTTTTCCCTATATATCTACAAATGTTAAATGATGAGATTGAACAAGAGTACAAGAACTATTGCAGCTGAAATAGCTAGAGAAAGTTCTCAAGATAGTCAACGTTCTGGTCCACTAAGTCAAGATCCACTGGGACAACCAATTATCTAATATGAAGCTGCAATAGCCATTAATGAGGTAGAAACTGCAATGCAACAAGCACAATAGGATATTATTCAGTTGGAAAAGTTAGAAGAGCAACTAAATATTGAACTGAAAGAAATATATCTACAAGTGAAAGAAAAGATACAACACGGTTTGCTACATGAAAAAAAAGAAAGCCAATGTTCATTATTTAAACCTATTCTAATGTAGATCAGCGGTCAAGCTGGAACATGAAAACGTTTCTTAATTAAAGTTCTGACCAGTTATCTACACAAAACTACATAATCACATTTATTTTGTGTTGTAACAGCTCCAACTGGATTAGCAGCACACAACATTAAAGGGATTACTTTACATTGATTACTTATGCTACCAGTAGAACATGATAATAAATTGAAATGTTAGAAGCTATCTGGAGAAGCTTGATATCAAGTCTCAAGAGTACTGAAGAAAATTAAACTTATAAGGATGAGGTGAGCATGGTCTCAAACTTAATGTTTACCTTTGTACATTTAAGAATGCAACAGATTTTAAAAACAAATTACGATGTTCTGTTTAGAGGAAAATATTTCATTGGGTTCGGAGATCTACTACAACTTACTCCTGTAAAAGGACAACCTGCTTTTAAAAACTTGTCCAGGAAGATACTAGGAAATCTTTGGGAAGTATTGAAAATGTGAACATTTGGTTACATTTTGAATATAAAGAACTTGTTAAGAATCTGCGACAAGCAAGTGATGAAGATTACAGAAATATTCTTCAAGACATAAGAATTGGTGTTTTGACGAAACAAGGTACATGCTAAAATGGATTCTTTGGAAAAGCCTGTATCTAAAACTGCATCACTGTGTCTGGTGAAGTTAAGTGGAATCTGAGAACAGCAAAAAAAGGGAATCTGCAAATGTTATATAATTCTAAATGAAAGTTGAGTTCCTAAAAATATGATTTCTGTAATATATTATCATAAATAACAGGTTTTCTTCTTCTTTATTGTAGGTATTGTTGAAGTTTGAAAATAATTTTAATGCTGTTTAGGAGAATACTACTCTAAAATACTTCTACTGAGTAATGTATTTAAATTACTAAAAGGTAAGAATACATAATATAATATGCAGGATACTGTGAAAAAATGTTTAAAGTTTAATTATATGTTATTTATTTCTAATATAAATAATGTTGATCCTTTAGACTACTTGTAAGTGATCATTTTGTTGCTCATGTAATCAGGCAGACAGTCATCCTTTCACGTAGACACTACCCATGCACTTATCCAATCTCTGAAGCACAAGTCTTGCACTAATAGGAAAACACAGTCATTACCCTTGCATTCTTTCTTTCACACAGTACTACTCTTGCATTCAGCCATTCACTCAGGTAGTACCCTTGCACTCATCCATTCACTCAGGCCCTACTCCTGTACTCATGTAATCACCCGGGCACTACCCATGCACTCATACAATCACTTCGGCACTACCCATGCAGTTATGCAATCACTCAGCCACTACTCTTGCACTCAACCTTTTACTCAGGCACTACCGATGCGCTCAACCATTCACTCCAGCACTACCCATACACTCATCCAATCAGCCAGGCATTATCCTTGCATCCATACTTTCATTCAGGTACTTCTCATGTACTAATACAATCACCAAGGCACTATCCCGACACTCATACAATCACCCAGGTGCTACCTACATACTTATACAAAGGTTCAGGCAATACTCCTGCACTTAAGCATTCACACAGGCACTACCTATGCACTCATCCATTCCCTCAAGGACTACCCATGCACTTATCCAATGATCTAGGCATTGGCCTTGCACCCATGCATTTACTCGGGTACTTCCCATGCACTCATCCATTCACCCAGGCACTACCCCTGCACTCATGCAATCATCAAGGCACTAAGCATGGGCTGAGAATTCGTTCCGCTCACGGAATTTGTGGATTTTCCGTGATTTCCCGATCCGCGAATCGCGTGAAATCTCAGTAAAATTCGCGAATCAGCGGGGACGAATTTTCAGCCAAGCACTTACAGGGTTGCAGCAGCAGGTGCAAAAGTTGAAGGTCATTTTTTGTAACCTTTTACAAAAGGGTTACAAAGAAATTAACTTCAACTTTGGGCACCTGCTGCTATAAGCCTGTAAGTGCTTCCTGGCGCCTCGTTGCCTACTTGCAACAATTCTCTGACCCTGCTCTGACCCTTGAAGCAGGGTCACAGAATAGTTACAAGTAGGCAATGAGGCACCTGTCACGAAAATTAAACCTCAACAGGAAGCACTGACAGATATAAAAACAAGCATTTGCAATGCAATAGGTCTCGCATTAGGAAAGTTTGAGCTATTGGTCTTGCAAATGACAATTTTTTTAATTTATGTGTTGGTTTTGAAAATAGCCAAATTAATAACTTTGTCATTTATGTTATGTTATGTTATGTTATTTTATATGGTCTCTTTTATAGCGCACGGCTACTCCAAGGAGTGTCCCGGCGCTTTGGCAAAGAGAACTGGAAAAAAGTACACAACACAGCAACTCACCGAGGGCCGAAAGAATATTATTGGGAGAAAAGCCAGGTCTTCAACAATGCCAATAGTTATAACTTTCACAAATGTGACACCTATAGCATTTGTAATGCAACATGTTTTGTATTTACGTGACTTAGATGTATTGATATTACAAATTACAATGGCTTTTAATTTTTTTAAATGATTAATACTTAAGTAAAAGTGATTTTAATTTATAATGGCAATAGCTTAAACTTTTGTAAATAACTTTTGTGAAGATTATGATCAGTGTATTTTATTGTGACAAAAATCCAAGAACAGAAGTGAAATACTAACATATTTTTGTGATATTGGTAATAAAGCTTGAAACATTGAGAGAACATATTTGAACCAGTTGTTGTTGAATGGTTGCGCAGATTGATGCTGGGGTGGCGCTGAGTGGTGCTGTGGTGGTGCTGAGTGGTGCTGTGGTGATGCTGAGTGGTGGTGCTGAGTGATACTGGGATGGTGTTGAGTGATGCTGGGGTGGTGCTGAGTGGTGCTGTGGTGGTGCTGAGTGATGCTGTGGTGGTACTGAGTGATGCTGTGGTGGGGCTGAGTGGTGCTGAGTGGTGCTGT
Source organism: Lissotriton vulgaris (assembly GCF_964263255.1). Lineage (NCBI taxonomy): Eukaryota > Metazoa > Chordata > Amphibia > Caudata > Salamandridae > Lissotriton > Lissotriton vulgaris. The sequence goes on along the minus strand of NC_141699.1, from coordinate 245,173,073 downwards.
GGTGATGCTGAGTGATAATGTGGTGGCGCTGAGTGAAGCTGTGGTGGTGCTGAGTGATGCTGTGGTGGCGCTGAGTGGTGCTGTGGTGGTGCTGAGTGGTGCTGTGGTGGAGCTGAGTGGTGCTGTGGTGGTGCTGAGTGATGCTGTGGTGGTGCTGTGGTGGTGCTGAGTGATGCTGTGGTGGTGCTGAGTGATGCTGTGGTGGTGCTAAGTGGTGCTGTGGTTGTGCTGAGTGATGCTGTGGTGGTGCTGAGTGGTGCTGTGGTGGTACTGAGTGGTGCTGTGGTGGTGCTGAGTGATAATGTGGTGGTGCTGAGGGATACTGGGGTAGCGCTGAGTGATGATGTGGTGATGCAGAGGGCGGAAAGGCACAAAAAGCAGTTTAACAAAGGGCAGAAGGGCAGAAAAACAAGGGAAAAATGAGTCTAACAGAGGGCAGAAGGGCACAAAAAACGAGTCTAACAGGGGGCAGAAAGGCACAAAAACGAGTCTAACAGAGGGCAGAAGGTTACAGAAAACGAGTCTAACAGAGGGGAGAAGGGCACAAAAACAAGGGAATAACAGAGGGCAGAAGGGCACAAAAAACGAGTCTAACAGGGGGCAGAAGGGCAGAAAAACAAGGGAAAACCAAGTCTAACAGATGGCAGAAGGGCAGAAAAACAAGGGAAAAACGAGTCTAACAGAGGGCAGAAGGGCACAAAAAAATGAGTCTAACAGGGGGCAGAATGAATCCCGCCCTGCGTGTTTGTCCACCTAGATGCCACCGTTTTGTGCAATACCTCTACTCAACTGGAGTACTTTCTACTGTCTAATCAGTAAGTGTTCCCTCGTTGGCTAAATGTATAGGGCAGATTTACAATAACTGGCGCATCCCCAGGGAAGCGCCAGTTATTGTGCGCCGTAGCTCCGCCGGCCATGGTCCGCCGCATTTACAATGCGGCGCACCATGAGGGAAAAACGGCACAAATGCGTGACGCATCTGTGCCGTAAAAGCAGCGCAATTCTGGAGCTGCGTCGCAAGCGCGACGCAGCTCCAGCAATGCCCGGAGGGCCTTATCTCCCCAATGCTGCGTCAAGCCTTGCGCCTGCTTCAAGCAGGCGCAGGGTTTTGACACAGAATTTGCCTAAAAGTGACTGAGTGAAATCTTGTAGATTTCACTCAGCCACTTTTAGGAGGCGTTCCTGCGCAGGAACGCCCTCCCCTGCGCCGGAACGCCTCCTGATGGCACAGGGCTTTACAACGTGACGCATCTCTCAGCATTGATGGACGCAGCTCCAGCAATGCTCTGGGGGGCCCTATCTCCCCAATGCTGCGTCAAGCCTTGCACCTGCTTCAAGCAGGCGCAGGGTTTTGACGCAGCATTGGCCTAAAAGTGACTAAGTGAAATCTTGTAGATTTAACTCAGCCATTTTTTGGAGGCGTTCCTGCGCAGGAACGCCCTCCCCTGCGCTGGAACGCCTCCTGATGGCGCAGGGCTTTACAACGTGATGCATCTCTCAGATGCGTAATGTTGTTAATACCCAGCACCATGGCTCATCTTTTGTGCTGCCGCTGCGTCACAAAAGTGACGAAACTGCGGCGCAAAAGAGGCGCAAGCGGCTTGTAAATCTGGCCCATAGTGCTTTTACTACACTGTAGCTGCGTAAAGGGCCAGAAGATGTGTCTCCAGTGACCATGTGTGCCTGTGCCTGTGTTACAGGCACACATGGTCACTGGAGACACGTCTTCTGGCCCTTTACGCAGCTTCAGTGTAGTAAAAGCACTATACATTACCCAATGAGGGTGCACTTACTGGATTAGCCAGTAGAAAGTACTCCAGGGCAAATTGCAAAATAATCTGCAGTTTCGCTGGAAAATTTGCTAATTTGCGGATTTTTTTTGCGATTTCGCAGGGAAATCTGAGAATTCGCGGAACGCGAATTCGCAAATTTCGCCCATGCTTACGAGGCACTACCCATAGACTCATGCCATGACTTAGGCACTACTCTTGCACTAAACCATTCACTTAGGTACTACTCATGCACTCATCCAATGACCCAGGCATTACTCTTGTAGTCATCATTTTACTCAGGCAGTACCAATGCACTAATCTAAGCACCCAGTCATTACCATTGTACTCATGAAGTCACTCCAGTGCTATCCATGCACTCATCCAATCACCCAGGCAGTACCACTGCACTTATGCAATCACCCAGGCAGTGCCCATGCACTCACACAATTACTCAGGCACTACTGTTGCACTCAAGCATTCACTCAGGCACTACCTATGCACTCATCCAATGACCCAGGCATTTCCTTTGGACCCATGCTTCCACTCAAGTACTTCCAATGCACTCATCCAATCACCCCCACAGTATTCTGTCACTCATGTAATCACCCAGGCACTACTCATGCAGTCATGCAATCACTTAGGCATTACTCTTGCACTCAACCATTCACTCAGGCATTACCTATTTTCTCAGCCACTTCCTCAAGGACTACCCATGCACTCATACAATGACTCATGCACTGCCCATGCAATCATCCAATGACCCTGGCATTACTCTTGCTGTCATCCTTGCAGTCAGGCAGTACCGATGCACTGATCAAAGCATCCAGTCATTACCCTTGCACTCACAAAGTCACTCAGGCACTACCCATTCACTCATCCATTCCCTCAAGGACTACCCATGCACTTATCCAGTGTCTCAAATATTAGCCTTGTACGCATACTTTCACTTAGGTAGTTCCCATGCACTCATAGAATCACCCAAGTGCTACCCCTACAGTAATTCAATCAGCAAGGCACAACTCATGTACTTATGTAATCATTTTGGTACTACTGTTCCAGTCAACAATTCACTCAAGCATTACACATGCACTCATTTATCCACTCAGACAATAAACATGCAGTCATCCAATGACCCACGGATTATCTCTGCATTCAGGCACTACCCATGCACTCTTCCAATCACCCAGGCAGAACCCCTGAACTCATGTAATCACTCGGGCACTGCTCATGCAGTAATGTGATCACTCAGTCACTACTCTTGCACCACTCAACCCTTCACTCAGGCACTATCCATGCACTCATCCAATGACCCAGACATTACCCTTGCACCCATCCTTCCACTGAGGCGCTACCTATACACACATGGAATCACCCAGGCACTACTTCTCCAGTTATGCAATCACCCAGGCACTACCCAAGCACTTATCCATTCGCTGACGCTCAAGTCTTGCACTAATAGGAAAACACAGTCATTATCCTTGCATTCTTTCTTTTACACAGGCACTACCCATGCAATCATCCAATCACCCAGGCACAACCCCTGCACTCATGCAATCACCCAGGCACTATCCATTCACTCATGCAATCACTCAGACACCATAGTTGCACTCATCCATTCCCTCAAACACTACCCTTGCACTCATTCATTCACTCAGGCACTACCCATGTACTCCACCAATCACCCAGACAGTACTTGTGCATTCATGTAATCACACAGGGGCTATCCATGAACTCATGCAATCACTCAGGTACTACAGTTGCACTCATACATTCCCTCAAACACTACCCATGCACTCATCCATTCACTCAAGCAGTATACATGCACTCATCTATTCACTCAGGCACTACCCATGCAGTCATCCAATGACCCGGGGATTACTCTTGCAGTCATTCTTTTACTCAGGCACTACCCACACACTGATCTAACTACCCAGTTATTACCTTTGTATTCAGGTACTACCCATGCACTCTTCCAATCACCCGGGCAGAACTCCTGCACTTATGTGATCACTCAAACACTGCCCATGCAGCCATACATTCACTCAGGCACTAGGTATGCACACATCCAATGACCTAGGCATTACCCTTGCATATATCCTTCCACTCAGGCACTTCCTATACACTCATGGAATCACCCAGGCACTGCTTTTCCAGTTATGTAATCACCCAGGCACTACCCATGCACTTATCCATTCTGTGAAGTCTTGCACTAATGGGAAAACACATTCTTTCTTTCAAACAGGCACTACCCATGCACTCATCCAATGACCCAGGCACTACCCCTGCACTCATGCAATCATTCTGGCACTACTGTTGCACTCATCCATTCCCTCAAACACTACCCATGCACTCATCCATTCACTCAGGCACTACCCATGCACTCCTTCAACCACCCAGGAACTACTCATGCAATCACCCAGGCAATCCCTCAGGCACTAATGTTGCACTCATTCACCCCTCAAACACTATACATACACTCATCCATTCACTCAGGCACTACCCATGCACTACCCATGTACTCCTTCAATCACCCAAGCAGTACGCCTGCACTCAAGCAATTACCCACGCACTATTCATGAACTCATGCAATCACTCAGGCACCACTGTTGCACTCATCCATTCCCTGAAACACTACCCATGAACTCACCCATTCACTCAGGCACTACCCATGCACATCTCCAATCACCCAGGCAGTACCCCTACACTCATGCAATCACCCAGGCACTATCCATGCACTCACACAATCACTCATGGTCTACTTTAGCACTTATCCATTCCCTCAAATACTACCCATGCACTCATCTATTCACTCAGGTACTACCCATGCACTCCTTCACTCACCGGGCACTACTCCTGCATACATGGAATCACCCAGCCACTATCCATGCACTGATGCAATCACTCAGGCAATATGGTTACACTGGTCCATTCCCTCAAACACTACCCATGCACTCATCCATTTACTCAGGAACCACCCATGCACTCTTCCAATCACTCAGGCAGTCCCACTGCACTCATGCAATCACCCAGGCACTACTGTTGCACTCATACATTCCCTGAAACACTACCCATGCACTCATCCACTCACTCAGGCACTACACATGCAGTACTCCAATCACCCAGGCACTACTCCTGCACTCATGCAATCATCCAGGCACTACCCATGCACTCATGCAATCACTCGGGCACTACTGTTGCACTCATCCATTCCCTCAAACACTACCCATACACTCATCCATTCACCTAGGCACTAACCATGCACTCCTCTAATAACCCAGGCAGTACCCCTGTGTCATGAACACTGGAAACCCTTACCATGGTATGCCTTCCTGAAATATGTGGTATAATTTAATAACAATTACAAATGTTCAATTGGTAAAGCAGGAATCATTGGTTAATATATGTGTTAGTAGGTATTATATATGTATGATTAATAACATTGCAGACATGTGCCTTGAACTGCCTTGTCTTTTAAGTAGACAAGTCGAGTCCTTGATGGCATAAGGAATAAAACTGACAAGAGGACAATTAAGGCAGAAAAGACATCAGTTGCCCCAGGAAATGCTCAATAAACTGACAAGCCTTAGCATTGCACGCGCTAACCGCTAACCAACTGAAACACATTAGCATTCACGTGTTAACCGCTAAACGTGAAGCATGAGTCCACAAGGAAAAACAGGAGTTGTGGAAAGGTATTTAAACCGCTTGCGTGCGGAGATCTGTGGTTGGTCTCATCAGTCTCTGAGCGCTTATCTACTTCTCCGAATTCCTGCTGCAAGGACATTCCCTTTTCCTTGCTGAAACATTTCTCGACTCCCTTCTCTCCGTGTCTACCGGCTCTCCCCCGGATGTTCTTCGCATCGTCCTTCCACTTCCGGTGCACCAGCTGGACTTGAAAAAGAAACAACAAAACACGGATAAGTGAAAATAGCTCGCAAGCCCTTGTCGAGTCATTAAGAAAAAACGATTGGTGAGTCAATCAAGACATTTAGCATTGTGACACGAGTTTCCTGATTTTTAAAAGTGAAAACTTCTTATTTCATTTTAGCGTTGAACTTGGTAATAGCCCGAAGAAGCATTCCTGAAGAAACCTCAAAAAGGGGTGTATATGTACCAAAAGCCAAGATATTACAAAGACTTATAACTGTGTTAATATTTATTTATTTATTTATTATTTATGGACCAAGTATTGTTTTGTGACATTCAATCAATCAATCAAACATTTGTAGAGCGCACTACATACCCGTGAGGGTATCAAGGTGCTGGCGGGGGGAGGGGGAGGGGGCAGCTACTGATCAAAAAGCCAGGTCTTGAGAAGTCTTCTGAAGGCCATCAGGTCCTCGGTCTGCCGTAGGTGGGTGGGGAAGGTGTAGCAGGTTTTGGCGGTGAGGTAGAAGGATCTGCCGCTGGCGGTGGTTTTCCTGATGCGTGGAACTGTGGTGAGGGCGAGGTTGGCTGAGCAGAGGCTGCGAGTGGGGGTGTAGAAGCAGAGTCGACCGTTGAGGTATGCTGGTCCGGCATTGTGTAGGGCTTTGTGTGCATGGATGAGGAGTTTGAAGGTGATCCTCTTGCTAACGGGGAGCCAATGCATGTCTCTCAGGTGGGGTGTGATGTGGCTGCGTCGGGGTACGTCGAGGACCAGTCGTGCTGAGGCGTTCTGGGTGCGTTGCAGCAGTCTCAGGAGCGTGGTTGTTGTTCCTGCGTAGAGGCCATTCCCATAGTCCAGTCTACTGGTGACGAGGGCCTGGGTGACGGTTTTTCTCATGTCGGGGGGATCCACTTGAAGATCCTGCGGAGCATTCTGAGGGTGTTGAAGCAGGAGGCGGAGACGGTGTTGACTTGCTTGGTCATGGAGAGGGCGGAGTCGAGGATGACCCCCAGGTTGCGTACGTGGTCGGTGGGTTCTGGGGCTGTTCCTAGCGATGTTGGCCACCAGGAGTCGTCCCAGACTGAGGGGGCGGAGCCGAGGATGAGGACCTCCGTCTTGTATGAATTCAGCTTCAACCTGCTGTCCTTCATCCATTCGGCGATGGCCTTCATTCCTCCCTCGAGGTTGGCTTTGGCGGTGTGGGGGTCTTTGGTGATAGAGAGGATCAGCTGGGTGTCATCGGCGTAGGAGATGATGTTGAGGCTACGTTGTCGGGCGACGTGGGCGAGTGTTGCCATGTAGATATTGAACAGCGTCGGGCTGAGGGATGATCCCTGTGGAATGCCGCAGATGAGCTCGGTGGTCTTGGAGCGGAAGGGTGGGAGGCGGACACTCTGGGTTCTGCCAGAGAGGAAGGATGTGGTCCAGGCCAGGGCCTTCTCTTGGATTCCGGCATTGTGGAGGCGTGCTTTTAGGGTGCGGTGGCAGACCGTGTCAAAAGCGGCTGACAGGTCCAGAAGGATGAGGGCAGCTGTTTCTCCTTTGTCCATAAGGATCTTGATGTTGTCGGTGGCGACGATGAGGGCCGTCTCAGTGCTGTGGTTGCTGCAGAAGCCGGACTGGGATGGGTCCAGGATGTTGTTGTCTTCGAGGTAGTGGGTCAGCTGTCTGTTGATGATCTTCTCTGTGAATTTCGCCGGGAAAGGGAGCAGGGAGATGGGCCGGAAGTTCTTGAGGTCCTTGGGGTCTGCCTTGGGTTTCTTCAGTAGGGTGTTGATCTCTGCGTACTTCCAGCTCTCCGGGAAGGTTGCTGTCTCAAAGGAGATGTTGATTGTTTTCCGGAGATGGGGTGCTATGGCTGTGCTGGCTTTGTTGAAAACGTGGTGTGGGCCTGGGTCAGATGGGGATCCGGAGTGGATGGAGTTCATGGTCTTGATGGTGTCGTCGTTGCTGACATTGGATCAGGTGGTCAGGTGACTGGTGCGGGCGGTGTTCTCGGTGGGGGATGTGGGGGTGGCAGTGTTGAAGCTGTTGTGGATGTCGATGATCTTGCGGTGAAAGAAGGTGGCCAGTGAGTCGAACAGGTCTTGCGATGGGGATTGTTGTTGGTGTTGGAGCTGGGGTTAGAGAGTTCTTTCACGATGTTGAAGAGCTCTTTGCTGTTGTGTGATTTGCTGTCTAGGCGGTCCTTCAAGGCGGTCCTGATGAGTTGGTGTTGTCTGCGGGTGGCGTTCTTGTGGGCTGAGTAGCTGTCTGCTGTTCGGTCGCGGAGCCAGCTCTTCTCCAGCTTCCGACAGGTGCGCTTGGAGGTCCAGAGATCTTCGGTGAACAATGTGGCTTTCTTGTTAGTGTGATTGGTGGCAGGGGTCCTGAGAGGGGCGAGGGTGTCGGCGCCGTTGTGATCCACTGTTTGAAGTTGATGGCGGCGGTGTCGGGGTCGGTGGGGTCGGCGTGTGGTCCTAAGGCGAGGGTGGTGGTCAGTTGGTCCTCGGTGACCTTGCCTCAGCAGTGGCGTGGCATATGTTGGGTGCGGTGGTGTGTCGTGGGTTTCCTGAAAGTGAAGTGGATGAATCTGTGGTCGGTCCAGTGGGGTTCAGTGGTGCAGTTGAAGGAGACGTGGGGACTTGTGGAGAAGATAGGGTCCAGTGTGTGTCCAGCGGCATGGGTGGGTGTAGTCACGAGCTGTTTGAGTCCGAGGTTGGCGAGGTTGTTGATCAGGGCGGTGGAGTTGGCGTTGTTGTTGTTCTCGAGGTAGAAGTTCAGGTCCCCGAGGAGGATGTAGTCCATGGAGGCGAAGGCGTGGGTGCTGATGAGGTCGGCGATGGTGTCGCTGAACTGTGGTCGGGGTCCGGGTGGTCTGTAAAAGAGTGTACCTCTGAGGGTGGTGTTGGGGTCGGTGTGGATCTGGAAGTGCATGTGCTCAGCGGTGGTGAGGGTGTCGTCGGTGTTGGTCGAGACTCAGAGGGTGTTCTTGTGGATGATGGCAATTCCCCCTCCCACTCCGTTGGTGCGGTCTCTGCGGGAGATCTAGTACCCTTCTGGGATGGCTATGGCAATGTCTGGTGCTGAGGTGGTGTTCAATGATTCAGAAAAGGGGGTGGTGTTGGACAGAGTATCTGAATTAAACAGAACACTCGTACCCAGTCAAAAGATCAGGGCTTGATCCATCACCTGTTTTAGCTCACTGCACCATCCCAGCTCAGAACCTGGCTACATGCAAATTAGTCTGTCCCTGGCCCAGTGCATCATGGGAACAGGGCAGACCAAACTACCAAGCCAATTCTTACACTGGAAAGGAAACAAGCTTCCGGGGACTGGTTTCTGGCATTACAGCCGTCTTCGGCCCGGCTTGCTTGAATCCTGATGGTGCAGTGAGCAAGGGACTCATGTCTGAGCATACCCTTCCACGCTAATGGTGGACAAAACGATTCAGAAAAGGGGGTGGTGATGGACAGAGTATCTGAATTAAACAGAACACTCGTACCCAGTCAAAAGATCAGGGCTTGATCCATCACCGTTTTTTAGCTCACTGCACCATCCCAGCTCAGAACCTGGCTACATGCAAATTAGTCTGTCCCTGGCCAAGTGCATCATGGGAACAGGGCAGACCAAACTACCAAGCCAATTCTTATACTGGAAAGGAAACAAGCTTCCGGGGACTGGTTTCTGGCATTACAGCCGTCTTCGGCCCGGCGTGCTTGAATCCTGATGGTGCAGTGAGCAAGGGACTCATGTCTGAGCATACCCTTCCACGCTAATGGTGGACAAAACGATTCAGAAAAGGGGGTGGTGATGGACAGAGTGTCTGAATTAAACAGAACACTCGTACCCAGTCAAAAGATCAGGGCTTGATCCATCACCGTTTTTTAGCTCACTGCACCATCACAGCTCAGAACCTGGCTACATGCAAATTAGTCTGTCCCTGGCCCGGTGCATCATGGGAACAGGGCAGACCAAACTACCAAGCCAATTCTTATACTGGAAAGAAAACAAGCTTCCGGGTACCGGTTTCTGGCATTACAGCCGTCTTCGACCCGGCTTGCTTGAATCCTGATGGTGCAGTGAGCAAGGGACTCATGTCTGAGCATACCCTTCCACGCTAATGGTGGACAAAACGATTCAGAAAAGGGGGTGGTGATGGACAGAGTATCTGAATTAAACAGAACACTCGTACCCAGTAAAAAGATCAGGGCTTGATCCATCACCGTTTTTTAGCTCACTGCACCATCCCAGCTCAGAACCTGGCTACATGCAAATTAGTCTGTCCCTGGCCCAGTGCATCATGGGAACAGGGCAGACCAAACTACCAAGCCAATTCTTACACTGGAAAGGAAACAAGCTTCCGGGGACCGGTTTCTGGCATTACAGCCGTCTTCGGCCCGGCTTGCTTGAATCCTGATGGTGCAGTGAGCAAGGGACTCATGTCTGAGCATACCCTTCCACGCTAATGGTGGACAAAACGATTCAGAAAAGGGGGTGGTGTTGGACAGAGTATCTGAATTAAACAGAACACTCGTACCCAGTCAAAAGATCAGGGCTTGATCCATCACCGTTTTTTAGCTCACTGCACCATCCCAGCTCAGAACCTGGCTACATGCAAATTAGTCTGTCCCTGGCCCAGTGCATCATGGGAACAGGGCAGACCAAACTACCAAGCCAATTCTTACACTGGAAAGGAAACAAGCTTCCGGGGACTGGTTTCTGGCATTACAGCCGTCTTCGGCCCGGCTTGCTTGAATCCTGATGGTGCAGTGAGCAAGGGACTCATGTCTGAGCATACCCTTCCACGCTAATGGTGGACAAAACGATTCAGAAAAGGGGGTGGTGATGGACAGAGTATCTGAATTAAACAGAACACTCGTACCCAGTCAAAAGATCAGGGCTTGATCCATCACCGTTTTTTAGCTCACTGCACCATCCCAGCTCAGAACCTGGCTACATGCAAATTAGTCTGTCCCTGGCCAAGTGCATCATGGGAACAGGGCAGACCAAACTACCAAGCCAATTCTTATACTGGAAAGGAAACAAGCTTCCGGGGACCGGTTTCTGGCATTACAGCCGTCTTCGGCCCGGCGTGCTTGAATCCTGATGGTGCAGTGAGCAAGGGACTCATGTCTGAGCATACCCTTCCACGCTAATGGTGGACAAAACGATTCAGAAAAGGGGGTGGTGATGGACAGAGTATCTGAATTAAACAGAACACTCGTACCCAGTCAAAAGATCAGGGCTTGATCCATCACCGTTTTTTAGCTCACTGCACCATCACAGCTCAGAACCTGGCTACATGCAAATTAGTCTGTCCCTGGCCCGGTGCATCATGGGAACAGGGCAGACCAAACTACCAAGCCAATTCTTATACTGGAAAGAAAACAAGCTTCCGGGTACCGGTTTCTGGCATTACAGCCGTCTTCGACCCGGCTTGCTTGAATCCTGATGGTGCAGTGAGCAAGGGACTCATGTCTGAGCATACCCTTCCACGCTAATGGTGGACAAAACGATTCAGAAAAGGGGGTGGTGATGGACAGAGTATCTGAATTAAACAGAACACTCGTACCCAGTAAAAAGATCAGGGCTTGATCCATCACCGTTTTTTAGCTCACTGCACCATCCCAGCTCAGAACCTGGCTACATGCAAATTAGTCTGTCCCTGGCCCAGTGCATCATGGGAACAGGGCAGACCAAACTACCAAGCCAATTCTTACACTGGAAAGGAAACAAGCTTCCGGGGACCGGTTTCTGGCATTACAGCGGTCTTCGGCCCGGCTTGCTTGAATCCTGATGGTGCAGTGAGCAAGGGACTCATGTCTGAGCATACCCTTCCACGCTAATGGTGGACAAAACGATTCAGAAAAGGGGGTGGTGATGGACAGAGTATCTGAATTAAACAGAACACTCGTACCCAGTCAAAAGATCAGGGCTTGATCCATCACTGTTTTTTAGCTCACTGCACCATCCCAGCTCAGAACCTGGCTACATGCAAATTAGTCTGTCCCTGGCCAAGTGCATCATGGGAACAGGGCAGACCAAACTACAAAGCCAATTCTTATACTGGAAAGGAAACAAGCTTCCGGGGACCGGTTTCTGGCATTACAGCCGTCTTCGGCCCGGCGTGCTTGAATCCTGATGGTGCAGTGAGCAAAGGACTCATGTCTGAGCATACCCTTCCACGCTAATGGTGGACAAAACGATTCAGAAAAGGGGGTGGTGATGGACAGAGTATCTGAATTAAACAGAACACTCGTACCCAGTCAAAAGATCAGGGCTTGATCCATCACCGTTTTTTAGCTCACTGCACCATCACAGCTCAGAACCTGGCTACATGCAAATTAGTCTGTCCCTGGCCCAGTGCATCATGGGAACAGGGCAGACCAAACTACCAAGCCAATTCTTATACTGGAAAGAAAACAAGCTTCCGGGTACCGGTTTCTGGCATTACAGCTGTCTTCGGCCCGGCTTGCTTGAATCCTGATGGTGCAGTGAGCAAGGGACTCATGTCTGAGCATACCCTTCCACGCTAATGGTGGACAAAACGATTCAGAAAAGGGGGTGGTGATGGACAGAGTATCTGAATTAAACAGAACACTCGTACCCAGTCAAAAGATCAGGGCTTGATCCATCACCGTTTTTTAGCTCACTGCACCATCCCAGCTCAGAACCTGGCTACATGCAAATTAGTCTGTCCCTGGCCAAGTGCATCATGGGAACAGGGCAGACCAAACTACAAAGCCAATTCTTATACTGGAAAGGAAACAAGCTTCCGGGGACCGGTTTCTGGCATTACAGCCGTCTTCGGCCCGGCGTGCTTGAATCCTGATGGTGCAGTGAGCAAAGGACTCATGTCTGAGCATACCCTTCCACGCTAATGGTGGACAAAACGATTCAGAAAAGGGGGTGGTGATGGACAGAGTATCTGAATTAAACAGAACACTCGTACCCAGTCAAAAGATCAGGGCTTGATCCATCACCGTTTTTTAGCTCACTGCACCATCACAGCTCAGAACCTGGCTACATGCAAATTAGTCTGTCCCTGGCCCAGTGCATCATGGGAACAGGGCAGACCAAACTACCAAGCCAATTCTTATACTGGAAAGAAAACAAGCTTCCGGGTACCGGTTTCTGGCATTACAGCTGTCTTCGGCCCGGCTTGCTTGAATCCTGATGGTGCAGTGAGCAAGGGACTCATGTCTGAGCATACCCTTCCACGCTAATGGTGGACAAAACGATTCAGAAAAGGGGGTGGTGATGGACAGAGTATCTGAATTAAACAGAACACTCGTACCCAGTCAAAAGATCAGGGCTTGATCCATCACCGTTTTTTAGCTCACTGCACCATCCCAGCTCAGAACCTGGCTACATGCAAATTAGTCTGTCCCTGGCCCAGTGCATCATGGGAACAGGGCAGACCAAACTACCAAGCCAATTCGTATACTGGAAAGGAACCAAGCTTTGCTTCAGGTGGTGTTCAGCCAGCTCTCCGTCAGGAAGGCGACGTGGTGGTGTTGGTGTCTAGGAGGTCCCAGAGTTCGATGGCGTGCTTACGAGCGGAGCGGGTGTTGAGGAGGATGCATCCGAGGTGATCGGGTTCTCTGGTTGATGGTTTGCCGGGCCGTATGCTGGTGAAGCTGCAATTCCGGCAGGTGAAGGGCCCTTGGGTGCGCTTCAGGGTGGCCCGGTAGCAGGTGTGTTCTCGTTTTGGGTTGAGTGCATGGAGGGTGCTGGAGTCGTAGTGCAGTCTGGTGTTGTAGCGGTTTCGGGGTCTAGGGGTTCTGGCGCTGGGCGCGGTCCAGGCACGGACGGGCAAAGACGGGCTTGCCTTTGGCGTGCCAGCGGCGCAGCTGCGCAGCTGCTGGCATTTGAGGGGGGGAGAGAGGGAGGAGCAGCAGGGAGGCGGGAGCGGGGTGGCGAAACAGCTGGTGAGGGGGCGGGGGCAGCGGCAGGAGCAACTGGGCGCAGAAGGAAAAATGGGGGGGGGGGTGAGGGTAAAATGCCAACAACGGAAATACAGCTGGGATATCAATGCGAACAGAAATAAAAAACAATTACGAGTGAGAACAGAAATAAAGCAGTTTAAGAGCAGGTGCAGGCGCAGGCGAGAGCCTCTGAGCAACCAGGCTCTGAGGGACTCGAACTCACGGCAGCAGCGGGAGCGTGGAGGGAGAGGGCACGGGCACACAGGTGGAGCTGTGCGGCATGGGGAGCGACCTGGCCTGAATAAGTGGTAAAGCAAGCAACCACAAACTTCAGGTGAAGACACATATTTATGAGTAGAAACTTTGTGGAACTGTTGGTAATGAATCAATATTAAGATTGTTGTTACTGTTTTCTTGTTTCACAGAATCACGACAGCTACTTAAGAAATCCATGGAGTGATAATATGAAACAGTTCCTTTGGCTATAGGTATTGCCAATAGAATTAAGATACCGTATCTTTAGAATATTAAGATTGATGTTAATTTTTCTTTGAATAATATTATTGTGTATATCATTGTAGAGATCAGCTGGAAAATCCCTACAATCTGAGACAGCCTCCCTGGTCCAATAGAAAAGGTCATAGGTTGCTGTCCTTGATAAGTCGAGGTACCCATAGACCTGCAACCGAAGGAAGTCTCTTATCTTGTTTTCTCATTCCCATCTCCCTTTCCCCTTGAGATCTTTATGAATACCAGAGTGTTTAGTTACCTCTGTTATTTGTAAGCTCCAGAGGAGACTGGGGTTCAGTCGTCATCAACAAGAGCAAGGAAAACAGGTGAGTGGCTTGCATGGTACCCTGCACTCATGCAATCACCCAGGCACAATCCATTCACTCATGCAATCACTCAGGCACCCCTGTTGTACTAATCTGTTCTCTGAAATACTACCCATGCACTCATCCATTCACTCAGGCAATACCCATGCATTCCTCCATTCACCCAGGCAGTACCCCTACACTTGTACAATCACCCAGGCACTATCCATGCACACATGCAATCACTCAAGCACTACTATTGCACTTATCAATTTCATCAATTTCCTCAAACACTACCCATGCACTCATCCATTCACTCATGTACTACTCATGCACTCCCCCAATCACCCAGGAACTACCCCTGCACTCATGCAATCGCCCAGGCACTATCCATGTACTCATGCAATCACTTGAGCATTATTGTTGCACTCATCCATTCCCTGAAACACTCCCCATGCACTCATCCAATCACTCAGGCACTACTCATGTACTCCTCCAATCACCCAGGATTTACTGCTGCACTCATGCAATCACCCAGGCACTGTCCATGCACTGATGCAATCACGAAGGCACTGCTGTTACACTCATCCATTCCCATAAACTCTACCCATGCACTCATCCACTCAATGAGACACTACTTATACACAATTCTAACAATAATCATACACACATTCATACAAGCAATCATTTGCTTTCCATACAATTTTTCTATTTTTGAACAAGTTTAGGTGGTTCCATTAGAACCTTATTTTTTTTTGGGGGGGACACATTTATATTTAGTTTATATTTTCTGAAAAAGATTTATTTTTTGGGGTGTTTTTCATTTTTTGTAAACAAAAAATAAAAGTAAAAGAGTCCAACTCTGCTGTTTCTGTTCAACGTAGAAACATAGGCAACAAAACAAAAAAAAGAAATTAACATTTGACAGCTATCCCATACACAGAATTGCTAGGCATTTTCGGCAGTGAATGACATCATCCGCCAACTCAGGAAACATAAGTGCTTGTGGAGTGGTCAAAACAACCCCTGCATATGCTGATGGTTGTGTTCCATCATCATTGGCTGCTTCTAGCCTTCTTAAGTGATCCACCTCTCATGCCAGAAAAACAGGATGTATGATGTTGAGATGTTTTCTCATGGAAGAAGTACCACAAAAGTACTTCTTCCCATAGACTCTTGATAAGACTATATGTCAAATAGTACATGCCCACGCAATGCTTTCCTTCCTCTTCTTCCCTGGCTCCTCCACAGCCTCCATTTCCTACTCCTGCTCTTTAGGGAACGCTGATGCCATTTTTTTGTAGGAAAATGAAAGACACAACAAAAAAAATTAATCGTGCCTACAAAACAGATTGTCTTCAAGCCATACACACCCAAAAAGAAAGGACTGCAAGAGGTCTTGGTTCCACCCTCCAAGAGAATGAAAAGCTGTTCAGCCAATGACAGGCTTTCTATCTATGTCACATGGAGTCCCGTAGGGGTAGCACACCCTAAGCGTATACGTCCCACACCCGTAAAATGTAGTAAATGTAAAAAAAAAACTGTAAATTACTTACAGGATATTGTGTTTCAAAGTATTTCAAAGAAAACTCTTTATGCAAAACAGATATTTAAACTAGAAACATTTATATTTCATACATTTGATATTTACGCCGGAGTCGTGTCTCCTACGCGATCCTAGAAATATGTGACTGCAGGATTCAGTGCTTTAAACATCTTAAAAATATTGCACAAGAACACTAATACTCATTTTTAGGATTGATTAATAAACCTCTTCATTATAAAATATATTATTTCAGTGTAAGAATGCATTTTAGGGTTACATTTGTGTAATGGATTCCCTTACCCAACGTATTGATCTGCATCAGGTACGCGATACCATTGCGTTCAGAAAAATCTGTTAAAAACATTTTAAAGCAAATTGATAACTGCTTTATGTATTCAATAATAAAGTTCTACATCAAAAAAATGTTCATTTATTTGTAAATATGTTTTTAGAGTGATATGCGTATAACGAATCCGCACACCCACCGCGTAGGTGTGCGTATGGTACGCAACCCATTTTTAATAAAAAAAGAAAATATATATATAATATATATATGTATATAAAGAAGATATTTATCATAGGAAAAGAACAAAACAACTTTCATACTTTTAAAAGCAATCATACAAAATGTTATTTACCTAAACATTTTTTTTTATTCTTTCTGTATTGAAAATTCTATTATAAAATATCACGCTGTACAAATTTACAAACAAGAAAACAATGTTAATTCAAATAAATAACACGTAAAATCTTTCATCAGCTATGTTATATATATTTTTTAAAACAGATTATAATTATTTTAAAACTTAATAAAAATACTTAAAAAACAGAGAGAAAAAATAAAAACAATAGTTACAAACATCTTTCTATGAATAAAATGGTTTAAAAAACCTTAGAAATTCACTGAAATAACCATAGGCTTCAGAGGATGTTGTAGTTAGCAATTAGCATTTAAAATTTTAAAAACCTTAGATATTCACTGAAAATCCACAGGTTTCATGGACGTTATAGTTAGGTTGACATTTCACTCATACAAAACCAGATAAAATCAGCTGTTATACTTAGCTGAGCTAACTATAACTCGCGCCCCTACAATGCACTGCTGATGACGTCACATATTACATCACTCCGGGTCAGTGACATCACTGATGACATCACTCTTGTCAGCTCAAATGATATCACTGATGACATCACTCATGATACCATCCACTTAATTTCTGTTGCACCTCCTCTGACAGCCCCCAGCCATCTGATGTCATGGTGGGCATGTGCTGAGGACAGCCAGTGACCGTGCGAACCGCGCACGCGTAAAATTTCTCAGCACCACTGGAGAATTCCGGCCGCAGCCAAACGGTTAACCAGCGCATTTCAGGCTCCCTTGGTCACCTTTCCTTTCCGCCTTAAGTTGATGCCGAATTCATTAGGCAATACTTTTTAGGTAATTTAGTGGACTTTGACAGTTCTCCCGGCAGCAATTAATTGCACAGTTATTGATAAGGCTTACCTTTCATGATGCACGTTTACACACTGTTGCAGCAAGCAGCTTTCAGCAATGTATCCGCGTTTTCAATTGGTGCCATTTGTTTAAAGCCGGTGATCACCACGCCAGCTTCGTAAATGCTTCCAAACAGGACTCATTTTCGCTGGCAGTGTGGCGCTTCCAATTACAGATGGTGCGATATTCCTCGGCTGAGTCACACCGTAATAAATCCCTCACAAAATTCTCCCTCTGGAAGAATAACGTAATGCACTTAGTGGAAACATTTTCAGCCATCATTTAATCCAAAAAAAAGGGCAATTCAATCCATTACACTCAGCATCTTTAACCAATGCATTTTAGGCTCCA
Organism: Lissotriton vulgaris; assembly: GCF_964263255.1. NCBI lineage: Eukaryota > Metazoa > Chordata > Amphibia > Caudata > Salamandridae > Lissotriton > Lissotriton vulgaris. The sequence continues at coordinate 245,155,316 of NC_141699.1, read as the reverse complement.
TGAGCCCTTTTGTCACGGGTCGTCTTGAGAGCATTTACCCGACATACTCATTTTTTAAAAATCAATCACATGATTTCCTGCATCAAAAAATCTGGGCATTCTGGTTCATGTAGTTTCGTTAGCAAACAATGAAAATTAAATCAGTAATGTTTAACAACAACGAGTTTTCACTTTTATTAAATGGGTAATTTCTATTCCTCCATGACCCCAAATGTTGTTTCAAATTAGTATGAAACTCGCAAATCTATTTTTTGAAATCAACAAATCATTACATCTACCCATAACATAAGCACACTTTTTCTAACATGCGTTTTTAAAGGTTGATAACTTTATGCATACCAATTGGCTTTTGAGAGGGAGTTTAGTGAAATTTACCACCTTAAGACATTATTAACAATCAACATTCATCTTCAAATTTGCCCTCTGGTAACATTTATGCAAATTTGTATATATATATATATATATATATTCACTAAAAAAACCATAGGTTTCACATCAGTTATAGTTAGCTGGAAATTTTACTGACATAAAACCATTGAAATTCCACGTTATAGTTAGTTGGACTCACTATAACTTGCGCGTGTAATGCACTGCTGATGACGTCACATATTACATCACTCATGACATGGTCAGTGACATCACTCATGACATCACTCATGACACCATCCAGTGAATGTGTGGCTTTCTGAAAAATAAATATATTTTATATATGTATATGTAAAGGTCGATGGAACAATAAATGTTTAAATAAGTGTGTAAATGGATGTTTTTTTTTAAAAAAATGATTGATTAACTGGCTTATTAAGTGTATCTTAGTGAATACATATATTAACGATTAATGTTTAAATATTTAAATATATGTATCAGTGTTTCACTTTGTGTATAAATGGCTGCATGGGTTGGTGAGTAGCTACATATGTGTGTATATAGATTATTAGATGTTTTTTTAGTATCAGTATGAGTGTCTGTATGGTTTGGTGGGAGTGTTACTTAGCACATAGATGCATCAATGACTGACTCACTGTTTGTATGTTTTTTGAAGACGGCATATGTGCAGGACTGTATGGGTGGATGAGTGTGTATATGCGTGTGTTAGTGAGTGAATGACTGTCTCATTAGTGTCTTTATCAGTAACTACATATGTTTTAATCTAGTGTATGTGAGTATTGATGTATATGAGTGAGTATATGTGAGAGTGAGAGATTGAAAGAGTTCATGTTTAAATAATTATGTGTTTCTATAAGTGATTGTTTAAGAGAGTAAGTATATGTAAGTTTCCTTAGAAGTAAGGTGGTAGTGTGTGTATAGCTGTATATGCAAATAAATGGATGTTCAATAGTTTATTTGCATGTGTGAGTATGTGTGTGAGTAACTTTTGGATGACTGTCGGTGTGTAACAGGATGTATAGGTGTATCACTACATATGATGAGTGTATATATGTATGAGTGACTATATAGAACTGTTGGTGAATGAGTGAATGTGTATATAGATGGTGGAATTATTGAATTGGTTGTTGTAACTGGTATGGGTATCTCCATTTTAAAAAAAAAATTAATTTATATTTTTCAATATGTGTTTCATGGGTTACATTACAGTGAAAGGAGGTCTGTCACTCTGTCACAAGGATGATGTCATGAGTGATGTCATGAGTGATGTCACTGACCATGTCATGAGTGATGTAATATGTGACGTCATCAGCAGTGCATTACACGCGCAAGTTATAGTGAGTCCAACTAACTATAACGTGGAATTTCAATGGTTTTATGTCAGTAAAATTTCCAGCTAACTATAACTGATGTGAAACCTATGTTTTTTTTAGTGAATTTAATAGGTTTTTTAAATGCTAATTCCTAACTATAACTGGTGTGAAACCTATGGTTTTTTCAGTGAATTTCATTGGTTTTTTAAATGCTAATTCCTAACTATAAATGGTCTGAAACCTATGGTTTTTTCAGTGAATTTCATAGGTTTTTTTAATGCTAATTCCTAACTATAAGTCTCACTTTATAAGTAAGACTGTTAGCGCTCTAGTTGTTTAGAACACTCTGATACATTCTGTCATTGGGCTACAGTTGGGCTATATTTGAGCTATATTTTTTTTTTGTCTCTGGTGGCCATCTTTGGGCTACATTGGGCTACATTTGGGCTACATTTTGGCTCTAACATATATAAAGCCCAATGTAGCACAATACATATTTTTCCAAAGTTAATTTTCGTAAAAAGCACTTCAGAATAGGGCTACCTGTCCCTACAATTTTCCCATTTTTTTTTTTGGAGCGCTCCCGATGCGCGCCCCGGGGAGCGCCCTGAAAAGCGTACTTCTATAAAGCGCCCCGGGGCGCGCTCCGGGGAGCGTCCCGAGAGCGCCAATATCGCGAACGAAAACATGATCGTGACGTATCGCGTAGCCGTGTCCGCGTGATATGCACGGCGTAAGCGCACCCGGAAGCACTCGAGCGAATACGATCGCGCAACGTAGGCGTCTGACACGCTTATGCGGCGCGCCCCTAGCCTCGCCCCGGGGCGCGTCGCGTAAGCGCGTCGGGTCATGTGACCAGAAAATAACACTTTTCATTGGTTCATAACAGTTTTGGTTTCATAATGATGAAGCCCATGGTCATGTGACCTGTAAATAACACTTTTCATTGGTTCAATAATTATTTTTTTCTAAATTTAGAGAAACCCACCCATTTCTCTCACTATTGATTTGCACTTGGAGAGAGCAAGAGGTGTTTTGTGAATTTTCAACTCATTACTTTCCTGATCTACAGCAATGGCTGCAAGGGAGTCATCCAGCAGTGATTCAGATGGATTTGTGCAAGAGGACCCTCCTCACCAGAAAACAAAGAACCACTTCATCTGGAAATTTTATGACATCCCTGAAGGACAAAAAAAAGTTAATGCAAGTAAAGTAACTTGTAAAATATGTGGAAGTATTTTATCCAGAGGCAATCCTCTAAAAAAATACAGCTTTGGAAATGCCAATTTAATTAGGCATGTCAAAAGAAGACACCCAAAAAATTATTCCAGGGAGAGTGTCAGGGAGCTGGCAGAGAAGGCACGAAGAGATGGCAGCAGCACCTCCACTGGTGGATCAACACCTTCAGGTTCAACACATGCAAGAATGGTCCCTAACGTCTAACCGGTTTTGGCAGGCATAAAATTTTTATGCGTGGACTGTGACGAACTACTCTGTTATGGGGAGCAGAGCGTTGAACTCATTGCAATAAAGAGACAGGAACACCGATGCTCTACCCGTCACTACATTTTCTCATTTTTTTGCTCCTGTTGAGCATTTTTTGAATCCCTGTTTTTGTTTTTCCCCTGTAAAAAATCCCCCAAAAATATAAAATCGTTTCAAAAAGTATAAAAAAATATAAAACAACAAAAACAAAAAAAAAGTTCTTTTCAGAACTACCTCCAATTTATAAAAAAATGCTTTTTTTTTTTTTTAAAAGTGTCATTCTTTTTCTCAATCGTACGCTCCCCTGTCCGCTCCCCAGTGCGCGTACCGGGCGCTCCCCCCGCGCAAATCCAAAAAAAATTATTTTTTTTGCCCCGTACGGCCCTTTTATGACCCCCACATCAAACCTAGGGGTCAGGGGGGGTGTACCCTGCCCCCTTTTGCTAATTTCCCCCTTTGATTTTTACCACTCCAATCCTACCGAGGTACAAGATGGCGGCCGCTGCGGACTGTTTCGAATGTTTACAGACACCCGAGAGCCAATCAGCTTTCCGTACGCAAGTCGCGTGGCGCGCTTTGAGCGCTCCCCGGTGCGCGTACAGGGGCGCGGCTCTATATATATATTTTTTTGAACCTAAATTACTCAAAATCCACTGGAGCACATATCCCGAGACATAGCAAAGGCACATCGGGCTACCAGTCCCTACAATTTTGCCAAATTAGGTGGAAATCCATTCAGCCGTTCGGGCTAAAAGTGAAATCGACCGCCCTATGGAAATTAACATGGGGAAAACGCGTTTTGGGACCCCCCTTTTATCTCGGCCCCCGCTTGACGCATCCCCCCCAAACTTTCAGGGAAGGACCGGAGCTCTGCGAGGCCATTTTGAGGAAATTTTCAGGCAGATTCGTCAACCGGCGCCAAAGTTATTCCAAATAGAATTTTGAGATTTAACATTGAAAAAAATCCTAACTATAACTACCTACTGGCGACCGCCAGTAGGTAATATATCGTTTTATTGATGACTTATTTATTGTATGGCGTGGTTCTGAGGAAAGTGTTTTAAATTTCATACATGAAATCAATGAAAATGATCTTAATTTGCATTTTACCTCTGATGTAAGCAGGGAATCGGTGACATTTTTAGATGTACAGGTTTTTATGTCTAACAATATTCTTACCAGTACCCTTTTTAGGAAACCGATGGCAGGTAACACTCTTTTACATGCAACGAGTGCCCATCCCCAACATCTAATCAAATCAATACCTTACGGCGAGATGCTACGCATCCGCCGTATTTGCAGCAACAATGATGACATGATTGTTAAACAACATGAAAGTTTTCTGAGATTTGTAGATAGGGGCTAAAGTGCCAAGATACTGAACACTGCTATAAGGAAATCCAGGCTTAAAAACAGAGGTGATTTGCTGACTAAGAAAATAAAGCAATGTGACAAAACCAATGAAGTCAGACTAGTACTGACTTACTCCAAGCAGGAAAAAGAAATCAGGAGTATAGTCAGAAGAAATTGGCATTTTGTTAAAGATGATCCCACGATTGGTGATGTGATGCCCCTAAACCCTTCAATAACTTTTCGTAAAAGTCTAAGCATGGGCTCCATCCTCTCAAAAAATAGTGAGGAACACATAGGTAAAGAGCCGTGGCGACCTACTAGCAGGGGCTTCTACAAATGCCTGGCATGTAAGGCTTGCCAACATGGTGTGAACACCAAAAAATACACTACAGTAATTCCAAGAACTACCAGGGAGATAAAACAGCATCTAACCTGCAGAACTGAATACTGTGTGTATGTATTGGAATGTGACTGTAAACTCAAATACATTGGTAGCAGTAAATTACAAATCCACAAGCGTATTTTACAGCACCTCCGCGCCATTGTCAACAAAGACCAGAGTTACCCGGTGGCTAGACACTTTGAGGCATGTCACAACAGTAAGCCTCAGTGTCTTAAATACTTTGCCATAGAATCTATCCCTCTTACAAAAAGAGGAGGTGACAGAGAGGCGTGTATGCGCAGGCTTGAAACCAAATACATTCTCGAGTTTAATTCCAAGTGGCCGGGAGGTCTCAACACCACGGAGGACCTCCACACATACCTATGAACAGCCTATGTAAATGCCATATTAGAGCCATATAGTTAACATCACCAAACCATAGTAAACTATAGTAAGAGAGGAGTTGGATCATACCTTGCACTTTTTGCACATATGTATTTATACTGTGATATATTGTGTATAATCTATATATATAGTGTGATGTATGTGTATATATATGAACTGATTGATTTTAGCCGTCTTTTAAATATTGGGGTAGCTTTTTATCCTAATGTTTTTTATGATAGCTGATTTTAGTCATGTCACCGATTCCCTTTTTTATAGATTGGTTTTATGGTGTGATTTTTTCTATAAGTGTTTCATTGGTACTGTATGACTATATTTTGTCTTGAATCTAATGATTATAACTCTTGTTGAATAGTGTCAAGTTTTCCCCTCCCTATACCATTTCATTCCATTATAACCTCCTAGCACCAGTCACTTTATTCTTATTGCACTTTCTTGACACAATGTCACTTTATTGGGAAAAAATTTATATTTTTTCTATTGACACGAAGTCACTTTAATAATATGTGCAATAATATGGTTGAAGGTGAGAATGTATCTACAGAACTAAATAATATCAAGTGGTATTATAATCCCTTCATCCAAGTACTTAGTGGCTGGACAAATGTTCATTATGGACTCATCTTTTGCTGTATGGTCCTTATAGATAAAGTTTATTCTTTTTTGGATCTTCTTTTCTCTATTATTATGAAATAGTAGAGATTATTATTATTTTTTTGTATTATGATTTAATACACGTTGGTGAGCACTGATTATGCACTTTAGTTATTAACCTACTTGATGGACAAGGTTGATACAATTCTTTCAGTAAAAAATATTTCCCTACCTTGAGGAGTTACAGGCATTTATGCTGTTATATATATGTTTGAAAAGTTAAAAACATATTCCCATAGGAGAATTAAAAATTGCAAATGTATTTTCAAAAAACTGTAGGATTAACTTATGTATTTATACAGTTAATAATTATCATTTGCAATGGTAAGGATGAGAGAGAAATAACATATATGTATTTATACATGTAGTATTTTGTTTATGTCCATCAATGGAACATGTGACTGCACGATATCACTTTAAAAAGGGCAAAAGCAATCTGTAACGCCATGTGACCAAGGCCGCTGGGACGGCCGAAACGCGTTATGACTACCTGTCTAATGGCTAAATAAACAAGAATGCTGAAAAAAGATGGTCCTTGCCTCGTGTTTCGCTAAGGAAGCGCCGCTGCTGCGAGGTATTTGCAGATATATATATATATATATATATATATATATATATATATATATATATATATATATATATATATTCACTGAAAAAACCATAGGTTATAGACCATATATAGTTAGGAATTCGCATTTACAAAACCTTATTTTACTCACACAAAACCATTGAAATTCCATATATAGTTAGTTGCACTAACTATATATCGCGCACCCGCAATCCACTGCTGATGATGTCACATATTACATCATTCATGACATGGTCAGTGACATCACTGGTGACATCACTGATGACATCACTGATGACATCTCAAATGACATCACTGATGACATCTCAAATGACATCACTGATGACATCTCATTTGACATTACTGATCACATCACTGATGATATCATTCATGTGATAATACGATGAACCTCTTCAGACTCTAATATAACCTTAGATACAATCAGTGTAAACAGACACTCACAGACTGTCACTCATCCATGGAGTTACTCACACACCTAGTCAGTCATGCAAAGAATCAATCACACCTCCATTTCCTCAACTATACAGTTATACAAACTTTACTTATTCAAACATATACTAACACATATTTACTCTCTTATACAATCCCTGATACAAGTTCACAATGATCCATACAGCCACTCACACATTCACTGGCTCTTATGCACAGTTATTTATATATGTCAACTCTCACATGTACTGTGTTTTACATATGTACTTACTTTGACATGTAGCACTGAGATATCCATTCACTCACCAATACACTCATGCACACAGTCAACCGCCCATACAGCTGTTTCCACATGCACTTTTGAAACCATACATCTAGTGAATCAACTGCTCACACATCTATGCACAGAGTCATACACCTCCCAGCCACCCACACACACACTCAGTCTCCCATACAAATACTTGGGCAACCAATCAATAACCCATATAGTTACTCATACAGCTACTTATCAACACATGCAACAGTTTACAGAACAACAGACATAATGATGCACAAATTAAGACAGTTTAGTCACTAACCCATGCACTCAGTGAGACACATTTAATCACTCACTCATACAGTCAGTCATGCACCTACTAAATCCTTCATCCAGACACTTATACATCCACTCATTCTTCAATATGTAAGACATATTTTAACTTTACAGAAACATACAGTCACTGGATGTTGTCATCAGTGATGTCATCAGTGATGTCATTTGAGATGTCATCAGTGATGTCATCAGTGATGCCACTGACCATGTCATGAATGATGTAATATGTGACATCATCAGCAGTGGATTGCGGGTGCGCGATATATAGTTAGTGCAACTAACTATATATGGAATTTCAATGGTTTTGTGTGAGTAAAATAAGGTTTTGTAAATGCGAATTCCTAACTATATATGGTCTATAACCTATGGTTTTTTCAGTGAATTTTCAAGGTTTTGTAAATGCTAATTCCTAACTATATATGGTCTATAACCTATGGTTTTTTCAGTGAATTTTCAAGGTTTTGTAAATGCTAATTCCTAACTATATATGGTCTATAACCTATGGTTTTTTCAGTGAATATATATATATACATACATATATAAACATATATCATCTGTATATCTATATAAATACAAACATAAATGCATGCATACATATACTTATATGCATACAGATGCATGTTATTTACATGAAAGTTGAAAAAACACTAATAAAAGCAAAGCTAAAAAGCCACCTCATTACAAACAGAATGGCTTTAACTTAAACGAGGGCGAGATCTATTGCATTTTCAATGCTTGTTTACTTTGGTTCCATCAAGAAGGCATTCAGATGTGTCACACATTTGCCATAAATTCTGAATGTTAGCACTCTAGTTGCACATTAGATCACTGTAGTAAAGCTACTGCTCACCAGGGACGTCTGCTGCTGGTATTCAAAGTGCATGTTTCAGTCTGCATGTCAGAATTTTTTTAATGAAATAGAAGAGGATTTGAGAAGTCACTCAAAATGATCCCTAATTTTTCTTTCTGAAGCACTAATCATACTTTCTATGGCAAAATTAACCCCCTCATGTTGTTCCTTTTTAAATTGAGTGTTTTCAGACTTACCACTTCATTCCAATCAAGATGGCTTCTGGTGTGCCATACTTTTGTCATAAGTAAGACTGTTAGCGCTCTAGTTGTTCTTTACAACACTCTGGGACATTCTGTCATTGGGCTATACTTGGGGTACATCTGGGTGATATTTGGGCTACATTTAGGCTCTTTTGTCTCTGGTGGCCATCTTGGGAGACTGTATGTCAGAATTTTTTTAAGAAATTGAAGAGGGTTTGAGAAGTCACTCAAAATGTGCCCTAATTTTTCTTTCTGCAGCACTAATCATAATTCATATGGCAAAATATACCCCCTCATTTTGTTCCTTTTTAAATTAAATGTTTTAAGAGTTACCACTTTATTCCAATCAAGATGGCTTCAGGTGTGCCATACCTTTGTAATAAGTAGGACTGTTAGCGCTCTAGTTGTTCTTTAGAATACTCTGGGACATTCTGTCATTGGGCTATACTTGGGCTACATCTGGGTGATATTTGGGCTACATTTGGGCTCTTTTGTCTCTGGTGGCCATTTTGGGAGACTGCATGTCAGAATTTTTTAATGAAATAGAAGAGGATTTGAAAAGTCACTCAAAATGTGCCCTAATTTTTCTTTCTGCAGCACTAATAATACCTTCTATTGCATAATATACCCCCTCATTGTGTTCCTTTTTAAATTAAATGTTTTAAGAGTTACCACTTTATTCCCATCACGATGGCTCCAGGTGTGCTATACCTTTGTAATAAGTAGGACTGTTAGCGCTCTAGTTGTTCTTTAGAACACTCTGGGACATTCTGTCATTGGCCTATACTTGGGCTACATCTGGGTGATATTTGGGCTACATTTGGGCTCTTTTGTCTCTGGTGGCCATTTTGGGAGACTGCATGTCAGAATGTTTTAATGAAATAGAAAAGGATTTGAGAAGTCACTCAAAATGTGCCCTAATTTTTCATTCTGCAGCACTAATCATACTTTCTATGGCAAAATATACCCCCTCATGTTGTTTCTTTTTAAATTAAATGTTTTAAGAGTTACCACTTTATTCCAATCAAGATGGCTTCAGGTGTGCCATACCTTTGTAATAAGTAGGACTGTTAGCGCTCTAGTTGTTCTTTAGAACACTCTGGGACATTCTGTCATTGGGCTATACTTGGGCTACATCTGGGTGATATTTGGGCTACATTTGGGCTCTTTTGCCTCTGGTGGCCATTTTGGGAGACTGCATGTCAGAATGTTTTAATGAAATAGAAAAGGATTTGAGAAGTCACTCAAAATGTGCCCTAATTTTTCATTCTGCAGCACTAATCATACTTTCTATGGCAAAATATACCCCCTCATGTTGTTTCTTTTTAAATTAAATGTTTTAAGAGTTACCACTTTATTCCAATCAAGATTGCTTCAGGTGTGCCATACCTTTGTAATAAGTAGGACTGTTAGCGCTCTAGTTGTTCTTTAGAACACTCTGGGACATTCTGTCATTGGGCTATACTTGGGCTACATCTGGGTGATATTTGGGCTACATTTGGGCTCTTTTGTCTCTGGTGGCCATTTTGGGAGACTGCATGTCAGAATGTTTTAATGAAATAGAAAAGGATTTGAGAAGTCACTCAAAATGTGCCCTAATTTTTCATTCTGCAGCACTAATCATACTTTCTATGGCAAAATATACCCCCTCATGTTGTTTCTTTTTAAATTAAATGTTTTAAGAGTTACCACTTTATTCCAATCAAGATGGCTTCAGGTGTGCCATACCTTTGTAATCAGTAGGACTGTTAGCGCTCTAGTTGTTCTTGAGAACACTCTAGGAGGCTGCAGTAGAACACAAAGGAATCAACTGACAGTCTCTGTCCTTGTTGGATGTACATGTTTTACTGAGAATGTCAGACTTCATTTTCACATGACTGAGAAAGATAATGTGAATTTACAGAAAATATGCTTTCAGTTTAGCTTATAGATCCCCTTCCAAACCACTGTGGGAAAATCATGAGATATTAGTTTTCTTTCAAACAATATTCATGATATCACAGCAGAAGGTTTTTTCACATGGTAAAATCACCTTAGAACCCACCACAATTCCTAAAACGAGTATGGTACCATCAACAAATGATTTATAATGTAACTAAAGTCCTAAAACCCTCTATTAACTACAATGATTTTTAATGAGGTGCTATCATGTATATTGGTCCCAAGATGGCTGCCAACACTTCTTGGATGAAGTGCTGACAGCCAATCAGATCAGATGTGTGGTTAGGCTCCGCCCAGATATATATCTTTTTTTGAACCTAAATTACTCAAAATCCACTGGAGCACATATATTGAGACCTAGCAAAGGCACATCGGGCTAACAGTCCCTACAATTTTGCCAAGTTTCGTGCAAATCCATTCAGCCGTTCGAGCTAAAAGTGAGGCCAACCGCCCTATGGAAATTAACATGGGAAAAACGCGTTTTGGGACCCCCCTTTTTTCTCGGCGCCCCCTTGGTGAAACCCCCCCAAATTGTCAGGGGCTGCTCAGAAACAAAATGTTCAATTTTCCTGAAAATTTCAGCCAATTCCGTCCACAAACGCCAAAGTTATTAGACATAGAATTTTCAAAAATCCCATAGAGAAAAAATCCTAACTATATATACCTACTGGCGACCGCCAGTAGGTAATATATATATATATATATATATATATCAATCGGTGCTGGTCATTACTGTGTAGTCATAGTTAGGATCGTGCTTCCGTGGCAAATGCCTTTTTTGTGTTGCTAATTTCTTTGGCACTGGTTGATGAATCTTCAAATAACTTTCCTAAGCAAGTGCTAACTTTTGACTAGTTTGCACATAAAAAATGTCATAATGATCCATCAAGTGGTAGCAGAGAAATAGGGGGTTCCCATAAATGCATTTTTCCCACAGGAAATTTAGGCACAGCTACTACCTAAATGGCTGAGCAGATTTACACCAAATTTGGCAGAAGTATAGATTTTGATCCAGAGAGAGTACTTGTGATTTGGTTAAGGGTGGGCGGAGCAGGCGTAGTGCCTCTTTGCGAAGTTCCACGGAGTTGTAAAACAACTCAGTGGAACTTTGTCCCGCTCCGCTATGCACCCTCCCCCTCCCAAAGTAAGTATAGGGTAATAAAACTGGCACTTGCCTGCTGTGGCTGCCTCCTCCTTGCCATGACTGTTCTCCTTCCTTGTCCTCGGCGTCCTTCTTCTTAGATTACCCCTATGTTGTACATCTTGCACATGCTCATTAGCAAGACGTACAACGTAGGGGTTATCATTGAAGAAAGACAGCGAGGAGGAGGAAGGAGAGCGGTCATGGCAAGGAGGAGGCAGCCACGGCAGGTAAGTGCCTTTTTAATAACGTTATAATTACTTTGGGAGGGTGGAGGGGCCGGCTAACTATGCTCCACCACGAAGTGGTAGTTTTTTCTAAACTCCGCGTTTCGGACGGAATACAGAGTAGGCAAAACTACCTAAACTGTGCTGGCAGGGCGTAGTTAGCCGCCCGGGCTTAGTTTTGGTGTAAACCCATTTAGTAGTTTTGGAGAAATGAAGGTTAAAAAAATTGTATGCATCACACCATGAAGGATCTGTGGGGCCAACAGATCTCTTACTGGTGCAGAGCAGGAATATCGTGGAACAAAAATATTGCCGCAGGAATATCATTTGGAAGAAATATCGACCACAACAATATAGATGACAAGAATATCGTCTGACAGGTAAGTAATATCGATTACAAAAATATCGTTGTAAAAAATATTGTTTACAAAAATATAGTTTACTAAAATATCGATTTTTTGATAATGTTATGTATTTTAGTGTTTTCAATGAGAACTGTTTTTCATTTTATTATATGTTTCAGAATTTTTCTACGTATTAATTTATTATAAGTTTAATTTTGAGTTATTAGTTCCGTAGCGGGTTGTGGGTTTATAGGGGAACAGGGTGGGAAGTAATTTAATTATGTAAAATTAATGTATTCATGAATGTGTTAATTTAATAATTAATTATTGTTTAATAATTAGTTGTTCATTAATTTCAATTAGTTAATGAATAATTAAGTATGTTAATTTTTTAATTTATTTTAGGTGAGTGTTGTGGTGTTTATATATGTAAATGGTGTGAAGGGTGGTAAGTAATTAATTTTTATTGATTCATTATTAAATAGTTTAACATTGATTTCTATTAATTATTTAGTAATTATTAATTTTAATTGTGTAATTAATTTTAGGTGTGTGTTGTGGTGTATATATGTGTAAATGGTGTGAAAGCTGGTAAGTAATTCATTGTTTAATTAATAAATATTAAATAATTAATTTTAAATAATTAATTAGTAATAATATTACATGTAATTGTGTAATTAATTTTAGGTGTGTGTTGTGGTGTATATATGTGTAAATGATGTGAAAGCTGGTAAGTAATTAATTGTTTAATTAATAAATATTACAACATTAATTTTCATTAATCAGTTAGTAAATATTAAATGTAAATGTGTAATTAATTTTAGGTATTTGTTGTGGATTTTATAGTGCTAAATAATTATTCTTGTTATCTTTGTTAATAATATATATATGTATATATGTGACCAAGGCCTCTGTGTAGGCCGAAACGTTATGCTGACGAGGTGTGCCTGAATAATAAAAAAACTCACCTGTACTCTGGGTCTTCTGTTTCTTCCTTTGCTGTGGTTCCAGATGGTGGACGTTTGCTGAGAGGAAACGAGCGGATAATATATATATATGTATATATTTACTATGTTAAAATTAGAAATTAAATTTATTGAAAATGTTGAACAAGGGCTCTTTTGCTCGAAACGCGTCGCTGGTTCTGTTGGAGTAAATAAAAATAACATCTTGCTGACTTTGTTGGTCCATTCCTCATTCTTGCTGGCGTGGAAGCTGTGTCTGCGAGCGCAGAGCGTGCTGAGGAGGAGCTTGGTTTTTCATATATATATATATATATATATATATATATATATATATATATATATATATATATATATTACCTATGTTAAAATTAGAAATTAAATTTTTGAAAATCTTGATATTTTTATTTTTTTATTGTTTTGGGATCCTGCGCTTTCCCTACTGTTGCACTCACTGAAGTGGGAATAGTAATTTTTACCCTCCCTCTATCTAATGTTTTAACTATTAATGTTTTTATTTTGTTATTAAATATATGTATTATTATTTTTTATAGTTTAATGTGTTAGTTAAATATAGAATATATTTCATATTTTTATTTATTTTTAATTATTTATATGTTTTTATTTTATTTTTATATAATTAATAACGTTTATAAATTAATGAAGATAATAGTTAATAAAATATATTTAAGTAAATATATGTATATGTACACTTTTTTGTGTTTATATTAATTACATGTAGTTTATTTGTTATAATTAGTTACAATATATTAAGATTAATGTAATTTGTTAATAATAATAATAATAATAATATTAATAATAATAATAATAATAATAATATTTAATTTATTTAATTTAAGTTATATTATTTTTAACTCTACTTATTCCGCTCTTGTGCACCGGGTCCCCATCGTCGAGACCCGGTCCAGAGGGATCGTGCAGGTTCACACACGGGTGCCTGGCGTCGTGGGCGATGTGCCAAACACGCCATCACCCCCCTCCCGAGGTCTATGTGGTGATATTTTCTCACCTTTCAAGTGCATTTTAATTTTTGGAGTCTCTAATCCAGAGACAAGCAGGGGTTCTGACCACCAATATATTTTTTTCTGTGTGGCCCCCTTCCATTTGCACTTTTTTCAGACGACTTTTTGCTTTCATGTCCCTTGGTAGGGTGGGCCTTAGCGTGTCCATACCGGCGGGGTTTAATTCACCATAGGTCCTGACGAATGCCAGGTTAATTACACCGACATTGGCAGAAACATATCACTTAGAAGTATTGGAAACAGACCATTCAACTTAGTTGGTCTAATTTGCCAACAGATTTTTAATATATCTTTGTTGATCAGCCATTCAATCAATTTTTGATACAATAAAGTCATTTTTAACCCCACCACGTCACTCTTTTCACGTAGTTTATCACTTAGCTCTCACATCTTCACATTACCCGCTCCGCAGTAAATCTGGTGTTGAAGCACACTGGGGTGACATTCGGTCACTCCCAGTGGGGCCCGATGATGAAGCATGTCACCGACCAGGTCGGTGAGTGAGGGCTTTCTAAACACACCAAATAGGTGTTGTTTTTCCTATGTGCTCTACTACCTGTGTGTTTTCCAAATAAGTAACACTCTTTCATTGTTGCTCTAATTAATAAATAATACAACATTAATTTTCAATAATCAATTAGTAAATATTAAATGTAAATGTGTAATTAATTTTAGGTATTTGTTGTGGATTTTATAGTGCTAAATAATTATTCTTGTTATCTTTGTAAATATATATATATATATATATATATATATATATATATATATATATATATATATATATATATATATATATATATATATTACCTACTGGCGGTCGCCAGTAGGTATATATAGTTAGGATTTTTTCTCTATGGGATTTTTGAAAATTCTATGTCTAATAACTTTGGCGTTTGTGGACGGAATTGGCTGAAATTTTCAGGAAAATTGAACATTTTGTTTCTGAGCAGCCCCTGACAATTTGGGGGGGTTTCATCAAGGGGGGGCCGAGAAAAAAGGGGGGTCCCAAAACGCGTTTTTCCCATGTTAATTTCCATAGGGCGGTTGGCCTCACTTTTAGCTCGAACGGCTGAATGGATTTGCACGAAACTTGGCAAAATTGTAGGGACTGTTAGCCCGATGTGCCTTTGCTAGGTCTCAATATATGTGCTCCAGTGGATTTTGAGTAATTTAGGTTCAAAAAAAGATATATATCTGGGCGGAGCCTAACCACACATCTGATCTGATTGGCTGTCAGCACTTCATCCAAGAAGTGTTGGCAGCCATCTTGGGACCAATATACATGATAGCACCTCATTAAAAATCATTGTAGTTAATAGAGGGTTTTAGGACTTTAGTTACATTATAAATCATTTGTTGATGGTACCATACTCGTTTTAGGAATTGTGGTGGGTTCTAAGGTGATTTTACCATGTGAAAAAACCTTCTGCTGTGATATCATGAATATTGTTTGAAAGAAAACTAATATCTCATGATTTTCCCACAGTGGTTTGGAAGGGGATCTATAAGCTAAACTGAAAGCATATTTTCTGTAAATTCACATTATCTTTCTCAGTCATGTGAAAATGAAGTCTGACATTCTCAGTAAAACATGTACATCCAACAAGGACAGAGACTGTCAGTTGATTCCTTTGTGTTCTACTGCAGCCTCCTAGAGTGTTCTCAAGAACAACTAGAGCGCTAACAGTCCTACTGATTACAAAGGTATGGCACACCTGAAGCCATCTTGATTGGAATAAAGTGGTAACTCTTAAAACATTTAATTTAAAAAGAAACAACATGAGGGGGTATATTTTGCCATAGAAAGTATGATTAGTGCTGCAGAATGAAAAATTAGGGCACATTTTGAGTGACTTCTCAAATCCTTTTCTATTTCATTAAAACATTCTGACATGCAGTCTCCCAAAATGGCCACCAGAGACAAAAGAGCCCAAATGTAGCCCAAATATCACCCAGATGTAGCCCAAGTATAGCCCAATGACAGAATGTCCCAGAGTGTTCTAAAGAACAACTAGAGCGCTAACAGTCCTACTTATTACAAAGGTATGGCACACCTGAAGCCATCTTGATTGGAATAAAGTGGTAACTCTTAAAACATTTATTTTAAAAAGAAACAACATGAGGGGGTATATTTTGCCATAGAAAGTATGATTAGTGCTGCAGAATGAAAAATTAGGGCACATTTTGAGTGACTTCTCAAATCCTTTTCTATTTCATTAAAACATTCTGACATGCAGTCTCCCAAAATGGCCACCAGAGACAAAAGAGCCCATGTCATGAATGATGTAATATGTGACATCATCAGCAGTGGATTGCGGGTGCGCGATATATAGTTAGTGCAACTAACTATATATGGAATTTCAATGGTTTTGTGTGAGTAAAATAAGGTTTTGTAAATGCGAATTCCTAACTATATATGGTCTATAACCTATGGTTTTTTCAGTGAATATATATATATATACATATCCAACACATGAGTTTTCCCCATTTTGAAGAGCCAACATCAGGTAGGTATTGTGAATTTCGTTTTTATTGCAGGAAAACAGCGTGGCAAGAGGAGAACAAAGTCCATTCATATCACCAGCCTGACGCGTTTCCATGCTCTCCCGAGCATTTCCTCAGAGGCTTCTGAAAACTCTGTAAGGAGCCTGGAGTATTTCAATTGTTGGCACCTGCTCCAGTGGGCGTTGGCGCCCCCAGAGCCTGCTGGTGCTTGTAGTTTAATGAATCACGCTTAAAATAAGCTGCTCCCAGAGTAAAATAGTTCGTAAAAAATATTAACACCCCAATGGGTTTGGAAATTGTTCACTTTACTCTGCGCTGTGAATAACATCATGCAACACGACCTTGCCTGCCAATTCATGCTTTTAGCCAGGTGACTGCAGCTTGGACCACTTCCATGTGGTAAGGGCACTTCTCCGACCGGGGACGGCCGGTAAACAAATCCAACACATGAGTTTTCCCCATTTTGAAGAGCCAACATCAGGTAGGTATTGTGAATTTCGTTTTTATTGCAGGAAAACAGCGTGGCAAGAGGAGAACAAAGTCCATTCAAATCACCAGCCTGACGCGTTTCCATGCTCTCCCGAGCATTTCCTCAGAGGCTTCTGAAAACTCTGTAAGGAGCCTGGAGTATTTCAATTGTTGGCACCTGCTCCAGTGGGCGTTGGCCCCCCAGAGCCTGCTGGTGCTTGTAGTTTAATGAATCACGCTTAAAATAAGCTGCTCCCAGAGTAAAATAGTTCGTAAAAAATATTAACACCCCAATGGGTTTGGAAATTGTTCACTTTACTCTGCGCTGTGAATAACATCATGCAACACGACCTTGCCTGCCAATTCATGCTTTTAGCCAGGTGACTGCAGCTTGGACCACTTCCATGTGGTAAGGGCACTTCTCCGACCGGGGACGGCCGGTAAACAAATCCAACACATGAGTTTTCCCCATTTTGAAGAGCCAACATCAGGTAGGTATTGTGAATTTCGTTTTTATTGCAGGAAAACAGCGTGGCAAGAGGAGAACAAAGTCCATTCAAATCACCAGCCTGACGCGTTTCCATGCTCTCCCGAGCATTTCCTCAGAGGCTTCTGAGAACTCTGTAAGGAGCCTGGAGTATTTCAATTGTTGGCACCTGCTCCAGTGGGCGTTGGCGCCCCCAGAGCCTGCTGGTGCTTGTAGTTTAATGAATCACGCTTAAAATAAGCAGCTCCCAGAGTAAAATAGTTCGTAAAAAATATTAACACCCCAATGGGTTTGGAAATTGTTCACTTTACTCTGCGCTGTGAATAACATCATGCAACACGACCTTGCCTGCCAATTCATGCTTTTAGTCAGGTGACTGCAGCTTGGACCACTTCCATGTGGTAAGGGCACTTCTCCGACCGGGGACGGCCGGTAAACAAATCCAACACATGAGTTTTCCCCATTTTGAAGAGCCAACATCAGGTAGGTATTGTGAATTTCGTTTTTATTGCAGGAAAACAGCGTGGCAAGAGGAGAACAAAGTCCATTCAAATCACCAGCCTGACGCGTTTCCATGCTCTCCCGAGCATTTCCTCAGAGGCTTCTGAAAACTCTGTAAGGAGCCTGGAGTATTTCAATTGTTGGCACCTGCTCCAGTGGGCGTTGGCGCCCCCAGAGCCTGCTGGTGCTTGTAGTTTAATGAATCACGCTTAAAATAAGCTGCTCCCAGAGTAAAATAGTTCGTAAAAAATATTAACACCCCAATGGGTTTGGAAATTGTTCACTTTACTCTGCGCTGTGAATAACATCATGCAACAAGACCTTGCCTGCCAATTCATGCTTTTAGCCAGGTGACTGCAGCTTGGACCACTTCCATGTGGTAAGGGCACTTCTCCGACCGGGGACGGCCGGTAAACAAATCCAACACATGAGTTTTCCCCATTTTGAAGAGCCAACATCAGGTAGGTATTGTGAATTTCGTTTTTATTGCAGGAAAACAGCGTGGCAAGAGGAGAACAAAGTCCATTCAAATCACCAGCCTGACGCGTTTCCATGCTCTCCCGAGCATTTCCTCAGAGGCTTCTGAAAACTCTGTAAGGAGCCTGGAGTATTTCAATTGTTGGCACCTGCTCCAGTGGGCGTTGGCGCCCCCAGAGCCTGCTGGTGCTTGTAGTTTAATGAATCACGCTTAAAATAAGCTGCTCCCAGAGTAAAATAGTTCGTAAAAAATATTAACACCCCAATGGGTTTGGAAATTGTTCACTTTACTCTGCGCTGTGAATAACATCATGCAACAAGACCTTGCCTGCCAATTCATGCTTTTAGCCAGGTGACTGCAGCTTGGACCACTTCCATGTGGTAAGGGCACTTCTCCGACCGGGGACGGCCGGTAAACAAATCCAACACATGAGTTTTCCCCATTTTGAAGAGCCAACCTCAGGTAGGTATTGTGAATTTCGTTTTTATTGCAGGAAAACAGCGTGGCAAGAGGAGAACAAAGTCCATTCAAATCACCAGCCTGACGCGTTTCCATGCTCTCCCGAGCATTTCCTCAGAGGCTTCTGAAAACTCTGTAAGGAGCCTGGAGTATTTCAATTGTTGGCACCTGCTCCAGTGGACTTTGTTCTCCTCTTGCCACGCTGTTTTCCTGCAATAAAAACGAAATTCACAATACCTACCTGATGTTGGCTCTTCAAAATGGGGAAAACTCATGTGATGGATTTGTTTACCGGCCGTCCCCGGTCGGAGAAGTGCCCTTACCACATGGAAGTGGTCCAAGCTGCAGTCACCTGGCTAAAAGCATGAATTGGCAGGCAAGGTCGTGTTGCATGATGTTATTCACAGCGCAGAGTAAAGTGAACAATTTCCAAACCCATTGGGGTGTTAATATTTTTTACGAACTATTTTACTCTGGGAGCAGCTTATTTTAAGCGTGATTCATTAAACTACAAGCACCAGCAGGCTCTGGGGGCGCCAACGCCCACTGGAGCAGGTGCCAACAATTGAAATACTCCAGGCTCCTTACAGAGTTTTCAGAAGCCTCTGAGGAAATGCTCGGGAGAGCATGGAAACGCGTCAGGCTGGTGATTTGAATGGACTTTGTTCTCCTCTTGCCACGCTGTTTTCCTGCAATAAAAACGAAATTCACAATACCTACCTGATGTTGGCTCTTCAAAATGGGGAAAACTCATGTGTTGGATTTGTTTACCGGACGTCCCCGGTCGGAGAAGTGCCCTTACCACATGGAAGTGGTCCAAGCTGCAGTCACCTGGCTAAAAGCATGAATTGGCAGGCAAGGTCGTGTTGCATGATGTTATTCACAGCGCAGAGTAAAGTGAACAATTTCCAAACCCATTGGGGTGTTAATATTTTTTACGAACTATTTTACTCTGGGAGCAGCTTATTTTAAGCGTGATTCATTAAACTACAAGCACCAGCAGGCTCTGGGGGCGCCAACGCCCACTGGAGCAGGTGCCAACAATTGAAATACTCCAGGCTCCTTACAGAGTTTTCAGAAGCCTCTGAGGAAATGCTCGGGAGAGCATGGAAACGCGTCAGGCTAGTGATTTGAATGGACTTTGTTCTCCTCTTGCCACGCTGTTTTCCTGCAATAAAAACGAAATTCACAATACCTACCTGATGTTGGCTCTTCAAAATGGGGAAAACTCATGTGTTGGATTTGTTTAACGGCCGTCCCCGGTCGGAGAAGTGCCCTTACCACATGGAAGTGGTCCAAGCTGCAGTCACCTGGCTAAAAGCATGAATTGGCAGGCAAGGTCTTGTTGCATGATGTTATTCACAGCGCAGAGTAAAGTGAACAATTTCCAAACCCATTGGGGTGTTAATATTTTTTACGAACTATTTTACTCTGGGAGCAGCTTATTTTAAGCGTGATTCATTAAACTACAAGCACCAGCAGGCTCTGGGGGCGCCAACGCCCACTGGAGCAGGTGCCAACAATTGAAATACTCCAGGCTCCTTACAGAGTTTTCAGAAGCCTCTGAGGAAATGCTCGGGAGAGCATGGAAACGCGTCAGGCTGGTGATTTGTATGGACTTTGTTCTCCTCTTGCCACGCTGTTTTCCTGCAATAAAAACGAAATTCACAATACCTACCTGATGTTGGCTCTTCAAAATGGGGAAAACTCATGTGTTGGATTTGTTTACCGGCCGTCCCCGGTCGGAGAAGTGCCCTTACCACATGGAAGTGGTCCAAGCTGCAGTCACCTGGCTAAAAGCATGAATTGGCAGGCAAGGTCGTGTTGCATGATGTTATTCACAGCGCAGAGTAAAGTGAACAATTTCCAAACCCATTGGGGTGTTAATATTTTTTACGAACTATTCTACTCTGGGAGCAGCTTATTTTAAGCGTGATTCATTAAACTACAAGCACCAGCAGGCTCTGGGGGCGCCAACGCCCACTGGAGCAGGTGCCAACAATTGAAATACTCCAGGCTCCTTACAGAGTTTTCAGAAGCCTCTGAGGAAATGCTCGGGAGAGCATGGAAACGCGTCAGGCTGGTGATTTGAATGGACTTTGTTCTCCTCTTGCCACGCTGTTTTCCTGCAATAAAAACGAAATTCACAATACCTACCTGATGTTGGCTCTTCAAAATGGGGAAAACTCATGTGTTGGATATATATATATATATATATATATATATATTACCTACTGGCGGTCGCCAGTAGGTATACATAGTTAGGATTTTTTTCCTATGGGATTTCTGAAAATTCTATGTTGAATAACTTTGGCGTTTGTGGACGGAATTGGCACATTTTGTTTCTGAGCGGCCCCTGAAAATTTGGGGGGGTTACGTCAAGGGGGGCCGAGAAAAAGGGGGGTCCCAAAACGTGTTTTTCCCATTCATTTTTCCATAGGGCAGTTGGAATCCCTTTTAGCTCGAACAGTTGAATGGATTTACACGAAACTTGGCAAAATTGTAGATTTGGTTTGCCCGACATGCCTTTGCTATGTCTCAATATATGTGCTCCAGTGGATTTTGAGAAATAAAAATTTTAAAAAACAGATATATCTGTGACAGCGTCTCGGTTAGCACCCCGGTTCGCGTACCTGACGCGTAACGGAACTTCGCGAGGAGAAGCGGATTGGCTCCCCGGTGACTGTCAACATTCTAAACAGTCCGGAGCGGCCGCCATCTTGTGTCTCGGTAGGATCGCGACACAAGAGGTGGAAAAAACAAAGTGGGAAATGAGCATAAGGGGGCAGAGTACATCCTCCCTGACCCCCTAGGTTTGATGAGGGGGCTTTAAAAGGGCCCCGCGGGTCCAAAAAAAAAAAATTATTATCGTTTTTTGCGGGGGAGCGCTCGGTACGCGCACCGGGAAGCGGTCCGGGAAGCGTAATATTGGGAAAATGGGATGAAAGAATGTTCAAATATTGTATGTTTATTGATTGTTCTTTTTGGGGTTTTTTTTTTTTTTTTTTTATTTAAGTACCAAGATGTAGGTACCAATGCAGAGTCTAAAAATAAAAATACACCCTTTTCTTTGTAAATATCTTGCATGTTGTTTCAGAAGTTATTGTGGTATATGGAATTGATAGCGTAGTCTGTCAGGAAAGCAGAAACACCATGGAGGCAGGAGATGATAAAGAGATGTTAAATACACTTTGGAGATAATATAGTGGAAGAAAGGAAGTAATTATGAGCAAACTTACTATGTAACACAAAAAAGTTGCACAGTATATTTAAAGTCTGATTTTACATTATAATCAATTTGCTACTAGTTTACAAAATACATATAAAAATGAATAATGTCTCAAACAATTTTTGAATTATTAAATAAAAATTTATTTTTCAGATTCAAAATTAAAAAGAACTTCTAATAATTCATTGTCAGATTTTTTTTCATTTTCAATTAGGAAATCTACTGATTCCACACATTGCAGAAGTTCAAAGTCCCGTGATTCATCATAGAATTCAGAGTCAATTTCTTTATCTGTGCTGCTTCTTGCAACAATTTCCAAGTTAGTTTTGTTCTCTCCTTCCATTTTTGTGCTGTAAAACGAATTTTTTAAAAATATATCAGTACAGATAGGGCACTGTTGGGTTTAAGTACAGACAGGTAGTTTGTTTTTTTAAACAGTGATTTTATCTTTGGGCAGTGTATGGTATCAGACTGGAAGTAGAAATATAAAAAAATGTATGTGATAAAGCCTAAGTTAGTTCTTAATTATACAAGACAAGCCTAACTCCATCCATAACTAAAACAGAGAAATCTATCTTATTCTATACCTATTACAGAGGGAGAGTATATAACTATCAGAAAATGTTTTCCTAATTAACTTAAAGTGCAGAACATACTTCAGTTTTTAAAATATCATCTTACCAATCAAAAAGAAGTTTAAGTTCTCAGTTGAAATGCACTTGATATGTACTTCAGGAAGTAGTAGTCAAAATGGCTGTGTTTATCTCTCTTTCTTTATATATATTCAGGTACATAACCAATCAAATGTCATAAAATAATAGAAGATATTGAAAGTAGCATTTTGATTGGTTGTCAATTCTAACACTTCATAAGTGTTTTTGTTAGGTAATTAACCTCAGGATATTTAGTCAGGCTTACAGCATAATTTTCTCAATGGAATTCCATCAAATTTGGGTAAATGGTAGGGACTGCTATGTAGTAGGCCCTATTCTATATTTGATGAAAGTGTCTGTAGTAGTTTTTCTGTAAATTACTTTCCCACCTTTTTTTATCGAGCGCTTACCGGTGCGCTCCCCGGTACGCGAACCGGCAGCGTTACGGGAGTCCTCCATTTTGTGTATTGGTAGAATTGAGACATAAGATGGGGGACAAACAATGTACGGAATGGGTAGAAGGGGGCACGGTAGACACTTTGTGACCCTCTAGGTTTTCTGAGGGGGGATTAGGACGCTGATATATGCAAAAATAAAAAAATTTAATTTTTGAAAATTTCGTGGGGGGAGCGCCCGGTACGCGCACCGGTAAGCTAACCCGGGAGCGTACTTTGGTGAAGAAAAAAAAATTAGAAAAAGATAAACGTTTTGAATGATCAGAGGTAGGGTAGCTCTGAAAAGAGCTATTGTGTTCTGTGGCTAATTTAGGTACCTACAAGTAGGTTCCAATGCACACTTTTAAATAAAGGACGAATATTCTATTCCCTTCATCGGAGAAGTGCACACCATCTCTTCTGTAGATGTGTTGAATGTTGGAACGCAAGTTATTGTTGTATATTAAACCCATTCCATAGTCTCTCATGTAAGCAGAAACAGATTTATTCACATGTTTCTGTGCTTTCTCAAATTGTGGAAAAAATTGATTTGACCACTTACATTTTTGTCTTTGACATATATTGGAATATACCAAGGCAGTTTGGGGAAAAAGTGTCATTTAAAAGAAGAGAACATTTTACAGCTTTTGATATTTGCTATTAAAAAACCATTGAAATTCACTGAAAAAAACATAGGTTATAGACCATATATAGTTAGGAATTAGCATTTACAAACCCTTGAAAATTCACAGAAAAAAACATAGGTTATAGACCATATATAGTTAGGGATTAGCATTTACAAAACCTTATTTTACTCGCACAAAACCATTGAAATTCGCATATATAGTTAGTTGCACTAACTATATATCGCGCACCCGCAATCCACTGCTGATGAAGTCACATATTACATCATTCATGACATGGTCAGTGACATCACTGATGACATCACTGATGACATCTCAAATGACATCACTGATGACATCACTGATGACATCTCATTTGACATTACTGATCACATCACTGATGATATCATTTATGTGATAATACAATGAACATCTTCAGACTCTAATATAACCTTAGATACAATCAGTGTAAACAGACACTCACAGACTGTCACTTATCCATGGAGTTACTCACACACCTAGTCAGTCATGCAAAGAATCAATCACACCTCCATTTTCTCAACTATACAGTTATACACACCTTACTTATTCAAACATATACTAACACATATTTACTCTCTTATACAATCCCTGATACATGTTCACAATGATCCATACAGCCACTCACACATTCACTGGCTCTTATGCACAGTTATTTATATATGTCAACTCTCACATGTACTGTGTTTTACATATGTACTTACTTTGACATGTAGCACTGAGAAATCCATTCACTCACCAATACACTCATGCAGACAGTCAACCGCCCATACAGCTGTTTCCACATGCACTTTTGAACCCATACATATAGTGAATCAACTACTCACACATCTATGCACAGAGTCACACACCTCCCAGCCACCCTCACACACACTCAGTCTCCCATACAAATACTTGGGCAACCAATCAATAACCCATATAGTTACTCATATAGCTACTGATCAACACATGCATCAGTTTACAGAACAACAGACATAATGATGCACAAATTAAGACAGTTTAGTCACTAACCCATGCACTCAGTGAGACACATTAAATCACTCACTCATACAGTCAGTCATGCACCTACTAAATCCTTCATCCAGACACTTATACATCCACTCATTCTTCAATATGTAAGACATATTTTAACTTTACAGAAACATACAGTCACTGGGTGTTGTCATCAGTGATGTCAGTTGAGATGTCATCAGTGATGTCATCAGTGATGTCACTGACCATGTCATGAATTATGTAATATGTGACATCATCAGCAGTGGATTGCGGGTGCGCGATATATAGTTAGTGCAACTAACTATATATGCGAATTTCAATGGTTTTGTGCGAGTAAATTAAGGTTTTGTAAATGCTAATCCCTAACTATATATGGTCTATAACCTATGGTTTTTTCAGTGAATTTTCAAGGTTTTGTAAATGCTAATTCCTAACTATATATGGTCTATAACCTATGGTTTTTTCAGTGAATTTCAATGTTTTTTTAATAGCAAATATCAAAAGCTGTAAAATGTCAAGTACGTGGTAGGTAAAAACATTTTCGTATTTATGCACGCTGATGTGCTTTGAACGCTGCCCCCCCACTTACTTTCCTTTTCTTTTAGGAGTATTCTCTCTTTGCAGATAGTGAAGGGTAGGTAACACAGGCCTTTGCCCCCGTTGTAATCCGTCGTGCCTGCTTCCCTCTCCATTTGATTGATTGTTATCCTAGCATTTATTGTTTTGGAATTGGTTCTCTTTGGTTCATTCCCTATTTACAAACAAGCACAGAGTCGCAATACTCTGTTTAGTCTTTGCAGATAGTGAAAAATCGTTAAAAAAACAAAAGGAATCAAGCAAAATCAGTAGGCCACTAATGGGATCTCTTTTTGACCTCGCTAAAATAGAAACATTATGAACAACCCCTCATGACAAATACGAAACTAGTGAGAGGAACTGAGCTCGACACCATGATGGCTGCAAGACAGCTCGGCTCCGCCGCCCACCTCACCCAAAATAACGACAAACACTATGCAAATATTATAAATATATACAACACACCAGCAAAGTAACAGGGTAAAACGTTTTATTAAATAACTATTTACATGGCAGCCTGCTGCAACATCGATCCCAACAAGCCTTTGTATTTTGAGCTCAAAATAAACCATCAATAGTAAGATTTTCATAGGTGAGTGTAGGTTCATGGTTTTCCATCCACAGACTAAAAGCCTGGAGTGGGAGTGAAAGAACAATAACTAGGTAAGAAGGAAGGCAGAGGTTGTGGGAAGGACTCTGGATATGGTATGTTACTTGGTCCCTGAGATGCTTCGATGTCACTGCCTTGCACAAATGGCATAAGTCCTGGATGTTGGGTGCCATAGTTAAGGGTTCCGAGCAGCGCTTGTAACACTGTCTAAAGCTTATTTGCACCTGCTGCAGCTTCACTATTCTCAAAGTAAATGGGGGCTGTTTGTGGACCTGACTGCATTGGAAAACAATGTGATGCGGTGCCTCCCTGAACCACTTGACGGAGGCCCCCGAGATAATTGCGCCTGCTCCACACCTTGTCCCACAATCCGTTTGACCTGAAGACACGTCCTGCGGTGCCCTGGTCCGACCATCACATATACCTGCGCCAGGAGACGGCGTGGGGTGCAGTAGAAGGGAGAGGCGGCGCGAACGAGCCTCCCCCACCTCCCCAGGTGGAGGTTTCTCAGCTACACCCCAGCGCTTCACTCGACCAGCTGACTTGCGCCCGCTCTTGCGACACAGTGCCTCGCTCGGCCAGCTGAATTGCGCCTGCTCTTGCTATTACGTCTCACCCGCCATCCAACGGAATTGCACCCAATCTTGCGGTACAGTGACAGGCGGCTGCTACGGAGCTCACGAAATGGCGGTCGGCTCCACAGACTTGGGCCTGGCCTGCAAAGATGGCTCTGGGCAACCGTGGAACTCGGACGCTTGACTGCTAGGGCATGGGCCCCATTCCCAAAAGAGTCCCCTCAGCCTTGAAGATTCTACAACAGTCACCGGGACCCCCGACTCCCGTAGACTTCCGGTGGGGAGCGACTGTCTCATTGATCGCGGAATGGCCATGACGTAGCCACGAGATGGTGGTGCTCTCATGCTGACGCCAGCTTCAGTCTAAAACATCCAGAAACACTGTAGACTACCAATTCGATCAGTTCCGGTGGAGCCCCAACGTGACCCGGTAGAGAAGAACTTGCCCTCCCCTCTTTGACTGATGGTTCTTGTTGCCTGTCCCTTCTCTTGTCATTTAACAGAACTTTTTGGACTGCTGAAAGGGGTTGTGTTCCGACCGCTGGTTGGTGGAGACATTTTGACTATATTCTGGACCTGCGTTGTTGCGTAATGCGTCATATGACGCGCCGCGTTAGCGCACCCGGAAGTGCTCTGGTGCGTGAGGCGCAGCTTCCCGGAAACGATCCAGAGCGCGGCGCGCAGCGCGTAACGTAAGCATAACAGGTCATGTGACTTGTTAATAAAACTTTTCATTGGTTCATTTTACTTTTGTTATTCTAATGATGAAAGGCTTGGTCATATGACCTAAAAATAACACTTTTCATTGCTTTCGAACATTTTTTTTCCCAAATGATGAAAGCCCCACCTTTTTTTTTCTGACTGACTTGTAAAGCAAAGGACCCAGATGCATTTACAGTTTATCACTAACAATGTTCCAGGCTAATGAATTTTCCCGGGAAATTTACAACTGTCCTGCAAGTAAAATATTCCTATTTCGAGAAAAAGGGCGTTTCTTCGTCCCATGAGGGAGCCGTTGAACAAAAAAGGCTCGGCCTTCTGTCTTAGTCGCTGATAGGCATGAATATCAGATTCTTATCGATCACTTTATGTTGCAGGAGTGGAAAACACAACAGCCCTTGACCATTTATCTTTACTGCGTTCCTGCGTATTATACCTTTTAACAGTCATGTAATCGGGCTGCTTTATTTCACTTGCCTTTTACTGATTCGAAAACAGTGGCTATTATTCAAAACTTTACCAATCTAGGTACTACTACCATTTTTTGTTTTAAAAACCTTTATTGTGAAAATGTCAGTATACAAATACGGGCCTATAACCACGTGGGCCGGCCACGGAGCAAACTGGAATCGTATATGATGAGGGGACATTTACACTGTAGAAGAACGTAACGGGCGACCCATTAGGTTGCAAGAACTAAGGTGTCTAACAGTTGCGGAATCGGTGGACGTACATTTTATAATTAAAGTACGACAGGGCCAGTTACAATAAAATTATCTAGATATACATTTGTGGGCAAGTACCATGGGTGACATTAATTCGAACTTTCAATAGTACAGTAATCAATAACACATCAGAACTTAATATCAATAGGGATGTCCAAATGTTCAATCAGTACTCGTCCCCGCCCGCCATGTGCTTCAAAACTGTATACGTATCTTGTGATATCAAGGTTGGGCAACCAGTACACAACAAGGAGTTACGAGTCCCATTTATACCGGCACCATTTTGGGCAAGGCCGGGCAGGTCCAGGATATAGTCAAAATGTCTCCACCAACCAGCGGTCGGACCAGAACCCCTTTTGGCAGTCCAAAAAGGTTCCGTTAAATGACAACAGAAGAGATAGGCAACAAGAACAATCAGTCAAAAGAGGGGACGCTTTCGTGAATGGGGCCCATGCCCTAGCAGGCAAGCGTCCGAGTTCCAAGGTGTCCCAGGGCCATTTTAGTGGGCCAGGCCCAAATCCAAAGAGCCGGCCGCCATTTTGAGAGTCTTGTTGCAGCCGCCTTTCGCTGCACCGCAAGAGTAAGCGCAATTCAGCTGGATGGTGGGCGAGACGCTGCAGCCGCAAGAGCGGGCGCAACTCAGCTGGATGACGGGTGAGGCACTGTACCGCAAGAGCGGGAGAAACTCAGCTGGATGGAGGGTGAGGCACTGTGCCGCAAGAGCGGGCGGAACTCAGCTGGAAGGCGAGTGAAACGCTAAGAGGCGCCCCACTGCAGATGAGGTGCCTCCACCTGGGGAGGCGGGAGAGGCC
The DNA here is from genome assembly GCF_964263255.1 of Lissotriton vulgaris. NCBI lineage: Eukaryota > Metazoa > Chordata > Amphibia > Caudata > Salamandridae > Lissotriton > Lissotriton vulgaris. Next base: position 245,126,129 of record NC_141699.1, on the reverse strand, counting down.
CGTTTGCGCCGCCTCCCCCCTCAACCCCCCGGGCACCCCACGCCGTCTTTCGGCGCAGCATTGTAGGATGGCCACACCAGTGAAACTTGCTGGACACCACCTCGGTGCCATCCGGATCTCGGCGCGTTCGAGTCACTGTACCGCAAGAGTGGGCGAAATTCAGCTGGATGGCGGGTGAGTCACTGTACCGCAAGAGCGGGCGAAACTCAGCTGGATGGCGGGCGAGACGCTGTACCGCAAGAGTGGGCGAAACTCAGCTGGATGGAGGGTGAGGCACTGTGCCGCAAGAGCGGGCGGAACTCAGCTGGAAGGCGAGTGAAACGCTAAGAGGCGCCCCACTGCAGATGAGGTGCCTCCACCTGGGGAGGCGGGAGAGGCCCGTTTGCGCCGCCTCCCCAACCCCCCCCGGGCACCCCACGCCGTCTTTCGGCGCAGCATTGTAGGATGGCCACACCAGTGAAACTTGCTGGACACCACCTCGGTGCCATCCGGATCTCGGTGCGTTGTGCTGCCTTCGGCCTACTGTAGCAGCAAGTGTGGGCGCAACTCTGCTGGACGGCGAGTGAAACGCTAAGGGGTGCCGCACTGCACATGAGGTGCCTCCACCTGGGGAGGCGGGAGAGGCCAGTTCGCGCCGCCTCCCCCCCCCCCGGGCACCCCACGCCGGCTTTCGGCGCAGCATTGTAGGATGGTCACACCAGTGCGGCAACTTGCTGGACACCACCTCGGTGCCATCCGGATCTCGGCGCGTTGTGCTGCCTTCGGCCTATTCGCACATCGGTCCGCTACTGACGCCGCCTCACAGGCCAACGGATTTTGTAGGCTTTTTATAGCCCAAAGCCGCATAACAGGTCATGTGACTTGTTTATAAAACTTTTCATTGGTTCATTTTACTTTTGGTTTCCTAATGATGAAATGCTTGATCATATGACCTAAAAATAACACTTTTCATTGGATTGAAACATTTTTTTTTCCCAAGCGATGAAAGCCCCACCTTTTTTTTTCTCACTCGGCAATCCAAAAAGGTTCCGTTAGATGACAACAGAGGGGACAGGCAACAAGAACCATCAGTCAAAAGAGGGGAGGGCAAGTTCTTCCCTACCGGGTCACGTTGGGGCTCCACCGGAAGTCATCGAATTGATAGTCTACAGTGTTTCTGGATGTTTCAGACTGAAGCTGGCGTCAGCATGAGAGCACCACCGTCTCGTAGCTCCGTCGTGGCCATTCCGCAAGCAATTATGGCAGCCGCTCCCCACCGGAAGCCTGCGGGAGTCGGGGGCCCCAATGGTTTTTTCTAGAATCTTCAAGGCTGAGGGGACGCTTTTGAGAATGGGGCCCAAGCCCTAGCAGGCAAATGTCCGAGTTCAAATGTGTCCCAGGGCCATTTTAGTGGACCAGGCCCAAATCCGAAGAGCCGGCCGCCATTTTAAGAGTCCTGTGGCAGCCGCCTATCGCTGCACCGCAAGAGTGGGCGCAATTCAACTAGATGGTGGGCGAGACGCTGTAGCCGCAAGAGCGGGCGGTAAACAGCTGAATGGCGGATGAGGCACAGTGCAGCAAAAGCAGGCGGAAAACAGCTGAATGGCAACTGAAACGGTAAAGGGGCGCCCCATTGCAGCAGAGGAGCCTCCACCTGGGGAGGCCCGTTCACGCCGCCTCCCCCCCCCACCCCCGGGGCGCCCCACGCCGTTTTTCGGCGCAGCATTGTAGGATGCCAAGACCAGTGCGGCAAGTAAAGGACATCACCTGGGTGCCGTCCAGATCTCAGCGCGTTGTGCTGCCTTCGGACTATTCGCACAACAGACCGCTACTGACGCCACCTCACAGCAGCCCATTGTTGCTTTGTTTAAAAAAAATTTTTTTAACGTGTTTACTTTGTTGGAGCGTTGTATATATTTATAAGTTATTAAAGTGTTATAATCCTACTATTTTGTTGGAGTGCTATATATTTTTAATGTGACACATAATTGTGAAGACTTTGATGTACAAAAAGGCATCCCTGGAATCTTCTGCTTCAGGCTCGGTCCCACACACCCTCACAGTGAGAATCCCCTCCCCAATCACAATACAGGATCGTTATCAGATAGTAGGAACGCGTGTGGTGTGACGGATCTCATGGGGTGGGGGCCTTGATCTACTGTAACTCCTTTGAAGAGGGGTGATTCTTTACAGTTGGGGCCATAAACTACATCCGCAGGTGATAGCCTGGGACCGGCCTGGACAATCAGACACAGAGGAAGAGGAGTGTCAGAGGGTGCGGTAGTGAATAGGGTGAAAGGGAGGTGTCGGGCGGGCACAGGGTGTGATTCTCAGGGAAGAGCAGCGCAGATGGGGGGAGGTTTATGGCCCATGCATGAGAGAGAGAGCGGGGGTGACCAGTGCGTGGGGGAGATGCTTGCGAGGGTTGGGAGCCATGCTGAGGATCGGCGGCGTGCAGAGAGTGGATCTGGTCAAGGTATCTAAAATGGCTGCCGTGCACGACAAAAGTGTGGCATTGGAAAAGAAGCAAGATGGCGCAGACAATGTTTATCAATACGGATTAATTTATAACAATTATTTTTAACAATATATTTACTCGCAGTGTCAAAATGGCGGTCAACACTTCCTGATTTCCTTCGAATCGAACGTTAACAGACGTCACGCAGCAAAAAAATAAAAATCCGCTCACGCGCAGCCGCTGGAAGACATGTATCAACATATATGAGCATCCTCAGCCACCCTCAGAAAACATAGGGGGTCAGGATATGTCTCCCGTACCCCCAGAGGGTGCGGTAGTGAATAGGGTGAAAGGGAGGTGTCGGGCGGGCACAGGGTGTGATTCTCAGGGAAGAGCAGCGCAGATGGGGGGAAGTTTATGGCCCATGCATGAGAGAGAGAGCGGGGGTGACCAGTGCGTGGAGGAGATGCTTGCGAGGGTGGGGAGCCATGCTGAGGATCGGCGGCGTGCAGAGAGTGGGTCGGGTCAAAGCATCTAAAATGGCTGCCGTGCACGACAAAAGTGTGGCATTGGAAAAAAGGCAAAATGGCGCAAACAATGTTTATCAATACGGATTAATTTATAACAATTATTTTTAACAATATATTTACTCGCAGTGACAAAATGGCGGTCAACACTTCCTGATTTCCTTTGAATCGAACGTTAACAGACGTCACGCAGCAAAAAAAAAATTCCGCTCACACGCAGTCGCTGGAAGACATGTATCAACATATATGAGCATCCTCAGCCACCCTCAGAAAACAGAGGGGGTCAGGTTTACGTCTCCCGTACCCCCTTATACCCATTTCTCACATTGTTTTTCCTCCATCTTGTAATTTAATTAAAATGAAACACAAAATGGCGAATTCCCGTTTCGCTACCGGTTCGCGAACCGGAAAGCGCTTCTACCGCGAAAAATCTAATTTTTTTTATTTGCCCCACGGGACCCTTTAATAACTCCAACATCATTCCTAGGGGGTCAAGAGGGGTCTATCTTGCCCCCTTTCATTAAATTCCCCCTTCGTTTTTCTCCTCCTCTTGTCTCTCGATCCTACCGAGAGACAAGATGGCGGCCGTTCCGGACTGTTTAGAATGTTGACAGACACCGGAGAGCCAATCAGGTTCGCTTCGCAAAGTTCCGTAACGCGAAAAGTATGCGAACCGGATCGCTACCCGGGACGCTGTCACAGATATATCTGTTTTTTAAAACGTTAATTTCTCAAAATCCACTGGAGCACATATATTGAGACCCAGCAAAGGCACATCGGGCTAACAGTCCCTACAATTTTGCCAAGTTTCGTGCAAATCCATTCAGCCGTTCGAGCTAAAAGTGAGGCCAAACGCCCCATGGAAAAATGAATGGGAAAAATGCGTTTTGGGACCCCCCTTTTTTCTCAGCCCCCCCTTAACGAAACCCCCCCAAATTTTCAGGGGCTGCTCAGAAACAAAATGTGCCATTTTCCTGAAAATTTCAGCCGATTCCGTCCACAAACGCCAAAGTTATTAGACATAGAATTTTCAAAAGTCCCATAGCGAAAAAATCCTAACTATATATACCTACTGGCGACCGCCAGTAGGTAATATATATATATATATATATATGTATATATATATATATATATATATATATATATATATATATATATATATATATATATATATATATATATATATATATATATATATTCAGATTTGATGAACTTGCCTTTCCATTAAACATTGCCAAATGAAGATTGGGACTCGCGTGGTTTTTCTGCTCAGCTGCCTTGCCGGTGGTTTGTGGTGAAAAATTGCCGTTGTTGCATATATATATATATATATATATATATATATATATATATATATATATATATATATTTACTATGTTAAAATTAGAAATTAAATTTATTGAAAATGTTGATATTTTTATTTTTTATTGTTTTGGGATCCTGCGCTTTCCCTACTGTTGCAATCTCTGGAGTGGGAATAGTAATTTTTACCCCTATGCTATCCAGCGCTTTCCCTACTGTTGGACTCACTGGGGTGGGAATAGTAATTTTTACCCCTACGCTATCCAGCGCTTTTCCTACTGTTGCACTCATTGGACTGGAAATAGTAATTTTTACCCCTACACTATCCAGCGTTTTCCCTACTGTTGCACTCACTGGAGTGGGAATAGTAATTTTTACCCTCCCTCTATCTAATGTTTTAACTATTAATGTTTTTATTTTGTTATTAAATGTATGTATTAATTATTTTTTATAGTTTAATGTGTTAATTAAATATAGAATATATTTAATATTTATATTTATTTTTTATTATTTATATGTTTTAATTTTATTTTTATATAATTAATAAAGTTTATAGATTAATAAAGATAATAGTTCATAAAATATATTTAAGTAAATATATGTATATGTACACTTTTTTGTGTTTATATTAATTACATGTAGTTTATTTGTTATAATTAGGTAAAATATATTAAAATTAATTTAATTTGTTAATAATAATAATCATAATAATAATATTTAATTAATTTAATTTAAGTTATATTTTTTAAAGTTGATATTTTTTACATCTTTATTTTTTACATCGATATTTTTGAGTCGATATTAATGTACTTACCTTTTTAAGTATAGGGAGGCGATATTTTTGTTAGCGATATTTTTACATCAATATTTTTTTCATCGATATTTTTGATATCGATATTTTAACATGGATTCCTCTTACTAGGATATGATTGGCTCCCACCACATCAACCAGGAAGTGGTGGCAGCCGTCCTAGGTCTCGGGACTCAGTCCTAAGTCCTAAAGAAAAAAGACATTGGGGCAGGGTATGGATTTTTTGACACCCTAGCCCCGGGCCAAAAACATACCAACAGTTTTTTAAAAAATAGCAGGCTCCCTTACCTTAAAAAGAAAAACCCCTGGGGCAGGCCAGCACCCAATGGGGTGGCGCAGATAATACTGGGACTGCCAGTTTAATAATGGGGATGGGGCATGCAGACACCCTCCCCAAGACTGATAAGGACAGTGGGACCCCACCCCTGGGGCCAAAATGCTTTAAAAAGGGGAAGGGACTGTGAGGCCTCACCCCCCCCCCCCCAAGCTTTAAAACAGTATTAGGGACCTCTTTCCCTGGATGCAGTTGCATTAAGTAAAAGGAAGGGAATGTGGCCCGTTCTACCTGAGCTTTAAAAGACCCTGGGGACCCCAACCCCCTGGGCCAGCTCAGTAACTGTGAAAAAAGGAGCCCACCCCCTTGGCACAGTAGTTTCACTGCCCACACTACCTTGGGCAGGGAAACATGAAACATATTTGCTCTGTTCAGGCAGGAGCATTTTGAAATCTCCTGCCAAATGGGAGCAAACATAAAAGTGCTCCCAGTTGGCGGAAGATTAAAAAAATTCTGACTGCTTGGAGCAGACTTGTGTTTTGTTTCCCGGACCGTACTCTTGCAAGCAGATTTGTGTTCTGTTTCTCGCACTGCACTCTTGTGGGCAGGGAAACAAAACACATATTGCTCCCGCCCAGAGGGAGCATGCAAAAATCAGCTTCTGCCTGTGGTCGGGAGCAATGCCAGCTCCTATATTATGTGAGAAGCCAGCTGGGACTACCCCGGATCCCCCAACATGTTGGTTGGTGGGTCCTCCTGGTAGATAGAGGGGGGACAGCCTCTATTTTATGTTTGTGGACCTGAAAACGGCCTTTGATTTGGTGCCCAGAATTAAACTTTGGGGGGTGCTAAGAGAACTGGGGATTCCCACTTACTTGCTCAGACAACACACCAACAACTGCACACATCCACCTTCACACATACCCACTCTATCTCATTCAGACCCAACACCCTCCATTCACATTCAGACCCACACACCCACATCCATACACACGGTCACCCCCCAATCACATTCACCTCACACCATGTCCGCACAAAAGAATCCAAAGTTCACAAAGGAGGAGATGGAGATCCTTGTAGATGAAGTCATCAGAGTCGAGCCACAGCTGTTTGGCGCATTGGTCAGACAGACCAGGATAGCTGACAAAACACGCCTGTGGGTGAGGATCGTCAATAGGGTCAATGCTGTTGCACCCATCAGGCGCACCAGGAAGGATTGCCAGGCCAGGTGGTATGATCTGCGGAGGATGGTGAAGCGGAAGACGGACAAGGACTACGCCAATAGCCACCACACTGGAGGTGGTGGTCCTCGTAGACCAGTACAGTACCAGCCCTGGGAGGAGAAGGTCATGGCCCTGCTGCCACCAGTGGGAGTACATGGCATTGAAGGTGTTGTGGAGCCTGGTGAGTATACAAACAACTGAAGTAACATGGGGGTAATGGCATCCACACTCCAAGTACAAAAAATGCTCGCAACAAGTGGCAAGCACCCGCCACCCATAACAACAGGCCAAAATTATGCTAATGCCACTAACATGTGTATGCCCCATTGACAAACCAAGGCCATAATATGTCCCATGCTACAGGAAGCACAAACCCAAGAATGGATGTCCGGTATCCTGGGAGGGTGGCTGTCACAAAATGCATCGTGCGACTCCAAATAAGACCCAATTGCATGGGCGTCCACGTGGGCCAAGGCTGGCTCTTGGCCCCCCCTGGATCGCCAGTGTGTTAGGTGTGGGCCGAGTCAGGGCCGGCCCTAGTCTATCATGCTTTTGAAATGGTGCCATTGTCCCAGGTGGCGGTACAAAAGGGGGTGGTAATGGACGGAGCATCTGAACCAATCAAACACTCACACCCAGTCAAAAGATCTGGGTTTAATCCATCACCGTTATTTAGCCCACTCTGCCACCCCAGTTCAGATATGGCTATATGCAAATCAGTCTGACCCTGTGCCTCATGGGAACAGTCCAGCCCGAACTGCCAGCACCCTCCATTGGGTGGGAAGTGTGCAAGGGTGTTGCCGAGAATTGTGCATGGCAGAGGGAAGGAGGGTGCAAGGCAGAGGGTGAGAAGGGTGCAAGGCAGAGGTGAGGAGGGTGCAAGGCAGAGGGCCCGAAGTGTGCAAGGGGGAGGGTGAGAAGGGTGCAAGGCAGAGGGGAGGAGGGTGTAAAGGGGATGGCCAGAAGGGTTCAAGGCAGAGGGGAGGAGGGTGCAAGGGGGAGGGCAAGAAGGCTGCAAGGCAGAGGGCAAGAAGGGTGCAAGGCGGAGGGTGAGAAGGGTGCAAGGGGGAGGGTTAGAAGGGTGCAAGGCAGAGGGGATGAGGGAGAAAGGCAGAGGGGAGGAAGGTGCAAGGGGGAGGGTGAGAAGGGTGCAAGGCAAAGTGCGAGAAGGGTGCAAGGGGGTGGGCAAGAAGGATGCAAGGCAGAGGGCGAGAAGGGTGCAAGGCAGAGGTGAGGAGGGTGCAAGGCAGAGGGCCCAAAGGGTGCAAGGGGGAGGGTGAGAAGGGTGCAAGGCAGAGGGGAGGAGGGTGCAAGGGGGATGGCCAGAAGGGTGCAAGGCAGAGGCGAGGAGTGTGCAAGGGGGATGGTGATGAAGCTAAACATTTGGCCATCCCTATCAACATTTCTGTGTAAGCCCATGGCCAATTGCACTCATCCCATATGGCCCATGTACACACCCATGCACCATGCTCAATGCATAGGGAGTGGGAAAGTACTGACAAGAAAGCTGACACTGGGCCCTGGTGTAGGCAGCACAAGGCCCTCCTGTGACCAGTTCAAACACTAACACCAGGACAACAAGGTCAGATATCTTGGACAGGAACTCAAAAACACTGTCATGGCAGCATGCCCCATGGGGGGACAGCCACACCACGAGGGACGCCCAGTTCCAAATCAAACTCCAACTACCAGCACGGTCTGTCACACACACCCCTTACATAAACATAGCCTCCTGGTACAGGCAATGGAGTGCCCCACTGTCACAATCGTCATGTAATACAACAAAACAAATACAGATCAGATGAAGCATCCAAGCAAAAACAATGCACGGTGCTGATTCACAAGTCCCTTGCGCTTATTTCACGACGCCGTTGCTTCACCTTTGTGATGCAGCGGACGCACAAAAGTTACGCCATGGTGCTGGGTATTTACAAGGTGATGCATCTGGGAGATGTGCCACGTTCTAAAGCTCTGCACCAGAAGTAGGTGTTCTGGTCCGGGGGGGGGGGGGGTGAGTGGCTGTCACGGCACAGCAACACCTCACAAACGTGGCTGATTGAAAACTTCAAGATTTCACTCAGTCACTTTTATGCACATGCTGCCTCAAAACCCTGTGCATGCTTGAAGCAGACGTAAGGATTGACTGAGAATTGTGCAGATAGGGCCACACAGAGCATTGCTGGATCTGAGTTGCGCCAGCGACACAACTCCAGCAATGTGCCACTTCTATGGCACAGATGCGTGACACAGCTGTGCCGTTGTTCCACCTTGGTGATACGCAGTGTCAATGTGTTGCATACATGCTGTAGTGTGAAGTAGTGTGGCTCACTGGTTAGAGGCGGCAGACCCGAGAGCAGAGGACGGCCCGGGACCAGGGTTCGATTCCCGGCGCGGCAGGTTTCTGGACCAGGGTCAGCAGACTCGATAATTCTCTCGCCTCGGTGCCCACTCTGATCAGCGATCACACTCGGCAACTCTGGGCATTAGCTTGCCTCATCTTCACTAACGGCCCCACCAGACCGCCGGGGATGCCTGGTCTCACCCTGGAGATACCCATTAAGGGACCATCTCTCAGGGAAGCCAGGAAGGGTTTCGCAGCGGTCGAAGCGCCTTGGGACCCTACGGGTAAGTAGTGCGCTATATAAATGCCTATACATTTACATTTACATACATTTACATTTACATGCTGGCATAGCTGTGGTGCACAATGACTGGCAAATCACTGCTGACATGCATGGCTGTGTCAGTCATTGTAAATAGTCACTCACATGTCAATTACCCCGGAACACAGATCAATCTGACCCCACAACATACCCATCCACAAGTGAACATTGAGAACAATCCAAAGCATAGACAACTACCAGGTGGAACAGTGCCAACGAAAATGTATATGAAAATTGTATGTGCCATGAAATGGCATTAACATTGTCTGTCTCTCACACCCACAGGGCAACCTGCTGAATCGGCCCCCAAGGAGGGGGGAGATGAATCATAGACCCAGGCTACGCAGGACCCTGATCCCACCAACAGTGACGCCTCTCACCACTCCACGGATGACACCGACCAACCTGGCACCTCTGGAGCCCAAACCAGGGCAGCAGCTGGATCAGGGACATCTGCGCCAACCACCACACCCATTCCTGCCACATCCCAGCAGACAGCTCGGAGCCCTGCCCACACTCCACAACTGAGCAAGTCTGACAATGAGGGACAAGGTTCGCCGGGCACCCAGGAGGTGGCAGACAACACCACCACTGCCATCCCTCAGGGGTCCCGTCGACCCGATGTGCCCACAACAGCAGACCAGGCTCGTGTGGGCAGGGGTGGTAGGAGTGGCATCAGGCGGTGGCGAGAGCCTGACCACCAAGCTGCAGGGCCCGGTATGTCTGAAATACGAAACATAATGGAGGCATACCGGCAGCACACCAGGGAGTTCAGCCAGGTAGTGGGGGCCCTCACAGAAATAAAAAACCTGCAGGCCGAGCAACACGCCAGTCAACGGGTACACCAAGGGCGGATGGAGGCAAGACAGGATGAGCTCTTGGCGGTGCACAGGGACATAAGCCATTCACTCCGTCGGATCGCTGACAACATGCAGTACCCTCCCTGTGTCACCAGAAAAAGAAACATTGAGGCGAAGACCGCCAACAGGCACAGGGAGGGAGGAGGAGGAATCGTCCGACGGAGCATCCCATGCATCGTCAAGGCCTGCATATGAGGGTCCCCCAAGTTAGGTAGGTCATCCATGCAAAAGACAGTGAGAGGCAGTGGGCCATGCGCATCTCCCAGGTCATCTGGTCTGGCATCTTGCCGTTGTGTGCAACAGCATCACCTTATTGACTGTCCCACACACCCACATGGACTTGCTGATTGCAGTCTGACCAATGATGACAAGCACTGTGGTCTGGACTCTGTTGACTCAAACTGCAAGGCATCACATCTCCCTTTGTGAACTTTGGATTCCCCCCTTTTTGTACAGCACCTAGCACTTATTCACGTTTCCCGCACAAGATAGAAAAATAAACAAAAGAAACACAATAGTTTTTGATAATGCATTCTTTTTACATGAGTCAACAACATACGTGTGGGGATATGTCAAAGTATGCCAGAGTGTGCAACAAACTCAAGCATCAATACACTGGGATCTCAGTCCGGTTGAGGACACACATAGGTAACAATGTATCATCAAATACATACATGGAGTGCAATAGTCACCCGTGATGGTTTCAATCTGCTGGGGGGGGGGGGGCTTGCCCTACTGCACTGACATACAGTTCTGGAAGATTTTCATGAAGGTGAAGAGATCATGGGTCATGTTGAGGTACCCAGGGAGGGAGTACCAGGTCTGTTTGGTGATGTGGGAGAACTATCTCCTGCATGCCCAGGGCACGGGTGGCTGGACGGAGTTGGGGCAACGGGGTGTTGGATTGGAGACGTCCATGTTCGTCTTTGGGGCAGGGGTTGTGGAGTGCCTACTGAGGGTGGCTGAGGGGTATGAAGGTGATCCTGCAGTTGACAGTGAGACAATTGTAGGTATATCAGGTGGGCGGTCATGTGGCTGTGGCGGGGGAAGTTGAGGATGAGGTGTGCGCATGCACCCTGGATGTGCACAAGTCCTCCTGGAGTCTGGCTCTTGTTCCTGAGTAGAGGGTTTTGCCGTAGTTTAGCCAGCTGGTGTCATGGACCTGGGTGACTGTCTGTCTGGACTAGGAGTGGATCTATCTGAAGATCATTTGCAGCATGCGGAGGGACTAACAGCATAAGGTAGTGATGGTGTTGACTTGCATGGTCATTGTGAGTGAGGAGTGTACGATGAGCACCTGCTTGCGTGCGTGGCCACTGTGTGCTTGTGCGCTGCCCAGGCCGGTGTGACACAAGGAGTTGTCCCAGCTGTAAGGGGACATTCCTCAGATGATGAGCTCAGTCTTGTCCAAGTCCAGAATCAGGAGGCTGATCTTCATCCATTTGTCAATGCACCTCATGCCTTCTTGAATGTTGGATCTGGGAGTGGCTGGGTCTTTGGTGAGGGTTAGGTGCAGCTGGGTGTCAATGGCATAGGACATGATGATCAGGTTGTGAGCACATGTGATGTTGGAGAGGGGGCTCTTGGAGACATTGTAGATTGTCACACTGATAGATGTGGCCTGGGCCATGGGACCGATGACCCCAGTGTACTATGCGACGAAGGGGGGATGTGGACTCCCTGGGCCTTGCTGGGGAGGTACTTAGTAATTTCATCTTGGGTCTTCCTGTGGATGCCAGTGTTGGAGATGTGTGATCTGACAGTGTGTTAGCACATGGTGTTGAATGCCCTTGAGCAGTCGATGGGGTTAGGGTGGTGGCCTCACCATTGTTGAGCAGGGTCCAAGATGTCGTTGGTGGTGGCAATGAGGGCTGTTGCAGTGGGGTGATTTACTGTGAAAGACGCTCTGGGCAGGTTGGCTGGAGATGTTTGCTTGGAGGCAGATAGTCAGTTGCTCCTTTACTGTCTTATTGATGACATTTGCCGAGTAGGGAAGCAGGGTGATGTTCCAGGACATCCTGCGTTACTGACGTCCGTTGTCAAAGAAGGGCCTGGGTTTCGGCATGCTCCCATGGAAAGTGGCATACTCAAAGGAGACATTCATGACGTGCTGGATGTGGGCTTCAAGGATGGTATATGCTGTGATTGAGATGTTGTGTGTGAAGGCTCCTGAAGGAGAGCTGCAGTGGATGGTGTACATGAGCCGGGTAGTGTCTTTGCTGCTGACGGGAGTCCAGGACCTGAGGGGGGTATGTCCTGTGGAAAATAGCTCTGTCTACCTCTGTGTGGGGAGGATTTCGTGTATGTCCACGAGCTTGGAGTGGTAGTAAGTTGCAAGGGATCACCTTGGCCTTGCAAGGGTGTGATGTATTTTGGATGGAGAGCTGGGGTTATATAGTTCACTCACAATGCCGATGATGTCATTCATGGTGTGTGTGTTGGTGCCTAGGCCATACCTGAAGGTTGTCCTCTTGTCCGTGCTGATGATATGGTGATGTCTGTGTGTGGAGGATTTCAGGGCTGAAAGGTAACAGATGGTTGTTTGTTTTACAAGGTGTGCACATGAGTCCGGCTAGACCTGTATGAGTCCAGTAAATCCCAGTGTTGGAGATGTGTGATCTGACAGTGTGTTCTCACATGGTGTTGAATACCGTTGAGCAGTCAATGGGGTGAGGGTGGTGACCTCATCTTTGTTAAGCAGGGACCAAGATGTCGTTGGTGGCGGCAATGAGGGTTGTTGCAGTGGGGTGATTACTGTGAAAGACGCTCTGGGGCACGTTGGCTGGAGATGTTTGCTTGGAGGCAGATGGTCAGTTGCTCCTTTACTGTCTTATTGATGACATTTGCCGAGTAGGGAAGCAGGGTGATGTTCCAGGACATCCTGTGTTACTGACGTCCGTTGTCAAAGAAGGGCCTGGGTTTCGGCATGCCTTCAGCTCCCATGGAAAGTGGCATACTCAAAGGAGACATTCATGACGTGCCGGATGTGGGCTTCACGGATGGTATATGCTGTGATTGAGATGTGTGTGAAGGCTCCTGATGGAGAGCTGCAGTGGATGGTGTACATGAGCCGGGTGGTGTCTTTGCTGCTGACGGGAGTCCAGGACCTGAGGGGGGTATGTCCTGTGGAAAACAGCGCTGTCTACCTCTGTGTGGTGAGGATTTCGTGTATGTCCACGAGCTTGGAGTGGTAGTAAGTTGCAAGGGATCCCCTTGGCCTTGCAAGGGTGTGCTGTATTTTGGATGGAGAGCTGGGGTTATATAGTTCCCTCACAATGCCGATGATGTCATTCATGTTGTGTGTGTTGGTGCCTAGGCCATACCTGAAGGTTGTCCTCTTGTCCGTGCTGATGATATGGTGATGTCTGTATGTGGAGGATTTCAGGGCTGAAAGGTAACAGATGGTTGTTTGTTTTACAAGGTGTGCACATGAGTCCGACTAGACCTGTATGAGTCCAGTAGACCTGCCTTCTCCCTGGTGGCTTAACTGTTGTTGTGCTTTACATGAAAGTCAGCCAATGTGGCAAGGGTGTTGGATCAATTGCTGATCCAGTATGAGCAGTTGCAGGGTGTGGCGGTGTAGTTGGTTGGAGTGTATTGTGGGAGGGTGCCACACAGCTCGTTTATGTTGACTCTGGTCAAGCTTTCCTGGTGCATCTGAAGCAGAGTGTGGTACATTGTGTTGTTTTTTGGACAAGTGGATGCAAATGTTGATGTACCAATGCAGGATGGTGGTGTGGTTGTCCTCCAGCCAGGAGTTGCTGTCCCCCTGACCTATGTAGTCTGTATAGGTGAGGGCATGCGTGCTGATGTAGTTGTCCAATGTCTGAGGACCAATCACTAAAGCCGTTTCCCAGCTCTGTGTCTCAGATGTTGCCACAATTTCATAGGAAGCCTCTCTGCTCGAATTGCAGATGTGTAAATCCGATTCCCCTACTGACCCCTTGCCCGCCAAGCAATACAGCATCCTTTCTAAGATTCACAATCACCATTTAACCGCCATCTCGAACCTTTCCCTCAGGAGGCTGGAGCATGAGTCTTTTGTGTTACCTGCGTCATGGAAGGACCAGAGGGTCTTACACTGTGCACGTTGCAGGCGCTGACGGTCCTGCCTTTGGCACAGAGGTGGCGCAACAGTGGCACTGACAAGCTGCTGCCTGCAATAAGAATGGGTGGAGGGAGGGAGGAGCATCTCGGAGGCGTGTGTGTTGCAGAATCAGGGCACTCGGTGGTGCGGTGCCGCTGGGGAGGCAGCAGCAGGAATGAGTGAACACATGACGGCGGAAGGGTTAAGACACCATGCAGAAAGTAGCACACAAAGACAAGGAGCTTTGAAAGGCACAATGTAACAGGTGTATGGAAAGGAAGGAGTGTCTGGTTACTCATGGGTCACTGAAAGAAAATGGATGATCAATCACCAAATATGAAAGTCACAGGATCAGGCACCAAAAGGCCAAGCTGCGCCCAGGACACACAGAGTCAAGGTGTTGCCTGCCCGTTGTGGTTGCAAGCTGCACAATTACATACACAAACATGGACCTCATACACATTATGGATCATTAGCCATGATAAACTGCATGCATGTTGCCACAGTACACATACTTCCATATGTACAATGATCGTAGAGTATGCCATATATGACGCATGCAAACAGGCAAGAGATCTGCGGTGACAATAATGAGGCACATTGTACTGTGGGGAACACATTTACTACACAAATGGATCAAGGTTGTGTTGAGGCCATGCTGTTATAGCCAATGTCCATGGCCAGTGGCATTGCTCGGAAGAAAATAACCGTCATCCAAACAGGTTACCTGTAATGCTGGTGAAACAAGCTGCACATGACTGCCTGCGACTGTCGGATCCTTGAATCCTCAGAAACGTGTGCTGCGCAAAGTGGTCCATCTCCCGATAGCCCCTTGGTCTGAGTATCATTGACTGACTCAAAAGGGTGATCAGGCGAGGGAAGGAAAGGAAGGGAACAGCATGGAGTGAGATCTGAAACAAAGGTAAACAAGCATAAGGTTTCAACACTTCTTGTCACTGAATGACAGAATCCCTCGGGACCTATACTGTAACAAAAACACCTGTAAAGGAAAACAACAGGCACTGTTGGGTTCAAAGTAATAATAATAAAAGTAGATCTGAGGATTGAACATGGACACATAAAAGGTAGCAGAGTTTGGCAGCTAAATGAAGGGGGATAACGCTCTGCAGGCTGCTTCTATACAATAATTGCCATGCGGATATCAAGGAATCACAGTGTATGAATATGGCTCCAATAAACAGAAATTTGAATGCGCTGCAGTGCTACTCATAGAAAGACAACAATCCGTAGTTACTCTGGGAATCAGTGTGGGTCAAGAAGGGAAATGACACATCATCCGCATGAGCCTTAAGAACCTCATCCAACGAAGGAGTAAATTAGGTAAACACAAGGAAGCCCACAAGAGACAGTCATTGGCTCGTCCAACTGGGCTTTGAAATGCCTAACATAACAAGCTGCCGGTCCAGAACTCAACAGAGAGTAATGATGCACAATGGCACAAAACCACCCATACCGTTACCAGGATATGCAGCACTGCACAAGACAATCCTGGGATTCACGTCATACGAATGGTGCCACGGAAGCATGGACATTTGCTACAGCACAACGTTGTGACGTCATCAGCACAACATTCTTGCCATCATAGGAATAGAAAGTTAACATCAACTTACCAAGAAGGTTTTCAAAGCAGTGTCCTACACCGGCCCCGAGGAAGCAACATGACAGTGACATGACATACTGGCACAAGGGACAATGCATCCATATAAACATACTCACCGGATATTTGACAGAACATGTGGGACATACGCTGGCCCACACCTTCACAACATGTTTGATTGGAAATCCAATTGTACTGGCACACAAGATTAAGTGGATGAGCCAAACACATCCAGCTGCACACAATTCCCCATAGAGCCTGTGGTTGTGATGTCCCACACATTGTCAACTGGTTGTATCCGCAATGTGTCAGTGTGAAGGTTTACAGACATTGATGCTTCACCAGAGTAAAAACCTCCACAACAGATGACTGTCAAGAAGGGTGACTGTCCTGTCATGGGAGTGGTGCAACATGAAATTTGATCCATGGTGATGAGCCATGTATGTATGGTTCTACAACATGCACAGAAACAGTTCCCTTACATTCTCAAAACATACCAACCATAAACAGCCGGTTTGGATCTCTTACCCGAACTGACATTTACACATGTCCGTGCATGGAACGCTGATTCGGTCCACGTTGCAATCATCATGAGGAATAGCAGGAGGATGAAGATGACACGAACAGATAACAGGCACAGCAACCTGTGAATGACAGACACACAAGGGCTCACCGTTTAAATTCATTGACAAGGACATGGGCATGTAAAAAACTGGAACAATGTAGTACACATGTAAATTTCTAGCTCAGTCATTGCGCATTTCAGTGTGGCATGACATCAGCACTTGCGTGACACATCAGAACACACGCATCAAAGTTACATTGCATACAGTCTGCTGGACACACACATTGCAACACATGCCACTCAATGCTACAAGCTTGCACACTCATTCCCAGTGACTCACCATTATGAGAAGAAGTTGCGTATGAGCTGACTCCGGATATCATCCTCCTCCTCATCACTTGCATCGTGACCAATCCCTTCATCCTCAACAGGTGGATGTTCCTGCTCCTCAGGATCCAGGATGAGTGGCACTGCCTTCTCAACTGCCATGTTGTGCAGCATGCAGCACACAATGAAGATATTACAGACCTTGGCTGGGGCATATGAGAGGGATCCGCCGGTCTTATGGAGGCACCGGAATCATCTCTTCAGGAGGCCAAACGTCCGCTCAATCACTCGCCTAGTCTGCTCGTGTGCATTATTGTACTGCTGATCTGCAGCTGTTCTTGGGTTGCGGAGAGGTGTCATTAGCCATGGCATGTTGGGATATCCAGCGTCACCTACAAATATACATCATGTAAATAAGTGGTTCAGGAGATGCCTACAGAGCAAAAGATACTGAGACAAAGACGACAGAGTTTACCCACCAACAAGACATGCCCGATCGTTGCGCAGCTGCAGCATCATTCGTGAGACCCTGCTACGCCTCATGATGGATGCATCATGGCACGATGCTGGAAAATGTGCACAAACATGGGAAATCTGCATGTTAGCAAGACACACCACCAGGGCATTTATTGAATGGTAATGTTTCCTGTTGCGGTAAGCCTGCTCCTGAGCCTGTGGTGGCACCAAAGCCACATGTGTACCATCAATGGACCCAATGACATGTGGCATCCCTCCCAGGGCATAGAATTCATCCTTGACATCTGTCAACTCTTCCGGAGTTGGAAATCTGATGAATTCTTCTATGTGCTCCAACATGGCAGCTAAAATATCACGCAGGACACGGCTGAACATTGTTTGGGACATTCCCCGACATCCCCTATGGTTAATTGAAACGTACCTATTGCAAAGAAATGGAGGGCTGCCATCACCTTTAGCTTGGGGCTCAGCGCAGTTGGATACCTGTGTCGTGGTTGGAGGTGTGGTTCCAGCCTGTTCGTTAAATCCAGAATCAACTGTCGAGTGAATCTATAACGTCGGATGCAGTCACATTCCCTCATGGTAGCCAAGTCTGGAAATGGCCTTGGTAGAGGCTGTGCCCTGCAGCACATATTTGGGAAGAATGGAGATTACCAGCCAACATCGATAGCAATGTACATAGCACGTGCAAAACTGCTAGTACACATCAGGTCACTATGGAGTGTGGCGTGTACAATACATCCAGGACACATATGGCAGCTTGCTGGCACTCCTACAACAGCCCAGATACACAAGTTGATTTAAAAATAAACAAGACATGCCCTTAAATGAGCTGCTGGGCTGGTCTGAGTGAACAGCCCAAGATATCACGGGAGTGACACACGTCACAATACCTGCAGTGTAAGGTTGTCATCCCATCCAGACAGCAGACTGCAAGGCACACGCACAGGTCACATGGAATGTCTAATGTACATATCAAACACATTGCAATTAAGGTGTGCATGTGACAACAAAACAACACAGCCATTGTCACGATGCAGACATGTATGCCTGGGGAAAAAGTTATGTCTGATGCCATCAGAGCCAAAAGCCGTTAGAATGCACATGTGGCAAGGTGTACGTACATGTGAAACCATTCCCATCTCAACACAGACCCATATTAGATGCACCAACAGCAGATGCAGTATACGGAACGCAAACAACAAGCTCAATCGTTAACATTACACACACCGGACATAGTCTTATACGGTCATGGTGAGCGTGAAATGTCAAGTGACAAAGTGCCCCGGTCCCTCGCATCATGAGACAGGTGCCCGTAGTGATGAATGTGCCATCCCGGTGTTGATGTGCATGACAACATCTGCATAATGATACATATGGGACAAGTGTAAAGGTGATGTGTACCACATAGTGCCCCAGCACACATGACATGTGTCAACAGGTCATCACACAGCGATTTTGCAACAAGATCACATGCCCTGTGCTATATCACTGCCTGCCGCACCTAGGGCCTGCTCATGTCAGTATGCAATGACAAGAACTTGATAGACATCCTTGTTTGAAACGTACCCCTACATCCCTGCCATAAGTGCGCCTCGTATCACTATTGTAATGGTGCCATACGTGAGCATGTGAACAGTACCGTCTGAAACGCACAGTACCCCTGCATTCACTACAGAGTGTGAACCTTACCGTCTGAAACGCACCGTACCCCAGCATTCACTACAGCGTGTGAACCGTACCGTGTGAAACGCACTGTACACCTGCATTCACTACAGCGTGTGAACCATACAGTCTGAAATGCACCGTACACCTGCATTCACTACAGCGTGTGAACCGTACTGTCTGAAACGCACTGTTCCCCTGCATTCCGTGCGTGTGTGCGCATAGTATCACTATTGTAATCGTGCCATATGTGAGCGCACCGTACCCCTACATTCTATGCATGTGTGCGCATCGTATCACTATTGTAATCGTGCCATATGCGAGCACACCGTACCCCTGCAATCCGTGCGTGTGTGCACATTGTATCACTATTGTAATCGTGCCATACGTGAGCGTACCATACCCCTACATTCCGTGTGTGTGTGCGCATCGTATCACTATTGTAATCGTGCCATACACGAGCGCACCATACCCCTGCATTCCGTGTGTGTGTGCACATCGTATCACTATTGTAATCGTGCCATACGCAAGCGAACCTTACCCCTACATTCCATGCGTGTGTGCGCATTGTATCACTATTGTAATCGTGCCATACGCGAGAGCACCATACCCCTGCATCCCGTGTGTGTGTGCACATCATATCACTATTGTAATTGTGTCATACGTGAGCGCACCGTACCCCTGCATTCCGTGCATGTGTGCGCATTGTATCACTATTGTAATCGTGCCATATGCGAGCGCACCGTACCCCTGCATTCCGTACGTGTGTGCGCATTGTATCACTTGTGTAATCGTGCCATACACGAGAGCACTGTACCCCTATATTCCGTGCGTGTGTGCGCATCCTATCACTATTGTAATCGTGCCATACGCGAGTGCACTCTACTCCTGCATTCCGTGCGTGTGTGCGCATCGTATCACTTTTGTAATCGTGCCATACGCGAGCGCACCGTACCCCTACATTCCGTGCGCATGTGCGCATCGTATCACTATTGTAATCGTGCCATACGCGAGTGCACCGTACCGCTACATTCCGTGCGTGTGTGCGTATGGTATCACTATTGTAATCGTGTCATACGCGAGCACACCGAACCCCTGCATTCCGTGCATGTGTGTGCATTGTATCACTATTGTAATCGCGCCATCAGCGAGCGCGTGAAACGCACCGTACACGTGTGTGTATGTCAAAAAAGAGTTAGGGGACACCTAGGGGACGAGTAGTAGGCCCTGAATGCATCCTGGTTGTCATGGATTCTGAGATTTGAGTGTGTGCTACAGGTGTCCTGCAAAATTCAGTTGGTCATAAATATACAATGTTGCAAAATGATTGTGGAGCTGAAGCTCAAATTTTAAACCATGCAAATGTGTGTCAGGGCCTTATGTGTGAAGGGATTGGATGAAACGTAGGATGCAAATTAATCTGGACTATCACACTGTTCTCCTGAAACTGAGAGCCCCTCAGCAGCACTGATTTAAGCCTGCATGTAGCCCTGAGAGAGCACTTGCCTGCACAACATTGGAGTGGATCACACTGCTGATGTCTCTGCATCCTCTGGCATATCATGATGGCTCGTACTGTGGATAGGGCCCCAGCCTTCAGGGAGGAGGAAAACAGAGCCCTGCTGGATACCCTTCTACCACAGTACAGCATGCTGTATGGGAGACCAGAGGAGCAGGAGAGTGCTGACTGCACAACCTTTGAGTGTGCACTTGTTGTGTGAGTGTCACAACAGGCATTGCGTATTGGTGGGACAGACATGCAATGTGGTTGTGAGTGAGTCCCGGGGGTGTACATGGTGGTGTCCCTCATGCAGAGGATGATGTAGTTCATGTGTGTTCACTCCTCACTTGCATTGAGCTTACTGTGACCTTCACTGCATAGTGAATGACACTTTCAGCCATGCCAGACCTTGGTGGCTTCATTCTCAAATGTCCTGTGGTGAAACAGTGTTCCACCAGGAGTGACAGGTGACTATACTAACAGATGTTTATAACTTGAGGGGACCTGTGGTGAGATTGTCCAAATGATGAGTTAGACCTCATGAACATTGATGTGTGTGAATGTTCCTTGTGATCTAGCTGAGTGTGTATGTGATGTCTTGCATCACTGCTGCGTGGCGTATGCAGCTGCTCTGCCATCTGATGTGACATGTAAGCAGTGCTGTGTGCCTGAATTGCTAAGCTAGCACCACACCTGTGACACCCCATTGTCAAATGGCACACGTGCAAAGTGAGGGTTGTTTCCACTGTTGTCAGTGACCGGTGAGTGATCTGTGCCAGGGTGTGTCTGTCTGGTCTGCTGAGGGTTTTCAAGTGGA
Source organism: Lissotriton vulgaris (assembly GCF_964263255.1). NCBI lineage: Eukaryota > Metazoa > Chordata > Amphibia > Caudata > Salamandridae > Lissotriton > Lissotriton vulgaris. The sequence goes on along the minus strand of NC_141699.1, from coordinate 245,104,975 downwards.
GTGGGATATGTGAGTGCTTGTCACGTTCTGTCACTAACCATGCAGTTGCATGTGTTGCCATGATCTGTGAGTCTGTTGCACACGTTACACCATCTGTAGGCTTTCAATACCATGTAGTGCATTGTGGCTTGCACACAGGCCTAATTCACATGGACAATGATGCAAGTCCTGTCACCATCCTATGCCCTGTTCACATTATCAATGGTGTGCAAGTGTGTGTGTCTGGCACATGGACAGGTGTAGTGATGCTGTTTCACTTTGTCTTCCTGACAGGTAACTGCCTATGAGAAGGGGGAAATATGGTTGAAGGTGGTCAGGGCCGTCAGGTCTGCGGGGGCCATTGCCGACGGCTGCACAACATTCAGAAGCGGTGGCAGGACATCCGGTGCTGGACCCGGCGTATCGCCCAGGTCCAGCCCCCCACGCCGGCATGGTGGAAGCTGTCACCTCCCCCCCCCACATTCTCTGGGTCCTGGCAGTCGTCTTTCCAGACCTCGATAAGCAGTTTCAGGAGAGACAGCAGCAAGGAGGGGGTAGGTACATGGCTGTTTGTTGTGTAGTGTGTCACATGCTTTTTAAAGTGCTCTGAAGCCTGGCTACACTCCCACAGTTGTGGTGCCTGGTCAGACAGGTTATATGTGCAGTGTCTTTTCCGTTCACCATAGTCACCTGTTATTCATTTTCATCCCTTTCCCTCCTTCACATGCATCCCCTGGTCTGTGTGTAATCACATTTGCATCATGCTCATCTATAGTGCAAGGAAATAAGACTGCATATTGATTTCCGCATCATGTGGGAGGGTGGTCTGTGACATGGGTTGGGACCTTGCCTGTGCCATGACCTGTGCACTGTGTTTTGGCTTCATATTTGTTTGCACTGATGATGAGTCTCAAAATAGGAGTGTGAGGTTTCTACTGCACACCCTTGCAGCATGCAAGACCCATGTTGGGTTCTCAGACATGATGTTCATCAGTGTGAGATATGCATAGTGCCATGTCTGTTACTCATGGTACAGTCAGCTCTTTCAAGAACCACGGATCGGTGTTCCCACTACAGTCCCCTGAGACACCCTGGCCTCCTAATCAAGTGTGTCATCCAACACTGTGTCCATTCTATGTGGCTTCAGCATGGGTCTGCCTCAGTGGTATTGTTCCCTGGCATAGTTTGTATTTTTCCTGTGTCTGCTACATGTGTCCACTGGACATGGATACAAGATTTGGATTGTGCATACTCACACTGGGCAGTTGTTTGAGAGTAAAATGTATTGCCAGCCCTACGAGGTGAGCTGCTGTTATTTTTTGGATTGTTGCTGCACAGTTTTTGTTAGCCTGATTCCGAGGTCTCACTTCTTTAGCTGTAGCAGTCACATTGACTGAGGTATGGGGGTGTTGTGCAGGAGAGGTCTACATGGGTCTGCCTGATTTAGCCTTGCCAGGTCTGACCTGTGGGTGTGAATTGGCTGATCAATGTTTCACCATGCACTGCCCCTGTGATGTTGGTCAGTGATTTCATTTGGGGCTTGGCAGCCAATGTCATTTGGTTCCAGACATGATTGTGCCTCATACAATTTTGCCAAATGTATGTAGTTCATATGCTACAGTGTATTGTGTTACTGTGCACACTTCTGCGTTGACATTTTGCCTGGGGATAACGGTGTGTCCACAATGCAGCAATGATTTTGTTCATAACAATTGCTGGCCCATTAGCTGAAGCATTGTCCTGAGTTGGGACACGTGTGCCACTTCACATGACAATCACATGACAACCAGTATGTGCAAGCAACTGTGTCAGGGAATGGATGCCCATGTTAGGACTGCCATATTTCAAGTAGTGTCACATAAATGATTGTACCTTGGCACTCACAAGACTTGTAAAAAGTTGTTCATGTTTTGGATGTGTTAATATGATGAATTGTGTAAATGACACTTATGTGCCTGCATGATAGTTGTCTCAAAAGGTAGTGCACACAAAACGACATTTCCACTTTCATCAAAGAAGCAGGCAGCTTTTCAAAGAGTCCAGTGTTAATGATTAATGGTGTGTCTTGATCTCCATAGGCATGTCCCCACAGTGGTCTTGAGGTCTTGAAACTCGTTTGTTGTCAATTGTAAAAAGTAATGAGTGTCAATACATCCAGAACTCCGTTGGACCATGTATGTGGCAAATCTGCAATGCCATTTGTTTCTAAAAGTGTTTTATCTTAAAGGGTGCCAGCTGTTTCAAAGAATGTGTAAATCTTTTTTGTGTGCTTTTCATTGTGAGACATCTGTCATGCAGGCACATACGTGTTGCCTTCACAAGATGGTGAATTACCACATTCAATACATGTTGATTGTGTAAAGTGTGGTGAGTCCCAAGATGCTAACATTTCTTAAAATTGATTTTTTAAACAATGTATTTACAGGGCTCTTAGTATTGTATCACATTGGGGAGTGAGGTGGGTTATTGTTCCCTGAGGATCGCCACTACTGTTACTTTTTTTGTGTATTTGAGGTGGCATCACTTCATTGTATTGATCAGCTCTCCTGTAAAGAAACAGTAGCCTCTATGTGTAATTCTCATTCAAGTTGTGGCCTGCTGTGTTTTTGGATCCTTGTGTCGAAGAAGCATGTGTCCATACCAACTGGGCAGTACAAGTCTCAAATATGTGCAGAGTTATCTGGCTGTTACTCATGATGCATGCCATGATTTGCAATGTGACCTACTGTTTTTGTGCTCATGTGTCAGATGTGTACAGGTGACTGATGCCTTTCTGTTTCTTCTACTTGCCCACAGCATCGTCAACAGAGGCAGAAGGAGATACATGCACAGACTAAGAGGAGGGACCCAGCAACAGTGCCACCATCGCTGTGGAGTCAGAGGGAGCCAGTGGCACGAAGGGTGAGGGGAGTTGGCCTGCGGACCTTTTGGAAGGCGACACTTCCTACCATGCAGATGGGTCCGCCTCTGACTCCCTGGAGGAGGGGGAATACGCCACAACACCCGACAGCAGCACTGTATCTGTCCCCACTTCCTCCAGTACCATCTCCACCCTTCCAGTTGCTCCAGTCCCTTCTGTCCGTGCAGCCCCCCATGTCTCCTTCGGTCCAGGCACCGCACCCCCTGCCCCTGTCTCCCCTGCTGCCCTCAGTGCCGAGTCTGTGGACCTACTCCGGCAGATTCAGGTTGGTTAGACATCAATGCTGATAGTCCTCCTTGGCTAGGCTAAAATACTGACCCAGTTGCTGTCGATCATGGAGGGCATGTCAGCTATGATGTCTGACCAACGTCGGATTCTCACGTCCATGGACTCCTCACTGACGGCAGCAGTTGCCCTCCTGCAGCGGTCCGTTCCCCCATCTCCTTCGGACCCATCCACACTCCCCTCTCCCATACCTGTCCAAAGCACACGCAGGAAGGCAGGATCATGCACACCAACGGACACATGCAGCACACCCCAACTAAAGTCAAAACGCACGCCTCCTGGCACGCAATCTCAGAGGGCGTCAGGCACACCCACAGGGACTGGGGTCAGACTACACACACGCATCCAAACTCACAGTCCGCAACCCGCTCAGCCCTCAACCTCCACTCCCATAGTGTCCCCGGTTGCAGGGGGTAGTCTTGACGAACTGGCAGCAGTGTGCAGCGCTGAGTACCTTTCTACATTTGGCGCTGCACAAGCCACTGAGGATGCTACCTCCCACCCTGCACCCACCACACCTACCCTTCCCACTACTTTCCCTTTGGTGCCTGGTCGTGAACCCGATGATGCCCCCCAAGGGTCAACAGACCATTAGTCCATTCCTGTGCAGGCAAGTTTGGGGTAGATGACCTCCCCTACGTCCCCCGAAGGACTTTGTTATGGACTGCCAATTGGACTCTTAAGAGCTTGGACTCATTATTCGAATTATTTGATTTTGAAGCTGAATAAAGCCTTTTATTTTACATTTTACACTTTTGCATTTCAGGTACTTTATGTCGTTGATGAGGGCCCTGGAGTTGGTGGCATGCTTATGTTTTGAGGTTGTGAACTATATTTTTTGATGATGGTCATGAGGTCGACCATGGGATCTGTGTGTCTTCACAATGTCTCTGCAATTAATCATTGGTTGTGTATGTTCAGTTTGGCTACAGAAATTGTCCCAAAAAGTGTTCCTTCATCTGTGACACATCAGATCTTCACTGCAGACAGTTGCACAATTATTGTGCTGACATGTGGGCACATTTCCTGTTTTGGTGATGGTTCCCCTCAGCAAGGGCCATGCCTGCTCACAGATGTGTACTGCTCATTTGTCAGTGCCATCCATGCTACTCACTGTACTTGTGTTTTGAGTATGTACAAATGCCTTCATGGACACATTCACCCTTTTTGGCACTATGCATGGGTGTTATCACAGCCTACCCCTATGTTGGAAATTGTTCTGCAGGGTATGTGGGCACATGACTCACAATTCAGGGCATTGTACCTAAGGGTTTTGAACGCTATTCCTTCCATGATAGACTACATCTTGGTGGTCTGCCCGCCACCTGGACATTCATATCTGCTCAGAGATGTACATCACAGTGCGTGTTCCATTTTGCTCTCTTTGTTTGGTGGGCTATTACATCACTAGACACTATAGTGTCATGATGGACGGGTGTGTATTTAGCAAGCAAACTCCATGGGTGGGTATGCATGTGGAATTTGACATCACACCCACATGTGGTGTGTCACGCAGTGTGTGACAGTAATCCATCCTCCAGGGAGTGGAACCCTGCTGTAAGTGATGTGTTGCTATGGCACTGTCATGAAAGTCACAAGTTAGGGATGTGCACATACCCCCATGTAGGTTTGGTATGCTGATGATAATGTACACACCCTATATCTAAGCAGTGTTGTGAGTCCTCTGCACCCACCCCTCATCTGTCTGGACTCTGCTGCGAGTCTTGTGCACCCACCCCCATACTGTTGGGCACTGCTGGGAGTCATTTCCACCCACCCCTCATCTGTCTGGACACTGCTGGGAGTCCTGTGCACCCACCCCATACTGTTGAGTACTGCTGGGAGTCATATCCACCCACCCCTCATCTGTCTGGACACTGCTGGGAGTCATATCCACCCACCCCTCATCTGTCTGGACACTGCTGGGAGTCCTATCCACCCACCCCCATAATGTTGGCGTATGCTAGGAGTCCTCTGCACCCACCCCTCATATGTGTGGACACTGCTGGGAGTCATATCCACCCACCCCTCATCTGTCTGGACACTGCTGGGAGTCATATACACCCACCCCTGTACTGTGGGCCTATGCTGGGAGTCCTCTGCGCATACCCCTCATCTGTCTGGACACTGCTGGGAGTCATATTCACCCACCCCTCATCTGTATGGACACTGCTGGAAGTCATATCCACCCACCCCCATACTGTTGGCCTATGCTGGGAGTTCACTGCACCCACCCCTCATATGTGTGAACACTGCTGGGAGTCCTCTGCACCCACCCCTCATCTGTATGGACACTGCTGGGAGTCCTCTGCACCCACCCCCATACTGTTGGGCACTAGTGGGAGTCCGCTGCAACCACCCCCATCTGTCTGGACACTGCTGGGAGTCATATCCATCGAACCCCATATTGTTGGCCTATGCTGGGAGTCCACTGCACCCACCCCTCATCTGTCTGGACACTGCTGGGAGTCACATCCACCCACCCCTCATCTGTCTGGACACCACTGGGAATCATATCCACCCACCACCATTCTGTTGGCCTATGCTGGGAGTCCTCTGCACACACCCCTCATCTGTCTGCACACTGCTAGGAGTCATATCCACCCACCCCTCATCTGTCTGGACACTACTGGGAGTCATATCCACCCACCCCATACTGTTGGCCTATGCTGGGAGTCCTCTGCACCCACCCCTCATATGTGTGGACACTGCTGGGAGTCCTCTGCACCCACCCCTCATCTGTCTGGACACTGCTGGGAGTCATATCCACCGACCCCCATACTGTTGGCCTATGCGGTGAGTCCTCTGCACCCACCCCTCATATGTGTGGAACCTGCTGGGAGTCATATCCACCCACCCCTCATCTGTTTGGACACTGCTGGGAGTCATATCCACCCACCCCCATACTGTTGGCCTATGCTGGGGGTCCTCTGCACATACCCCTCATCTGTCTGGACACAGCTGGGAGTCATATCCACCCACCCCTCATCTGTCTGGACACTGCTGGGAGTCATATCCACCAACCCCCATACTGTTGGCCTATGCTAGGAGTCCTCTGCACCCACCCCTCATATGTGTGGACACTGCTGGGAGTCATACCCACCCACCCCCATACTGTTGACCTATGCTGGGAGTCCTCGGCACCCACCCCTCATATGTGTGGGCACTGCTGGGAGTCCTCTGCACCCACCCCATACTGTTGGCCTATGCTGGGAGTCCTCTGCACCCACCCCTTATCTTTCTGGACACTGCTGGGAGTCCTCTGCACCCACCCCTCATCTGTCTGGACACTGCTGGGAGTCATATCCACCCACCCCCATACTGTTGGCCAATGCTGGGAGTCCTCTGCACCCACCCCTCATCTGTCTGGACACTGCTGGGAGTCATATCCACCCACCCCCATACTGTTGGCCTATGCTGGGAGTCCTCTGTACCCACCCCTCATCTGTCTGGACACTGCTGGGAGTCATATCCACCCACCCCTCATCTGTCTGGACACTGCTGGGAGTCATATCCACCCACCCCATACTGTTGGCCTATGCTGGGAGTCCTCTGCACCCACCCCTCATATGTGTGGACACTGCTGGGAGTCCTCTGCACCCACCCCTCATCTGTCTGGACACTGCTGGGAGTCATATCCACCCACCCCCATACTGTTGGCCTATGCGGTGAGTCCTCTGCACCCACCCCTCATATGTGTGGAACCTGCTGGGACTCATATCCACCCACCCCCACACTGTTGGCCTATGCTGGGAGTCCTCAGTACCCACCCCTCATTGGTGTGGACACTGCTAGCAGATTCTCTGCACCCACCCCTCCTCTGTCTGGACACTGCTGGGAGTCCTCTGCACCCACCCCATACTGTTGGGCACTGGTGGGAGTCCTCTGCACACACCCCTCATCTGTCTGGACACTGCTTGGAGTCCTCTGCACCCACCCCCATACTGTTGGCCTATGCTGGGAGTCCTCTGCACATACCCCTCATCTGTCTGGACACTGCTGGGAGTCATATCCACCCACCCCTCATCTGTCTGGACACTGCTGGGAGTCATATCCACCAACCCCCATACTGTTGGCCTATGCTGGGAGTCCTCGGCACCCACCCCTCATATGTGTGGACACTGCTGGGAGTCATACCCACCCACCCCCATACTGTTGGCCTATGCTGGGAGTCCTCGGCACCCACCCCTCATATGTGTGGGCACTGCTGGGAGTCCTCTGCATCCACCCCCATACTGTTGGCCTATGCTGGGAGACCTCTGCACCCACCCCTCATCTTTCTGGACACTGCTGGGAGTCCTCTGCACCCACCCCTCATCTGTATGGACACTGCTGGGACTCATATCCACCCACCCCCACACTGTTGGCCTATGCTGGGAGTCCTCAGTACCCACCCCTCATTGGTGTGGACACTGCTAGCAGATTCTCTGCACCCACCCCTCCTCTGTCTGGACACTGCTGGGAGTCCTCTGCACCCACCCCATACTGTTGGGCACTGGTGGGAGTCCTCTGCACACACCCCTCATCTGTCTGGACACTGCTTGGAGTCCTCTGCATCCACCCCCATACTGTTGTGCACTGGTGGGAGTCCTCTGCACCCACCCTTCATCTGTCTGGACACTGGTAAGAGTCCTCTGCACCCACCTCTCATATGTCTGGACACTGCTGGGAGTCCTCTGCACCCACCCCTCATCTGTCTGGACACAGCTGGGAGTCCTCTGCACCCACCCCTCGTATGTCTGGGCACTGCTGGGAGTCCTCTGCACCCACCCCATACTGTTGGGCACTGCTGGGACTCATAGCCACCCACCCCTCATCTGTCTGGACATTGCTAGGAGTCCTCTGCACCCACCCCTCATCCCGTCTGGACACTGCTGGGAGTCATATCCACCCAGCCCTCATCTGTCTGGACACTGCTGGGAGTCATTTACACCCACTCAAATGTCACGCACTGTACCCCAACATTCATGGCATATGTGTGGGTCGTGCAATAAACAGGAGAGAACAGAAATTACCTGCCTATAAAGGAGTAGTATAGGCCTAAAAATAGGTCTCACTTATTTATTGGGTGCACGTGAATTATTCTGTTTCTAAATCCTCATTTACTCTCGTTATTGGGAGTGGTGGAGCATCTAGGCGCATCTTGGTGCCTGGCTTAAAATACTCTCACTATCTATTTGTTTGTGTCTATTATTATTTTTTTTAAAAGGTGTATCTTAGGTATGCAGTCTATGTTCCTTTATCATGTTAAATCAATATTGTGTGTACTAATATGAATCATGCGGTTTCTCACCTTCCATTCTATTTGATTGTCCTCTTGATTTCCCTAATCCCCCTGAACCCCACTTTTTGCTCCTTGTACGGGTAAAATTATTCTGTGCCTGTTTTAAGTATGTATATATTCTCTTCACAGACATCCTGTCCCACTATGCCTCTTTATATTCCCGCCCTGATGAAGGTGTAGCCCCGGCTGGGGCCATACACCGAAACGCGCGTTGGCGTTTTCTACATCTGGGGACCACCTGAGCGATCTGAGGTTCATCCCTAGTTTATTGTGTTCCACCTATCACTCTCAGATCAACCATTGGCTATGATACAACTGTGGAGTTGTGTGTTGTGTGTAACAAGAGCTGTATGTATGTTGGTATGAAAGTGTTGGCTGGCATGTGGGTTGTTGTGATGATGTGATTGAGTTATGTATATATTAAATGAAAAATATTCTTATGTATGATGCAATTATCTATGCAACCATTATGTATTGAGAAAGCTTGTTTTTCCATGAAATAAAAAATCTTTTTTACTTTTGTAATCATGTTCTGAGATTCATATGTGTGGTTCAGGGGTTGATATAAGTATATAAGGACCTATTTTAGGCCCAATACTACTCCTTTATAGGCATGCAATTTCTGTTCTCTCCTGTTTATTGCATTTCCCCGCCTACCTGCCTTCAAGTGACGAGGGGTCCCCCTTCTATTGAGTATGTGTGTGGGTCGTATCACTATTAGACTGGTGCCATACGCGAGCGTGAAACGCACCGTACCCCAACGTTCCTGGCGTGTGTGCGGGTCGTATCACTATTACACTGGTGCCATACGCAATCGCGAAACGCACTGTACCCCAACATTCATGGCGTGTGTGCGGGTCGTTGTTTTGGGAGAAGGAGGCCCCTACCTAAATGGATAAACCCTAGTAGGGATAATACAATTTTATGAAAGCTGGCCTGTACACCGGGTTATGTGTGTATTTTTTATATAATCTGTCACACATTGTTATAAAATAGATTGAGATAACATGATGTGTGTATTTATAAAACTTCTTTTTAATTATTTTTTTTTTCCCCACTCACAAATATTATGTGGCTTTTTGTCACTTTTTTTATATATAAATAACAGTTAGTATACTTTTTTTTACAATTCATGCAAATTTCTAAGCATACACATATATCTAATTACAGTGATTTATCATACATATATCAATACATAAGTCAAGAACTGATTATCATTGCCCAATACAAAACTAGATCCAACGCGTTTCGGCGAGTCGCCTTCATCAGGACTTTTGTATTCTCAATTGTCGATTTGATACTAAAACAGTAGAAAACACTCAATTAATTTTTCTCAAAAACGAAACAATCTATAGTAAACAACATGTGACAGTGGTTATGTCTATACATTATTAAAAATGTTTTGTATGTAGATATAGACTGTATATATGTAGATAATGATATGTATATGTAGATTGTAAATATGTAGATAATGATGTGTATAGACAGAGCTTGCAATTGTCTAGGGTAGAGAGTTTTCGGCGCCAGGAGAGGGTGCCCATGAACAAATTATACAGCAGAGAGTACTAGTGTAATATAGACATAACCACTGTCACATGTTGTTTACTATAGATTGTTTCGTTTTTGAGAAAAATTAATTGAGTGTTTTCTACTGTTTTAGTATCAAATCGACAATTGAGAATACAAACTCCTGATGAAGGCGACTCGCCGAAACGCGTTGGATCTAGTTTTGTATTGGGCAATGATAATCAGTTGTTGACTTATGTATTGATATATGTATGATAAATCACTGTAATTAGATATATGTCTATGCTTAGAAATTTGCATGAATTGTAAAAAAAAGTATACTAACTGTCATTTATATATAAAAAAAGTGACAAAAAGCCACATAATATTTGTGAGCGGGGAAAAAAAATAATAATTAAAATGAAGTTTTATAAATACACACATCATGTTATCTCAATCTATTTTATAACAATGTGTGACAGATTATATAAAAAATACACACATAACCCGGTGTACAGGCCAGCTTTCATAAAAGTGTGTGCGGGTCGTATCACTATTACAATGGTGCCATCCGCGAGCTTCAACCGCACCGTATCTCAACATTCATGGCGTGAGTGCGGCTCGTTTCACTATTACAATGGTGCCATACCCGAGCACGTGAAATGCACCATACCCCAACATTGATGGCATATGTATGGCTCGTATCACTATTGCAATGGTGGTATAGGCGAATGTGTAAGACGCACCGTACCAGTAGATTTCCGTTGTTGCGGTACGTTATACTCACCGTCTGCGCCGTTGTCGGTTTCTATGCACCAGGTCGTAGGTGTACAGGACTGGGATGACACGGATGATGGGGTTCATGGCGTGTATGTCGCATAAAGGGGTGCGGTTCGAGCCGGACTCTGCTTTTACGGCTGTTTTCAGCTCCCGTAGAAAAGGGTCGTACGGAGTGTCGCAGAGACGAATCATACTTGCTGGTCCGGAAACTGCTGCTTGTTTACGTACGGAGGTCGCGTACTGCATGAACAGGATACAAATCGTATGTATTTTTTGGTTGTACGGTGTTTGATACGATTTGTACGGATATCTGCTTTGGGTTTGGATCGTACTTCATCGTTCGTACGGAGACGTTGAAGCTGTACGAATTGTATGGGAAAAATGCTCCGTATGGCAAATCGTAGGGAATTTTGCCGAATCGGAATCGACCCCCAAGTGTTAATCCCAGAGATTACTGATATATTCCAGTGGTCACTAAATGTGGATAGGTTTAACCAGATACATAATTTACCATTTATGGGGTTTTCATTGTGTACAGTTTACTAATAATGTTGATTAATTTACTTCGATGCATATGTTTTCTAATTGCAGCACACATGCTTCATAATAGAGCACACTAGTTTCAAACAATATTGTAAACTTTCCTCATGTCTTTATTTTGTTTATTATGGACATGCATGAGTGAGAAGCGAAAGGTGATAATCTGTTTCCACGGTTCCCTTGGGGACTTCAATGTTGATTTCTAGGTTGTCAAAATTACCTGCTATTCCGGGAAGTTTAGGAGTTCAGATAAAACATTGTGAAGTAGCTAAGAAATTATGGCTGGCAGGCATTGTTGTGACAGAGAGACACAGTCCCTGCAGTCTAATGTTCTGTTGTCCTGAGGCACAGTTCTGCGCAAGCAGAATCTCTGCAACATGGGAAACTTGCTCCTGAGATTCCTTTGGTCTGAGAGGAGACAGTACCTGCGGGGGACACCCCGGTACTCACAAGGGAAGATGTAGCTGAAGAGGGGAATCTGCCTGAGCTGACCAACTAGCAGCAGGAAGTGGGTCCCTCCAGGGAAGAGATCAGCAAAGTGCAGAAGGAGTGGCCTACTCTTGAGCAGCAGGCTGAGGCCCAGGCAGCTGATGATGCCTCTGGCAAGCACCTGTTTTACTGGGACAATGATCTCCTGTATAGAGACCTTAAAGCTCCTGAGCCTTGTGCAGCTCATGTGTTGGTGGTACCCCAGTCCTTCATGACGTGCGACTGGCAGGTCATTTGTGGCAAGACGAGACCTTTGACAAGGTTGTCACCTTCTTCTATCATTTCCAAATGAAGTGCAGTCCTACCTGCTAGGCAAGTGGCAGGTCAGGGGGAAGTGCAATGCCCGCCTGCAACCTTCACTGTCGTTAGCACCCTATTTGAGTGGGTAGACATCGGCATTGTGGGACCCCTGGATCCCTAGACAGCCAAGGGCAACAGATTTGTTCTGGTCTTAGTGAACCATGCAACCCAGAAACTATTCATCTTAGGCCAGTGACTATGCCCGTCATGGCCAGGGCACTGATGGGGATCTTTACCCATGTGGATTTCACTAAGGAGGTGGACGAAGTGGGCAAGGTGGTGGAGGTAGTGAAAGCCATGTGGAAAGAGTGTGGGGTTACCTTCAAGTTCACTACTCCTTACCACCCCCAAACCAAAGGGGTAGTTGAAAGGCTTAACTGTACCCTTAAAGGCATGATTATTGGACCTGGGCAGTAAACTCCGCTTCCAGAGTTTGAGGAATTCAGGCACTCTACGGAGGAGTCGTAGGTTCCTGAATTCAACCTTCCCAGGTGTGATGCATACCCCTCAGCAGCGTTTGTGCTTGAAAAGCAGTTGAGAGGCTTTTCAAGTCGATTTTGTTCTCCAACGGGCCGTTGGAGTTATTTTTTGTGTGCAAGAAACCTTTTATTTACTCTTTTTTTCCAACAGGAAGGAAGTGCCAGAGAATCCAACTTCCTGTTCCTGTCCAGCAGGCTCCTTCAAGTGCTTTGTTCTGCTCCTGCTCACTTTTAATTTGGATAAGGAGCTGGAAGGATCACTCTTCTTGTCTGCTGCATATATACCATTGGATGTAAGGACTTTATATTTGAGATTTCACAAGTAAGTTCAAAAACTGTTGTATAAGGGTGTTGTTTGTTTTATTGGTGGCATGCACCAGGATTTATTTGTACATTTATGTGATTTTTAAAATGTATTGTGGTGGGTGGCCTTCAGTTTCAGTGGGGGCCTGTTTAATTTTTTGCATGTAATTTTTCTTGTTTTGCAATGGAAAATTGTAGTACATTTTCTCCATATTTTCAATTAATTTGTAATATTCATTTAATTCACTATGTGGCCTAGTCTGCCAATGAGCCTTCCAGCAAGCAGGTCCAGTACTAGTCATGGGTGTATGAAACAACTTTTTCTGTCTGTTGAATTGAAACATCATTTAGGCCATGCATGGAATTGGATTACATTACAAAGTGTGTATTTTGGGGTATTTCATGATCTGTTTCTTCAAATAGCGTATAGGATGGGTAATATATGTGAGGCCTTTGAAAGATGTGTGTTGTTGTAAAAGTATTTAACCCAGTGGATTTTCATTTGTGGCATTGCTGAATGTTTTGCCATAGGCCCTCATGTCTTCTTTGTTGTTGTCTCCCTTTTGGTTGTTGTTGTTTTCATGACCATGTGGCTAGTGGCCATTTTGTGTTGCCAGCCAGTGTGCTTTTGCCATAGGGTGCATATCTTCTCTGTTGTGGCCATGCCTCTTTGCTGGTTGTTGTTGTGACCATGTGGCTGGTGGCTATTTTGTGTAGCCAGCCAGTGTGCTTTTGCCATAGGCCTGCATGTGTTCTTTGTTGCCCATGCCTCCTTGCTCAGTGTTGTTTGACCATGTGGCACTGGCTAGCAGTCATTTTATGCTTCCAGTCATTGTGCTTTTGTTATAGGCTTGCATTTGTTCTTTGTTCCCCATGCCTCCTTGCTCAGTGTTGTTGTTTGACCATGTATCACTGGCTGGCAGCCATTTTATACATCCAGCCAGTGGGCCTTTGCCATAGGCTTGCATGAATGGATGAGATATCAGTTTAATAATATGCTTGAGGATCACTGTAGTATGTATAGTAATAAAATTATTTTGATGAACAGTGCTTACATATATTACATGCATTTTTTTAATTTTGCATCTCCAATAGGTTTCCTCTCATCCTGCCATATAAACATCGGCAATTATTGATGTTTTATTTATTATAATTTTTATTTTCTCGTTTAAATGTTCTTATATTTTTTTACTGATTGTCAATTTTTTTTATCTTCATATTCATAATAATTTTGGTAATTGTAATCGTTTCCATTTTTTTATTTAAAAAAATGTTTCTATTGTATTTTTATTTAAATTTCTTTTCATTTTTGAATATTTTAATATTTTTATTTCAAATTTTTTCTGTTATTTTTGAATATTTTTGATTTAAATTTAAAAAAAAATCCCATTTTGTCTCGGTCTTTGCATCCATCATAGGTGCACGGCCGTGCAGCAGTTTCCGTTTTTTAGGTATTTAATTCCTCCTAGACATCCTGGCTGAGGGGCACTTTAGACACATCGGCATCATTCATTTATGTAATGATGATTATTGTTATGTTATGTTAATAATGTTTGTAAAGCGCTCTTACACCAAGCGGTTTCATGGCGCCATTTCCCTCTAGAACACATTGCCTGCCATAGGCGCACACTAACCTCCATTGTTTCAAAGATTACTATTCCATTTTCCCATGTAGTTCACTTAGTGCCAAAGGTGTCTCCTTTCGAAAATAAAACATAAAAGAAAAAGCTCTATCATTCTGTATATTGTGTGTTATTCTGATGAAGAATTAAGGGCCATATGTATGAAGGTAATTTTTGGTCGCAAACGCTGCGATTCGCAAAAAAATAGCGTTTGCGACCAAAAACCAGCATTTCCCAATGTATGAAGGAAAAATGCATCGCAATTTTGGGAATCGCAATAATAGCGATTCCTTAAAATGCGTGATGCAAAAAATTGCGATTATCATTGCGATTCCTCAATTTGCGACCATGCAGTTAGCGAACATCGCAAATGAAGCAATCGCAAATAAGGAATCGCAATGATATGTATCAAAAAATCGCAAATAGCGAAATGAGCAAATTCGCAAAATAGCGCATCGCAATTACCACCAAGTGGGAGCAGGTGGTAACCAGGTGCAAAGTATATAAGGAATCCCACAATGCAACAGACTCTTTTCCACAATGGCTGGGCTGTACGTCATTGCAAGGAGGCGAAGGCTGAGAGCTGCTGCGCAAAGGAGGAGGCGCCAGGAGAGGACATTCCGTGACCGCATCACCATCTACCAGCGCACAGAGGAGGACATCTACAGCTATTACAGACTGGAGGAAGACAGTATTATGGATTTAATTGATGAGCTCAGACCCTATCTAGAACACCCCACACGTAGGACACAAGCCATCCACACACACATTCAGGTCCTGTGTTCACTACACCTGCTGGTCTCAGGTAGTTTTCAGGGGGTCATAGCCTCAGTGGGAGGGGTATCACAAAGTGCACTGTCGCGCTTTTTCCATGCATTCCTGGATGCCATGGTACACAGAATGCCACACCACATACACTTCCCCAGCACCCCACAGGAACTTGCCCAGACCAAGCTGGACTTCTACAGCATAGCCCAATTCCCCCACGTCATAGGATGTATTGACGGGACACATATCGCCATTTCACCCCCCTCACACAATGAGTATATATATAGGAACAGGAAATGCTACCATTCACTAAACATACAGGTGGTGTGTGATGCTAAAAATATCATAACTGATATAGTTGCGAAGTATCCTGGCAGCACACATGACTCATTTATGTTCAGACACAGTGGCCTATACCGTAGACTGTCCAGAGGAGAATTTGGCGAGGGATACTTACTAGGTAAATGCTTGTCCACATAGGGTACATTACCACTGACTTACATGTCCATTACAGCCACTAACCATTTACCTTTACAACCACAGGTGACAGTGCCTATGCAGTCCGGGACTTTATCTTGACACCCTACCTCAATCCCACAACTGCTGGTGAGCGGAGATACAATCGGGCACACATTAGCACAAGAGGCACCATTGAAAGAACATTCGGCATACTGAAGAGCAGATTTCGCTGCATCCATAAAAGCGGAGGAGCGCTACAATACAGCCCAGAAACCTGCTGCAAAATCGTTGTAGCATGTGCCATGCTGCACAACATCGCCACAAGGAAAGGCACGGCAGTGGAGTTGACAGAATCCGATTCCTCTGACGTAGAGGGGCCTGGACCAGGACGCATGCCAGCTGGTGCAGCTGGCGTAGCTGGTGCTGCAGCTGGACGACAGAGGCGTGATGAGATTATGCGCAACTACTTCTAGGTAAGGAATAAGACGACAACAACTTCTAATTTTGTTAATGCTTTAATTTTACTCAGTAAACAATGCCACATATCCTCTGTGGCAAGTAGTCACACTCAAAATGTAGAGCACATGTTCAAGTCACAGTGCAAAAATATAACTGTTGTGAATTTAAAGTCTTCCTATTTGTGCGTAGTGGGGCGACCGCTCCGGCCACTACGGCGCCTCTCCTGGCTGGGTGGTGGGGTATTGTTGCTCCGCACAGACTGTGCGTCCTCCTCACTGGGAGTGAGTACTCCTGGCCCAGCTGTACGGAGTGCCCTCAGCTCATCCACAGCGGATGTTGCCTGCACGACAGCTGTGGCGATGTCTTGCATGCCATGTGCAAACTCACGCTGCATGAGCATGCTGCGCCTGGAAGACACGTTGATGGCAGAGGACAATCTATTAATGGCCCGTGTATAATGTTCCAAGCGGTCCTGCTCCATGCGCCGTGCAGCACGTTCCGCTCGCAGCTCCCCACATAGCTCGCGCATGGCATCCCTCACCTCTACTTGTATGCCCCTGAGCCCTGCCCTCGTTTCACATTGCATTGACTTCATGTTTTTCGCTTGCAGGCACTGCAGCTGGAGCATATTTAATTCCAAGCCTGCAAAGACAGTCTCATCCTCCAGTTCAGCCACGCTGCCGGCTCTGCGCTGTGTGCGTCTTCCTAGACCCTGTTGACGTTGCCTGTCCTGAGGCCTGGACTCATGCTGTGGCTGTGCTCCTTGGGACTGCTGATTTGCATTACTGTCCTCTGCCTCATCCTCCATTGGTGGCAGTGGCCTCACTATGTGTCGCCTACGTCTCTTGGGAGGATTGACAGGGCTGTCCTCCCCATCTGACTCTGGCTCCTGCCCTGCTTCTCCGGACTCTGGATGGTCCCTCAATGTTCCACTGCGTGTGGGCTGGGTAATTGCTGGTGCTGTGGACAGAACAGCACACATCATTATTAGTTTATTTTGTTCTTTTTAAATAAATTTCTAAGACTATTGGGTCTACATCACTGATTGAGTTCCCTTTCCTGACCTGCACAAGGAAATGTGGCTTAGCGGGGCTGCGTAACACAACTCATATTTACATTTCACTACATCTCCCATAATGCATTGCTCTGACTGCCTTTGGGACTGCTTTGGCTCTGAATGTGCTTCCCCTACCCTCTAGGATGATGCAGGGGGTGGGGGTGAGGGGGTGGGGTAGTGATGGCATGATTCTTACCTGCACTGGATGGTGGTTGCTCCGAGCTGTCTAGGTCAGCTACGCCCTTCACGGTCTCAGTTGCAAGTGTACCCTCCACAAGTTCCTCCAGTGGTGTAGGATCAGGCACTGTAGATGTTTCACCACCGGTGAGGTGTGACTGCTCCATCCTGGCAGCTAGCATTTCCTTGGAGCGCTGGCGCAGATCATACCAGCGCTTGCGAAGCACCTCTACAGTCCTGTGAGTGACTCCCAGGGCATTAACTTTTGCCTGTATTTCTCCCCAAATCCTCCTTTTCCTTGCCTCTGGGACTTTCAGGGAATTTTTACCAACTAGCAAGTCGTGGTTGTGCACCATTTCCTGGATGAGGGTCTCTATTTCAGCCTCTGAAAACTTCATTTTGCGCTTTCTGGCTTGTTCTCCTTCCTGCTGGTGTGTTGCATCCATTTCCTTGTTGCCACTATCAGCCATGGTGTGCCTGGAGCAGTCTTCAGTCTCACTCACTCCCTGTCTGTGAGTCTCCCTCTACAAACAGTGTTGCAGCATGGGTACTCTGTTACTTCCTGGTGGTGATGTCATCAGAATGCACCAGTGTTCCGATTGGCTGTATAGCGAAAATCGCAAATTTGCGATTTTTCCCGTTAAGGAATCGCAATTTTGCGAATTTTTCCGGTTTCAGGAATCGCTTTTCACGTTCTCGCAGATATTTAGCAATTGTTACCGAATCGCTAAATATTTGCGATTTTCTTGATACATCCCGATTTGCGATTCGGAATCAGCGATTCGGTAAAAATCGCTAATTCCGAATCGCAACCCTTTTCCTACATACATATGGCCCTAAATGTTATGGTATGGTGGTGTGGTTTCATTTTAAAGTGTTTATTATTACCTAAGTAAACAACCACACTAATACTGCCTTTATTTGTACTAAATCAAACTTCAAACAATGCCACATTTCACACCAAGGAGCCGATTACGATGTTGTTCAGAAACTGTTCCAACCGAATCGGTCTCGGAATTGTTTTCGACCGAATTGGGTTCTGCGAATCCGAACGACCAATTATGATGCTTCCCAACATTGGTAGTACTTGCAATGACTTCAATGGGAGCCTGTGCTCCAAACGAGAACAAAGGATCCCATTGAAAAAAGGAGTGTTTGGGGAAAACCTTGCACCCTGTGGCGGGCACCCTGTGGGGCCTGCCACATTGTGCATGATTGGAAAGAGTGGTCCTTTGGGTACCCCAAGGGGCTCCAACCGAATGCTTCCGGATGAAGGGGGGCCTGCAACATGTCCCCAAAAAGAGATTCCAACAGCCGTTTTGTGTTGGTCAGATTGAATCGGAACGGCTGTCTGAATAGGTCATCGAAATCGCTTGCTGGGAAACCATGTCCATAGAGCTGTACAATTCAGATCCCAAAGACTCGGGCTGTCTGAATGCCTTTCGGAACCGAATCAGATAGCCCTAATGGTTTTCAGACATCATAATGGGTCGTTTGGAAATGTGTAAGATTCTGTCGGAAACAGGGCTTCCGAATCAGATTCGGAGATGCTGAATCGCACTCTGAACTTTTCTGAATGACATAGTAATCGGCCCCTAAATGTTTTTCTTGCTTGTTTGCTTTAAGGTGCACAGGAGAAGAGACATCACCCGCAGAACTGCCAAACTGAAGGCCTGTGCAGTCACATGTCAGTACTCCAATATCTTCTGTCTGCAACTTAGCGCAACTGCCAGCTGAGAGCTTTAAGATGACCCCAAAGAAAGATGCTTCCAAGAAAGTTGCCAGGGAGAAGAAGCAGCTTCCCACCAGTGGAATGTTGCACCAAACCTATTTTGGACCACTACATTGTGTGCCTGCTGTACCAGCCTCCGGGGAGCAAGATGAGACCAGCACTTCTGCAACAACAGCAGCATCCCAACCTAATCCCAAAGCCATGTCCGTCAGTGAGGCGGCCATTGCAATCCTGACAACGCCAATGAGCTGTGAAACTGAATTTGATATGTCCCTTAAGCAAAGTAGTACCCACTCATTTCAGGAAACAGAGCAAAATGGATAGCAGCCACAGCCAGCAATAGTATATTTTACTGATGTTAGAACATACTTCCGAGCAAGAACCTCCTCTTTTAGAATCATTGACTCCCAGGTCTCTAGCAAGGAAATGTAAGGGTACTACTCCACCATCTTCACCAAGCATCACTTTTGATGATGATGATTGGGACATGGAGTGGACCCCAACAGAGTCCATAAAACAGCAGGAGAGCCAAGGTAAAAGAAAAGTTCCTGAACGCCTTATACTTATGGAAGGGGATGATGAGGTCAATGATGATGATGCAACAGTCATTGTGGAAGATGATGCATAGGAGTCTACCATTGCTATTCATCCTGCTCCGAGGGATGTGGCACAGGTAGCACTACCAGCTCACATATTTACAAAGCCCAGCTGAGACTTGGAGTGGCACAGTAAAAAAGTACTTCTCCCCAGTTTGGGACTTTTTTTCGGTTAGCAAAGAGGGGAAGCACATTGCAGTAAACAGCATTTGCCACATGACTGTTCATTGTGGTAAACTTTTTTTTTTATTTTAAACCTTTATTTGGAGATAAGCAAGGAAAAAGGAAATGCATACATGATACATACAGTCATAAATGGCCATTACAATAGTACGACATACTCAAAAAAGTCCAGAGTACAGAGTGGCAAAGCAATCAATATATATAGCAATATTTAAATTCACATAGCATGTAGGAGAATGATGATCCAGGGCGCACAGGTAAGCTGATGAGATGATACAGTATGGGCATGTTCTGTTAGAGCAAAAATAAAACAAAGGGGAAACAGAAAGAAGGGCTAAGACCTGACAGGAGTTCGATCTCTATTTCTACCATCTGAGTGACATACAAGGAAATACAGCCCCCTTGAGCTTGCAGACAGAGGATGCAGTTCAACCCCCCCCCCGATACCTGAGGATCAGCAACTGTGGAATGATATCCCAGCCCACCGTGCTGCAGTTAACCAACACCTACTCGGTCCTCATGTTCAGAATCAGAATCCTGCACAGCTCTAGTTAGGAGGTACACCTGAAGCGGGCTCCAAAAGTCCTTGGGCCTGCACCTCACAGGCAGCAATTCAGAATAGACATTATATTGGTCCTGACAGTATATGAGGTCATTCAACCAATCCTGGAAGCGCGGCACCCTGCCCCGACCCCAGCAGCAAGCAACCCTACGCTTAGCCAGAAGCAGGGCCACGTCAACAAATCTACGATGAGAGGCTGGCACGTCCTTAGAATAACCCAGCAACATCACCAAGGGGTCAAACGCCACCCCATCCTCCGCCATAACCTGCAGGGCCACATGGACCTGAGTCCAGTATTCCAGAACCCCCGCACAACTCCAAGCCAAATGCAGAAAGTCAGCACCTTCTGCTCGACACCTAGCGCATCTGTCATCCTCCGATAGATGAAACCGAAGTTTCCTCGCCGGGGTGTAATAGTACCTCTGGACAAATTTGTAATGGATGATTTTCAGGCGACAACTGGAAGAAACATTGGCCGTGAGTCCACAGCAATACTTCCATTGCTCGTCAGTAATAGGGGCTCCCAGCTCAGCAACCCACTGCTCACGCACCCGACTGGCCGGGACAGAGCGCTGTCGGCGAATAGCACCGTATAATTTCGACACCAGGTGACGCCCATCTGAAACCAACAGCACATGGAGGGGGAGGGTGACCTCCGGCTCCGAAGGGAAATCCGGTAACAAGGCACGCATGCCCTGCCTCAGACGAACATAGTAAAACAGCTCCAAAGGGGAGCAGGCAGCAACTCCAAAGAAATGAGCCTGGGTACGGAAGGCACCTTCGTGAAACACGTCACCCCACGTAAGAATACCGAGCCGCCTACACATTCGTTGAAACGCCGTTTCCAGCAACAGAGACAAATCAGGATGATAGGATAGAGGCAGGGCCGGCGAATAAAGAAAGGAGACACCCAGCAGTCGTGCCACCCGTTTCCAAGCAGCCACCGTGCATGTCACCGTCGTTCGAGGCGTATCCACATCTGACACTTTGCCCAATACTAACCCCTCCAATGGGAGCGGATGGGCAACCCAATGTTCAGCCGCTATTTGGGGCATAAACGGCGTGGGGAGCATCCAGTGATAAGCGTAATGCGTCTGAGCGCTAAGATAGTAAAGCTCAAATTCAGGGACGTCGAATCCTCCATCAGAATAGGGTAGTGTAAGGGTAGCCCAAGCCACCCGCGGCTGTTTGCCCCCACAAAACAATCGTATGAGCTCAGAGCGAAGTCTGCGAAAGAAATAAGCACCAGGATGATATGGAAGGTTTTGAAAGAGGTACAGGAAGCGGGGCAAAACTACCATCTTGATAAGTGACGCCCGACCGGCCATGGAGAGAGGCAAGGACATCCATCTAGTGACGTCGTCTGCCAGTTTAGTAATAGCCACACCATAATTAAGCCTGATCGTTTCTTCTCTGTCCAATGACACAACAATGCCGAGGTACCGCAGCTCCGAATCGCACCATTCCAAAGGGTAATCAAGAGGAAACCTAGCCACAGCCGCAGTAAGGGGAAAGAGTTGGGATTTCCGCCAGTTGATATGGACACCGGAGACACCCCCAAAAGCAACCAGCTCTCGCAAGAGCGCATTAAGGTTGCTTTCGGGATCTTTCACATAAAGCGTGACATCGTCAGCGTACAAAGAGATCCCGACCTGACGCTGAAGACAATTAAAGGCGCTCTGCTGGTGTAGCTGACGAATCCTGCAGGCCAGAGGCTCAATGGCAATGGCAAATAGGAGGGGCGAGAGGGGGCATCCCTGACGAGTACCCCTTGTGAGAGGGAACGGGGGGGACAGCACCCCATTCACCACCACCCTCGCCATCGGCTCAGTATATAAGAGCTTAACCCATGAAATAAAGATCTGAGGAAAGCCCATCCGACAAAGTACATCTATAAGATAGCCCCACTCAACGGAGTCGAACGCCTTAGTGGCATCAAGGAAGATGGCGGCGACCGGGATATCTGGAGCGATGGTCGAAATAAGGGAAAACAAGGTGCGAAGATTGTGGGAGGTAGCACGACCGGGCACAAACCCCGACTGATCGGGCAGAACAATAACAGGCATGAGCTCAGCGAGCCTCACCGCCAGGACCTTCGCGAGTATTTTGACATCGCAGTTGAGCAATGAGAGGGGCCTATAGGAACCAACATCCAACGGATCCTTTCCCGGCTTGAGCAGCGACGTAATAGCGACCTCCCGCATGGAACACGGCAGTCGCCCCTCCTCCAGGGACTCCTCAAAAACCTCGCGGAGGACGGGGGCCATAATGTCCACATAACACTTATAGAATTCAGCAGGAAGGCCATCCAGACCAGCGGCCTTCCCATTATTCAAAGACATGATGGCATTCCTGACCTCCTCCACCTCCAGGGGCCTACCTAAGAACGCCCGATGATCATCCGACAACCAACAAAGTGCCAACTCATCAAGAAATCCGCCATATCGTGTCTCACCAGTCTGCTGTGTCGTGTAAAGGTGTGCGTAATGGTCAATGAAGGTACGCTGAATCTCCGCAGTGTCCCGACAGCGAGTGCCATCCGGCAAAACCAATTCCAGCACGTCCGACCCATGCCTTGGATGTCTAGTAAGGGCAGCAAGGACTTTACCGGGCCGCTCCCCCTCACAGTACCTCCTCGCCGTCCAATACTTTCCCCTATGTTTAGCCTCCCTGGCGGCCTCCTCTTCATACTCGGAGAGCTTGGTACGGAACTGGCTCAAAAGATCGGGATCCGAGTCAGCCTGCATCCTGCGTTCCAAGTCTCGCAAGACACCCTCCAAGCCCCCGAGGGTCCGAACAATCAGTTTAAGCATTCCACAACTTTTAGAGATAGTGACTCCTCGGATCGTAACCTTGAACGCCTCCCATATAACCTCGACACTGTCGACAGAACCCTTGTTTCTGGGGAAGAATGCCTCCACCTCCTCGCCAAGCTCCTCCCTGAACACAGGGTCAAGCAAGGCAGTCGGAAAAAGGCGCCAAGGCGGGCGCGGTCTTTGCAGCCCGGGAACAGATAGAACAACCTTCACCGGGCAGTGATCAGAATACGTACGAGCAAGATGCACAGCCTCCCGTAGGCCAGCCGCTAACCCCCTAGAGAGAAACACATAGTCCAGCCTCGCCCATGAGCGCGCATGTGCAGTGTAATGAGTGCCCTCCGTAGTGGCAGGGTGAGAGTACCTCCAGCTGTCAATCAGTCCAGCCTCCTCTACAACCCCACGCAGAACTTCTCTAGCTTGTACATTATACTGAGGACTCCCGTCCGATCTGTCCAACTGAGCATGAAGTGCAAAGTTGAAATCACCCCCCCACACAATGTAAGTGGCATCTACAGCAAGCACATGACCCCACAATGTAACAAAAAAGGTTGGCGTATCAACATTGGGAGCATAACAATTTACAAACAGCACAGTGATCTGCCCAAGCCGCCCCCACAGTAGCACATAGCGCCCCTCAGGGTCCCCCATAGATCCCAGTTCTTGAAATGCGAGCGATCTTTTAACAAGGATAACAACCCCGCGAGCATAGGAGGAGTATGAAGCAAACATCCTGGCCGCGGCCCACCTCCCACCAAAGCTGGGGGAAGGTCCGGGTCGCAGATGCGTCTCCTGGAGGAGGGCAACATGAATAGCATGCCTGTCCAAATACTGGATCACATTACGACATTTTCTGGCATCATTAAGACCCCGTACATTCCAGGACACAATTGATATCTGGTCTATAATGACAGTCGACATTAGCCATTTTCAGGGCCCCACAGGACCCAATGAGCAAAGGCGGAACGTCCGACTCCCAGCAACAGCCAGCAGCAGGACACCAATCCAGGACGCAGTCGTCCCACCACATACACTCCACACACATCCCAGCCATCTCCAAACCAAGCAACCAGAACCACAACAACCCCCCCCCAGCTGCACCATCCGTGCAACAGGCACCAAGGAAACACATCGCGCAGCACGCAGCAAACACAGCTCATCCGGCCCACAACCCGCACACGCGTTCCTCGTGTAGCGCGCTCACCACCACGCGGTCGCCAAAGATGGCGGCCGTTCCTCTCAGGCCCACAACGGACAAAGGCAAGGGCCCCAGGACCAGTGCCGCCCAAAATAAAAATGGACCAGCCGAAGCAGCGGGCTCGGAGCCGCGCCTGTACACACAGACAGCAATAGCAAACCCCGCAAGGACCCACGAGGCCTGGGCGAGCACGTGTCATCAGCATCATCCCTACCCCACCCACCCACCTGATGACACCCCAACTATCAGGCCATGCACACCCCCACCCCCCCCTATTCCCCAACACACGTCCAGTCAACCAACAAAGGACTAGAATCCAAACCAAAGGTACAAGTGGGGTACACCCTCCGGGGAACCCTCTAGAGGTGCACGACACCACTCCCACACACCACACCAGTGTCCGAGCCAACGAGTCCCAAATGGCCCTAGGCGCAGCGCGGGGGGGTGGGTGCCCAGAGCGCGAAACCAAATAGCACCATCCTGCGGTTCCATACCGACCCCCATAAACGCCACCTATACATACAATTGCAAACTGACAAGATAAGGCCCCGCCTAAAAAAAAAACGGATGGCAGTTAGGCCTCCAATGCGGTTAAGGAAGTCCATGCAAAAGACATACGTCTAAAATGTCTCAATACAAAAAAAAGGACAAAGTCACCCCAATCAGGCGGCCTCCTCCTCAGCCGCCGAATGTTCACCCTCAGGGTCACGATCACCTCCTCGATCTGCAGCCGCTCGATCGCGCTTGAGGCGCTTTGCAAAATCCTCAGCATGCTGTGGGTTAGTGAAAAAGTGTTGCTTAGCCTGGTGCGTCACTCTAAGCTTGGCAGGGTAAAGCAAAGCGTAGTCTACTTGCAGTTCCCGAAGTTTCTTTTTCACCCCCAGGAACTTACGACGCTGGTCCTGCACCATCGGCGTGAAGTCGGGGTACATGGTGAAAGACACCCCATCAAAGGAGAGGGCCCGATTGGCGCGGGCAGCCTGGAGGGCAGCGTCCCGGTCACGATAGTTTAAAAGACGCGCAATGATGGGGCGCGGTGCGGCTCCAGAGGCCGGCCGAGGCCCCAGTGACCGGTGCGCTCTCTCGACGATGAACTGGGACGAGAAAGCAGCCGCACCAATGGCGCCCACCAGAAGTCTCTCCACATAAGTTTCCATCTTTCCAACATTCATTGACTCCGGCACACCTACAATACGAACGTTATTGCGCCTACTCCTCGCCTCCAACTCCTCATTCTTAGCGGCAATTACCCGCAATATATTATCCATTCTCGCCAGCTGGGTGGTATGAGTGGCAGCCATGTCATCGTGGTCCGAGATGCGCTGTTCCGCCGTTGTCAGGCGTTCCTCGTGCACGTCTAGCTTCTGGACCACCGCATCCATGCGCGACGATATCTTGTCCACTTTGTCCACTATCGTGGCAAACCCCTGCCTCATCTCCTGCATCATCTGGTGAAAGTCCGGAGTTGGTGGCTGCGGCACAGTCTCAGCGACAGGCGGGGGGGGGAGACCGCGAAGTCCCAGCATCCTGGAGCAGTCGCGTCCCCCTCCTAGCCACTCCAGAGTCAAAGGACAACTTAGATTGTTTAGTGTCCGGCTTCCCCATAATAAAGTGCTAGTAGCACAGCCGGGCACCAAAGTCAAGAAGAGTTAGGCTGCAGGCCGGCCCAAGTTCTAGGCCAAACGCCGAAAAACGGGGGCACGAGCAGGCATGTACGCCCCGCCACTCCCAGCGAAGAAAAATGGCAGTCCCCGCTCCCAGGCCAAAGGGGTGTTCCCTAGGCGATCAGACGATGAACCGCTGTGTCTCCGTAAGCAATAGTTCCTGGGCAGGCAGATGTAGGAGCCGAGAAATCAGTTCAAGGACAGGGGAGCATCCAGCAGCATGCCCGACCGGCAGGCAGGCCCGGTGGAGAGAGGCAGAGCAGGGCCTACACCCCACGTGCAGAGCCGCAGTCTAGCGTGAAGGATGACGCCGGGCTACGGAACACCCGACCTCCAGAGCGCAAGTCGGGGAAACTTGGAGCCCTCGTAACTTCGGCCAGCGACCTCCGAATGGACCAGGAGTCGGACCGTGGGTGGCCAGTCGATATCCCAGTAGATCTATAGGGTCAGATCAGGGCGCAGCGATGGTAATCAGGATCCCTAGGCGGATAATAGCTCCGGGCAGCAGGAGCCTCACGACAGTGCGGCCATTCTGCAGTGCGCCCTCTAGCGCCCCTTCATTGTGGTAAACTTACAAATTATGGTACTGGAAGCCAAATGTTCCGTATAAAAAAACACCACACAATCAAGTGGGAGGCGCACCTTAGTGAAATTGCTGAACGGGGTGGTGGTGACAAGGAGAGCAGAGGGACATCAGCTACAAGTCAAATCACAATGGAAGGTGATGATGAGAATGAAGAAGTTGACAACCTCATGCAAAGTAGCCCTGTCCGCATCAGTGTGCCAGCAGAATCATCCACCTCAGCAACTTCACAATGGCACAAGAAGATAGAGACACCATAGCATACAGTGAATACCCCACCACAAAGCACATTGGGTCTACCACCACCTACTTCTTGTAGTTGCTTGTGTCAAGATTAAGGTGACGATATTTTGCCAGAGTTGCTGTTCCAATGATGCATCAGAATGTACTGCAGTTGGATAGATACGCTTTGCATCAAAGTGTTGTCTACTCTATCCACCTGATGACAGACATGTGGACCAGTTGTCAGGCAACTGATTACATGTGAATCACTGCACATTAGATCTCTTTTGCATGGGTAAAGCAAAAGATATCTGCAGGTCTTGGCCCTTAAGAAAGTTTTAAGAGTGTTCGGCGGCATGCAACTGTGTCCATGTTCACCATGGAGAAATCATATAGCTGGAAATATCTTGGATGAATTTAACAGCATGGTGTATGAATGGCTGTGACCCAGAGGTCTCAGAATTGGATTTGTTGCCAGGGGCAATGGCAGTAAAATAGTCAAGACCATGTCAGACAGTGGCTATTTGAGGGTCCTGTGTTTGGCCCATTGCATCAACCTGGTGGTGCAAGACTTTCTCAAAAAAGAAGACATAGACACACTGGCCAATTGCAGAAGAATCTGCACTCATTTCATCCATTCTTTTAAAGCACAGAGGCTGGTGTGGATTGTTCAGCATGCTAATAGAACACCAGTTAAAGCCCTGATAAAAGAGGTGCCAACACGTTGGAACTAGACCTATTGCAATGTCTGTTTGAACAGTACAAAGAGATCAATGACTGTGTCATTCTTAGAGGAGGGGATGCAGTTGGGAAAGCTTTTACATGAATGCAGACAAATGGGGCCTAGTCAAATTCCTGACACAGATGCTCCTCCCTGTTGAGGTTTTCATACGGGCATGTAGCAAGGAGGACAGTACGATGGGCCAAGTTATCCTGTTGTTGCATCTGCTACAGGACCAGGTAAAGAAGGTGTCTGAAAGGTTTAACCCCGCTGGTGTGAATGAAAACACAGAAGTGCATGCCTTGGATGATTGCTTACTCTTTTGCTTGCCTTGTAATGGAAGGCTGCAAAATGACATAATCTTGTCGAAACAGTACATATGTGCCACACTACTTGATCCACAGTACAAAATAATTTTGCCCATTTTCATTCCTTTTTCTGAAGGGCATGTTTCAAAATACAGGAGGTGGATTGTTGAGCAAGCTGGAGACCTGGAAGAAGAACAGCTGGAACCCACAGTTTTGGGGTGCCGCCTTCATCTTGCAGAGAGGGCAGGCTTGTCTCACAGTAGCAAAAATAACATCAACCACAACAAAGGCAACAACAGCAACAGAGGAACGGGACCCAGCCACTGTACTGTATTTAGGTTTCAGTCAGCAGGGCTTAAGTCCATTGCAGAGGTGATGGCAAAAAAGGTTGAGCAGGTGGCAGCACCAACGACCATCTACAGGATTTTCCAGGCTTATCTGGATGATCCAAAAGAGGTCTATGTGGATTAAAACCCATTCATGTATTGGTTTGGGAAGATACGCCAATGGTCAGAGCTTGGCAGGCAGGCAATAAAGTGTCTGACTTGTCCTGTAGCCAGTATGTCTGCTGAGTATGTGTTCAGTGCTTCTAGAGCTATTGTTATAGTGATAAGAACCAGTCTTCCACCTCTAAACATGGAAATATTGACTATGATCAAAATGAACCAACATTTCATACCTTACAATTGCACCATTCCTGAAGCAACAGAGGAGGAGAATTAATCAGATTCAATTTTGTTAGCTGACCAACTTCTGGGTGAACCATCTGAGTTTGAGGACAAACTACTACCCGGACTAAGTATGCAGGAACCCCCATAGCACGTTTCTATTATTTCACATTGAACTTCTTTCTTTGCAACATTGGAACAATATTATTTTTGTGTCAGATTTATTCTGCACCACCATTTTTTTGTCACTTATATTGCTGGATTGCAATTGGATCAGTGGGCATTGAAGAAGCCTCCACAATTCTTTCATGCCATTGGAGACACTGCCTGCCTCCCTTGCATGGCTATCCTTTTTTGTATCAGTTAGCACGAGCAGGAGATCGTTGATTTATAAGACTGCCAATACCAAATTCCAGTGTGATGCCTACATAAAAGGGGAACTATGTACGTACTACCTGACCTACCCCTGCTTGGATTGGAAGAGGTAACTACAACTATTGCGACAGTGAGTGAATGATGATTCATGATTCCTGTGGTGGCAGACAGTAAGGGAGGTACCTAGTGTTAATCTTTATTTTGGGAGCTTGCTTGAGACGATTTGCAATGTTTGGGGCCTGAATGATGGGCTTTTCATATTTTACCTGGAGGTGAATGGACTTCACAAATGTACTTAGCCAAAATTAATCCCTATTGTCCACTTCTATGATCCCTCTGTTTTTTCAACACCTAGGAGGGTTGCCCCAGATGTTCATTTGATTTAGAAGACTGGCAAATTCCAATCTGTTGCGTGCATCACAGGTGAGATAGCGTATCTTCTACTGTGCTTGGATTGGAAGAGGTAACCATTGCACCAACAAGTAATTATTGAGTGATTGTGAGTCATGAGTGATGATTTATGTGGTGGCAGATAGTGAGGGAGGGTATTGAACTGTAATTTGGGAACCTGCTTGAGATGATTTGCAATGTTTGCGGCCTGAATGATGGCCAATCCTTTTTTCCCTGGAGGTGATTGGCCTTTACAAACTCAATTAGTGAAAATTAACCTGTATGGTCCACTTCTATGATCCTTACGATTTTCACCACCTAGGGTGGCTTGCCCATACGATCATTTGATTTACAAGACTGCCAAATTCCAATCTGTTGTTTGTACCAAAGGAAAGGTAGTGTACCTACCACTGTGTTTGGATTGGAACAGGTAACCATTGGACCAATGAGTAATTATTGAGTGATTGTAAGTGATGATTCATGTGGTGGCAGACTATGAGGGAGGATGTTGAACTCTAATTTGTGCACTTGCTTGAGATGATTTACAATGTTCGAGGCCTGAATTATGGGCTATAATTATTCCCTATAGGTGATTGGCCCTTTAACATTTATCCAGATTTACTTGCAGGGTCCTGTCCTTTGTTCTGGTTCTTCAGAGACCAGAATAGTCACTTTAGTTAATAAGCATAAACCTATGCAAAATACTGCAATTCTCTTTCTCTACCTGCTCTTCAACAGCAGTGCACTACACGTCTATCTTGCTTGGGTCATGACTGGGATGGGATTACTCTGAGTCAGCAGGAGGATGGAAGAACTCAGGGTGGTACTACCTCACTAACAGCTGGAAGCAAAAGGTTATCAACTTCAAAGGGAAACCACGAGTCTGAGACCTACTCAGCTATGTGGAATGGAGAGAGGTTCATTGATTTGTCAAATGCTGCTGTGTGTGTGTACGTGTGTGTGTGTTGCACTGGTGGCAAAAGTGAAACTCTCAGTCCAACTTTTGTTTTTTCGCTCTGCTTCTGAGTCTTTTTGGTACACTCCTCCTGAAACTTACCTTCCTTCTGTCCAGTTAATTGACTCTAAAATACTGTTTCTGTTTTACAATCTGCAGGCCTTCTAGTAGTCTGCATGAATGAAAGATGAAAGCTGAGCCCAACATTCCTGCTTAGCTCATGGACTGGTCCAGACAAGCACCCAAGAGTAAAGAGCATTCCAGAGGAAAATGCAGATGCACCACCTAATATTGCTATACATTATCATTTTTCTTTTAACAATCATATTTGGAGAACTGGGTGGGTGGGTTCACTCCTCCATAATTTTGTTTTTTCCAACCTAGAAGGTAGAACATTTATATTTCTGATAACTTGGGTCTCGGGGGCAGAAGGACTGTTTAGAATGCATTTAACTGTACTGTGTCATACACACACATTTGGTTCCTTCCACAACAGATGTATGATGAATTATGTGCTGCTCATTGCACAGATGAATATTGTCCTTGTGTAGTGTTTGTCTATTCATCACACCTCTAACTCTCTTCCACAGGGCTGTTTGATTTATTGAGATGTGGCTTAATTTACACCATCAAGAAATCACTCATTTGGTGGGGCAGATATAGTGAAAGCAACACTAACTCACTGCAGGATCTGCTAAGCATTTGCCTACACTGGCCCTATTTACCCACCCACGCATGAAAGTGATCCATATTTTAGATATAGAAAGAAGAACATCAGTTGTCAGCATTATAATTCAGATGTTGTGCAACCATAAACTCCTAACCAAAGCTTGTCCACTCTAGACTTTCAGTCCATTTTTTATGACTTGAGGATTTTGTAACTTTAGTTTTAATTCAATAGTAGCTCCCCATTACTCAAGTTACTACTATTGCTATTTATTGCAATTTTATCGCTATTAATTCTTTGTTGTGTTGTATTCTGGTCTCAATTCTTTTTAAAGCTGTGATATAATCCACTAACACGGTGTTTTTATTTCCATTTAGTTCCCTGCAATTGATAATCCTTCAGATTAATCCTAAAGTTGGAGCTCACTTGGTTGGGAGTGCGACCTTGCTAGTGAAGTTGTGATGCCTTCCCAGCTATTGCGTCATCTATATTCAGGTAAGACAACTATGGAGTGAAGTCAGCTAGTTAAGTTAGTAAGTAACTAAGAAGCTGGTACAATAGTAATCATTTATATAGGTTGTTGTAGACAATATAGGTCATGGCCGCATATGGTCAAGACATTTAGAGAAGTATGACTCTATAACTAAGTGGTATAATACACTCTTAAAAGCAGATAAACAGGCTGCATAAAAACGAAACAGCAGTGCCAAATAAATGTAAAACACAAAAACTACTTCAGGCATAAATTTCAATTAAACATAATAATTTTCCGCTTCATCTTTTCACAAACAAACCTAAGCACCCCTCCCATAACAGGCCCACCCCTCCCAAACAAATTTACCCAATCACTAATGTCCAAAAAAGTGAAATGTCCAAAGAATAAAAAAAAATGACCCCAAATCCCTTTCCTTGAACCGGCTCCTGGTAGGTCACTCCACTACGCCGCAACAGCACCACCTGTTGCGCCTGTGTTTCCCTGCTCGCTGCTGCTGCCAATGCCGCGAGTTCAATGCCCTCCTCCACGAGCAGGCTACCACCTGCGCCTCATCCCTGGTGGACAGTGGCTGGCCGTAGGTCTGCTTGCATGGTATTGCTTTGTCTTTTTGCTTAATTGTTTCATTTTTCTCCTCCTTCAGTCTGTCATTGCTTAATTCTGTGCCCGCTGCCCTCTTCTGCCTTCGGTCCCCTCACTGCTCCTGCTCTTGTCTTTCCCACCATTGTGCCCCCTGCAGCCCGCCCCCCTTGCTTGTACTGTATTGCCTCTGTTTTCACTTTTAAATTGCTCTTTTCTCCTCCTTCACCCTTGGTTTCTGTGCCCTGTGTATTGCCTCTAGTTGAACTTTTTAAATTACTCGTCTTTCCTCCTTCACCCTTGGTTTCTGTGCCCTGTGTATTGCCTCTGTTTTTAACTTTTAAACTGCTTGTTTTTCCTCCTTCACCCTAGGTTTCTGTGCCCTGTGCCCTCCTTTGCCTTCTGTTCCCTCGCCGTCCTGCCCCGTTTTTCCTGCCGCTGTGTCCCCTGTAGCCCGCCCCCGCTCACCCATTTGTCCACTCCCTCCACCCAGCTGCTCCTCCCTCCCACCTCCCCTTCTTATGGCGGTGTCACGCAGCGGGCGTGCTGCTGGCACGCCAAAGGCGCGCCTAAGGCAAGCCCTTCCATGCCCGTCAGCACCTAGCTGCGCCCAGCGCAAGAACCCTTGGCCCCCCCTAACCCCACAACGCCTGTCTCCGCTATGATGCCAGCACCCTCCTCGCACTCAAGACCGGACTATCACACACCTGCTTACTGGCCCCCCCCGAATCGCACCCACAGACCCTTCTCCTGCCAGGAACTGCAGCTTCACCAGCATCCGTCCCGCCAAGCCACCCACCGTAAAAAGAACACAACCACCTCAGATGCATCCTTCTCAACAGCCACTCCTCCCACAGACAAGCCATTGAACTCTGGAACCTACTCGACTCAACCTCCCCAGAAGTCGCCTTCCAGATGGAGACCTGGCTGAACCCCTCCTCGGCACCCGACATCGCCATAGCATCCCAGATGGCTACAAAAATCACCCGCAGGGACCACGCCAACGGAGAAGAAGGGGGAATTGCAATCGTCCACAGGAACACTCTCAGAGTCTCGACCAACACCGACGACACCCTCAACACCGCTGAACACCTGCTCTTCCAGATCCACACCAATCTCAACACCACCCTCAGAGGAACCCTCTTCTACAGACCCCCCGGACCCTAATCACAGTTCAGCGACTCCATCGCTGACTTTGTCAGTACACACGCCCTCGCCTCCACAGACTACATCCTTCTTGGGGACCTGAACTTCCACCTCGAGAACAACAACGATCGCAACTCCACCACCCTGATC
The DNA here is from genome assembly GCF_964263255.1 of Lissotriton vulgaris. Taxonomy (NCBI): domain Eukaryota; kingdom Metazoa; phylum Chordata; class Amphibia; order Caudata; family Salamandridae; genus Lissotriton; species Lissotriton vulgaris. The sequence goes on along the minus strand of NC_141699.1, from coordinate 245,071,560 downwards.
GCCAACCTTGCCAACTTTGGACTCTGACAACTCGTCATCCCACCCACCCACTCTGCCGGCCACAGGCTTGACCCCATCTTCTCCGCAAGCTCCCATGTCTCCTTCAACCATACCACCGAACTCCACTGGACCGACCATCACTGCATCCACTTCACCTTCCTGAAACCCATCATGCACCACAACACCCAACAGATCCCTCGCTGCTGCTAGAGCAAAGTCACTGAAGACCAGCTAACCACCACCCTAGCCCGGAGCCCACCCACCGACCCCACCAACCCAGACACCGCCGCTCGCAAACTCAGACAATGGATTGACGACTGCGCCAACACCCTAGCCCGGATCAAGAAACCCCCCAACAGACACACCAGCAAGAAAGCCAACTGGTTCATGGAAGACCTCCAGGCCTCCATGCAAACCTGCCGTAAGCTAGAGAAGAAATGACACCGCTAACAGACATCGGACAGCCACGCAGCCCACAAGAATGCCACCCGCAGACACCATCAACTCATCAGATCCGCAAAAAGAGCATCCTTCAAAGACTCCCTAGACAACAACGCACACAAAAGCAAAGAGCTCTTCAACATCCTGAAGAAACTCTTCAACCCAAGCTCCAACACCAACAATATCCCACCTTCGCAAGACCTGTGCGACTCCCTTGCCACCTTCTTCCATCATGAGATCGCAGACATCCACAACATCTTCAATGTCACGACCACCCTGACAACCACTGAGACCTCTGCCCCACAGCCACCATCCGCACAGACCCCCTGATCTCCTGGACCAACATAAACGGCGACGACACCATCAAAATAATGAACACCATCCACTCCGGATCTCCGTCAAGACCCATGCCCGCACCACATCTTCAACACAGCCCACACCAACATCGCACCTCATCTCCGGAAAGCCATCAACATCTCCTTCGAAGACAGCAACCTTCCCGAAGAGCTAGAAGGACCCCGAGATCAATGCCATACTCAAAAAACCCAAGGCTGACCCAAGGACTCAAGTACTTTCGTCCCACTCCCAGCTCCCTTCTCCCGTTCCCGGCGAAGGTCATCGAGAAGACATTCAACAGACAACTGACACACTACCTCGAGGAGAACAGCATCCTGGACCCATCCCAGGCTGGGTTCCGCAGCAACCACAGCACCGAAACTGCCCTCATTGCCGCCACCGATGACATTAGGGCCTGGCTGGATAGCAGAGAAACTGTGGCCCTCATCCTCCTGGACCTGTCAGCCGCCTTCAACACCGTCTGCCACTGCACCCTACGCACATGCCTCCACGACCCTGGGATCTGATACAAGGCTCTGGACTGGACCACCTCCTTCCTCTCCAGCAGAACCCAGGGCATCCACCTCCCCCTTTCTTCTCCGAAGCCACCGGTATCATCTGCGGGGTACCCCATGGCTCATCCCTCAGCCCGACTTTGTTCAACATCTACATGGCACCGCTCATCCACGTCACCTGAATGCATGACCTCAACATCATCTCATACACTGACAACTCCCAGCTGATCCTCTCCCTCACCAAGGACCCCCTTACCGCCAAAACCAACCTCCACGAAGGAATAAAAGACGTAGCTAAACTCGAACAAGATGGAAGTCCTCATCCTCGGCTCCACCCCCTCAGCCTGGGACAACTCCTGGTGGCCGACGGCATTGGGAACAGCTCCAACACCCACCGACCATGCACACAACCTAGTGTTCATCCTCGACTCCACTCTGTCCATGACAAAGCAGGTCAACACCGTCTCATTCTCCTGCTGCAATACCCTCCGCATGCTCCGCAAGATCTACAGGTGGATCCCCACCGAAACAAAAAGAACAGTCACCCAGGCCCTCGTCAGAAGCAGGCTGGACTATGGAAATGCCCTCTACGCAGGAGCCTCGGCCAAACTCCTGAAACAACTGCAATGCATACAAAATGCCTCAGCACGCCTGATCCTCGACATCCCTCGCCGCAGCCGCATCACACCCCACCTGAGAAACCTACACTGGCTACCCATCAACAAGAGGATCACCTTGAAGCTCCTCACCCACGCACACAAGGCACTCCACAACACCGGTCTAACATACCTCAACAGACGACTCAGCTTCTACACCCCCAACCGCCAGCTCAGCTCCGCCGACCTCGCACTCGTCACAGTCCCCCGCATCTGAAGAGCGACCTCCGGTGGCAGATCATTTTCCCACCTCCCCGCCAAGACCTGGAACCCCCTCCCCACCCTCCTACGGCAGACCCAGGACCTACTGACCTTCAGAAAACTCCTCAAGACCTGGCTATTCGAGCAGTAGCAGTACCCCCCCACCCTCCCACCCAGCGCCTTGAGACCCTCACGGGTAAGTAGTGCGCTTTACAAATGTTCTGATTGATTGATTGATTCCCACCCTCTCCACCCACAACAAGTCCCTCCCACCAAAACGAAAAAATTAAAAAAAGGATTAGAAGCAATGGCCTGTCAGATTGTGGGGGTGACAACAGTTGTCAGCCGGTGCCATTGATGAGGTGGTCGGGAGGCTGGAGGCTAAGGGTGACTGGCTGCACTAGGGCCTGGCTGGGACTGAGAGGCAGCTATTTCTGCTTCTCTTCTTTCAAGGCCACCAGCTGCCGGTATTCCTGCTGGACCCTGGCCAGCCTCTGTCACTGCATATGGGCAGCTATCTCTGTGATAGAAATTTCTGGAATCTGTGGGGACCCAAAAACTTCCACCCATCCAGCATTCCCCGTCTCCCAATAAAAATTATACCTCACTTGTGTGGGTAGGCCTCGTGCCCGCAACCGGGATAGGTCCAAAATACAACGTTGAACACATCACATTTTTCCTCTGAAAACTGACCCATTTTTTGCAATGTACCTAGCTGTGGATTTTCGGGCCTAGCTCAGCCAGCACCTAAGGAAATGTAACAAACCTGTACATATTTTTATACTAGACACACAGGGGAGTCCAGGATGGGGTGACTTGTGTAGTCTCACCAGGTTCTGTAACCCAGAATCCCTTGCAAACACATTTTCCTCACAGAGGAAATGCTGGGTGGTAAGTAATTCCTCTCTACCTGGTGATCTCACAACATTCCCACAAAGAAATGTGAGGAAAAGGTGATTTTTTTAAGCTAACTTGGAGGTTTGCAAGGGATTCAGGGTAAAAAAAAAACACTGGGGGTCCACACAAGCTACACCTCCCTGGACTCCTCAGGGTGTCTAAGTTTCAGAAATATCTGGGTTTGGTAGGTTTCCCTAGATGGCAGTCATTGTGGTACTGTAAGACTAAGAATACTTTTTTTGTCTACTGTGAAGATTGCAGGCCCAAGTAAGCTAGTATTATAAATAAAATTCAAAAGGAATGTTTGTTGAGAAGGCTTTCTTTTTCCTGCTCATGCTCTAACAGTTGAGTTAACGAGAGAGTGGTCATGGACTCATCAATAAACGTAAGAGGGGCCCTGAAATCTCAATGGGGAGGAAGAGAGCAGGGAGTAACACACGATAAATAACAGAATCTTCCTCCATAGGATTATACTATTGTGGGTGATTCATCCACACTATACAATTAGTTGTCCCGCCGAATATGAAACATTACAGCATTTCATAGATTCACATTTTATTAGTATCAAAATTAAATGAGATAATCACATAAAGAAACATTTAAAAACGTTTCCTTTCTCTCAACGGTGCAAACAATATATAGACAGAGGCCCATGATTATAGTACGAGGCTAAATACACAACACTACATCTACAACACTGACATAAGGTGGGTAACAACAATTCAAACGTGAAAAAGAACACACAATTCAATAATACAATGAACAACAATACAAAAAAAGACTAAACTGTAAAACGCCTATGCGCATTTCTGAACAAACAAACATATACACAGTTCCTTCTTCAGGGTGAGAATATATAAGCCGGTATTTGGGGGGCCATCTGAATTCAATTGGAGCAACCACCGGATATGTGGTATAGCAAGCTCACAAGCCGTAAATCTGAGGGAACAACAAGGCAGATGTAAGCGCTAAAAGGACTGATTGAAAGAACAATAAAACAACCCAGATTGAGCTTGAAAGAGAACATGTATTTAAATAAACTAACATGCATCAAGACAAGAATACCAGTTCTTGAACATGTGGTGTGAATGAAGAAAAGGTGCCGGCACCAAGATGAAGAAAACAATATATAGATGGATAGCCAAACACCCACTGTGCAGAGTATGTAACAGAAGTACAGAGGAGATGAACTTTGACGTCATAGGTGCATATATTCCATGGGGCACCTACTTGGAGTACACAAGGAAAAAAGTGCACCAATGTTATCCAGAGGTCCAAGGGTGCTGGATAATATGAGCGAAAGCTCCACAGGGATCTAACAAGGGGCATACATACAAAAGGCAATTGAAGCAGCAGCTAGAAAGATGGACAACTAGCTAGAGAACAGGCAATGAGAATAAAAATATATGATTTACCACGGTGCAAAGCAATCGCGCGATAGACCAATGGTCCTAGCGACCCACTGGCGAGAATTGGGCTGGAAAATACTGTTCCCATCCGTGTTTCAAAGGGAGGCTAAGGAGACAGAAAATGCAACCCCTGGAGAATTAGGAGCCCTACTAAATACTAGCCGGTGTGACACATGGGTATCCACAAGGCAAAGTTCCATACCTACCATATAAAAGGATGGAGACCATATCGGGGTAGGAGATTCAGTGAAAATGAGCCAAGGTCACAGGATAAGGGCGGGGGGAGAGAACAGGTCACAGCCTAGATCTGGAAAGATAAAAACTTGTAAGGACTAGGTCAACTAGGGTGCCCTTAAGACCAAATGAGATTCTCAGAGTAGGCCCTCATAATTAGCTAATTGTGGGGGTACTTCGACCTTCAAGCCAGTTACAAGACCCTGTGGCATCTACAGGGCTAGGGGGCAAGTTCCCAAGATAGGAATTCAGGGGTTTCCGCAGTGCAAAGTTCTAAGGGGATAAAAGATACAGCCGCCTGTAAGACCCGCCTAGGTGGGGACGCCCAATTTGCCCTAAATGACTTCATTATCCGGTGTCAGATCTCAGGAGAGAGTGGACACCATACAGCATACACTAGAGGGCCACGCGTGTGCCTATTAATATAGTGCAGTACCAAGACTCCCAGTAACACCGCAATGGGCGCAGAGAAGTGACTGTATTTAAAGCGTGTACCTCCTAATGTAGTACAGCGCAATGGGCGCAAAGTGGTAACTGTATTAAAGGCATGACTTATTTATGAGGCACCGTTTTGCTAGGAAAGCGCAAAGTTTACCGCAATGGGCGCAGGGTAGTAACTGCATTAAAAGGCATGAATTGCTTACGGGGCGACGGGGTGCGGGGAAGCGCAAAATTTACCTAAGAGCAAATAACGATAGACGGTGGCGGCCTCTCTGTATATCCGGGATCGTTGGAGACGCAGACCATAAACGCCATTAAATAATGACGAATACAGGCGGGGCTGCCACCAATTGAGCGGGGCATTCCAGCACCTAGACCGCTACCTAGGTTTCTGGAAAGCACGTGCTGTAAAACCCTCGCCGCCATGTTGGATGCCTTAAAGCTCCCGTGACTAAAGATAACCCATGATTGCATAATATAGGAGGGGTGCACCCAGGGGCTCACCCGAGTTAACAAAAATTGAATTACCTAAATGAAAAGAGTAATGCAGCCAGTGGTCTCAACCTTCACCGGTCAGCCCTCAATCACAATTAACCGAGAGGGGGTAGTAAAACCACCCACGGGAGCAATGTAAACAAAGTCGTCATGAAGAACAGATAAATGGCAGCTGAAGGGTCAAAAGAAAGGGCTGAACAGAGCCTTAAATAAAAGAGAACATCAATCTGCTGCTAGCGGATAAGCGGTGAATATAATGTAAAGCCTCGTACTATAATCATGGGCCTCTGTCTATGTATTGTTTGCACTCTTGAGAGAAAGGAAAACAATGTTTAAATGTTTATTTATGTGATTATCTTATTTAATATTGATACTAATAAAATGTGAATCCTATAAAATGCTGTGGTGTTTCATATTCTGTGGGACAACTAATTGTATAGTGTGGATGAATCACCCACAAAAGTATAATCCTATGGAGGAAGATGCTGTTATTTAACTCATGATCATGGACTCCCCCTTAATATTGTATGCTGTGTAATTAATTTGTACTGTATACCAGTAGTTTACGTGACAGTGCAACATGGCTGGAAAAAAGTATGAGGTCCCATTGCATTTGCCAATCAACACCATATATTTCTCATTAACCATTATTCCACCTCTTCATTGCGCTTCAGTGACTGAATCATCATGATCAACATAGGTTATAGCTCTGCCCCTCTATTATGAAACGTTTTTGGGCAGCTTCACTACCTCCCTTGTCTAATATTGAGAAGTAAATAAATGCACAGAGTGATATTTTTGTTATTGCGGTTGTACGTTTTTTATTGAAAGAATTAAGGGGAGGCGTATCTGGCGTCTATCTGAAATGTGTATAATGTTGCATTCTAGCCACACAGACCACCAGTGATGCTGGCTCAGGTGCTGCTGCAGGAGCGAAGTCAGAGTTAGTTGGAGGAGGAGAAGCAATGGCAGGGATGGGTACTGGTAAGTCAAATAATTGCTTGATTGTTGACAATTACTATCATACTCACTAGCTAGTACCGGGACATCATCAAATTGTGACCATGAACCCCCCAGCTTTACCAGCTGAAGTGGTGGTTGAGTTATTAGGGCCTCTTCTATCTGCAACTCAGCAAAAGCGTATATACTGAGGGAACTCTGAAGGAACAGAAGGTTAAAGGAAGAAAAATGGTATATGAGGGAAAGCGTGGGTGGGAGAAAGGGTACATGGGTTGGTAAAGGGATGGATGGGTGAAAGGATGGGTGGAAGAAAGGGTGGCTATTGAAATGGCAAATATTGGACTGGAGATTTTGATGAAAAACTGGATGAGATAAAGTAAAGTGTATATCATGGTGGCTAGAGGTGAATTAGAATGAAAGCATGAATGAATAGTTGGATTGCTTGAATGAATAAGCAAGGCGGTTCTTCTCATGGAGAGGGGCATGCTCTTCACCTACATTTACTTTGTTTAATGGTGTACTATCATCAAAGCTATGGTTCAAAGAGGGAGGTATTTTTATAATTTTTGTTCCACTCGCTTGACTCACTGTATTTGTTAAGCAAGGCAGAAGTATCCAACCCATCATCATTCATCATACCCCCCTTCCCACCTTTGGCATTGTGCCACCCATGGCAGAAGTGCAGAATGGTTCAATTTGTGACTACAGGGCTGGCTGTGCAATGTATATATGCTTCAGGCAATGCAGCATTTACAAATCTTTCAGTGCATTGCAATTTTTGCAAACATAGCACACAAGGTGTGTTTCCCTTCACCCACTCAATCTCCTCCTAGTACTTCACTCCTTTATTTTTTCCTATGTTCTCCCATCACAGCCTACAAAAAAAAATTTTAAATACTTTCTTGGCGAGTGCCTAATTTGATTTTATAGCCATATGAAGTGATTACAAAATATATTTCATGGTTTCCCATAACAGATTTATTTTACTCCTATTCAGATTTTTCCCTTTTGGCTTCCATTGACTAGTATAGTGACTGACTAAGCCAAAGATGATGAATCGATGATCAGTGTAGTGACTGTGACCCCTCTATTCTATATCAAAAATGCTACCCTACCCGTATAATCCCTCTACCCTAACCTGCAGTAAAGTAAGTCAAGATTTCTTTCCTTACTGCCCAGGGAATTAATTTATTGGAAATAATATGAGGTGGGGGGCATGGCCGGGAGTGTCAAGATGGCGGTCGCACTTAAGAAGTGCTCTGGACCCCTCCCTCATCTGCTCCTAATCCACCACCATCAGGGAATCCTTTACCTGAAAATCTGACTGCCTGACTGTTCCAGACCCCGCAGCCCTACCTTAGGCAGTGCTTGAGGCATTTAGGTGGCATAGTCAGTCCTTGCTGAGGGAATCCTTCTGCGTTGATCTCCTGGTCAGTTCTGAGCTCTGGGCTCCAGGGCTGCTTGCAGTGTGGTGCGGAGGAGTGGGACCCCGAGGGGCTGTTGGGGCCATCCCGGCTGGAACCAGTGGTGCCGACCCCCCCTTAGCGCTGGATTGTGCCTGACAGCCTTGGGGGCACTGGGGGCGGTCTAGGGAGGCCCTGATTGCCGTGCATCGGAGGCGGACCCTGCGGCACTGGTGTCCTGAGGCACATGATCGGCCGTCGATCGGGCGGCAGCTCAGAAAGACGCTTCTGCCCCGGCGCCTCTCTGGTGCTCTGGTGCTCTGAACTAGCGGAGCTCACCTTGGTTCCTGGCTGGGGGCTGGACTTGAGCCCTGGGTCTAGATTGGTGGCTCCGAGGGTCAGGCTTGTGCACTGGCTGGGTGCTGCAGCATCTGCAGTGGGTTCGGCTGTCAGTTGGACAGAGGTGATGGGGTGTAAGGTCTCTTCCCCGTGACATCTCATGAGGGCCAGGCCAGACATGGGCCCCCTCCCGGCAAAGACGCCTTCTGGAGGACTGTCGTACTGCCGCAAGCAGCGGACTGTGGAGGTGAGGAATGGGGGTGGCTGCTGACTCTGGCCTACTGCTGTGTGTGGCCTGCCTCTGGGTGGTGGAGACTCAACCATCAATACAGGCGGCGCACACAAACCCCCTGCCCCCAATGCATCCTGAGGCTCTGGACTTGTGGGACTCCCTGTGCCCTCTGGCTGGTGGCAGTGGTCCAGGACCGGTATATACTGTATGAGCACAGCCCTATAACGCATGCTTCCCTCCCTGGCACACTGGTGGTGTTTGGAGGGCACCTCGGCTGCTAACTCAAACGGCAGGGGCGTGCTGAGTGTCTGCTTCCTAGTTTGTGGGCTGCTGTGTATCCAGCAGCCGGGGGTGGATGGAGCCTCTCTGGGGGAGTCTCGGCCACCGCATAGGGTGGCGTCAGTGAGTAGCCTTACCGGTTTTCTGCCCCCGCCCTCTGGCTGGCTCACTTCCCACACATCCTGGGACTGTGACCTGTTCCTCCCCTGGGCCGTCCCATGAGACCCGGTCCTGACGTTGATCCTGTTCCACCTATGAGACTCCACACACATGAATTCTCACTCAGCGCACAGGTGGGGTTGCTGGTGGAGAGTATAGGCTGTCGATCGGATGCTGGGGAGATGGGGAGCGTTCCAGGCCCTCTCTCCTTGCCCTCCTCCATTCATTCTTCTTCCCGCTTGGTCACCAAAAGTATGCCTAGACCTCCTACCTTGCTGGGCAGCGCCCATGGTTAAAGACAAGCCAACAAAAACTCCCACCACCCAGACTATAAAAGACCGGTTCACTACCACGGACTCTGGAGCAACTGGGAGAATGACGGACAAAGACACCCCATCCGCTACGGACCTATCCACTATCCTTCAGGCTATTCATGGCTCGCAATCTTCGGTGGAGGGCAAGATTGCGGAAGTCCGAGTCGACGTGACCCAAATCCGGCAAGACCTTTGAAATGTCACAGCCCGGATTAAAGAAACAGAAACTTGTATATTCACCGTGGAGGATGTGGTCCAGCAACTCAAAGGTCAAGTTGCTTGTCTCCAGTCTCACACCCAAGAGCTTCACCGGCAGGCTGAGGATGCTGAAAAAAGATCCTGTTGCAACAACCATTGCTTGGTGGGATTTCCAGAGGGTGTGGAGCAGGGCCGGGCAGTGGAGCACTGGTTGTACTTGTGGCAGTCCGAGGGCTCCCTCTCCCCATGGTTTGCGATCGAGCAGGCGCACCGCTCACTTGCACCTAAACCGCCACTGGTAGCACCTCACAGACTGATCATAATGCGGATCCTTAACTTCAAAGACTGCAACTCTGTTCTGGCCGAAGCCTGTGAGCAGCAACACCTTAAGTATGAAGGCCAAAGATCATGATCTTCCCCGACTATACTCCTGAGGTCCAGGGTCAGCGCCGTATGATTGGGGAAGTCAAGCCGATGCACGCTCTCAACATACAATACAGGCTCCTCTTCCGGGCTCACCTGCGAGTTGTGTTTCAAAATAGAACCCTGTTCTTTGACACCCCTGAGGAGTCATAGACATGGGTCACAGAGGAGCGCCCCTTACAGACCAACGCCGGGGTGCCCATCAGGATGTCCCTGCCCCCCAACCCCAGTGCAACTGCTCACACAGGCAGCGGGGTCAGAGGCGGGCCCGTTTAGACTCACCACTGGGTCCCTCTCGTCAGCCGATGCCTGGAATGCTCTCCGAGGACCCCCCGGTCGGGCGGTGATCTGGTTCCTCTGGCCACTCGGACCCTGGGAGCGCCTCACCTCGCCCATTACTGTGGGACCTGCCTGATACGGATCTCACTTGCAGTCCGACACTTCTCACAGGTCCCGCTTGAGCCCACCTTTACCTTCCGGCTGCTACCGGCTTGGCGACCAGGTGTGGCACTTCAGCTCATCACTACTTCAATCTCCTCCTGGACACAGCCATGCACATCCTACTATGAGGAGGGGTCCTCCATGATTCCCCAATCCTAAGAGTTCTAATTTGGTTCTCGCTTAGTTCTCCAATGTTAGGGCGACAGATGCTTCTGTTCCTGAAGTATAGGGTGGGAGAATGCGGATGGGTGGGGGGGACTGTTGTTCCGATTTGTATCGGTTGCTTCATTTGTTTGTTGTACCAGCATTCCTTTTCACCTGCGAAGCGAATGTGCAGAGCCCAACACTCTAGAACTACACCCGCTACCTCGTACAAATGCACCACCTCGCCCACACACACCGCCCATCCCGTATGTCCGATCCCATACCGTATGTCCGACCCTTCACTCAGTCTCCCCATGTCTGACAACTATACTGGAGCGGTGTCGCTCCATATCATGTCCTGGATTGTTAATGGCCTGTTGGACAAGGTCAAGCGCACAGTGGTCCTGTGATATGCCCAGTGTCACACTGTAGAAATACTGTTGCTCCAAGAGACCCACCTGGTAGGCAATCACTGCCCCTTCCTGGCACAATATGGTTATGATGGAGTCTAGCACTCTGGCTTTGCTGGAGGATCGCAAGGGGTGGCCGTCCTGGTAAGCCGCACTCTTCTATCCGTGGTGCGTAAAGCAATCCATGACCCTAAGGGATGCTTCGTCATCATGGAAGGGAACCTTGGGGACCGGCCTCTGACCCTGCTCACTGTATACACCCCCCTCCCTGCTGCCCTTCACACTTCAGCGTCTCGCCACACTGGTTTCTGCCCTGGCCCTAGGAATGACTGTTATTGGGGGAGACTTAACGCAGTTATGGACCCGGGCCTTGACACTGCTGTGGCTCCTTCCGTCTCCAGAGCTGCTCAATCTAACCTTCTATCGAAATGGGCTACTACTTTAAGCCTCGGAGATGCCTGGAGGCTCTGGCATCAAACAACTCGAATGTACACCCACATATCATTTTCCCATCACACACATGCTCGACTGAATTATGTCTTCCTGCCGGCCTTGGACTCTCGAACAATTCAGGCTATCACCATCCTTCCCACTGCATCTTTGCACCCGATCTGGCAGGTAAACGCCTGGTTCCTCCGGGACAAGGAACACAGGGATCAGGTGGGAGACGAGCTTCGTCATTACTTCACCACTAATCAGGGATTGGTTTCTCTCCTGGCACCCTATGGGAGGCCTGTAAGGCCACCATTTGGGGCTTTGCCAATGGCCAACTCAAACTTAAGCAAGCGAAGCAGGACTCCAGGCTATCGCTGCTGGAGGACCAGGCTGTCCTACTTGAGGCTCAACCTCCTGAGGAGAGAACTGAAGCCCAGGATAGGAGACTAGCGTTTCTGAGGGATGAGATTAAGCAGATCTTCCTGGAGGCCACTAAGCTGTTGTGGAGTTCCTCTGTGGCACGAGTATATGGGTGGGGGGACAAAAATGGGAAGTTCCTGCATCATCAGGCCACCTATCCTACGGCCAACCGTACAACCGTATCATCTCTGAGGTGATTGACTCAGATGGGAAGCTCCAGCAGGCCCCCGTGGCAGTGGCCCAATGCTTCGCCACACACTACGCTACTCTCTACTCTGAACAGCCTCCCAATCTCACACTACCAGAACTCCTCCAGCATGAACGGTTCCCCCTTCCATTAATCAGTGAATTTGAGGTGGAGGAGCTAGACCTTCCGATCACCCCAGAAGAGATCAATGACGCCATCTCACGCATGGCCGCGGGTAAGAAACCAGGACCAGATGGACTCCCGCAGGAGTTCCATGCGTCCTACCGAGACACGCTGGTTCCCCACATTTTAGATGTGTATCAAGAAGCAGCTGACCACGGCTCTTTCCATCCCAAGACGGACTTGGCCACCATTGTGGTGATCCCTATGTCCCAGTCGCCCTCAAAGCATTTCTCTGACTACCGCCCCATCTCCCTCATTAATTCGGAGCTCAAAATATTCGCCTCTGTCCTAGCCAAGCGCATATGTCCATATCTGGACAAGCTGGTCTACCACAACCAGTGCAGATTCGTGCCCTCCCAGGGAACCAGACACTGCCTCAGACGTCTCCACCTCGCTCTCGCGAATTGGCAACAATTGACCCCCACTTATCTCTTCTTGTGGATTTCGAGAAAGCATTTGATTCGGTGGACTGGCAATACCTAGAGGCAGTGATGACGGAAATGGGTTTTGGAACCCACTTCCGCAACCTGGTCAGTATGCTATATGGTAAACCACGGGCCCAGGTTCTTTTCAACGGAGCTCTGTCACGCCCCTTCTCCATCAGGAGGGGCACGAGGCAAGGATGCCCCCTTCCGCCCCTCCTCTTCACGTTGGAGCTCTTTCCATATCTTGCCCAAACTGATCGTCTTCTCACGGGATGGAGATGGCCCGGCTTGGAAGAGGACAAGATCGCCCTGTACACTGATGATGTTCTGATAGTCTTATCAGATCCAGCTTGATCGGGACCTCGGTGCCTTTGGGCCCTGCATTTTTTCAAACAAATCTCTGGCCTCCAATTGAACTTGGCCAAATCTGTTCTGGTCCCCCTCCACCTCTCTCTCTCGAGTGCTTTGATTGGCAGTCGCCAATACCCCTTCGGCAACAGTCATTCAAATACCTGGGGAACTGGGTGGCCCTCCTTCCCGACCTCCCTTGGTTACTCAATGTAACCCCACTAGTGAAACGGGTTGGTGCTGACCTCCTCAAATGGCAAACAATGCCATTGAACCCTATGGCAGAACAGCTCTTTTTAAAATGATGATCCTGCCCAGATTCTTTTATCTGCTTCAGAACACGCCCTTCTCCTTTTCATGGTCGTGGTTCCAGGAGATAGACAGCTTAACCACCAAGTTCTTATGGGGAGGTTGGAGGCTGAGGCTGGCTCTCACCCAGTGCCGGATCCCACCCTTTGATGGTGGCCTGGGAATGACGACTCTATACCTTTATTATTTAGCGACTCTGCTCCTTACCGTACATGATTGGTTTAATGGCGGCTGGTCATACCCGGTATTTCGCTTGGAGCTACACAACCTGGGTTTGTCTAACATTCAGGGGATGCTGTACGGGAACACCATCCTTCAAACTTTGCCTGAGGTCACTCGTGGGGTGCTTCTGGCCTGGTGAGCCTCTCTGCATCACACCCACTGGTCAGATAAACTGAATTGGTATACCCCACCGTGGTGCGGTACTTGGCTCTGGGAAGTCGCCAATCTCTCTGGCTATAGAGCATGAGATCTCATTGGGATTTCACAACCGGGGATGTCTGGGGCAGGAGCCATATATGCACCTTTCAGGATTTGCAGACCTGGTACTTCCTCCACGCTTCCCAGTTTTACGATACCTGCAGTTAAGCCATGCCCTCCATTCTCATATCTCAGAGGACACCTCCCTGCCCAAATATAGTCTGTCGGAAGCCCAGGACATGACCGGTAACCAGGGGAATGGTGGGATCACCTGTATCTATCATTCCCTCACAAATAACACCCCCAACTCACTATCCCAGCTCAGAGGCAGATGGGACGGTTCGCTGGGGTCCCTCAACAACACTGATTGGAGAGACGCATTGATGGCTCCTAAAACAGGCACAGCATCAGCAAGGCTTCAACTAGTTCAAATATACTATCTGCAGGCTGCCTACCTCACACCGCTGCGTCTTCATCGTGCTGGGCTCCGGCCTGATGCCTCTTGTCCTCACTGAAACAACCCCAGGCTAACTTTTATCACATGGTATGGCTTTGCCCCGCAATCACACACTATTGGAAGTCAATAACGGGGGAGCTCAATGAGGTCCTGGGCTTGGAGGTACCCCTTAGCCCTATGAATGTGCTCTTGGGTATCACCTCTTTCTGAACACAGCTATGATGGAGGCCAAAAGAGACATTGCAGCTAACTGGCTGAACTCGGCTGCACCCACCGTGGCACGTTGGCGCAGGAGGGTGGATTGGTGCGCTATACAGCAGCGGCCCATGTACGAGGCCAGAAGCTGCCCAAGGAAGTTTCGTAGAATGTGGGGCAAATGGGTCGGGGTGGTGGAGGATTGATAATCTCAGAGGAGCACTTATGGACTGGGACGGGTGTGATGCCATCTTCTCCTTGCCTGTCAGTTTCTGTATGCTGATGTAATATTCTCCTGTCTTTATTTTGTACCAATATTTATACTAATGGCTGGTATTGTTTTCTTTTGTTGGTCTTCATAAAATCAATAAAATTAATTATCAAAAAACAATAATATGTGGTGGTGGGCGAGGCTAGTGAGTAAAGTGGGAGTAACTGCATGATTTGATGCCAAGTTTGATGTATGCGATGCGCTGTGACAAACGTGCCATATACAATCTATACAGCCCATTCCTTTACCTGTAGGGCAGTGCATCATTTTTCCCAATGTCTACTTACGGCAGACAGATGAATATCTGCATTTCATACATGAGGTGTAAACGTAGTATCCTGTTTTTTTATCCATCTACCTCTTTGGAAAGAGAAAGGCATTTGGAGAATAGCAGGGCCTTTGGAATTTAAAAGAGATAATTGTCAGCTACAATGTAGGCAAAAGAGTGTTTTTTTTACGAAGTTTGAGGTTTGCAAGGGATTCTGGGTAACAGAACCTGGTGAGAGCCCCACAAGTCACCCCATCCTGGATTTCTGTGGGTGTCCAGGTTTGAAAAATGCACAGGTCTGCAAGGTTTCTCTAGCTGCTTGCTGAGCTAGGACCCAAACTCCACAGCTAAGCAAGTTTTAAAAAAAGGGTCAGGTTTTACTGGAGAAATGTGATGTGTCCACATTGTGTTTTGGGCCTTTTCCTATTGCAGTGACTAAGCCTACCCACACGAGAGAGGTACCATTTTTATTGGCAGACTTAGGGGAATGCTGGGAGGGTGGAAGTTTGCGACTCCCTGCAGATTCCAGAACTTTCAATCACAGAAATGTGAGGAAAATTAGTTTTTTTGACAAAGTTTGATGTTGGCAAAGGATTCTGGGTAACAGAACTTGGTAAGAGCCACACAAGTCATCTCATCCTGGATTGACCTGGGTGTCTAGTTGTAAGAAATTTACAAGTTTGCTAGATTTCTCTAGGTGCCGGTTTAGCTAGGGCACAAAATCCACAGCTAAGCACATTGCAAAAAAAGGTATGTTTTTACTCGAAAAATGTGATGTGTCCACTTTGCAAGTTTGGGGTGTTTTCTAATACGGGTACTATGCCAACCCACACAACTGAGGTACCATTTGTATTGGCAGACTGAGGGGAATGCTGGGTGGGTGGATATATGTGGCTCCCCACAGATTCCAGAACTTTCTATCACAGAAATATGAGGAAAATGTGTTTTCTTTTTCCAAAGTTTGAGGTTTGCCAGGGATGCTTGGTAACAGAACCTAGTGAGAGCCACACAAGTCACCCCATACTACATTTCCCTGGGTGTCTAGTTATCAAAAAGGTACAGTTTTGCTAGGATTCCCTTGGTGCCGTCCGAGCTAGACCCCAAAATCCACAATTAGGCACATTGAGAAAAAAGGGTTCGTTTTCAGTGGAAAATTCTGATGTGTCCACATTGTGTTTTGGGCCATTTGATTACGCAAACAATAGGCTTACCCACACAAATGAGGTAAATGTTTATTGAGGGGCCTAGGGAAACCCAGAATAGTAGAACAAGTATTATTACCATTTGTCTTTCTTTGCATTTCTGCCTTCCCAATGTAAGACACTGTGTAAAGAAGAAGTCATTTGGAACAATACCCTCTAATTCACCTGCTAATGTAGATACCCATATATTCAGAGACGCACAAATAACCACTGCTTCTAAACTCCATATCTTGTTGCCTTTTTAGATAGATATACATAGGTTTCCTTGAGACCTATGTTTCATTATTTATAATTTACCAAATGAATTACTGTATACCTGGTACACAATCAAAAACCATTGAAATTTGCAACTCAGTTATTGGCACTGGGTACCTCGGGTTCTTGGCGAATCTACAAGACTCGTATATCTCCGCAACTAGAAGGGTCCAGTCGTCAAATTTTTACCATAGTTAGAAGAAGTCACAGGTGAAAATGTAGGCACAAATGGTTCTTATTTTTAACTTAATTTCAATATTCTTTTAATTCAACTGTTACTTTCTATAGGAAAACCATGAAGGATCCACACAAATGTCCCCTTGCTGAATTCAAAGTTGTGTCTACTTTTAAGAAATGTATAGCTATCCGAGATTCCTTATTGGTTTCATACCCATTTCTACTACTACCTGGAAGGAGGTTGAAAGCACAACAATTAGTAAAAATAGGCTATGTCCCAGTAAAATACCAACATTGTGTAGACAAAAGTCTGCCTATTTCTGAAAGCTGGTGATTTTAGCACCACAAACCCTTTGTTGATACCTTTTTCATGGAAAACAACAGACACTTTCTTCTGCAGCACTTTTTTCCCATTTTTCCCCAAAAACCCAAAATGTTGCTGTATTTTGCCTAATTTCTTGATCCCCTCCTGGGCAACTCGCAAACCCTGGACACCTTTAGAATTCTCAGCATGTTGGAAGAAAAGGATGCCAATTTGGCAAGGATATCGTATGTGGACAAAAAGTTATGGGGGCCTTAGCCATGACTTTCCCAAATAGCCAAAAAAGGGTGTAGCACAGGGTGGTTAAAGGCCTGGCAGCAAAGGGGTTAAAAAACTAAGTTAAAAAAATCACCTGGACATAATCTTTTTGTATAGATTTCTCCAAGTATAGTCTGGTATGAAAAGCAACAGTCCCAGATACTTATATGATTTTATAGCTATGATAATTAAATGTATGTCCTAAGTCTTTTTGCTGGGTTAAATATTTAATACATTTTTAACTGATCTTAATAATGTTAACGTTATTGTATATGTATGTATTTATTATTGTGATGGTGTAGTAATTGTGAGTCTATATTTTTATAACCTTGGATTATTATTAATGGATGATATATGTAACAATGTATTATTTTGTTAATTATTGTCTTTTTTATGATGAAGAATCGCAATAAAGACTTATGAATGAATGAAAAGCAACAGTCCCAGCTACTTATATGTCACTGAAATGCAAGGAAGATAAAAAAATAGATTAGTGATTCAGTTACAGTTAATCTCCACAAAATTATTATGACAAGCAAATGCAGTCACATAATTTTACTTCTGCAAAACAGATTGCCTATAATACTAGTTTAGAGTCTATCGAGTATCGTTGATCCTAAAAACTCTATTCCAAATTTTCTTAACAAAAACTACATTTGGAACTAATCCTTTGTAGTGAATGATCTTTAATTATATTCTCATTTCTCAGCTCCATTAATGGACCAACTCAGTCTCCCTTTTATGCAATGCATAGATGCATACTACACATTATTGTGAAATTGCTTGCAACTATACGAGCTACATAAACAGTCACAGAGGTTGCTAACTCATTGATATTACTGATTCACTATGTTGACAGGAGAACAGAAAAGTCTGCAATGGCTTCTTAAGTAATCAGCAAAAGCAAACGTTAATGGAGAGAATGATTAGGTAGATCTAAGCACCTGCCTAGCAGAAATTGAATCACATATTAATAATATTCTTCACATAACCTAACCATAACTTACCTCTAAGTGTGAGCTACTATTCGTAAAAAATGTTTGCATTTCAGAAGCACAACAAATAATTAATACTCACTGAGCCCCGGAATCTTGACACCAAGCAGGTGAAGCAGGTCCTGCTCCCGGTCAAGTATATCCAACCAGCGGTGCGTCAGATGCTGTACTGTGTGTCCAACCTGGCTGGCGCACCGTTGTACCATCCCCCCTGTGCAGCCGATACTCCCGCGGGGGTATTCACTGCCAGACCTGCCACTTGCTGCCAGCATGGAGTGAAAGTGGTGCTGCACACAAAAAACGAGTGCTGTCACCTCCTCTTCACTGAAGATCGCCCAGGGCTGCACACCTGGGTGGTGGCACTGCCCGCACAGTAGCCTTCCCTTCTCTGCCATGGCGCTGGGTGGGGTAAGGACTAGAAAAGAAAAGAAAGGGGAAAAATAAATAAAATACAAAAAGTAATACAAAGCGCCATTTGTTTTTAAAGAAAACATGAAATACACGCACAGACACACACAAATACAATAAATAAAAATGAGGAGTAGATTAATTAGGCGGGTAGAGGATTACAAGATAACAGAGGGTTTGAAAATTAGGCCCAGCACTATAAACAAAGTAGAAAATAACATGGTTGCGCCCATGTGAACCACGTTTTGCAGTTCAAGTACGATTTGGAACGTGAAGATCTACTCTCCGTTGTGTTTTGCAATGTGAATGGGTGTACCGGCAAACTCTATTGACCACGGAACTCTGCTTACCGCTAAAGAATTTCTTTACCACTTAGCGGAGTTCTGCGTAGCATGACTCTGCAAACTTTGCCCATGCCTAATGATTATAGGTCTACCTGAACCCATTAGGCAAAAGTGGGACGTCCTCCTGCAGTGTCCCTTGTTGGCCTACAGGGAGATACCACAGAAGGAGGTTGGCTTTAGCCCTTTTGAAGTTCAATATGGTCACCCTACAGGGAATGAACTTTATGGTGAAACACTGTCTTGGCACAGACCACGCCAATCGTCTTTCCAGGTTCTTCTGCCTTCGTGAAGAGAGCCCCCTAGAGGTTGGTTAGTTCTCCTCACCTTCAGCTTGGGGGGAACACATGTTATATCTAGCATCCTTGGCATGGTTTCTCCTGACTTTTTAACTTCTGACATCCTGTGTTGCTGACATAATTTTTGCACTTGACCACTGCTAAACAGTGCTAATGAGCATATGCTCTGTACTCAAAACATAGTAAAATTGGCTTCTGTCCTTTTGAACTCCAATATGGTCACCCTGTGAGAGGACCTCTCAGTTTGGTTAAGGAAGGCTGGAAGCAAGTGCACCATTTGTGCCCAGGGCCTGTAAATTAAATGCTACCAGTGGGCCAGCAGCACTGTTTGTGCCGCCCACTTCAGCAGCACTGTTTGTGCCGCCCACTTCAGCAGCAGTCCTTTCAATATGGCTCAGGTTTGCCCCTGCAGAGCCTGTTTGTAAGGTTTAAACTGCCATTTTGACCTGGTAAGTTAACCTACTTGCCATGCCGCATTAATTTGACGTTAAAATTATTATTGGTTATTTTATGTTAAGCAAATGATTAAGTGGAAAGAATACTTTGGTCTAGACAGATAATCTCCTTGCCATTTTCCAGATTATGAATGAAGAATCCTCCTATACCATTTCATCCAGAATACAATGAAATCAGCTTGCATGGCCCTTGGGCCAAAATATCCAATACCACACTTTCCTAATCTCTTTGCTCTCCAACTATATCAATGCCAGATCTCTCAGTGGAAATGAAATATGATAATTCTTTTTGGGATAACTTAGACTCTGAATAAAAAACATTTTGCACATCAGCGCCCCTCTGTTCCATGGTATAAGGATACTCTCTGATCAGCTAAGCTAGATGGCAAAAAAATTGATAGGCAAATGTGGACTGACTACAAAACTAACTTAAAAATGAAGCTTAAGGCAGGTCAAAGGGACAAGAAAAACCTTGTCAGGGTAGTTAAAGCAGAATGTTTGGGTTCGATGAAGGAATTTTAGGTGCCCCAACATGATTAGGAATGTTGTTTGCCATTGCAAGAACACTTATCAACCTTTCCTGTATCCCGCAAACCATTCCTCACTCACAAGTGCTAAGTGACAGCCTAGCTGACTTCTTTAAGGTAAATGTCAAGAACATTATACTGTCGCTAAATTCCCAGTCAACACTATGATCTCTTAAGAATGTTTCAGACATGTCAGATACATATCCGCCCACCAGACATCAGTACAACCTCTCCCGCAGACTAACCTAGACCCGCTAGTCAGAGAGATTATTAGATTTGGCAGATTCTCTGGCCTCGGAATAAACCAGCATAAGTCAGTGATATTCCTCTTTACTACCAGCACGATGAGATGGGGTTGCGAGTTCCCACTTGCCTGGGGCACTGACTCAGTTAAATACCTGGAGGTTAATATTCATTTGGATGCCTCCGAAATTATTCAACTAAATTATGGTACGGCTGTACACAATCTTGAAATGCAGGTGGACAAGTGGCTATGACTCCCGCTTTCAACTGTAGGATGTGTAGCATTGATCAAAATGATTGTCCTCCCCAAATTCCTGTATCTCTTTAACAATATCCCTATCCCACTAATGTATCAGACAATTGTCCCTGGATTTCATTTGGAACCTGAACCATTTGTTCCCCTCTCTGCTGTTTTGGATAGCATTAGGGAGGAACATTTAATCTCCAAGATGTACAGGCATGTGCAGATAAAATACCAATAAATTACGCCAAATTAAGGGCTTCCTGGGAGGCGGATCTGGGGTACCCCATTCTGGACGACCAATAGGCAGTATGTTGCAGTCAGACCAAGGAGGTATCCCTGAACAGTCGTCACAAGCTGATTCACTTTAAATTCCGGCGGAGAACATACATTACCCCCGAGATGACACATAGGCTTGACCGGGACAGATCCCATTGTTCTTTAAAGTGTAAATTCCACCATGCAGACTTCGCCCATCTCTCCTAGAACTGTGGTAAAATTAAAACCTTCTGGGCCTCAATTTTCCAAACAGCAGGGGAAATGATAGATTTAGACATTTAACCCACCCCAGAAGTGGCACTGCTGGGCTATGTTACAAACATTCCAAAGGCTGTCTGGACATTTACTGCTATAGGGTTACTTGTGGCCAGGATACAAAGTGCAAGTAAATGGGGACGCAAATCTGCTCCGCCACTAAAGGACTGGCTAAACAGTCATGTATTCCAACACCTACTATGATCTCTACTCCACTACCCTTCCTCAGACGTCCCGCCCGAGTGACATTTGGGGCCCGTTCAAACACTATACATCAGCAGCGCAGTCGCAACATGCCAAACAACTTGAACGCAGACTTGTACCAACTGGGGTAGGCTGAGCAGATAGTACATTGACTACAGGGTATAGAAATGTAAATATTAATTATTTCTAGTAAATTAATACAGGTTGTACGAAACAATGAGAGGTCGGAGTGTCACTCATGCAATTGCTGATTTAAATGTTCACACTCTGCTGAATACTGTTCTGACAAGAGTTCCTAAGGAACCAGCGAGTTACTTATTTTCTGCTATATGGGCCCTGTCATTACATTAATTTACAAGAAATTGAAGATGCGTTGTTATACTTGAAACTGGTAAATAAAGTTTAAAAAGAGTGTTGTTTTGGAAATTGCAGCATCTGTGCACTCTTCATTACTTGCATATACTGAACAGAACAAAGACCCTCCCAGCTGCATGGCAGGTTTCTTTGGGTGGCCGAGCAGGACTCTGCTACTTCTAGATTGCTCATAAACCATGCAATTTAGCCCTCAATTTTACTTGCCCATTATTTAGGTGCTTATAGGACGGCTGTGCCCTCATTCCTGGCACTTTTGTAACCCTGGGATAAATTCACATTAAGACAGAAATGACAGTGAGAGGTGAGCTTGCCTACACAAATGCAGGGAGTTATTTTTAGAAGTGGGACTATTGTACTCTCAGCCCGAGTTTTACAGTTACCCAAAGTGAACAGAGAACATGCATTAATATGTGTTACTGAGTATGCAGTATCGCATTGTTAGTAGAAGAAAGTGTTTTTCTTTTTATAGGACAAAGCACTGATGTATTACTTGCTTTTTATTTTAACCTTGGCTGTGGGCAGAACTCAGAAGAAACTCGCAGAGGTTTTATGTAACCCTTCGGAATTCCATGAAGTTAAACTCAGTGAGTCCCACCCACCCCTACAATTCAGGTGCAAATGTCAGCGCCTCCCTCCCAATCTACCTCAGGAAGGCCCAATAGCCTGGTGATAAGCCACCATGAAGCAAATGTCACACCCAAGCTCCCTTTGTGTGACTGTCTACGGGGAATGCACAAGTCCCAGCTGTCACTCAACGCAGACATGTATTCAAAGGCAGGTAGAGGCATAGAATGCTTAAAGTAAGAAAAAGACAACTTTCTAAAACTGCCATTTGCAGACTTACAATTTAAAAAAGACTTCACCATATGTTGTCATTTTAAATTGTCCAGAGAAACCAAACTCCAAATTTCGATCTTTTCCCATTTGGAAATCACACTTAAAAGATGTTTTATGCCAATCCCAATGTTATCCTATGAGTAGATAGGCCTAGAAGTAGTGAAAAAGTAATTTAGCAGTTTTTCGCCACCAGGCCTTGTAAAACTCAAAAGTTCATGTCCACCCTTTTAAATATACTGTACCCTGCAGATGGGGTTCCTGAAACTGTCTGCAGATTGCGTTTCTGAAACTGTCTGACAAGTGGATCCATCGCAAGTATGAATAGGAGTGGCGATAGGGACAACCCTGCCGGGTTCCTCGTCATAAAGTGAAGGAGCGGGATAGTGTGCCATTTATGCGTATCCTGGCAGTGGGGGCGGAGTATAGAAGGGCTCTGAGATCAATGAACCCCCTGGGTATACCCAGCCTGCGCATTACCGATAGTAAAAAGGGCCAATCCAAGGAGTCAAATGTTTTCTCCGTGTACAAAAGGACTGCTGCAGCTGGAATTTTGTGGATTAATTCTGTGTATAAAGAAAAACCAAAGGAAATGATGGACGGAGCGTTGACAATACAAGCACTCACCCCCAGTCAACTGATCTGGGTTTAATCCATCACCGTTCTTTAGCCCACTCTGCCACCCCAGTTCAGACATGGCCATATGCAAATCAGTCTGACCCTGTGCCTCATGGGAACAGTCCAGTCCGAACTGCCAAGTCATGCCTTCCCTGGACCGGAAACAAGCTACCAGGGACCGGTTTCTGGCATTTCAGCCTTCTTCAGCCCGGCTTGCTTGAATCCAGTGGCAAAGTGAGCAAGGGACTCACGTCTGAGCATACAGTGCCAACTTATGGCGAACAAAGAAAAACCAGAAACTGGTCCTCGGTAGCTTGTTTCCTGTCCAGGGAAGGCATGGCTTGGCAGTTCGGGCTGGACTGTTCCCATGAGGCACAGGGTCAGACTGATTTGCATATGGCAATGTCTGAACTGGGGTGGCAGAGTGGGCTAAAGAACGGTGATGGATTAAACCCAGATCAGTTGACTGGGGGTGAGTGCTTGTATTGTCAACGCTCCGTCCATCATTTCCTTTGGTTTTTCTTAATTCTGTGTATTACAGCAAATAGTGAACGCAGATTCAAGGAAGTAGATCTATGAGGTACAAATCCAGATTGGACTAGGGATATTATTTTGTCCAACAGTAGGGCTAGACGCAAAGAGATCATTTTTGCCAAGATTTTGTATTCTAAATTTAACACTGACAGTGGCCTATAAGCATAACAAGGAGTCTTTGCCAGGCTTGGGTAGCAAAAAAATCACTGCCTCTCTGAGAGTAGGAGGCAGCTGTTTCCATTCCAATACCTCATTATAAACCTTGAGAAGCAGAGGGGCCAATATGTCTTTGCACATTTTATAAAAATCACCCGTAAAGCCATCGAAGCCAGGGGCAGTGGAGCCATTCAACGCATCGATTGCGCTGATGACTTTGGTGGAAAAGAAAGGTTCAAACAGGAAATCTGGCATTAATTTTTCTATGTAGACAAAAGCTATCTCTGAAAATTAGTCATCTTGATCTGCAGAATTGTGCACAATTTTGGAGGCATACAAGGTCTCGTAATTTGCAAGGAATTCAGCAAGGATCTCAAACGTGTCTATTAGGTGATGTCCCTGACTCAGTGCTAAGTTCTGTGATGTACGATAAAGCATTTGGGGGTCTCAGTAGTTGTGATGAGGTGGGACTTGGTCTCTCACCCTTGCTGTATCTAAGTGTTGTGGCATATTTACTCAGGAATTGAGTTTCCCTGTCTGCTGCTTCTTTGAATTACGCAAGTAGTGCTAATGGGCGTTTGTGTCCCTCTGAGTCCAGGGTGAGCAGCAGTGCGTTATCCAGTTCTATAAGTTGCAGTTCAATGTGGGCTAAGGTCTTTCTGAGGTCCTTTAGCACTTTAGCATGTTTTGCAAAGGTAACTCCCCTGATATAGGCCTTAAAGGCCTCCCAAAGTACTGCCCATGTGTCAACAGACCCCGTATTTAATTCAAAGTAATCTTCTATTACCTCCCTGATCTCTCAGTGGAATAAGTCATCATTCAAGGCTCTGCCAGGGAATCTCCACTGGCGCTCATGACCTTCCGGCCTGGGAATGCAGGCTTTAAGTATCACTGGGGAGTGATCTGAGTATGTTCTGGGAAGAGTAATGGTAGACTCGTACCATGTTATCAGTTTCGTGGCAAGTAACCGGTAACGTAGTCTTGTCCATGGTTCGTGTTGGGCCGAGTAGTGAGTGTAGCCTGAAGCTGTTGGGTTGCGCTTTCTCCAAGCATCAGAAAGCTGTAGTGATTCGCACATGGACAATATTGCTCATCATGAGCGAGGTTTGGTGTCTGCTGAAGTGGCGGAACAGTCTAATGCCTGGTTTAGAAGTAGGATGAAATCCCCCCCCCCAATTAGAATGCAATCAGTACCCACGCGTAATATTGTGGCATGTAGTTCATAAAAGTATTCGGGGCAGTCGATATTAGGGGCGTACAGGCAGAGGAATGTCACAACATGGCCCATCAATTTACCCACTACTATTATATATCGGCCTTCACTATCTATATAGCTTATGTGCAGAGAAAAAGGGAGTCTCTTATGAATCAATTTCACTGTGCCCCGGGCATATGTACTGTAATTAGAGAAAAAACGATGTGCGCCCCAGTTGGCTGCAAAGCGTGTAACATCCGATTTAGGCAGGTGCGTCTCCTGGAAGAAGGCAAGGTCAATGAGGTGTCTTTGCAAATAATGAAATACATGCCTTCCTTTTCTAGGTTTGTTGATACCCCTAACGTTTCAAGTTATCATAGAGAGGTTGGAGTGGTCTGGGAGATTAAGTACTGCTGTCATCAGAGCCGTTGAAATGCGTGAAAAGTGTGGAATGGGCGGCAAAAAACATCTGAATGTCATACAAACTACTGGTAATCAAGTTGTAACTAAAAATTCGCGGAACACCCCCTCCCTCCACCCCTACCCAGCCTCGCGTCCCAGTACGCAAAGAGCCAAGCCAAATAAACAATAACCAAATGCATCCTGTGAACATCCCAGTTGGAAATGCAAATGCACAGGACAATATATTACAATCTGTGATTTTACAAATGAGCTACGCGCTTGGAGGGGAGGCAACACTCCAACAGTGCTCAGCTCAGCAGAGATGGTAAAAAATATGATACTTATTCTATCACAACTATTGTAAGGCTGCTTTCAGCATATCAAACTGCAATTCAAAGCTTGTAGCATGGGTTAGTCATGGGAGAATAGTTCACACTGGCAACAGAGCCGCTGAGAGGAGGGAAAGATCCTACACCAGCATCATTTTGCTGACAGCTAGAGTTTTTGTGGGATCTGCAAAATTCCTGGACTTCGGTGCGAGTGTCAAAAATGCAGGGTCATCCTTTGATGTCTACTCATAAACGTGAAGGATATAGCATGCCATATCAGAGGCCCAGGTTTTGTAGAGTAGATTTAATACCTGAGTATTTGAGTTGCGCCTCTTTACAGTGAAGTCAGGATAGAGTGCAACTGTGGAGCCTTGCCCACTGAGTTCTCTTCACTCCCTGGCCAGGCGCAGTGCAGAGTCCCTATCACAAAACTTCATTATGCATGCGATGATAGGCCTCGTGGGCAATCAGAGTTTGGACGAGGGCACAGTGAGCGCGTTCCACAACAAATCCGGGACTAAACACTCCTTTCCCAAAAACGGCAATGAGCATTGTTTCCACAAAAAGATCTATCCTTCTTGTGATGGTCGATTCTGGGATTCCAAAAATACGAAGATATTTGCACCGGCTGCGCACTTCTAAATCTTTGTTCTTTATTGCTACATCTTTTTAAATTTTCTACATGCGTTCCAAGTGTTTAGTAGATTGGGCTGCACCGTCTTCAAGATCAGAAACTCGGCCTTCCACTGTGTCCAGCTGTAGGTCATGTATATCAAGTTTGGCCTCCAATGATTTGAGATGTTTGTCTAATGTATCAAATCTACTATCCAATGACTTAACGGCAGCTCTCAACTCCGACAAAAAGGAGACTTGGGTGGCGGCATAGTCAGTCGTGGTGGTCGCCGCCTAGCCCCCCTCTGCCAATGTGTTGCTGGAGTCCTGCGCCCTCTCCGCTGTTTTCCTAAATGTTAAAACTCTCTGTTTAGGATCTTTTTTGCCCATGCCATCTTGCATGTGTGCAGCTAAGAAGATTTGCAGCTAGCAACTATGGATTGCCTGGTACAATCGGGTTGCGCGGCAGAATTGCGCTGTTTGTGGCAATGGGTCCGTTTTACCAAGCACTCAGCGGGAGGTGAGTGCTAGGGAAGCACTATTGTTATTACATAGCCGTGTGTAATAGCCAGGCACCAGTCACTTTATCCACCCTATCAATCAATCAGAGTACTTATAGAGCATGCTACTTACCCATGAGGGTCCCAAGGCGCTGAGGGGAGGGAGGGATTGCTGCTACTGCTCGAAGAGCCAGGTCTTGAGGAGTCTTCTGAAGGCGAGTAGGTCTTGGGTCTGTCGTATGTGGGTAGGGAGGGTGTTCCAGGTCTTGGCTGCGGAGTAGGAGAAGGATCTGCCGCCGGAGGTCGTTCGTTGGATGCGAAGGGGACAGCGGCGAGTTCGAGGCTGGCGGAGAGCAGCTGGCAGGTGGAAGTGTAGAAGCTGAGTCTGCTGTTCAGGTAGGCTGGTCCGGCGTTGTGGAGTGCTTTGTCAAGTCAAGTCAAGTCAATAAATTTATATAGCGCGCTACATACCCAGAGGGTCTCAAGGCGCTTGAAGAGGGTGGGGAATTACTTGTCAAATATCCACGTTTTAAGTTGCTTTCTGAATGCTAGGTGGTTCTGAGTAAGGCGAAGGTGAGTGGGAAGTGAGTTCCAGGTTTTAGCTGCCAGGTAGGAGAAGGATCTGCCTCCCATGGTGGTTTTGTTGATGCGGGGTACAGTAGCAAGGGCTTGGTTGGAGGATCGTAGCTGGCGGGAGGGGGAGTAGAAGGACAGTCGTGTGTTGAGGCATTCGGGTCCGATTTCGTAGAGTGCTTTGTGTGCGTGGGTGCGTGGGTGAGGAGCTTGAAGGTGATCCTCTTGTCGACGGGGAGCCAGTGTAGGTCTCTCAGGTGGGGAGAGATGTGGCTGCGGCGGGGGACGTTGACGATCAGTCAGGCGGAGGCGTTTTGGGTGCGTTGTAGTCGTCGTAGGTGTTTGGCTGGGATTCCTGCTTAGAGTGCGTTGCCGTAGTCCAGTCTGCTGCTGATGAGGGCCTGTGTAACCGTTTTTCTTGTTTCGGTCGGGATCCACTTGTAGATCCTGCGGAGCATGCGGAGGGTGTTGTTGCAGGAGGAGACGGCGTTGACCTGCTTAGACATGGAGAGGGAGGAGTCGAGGATGACTCCTAGGTTGTGGGCATGGTTGGTGGGTGTTGGTGCTGTTCCCAGTGTGGTCAGCCACCAGGAGTCGTCCCAGGCTTAGTGGGTGGATCCGAGGATGAGGATCTCTGTCTTGTCCGAGTTCAGCTTCAGACGGCTGCTCCTCATCCAGTTGGCGACGGCCTTCATTCCCTCGTGAAGGTTGGTTTTGGCAGTGTGTGGGTCCTTGGTGAGGGAGACGATGAGCTGGGTGTCGTCGGCGTAGGAGATGATGTTGAGGTCGTGATGGAGGGCAACTTGTGCGAGGGGGGCCATGTAGATGTTGAACAGAGTCGGGCTGAGGGATGAGCCATAGGGGACACCGCAGATGATGTCGGTGGCTTCGGTTTGGAAGGGTGGGAGGCGGACGCTCTGGGTTCTGCCGGAGAGGAAGGACGTGGTACAGCCGTATTTACAGCACCACTTTGCCCTGTTTAATAAAGCTAGCTTTTGAGGCTGATCTGTGTGGCCAAATTGTATGTGTGGGATTAGCCTGGCCGGAGGTAGTAGCTTGGTTGTCTTTACACCAGGGTCACAATGCTCAATGGGGTTCCTCTGCTAAGGTGGCAGGAGTCACCAGAGAGCCACACCAACCAAAGTGAGCTGTTTCTTGAAAAGCGAGCGGATTTCTGCCCCAAGGTCTATGTTCGCAGCTTGCCGATTCACTACCCCTGGGCCGCACAGCATTGACTGTGCGGTCGTAGCACTATTGTGAATAGCAGAATCAGGTAGCAGCGTCACTGCAATTTCTCCGCGGGATCTGTGGTGGGCTGTGGAGCTCCCCGTTGGAGGCTGTCAGCGGAGGTGTGCCTGGTGGATGGGAGTGTTCCTCCGATGAAAGACACATCCTGCTCCCAACAGACCCGAAAGCACAGCCGGGTGGCTGTCTGCCAGGCTCTCCCAAGGACCCTGTCTCCTTGGGGCCTCTGGGAGTGTCATTGGCAGCTCGCGTGTGCCCCAAGCACACCGGGAAGGGGGAGCTTGCGGTGACAGCAATATCGGGTCTGGGAGGGAGGTGGGAAAGCCCATCAAATGCCGCACTTACTGCAAAGGAGTAATTAGCAGTAGCTCGGCAGATATCTTCGGGATGCCAAGGATCAAGGCTCCGGCCAGAGAGGCCTGATTACAATTTCGAGCTGCGTAGGGACAACAGCACAGGCTCCTCCCCCAAGTGCACCGGAGCCGATTTCTGTAGTTTGCTTGCAGCTACGGGTAATCAAAACAGCATTCAAGAAGGGCTCGGTGGAGTAACCTAAGGTGCCATTGCAATCATTATTATGGGAGACAGACGCTGTTAGCTGGGACAGCCTGACAGAGATTTAAAGCCACGCGGCCATCTTGGTCTGTGGCTTGGCCACACCCCCCATTTGCACAGAAACACTTGAGTGTAACTTTGTGAGGCTGCGTGGAAGGAGGGGGCCAAACTCATGAGAAAAATACACTGTGTCAAAGTGTAGTAGAGAGGGATATATATAGGAAACAAAACAGCACATGTGAGGAGGCATCCAGGGCCATATGTGTAAGCCCAGGAACTGCCCAGAATATCAAGTTGTCCAGGAACAATACTGTACACTGTGAGACTGCAGACCTGATATAAGCAGGTGCTTATATCAGATCTGCTACATATCTTACACCTCTGTGCTCACTGCTTTGTGACATCAGAGCTTCCAAAACTATGTGCCTGTTCTGTGACATGACAGTCCTAATTGTAGTTGAGTATGTGCTAACCCCCAGTGTTTGTCTGTGGTGTAGTGTCCAGCTTTTCACATTACTTTATGGCAGTATGCCATCATTCACAGTGCTTGATGGTAGTACTGTGTGCTGCAGTACTTGACGGCAGTACATTGTGCTACTGCCACCAGTGCTCAGTGGTAGGGTAGTGACTTCAGGTCCCAGTGCATGATGGCATGAAGGCTTGCATTATGAGTGCTTGCTGGGAGCAGCGGGTCTGCCATTGGCAGGTGAAGTAGTCTTGCAAACCGGAGCCCACTCCCCCTCCCGAGCAATGAGTTTCATGCACGGATCAACTATGTGAAGCGTGGTTGGCTTGAGGGAAGGGGCTCAGTGTGGACAGTACCAGAAGAGCATCACGATGAAAGGACGGGATCAATGCTTCACGTATATCATCATTGCACAATGCCACTGACATTTCCATTAAATTTAAAAAAAATTGAATCTGTGTGCAAAGCCCTCTTAACAGAGCATGGTTCAGACCCATGTGCTGCGACACTGCTAGAGAGGCCATTTAATTTAAACATGCTCCATATGAGCAAAGAGATCATTATAGTACATCCAGGCCAACCTCTTCCTGCATTCACTAATTATAGCCCTCTGCCCCTACTGGGTGCATTGTGCAGTGCGTGCAGGTGTGGCACTTCCTTGCTTCTTCATTTGTGTATCTCTTTTCTGCAGCCTGTAACATACTATTTTTACTTACTGTGCGCAGTGGATCGGGCGGCTTCTTGTGCTTGAGTGCTCTCGCTTCGATCTCTGCTGCAGCTTCTCATGACTCCTGAACAACTCAGTGCCGCGGCCTGAAGCATTACCACTGCAGGCCATTGCTCCTTCCTTCTTGGTGGAGGACTCTATTGGTTTGAAAATGACACAGCAGGAAGCCAGAAAACAGAGCCGGGGCTGCAACCAAACTTCCACTGCTCCGTGTGTAACCTAGCAACCCTGGAAGACTGACCCTGGGGCTGAGAAGACGAGAGAGCAGCGCCGCCTCCTGGAGAGTGAGGTTACACACTGGCACTGCAGTGTACACACCATTTCAGATTGCTTGGGTTTTAGGGGTGGGTGCTGGTAAACTCTGCCAAATGGTGGTTGGCAGAATTTTTGCCAAACTACACGCTCCAAGTATAACGCAGATTGGTAAATCTCTTCAAACTGCACCGGTGGAGCGGAGTTTACTGCCCACCCCTGCTGAATAGGGCTGGGCCTGTCCCCACACACAGAGCTGCATACCCCCCTGTAGTGAGTCTGGACCAGGACATGAAAGGCAGGAATTTGTGATCTTCAAACACCTCTTTGAAGTCTTCCCCACTTCAAAGTCACAACTGGGTATATGTACTGGAAGAACACCTCCAAATCAGAACTTTGCTGGAACCAAGGACACTCTGCCGGGAAGAAGAGCTGTTGTGCAGTAGGATGGACAGCCACTCTGCTAACTGCTTTGCTGTGTTGGCCTGCTGCCTGATGATTGCTGCAGGAGAGACTGCCACTTTGCTACCTGCTACTTCATGCCTGGAAGTGAGAAGGACTGGACATGCTCTCTTCATCCTTATACCCAAATTTCTACAAGGGCGTGCAGGCTTTCCACCTGTCTTTGAAGTCTCAGGGCCACCAAATACTTCCTTCAACTCTGCTTCAGCTGCTGGACTCAGCCAACTCAGAGTCTTGCTCTGCCAAGAGGTGCTAATCCACTCTTGGGCCTTGAAAGAGGTTTCTGGCGCTCTTTCCTGTAAACATCGAAGCAGTGATGACTTTGCACCAATCAGGACTGACGCAGTGCCCTTCAACGCCTACGCAAAACCGATCTGCCGCCATCCCTGCGCGGCTCTGCAATGACACAGGACCGGACTGTGAGGTTAGATGATGCAGCACCAGTATGAGGTCCAGACTGCAAGGCTTGATGATGATGGAGAGCCGATCCAACAACCCAGCTGAGAGGCTTTATGATGCAGTGCCTGCATCGTAAGGGGTTCAATGACGATGAGGATTCTGACTCTGGGCCTTCACTTCAATGTAAGGACCCGACTGCGTGAACTGGAACCAACACATTGAGTCTTCGACGCCAATGCTTGTTCCATCCAAAGGTACTTTTTCAGCGAACCCTGCAAGGGCCTAGTAGCTGGCCTGCCCTCCATCGTGGTTGACCTGAAACTTTGGATTTACCCCAGTCAAACGGGGCCTCAAGTAACCCCTAAGCACTATTTTTAAAAAATATATATTTTTATTTACTTTTTTAAAATGCGTAAACATAACAAGCATGCCACATGAATCCATCCTCCATACCCTGCCCCCTTCCACCCTCCTCCCTCCACCCGCCATTCCCATAATCCCACAAGTAACACTACACATTGATACAATGATGTCCCATCTATCTCTATATTGCACACATCAGTCCAAGTTCTCCCCGCATGTAACCGGGATAACAGAGTGGCGTTTCCTCCTCCTTTCACAGCCCCCCGTCCAAGCCATGATATTGTCTCCATTTTCCCCATACTCTAGTGAACTTCTTGGGACAACCCCTAGCTTTGTATGTGACCCTTTCCGCTGCCATGTAGATATCCATGCCCCTTCTCCATTCATCTAGTTGAGGAGGTATGGGGCACCCAAGCCCGGGCCACGTCCCTCTTAGCCACCACTAAAGCTAGTGCTAGAAAAATCAGGATTGGGCGATTCAGATCCACCTCATTTGTTATTTCCAATAGAACAAATTTAGACTACACCGGGATGGCTGTCTCCAGTATCTCACTTAATTCTCTTAGTATCTTAGCCCAGTATTCCTGAATTACACGACAATCCCAGATAGTATGATAAAAGTCTCCCTTGACATGCCCACATCTTAGACAGTTAGTATCACTAGCTCGCCCCATTCGGTGCAATCATTGTCTATCGTAATAGATCCTATGCAGAATTTTAAATTGTATGAGCCGAAGATGAGACTTTATTGCAGCTTCCCTGGGATGCATCAGGGCTGTCTCGCAGTCGAGTCTGTCCGTCTCCCCCAAGATTAGTTCCCATGTTTCTCTCAGTTTCACCAATCCGTCAGGGATATTATTAATCAAAGTTTTACAGGTCAGAGAAACTAGTTTGCTCGGGATGTGCTGCTGCAGTAGACGGCCCTCAAGCGGGGCATACTCTGGCAGGGGAGATGTGAGCGCCTTCTCCGCCCTCCATGCATGACGTAATTGCGCGTATTTCAAGTACTGAGTATGATGCAGTTCGTGGTCCACCCACAGCGCCTGAAAGGACTTCAGATCTCCCCTTTTCAACAGATCTCCCAGTATGGAGATGCCAATGTCATCCCACCTTTTAAATCCCCTCAGCTTATGCAGCTCCTTTAGCCATCCGCAATGCCATATTGGGGTCTGTTTCGTTGGGTTGTGTGTCCAGCCAATCATCTTGGTCGACCCTCTCCCACGCCTCCACAATTACATGCGTTGCTGAGAGCAGTCTCTCCTTCCCTCTACCTCCATATATATAGTGCAAACAGGTGCATTGCGCCATTGTCCCTCTCTCTAGTTTATACGTGGGGTGATCTGCCGGGGCGTGGAGCCAATCATTTATCGGTGATAAGTGTTCTGCCCAGTAGTACGCTTCAATACTTGGAAAGGAGATCCCCCCATTATACTGATTCCTCTGCAATGTCTCTAGGGCTATCCTGGATTATTTCCCCAACCAGAGCAATGACCGGAGCTCGGCATTTATATCTTTAAAAACATGTCGGGGGAGGGGGAAATATTCATTCTGTAAGGCATGCAGAAACGGTGGCAGCGTTATCATTTTGAACATTGCGGCACGGCCTAAAACTGTGAGGGGGAGCGTATTCCATCGAGCTGCTTCATTAAAGAAATTTGTGAGCACTCGCTGAATGTTTCTCTGATATGAGATTGATTGATCCCTTGTCACATATATCCCCAGATATGTAAACCCTTCACCCGTGATCCGAAGAGCGCAGGGCAAGGTTGGCCAAACCTCCCCCTTTCTGGGGCTATACAAAATTGACTTGTGCCAATTTATCATGTATCCTGAATGGGAGCCATAGCGGCCCAACAGGGTGAATAGCAGTGGGATCGAAACAGCTGGGTGGGTAACATATAGGAGGATGTCATCCACATAGAGCGATATTTTCTCCTCGAACATATGCGCCTGCTCGATTTTAAATCCTCTTATCCCTCTGTCCTGTCTTATTTCACACGCCACTATCTCTATAGTAAGGATGAACAGTAACGGAGATAGGGGACACCCCTGCCGGATCCCTCTCCTTATGGGTTAGTCCGCTGATAGCACCCCATTGACCTTTACCCTTGCTCTCGGGTCTGTATGTTGGGACCAAAACCGAACTTGATCAATACTCCCTCCAGGAAGGGCCAATGTACTGCGTCGAACGTTTTTTCCGCGTCCAAAGACAAAAACATGTGGGGATCTTGGCGGTCACACACCTCCATCAGCCAATTATGGGTTATCCTCAGATTTAACCTGGTTGCCCTGTCTGGCAGGAAGCCTGTCTGTTCCTAGTGGACCCGACCTGGAATCAACCGTCGCAGCCGAAGCATCAAAATCGTCGCCAGGAGTTTAACCTCCACGTTCATGAGAGAAATGGGGCGATATGACGCACATTCCTTGGGCGGTTTACCCTGTTTATAGATAGGTATAATTGTGGCCATACGGAGGTCTGGTGGCAGCATGCTCTCTTGGACCACGCCCGAGAACAGGGCCAGCAAGTGGCTACTAAGTAGATCTGCCTTTTTTTTAAAGAATTCAGCGGGGAATCCGTTCGGGCTGGGGGATTTCCCCAGACGAAGTCTAGCTAAGGCCTCCTTGATCTCCTTGATCGTCATCTCCTCTTCAAGGCTCAACTGATCTTCATCAGTTAAAATGGGGGTTTCACTGGTGTCCAGGTACAGCAATACATCTGCTAACGCATCCAGGGGTCTGGCCTTGTAGAAATCCTCTTAATAGTCGGCGAACGCCTAAACTATTTGGACAAACCCCTAAGCACTATTGACCTTAAAGCACTATATTGCAATCTATTCTTTATAAAATCATATCTGAAGTTCTACTTATTGGATTTTTGTCATTGTGGTCTTGTTTTACTCGGATACATATTCTCTATTTTTCTAAACTGGTGTGGAGTCTTTTTGTGTTTGCTTCACTGTGTTACTGTAATTTAAATGTTGCACAAATAATTTACAAATTTGCTCCTAAGTTAAGCTAAACTGCTCAGTGCCAGGCTACCAGAAGGTGGGCAAGATGTTAATTTAGGTTGTGTATCTGACTTATCTTGACTAGGATGTTGGTCCATACTTGGACTGGATGCATACCTCTGTCAACTAGAGACCCAATGTCTAACAAGGGATACAGCTGTACTCACAAAAATATTTACTGTCCAAAAATGAACATTCACATAATATAGGGTGGCTGTTTGTATCCTACAACAACAAAAAAACGGAATTAAACCATCATCTTATTGGTTCATATTACCAAGTGGGCTATAAACAGAGCTTAATACTACTAAATACCAGCAAAAAACTATAGAGATTGTGCTGAAGGTAGAAAAGGAATACATGTTTAGTTCTTCCAAAACATAACAGAGAAATTGGATAGTATACCTCATCAGATAGATGTATATGGGCCAGATGTAGGTAATTCCGATTTACCGACTCTTAAATACCGACTCATACCGAATCGGTATTTAAGAGTCGCTAAATTGGAAGGAGGCAGATGTATGTAAAAAATTACCGATTCTGTAAGAGTCGGTATTTACCGATTCTGTAAATACCGAATCTGTATTTCCCATTGATTCCTATGGGCCTTGAAGCCCATAGGAATCAATGTGAAATACAGATTCGGTATTTACAGAATCGGTAAATACCGAATCCTGGCAGGGGGAACGGGGTGTCACTTTGACACCCTGTAGCACCCCAAATTCAGGCTTGTGTGCCATGTGGCACACATACATGCCCTAAGGGCATGTCTGTGTGTCACATGGCATAGGTGTACATGCACAGATGTGCATGTACACTGGAATTCGGTATTTTACCACCCAATAGGATTGGGTGGTAAAATAAGAAATCCTAAGGGCCTGTGGCACTGCAAACTGTGTCACCTACATATGGTTTTACAGAATCGGTATATTTACTGATTCGGTAAAATACCGAAGTGGTAAATTTACCGAATCGGTAAATATACTGATTCTGTAAATTCTGACCCACCTACATCTCAAAAGCCGTTACCAACCGGTATTTGGCTACCTACATCTGGCCCTATATGTTTCCACATAAAACAAGTACTTTTCTATATGAATCTATATGCCTTTTCTGAAAACAAGCTATGGATTTACTTTGTGTTATATTACAAAAACATTTTACATAAATTAGAAATAAAAACATAGAAACTCAAGAAAAAAAGCCCTAAGGATAAAACTTACTTATAGTTAGGAATCATGTTTTGCTCTTATCTATTACTCATGCCTCCTCCATGTACTGCTTATACCCTTTCATATTACATCACACATATCATGTTAAATGATAGCACTCGTGACTTGCAATGAAATTATTTATGAGAACACTGCATGATACAACTGCGAGTTATAGTTCATGTAGTGTGGCTAGCGAGTTCACAACCCTTTGTACAGAGGTGAGCAGGTTATAGGACATTCCGGACAGGGAAGAACGTTTCCTTGAAAGTATCAGTTTCAGTGTTAATCTAAAATAGCACCACAAGCCAGGACAAACAGCAACTGTTTAAAATGTGATGCGTTCAATCGTGTTTCTCTGAATGCCACACAATGTCTGAAGGAACCACATTAGCAGGTCTCTGCTCTTTCCATCAGAAGGTCTTCAGTTAATTACTGTGTGGGGTAGTCACTTAAGTAGGATATAGTGAGGCACGTTGCTTTGTGTTAGTATTGTTGTCTTTATATATGAAGTGTTATAAGAAGGAAATAAGAAAATGTGCTTGTATATCTTATCTCTATACCGAGGTCTCAGGTTTCCCAGGTCCATGCATAAGTAGTTCATCTAGCATAGGCCCTTGCTTTGCATTCTGGTACTTTTAGTCCTTATTTTATAATAGGGTTACAAGCAGTGCAAATCCTAAATGCGAAGAAAAATACTTGGACTGGTTAAACAACTCGATCATGGAATTGGGACACTTGAAAGCTCTGAGTATGCTAAATATTTCAATGGGAAAAAGAAAAAATATATATGTGTGTATGTATGTATGTATGTATGTATGTATGTATGTATGTATGTATGTATGTATGTATGTAAGTATGTATGAGTTTATGGAAAGGAACTGTTTATTTTAGGTGAAATATTTCTCCAAAAAAGGACTTAGAAATGCCAGTCCTGGCAGAAAAATATGCCCTCCGGTTATCAAAGTCAAATAATTATGCAGACAAAGGTGGAGAGGCTTTAAGAAATGGTTACGAAAAGGAAGTGTGTATATTTTGCTATTTGAGGTAATCTAGCTATAATATAAACATTCTTTTGGAACAAGGTCAAACCTGTACAACAAGTTTGGCGCTGCTTCTTTAACAAAAATAACTTTTGTGATTTTCCACACTTTGCAGCACCTGGTATTCACTTTGGGTGCAAGAAAATGGATTTGAAGTGATTTCCACCGGTTTTCTTGCATAGTACTGCATTTTAAAGTATGTCACTGTCAAAAATAAGGCTGTAAGCTTTTTGTGGTCTCTGGAAATGTTGCAATCACCAATAATATTTAGGAGAGAACCATGGAAACCATACGTTCGCAGTATCTCTGCCTCCCAAAAACTTTAGTCCTGCAAAGTTCAGTTGCCTGAAAATTATTTATCATACATTTACCCTCCCAGTACGCAGGAGCACCAGATGTTCTAGTGACTCAAGTTCCAATCAAGAAGACTGTATTTAAATAACCGCTTCCAAGTAGAATATTTTCTTTCATTTTATTCTCCAATGTCTAGATTAATTAACTGAGGCTTCTGAACTGTCAGACACTGCTCGATACTTTTGCAATGTATTTTTTTCCAATCAAATGCAAAAGTTGCCAATTCAGTCAAATCTCTCAGGCGGCTTTTCGCAGTGACAGTTGTCCGGTACGCCTGTCTCAGATAGACACTTACACCTCCAGCACCAGCCGGCATCACGCACAGTTTGCAGTGCAGTACTAAAGTACGGAGGTGCTGCATCAAATCAAGCTGTGTCATTTCCGAAGATGGCACCTCATGCGACGATCTTTCTTCCTTATCCGTGCCAGGCATGTATCACTCGCTGGCAGCCAGGGCTTTATCTTTCCCTGCAAACACGAGGGGGGGAAATTTTCAAACCCTTTGCACTGGTTTAGCATCACAAAAGTGACGCTAACCAGCACAAATTTTGGTTGTTGCTGTTTTTACCCTTTAAGTAGCGCAAGCACTGCTTTGCGTCACTTTGCGCCAAGAGGTGTTACATGGGTGGTACATGGGCGTTCCCAGGCAACCACCCATGCCTTTGAAAACCATATTTACAAAGATTTGTAAACATGGTTTTCCTCCAAAAGCTTTAATTTCTCCGTGCTTTTCTGACGTTCCATGCGTGCTGCAGTGTGCGCATATGCAAAGTGGAAAAAGCTTTGCATCATGTCTAGCATAGTATAGTATTTTGTACAGGAAGGGTACACTCATGCACACACCTTAGCGCTGTGGCGCTAAGGTGTGTGCATGGCGCACGGCATCTGAAATCAGCACCGGCACAAGGGATAGCTTTGAAAATAAGGGGCCTCATTTATGAAAAGTGACGCATCGCTGCGAGATAACAGCGAGTCGTCACTTTTCAGTGCGCACTCCTTGCGACACCAATGATGCGTCATATTTAATGTATGACGCATCATGTCGCGAGGACTTACAGATACATCAGTATTTCTGACGTATCTGTAAGCGCAAAAGTGAAGCATTGCTGGAGTGTGTCACAAAAGTGACGCAACTCCAGCAATGCGTCCTTTCACATGGGGAAAGCCCCATGTGAAAGGGCTTGCGTCAGTCTTACGCCTGCTGTGAGGCAGGCGCAAGATTTTGACGCAACAGCATCCTAAAAGTGATGCAGTGAAATCTCATAGATTTCACTGCGCCACTATTACGAGGCTTTTTGCGGGGGAACTATCCCTCTGCATACATTATACCTGACGCAGGTATAATGTGGCGCAGGGGTTTAAAAAGTGACGCATCTACCTAGATGCGTCACTTTTTAAATATGGCGCAAAAAAGGCGCATTTTTTACGCCGCTGGTGCGTCACAAAAAGTGATGCACCGGCGGCGCAAAACTGACACAAGGCCTCATAAATAAGGGCCAAGGTGCTCTCCTGCTCCCTCCCTGTCGCGCAACGAAGTGAAGCCTCACAGATGGCTGCGCTGCGTTGAATAACTTTTTTTAAAATCTCCCCCTTGGTGTTTTGGATTTGCGATCCTGAAATTAATTGTATCATGGTAAATAACGTCTTGCTGCCCTCTGATGAATGTGTTAACCGCTGTTTATAGCCCACCCCAGGAGTATGGCCTGTGTCAAAGTCAAGGGCTCCTAATGTGGCGAAATTGTTACCAGAGCTGTAAACACCAGACTGGTTGTTGGAAAAACGGCTATTAGAAACTATACCGTAATGTTGCCCCCTACAGGCAGCCTAATAAGCCGAAAGACCCCAGGTGGTTCGTGCTACTGCCACAGACGTTCACTGAACTTAGTATATAGACCACTGATTGTAGCTGATGGTGACATTCTGTGAAAACTGACTTGCCCTTGCCAAATCACTCAGCATTTTATATAGCGTGGTAGTCAAAGGGAAGACGTAGATGACAACAGATGTACAATTCACCATAACCTTAATGAAAAATATCTGCTTCATCAAAAAGGTGCAGTTCAGGGCAAGAAACACGACCGAGCTCCCCAAGTAGGCAATGCTTTATCTTGCTAACACCATGTTTTCTAAATTTGGCATGCCAACTCTTTTTCCATTACAAATGTGAGGTAGGTGGCACTTCAAAAGTAGCCAGACATGCTAAAGCTAAAGAAAACTTGCGCAAATATGTCACATATTGTGCATGGACATCGATTTCCCAAAATCCCAGGGGGGTAGAAGTGACATCACACACCATTTGACCTTACTGACATCAAAGGAAGTACAATCATATGACCTTAGAATGAAATCTTCCCAGGGAGTGCTGTGTTGAACTTAACCAGGATGGCATCGTGGTAATTGACATCACCAGGGCCGGCCCTAGGCATGTGCAAAGTGTGCACCTGCACAGGGCCGCCAAACCCCAGGGGCCGCCACGACCAGGATCGGAAGGATCACTTGCACTGGCGGCCCCCTGGCAGGATTTGGCGGCCTCTGGCTCCGACCCCGGTCCGCAATCTGCACCGTCACACTGAAGGACTGGGTTTTTCTAAGACCCAGCGGTGCCAGGGGCAACACCTGAAACCTTCGTGGGTTACCTGTTCCGGCGTACAAATGACAGAGACACGGGACACTTCCTTCGGCGTCAAAGATTCAAGGTTTATTTACTGCAGGGAACACAGAAGTCACAAGAAGTACATAGCATGTAGGTTCATGGAGACTGCTTCGAATTGTATCTGCGGATCGCTCCTTTTATACAGTTTTTCGTCATACGACAATATGGCAAACAAAAGGTTACAACCCGGTTCCCACAGTAAATTTCATAGGGGGTCGCTTTCATGTATTCAGGGCCCCGGAACATAATTACAGTAGCATTGCCGGTTCCCAACTGTAAAAGTACATCTTCTCACCATTAGTGCATTCCATTCCGGCAGTAAACGAATCAAGGAAGAGTCAGAAACAGGTGCAGAGGAAGACGAGGACAGTCAACAGATTGAAAAGAGTGTAAGGGGGTGTTATCAGAAACACGATTGCAGGGATCAAAGGAGACGTGCCTAATGAATGCACAACTGAGACAATAAACCGGCACGGCAAGATGAGCCTCGAGCGGGGCCATCTGCCTTGCAGTGTCATCCCCCTCGTCATGAAGACACCCTCAAGGGAACACGTGTCTTCCGCAAGAGTTTGGGAATCCCAGGGTCACGAAGCGGACAGTGTCCGTTCGCTGGCTACTTGAGGGCAAGAAACAAAATGGATGCCGTGTCTAAAATGGAACCCGTGGGTTCAGATGAAGAAACCCACGAAACAGACGAACGGTTTAGGTTAGCACAGCGAAAACGCGTACACCCACTAAACTCGTCATTTGCGGTTCATAGATACCAGACTCGACCATATTCGAGCAAGTCGAAAACACCACTTACAATTGTCACGGAACCTCAGACGCTCCTTTTGCCCTCATGTAGGCAAGCACTAGTCGGAATCAGAATCGATCTCGATATTCATCAGACCATCCAGATGTTGCTGCAACATTATTCTATCCATCAATGCTTCCTTGGTAACAGGTGGCCGTCTTATACACGTCGTAGAACAGAGGCCACATAAGGCAGGACCACACTGCACACAAAGACAACACGTGAACAGAAATGCTACAACAACCCCAATGATCATCAGAATTTTCCAACCCCACGTCGACATCAGGCCCCAAAACCACCCTAGTAGCGTCCAATCCCCTATGTCCACGTGTATGGACTCGGAGATCTTATGCAACTTCGAGATGGCTTGATAGACAGTTGGAGCGTTGTCAGGAATGAAAATGCAGCAACTCGAATGGATCACCTTACATACTCCACCTCTATCTGCAAGGACAACGTCTAAAACCATACGATTTTGTAACGTCATAAGCCTGTCAGCCTGAAGCTCTGCTGTAATATTACCAAGGGCGCTCGCAGTGATATTAGCGGTCGATTCCACCACTCGAGTCAACTGGCTCAGGTTCCTACTATTGATCATAGGTCCCCAAAACGGCAAGAAACCCTTAAAGAAGTCTCCTGCTTCTTGACCGGCAGTGTCCTCTTCGCTAATCACGCCTCTCACAACTCTGGTCTTGTGATAATCCGACCCAAGAGTAAAGGTCGGCGGCAACAGATTTGCGATATAACATGTGCCTGAGAAGTCACGAGGCAACCATGTATATGCGTGGTCGTAACAAACAAAGTAAGTACCCTTGGCAGTCAGAAGAACAGGGGAAGAGGCCGTCGGCAAAACATACGTTTCGGTAAAGGCACTCCTCCCGAGCTGAGCTCGCGGGCTTCGGCCAAGGCCTTTCAAACAGAAATTACCGAGATGGGGTACGATCCAGATCGGAGACGAGCTTTTAAGCCGCCGATCACCCACTGACATGCTATACTCAGCCTCACTCAGATCTCTGTATGCTCGCACCTCTTCCTCTGGGATAAGCGATGCGTCAAAGATATCCCTATCTAAATCGGCAATCGCTCTTGCCAAAGGCTTATGGTACGGGCCAGGACCATGATCTGCAGTGCGTGGCTCTCGATGGGGGTAGGAATCTAGTGCGCTACGAAACATTGTTTGAAATGCTCGAGCTGAACCCTGGGAACTATAAGGAAGAACCAAGTATGGGATTCCCCTATCCGTGGTATGTGGCATTAACCCACACACCCAACAGTTGGTAGTGTTCATCACCAACTGATGTTGATGAAGGAGCTGAACGAAGGAATTGTTCATGAATTCCGCACGTCTAACCTGCTCGTGTTGGGGTAAGATGTGAAAGGAATGAGGAGAAACAGTGGAAGTAGGTTTGGGTTCAGAGGAAGGGGTAGGTGAAGCCGAAGGCAATAATGATTGTATCGCATAGTATACTCCACCCACAGGTAACGAGGAAACAGTTAGGAACAGTAGGAACACCTGAAACATAAAACATTTGGTGTGTACAACCCTATGCAGTTCGAATCTTTGTGCTTGAGTCTTCTCCACTTCCAACAACTTAGAGAATGCCATCCCCTAAAACCGTCCGTAACGTTCTTGACGCACTTCGTTCTGTATAGCAATGGTCAATCCCCAGGAGTTCCTAGGAATCAACGGCCTCCGACCTAGTGTCAGGACCTACTAAACAGAAGGAAGTACCCGCACGACCCTACAGTCAACCCGGATGTAAGGTTTTTAATCAAACAATATATACAAAATCTCCGAGCTGTGGAAAAACACACATATGTGGAAAAGAACTCAGGAATTTGATACAATACCACAATTGTTCAAAAATGTTCAGAGTGATAATGGGGGTAACGTGAATTTCAAGAGGAAAGAGCAAAAATAATTTTTATTAGTCTCTAGTATTGGAACAGAGAAAATATCTGCTTCTTCCAGGACGAGTCTG
The DNA here is from genome assembly GCF_964263255.1 of Lissotriton vulgaris. Lineage (NCBI taxonomy): Eukaryota > Metazoa > Chordata > Amphibia > Caudata > Salamandridae > Lissotriton > Lissotriton vulgaris. The sequence continues at coordinate 245,028,610 of NC_141699.1, read as the reverse complement.
CTCTTCAAACAATGGATCGGATTGTGGAACAGAGTCCTGTCGGTCAGACAATAGTTCAGATCTTGAATTCTCCAATGGCAAAGGTTCAACAATGTTGTCTGGCTGCTCTGAAGTATCTCCCACAGGCCGAGCGTCACTGAACGGCACAAAGTTCGGCAAAGCTTCTGTTTCTGTTGCAGCGATGCCAGTCCTCACCCACGAGTCCGCTGGTAAAGATATTGGTACCTTTTTGCTGTGGGTGGCGTGCACCCAATGCTTACGGCCCTCCAAACGAACAGCGGTTCTCGTGGCGAGCAACACTTGGAAGGGTCCAATAAACCTTGGCTTGAGGTTTCGCTTCCGGCCAAAGTTTCTGGTAACCACCCAGTCTCCGGGTTGGAGCTGGTGGCCTGGACCCTCCGTCTGCGCCGGCAGTGCTTCAAAGACCTATTGATGAATTAACCTCAGTTTAGCAGTCAGATCATGAAGGTAATCAATTAGCATTGGATATTCAAGACTTGTAAATGCACTGGGTCTAGGAACCCCCCAAATATTTGCAGGACGGCTGAACACAATCTCATATGGGCTAAGCCCTACTCGAGAGTGTACAGTCGCCCTAGTGGACCAAAGAGCCAGAGGCAAAGCGTCGGGCCACGAGAGACCAGTCGTAGCCTGAATCTTTGCCAGTTTTAGTTTTAGAGTGCCATTGTACCCCTCAACCAAACCCGCTGACTGTGGATGATTGGCACTGTGGAATTTTTGTGTAATTCCAAGGCCCTTACACACACTCTTCATCACACTCCCCACAAACTCACTTCCGTTATCAGACCATACAATCCGTGGCATCCCATACCGAGGAAAGTATTCCTTCAGTAGGACTTTCGCTGTGGACAGGGCAGTGTTGTCTTTAAGAGGATAAGCTTCAATCCATCGGGAGAATGCGCAAACCACAACTAAAACGTATTTCAGGTTATTACATCGCTCCATATGGATGAAATCCAATTGTATTACCTCAAAGGGACATGTAGGAGGAGCAAAATGGCCAGGGGGTGTGGGAGTGCCCTTGCCAGGATTGTACATCATACATACCATACAATTCTTGACCAATCTCTCAGCACACTTAGCGATACCATCATTCTTCCATACAGGGGACAACAACTTGCAGATACCTTTCGCACTAATATGTGACAAACCGTGTGCCATGGTCACGACAGCTAGCACATATGCATCCGGCAACATCCATCTTTGATTCTCCGACAAATCAATCCAACATCCATTCGCATCCAACTTTCCTGTGCTCTCCTTCCACTTGGTCTTTTCAGTTTCGGTGGCCTCATTCTGAATCGCTTTCACACTTTCGACAGTATCCTCACACATACCAGTTTCTGCAGGCCACCTTACCGAACTCGTCACATACATTCTAGTTGCAAGGTTTCTCGCAGTCTCCTTAGCAATCTCATCAGCAAACGCATTGCCACGACCAACATCATCCGTCACCTTACGATGCGCACTACATTTAATAATCGCCACCTGCTTAGACAATGTGAGTGCGTCTAAAAGATCATTCACAAGCTGTCCATGTTGGATCTTCGTACCATGCGATGTCATAAAACCTCTCTCTCGCCACAATCGTCCAAAGCTATGGGCAACACCAAACGCATACTGGCTGTCGGTAAACACATTCACCCGTTTCCCTTTCGACAAAACACACGCTCTTGTCAAGGCAATTAATTCTGCCGCCTGTGCAGAATTTTGATTCAATCTTGCAGTTTCCACGACCGTACTCAACGTTACCACAGCATACGCAGTCGTCACATCACCATTCGGCAACTTAAAACACGAACCATCCACATACAAAGTACCATTGGGGTCTTCCAAAGGAGTGTTTTTTAGGTCAACACGACCCTTTGTTTCCTCCTCAGTACGCAAATAACAATCATGTGGTAATACCTCGTCTGATTCCATATTGATTGGCAACAACGTCGCCGGGTTTAGAACATTGCAGCGCTTTATTTGAATATGACTTGCCAAAAGCGTCAACTCATAACCAGACAATCTTGCGCTCGTCAAGTGTTGGGTTTTCGTACGATTCAAGAGAGTGTCAACTGCATGCGGAACCATCACCGTAAGCATATTATTCATAACCAATCCTGCAGATTGTCGGATGGATACCGCAGCTGCCGCTGTTGCTCTCAGACAACTCGGCAATGCTCTAGCTACTGGGTCCAAGGTCGAGGAAAAATATGCACATGGACGCTGCTTACCGCCAAATTGCTGCATCAAAACACTCAACGCGCAACCTTCCATCTCGTGAACGTATAGTGTAAACGGCTTACTGTAGTCAGGAGTACCTAACACAGGGGCCGAACACAACGCATCACGCAGTTCAGAAAAACTTTTCTGACACTCGTCCGTCCATGGCAAAGGAGTTGGAACATCCTTGCACGTGAGGGCTACCAATGGTTTCGCTAGCAATGAAAAATTTGGAATCCATTGCCTGCAGTATGGCGTGATACCTAGAAAGGCACGCACATCTCTCTGAGTTGTTGGCACAGTCATTCGAGCAATCGCTGCAATTCTCTCTGGGGTCAACCTTCTTCCCTCCTTTGACAATAAGTGACCTAGATAGGTTACTTCTTGGCAACAATATTGCAGTTTAGAAGGTGACACCTTATGATGTAAGTCACAGAGATGTTGCAACAAAGACACCGTAGCAGTTTTGCAAATTTCTCGTGTGTCCGCAGCCACCAATAAGTCATCAACATATTGGATCAAGGCCGCACCAGCCAGTAACACAAACGCGTCAAGTTGACTCTTCAGGGCTTGGCTGTATATCGATGGACTCTCACAATAGCCCTGAGGAGCACGTTTAAACCTAAAGCTGCGACCACCTAACGAGAAACCGAATAGGTCCCTGCTTTCCTCAGCAATCGGAATGCTAAAGAAAGCATTCTTTAGATCGATCACTGAGAACCAAGAAGCAGATGCTGGAATCAGAGTCAGTAAAGCCGTAATGTCAGGCACCACAGGGAACTGAGGAACCACAATTTTGTTCACCTCCCGTAAATCAATGACAAAACGATAAACAGGAGGTTTAGATGGATCCGTGCGTTTCAGAATAGGTAACACAGGACTATTACACACGTTTCCCCGAGTCTCCTCGATAACATCTTTCTCGATCAAATCATAGATGATCGCTAACAACGCTCGCTCACCATCAAGGGAGATACGATACTGGGGAATACGTGATAATCGCACATTCGATTTCAATTGGACAACATAAGGGGAGATGTCAAGCAGGCCCACGTCATTAGGACCTGTTGCCCACAAAGATGCAGGAAGAGAACTCAATTCTGGTGGGAGCTTATCAATGGACAAGTACATAGGAGAGATCACTCTCTCACCCAATGTAAGCTTTACCCCCGCAGGAGAACAATACAAAGTCGCATACAAACGTTTCAGCAAATCCAGACCCAAAAGATTTTCACCACACCCAGTGGTCAAAATCAAAGGAGCTTTCAGCTCACGAGGCCCAATTGTAAGGGGCAAAGGACTAGAGACCGGATTGCTAACTGGGGCGCCGGAGAATCCAACAGAAACATTTGTTAAGCCAGACAAAGGTGCGCCAGGGAGTTTCGAATGCATGATGGAACTTTTCGCTGCACCAGTGTCCAACAGAAAAGGCTCAACTACGCCCGATGTGGCAACTGCGACGTAAGGCCCTCTCTGATCAACCGGAACTGATACTACTCCCTCTCCTTGTCTATGGCTGTCCTAGTAATTACCGTCATCAGTACCCTGATCGACATAATAATCGTCCACATTGTACTGTGCGGATCTACCTGACGATGACCCACGCTGATCAAAGCAATTATTGGAATCAGAGGAATTATTAGAACGCTCATTTTGATTCTGTGTAACACCACGACCTCTACCTCGTGAAGCCTGTTGAGGACCACTACGACCTCCTCTAGATGAATTGCCATTATTCCGATCACGCAGAACCGGACAATCAAATTTCAAATGGCCCTCACCTCGACAATAGGCACATTGATTGTACCCAAGCATAGATCTCTGCGAAGAAGAGTCATTTCGCGACTGCGACCTAGCGGGCTGCGATTGCGGTCTATTCCGTTGTTGAGAATCGTTTTGATTTGAGCGCGGAGGATACGCTTGTTGCAACAGAACTTTTGTTTTAAGTTCTTTCGTCTTTTTATCTGCACGGTCATTTTCCTCTTTCTCTCTATTTTCATAATATTGAGCCGTAGCCAATATCTGAGCAGAAGTAGAAACAGCCCACGCACTTTCTGAATTTTTCAATTTGTTGCTAAGTTCAGGCAACAAATTCGATACAAATTTATCCACAAACAACCTCTGACCTCCCTCAGTGCCCATATCCTGACCACTATGATCGATGAATGCCTCCTCAAATCTTGTAAAGAAATCGGAGACACTCTTGTCCTTCTTCTGCTTACAGGCAGACAGTTTATCCCAGTTAACTTTCATTGCTGGCATAAGTGTCTTCATAAGGGTAATTATTATTTGGGGAAGATCAGTAATGAGCTGTTCAGGTTTAGCCCCACCAACTTGTCGTACATCAGCCGCTGTAAGCGCAGCCCAATCACCACCCAATTCAGCTGCATGATCTTCTTGACGAATTTTCGCCCATACCGGTTGCGGTACGACATTGCCGAACAACATATCGATGTCGGCAAGATTCATTATCGTAGCATCCACTAGCTGGGACAGTTCTTTATAGTGCCCTGCAGGATTTTTGCGAGGGTCAGGCAAAGTTTGCTTAACCTGCAAAACTTCCAATCGTTTCCATGGTAGGTGTATCCACACTCTCTGGAAATGTGGCAAGATAGCAGGATTAACAGTCGCATCACCTGGCCTCCACACTGGTGGAACTTCACGCATGGGATACTGACCAGGCGTCGACATCCATTCCTCATGTTCGTCTTTAAACAGTGCACGAGGCATCAAAGCAGGACGAAAAGATAGAAGATGCTCGACAGCACGTCGAACATTGCTACCCACAATCATACCACTCGAAAACTGAAGCTGAAGTTCAGTTAAAGCGGCCAGTACATCATCTGCCGCATCAACTGATATTTATTTATTTATTTATTTATTTATGATATTTGTAGAGCGCATACAATGGCCCAAGGGCGTCTCGGCGCTAAGTGTCTGAGTGTTTACCCTGAAGAATGAATAATTTATTGACTAAAGAGCCAGGTCTTCAGTTGTTTCCGAAAGGACCATAAAGATGAACTGGCTTTAATCGTTGGTGGCAAAGTGTTCCATAACTTGGGGGCTGAGACCAGGAATCTTCTGTCGCCCCATGAGACCGTTTTTGTCCGGGGTATAACAAGATCTCCTGAGCAAGATGACCGTAGTGTTCTGAGCGGACGATAAGGGGTCAGATTCCGGACAAGATGTGCTGGTCCTTGGTTGTGCAACGCCTTATACACAATACACAGGGTCTTGAATTTTATCCTGTTTCTGATGGATAACCAATGCAGCTCTTTGATGGTCTTCGAGGCAGAGTGATGTTTAGGGATATTTCCCAAAAGCCTCGCTGCAGAGTTTTGTATGGATTGTAGTTTATTCAAGACTCCTTCCTGTGCACTGAGAAACAGAGCGTTGCAGTAGTCCAAGGTGGACAGCACAAGGGATGTAACAAGAGTTTTTCCGGCTTTATCAGGGAGGAAAGGGAGGATTTTTTTAATTAGCTTCAGCTTATAAAAAGCTGAGGAGGTAATCTGGTTGGCATGTGGATGGAACGTGAGTCGGTCATCGAAGATGACTCCCAGATTCCTTACTTTGCTAACAGGCTCAGGAGGGGGGCCTAAAGAGGAAGGCCACCAATAAGATGACCATTCTGGTGTTAATTGTCCAAAGATAACTACCTCTGTTTTATCTGAATTTAACTTTAAACAATTGGAGGCCATCCAATTTCCTATTGCCGTCATACCAGCCCTAAGGTCACCTGCCACTTTATGGCCATTGTTCTTAATGGCTAGAACCAGCTGGGTATCATCAGCATAGGACGTGAGGCTCATCCCATAAGCCCGAATGACATTGGCTAAGCCCGACACATAGATGTTAAAAAGTGTCGGGCTTAGGGATGAGCCTTGAGGTACTCCACATGGCAGTGACATAGTGGACGATTGAAATGGTCCTGTAGTGAGCACCTGAGTTCTGTCAGCTAAAAAGGAGGCCAAAAGTTTACTGGCCATCCCTTGTACCCCCAGGCCCTCGACACGGTCAATCAAGGTGGTATGGTCGACCGTGTCGAAGGCTGCAGACAGATCAAGTAATATCAGAACCGCTGTACCCCCAGTGTCACGGATGAGTCTGATGTCATCAGCTGCTTTAATTAGAGCTGTCTCAGTCCCATGACATTGGCGGAACCCAAACTGAGTTTTGTCAAGTAGCTGGTGTTGTTCTAGAAACGCTGATAGTTGTTTATTCATAGCTTTTTCAGCTATTTTGGCCAGGACTGGTAGGTTGGCTATAGGTCGGTAGCTTTTGGGTTCAGCCTTGTCCAAATTTGATTTCTTTAGCAGAGGTTTTATGATGGTTCTTTTTAAACTGTTGGGGTAGACGCCTGTTTTAAACATGGCGTTGCATATGGCGGTTATGGCCGGAGTGATTTCCTCTAAGACTGGCATTAGAACTTTAACAGGACAGGGGTCAAGTGCTGAACCTGATCTAATTGTGTTAATTATGTCCCTTGCCTGAGCTTCCGAAATTTCATTTCATATCTCATCGCGTAAGAGTTTGCACATTTCTTCAAACACGAATCTTTGTGTTGGCTCATTGAATTGAGAGAAAGTGTCAACAACTATACGTGGAGGATTCTTAAGAGGATATCTAATCCAATTTTTCGCCATTGTAAATAGCGTATCACGTTCTCTACCACCAGGAAGCTGACTTCGTCTTTGCGGAGCATCAGAATCAGCAGACCCAAGAATCGGTCCAAGAGGAGAATAAAAATTGGCAACAATATTAGGAATACGTCGCCGAACAGACGGGGAAGAAGAGAGAAGTAAAGGGGTAACAATAGGAGGACCAAATACAGGAGGGGCAAGAGCAGTAGGAGTAGCCACAAGAGTGGAAGTAGCGGGAACAGTAGCTTGAGAAGGTATAGACGATGGAGCAGTAGGGACAGTAGCAGGTAGAGGAATAGGGACAGAGGGGTTCGTAAAAACAGGACCAGCGGCAGGCTGATTAACGGCCGCCGGAACAACAGGTTGAGGAACAGGAGGAACCACGGGAGCTGTGGTATCCTGTGCATATGGAGGTGGTGACTTCAGTAGATAGGACAACAAAGGGTCCTCTACTGCTTCCTCTCCCTTCTTATCCATACTCGTCGGTAAAACAGGATAACATTTATCCACTGTCATACGTTGTAATCTATCAAAAATTACCTTTTCCTTCTCTTCTTTGTCTCGCTGAAACTGCTCTGCGTTTCTCATCGTTGTAACAATACCTTCTCTTTTATTACGTTTAAGCTGTTTGATTTCTTTTTGCTTGGCTTCTTTACGCCACAACCGAAAGGAATCAAACATGGCCGGCCTTGCTTTTCTTTTGAACAATTTAGCTTCGAGATTATCTAAAATTGGGGTCTCAAAACTACCATGAGGTGGCCAACTAAGGACACCGTCATCTTTAGTATAACGGACCCAACAATCATTGAACGTGATAGGACCCACACCATGTCGACTATATAATTCAAATATTGGAGTTCCAATCGGAGGTATCGGACATGAGTCCTCCAATCGGGAATCCGTACCACAACCTCTAAAGCAACTAAACAAAGTACTACGGCCAGGCATCATGCACACTAACCGAGTTTCACAAACGTCAAGGGTTATTGGATTACAACGTCCCCGCAAAAGTGCAAAAACCCTCGGTTTTTGGCGACTGCAGCCGTCAAATACAACAACTAAGAACAAAATACGAAGGACCACAAATGCAATGGAACCATGCAACAACTAAGCACCCACAACAACTAAGGATTCTGGGGAGCGACCCACAAATACTTAACTCAGAGATCAATGGCGTCACCAGGAAGGCCCGTCAATCGTCTCGCTATACCAAGGTCTACGCCAGGCGCCAAAACAGGTCGACAGTCAGGGCAGCAGTCCGTCGCAGCCGTCAGGAGGCAGGGATCTTCGTGGGAAAAGTCTTCGGGCCACTTATTTCGACAACAGGATCGATGAAGCGGGGTGCACCTTCCCTCGGAGATTTCACACAAAGTTCCTCACGATCGTCGGGCTTTGGACCGGTACCGCTGATGCCGCCCCACGGTGGGCGCCAACTGAAGGACTGGGTTTTTCTAAGACCCAGCGGTGCCAGGGGCAACACCTGAAACCTTCGTGGGTTACCTGTTCCGGCGTACAAATGACAGAGACACGGGACACTTCCTTCAGCGTCAAAGATTCAAGGTTTATTTACTGCAGGGAACACAGAAGTCACAAGAAGTACATAGCATGTAGGTTCATGGAGACTGCTTCGAATTGTATCTGTGGATCGCTCCTTTTATACAGTTTTTCGTCATACGACAATATGGCAAATAAAAGGTTACAACCCGGTTCCCACAGTAAATTTCATAGGGGGTCGCTTTCATGTATTCAGGGCCCCGGAACATAATTACAGTAGCATTGCCGGTTCCCAACTGTAAAAGTACATCTTCTCACCATTAGTGCATTCCATTCCGGCAGTAAACGAATCAAGGAAGAGTCAGAAACAGGTGCAGAGGAAGACGAGGACAGTCAACAGATTGAAAAGAGCGTAAGGGGGTGCTATCAGAAACACGATTGCAGGGATCAAAGGAGACGTGCCTAATGAATGCACAACTTAGACAATAAACCGGCACGGCAAGATGAGCCTCGAGCGGGGCCATCTGCCTTGCAGTGTCATCCCCCTCGTCATGAAGACACCCTCAAGGGAACACGTGTCTTCCGCAAGAGTTTGGGAATCCCAGGGTCACGAAGCGGACAGTGTCCGTTCGCTGGCTACTTGAGGGCAAGAAACAAAATGGATGCCGTGTCTAAAATGGAACCCGTGGGTTCAGATGAAGAAACCCACGAAACAGACGAACGGTTTAGGTTAGCACAGCGAAAACGCGTACACCCACTAAACTCGTCATTTGCGGTTCATAGATACCAGACTCGATCATATTCGAGCGAGTCGAAAACACCACTTACAATTGTCACGGAACCTCAACACACACTAATAAATCAGCCAGGTTGAATTCCCGAAGCCGGCGACCCGACCCAGTTATACCACCAAGCCATAGCACTGCAGCGTTGTTGTTTTAATTAGTTACTTTCACTCTTGCCCAGCCAGCCAGCAGTTTGGGTCCCAGGGCCGTCAATCTTAGCCCTACTACCAATGACGTGACGGCCCTGGGACAGTCAGCCCCCGCGCGCTGTGCGCAACTCTGACGCGTCACGGTGGTCACGCTCCCACCAGGGAGAGTGCGTGAGTGAGCAGTGGTGCCACTGTGACTGTGCGTCGTCATTGTCAGAGAACAATTAATTATGCCAACGCCACCGTGACCGACGGAGGGGACGATTATCAGAGAACACCACACCTGTCCTACTCCGGCACTATCTCGACTCTTCCCGGGAGTCCACTAGGACAACTGCAAGTGAGTGAAACGAACACAAGACTTTGTAAGGTTTGCTGATTATCACACATGCTTCAAGGCTCTACCACTGTGGGGGCAGATGGCTTGGAGAAAGTCTTCGTCCAATAAGGGGCTGGTGGATTCTTACCTGTGCCAGGGACCAGAGTTACAACCTCAACACAAAAAACGTCGCAATATATTATGACACTCTATTTGAGGTTACAGCAACCAACCACAGGGCTATACTACTATTAGTTAACATGCAAAACCCCCACGAAGGTAGGATCCAAGGGGTTGGTTTTAGAGGCCCATGGACAGGGGATCGCCAAGTATGTGGCACAGAAACCGCCTTGAGGAAAACCCCGCAGTTTTCTTACAGCAACATGTATAGCTCCGCATTCCCGGCTGGAATCGTTCGCTACACTAGTGGTGTAAACAACATTTTCCAGGGCTGCTTTTGACTCCAAGTCCCACACTGGCTGACCTTCATACAAACACACACACTGAACAATATCTGAGACAACTACACCAGAGTCGGGGGGTGGGAGGGGGGGCTCCATGTGAAGCGCTTAATCATCATTATGCATGTGTTATTCCACAAAGGCCGCAACTTCCTGCCTTAATGACAGGCATGCGATTCACTCTGAAGCCTCAAGATCCCATCAGCAAGGTGTGAACAGAACTACCTATGAGGACAAGCCGCTCTCGGTTAGGGTTTAACAGCAGTCAGCCCCGACTGCCGGAAGTTCTAGGTGGGAGTTGGCTGAATTTTGTATTCCTTCAGGAATGAGGCTTATGATTGTAAAGAGGGAGAAAACCTATAACCAGGGTCACTGGAAATATGCAATTGTGCAGCCGCGGCAATTTTAGCATTATAATAGATTTGCCACATTTGCCAAACAATTCATCACCTGTCGCATGATCCCCATATTTTTAAAAAAATGTTGTTTGTAGCTCGAGCAGTTCAACATTTACAAAAAGTGCAGCAACATGTGTTGCCGTGCAGACTAGTGAAAGGTCGTTTGAAAAGGTTGACTGGTCACCGTTGTTGCTTATTGCTATTTTTGGGTGTTAAACTGGTACGAATGAGGTGCAACCAATTTCCAGACACTATTACCAAGTATAGCAATAACGAAATAATGAAGTACTATTATGCAGCATTATTTTCCTTTTCTTGCGGCATAATTCCAGTGGCCCTGCCTATACCTGGAATACTTAGTACTGAATATAAAGGTAACATCTAGGGCGATGCTAATGTGAAAGGTGTTTGTATGTGCGACAGATGTTCAAATTAGAAGTAGCCAAAGGATATAAAAGGCAAAGTGTGACAGTTCTGTTTGTGTGACTTGGTAAAGGTTCCCCGGGCCCGACCCTTCAATTTGGAACGGTGAGAGTCTGACTCTGAGACGAGACTGCTATAGAGAGAGTCTGAGAATTAATTAAATAGCATAATTTTAATTTATAATATATATACTGTATATATGATGATATGATATGATTGTGTACTTTCACTCAGACGGTTCTTCCTCTATATGGTAAGGATGTGACCTCTACAGAGATTACTGATGACACACAAGTGTAGATCATATTTACAGTTCTCTGATCTACGTCCCTATTATTAAAACACCTTCCTGAGCTCCGCCCCGTCCGGACCCCCTCTTCCGGGGCCCCCACCCACGCTCCGTGCACAGGGTCACCATGAGCCTAGAGCCGGTCCTGACATCACTGGTTACATTATAAATGTCATAATAACAAAATGAGAGAGAGGGTAAAGGGCACTCTCGGTCCCCCTGGTCAGTATTGTTAAACAACTAAAGAGTGTTGTAAAGAATATGTTTTTAGTGCGCACTGGACATAGAGAAAGATGAAAAAACACCCAAAATGAGCCGCATTGGACATCAGAGGGGATTTTTCAGGAAGCCCTCACTCACTACCCTGGGTGGTGACGTGCTTCATCATCGGGCCCACCAGGAGTAGCCGAATGCCTCCCTGGTGTGCTACAACGCCAGGTTACTGCGGAGCTGGTTCTTCGTGGCAAGAGTGTCAAAAAGAAATGTGAATTAAAAATGTCAGTGACTGTACCATATAAAACATTTTATTCAATGGTCAGTTTGACATGGATAAAAAATATGTGTGGGAAAAGTACCAGTTTATGACTTGGTTGTTTCCACTTAAAGTGGGGTCAACATGTTTCTGCCCATATATGTGTAATTTACTGATTCAGAAAAGGGGGTGGTGATGAACAGAGTGTCTGAATTAAGCAGACCACTCTTACCCAGTCCAAAGATCAGGGCTTGATCCATCACCGTTATTTATCTCACTGCCCCATCCCAGCTCAGAACCTGGCTATATGCAAATCAGTCTGTCCCTGGCCCAGTGCATCATGGGAACAGGGCAGACTAAACTACCAAGCCAATTCTTCACCAGAAAGGAGACAAGCTACCGGGGACCGGTTTCTGGCATTTCAGCCGTCTTCGGCCCGGCTTGCTTGAATCCTGATGGAGCAGTGAGAAAGGGACTCATGTCTGAGTATACCCTGCCACACCTATAGTGGCCAAAAACGATTCAGAAAAGGGGGTGGTGATGAACAGAGTGTCTGAATTAAGCAGACCACTCTTACCCAGTCCAAAGATCAAGGCTTGATCCATCACCGTTATTTATCTCACTGCCCCATCCCAGCTCAGAACCTGGCTATATGCAAATCAGTCTGTCCCTGGCCCAGTGCATCATGGGAACAGGGCAGACTAAACTACCAAGCCAATTCTTCACCAGAAAGGAGACAAGCTATCGGGGACCGGTTTCTGCCATTTCAGCCGTCTTCGGCCCGGCTTGCTTGAATCCTGATGGAGCAGTGAGAAAGGGACTCATGTCTGAGTATACCCTGCCACATCTATAGTGGCCAAAAACGATTCAGAAAAGGGGGTGGTGATGAACAGAGTGTCTGAATTAAGCAGACCACTCTTACCCAGTCCAAAGATCAGGGCTTGATCCATCACCGTTATTTATCTCACTGCCCCATCCCAGCTCAGAACCTGGCTATATGCAAATCAGTCTGTCCCTGGCCCAGTGCATCATGGGAACAGGGCAGACTAAACTACCAAGCCAATTCTTCACCAGAAAGGAGACAAGCTACCGGGGACCGGTTTCTGGCATTTCAGCCGTCTTCGGCCCGGCTTGCTTGAATCCTGATGGAGCAGTGAGAAAGGGACTCATGTCTGAGTATACCCTGCCACACCTATAGTGGCCAAAAACGATTCAGAAAAGGGGGTGGTGATGAACAGAGTGTCTGAATTAAGCAGACCACTCTTACCCAGTCCAAAGATCAGGGCTTGATCCATCACCGTTATTTATCTCACTGCCCCATCCCAGCTCAGAACCTGGCTATATGCAAATCAGTCTGTCCCTGGCCCAGTGCATCATGGGAACAGGGCAGACTAAACTACCAAGCCAATTCTTCACCAGAAAGGAGACAAGCTACCGGGGACCGGTTTCTGGCATTTCAGCCGTCTTCGGCCCGGCTTGCTTGAATCCTGATGGAGCAGTGAGAAAGGGACTCATGTCTGAGTATACCCTGCCACACCTATAGTGGCCAAAAGCGATTCAGAAAAGGGGGTGGTGATGAACAGAGTGTCTGAATTAAGCAGACCACTCGTACCCAGTCCAAAGATCAGGGCTTGATCCATCACCGTTATTTATCTTACTGCCCCATCCCAGCTCAGAACCTGGCTATATGCAAATCAGTCTGTCCTTGGCCCAGTGCATCATGGGAACAGGGCAGACTAAACTACCAAGCCAATTCTTCACCAGAAAGGAGACAAGCTACCGGGGACCGGTTTCTGGCATTTCAGCCGTCTTCGGCCCGGCTTGCTTGAATCCTGATGGAGCAGTGAGAAAGGGACTCATGTCTGAGTATACCCTGCCACACCTATAGTGGCCAAAAGCGATTCAGAAAAGGGGGTGGTGATGAACAGAGTGTCTGAATTAAACAGACCACTCTTACCCAGTCCAAAGATCAGGGCTTGATCCATCACCGTTATTTATCTCACTGCCCCATCCCAGCTCAGAACCTGGCTATATGCAAATCAGTCTGTCCCTGGCCCAGTGCATCATGGGAACAGGGCAGACTAAACTACCAAGCCAATTCTTCACCAGAAAGGAGACAAGCTACCGGGGACCGGTTTCTGGCATTTCAGCCGTCTTCGGCCCGGCTTGCTTGAATCCTGATGGAGCAGTGAGAAAGGGACTCATGTCTGAGTATACCCTGCCACACCTATAGTGGCCAAAAACGATTCAGAAAAGGGGGTGGTGATGAACAGAGTGTCTGAATTAAGCAGACCACTCTTACCCAGTCCAAAGATCAGGGCTTGATCCATCACCGTTATTTATCTCACTGCCCCATCCCAGCTCAGAACCTGGCTATATGCAAATCAGTCTGTCCCTGGCCCAGTGCATCATGGGAACAGGGCAGACTAAACTACCAAGCCAATTCTTCACCAGAAAGGAGACAAGCTACCGGGGACCGGTTTCTGGCATTACAGCCGTCTTCGGCCCGGCTTGCTTGAATCCTGATGGAGCAGTGAGAAAGGGACTCATGTCTGAGTATACCCTGCCACACCTATAGTGGCCAAAAACGATTCAGAAAAGGGGGTGGTGATGAACAGAGTGTCTGAATTAAACAGACCACTCTTACCCAGTCCAAAGATCAGGGCTTGATCCATCACCGTTATTTATCTCACTGCCCCATCCCAGCTCAGAACCTGGCTATATGCAAATCAGTCTGTCCCTGGCCCAGTGCATCATGGGAACAGGGCAGACTAAACTACCAAGCCAATTCTTCACCAGAAAGGAGACAAGCTACCGGGGACCGGTTTCTGGCATTTCAGCCGTCTTCGGCCCGGCTTGCTTGAATCCTGATGGAGCAGTGAGAAAGGGACTCATGTCTGAGTATACCCTGCCACACCTATAGTGGCCAAAAACGATTCAGAAAAGGGGGTGGTGATGAACAGAGTGTCTGAATTAAGCAGACCACTCTTACCCAGTCCAAAGATCAGGGCTTGATCCATCACTGTTATTTATCTCACTGCCCCATCCCAGCTCAGAACCTGGCTATATGCAAATCAGTCTGTCCCTGGCCCAGTGCATCATGGGAACAGGGCAGACTAAACTACCAAGCCAATTCTTCACCAGAAAGGAGACAAGCTACCGGGGACCGGTTTCTGGCATTTCAGCCGTCTTTGGCCCGGCTTGCTTGAATCCTGATGGAGCAGTGAGAAAGGGACTCATGTCTGAGTATACCCTGCCACACCTATAGTGGCCAAAAACGATTCAGAAAAGGGGGTGGTGATGAACAGTGTGTCTGAATTAAGCAGACCACTCTTACCCAGTCCAAAGATCAGGGCTTGATCCATCACCGTTATTTATCTCACTGCCTCATCCCAGCTCAGAACCTGGCTATATGCAAATCAGTCTGTCCCTGGCCCAGTGCATCATGGGAACAGGGCAGACTAAACTACCAAGCCAATTCTTCACCAGAAAGGAGACAAGCTACCGGGGACCGGTTTCTGGCATTTCAGCCGTCTTCGGCCCGGCTTGCTTGAATCCTGATGGAGCAGTGAGAAAGGGACTCATGTCTGAGTACACCCTGCCACACCTATAGTGGCCAAAAACGATTCAGAAAAGGGGGTGGTGATGAACAGAGTGTCTGAATTAAGCAGACCACTCTTACCCAGTCCAAAGATCAGGGCTTGATCCATCACCGTTATTTATCTCACTGCCCCATCCCAGCTCAGAACCTGGCTATATGCAAATCAGTCTGTCCCTGGCCCAGTGCATCATGGGAACAGGGCAGACTAAACTACCAAGCCAATTCTTCACCAGAAAGGAGACAAGCTACCGGGGACCGGTTTCTGGCATTTCAGCCGTCTTCGGCCCGGCTTGCTTGAATCCTGATGGAGCAGTGAGAAAGGGACTCATGTCTGAGTATACCCTGCCACACCTATAGTGGCCAAAATGATTCAGAAAAGGGGGTGGTGATGAACAGAGTGTCTGAATTAAGCAGACCACTCTTACCCAGTCCAAAGATCAGGGCTTGATCCAACACCGTTATTTATCTCACTGCCCCATCCCAGCTCAGAACCTGGCTATATGCAAATCAGTCTGTCCCTGGCCCAGTGCATCATGGGAACAGGGCAGACTAAACTACCAAGCCAATTCTTCACCAGAAAGGAGACAAGCTACCGGGGACCGGTTTCTGCCATTCAGCCGTCTTCGGCCCGGCTTGCTTGAATCCTGATGGAGCAGTGAGAAAGGGACTCATGTCTTAGTATACCCTGCCACATCTATAGTGGCCAAAAACGATTCAGAAAAGGGGGTGGTGATGAACAGAGTGTCTGATTTAAGCAGACCACTCTTACCCAGTCCAAAGAACAGGGCTTGATCCATCACCGTTATTTATCTCACTGCCCCATCCCAGCTCAGAACCTGGCTATATGCAAATCAGTCTGTCCCTGGCCCAGTGCATCATGGGAACAGGGCAGACTAAACTACCAAGCCAATTCTTCACCAGAAAGGAGACAAGCTACCGGGGACCGGTTTCTGGCATTTCAGCCGTCTTCGGCCTGGCTTGCTTGAATCCTGATGGAGCAGTGAGAAAGGGACTCATGTCTGAGTATACCCTGCCACACCTATAGTTGCCAAAAACGATTCAGAAAAGGGGGTGGTGATGAACAGAGTGTCTGAATTAAGCAGACCACTCTTACCCAGTCCAAAGATCAGGGCTTGATCCATCACCGTTATTTATCTCACTGCCCCATCCCAGCTCAGAACCTGGCTATATGCAAATCAGTCTGTCCCTGGCCCAGTGCATCATGGGAACAGGGCAGACTAAACTACCAAGCCAATTCTTCACCAGAAAGGAGACAAGCTACCGGGGACCGGTTTCTGGCATTTCAGCCGTCTTCGGCCCGGCTTGCTTGAATCCTGATGGAGCAGTGAGAAAGGGACTCATGTCTGAGTATACCCTGCCACACCTATAGTGGCCAAAAGCGATTCAGAAAAGGGGGTGGTGATGAACAGAGTGTCTGATCTAAGCAGACCACTCTTACCCAGTCCAAAGATCAGGGCTTGATCCATCACCGTTATTTATCTCACTGCCCCATCCCAGCTCAGAACCTGGCTATATGCAAATCAGTCTGTCCCTGGCCCAGTGCATCATGGGAACAGGGCAGACTAAACTACCAAGCCAATTCTTCACCAGAAAGGAGACAAGCTACCGGGGACCGGTTTCTGGCATTTCAGCCGTCTTCGGCCCGGCTTGCTTGAATCCTGATGGAGCAGTGAGAAAGGGACTCATGTCTGATTATACCCTGCCACACCTATAGTGGCCAAAAACGATTCAGAAAAGGGGGTGGTGATGAACAGAGTGTCTGAATTAAGCAGACCACTCTTACCCAGTCCAAAGATCAGGGCTTGATCCATCACCGTTATTTATCTCACTGCCCCATCCCAGCTCAGAACCTGGCTATATGCAAATCAGTCTGTCCCTGGCCCAGTGCATCATTGGAACAGGGCAGACTAAACTACCAAGCCAATTCTTCACCAGAAAGGAGACAAGCTACCGGGGACCGGTTTCTGGCATTACAGCCGTCTTCGGCCCGGCTTGCTTGAATCCTGATGGAGCAGTGAGAAAGGGACTCATGTCTGAGTATACCCTGCCACACCTATAGTGGCCAAAAACGATTCAGAAAAGGGGGTGGTGATGAACAGAGTGTCTGAATTAAGCAGACCACTCTTACCCAGTCCAAAGATCAGGGCTTGATCCATCACCGTTATTTATCTCACTGCCCCATCCCAGCTCAGAACCTGGCTATATGCAAATCAGTCTGTCCCTGGCCCAGTGCATCATGGGAACAGGGCAGACTAAACTACCGAGCCAAATCTTCACCAGAAAGGAGACAAGCTACCGGGGACCGGTTTCTGGCATTTCAGCCGTCTTCGGCCCGGCTTGCTTGAATCCTGATGGAGCAGTGAGAAAGGGACTCATGTCTGAGTATACCCTGCCACACCTATAGTGGCCAAAAACGATTCAGAAAAGGGGGTGGTGATGAACAGAGTGTCTGAATTAAGCAGACCACTCTTACCCAGTCCAAAGATCAGGGCTTGATCCATCACCGTTATTTATCTCACTGCCCCATCCCAGCTCAGAACCTGGCTATATGCAAATCAGTCTGTCCCTGGCCCAGTGCATCATGGGAACAGGGCAGACTAAACCACCAAGCCAATTCTTCACCAGAAAGGAGACAAGCTATCGGGGACCGGTTTCTGGCATTTCAGCCGTCTTCGGCCCGGCTTGCTTGAATCCTGATGGAGCAGTGAGAAAGGGACTCATGTCTGAGTATACCCTGCCACACCTATAGTGGCCAAAAACGATTCAGAAAAGGGGGTGGTGATGAACAGAGTGTCTGAATTAAGCAGACCACTCTTACCCAGTCCAAAGATCAGGGCTTGATCCATCACCGTTATTTATCTCACTGCCCCATCCCAGCTCAGAATCTGGCTATATGCAAATCAGTCTGTCCCTGGCCCAGTGCATCATGGGAACAGGGCAGACTAAACTACCAAGCCAATTCTTCACCAGAAAAGAGACAAGCTACCGGGGACCGGTTTCTGGCATTTCAGCCGTCTTCGGCCCGGCTTGCTTGAATCCTGATGGAGCAGTGAGAAAGGGACTCATGTCTGAGTATACCCTGCCACACCTATAGTGGCCAAAAACGATTCAGAAAAGGGGGTGGTGATGAACAGAGTGTCTGAATTAAGCAGACCACTCTTACCCAGTCCAAAGATCAGGGCTTGATCCATCACCGTTATTTATCTCACTGCCCCATCCCAGCTCAGAACCTGGCTATATGCAAATCAGTCTGTCCCTGGCCCAGTGCATCATTGGAACAGGGCAGACTAAACTACCAAGCCAATTCTTCACCAGAAAGGAGACAAGCTACCGGGGACCGGTTTCTGGCATTACAGCCGTCTTCGGCCCGGCTTGCTTGAATCCTGATGGAGCAGTGAGAAAGGGACTCATGTCTGAGTATACCCTGCCACACCTATAGTGGCCAAAAACGATTCAGAAAAGGGGGTGGTGATGAACAGAGTGTCTGAATTAAGCAGACCACTCTTACCCAGTCCAAAGATCAGGGCTTGATCCATCACCGTTATTTATCTCACTGCCCCATCCCAGCTCAGAACCTGGCTATATGCAAATCAGTCTGTCCCTGGCCCAGTGCATCATGGGAACAGGGCAGACTAAACTACCAAGCCAATTCTTCACCAGAAAGGAGACAAGCTATCGGGGACCGGTTTCTGGCATTTCAGCCGTCTTCGGCCCGGCTTGCTTGAATCCTGATGGAGCAGTGAGAAAGGGACTCATGTCTGAGTATACCCTGCCACACCTATAGTGGCCAAAAACGATTCAGAAAAGGGGGTGGTGATGAACAGAGTGTCTGAATTAAGCAGACCACTCTTACCCAGTCCAAAGATCAGGGCTTGATCCATCACCGTTATTTATCTCACTGCCCCATCCCAGCTCAGAACCTGGCTATATGCAAATCAGTCTGTCCCTGGCCCAGTGCATCATGGGAACAGGGCAGACTAAACTACCAAGCCAATTCTTCACCAGAAAGGAGACAAGCTATCGGGGACCGGTTTCTGGCATTTCAGCCGTCTTCGGCCCGGCTTGCTTGAATCCTGATGGAGCAGTGAGAAAGGGACTCATGTCTGAGTATACCCTGCCACACCTATAGTGGCCAAAAACGATTCAGAAAAGGGGGTGGTGATGAACAGAGTGTCTGAATTAAGCAGACCACTCTTACCCAGTCCAAAGATCAGGGCTTGATCCATCACCGTTATTTATCTCACTGCCCCATCCCAGCTCAGAACCTGGCTATATGCAAATCAGTCTGTCCCTGGCCCAGTGCATCATGGGAACAGGGCAGACTAAACTACCAAGCCAATTCTTCACCAGAAAGGAGACAAGCTACCGGGGACCGGTTTCTGGCATTTCAGCCGTCTTCATCCCGGCTTGCTAGAATCCTGATGGAGCAGTGAGAAAGGGACTCATGTCTGAGTATACCCTGCCACACCTATAGTGGCCAAAAACGATTCAGAAAAGGGGGTGGTGATGAACAGAGTGTCTGAATTAAGCAGACCACTCTTACCCAGTCCAAAGATCAGGGCTTGATCCATCACCGTTATTTAACTCACTGCCCCAGTTTCCCAGTGTAAGAATTGGCTTTTGTAGTTTGGTTTGCCCTGTTCCCATCATGCACTGGGACAGGAACAGACTAATTTGCATACAGCCAGGTTCTGAAACTGGTATGGTGCAGTGAGCTAAAAAACGGTGTTGGACCTAGCCCTGATCTCTTGACTGGGTGAGAGCTTTCTGCTTAATTCAGAGACTCTGTCCCTCACCACCCCTTGCTGTAAATATGTGTAATTTACTGGGCTTTCGTCAGGACCATCAGTATGTGTACCTTGGTGGTATGGGCACCACGAGGGAAACACTCAGTGCCCGGTATGACCAGTCTGGCCAACAGTGCATTTTAGAGTAGACTTTTCAAACATAGGGGTCGATTATGATGGCGGACGGACCTGCGTCCGTCCGCCACCCCCGAGTTGGAGGGTCCATCCGCAAGGGCAGCGGCGTTTCATCCGTTTTAATTAGGATGTGACCGCCACCCTGGCGGTCCCATCCCATATATTTAACATTAAAAAAAAAAGTTAAAAATGCATGCTGTGCATTTGCATGCGCGGTGCCTGCTGCATTGTGCATGCAAATGCAGGGGGGTACCATAGGTACCACTCATGTGCACCCCCCACCCCCCCTCCACCAAGGAGGCCCGCAACGGGCCCCCAAAGCAGGAACCGTATGCCTTTTCGTGGCGGCATTCCCGCCACGGAATGGCATTCCTCCAAGGCCATCCTAATATGGCTGACGGTGTCTGATAGACACCGCCACCATATCAGGCCTTTTCTGCCGTGGTCGCAAGGCGACCGCGGCGGAAAAGCGGCGGATGGTATTCCCCTCCGCCACGGTCCCCCCGCCATTGTAATATGGTGGGGGAAGAAAGGTTTTTTTAAGGAAACAAAAGGTCCTCAGCATAAAGAAAATCATGCAAAAATATTATATAGACCACAATAGGCTACTATATATTTCTATCCCTTGTCCAGCCGGACAGGGAATTTAATAATCAAGTCAATTGTTAAGGGTAAAGGTACATTTTAGCAACAAAGCATTATAATACAGTAGGGCACAGTCCTGTACCGTACTAGGGAAGAGAAAGTGAGAAAGTAGTAAAGTGAAAGAATTTCAGGCAAACAGGGTGAGCTATCAGGGCACTGTTTTGAATCAAAATTATCAGTGTGTCCTGGAGTAACACATACATACAGTAATATAAAATGGTAAAACGCATGTCTACTCAAAGGAGTCGACGTTTCGATCCCGTGCTCAGGTTATATAGGGATCATCTTCAGGACTTAAAGAATTATTTTTGCCTGATTCGAAAATTAAACGCCTGTTGGGAAGGAAACAGGGAAGAAGAAAAGAAGATAACAAGATATAAGTCAATTTTACAAAAGATATTGAAGGACATCAGCTTAGCCATTTACTAGCAATATTCGGAACCGCAGTGATGAAGTGTTGCCTGCTGGCGTGGGCACTAAGTGCAAACATATAAATTACATTTAGTGTGCAGTGCATTGATTGATTAAGAGTGACTATCTGGCTGCTCTGTGAAGGTGGTGAAGGAGCCAGTGTGCATGTGCTTTGAGATGGGACAGGGGGAAGGTATACCGTGCCGCCGTGGTGTGCAGGTCATTTAAAAACTACGTGTTTTCGGCGCACGGAGGGTCAGCAGGGTCCGCGTTTAGAACAAGTGCGCGTTGCCAGTAGCTTACCTCCACTAAGGGTGATAAGGTGGCGGATAGGGGAGGATGGTATCCGTATAAGATTGGCTAAGTGGCGCAGAACCTGTGGAAACAACACCGGTAATGATTTATATCCGGGGATATTACATGTTTCTAATGGGGAAGGTGGTTTTTAGGAAGGAAGGAACATACCGAAGGCTTAGCTGGGTGGGAGCCTTAAGGTGAGCTTTCGGCTGGCGTGACCGGGCAGGAAAGTATTAGAGCTTTGTTGAAGCATCCATTGCCAAGTCTTGACGTGCAGGAGATGGGACACTGTGGGGAGGAGGAAGGGGTTAGAGCCAGTACAGGAGCACTTTTGGATCAGAAGGATGCTGAGGCGCGGGAAATTACTGTGGACTTATTTAGGTTTCATCCGCTGTTCGATGACCCGTCTGGCACAGCGTTTGTTGGATGAAGGGCAAGTATTATACCTCCGTTGGAGCGTCCATTGCCAAAGCTTGACGTGCAGAATATGGGGCACTGTTGGGGAGGAGGAAGGGGTTAATACCATTTTGAGAGCGCTTTAGAGACAAGAAGTGCTGAGGCGCGGGAAATTACCGTGGGTTTATTAAGTTTCAAACGCTGTTCGGTTACCCGTCTAGGACAGCGTGGTCTGGATGACTGAATGAGGGCAACGTAGGCAGTGATGCCGTCGGGAAGAAAGGTGGCAGACGGGCAAGGATGGCGAATGGATTGCCACCGCCTGCATGGCGGTGGCAATCCATCCGCCATCCTAATGGACCCCTAAATCTGGTAATAAGTCACGGGCTATGAAAGGGCACTCATTAAATATATACGTCCTTTCATGATAAGCCAAGCCAATGATTCCTGATGTAAAACAGTAGCTGTTACCCCCATCTGCCTAAAAATAACTTCCATTGTGCCAAAAACCATGGGAGTCCCCTTATGACAACAATTACATATAATATTTCAGTCCTGTTATTTTGATACTAATGATATCCAAGTACTAAGGATGACCCTTGTGCCAACATTTACCTCTGGTATGACGTGGCCAGCATTTTGTCATGTTTGCCGCCCTCCTATATGTCACAGCTGTAGTCCTTTATGCCAAAAAAACATTTTGCCAAGGGTGTCCCATACGAAGAAGTACCTACAGTATGCCTGCTTCAGCCTTTTGCCATGGATGACTCACATATTAAGTATTACCTCTAGTATGGCAGGTGCCTGTCTGCTAATAATTGCCTCCAGGGTACCAACATCTATATTTTGCAAGAGCTAAAAGCAGACTTGCTTTGTACCATATTCTCACTTATGCTAATTTACATTCACTGATTCACACCCATTCTCACATACTCATTGCCTCTCAACCATTCTCACTCGCACTCATTTGTTCACACTCTCTTGAACTCAATATTACACTCACTCACACATTGTTATTCATTCTTTCACTGATTGACTCACAGCTACTCACTCACACTGACTTGCACTCATTTTCACCTTCACTACATAATTCTTACTCATCCTGACTCATACTCATGTACTGACATTTAATCTCATTTATTGCCTCTTCTGTCACTGACTGCCACTTTAACTCACACATGTGCAAGACATTATCGATAATGTAGAGAGCCTTGAATTTGATAAGACTTCTGATTGGTGACCAGTGCAGCATATAGATTGCCTGGGAGACCGATTGAAATGTGGGAATATCCAATAGCAGCCTAGCTGCTGCATTTTGCATAGTATGCAGTCTATTTAGATATTGTTCCTGCATTTTCACATTCAGGTTGTTACAATAGTCAAATTTTGAGAAGACTAAAGCAGTAATGCCAGTTTTTTTGGCATTCGCCTGAATATATGGGAGAATTTCTTTTATCATCCTCAGGGTGCAGAATGAGGAGAACACAACAGCATTGACCTGGCTACCAAATTTCAGTTTATTTTCAATGACAACGCCTACCTTTTTTGCCTTACTCACAGGGAGAGGAAGAAGTCTCATTTCAACCAGCTATCAGAATGGGGTCCAGATAGGAGTGAGGGTTCCAAATAGCACAACCTTAGTCTCTCCTGAGTTTAGCTTTAGGCAATGTGTGTTCATCCATAGACTGAATGCACTCATGAAGTTGTGGAATTTGGTACAAATAATATCATTGTTAAACACTGACAGCACAATTTGAGTGTTGTCAGCATAGGAGTTTAGAGATAAGCCGAAGGTTTAATCAGAGTAGGAAACCCTGAAACATATACGTTGAAGAGCGTCAGACTGAACGAGTATTGCTGTGGACCCCCGCAAGGAAGGGAGAAAGGTTTGGAGACATGCTGATCAAGAACTACAGTTTGTACGATTTAAAAAAAATATATATTTTCTGTTTCATCCTTTTCTATCGTCTGGGACTCTTTTAAAGCATCTGCCGGAGACGTCATTATTTCTTATGTTGCTAAAAAGAAACGTCAAAATTCTCATAAAGCGAATGAACTTCTTAAATCTATTAAATTACTTGAATCCCTTTATACAGTAACTAATTCTATAGCTGATTTTAATAATGTAATCAAAGAAAAATTTTAATATAATACATTATCCACAGAAAATGCATCTGCCTACCTTCTTAAAGGTAGTGCTCATTACTATGGTGGTCAAAATAAAGCAGGCAAGCTTCTTGCCTCATACCTCAAAATTAGAAAAGAAAGCTCCTATATTGATTATGTATTAAATTCTGCCTCTGCTCTGGTTACTAAACATCTTGAGATTTTAGATGAGTTCAAAAAGTATTATACTTCTTTATATACTCCTGAATCTTCTCGAGACTCCCTAGACATACAAAATGATCTTGCTTCCATACAAAAACATTTCCCACAGGTGTTAATTTTTCTTCACTGGAGCAAGATATCTCCATAAAAGATTTTTCCCCATCCCTAAAACTTTTAAACACAGGAAAAGCACCCGGCCCAGATGGATAACGTGTGAAGTTCTATTCCCATTTTTCCAAAGCTCTTCTTCGCCATCTCCTCTCTCTGTTTACAAACTTTATCTCCTCTAATGACTCCTCCGGTACTTTTCAGGATGCTCTTATTGGCTTAATCTCTAAAGATGGGAAGGACCCTCATCTCTGTAAAAATTATAGGCCAATATCATAAGTCAATTCTGATTATAAAATATTCACTAAAATACTAGCTCTCCGGTTAGAACCTATCATACAGTCTATTATTTGTAAAGAACAGTCTGGCTTTATTAAAGGTTGGAGTATCTTGGACAATACCTGGACCTTCTTTAATATATTACATAAAGCTAACAAATATCCCCATTCTCTTGCAGCCATCTCTTTAGCTGTGGAGAAAGCTTTTGACCGAATGGACTGGTCTTTTATTTTTCATATTTTATCCTGGTTTGGTTTTGGTCCCAAATTCATTTCTTATATTTCTTTATTATACACTTCTCACTAGGCCACCATTTTTACTAATGGTTCTTTTTCTGACGCCACAGAGGTGTTCCTCAAGGACGTCCTCTTTCCCCTCTCCTTTTCATTCTAGCTTTAGAACCATTTCTAGCTAAGACGAAGCAAAACTCTGAAATACATGGTTTCCAGCATGATAAACTTCATATTAAAATTAGTGTCTATGCAGATGACATTCTCTTATTTCTATCTAAACCGCAAATTCCCATTCCAGCCTTTGCAACAGAAGTCAATGCTTTCTCTTTACTTTGTGGTTACAAACTAAACCACGAAAAATGTGAAATCTTACCCTTGAATATATTTTGTTTTGCAAGATTTCCTCTCTACTAATTTTTCATAGAATTCCCAAAACATTAAATACTTAGGGCCCGATTCACAGAACTAACTTAAGACAAAATCCTAAACTTACTATTTTTGGTATTTACAGAAGGCATTTAGTTGTAGTAAAGTTAGGATTTTGTCTCAAATTTGACTTAAGATAAACTTAAGACAAACTTAAGACAGACTTAAGACAGACTTAAGACAGACTTAAGTTAGGATTAAGTTTGTCTTACGTCAAACCTAAGACAAAATCCTAACTTTACTACTACTAAATGCCTTCTGTGAATACCAAAAGTAGTAAGTTTAGGATTTTGTTAGTTCTGTGAATCGGCCCCTTAGGTCTCTTGTTTGCTCCCTCTATTAGGAAAACGCTTTTCCTAAATATGACCTGTCTCTTCTCTACTCTCTCTACTTCTACTGATAAATGGCATCCTTTATACTTGTCCTGGTGTGGCAGACTTGATACCATTAAAATGATGCTTGCTCCCATCATTTCTTACATGATCTCAGCTATCCCTCTCTGTCTTCTTGCTTACTTTTTCAAAAAAATTAACTCTATTCTTTCTATATTTTTATGGAACGAGAAAAAACCACGCATGTCTTTAATTAAACTAAAGAGCCCTAAATCCCAAGGTGGGGTTAATTTTCCGGATTTTCTACTTTATCATATTACCTTCCTTCTTAAGCAACTCTCTAAATCATTAAAGAACTCTACTCCTAATCCCTCTCCATTATGGAAGCATTTAGAACATTCCTTTTTATCCCCTTTTTCCCTTGATGAATCCCTCACTTTCACTCATAAATCTCGTTTTCTATCTTCACCTATACATAACACGACTAATAAAGTATTTCACTCCTTAATGTTATCACATTTCTCAGCTAAAGATCAGTTTCTTAATTCATCTATTTGGCATACTAACGTTCTTAAATTTAACAATAAGCCCAGTTTTTGGAAGACTTGGCGAGACAGAGGCCTACTTTGGATTCATCAGTTATACTCAAATGATTCTTCTCTTACCTTCTCCGATGCACAATCGCTTTATCAATTACCAAAATCTTTTTCTGTCAAATTAAATTTATTGATCAAACATTTAACAGATTCTTTATTTCTTCTATCTACTATATCACACTTCTCTTTACCTCAATGTAACATACTTCCCATTTTAAGTTCCTAAACTAGTGCCTCATCCATTTACAAATTCCGTAATACACCCATTGTACACAGATCTAAGACACACATGGAGCTCCAATGGGAATCTGATTTTCACTCTTCATGGCCTGTTCTATTTTGGGAAAAATTATGGTTGAAACTTCGCAAGACCTCAAGATCAGCCAGCACGACTCAAACACTTTTCTTTATATACATTCGACTTCTGTTCACACCATTATCCTTACCTAAATTTTAAACCACACTTTCTTCAGATTGTTGGTCTTGTAAAGCACAGATTTATTTCATATGCTCTTTTCCTGTCCCTATACACAACAATTTTGGCGGAAAGTATGGTCTCAAATTAACACCATTTGCCATACCCGTTTCCCTTTCTCCCCTGAAGCTGTTTTTCTAGGCACATTATCTGATCATTGGCAAACCCTCTTTCACAACATAGACATCGTGGATTTATTGATTGCTATTGCTTTCCAGCAAATAACCAAAAATTGGAAACATTCCACACAACTTTCTTTTCAATCCTGGTGGTACAGTGTCTGTTATAACCATCGATTAGATCATGCCTATGTTTCTCCCATGTCTCTACTCCTGAAAATAGAACGCATATGGTCTCCTGTGACTATTTTCCTAGACGCATCTGCACAGAAATCTACTCGTCATCATCCTTCTTCTGAAGAGGTCCCCAAACCAGCATGAATTGTTAATAATAATATACTGTTGTTTTATTATTTGTATTGATATATTTTCTCCTTTTTCGTTCGCTTTAAATTGCTATCATACTCTGTTTTCCAGTAATTTCTTCCTTAACTTGTTCGATACCTTTTAAAAATCGATAACGGTTTTTACCTTCATATGTATTTATTTAATTACTGTATTAGTGTTTCCTTTACCCTTGTTTTTCCTTTCCTCCATCTCTTCCACCTCCTTTCTTCTACTTTCTTTCAAACGTTTTATAACAAAAAGTTCTATATTAAAATATTTTCGATTCATTATTTCCTGTTTTTATATTGCTTAAATCTCAATTCACCTAATGTTTTTACTTACCACTTTATAGTTATTTGTTTGCTTGTACTTGGTTGCTCTTTCTTAAAAATAAAATCTACGTTTAAACTAAAAAAAGTTATGATGTTGCATGTCCTCTATTAGTGCCAGTTGACACAGTAAACTCATCACTTAGTAGAATAGCAACTGCTTTTTAAACAATAAAAATATAACTAGGTTTGGATTAAAAAATAAATAAAAATAACTACATTTTGTACTCTGCCATCTAGAAATGAAGTCAGCAAGGCAAGAGCCTTATTTTTGATTCCTAGCATTTGTCTGCACCCCGCGGTTGACATGAGAAAAGTGTCAGGGTCCACTCATCCTGCTATCCTTGAGAGGTAAATAGCTTTGTGTTGAATTTTGTTAACAAAGAGTATTGCCTCTTATTAGAGTGCTACAGAATTTCTAGACGTTGGCATCAAGAACCTTATAAAACAGGTGGTTATGAGGTTGACTGTACTCCCTACCAATGACTCCTCAATAGGTTCTTGAAGGCTGGTATTGCACATTTTTTTTCCAGAGTAACTCAGGGTTTTTCAACGTTCATTGCATGCCATGTCTATGTTTAGGTGGATTGGAATAAGGATTCAGTTAATGAGGTATCACCTCCTGCTGCCTCTTTGACGTTGTATACAGTGCAATTGTGGCCATAGTGAGAGAACCAGAGTATTTTTGTAAAATACGTGATATTAAGTGATTTACCCAGAATCGCAATTTGTTGAGCTAAGGCCAGGGTTCAGATCTAGTTCTTCAGTTCACAGGATGTTGAGCCGGGATCCAAATTCCAGTTCCCCAGATTCAAAGTTGGCCCGCCACATTTATTTTGAACCCTATTATTAAATATTTGGGCTGTCTCCATAATTGTTTCCGGTTGCTAGTGGTGTCTCTATTTTCTCACTTGGATCAACTTTATTAACACAAAAGCAAAATTGGCAGACTTTATCGGAAATTCATATTTTGAATCAAACTCTGAATCACTCTGGTTTTGCAAAAGAAATGTGCTCTTACCCCCCCGAAATCTATATCAATAACTCAGTTTGCTAAGATGGCGAACATATGATGTGGAAATCAAACTGATGCTTGAAAGAAATTATGATAAAAAACATATTAGAAAAGGGTTTGATTCATAATTATTGTTTTCATAAAAAAGAATCAAATATAAAATCCACAGACAAAATCATTAAAATAAGCACATCTACAAAGTAATTGAAACAGTTTACAGTTTGCTTCAGAAACAAAAATACATACGCATTGGCAATGTCTAGAAAGGATAATTGATTGGGTGGATGGAAGTCCACCAGGAGGAATAAGCCCACAAACTTGTTAAGGTAAAACACAGTTTCAATAATTTAACCCTGGCTCAACTCTATGGTAGCTATGGCACAGAGCAGACAGGCCTAATTTAGGAAAATGTGTGTGGTATTTAACAGTAACAAGACAGTTAAAAAGTCAAACCACTACACAAAAGAAAACCCCACACAAAATGACAACAATCTTATTAGGGGAATCAGAGATATAAATGTTTAAAGATTTAAGAAACAAGGTGCCACGAAAAAGTAAAGGGCCAATAGGTAGTCACTTTTCATGGTTGACCAGGACCTAGGCACAATTTCAGGCCAACTGCGATGGAGCGGGAGTTGTATACACCCAGCAGGCTTATCCCAAGCCTGTATTTTACCTTCTGAAGTCAAAATCCTTAAGCAGGGCAAAGTTGCAGACTGTACCCACCAAAGCCCACTCAAAGCCACTTGACCAAAGTCCCACTGATGCTGTAAAAGTTCAGAGTAGGAGAAATGCAAATTTTGTCGCTGCCAAAGTCATCGCATCAGGTGGATATTTTGCATGACTTCGGCCAGACAAGATTTCAACCTTCTCACGCAGGAGCAGATTTGTTAACATTTTGCAATAAATTTGTGTCACATAAGTGATTAAACCTATGAAAAATGTTTATTTTTAATTGACTTTCCAGTGCAAAACTTGTTATGCACTGGAAGGTTGCCTGAAAGGCACACAAAGCAGTACTTTGCACTGGTTGCACTACTTTGCCTCGGGGTGGGGGGGCAGTCCATGGGTGCTATATGGGTTTTAATATGCAGCCACAAGTGGGTTTTGACACAAAGTCCTATCTACTAACAATAGTAGACATGGGCTTTCAACAAAAACAATGCCTTTTTGAGACTGGCAAATTAGAGAAATGCTGTTACTCCACATTTTCAACTTTGCCTGTGGGCTGCACTGTACAGCAAAACTTTGCAGTGAAAATAGCTTTTGGGGGCAAGTCACTGTAGATACTTGCCAACTTTAAATTCTTGTACATACCACTTTCAAATACTAGGCAACATATCTTGTGGGCAACACTGAATTCACTGATTTAATATTTAAAAGTAGGGTTCTTTTTTGTCAAAAACGGTTATTTTGCAGGTTTAAAAGCCATGTTTTATTTGCTGGCATAGTGATTGACACGACACCTGCTGCAGTCCACACATGACTTTTAACTTTCCCATGCAAATGTTGTATCATTGCACCATATTCTTTGACCTTACTATGAAGTGAAATATGCCCATTTGGAGTTAGCCTCTTTTAACATATTATAGGGGTCAACACACAAACACAGTGGACTGGATAGCAGTGCCCCAGTGTACAGATTAATAAATCAGCAGTCCAAAAACATTGGGGGTGAACATGCAAAAATAGGTGCTTTCTCACACAATGCCTACATGTCTGGCTTACAACTGAAAGTGTCTCTTCAGTGGTTGATTAGTTTAGGCAACACGTCATCATACAGGAACTCGGTCACTCATCCTTGCACTCATATTTCCATTCATCCCATCAGCAATAATACAGACTCAAACTCCAAGAAGCATGTAGAAGATAAAAAAGAGTAAAAGTAGAATAAATGCCACTATCTAAAGTTGGCAGGCATATACTTGAAATGCACTGCTAAAACCAATCATAGTAGGGGTGGCCGTCTTGCAATAGTCCATCATTGTTTTAAATTTCCAACTTAGCTGCCACATTTAGAAACAGTGGGGCAGATTTATGAGTTCTGGCGCATCTCTGCAAATCAGCAGGGATGCGCCAGAACTGATGCGTCACGCAATTCCCTCCTTGCGGCACCACAGATGCGCCGCATTTACAATGCGGCGCACCATGGTGCAAGGAAGGGCAGATGCGTGACGCATCTTGTGGTGTACGGGCGGCGCATTGCTGGAGTAGCGTCGCAAGTGCGACGCAACTCCTACAATGTACAGAGGCCACCCATACATAACGTGGTACGTCACTCCTTACGCCTGCTTCAAGCAGGCGTAAGGATTTGACGCAGCAGCGTCGTAAAACTGACTCAGTGAAATCTTGTAGATTTCACTGCGTCAGTTTTACGGGGCTTTCCTACGAGGGAACGCCCACCCTGCGACAGAACGTCCACATGAAACCTGACGCAGGTTCCATGTGGCGCAGGGCTTTACAACGTGACGCATCTGCCTAGGTGCGTCACGTTGTAAATAGGTCGCAGGGATGCGCCACGTTTCCGCGCCATTGCGTCACGCAACGGCGGCGTAAACGTGGCCCATGTCCGAC
This sequence comes from Lissotriton vulgaris, assembly GCF_964263255.1. Lineage (NCBI taxonomy): Eukaryota > Metazoa > Chordata > Amphibia > Caudata > Salamandridae > Lissotriton > Lissotriton vulgaris. The sequence continues at coordinate 244,997,511 of NC_141699.1, read as the reverse complement.
ATAAATCTGCCCCAAGTGTTGCCATTCTTAAAGTAGTGAAAACAATGATACACTATACATGATACCATTCCAAGATGGCAGCTCAGAAAACAATTTAAGCTGTGAGTCCATCATCGAATGCTAAAGCATAGAGTTTATCACTGTTCAGTGAACCAAGGAGGCCAACATTTTTCTTCTAAGCATTAAACATGATGGTCATCTTGGAACAGTAAAATAATTATGTAATATGAACAGTATCATTCCAAGTTTAGAATTGGTAGCCACAAAGAATACAGTATGCTGCCGATGAAATGATAGGCAAGAGCGGGTCCCGGTAAGAATGTTGAGGGAGCGATAGGATGCTTAAAAAAAGGAAAGAAATGAAAGGTGCCTTATAAAAGTAAAATTGAAAACTAAAAGAGAGGCCCCCAGCTCAGAGACTGAATTACACTTCTTTAGGAACGATGTGCAATTGTGATCAGGAAAATGTCCTCACTCACACAGAGCAATAAAGACAATGGCACAAATTCACCATGCCCTTTGCCATACATTATTCTGTTAGAGGAGAAGCAGAATTTGAATGACATTCGAACAGACAGCAGAGGACTGGCTTAAAGCCCTTCTAACTTTGCATATGTATGAGGAGTTTGTTATGTATTTTTATTACAAGGGCCTGGTAATAAGGTACACCTTCCAAGCCCTCGTATGGGGGTGTAGCAAGGATTATCCTGGTGCAAGTCCTCTACCCTATGGTTTGTCAATGGAAGTAACCACCACCAGGTCCTTGGTACTACAGTACTCTGTAAAATTCCATGCACAAAATGCAGGGCTAGAGGTAGTAACACAATGTAGTGTCAAACCATCTTCAAAGCCTTCATGGCTTTAACATATTATTTGCACAATAAATAAGTCAGGCATACCCCTTTGTTGTAATTCTTCATAATAAACAACTCGGACTGATATCCTCTATCAGTGGTTTGTCGCGGAGCCAACTCAGTCCTGTTTTATTGAGCACCAACTTGCCCACATGGCAAAAAGCACAATGCATATACTCTTTTTTTAGGACACAACTGTTGTCCAATCAAAAGCTATAGACAAGGGAATCAACATTTGTTTGGAGCAAAAGTCTCTCTCTCAGTGGTGCTTTTTAAAGCTGTTTTGCTGTTGATCACATAAGGTCAGGCAATGGCCGCACAGTCAATCAAGACTTATAAAAGAGTGCCCAGCTTCCGAAACGTCACTGGCCACCAGCACATGCTAGGATGTGAAATTAGCCTGCTTTCCCATGGCTGTGCATGTAAACATGTTTCCAACTCACTCAATAGACTGTTTGTAGAGGGGATGTCTGGGTCATCTGTGAAATGCTGCAGCCTGCCATGGCTCTATTCCAGCTTGTGATATCATTTCACTCCCCACGTTGGGTAAGTTGTTACAGATGTGTGATGACAGGAATGAGCCTCATTCTCGAGTCAGAGTGTGTTAGGAAAATGTTCAGCATTGCACGTTTCTTTAACTCTTCCTCCACAGTTTACCACTTGTGAGGCTTTTGTGGCTTGGAACTCTTTCCTCTGGCTTCTTTCGTGTCATAATAAACTGGATATGCAATGGCTTAGCACAATACTGGCGATGTGGTCAATATGTGAATGCATTCTTTGCAGCAACTAGCTAGCACATGAGAACATTTGCAAAGTCATAGTTGGTGGAGGGCACCGTTTAATACTTGATGTGTTGTGTTCATGTCTTTCCCTTTGAAATGTTCTAATAATTGATTTAGAAAAACATATCTCTAACGTGATGCGATGTTACTCAATCCTACGAATTAAAGCAGTATTAATCTTTTGACAAAAAAAAACTTTTGACAAAAGCAGTATTATTCACCTGTCTGGACGCAGAATCTAATTATCGATTCTCTTTACTAAGGACCATTTCTGCCATGTCATTATGCTTTTATGGCCATCTTGTGACAAGAAGAAAGGCAATGCAAACCTGTAAAAATGAAGGGGTCCATTTACAAAAATGTTCTTTATTTTAAAGGAATCAAATGGTGACACTATTCTTTTGATTAATTACTATTATAATAATTTTAGCTCGAATATGGAGGAGATCGTGAATATGTTGGAGAAAGATGCCAATACCGTTCTTAAAAGTCTTAAACAGCCCCCAAAAATACTATGGATGGGTGAGTTTAACGCACATAACTGCCCCTTGTCAAATAAAGCAGCATGCAGCCTGTTCAATGACTTAGGCGACCAAAATCTCTATTTTACTCACAACGCATATAGCAATGCTCTGAATAGGCTATTTTTTATCAATGATCTAGAAATTATGAATCCAATTGACCCCGGTTCTGGGTCATTAAAATATACCTTTGAATTGACAAGTCAAGGTTCAACTCTAGATTACTTATTGGATTCCTCATTCCTTACTAAACCTATCGCCAACACTGTCTGTCTTATGGTTTTAGCGACCATTATGCTTTAATTGCTAACTTGGTATGGGGAGGTACCACAATGGAGCAGATAAGACATATTGACCCTGTAATTACAAGGAAAAATTGGATAATTTAAAAATGGGAAATATTAGATAAAGAAAAATTTGTCGCAGGAGTGGTTGGCAGTAGCCTGATAATATTATGATTTGTTTAGCAGCAATCCCTGACCCCTTACTGACATTAACAGCCTTTGAACGGATAGTGGCAGAAGCAAGGAATCTAATTACTAGGAAAAAAGGAACCTCTAATAAGACAGGCCTCAAACGGTTTGGCCACTCTTGCACAAAGGCCCTTTCTAATTTACATTTAGCACTCAGATCCATTCCATGGGATGTCTCCCTATTTAAGTCATTGCGCTTAGCTATGCAGAGGCCAGGAAACAAAGAATTAACACCTTTAGTTTAGACGCTTGAGAGAAACGTCATCATGTGGCTCTCTCTAAAAATTCGAGGGATTTTTGGAGAACCATTAATGCCCCATTTCTTAAACCACTAGAAGATTTGAGCATAGCGTGCCATGTGGACAAGGACTCCCGGATCACAAATTTCTCTTCCATTTTTTCCAATTCAGAGGAGCTGGCTGCCAGCTGCCATCAAATGGCATCTCTACCAACCATTCCTTGTATTTTAACCTACAGGAAATTAGAGTGGCCCTCTCACAGTCCTCGACTAACAGAGCCCCTTGCCCCGACGGCACTCCAATAGACCATTTTTATTGAATATCCGGATTTGTGGGGGCCAGTGCTCACTAATGTTTTTAATGTAATAGTTACAGTAGGCCCACCTGACTTGTGACAAGAGGTCTATTATAATTCCTATCTACAAAAAGGGAGATAAAACTCAGCCTAAAAATTATTGCCCAATCTCCTTATTAGATAGTACGGCCAAATTGACGGGTTGTGTTCTACTTAACAGATTAGAGGAATGGGCCTCTGACAATAATATTTGATCCCGGCGCAATATGGGTTCACAAATGGGAGTGGCACCCAGGACCAGTCTTAATCTGACCCTACTAATGGCCTAGTACACTAAAGCTCAGTAGGAGAAATTATACCTGGCATTTATGGACCTTTGAGCAGCATTTGACTGCCTAACCCACCACCGTCTTTGGGGAAATAATGGCAGAAATGGGTATAGACGATGCAATAACCACCTTCATTAGACAACTTTATTCCTCAGCATCAGCATATGTGTGTTATGGGAACCATGGGTAGTGCTCCAGGTCATTCCCAATTCTGAGGGAAGTCCGTCAAGTGTGTGTTTTTGCCCCATTCCTTTTTTCCATCTATACGAATAGGGTGGAGGCACCCCTGTTGGACTCAGATTAAGAACATATGCACCCCAATTCTGCTTAACAGCAAAAGAACAAATGGCTGACCAGGGTCAAGCACCTCAAATTCCTAAATACATTCTATTAATTGATGGTGCAAACACTTCCTGCACCCGCAGTCTGGAGATGCAAATAGTGGCCAAATGTTCAAGAAAAATGGAAGGTGCACTCGTTGCGGAGTCAATTAATCCAACCAAATTTATTCCAAAACGTTCTTCTTTATTTAGTTAGTCTTAAAACTGGCACACAGTCAACGTGTTTCGTCCCCAATTGCCAGAGGGGACTATGTCAGGGCTCTTGATAACCAATGGTTATCATGCTGCTGCGCGAGACGATTAAGGAGTACAGGTTTTACATCAGGAACCTTTAATTAATATATCCTTTGAAGCCATAGCGGTTCGTTGGACCTTTACACATTGCATATTAACTCTGAATATTTGGAAATCCCTATATCTGGGGTGCAAGATACTGCTACACATCTCCATCTCTAATTTGGGGCTGACTGTGCTTACTGAGCTTGACGCTGACCTGTAATACATACAATTTCGACTACTGAGTTGGACATTCAAGAGCCCTGACGAAGTCCCCTCTGGCAATTGGGGACGAAATGCGTTGGCTGTGTGCCAGTTTTAAGACTAACTAAATAAAGAAGTACTTTTTGGAATAAATTTGGTTGGATTGATTGAATCTGCAACGAGTGCACCTTCCATTTTTCTTGAAAATTTTACCCCAATTCTGCTATACGCAGATGATGCTGTCCTGTCAGCGTGTACTGGCCGAGCATTACAACAACTATTAGGGATTTATGTAAACTATATGAGTAGCCTAGATTTAAAAACTAATGAGGCAAAGTCTCTTGTTCTGATAACTGGACTCTGTGAAAAGAGGCCTCCACATTTTTATGTAGAAGGACGGGAATTGTTACACACTGACACCTTGTCGAACCTCGGAATAACCTTTGAGAGGCAGTTATCTTGGTCAAACATGATCGTGACTCAGGGCTTGGCACTAGAAAAAAGTATTATAGAACTCAAAACTTTTACAAAGAAATTATGCGCCAGGCCTCTTGGTATGATCAAAAAGGTCTCTTCCGCAAAGTCAATAACAGTGGCAACATACGGCAGGCATATGGGGATATACCAACGCCCAATCTTCCCAGACCATTGGAAATTCTTTTTGGAAGATTCTGGGATGCCTCAGAGTAGCAATGCGCTATACAAAAACCTTTTTCATTTCATTTCATTTCATTTCCTATGGGCCTTTCAGCGAGCTGTTCTAACTTTTAATGCCACATCGAGCTGGATGTCCTTTATATTGATGATGTAATCAGGCTGGCACCCATATTGCTATGGCATTCCATATGAGAAGAACAACTGTAAATGTCGCTCAAAGATTAATTGAAGGCTGCATCACTTTGCATCACGCACTAAAGATCCCGTGGTTATTATACATTAAAAACAGTCTCACCTCGCTCCGCTTAGGCCATCTATTTACATCGCCCTTAACCTGCACCACAGTATCAAAAAAAAAAATTAAAAGATCTTTCCTAAACCATATGACACTGGAGCGATCCAAGTTAAACTGCTCAAAAAACACTTGTAAAATTATATCTAGAGAGTCCAATTGAACAGGAAGGCACCCCGGTATATCTATGCTTTGTGACCAACCCATGCCACCGATTCATCCTAATACGGTTTCAGTTGAATCTTATTCCTTGCATGTTTTCTTTCCCAGCAAGTATTTACTCAATAGCAGATCTTCCACCCTGCCCGTCTAATGACTTTTCCCCTCAGCAATTTTATTTGTTCAAGTTAGATGAGAACCATTCCCTAGGAGTGTATGCTTATAAGGAATGAATGAAACAGAAGTTGCAAGTGATTTATAAACAAGACCAGGATTGAAAGTGTTATTACAAGCTAAGTGTACAATGATAGATCTGTCAGAACGCAAGCCTATATCTCATTTGGTTTCGGTGTGCCCGAACAACTTGGACAGGGAGTCTCTATCAGACTTTTGTGCTCCCCACTGGATCGATCTCCTTTTAGTTCAATCTTATGCATTTAGTATTAGCGTAAAAGCATTTTGATTAAGAGCAACAGACAAGGATTACGTTTTAAAGGTTTACTCAAAGAATTTGCAGTTACAGTAATGCAAAACCTGGTCCATCAATAAATAAGAAGCGTACAAATTATAAGCAATACAATGAAGAACTCAGTAAAGTTCTACTGGAAATCCTTCATACATTTGCCTGCTAAGAAAGGTAAAAAGTGGTATTCTAGTACAGAGAAATCATATCTATTTGTAGGGCTTTTGACAAAGGATTTCATACATTCCCTACACCAGTACATGGTTCCCAGGATTCTCCCCAATAAGGAACAACCGGAAGGAAACAATTTCAACAGATTACATTCACAGATGTTCTCACTATTCTACTACATCAGACTCAGATGTTCCCAGAGTCTTATACATGTGGCATGACTTGCTACATAATATGTTAATTAGTCAGAGACTGACAGGTTATCCTTGAATAGGTACATCATATTCAATTCAGAGAGGAAAGCCTTGGTCTTTTTATTTGCAAACCTACAATCCATTCTTACAGCGACTAACAGCAGCAGAAATGATCACCTGGCATACTACATTCAAGATGGATGAAAAAAACGTTTTCCTAAGTTAGAGAAAGCTTGATTACCTGTCAGTTATGTATCAGGATTTTTGAAAACAGATCTCACAGAATTACAGAGGAGTAAATGTCTTAGTGGGTTTGTACATGCAGACATACTTATGAATACAGACTTGTCTTTTGTCCAACAATGGAATTCAAAAGGAATTTTCCAGGCATGATAGGTAGAGGAGAGCTTAATCTATTTGCTCACAACAGCCTAAGGATTTATGTTTTTGACAATCATAGCATTGAAAGGCAGTGAGTGACGAGGAGATTACTCCATGTAAGAGCCACATAAGATGTGGGTCTTGTGTTGTTATACAATGCTTCTTTTTTTAGACTGTTATCTATCTTGAGGTTGAATTATAAGGGCTGAACATGAGAGATATGTTTATGAGCTGCCAGGAAATTTATTAATTTTCAAACTTTGTATTACCGAATTTAACTGTGTTATTGCTCGGTTTCTGGCCTTGTTGCAGGAAAATCAAATCTTCTTTGAAAAGTTTAAGCATTAGGCAAGATATTGCTAGAGCTTGAAAAGGTTGCAAAAGGGGTCTAATACAGGCCAAATTTGATTGGGAACAAGAGATGTGGGAGGATCTGAGTGTAGCTTCCAGGGCTGGGATGCCAAATCATTCTGGGGGATTGTGGCCCATGGCAAACGCAATGCAGTCATGGGTGTTGATTATAACCTTCAACTTCAGGCTTGGGTAGAGCATTTTCAAAAAATGAATCCAGACAAGCTTGACTATGAGGGAAGGATACCAGCAACCGATCCCCATTCCCTCGCATGTGAAGGGACCCCCTTGACACTTCAGCGCAAAGATGTACTGAAGGCGCATATGGCCCTTTCGGCTAACAAAGCACCAGGCCCTGACTCCATCCCTATGGACCTCTTTAGATCAGAACCATTAGTCTGAGCTACCTATTCCCACATGCTTTTCCATTCAATTCCAGAATGTGGTCCGATCCCTGGTTTCAGAGAGAAGGCTGAGATTGTCCAATTTTTTTTTTTTAAAAGTCTGTAAAGATGACCCAGGGAATTATAGGTCCAACAGCCTTTCTGAAATGTCCCAGAAACTCTTCTTTTGCCTTATCCTAGGATTGTTGCTGGATGGGGTCGAGGCCAACTCCCTTCTTTCTATGATGCAAGCGGGATTTCAAAGGTCAACGGGTAAGTTTATTTAGATCGTAATCTTTAAACCAATACACCGTACTTACTTTCATTAAAAACAATATCTATCAACAGTAATACATACAAAATTCTCATTAAGATCTCATTCCTTTCAAAGAAAGGTGTAAATGGACTTCTTCCAGACGTATGGCATTTAAAACTGGGTACACATATTATCAATTACCCCAAACAATTTTTGTCATTGTAAAATTCATAAAACCTGTTATCTCTAGACACGAATCTATTTAAAACCTTAAAATCTATTTCTGACTTGTTAAGAAACTCTGTACAACCTTTATAAATTTCCCAAGTGCAATTACAATATCAATGCTTGGAAGTTCTGTAATTAGATCAAGTGCTTGTCTCCTATTTCTTATATCATATTTTACGAATTTTGGACGCAGCCAAAGTTTACACTGTTCTAAAATAATTATACAGTCCAACAAGAAGTGCAAGGTATCCCCTTTTGTACCCAACCTGCATTTACAGTGCCCATTAGGATCCAACATTTTGAAAAATAGGTCAGTAGGGCGGACCAAATCCTCTGTTACTGGGCCCTTTATTGGAAAACTGTAACGCTCGACAAGTGCCACTTATATGTGGTCTTTGTTGACTTGAGAACTGCGTTTGATTCCATTCCAGGGCCCAAGCTGTGGGAGGTTTTGCAAAAGATTAGTGTCTCCGCTAATATGCTGTCCATTTTTATTAGATTTGCATGTGCACAACACAGCCCGAGTCAGATACAGTAACAATGGTGAGGCCACAGACCCTTTCAATATTGAAACTGATGTTCGACAGGGTTGCGTGTTCACCCTTCTTCGTTGTAACCTATATATTAATGACTTTGTCCAAGCCCTTCACTTCCTTGGAAATGATGCATCCAAATTAGGTCCTCACAAAATCGTGATGCGGCTCTTTGAAGATGGCACGCTTTTAATCTCCAAAACTCCATGTGGCCTGCAGGCAATACTTGATCGCTTCTTAATTTTCTGCAGCAATCGGGGCCCTGAGCTTAATATAAGCAAAACAAATTCATGGCATTTAATCCTAAAAATCTGGGTGGGTAAATATTATGGTGCAGGGTGTCCCCCTTAAACAAGTGCAGGAGTTTGTGGATCTCAGGACCTATTTAACTAATAAAATGAGTAGGAACACGCACATTAAGAAGTGCTCTCTGAAGCTCCAACAATAATCTGGTGCAGTATCTAAATTGAGTAAGAAGGCCCATGCATGTTCTTTAGAGCCAGTGGTGGAGACATATAATCTCAAAGCCAAGAGCACTGACATCTACAGCGTAGAACCCTGGGGACACATCAGGACTGATGACCTTGGCAAAACCGAAAACAGATTTGTGAGGAGCATTCTATGGGCCTGATTCCGACTTTGGTTCAGTTGCACCAGCCCTCCGCCAGCACATCTGCACTAAGGCCACGCAAAGACCACCCACCTGATCACGAGTGTAAATTGTGAAAATGGACGGTCTTTTTGACGTTCTCACGGCGGTGCCAGAGAAAAGGCACCGCAATGGGAATGGCAAAAATGTTCCAGCACGGCATGGACAGTGACTTCCAAACAATGCTGGAGCTGAGGGAGAATACAGACAGGGGGGCAGATGCTGTGCGCCACTGTATGTAACCCAAGGCGGGGAGGCCTGGGGGCCCAGTAGGGCCCCCTTTATTATTCCACTGTCAGCCTTTTCTTGGCGGGGCTCCCACCATAAAACGGCTGGTGGTGGAGGAAATCGTAATATGCTGAGCGGGACTGCGCCAGTCCCACTCAGCATATTGCATTGAGCCGCTGCAAGGGAGTCGTGATCTGACGGACAGTTGACCGCCAGTGGTGCACCATTGTGAGCACTCATAATCAGGCCCTTAATCTCCTGCAAAGGTGCCTCCCCCTTCCCCAACTTATGAATCTAGGTATCCTTCCAATCAATCAATACATTATGACGCGCCCGAATATATATTGACATAGACTCTGGCCAACAGGCGAGCTGGAATCCTATATAGTCTCAATTAATGCACTTTTAGAATTCCTGGGATGTGTGGAGATTGCTTGTTTCACCTATATTAAATCTATTTTGTATTATATAGGCCTGCCTTCAATTTGGGATACCTAGATTCTGCAAAGCAAGTACCCAGCTATTGGTTGGAGAACGCTTAAAGGAGAACTTGTGGCACCCCGGCTTGGAGACACACAGGCAGACTGCCAGCCCGGTGGCAAGAAGGTGGCTGGATGCCTCTAAAGTACGGCGAGAGGCGGTGAGGATCAGCTGTCCTGCTGGGGAGCGGGTGCACGCCCAGTTGAACCGGTGAGTCCTCGAGCTGCAGTGAGGGTACGGGGCATGAGAATCGGCCCAGTGAGAGAGTGACCATCTGCCTACCGCTGCCTCCTCTCTGCCCCCCCCTCCCTTTCCCGAGAAGAAGCTGACTGTGGGGCCTTCTGGGCCCATTTTGACGCTCCAAGTCGGGTCGCCAAGACTATCAATGTCAAGGCTGCAAGCGGACTAAGGGCACTGGACGCAGAGAGACTTCATTGACAGCAATTTCAGAGAGCGTCTGGAGCTGCCTGACTTCAAGATGGCGGGCGGGCAATTCGCTCAGGGCATATATCAGCTCGAAGGATCAATGACTTGAGCAGAGAGGCTTGGACTGGGAAGGCCAGCAGGGGAGCTCTGCAACAGCGGATAACGCCTTAGCTGCGGCGATGCAACTATCTCAACGGCGTTTGGAATGGCGACCAAATGGGCACCGCAGTTCCCTTCCATCACACCCATCAGAGCAGTGAGGGGGCCCCTCCGAGGCCAAGATGCGGTGATCGGGCCAAGGTAACAGGGCGGAATGAACAGAGGCCCCTGCGCTGGTGATCCTAACCACCTAAGTGACAACAGGCCTTAGAATTGACTGAAACACCATCCACAAGAGAGAGGGCTCCGTGATGGCCCCCTCCGGGGTAGCTCTCTCCCCCCAGACATGAATGGCCACCAATGAGACAACCTTATTTCACCACCTGAGATGACCCAACGCAGTGATATATTTTGCACTGGACTTAGGAACTATGTGACTCCTACCTGGGGGATGGTCCCGCTTACTCTAACTTTTTGTGCCACCTTGAGGTATTTATCTTCCACTCCCGATCTTTCAGAACTGATCTGATTCCCAGTCCCCTGTTTCTACTCCCCTCCCCCTTTCCCTCTATCCTCTATTGGGATCTTCTTCTTCTATGTTTGACTATGCAACTGTAACTAATGTAACTATGCAAAACTATTATTCTTTTTATTCCTGACCGCGGAGTCCTGAGCAATGTGACTGATGCCCGGTGGAGCTGCTAGACAGCTATAGAGGAGATCAGTCCCTGGTTCACCCCTCGGCCGTCACCTACCCAGCCGGACATTGAACACAGTTCTTCCCGTCTCCCTACTGTGCCTCCTTACTCCCCCTCCCTCCGACGAAATGCAGTAACATTGTGTTTTTTCTCTGTATTTTACTATGCTTTTGTAACTGATGTCATTTGTAACTTAATGAACCTCATGTAAAGCGCTCTGATACCTCCGGGTCTAGCCAGCGCTATATAAAACTCTTCATATAAATAAATAAAATAAAATAAAAAGCAGGGAGCCTGACTGACATTTTCTTATACATAAAGCTTACACCTGCTTATGAATCATTCTTTGACTCTCGTCGAGGTCCTCCCCCATTGCAGCTTTTTCTAAAATGGATGTATGGGGTCCTGCCAGTCAACAGCTTCTGCATGAAGTGGGGTGCGAAGTGCTGTGGCTCTGGCAAGCGCCCCTCTAACAATTTGGCAGAGCAAACGATTCCCCACTTTATGCTAGACTGCACAAACTATGGATAAAGCCTATGTGCAAACTCCTGAGTTTTCACCATTATGTGCCTTCACTACACACTTTACGCAGAAAGGTGATCGTTCTTGGAATGATGACATTTGTACATGCTGCCTGGCTTATTCATAGTCGTAATGTTAAAGCTACGAAGCAGTGATGGTTTAACCCCACATTTTCTTTATCTGTAATTATGCTGAATTGTCCTTAATTTGCTAGCGGGTCTTTCTTCTGTTATTTATCATGTGTTTTAAGATTGTGGCACTCTTATTTAATATGTGACTCTTGGTATTTACTGTTTTAAAGCAATTTTTGTAAATTCTTTTTTACTATTTTATCGATTCCGCGGTCTGAAATAAACTTTCTTGATGATGATTAAGGGCAACATAAATTATTATTGATATTGTGCATATTAATTTGGAGAATGTTTGAAAACCATTGTCAATAACTTAAAATACAGTTTGCAATGTTTTCAGTTTTTCTAATTCTTTCTGCAGTTTCTCTTTCAGAGTATGCCTGTCCTTCTTAAATACTAGCACATATTAAGGTAGATATAAATTATTTGCTTTTGACATGGTATGAACCCATGAGAAATCACTCAAACCCAGTCTTCACTAAGTTTTGACAGATCTTCTTTAATAAATCTCAAGCTGGAATAAGCTAACCATTTTTGGCATAATTTGGCAATGTTATGTCGAGGGCCTGGGCTATTTGTTAGTGGGCTGAAAGCTTTGCAAAGAAATCTATTTATACACACATTAAAAAACACTATCAAAAACGATATGCAGATGTGGATAAACTCCAACTTGATATTGCTTTCAAAGCATATAAAAGTAGCATGTTTACTCTGAAAGCTGACTTCTTTGCTATTCAGATACTAGAGGCCTCCAACCTAGCAGGAGAAATCTTTTCGATTGCTCGCTCCCTGGCGGGTCGGACCAATGTTGCATAATTATAAATCACTCCCAAGACTTTTGCAATAATTTGGCACTTTACTTTCAAAACAAGATTGCTAACATTATGAATAATAAGCAACCTTTTTTTTTTACCTGGGAGCCCTCTGATCTCTGGTAGCAAATTCTCAAGCATTGCTTTTGAGGAAAGAGACACCATCTGCCCATCTGCCCATTGCTTATGAACTTTGGTCAGATCATTATATATAGTATCCAGAGCTTGCAGGCTCCATCTACTCTGGCTCTCCTATAGACTCGCTTTCTCCAGAAATCAATGACAAACTACATTGGTTCCCTTTAGCTAAAAGGTTTCTGTTTAAGACCATATAACTTTTGCACAGGGCCTTCTATGGTACTGGCAATGTATAATTGTAGTCCTGTCTCCTGTCCTACTATCCTACTCATATTCTTCAATCATCAGAAGCTAACCTTTAGGTGCAGCTGAAATTTAAACTTGTTCAGCTGGGCAGAATAGCCTTTTCTGTACAAGCTGCCTGGCTATTGAATGTCCACTCTTATCTTTGCGTTCAATCCTTGACCTCCTCCACTTTAGGAAAAGACTGTTAGTTCTGCCTTCTCTTCTTGGTATTCTGTAGCTGTTTTTTGTTGCAATAGCAACAGGACATCTTTTAGGTAACCATTTCACGGTATAAATGTAAAAATAAATCAATCAATGAATAGATATCTGCATCTTTTGACAGTAATGTTGAAGCAAGCGGGGGTGCGCCAGGTAATGAAGTCTAAAACACTTTTGTGAACAGAGTCCCACACTCGAAGAGTCCCCCGGGTGCCTCAGTGATCCGTACGGTCACTCCTGTTCCGGCCTCACTGATGACTTCCATGCAGCCGAGCGCGGTGCTCAGCCGGAGCCTCCGATGGACCTCAATCATCTCCTGGGCACTCCCTGCAGCTCTCAAACCATAGAGGGGTAGGTGAGAGGTTTTTCAGCTCGTCCCAGCTGCCAGTTTTACTAGGATTTATTTGGGAGGGAGGGGTGGGGGGGGAGGAGACCACAACCAGTTTTTGTGTGTAAAAGGAATGCAGAAATATTTTCTACATACGCAGATCCTCCTTCACCCCAGCCGACAAGCGGATATGGTGGTGAGGCAGATGGTGTCCTGACAATGCACGACCCAGTCTTCTACAAAAGGTCCTCCCTGCCCTGACAACCCTGCACGCGAAATTGAGATGGCCCAACAAAACCTTAATGTCCTTCACCATTACCTTATGTTTACCAGCATTTCTTCCAACAAATCCAACATTTTCGCTTTCTTATCAACTGGCAGCCGTGCCTGCATACCCATCGAATCAATTTAAATGCCTAAAAATTACATGGTCGTACATGAGCCCATTATTTTCTCCTGTGTCAAGGGGACACCCAGCTCCCCCATGAGCTCATGGAACGTGTCCAGCGCTACCTGGCACTCCATGGAGCCCGGGGAATCACCAAAAAAGATGTTGTCTAAGTAGAGTGTTACCAGCCCATGACCAGTGCGCTGTGTGAAATACCACTGTAAGAAAGTGCTGAAACACTCGAACAGAGCACAAGACATTGAACAACCCATCGGTAATGCCTTGTCCACACACCATTGTCCTTCAAAATGGATTCCCAAAAGACTCCAATCATCCGGATGTACAGGAAGCAAAAAAAATGCAGATTTTATGTCACATTTTGCCATCTCTTCAGTTGCGCCCGCAGTCACAACTAGTGACATAGCCACGTCAACTGAGGAATATGACACTGAGACTGCCTCCTCATCAATAAAATCATTGATTGAAGACCCCTCAGGCAACGATATGTGTTGTATGAGTCTGTACTGACCAACTTCTTTTTTGGGAACCACCCCAATTGGAGAAACAATCAGATCATCCACCAGCCAGTCATCAAAAGTACCTGCCAACCTTCCTTCACGGACTTCTTTGTCCAACTTGTCCTGTACCACCGACTTATGTTCAAATGCTGACTTCCAATTTTGCATCCACCGCCTCTGCCGAGGCCCCTTGTAACCCAAACGAAACCCCTCTGCAAAGCCTTCCAACATTACCTGTTTTGCTGTAAAATCCATGTAATCCCTCAAACCTGTCGCAAATGCTGCCAGTCTAACTGGCGTAGGAGCTCTTGGGCCCAGGCTCCTGAGCTCCTTTACCTCCTCTACTACTCGGGAATTGCTGTGATGGACCAGATGTTCTAGCCACTGACTGTTGCCACTGCTGACTTCCTTGCTGCTTGACTCCCCAGTATTTAACCAAGGGGTGTTTCTTTCCACACTGGGGGCACTCGTGCCTGAACTTACAATACTCCCTTTTGCACACGCCGTTATTAAACTCCCACTTTAAGACAACAGCGGTCCCTTACAAGTATACGATTAGAATCAAATAAATATAGACAAAATCGTTACTATATCAGTCTGACATGTCCAGCCGGACAGAGGTCTAGTATTTACTTAATAAAGAATATAGTACAAGAAATTCTCACAATATACAAGACGGGGCACAAGCCTGTACCCAACTTACCAGACATACAGCATAGACAGAGAAAAAAACAACAAAGGGCTTTTAGGCAAAAGCTTAGCGTTCTGTTATACTGTTGTTGTCACAGTTTAGAATGAAAAACAGAACAATACTAGCACCTTCACAATTTTAGAAGGAAACAATGAATTTTTACATTTGTATACGGTACATATATTTGTCGGCGGCGTTTTGATTGGTATTTAACATTCACAAATCATCATCAGGACATATTTATACATGCCTAACACTAATAAGCCTCAATTGCCTATGTGAAAGAAGGAAAGGCATGTATTTAAAAATAGCCAGGCAGCGCTCCGGAAATTTTTCGCAATACACGCAAGCATATATAACAAATTACGCCGTCCAGTTTTCAATCAACGGCACGTTAGGCCATTTGGCCAGCTCATACTCCTCCTCCTTTGACCCTTCCTTGGACCGCACCTCCCTGTGCAGTAGCTTCAAAATTTCAACGTATTCCCCCTTCCAGATGCGCTCTTTAGTAGCTAAAATCAAATGCCTTCCCAGGGGCTTTGTCACACCCATATAAGGTAGCTTTTTAAACTTTAACTCTTTACTCTGTAACGGCTCTTTCCCTGGCACT
Source organism: Lissotriton vulgaris (assembly GCF_964263255.1). NCBI lineage: Eukaryota > Metazoa > Chordata > Amphibia > Caudata > Salamandridae > Lissotriton > Lissotriton vulgaris. The sequence continues at coordinate 244,981,967 of NC_141699.1, read as the reverse complement.
TCAGGTTCTGTGGAGAAGTGTGGCTCAATGATTAGAGCGGCAGACCCTGATGCAAAGGTCTAGCTTGGGACCAGGGTTCAATTCCCTGCCTCGGCGGGTCTTGGGCTCAAATTCCACGGACCTGATAATTCTTGCCTCGGTGCCTATTCCAATCATGGAGTCCCACTCTGCAACTCTGGGCAATAGCTTGCTTAATCTCCACAATGTCCCCCACAACGCTAAGGATGCCTCGCCTCCACCTTGGGGGTGCCCAGGAGTGGACGCCTCACAGGGAAAGCCAGGATGGGTTCCACAGCAGTATTCGTACAAGCGCCTTTAGACCCTTGCGGGTGAGTAGTGCGCTATACAACTATCAATTTACAATTACACTCTCAACTTTAGTTCCCGGTGCCACAACATCACCAGTCCCCGCCCCTTGATCTTTAACATATTTAGCCTTATGGAGCTTACCACCCATCTCCTCCCGTACATCTTCACCCCCTGTCCTCACCGACACCATTTTTGGTTTGGTCCCTGGGACAACCTTCTCACCTGGCTCCAACAAGGCTGCCCGACCAGGTGCCGATCTCCACGCCGCTTGCTCAACAGGGTCCACCATCTGAGGAGCCCTCACCGAGCGGCCGTGCTCTCTTCTGGGTCCCAACGACACTGCCCTCCTGGGATGCACCACCTGCGGTGCCTGTAAAACACTAGAAGACAAATGGGAAGGCACCCCTCCTCCTCATCCTCACTCAACTCCCCTTCTTCAGGACTGTCCTCATCATAATCCAGTGCAATCGCTTCTTCTATCTGTAGAGTATCTAACACAAAACCAACACTGCGGGCCTTAACCGACCCAACATTGCCTACACTAGCCCTATCGGCCCCTGAAATCACTCTTGGTGGGGGAACAGACTGTACCTGCCGGTACTCCCCACTACGTTGACACTCCTGAAGATTCCTGTCCAGTGGCCCTGGTGACCAACTCGTTCTTCCTGCTGTTGGGGCCAGCGAGGTTGCGCCGGACCTTCATAAGATGGGCGCGCCAGGATCCCTCACCGGGACGGTATGTGTCGCACAAGGCTCCACCCTCTCTTCTCCTTGCGCAAATGGGCCGCACCTCGCCCTACCGAGTCTGCCGTCCCATGATGCTCCCATTCCTGAAAAGAGAAAGTTTGGACTGGTGTGCTGGCACCTCGCAAAAAACCAACTGGCCTATTCTCCTGCCCACCCCAAAAAACACCCCCTCCTGTCCCCTCACCGGCCTGGCCCATGTCCCGCGACCGAACCTTACGTACCTGGGGCAAATGCGGGGGAAGGGACCCCCTCCATTTCGTCCCCACTCCACTCCAACATTGCCTGCGCATTTGGCGCAGAAACCGCCGCCAAATGGCAACCCCTCCCGCCCCCCCCAACAGGCTCTACAGCTTTGCCCCTCGCTACCTCGTAACCCTTCATGTACCCCTCACCCCACAACCTACCTGAACTCCGAGGGGGGCTGAATGATTCCCCATGCCCTCCCTCCCCCCTGCCTCACACTCCCTCTGCCCAGGACGGGAAAACATCCAGGCCCTCCCAGGCTTGAACCCCAACCGCCGGGTCCAGTTTCACATCAGAAAGCCCATAGGCCCTCACTTCACCCTCTTCCATCCCCGTGACCTGACTCCTCTCCCTCCCTAGGGGCTGCAACCCCCACCCGCCAACCTGCACCCAATCCCCCTCCCCAGGAGAGCTGCCCCCAACTGAAAAAGCCTTCTCTCTGCCGGGCAGAGAAGGGGAAAAAGAAGAGGGCTAACTGAATCCCTCCCAACCTGCCCTCCCACCCCATCCCCCCCTCCCTGCCTCTCTGCTCTTGTCCGCCAGACCACAACCCAGCTGGAGCCCTTGCCTTTGGAGCCCACTCCCCCCCTCTCCTGCCACCAGCCGGCTCCGCATGCTCCCCATAAACTGTGTGGATGCCAGCTGACCTCGGGGCTCCCCCTCCCATCCTGCTCGAACTTGCCACCTCCTTAGTCCCATAGGGAAGCCCCACAACACTATGCTGCTCCCCTTCTTACAACCACGGACCTGTGAGAGGAGCGCCACGATATGCCTCACAATCCCCCTCCTGTCCCTCCACTCTGCCGCAGACCTGCCCCGAATGGCTGCCATAGACGCCGCACGTCTCCTTCCGCCACGACCCCCCCCATGCTTCACTCCTCGCACAGGGGCGGACAATGCACGCTGCGCCATAACAAAGACAGCGGAGGCCTGTATCTCCGACAACGTGGCGCGCTACCTCCAGCCGCACCCCTCCCGCCCTCCATTTCCCCCGGCTCACCTCAATCGGGGCGGGTTGCCCCTCCGCCTGCACACACCTTACCGGGGCTGACTTCGCGAACGCGGGCAACCCCATTCTATCACCGCCGTCATTCTGGGCCTTTGGGGTGAGGTGCAGGCAGCCACTGCAGCTGCCACCCCCGAGGACGCCTGCCGGGCCGGACGCTGCGGTCCGGCCGCATCGCTTAGCACCAGGTCGATGCGCCCGGCCGCGCCTAGGAGCCGGAGGGCCTCGAGCACTCTGACGTCTTCAGCCGCCATAACCCTGTCACAGAATGCTAGCGACCACGCAAACCACACCAACGCCCTAAATTAATCGCTAACTAACCCTGAAACAGATCTAAACCTGACAGCATCTATGCGTTGGGCTACTTTTGGGCAATAAAAAAGAAGCCCAATTCAAAAACCCTCCCGAGATCTCGCAACCCCAACCCCCCGCCCCTCCCAAACTGCCAGGGGGGAACCTCCCTGCGGTCGTCCACCCCCCCCTCCACGGGCTGGTGCGGAGCTCTCAGCTCAGGCATCTGCCATGAACTTCGGCTAGGCCATGCCCCCATTCAGATTTCTTAAATCTAAAACAATTCTATATGAATTATATTTTGACACTAGAGAAGAGGAGTATTGGTGGTAGAATGGGAAGGCAATATTATGCTGTAATATTTTGTTTGATTTAAATTACCTTTGATATTGCTCTTAGCTTCTGACTTCAAAGGATATTAGGCCTGAATCTGTGGCCCACTCCTTAGAAGTATCTCATGTGAAACTGATTCTTTTTCCTCGCCCTCATGATTCCTATACAATGCAGGAGCCTGCTTTATAGCTCATTCATGCATGTCGTGCCCAGACAGTGGGCACTAGGACCCTGAGTCTTGAGCAAAGGACAGGGGACACCGGACACCACTTCCGGTCAGGGTAGGGGGGACACACAGAACATGACCAAAGGGATGAGGGGCAGGAAGCACAACCAAGCTGTACCAGAAGAATCAGTAAAGATACCTGAGAAACGACGAACAGTGTTGCGTGGTCCTTGGGGCATCACAACACTGCAATGCACTTATTTTCTCTGATTTCTTCGAGCACTTAGGAGGAAACTGGTTGCCGAAGGCGCACCAAAGGTAGGCCTGTCTGCGCCCGTCCGCGCTTGGACCGCGCTCAGCGCCAGCCCTCTTGTACCTTTTAAGATCAAAACTAGGCCCACCAGAAGCTATACTGGGCCCAAGCTGCACGCTTTCTCTATCAGAGGTAAGGACTCAGCTTGTCTGTGTTTAACTTTCTACATGGCTCGAAGCAACCGCAAAATATTTGCCACAACTGTAAGGCATGTCCACCTAAGATTGAGTATTTAGGAATCAAGCTCCTTAATCCTGCCAAATATGTTTGTTGCATTAAGCCAAATAACAAACCCTTGTGATGCATCCTCTTAAACGCTAGATCCCTGGTAAAACACATTATGGAATGTGCTGAATTAATTCAAAGCAATAATATAAAATTAGCTTTTGTTACTGAATTTTGGACTGATGAGGCTACGGGACCTGGTTTGTTTAAAGCCACTCCACCTGGGTACATCTGTCACAATCTGAATAGGCCCATTAGGAGAGGGGGGTCAAGAGGTCACTTATTACTGTGCTGTGATTTGCCATATTTGAAACAGTCTCTATGACTACATGCAAAGCCCTGTACTTCTGTTTTCAACTTTCTCACCATACACCTTTAAAGCAATATTACTTTACAGACCTCCAGGCCCCAAAAATGTGTTGCTGGCAACCATAGGTACCCTGTTAGAGGATGGGCTCTGTATTAACATTTCACCATATTTGGTGATGTTAATTTTCATCTGGCATCCTCCAGGGATGCAAATACAGCTGGCCTGCTGGATGTCATGAGCATCACAGGACTAATACAACTAGTACAAGGCCCTACCCACGAGGCAGGCCACCCTTTGGATGACATCTTTTATAATCATCTGTACTTTGCCTTTACAGGTATATTGCCTCTCACATGGACCAACTACTGAGCAACCCTATTTGAACTGTTTTTTCCAGACCAGCAGCGTGACTATGATGACCCTAAAAGCGCACTCACGTCACATATACAGACTGGGCCTCCTGAAAATAAAAACACTCCCAGCTAATGGCACCTTGGTACTCGGATGAACTCTGTGAACAAAAACGTACCTGTAAGCACCAAGAACGTAATTTGAGAAAGAGCTCAGAGCTCAGAAAAAAGCAATATAAACAAAGTCTTACCTTATATAAAATTCTGTTAATTAAAACGAAAAAATCGTTTTTTGCTAATTAGACCACAATGGCCAAACACTCTACCAAAGAACTTTTTAGAGCAGTTTCCTGACTAATCTGTTATGCGATGAAATCACATCTTTCTTTCCACAGAATGTTTAACAAATCTTCTCTACTTTTAACCTTTCCACATTGGTCGAATGTGAGGTGCTATCTACCTGGCGTAATCTAAATAAACATTTTGTCACAGGTTCCTTGAAGCCTCCGGCTGCTTTAATAGAATTTGTCCCGCTTTCTCAGAAACAAACACTGGATTTACCTCTATCCATCAGATCAGGCTCTCATTATGATCCTTGTCAGGTTTCAGTGATTAAACTGGCTCCTGAACCCATAGCAGATATTCTCACTTCACTATTCAGTGTCATGTTCAACTCTGGGTACTTCCCTAAAGCATGGAAGAAGGCATTGATTCTCCCGTTTTTGAAAAAATAAAATCTCAACCCCAAAGATCCTAATCATTTTCGGCCTATTTCTCGGCTCGCCCTCCAGGCAAAACTGGAAGAAAGGGCCATGAATACGCAACTCACCAGTTTAATACAGGGAAATCAAATTCTAGACTCAACACAATATGGATTTAGGGTAGGACACAACACAGAATCAGTGCTTATTAAGTCCAGTTAAGAAATCATGGTGGCATTACTATATGGGAGGCAATGCAGCATTGATAATATTGGTACTCTCAGCAGCCTTCGACACTGCCCACCATGATCTCTTAATGGACCAATTGTCTGCATTCGGCATTCAGGGTATGGCTTGGAAGCTACTGCGCTCCTTTCTACTGGATAGAAATCAAACAGTTGCCTTAGACATGTTTAATTTCAATTCTTGTTCTCACCCCTGTGGGGTCCCACAGGATCCTCACTGAGTCCTACTCTTTTCAATGTGTATGTTTCGTCTCTGGCCCCATTGATTAGAACATTCAGTCTTCACTTAACTTCTTATGTGGATGACACACAAATAGTGATGTGTCCCTGCTACCAAATCAGGGATTAGAGAGTAGCGAGAAATTCCTGCATGAAGCCGGCAAAGACCTGGATGACTGAAAACTGTTTAAATCTGAACTCAAGCAAAACCGAGGGGATCATTTTTGGAAACATGGCCTGAGGAATTAGGTATCCTTCTTTTACCCGTCAGGAAAGCAAAAAACCAGGAGTAGTAATTGACAACAGGCTCACCTTTGGGGATCAGGTGAACACTGTTACTTCCTCAACTTTCCAGACTCTTAGGAAGATAAGAAAAATGCTGCACCTACTACCCCAGGAAAGCCAACAAATAGTGATAACCTCCCTTATTCTATCAAAACTTGATTACCGCAACGGTTTATACCTGAACATCCAACAGCAACAGATGAACAAACTGCCATTATTGCAAAATGCGGCAGCTAGGTTGCTAACAGGTACTCCCAAATTTACATCTGTAAAAAATTAAATTAGAAAGCTACACTGGCTGCCAATAAGGCAACGTGTCAGATTCAAATCACTCTGTACTGCCTTCAAGGCTCTGCATGATGGTGGACCAGACCATCTTAGGCAGTGTTTTAGTTGGTACACCCCCAACAAACTCTTCACTCTCTAGGAGCTAAGACAGTGATATGGCCTAAATTCAAAAGAGCCAATTGGGATGGCAGAAGCTTCTTTATCTGCAGCTCTAGGGCATAGAATGAACTTCTTTTCAATATTCGGGCCTCCCACGACCTGTTGGCCTCTAGGGAGGTACTGAAAACTTGGCTATTGAGCAATTCGTTTTACCTGGGCCTTTATGTTATTCTGCTATCTCGGCTGTAGAGCTAAGCGCCAGGAAACCTTCGGGTCACCGTTGTACTCTATACATTTATATAACATAACCTTCTCACCTTGAGGTGCTACCCGTATGAATAGCAGAGACCCATCATCCTCTGTAACGATCATATGTGGTCAAAAACTGAGGCCATTATAAGCTTTAATTTTACACAAAATATCACATTCAATTTGTATCTCTACTTCATGAACCGTGTCAGGAGGATTTACATGTTCATCCAGAGTCTCAACCTGTATGTATTCTTTAGTTGGAGTCACTAGCAAATGCTCTTTAAGAGTCTGGAGACCTATCGTCACTTCTCCTGTGTTGTCCAGAAGTGTAACACCCAAATCACATTTCACAGAAGTATCTATAGTTTGTAGGGCATGCTTTCTCACTAAACCTGCTACTTTCCTTTTCTTAAAAGGATTCTTTGAGTCCTAACGTTTCTCTTTCTTCTTTATACTGACTTAAACTTCACCTTAATTAACTTTTCTCCTTGACGCACTTGTCCTTTTTTGGATACTCTGTCCGTCCACTCATTTCTGTCCTTTTACTGTCGCCAGAGTCCTGCAAAGTATGGGAAGAATGGCTATCAGAGTACTGAAACGGAGTTGACTTTCTGATCTCACCACAACCCCTCAAATTATATTCACTACTATTAAACTCCTGTTTTGAAAGAGATCCAAGGCCAGATTTATCATTGTTTCATGCAGCGCAACACTGCAAGCCACCTTGCTGCACTGAGTGAAAGGACAGGAATGCGCTGTATTTACCATTTTATGGTACATTCCTGTCCTTTCCTAGTACTGAAGCACTTTTGGCTGCCTAGCACCACTTTTGGCTGCCTAGGGCCCTTGTGTGATGGTGTAAGGGTGCCTGCGTTGTAGGCAGGATTGTTTTTTGTGCTGGAAGGCATTTTTCTCTGAATAAAGATATTTCACCTTGTTATGCCTCACCTGGGGAAGAGTAGCATTTTGATACATTCCCAGGTCTACCACTAATAGTAAATCTAGGAATGTGCCATCCATCCATGGGTGGATGCATGGGAACACCAACGCTCCACCCATGGAATGCCTCGCTGAGGCAGAGTAATGCAATTTGCGCTGCCCTGTGTTACTCTAGATTTATCAAGCCATGCAGAGCCATGCAAGATGGCCTTGTGTGGCTTAGTGAATCTCACTTAGGATTTGAGTTGCTTTTGCGGCCCATTGCGTGGCACAAGGGCAACACAAAAATCTGTCCCCCAGTCTTTTTTTTGTTTTGCCTTCTTTTTCTTCTGCTTCTGTGTAGCTTTCTCTTTATCAGAGCACTCCTTCTCATTTTTTACTTTGAGTTGCAGTTTAATGGTCCGAAACCCTAAGGTATCATGGTACCATCTAACTCTTTGTCTCACAGTCATTTTGAAAATGAAATCTATGCTAGGTCTAAATGTGTCTGCTGTCCAACAGAGTGACTGGTTATTCTAAGCAGGACTATTGATTGGGACTAATTCTCACAATAAATTCAAAACCTAATCCAGCACATTCTCACATTGAATAGATTATCAGCAAAGCTTTTTATTCCAGATCCGATCTCATCTGTGACAGTGCCACCATGAAAAAATGAACCGCAGACAGAGTGAGCCCTAGGAGAGGGAACATATTAGATATTATTATGAAATAAATGAAGTTAGATAATAAAAGAATAAGGGGACTGTGTGAGTAGCAGAACACTAATATCTTAATTTATTTACTCAACTTTTTTGACTTCTTTTTAACAGGATGCTGGGATTGTGGCATAGTTTTAAGGTCTTGGACACCACTCTACTATGCTTCTTGACTAATGTGATCCAGTCAGATTGCTTTTGAAGTACCTGCCTTATCCTTCTGTCTCTACCTCTCCTCTTATGATTTCTGCACATATCCAGGTACTGGTGGAATGTTAAGCTGTTTAGCCAAATACAGGGAGAGCAATCAGAAAGTGAAAATGAAGTAACCATAGTAACACTTGTTTCTCAGGGTACTTGTAGTAAGACAGTGCATGGACGAGCCATGTTCTTACTGCTACGGTATTAGTTGTAGAAAAAAGCAAATTTAGGCATTTTTAATATGGGACTCAAAATGGGACTCAAAGCACAAGAATGTATTGCTTGATATTTTTTTTCTTTTTCCAAGACCATTATTGTTGGTATGCGCATATTGTACACAGCTTAGTGCCCACAACCCTGAATATTTTAACAAAAAAGGGGTGACCCTGTGTCCCTCAGAACCTGGGTATATGTGATTAACAAACAATTCGTTTTGTCCTGCCCCCTCCTTCCCCCTTGTGATTTTATTGTATATATATTCTGTATATAAGTGTCACTATATGCTTTGCACTAGTCACTTTAATCACCACAGTCACTATTCACGAATTTGAAATATCTATCATGAATTTAGTGGAATGAAGTAATTCCAATGTATGTTTTTTCCTTGTTTTTTAATTTATATAAAACAACTTTGCTTCAGAGAGGTTTTTGTTTTTTGTCCCTTGAGCTGTTTCAGCCTTACTTAAAGCAATTTATTTGTCACAACCCTGAATAGGCCGACAGCGTTCTGTTGCATCTATACAAAGGGAAAGTGAGCAAGCGTTATAAACAACAGTTGGTGAAATACACAGCAAGTCGCCTACAACCACTGTGGGCCGGCCGCGTTTTCAAAATCAGTTGGTCTTAGTTTTTACAGTTTTATTCAAATAACAGACTCATAACATAACCAGATCAGCCCACTACCGCATTCCACACCCAGCCCCACTAATCAGTGTTTCGATGTAGGTGAAACCTCTGTTTAGTATTTCTTATGTTAATTATCAAGTGTGTGTGTTAGCACCATGCGTCCTTTAATCCTCTACTTGTGCGTTTGAGTATGTCGTGAGATAGGACCAGTAGTCTCTAGGTCTAGATTTCGGGGGAAGGGACTCCTCGTTTGTCCGAAGAGTATCCTGACAATATGACATGTCCGTCATCCACTGCTTTATCAGGGGCGTGTTTGGGCTGTCCCAGCACATAGATATTCTGCGTTTGGCTAATAATAATGCTATAACGCAAAATTTACGTTTCGCCGCTTTCACATTATTTAGTAATCCCAAGAGACAGCATGCAGCTGTGCACGCAATCTGTACTCCTACCATTTCAGTTAATCTTTCCACCACTTCCACCCAATAGGCCTGAATTTTCGCACAGTACCAGGCTAAGTGTATAAAATCAGCTTGGTCCTGACCACATCTCTTGCACCTTGCTTCCTCACGTAATCCGTATCTACATAGCTGAGTTGGTGTGTAACATACCTGATGTAGGTATTTGAAGTGGATTATTCGTAGATTTCCATTTGGCATGAGCATTTTCGTGAGTGTGCATGTTGTTTCCCATTCTTTCTCTGTGAGAGGTGTGTCTAGTATTTCGTTCCACTTGTCTTGTGATTTGGTCGCCCTGTTATCTAATTCCGTCTGCGCTTGTACATAAAGTCGTGAGACCAAGTGCGATGTGTTTGTGGAGGTAATCAACAGTTGCAGAGTGTCCATTGTTGGTGGTTCGCTCGGGAAGGTCGGAAAGTGTTGTTTTAACGCCCCTTTAAGTCTGTGGAATGTGAAACGCATTGACGGGTTCTGAATAAAGGCTAAGTCACGCTCTGTAATAAAGGCACCGTCTTTGTAGACGTCACCTATTGTGCATATACCCACCTGTTTTAGCAGATTCATGCCCACTTCTTCCCTAGTGACAGATAGATTCGGGTGGTGATGTGGAGGTAGTGCTGGAGCATAGAGCGGTAGCTTATGCATCAGTTGGCCGAAGGTTCTCCAAGCTGAGTTCGTGGTATCCATTGTGTTTATGTTGTTTTCATGAAGTGGAGGTCTGGCATGTGTGATTATGGCATCTAGCGGGATTGGAGCTGCATCGCCTTCTTCTACCGCTACATGGTTAGATATGGAGTCGTGTGGTACCAGTGTGTGGCAAATTGGGCCTGAGCGCAGAGGTAATATAACCAAAAGTCAGGTACCCCCCAACCTCCCTTGTGAATGGGTAGCGTTAATGTGTCTAGTTTAATATGCGCTTTTTTGCCTGGCCGTATCAGCTTCAGTACCATTGACGTAATGCGTTTGAACACCTCTCTTGGGGGTTGGATCGGAATGTTATTGAAAAGGTAGAGCAGTTTAGGGAGTATCACCATCTTCACGATCGCCATTCTATCGGCCAGCGATAGTGGGAGTTGGATCCATCTAGTTACTTTGTCTTCGAGTGTGTCAATTGCTCTGCCATAAATAGTTCTGATAACCACCTCGGGGTCTCGGTGAAACCAAATGCCCAGATATCGTATGGGGTTTGCCTGCCACTCTAGCGGGTATTCAGTCGTGTGTTGTCGTGTGGAGTCAGTCAGTGGGAATATGGAAGATTTGTCCCAATTGATTTGTAGGCCTGAAAATCCCCCAAATTTGATGTACACTCTTAGGAGTGGGTCCAAGTTGACAGCTGGGTCTTTGACGTACAATAACATGTCGTCTGCATATAATGAGATGTGTAATGGTCTATTTGATAATTGGATTGCCAAGTGGTGGTGTTTCTGTCTCACTACGCAGGCTAGCGGTTCCAGCGCCAGAGCGAACAGTAAAGGGGATAAGGGGCATCCCTGCCTCGTCCCCCTTTCAATGTTAATGGCCTCTGATACATAACCATTGATTTTAATCCTCGCTAACAGTTTGGCATACAGTAATTGTATCCATTGAATAAATAGCCGAGAAAAGCCCATCCTATGCAGGATCGTTATTAGGTAGGACCATTCAATGGAGTCAAGCGCTTTTGCAGCGTCCAACATAATCGCTGCTGCTTTAGTGGACGGTGTGAGATAATGTGCTGTGGCAAAGAGCGTTCTGGTATTGTGGGTGGTGTTCCTAGAGGGGATAAATCCTGATTGATCCGGAAGAACTAGTGAGGACATAAGTGGTTGCAGGCGTGTGGCAAGGACCTTAGCTAATATTTTTGAATTCACATTTATCAGCGACAAAGGACGGTACGAGTTGCAATCGTCAGGGTCTTTACCCGGTTTTAGTAATGCTATTATCATTGCCTCTCGCAGCGTTGCTGGAAGAATCTGAGCTTCGATCGCCTCTCCAAACATATCAACTAGATATGGTGATAATAAGTCGCTGAATGTTTTATAGAATTCACACGTGAATCCATCTGGCCCCGGTGCTTTTCCATTTGGTAGTGATGCTATGACTTCAGTTATTTCCTCTCTCGTTAATGGTTGGGCTAGATATTGTCGTTGGTTGTCAGACAGCCAAGCAATTGCAATATCATCTAGGTATTGCAGTGTTTCACGTTGCGAGGCTACTGGGCGTGACGTATATAAGTCTTGGTAGGTGTGTACGAAGCTTTGTAGAATGCCCGCCTGATCAGTTTGTGTTAGACCATCAGTCCCCGCGATCTTAGTGATTACGTGTTGTTTGTGACCAGTGCATATTTTAGTAGCCAGAGCTCTACCTGGTCGACCGCCTTCTCCGTATGATCTAGCCACGTGTTTTTTGCTTAAGCATTTGATTTAATCCGTGGCAAATGTTTGATGTTCTGTGAGCGTATTTCTAATGTCCCTCAATATTGTCGGGGTTGGGGTCAATTCATATTGGCGTTTCAAGGCACGGAGTGTGGATTCGCAACGTGAAATTTGTGTCCTGATGTCTCTGAGAATACCAGCGGTCGTGCTTATACACACCCCCTTATAGTTGCCTTGAACGCTTCCCATAAGACTAAGTATCTTCTGTGGTGTCTGCATTAAGACGGAAGTATTCTTTGATCGTTTTTCCAATGGTATCTACATATATGGGGTCTGTGAGTGCACCATTATTGAAACGCCAACTGTAAGGTGGAGGTACATAATTCAGAATGTGTAATGACAATTTGACGGGGTTGTGATCCGATAGTGTCCTGGGTATGTGTTTTATGGCGTGCGTCCATAATAAGATGTCGTCCGACCCTAGCCAGTAATCTATTCTTGACCAACTGGCATGGGGTGCAGATGTGTGTGTCGCTTCTTTGATCCCGGGGTGTCGTAACCTCCAGATATCTTTCAGGGACAGGTCGGACATAATATCTAGTAATTCGGTCCTGGCGCATGTGTGGTGTTCTGTCGTGCTTCCTGATCTGTCAACTGTATCGTCTAGTGCAATATTAAAATCGCCTCCCCAATAACAGCATCTGATCAGCAGCAGTATTTAGGTGCTGCCAAACTTCCCGGGAGAACTCTGGTGCATCCGTTTTTGGCCCGTATGTGTTTACCAGTGTTACCTGCCGGCCATGTATTTTGCCCTTCACTATCACATATCTTCCATTGGTGTCCAGTGTTGTGGAGTCCACTCTAAAGTTCATGCCTTTTTTTACCAATATAGAAACTCCCTAGCATAGGATGAATATTTAGAGCAGTGCATTGATTCAGCCCATCGTCTCCCCACCTGTGCATGCGAGTGTGGTGATTCATGCGTTTCCTGAAACATGGCAATGTCAATATGCCATCTGTCTAGACAAGCAAATATGTGACGAATTTTCTTGGGGTTAGTATATCCACTAATATTCCATGACAAGACATTCAATGCTCTGATTGGAGATATAGGATCAGCCATTAGAATTTCTATAAACAGGTATAACAGTCTCCCCATCTTGACAGAGGAGGCGCCACGGTGCATTGTAGAAACAGTACAGTAAGGTTTCGTGCATACATTGATGAAAGTGGTTCGGCTGAACGTAGGCAATGCATCTCAAGCAGACTGATCTATAAATAACGGTAACAACCCCCCCAACCTCCCCTCACCCCACAACAGCAGCCCAATTCTGCTGATGCCATACCCTCGATGAATATCCCATTTGTATACAACTGTGTCGGGGAACACCCATTTGGGGGTCCGCCTGGACTGCACATCACCATCCGATCTAGCGGATGTGGATGGTTATAGTGTCTCATACGGTCACCAGATGTTTGTCTTGTGTATCCCCCCAGTGTGCATTAGTCGCCCTACACCGGGAACGTTGTGAAGTCGTAGGGACAGTTGTCCATGTTCGCTTTTGTACGTGGGCAAGTCCTCAACTACAACTTAAAGACAGCATGTCAGTTCCTGAGTAGACATATAATAGGAATCAATGGCTATGTGTGGTTCGCACAATCCCACATCGTGCGAAGAACATGTAATATGCGAAGCCGATCTATTTAGAGAAATGGGAGGAGAAGGTGTTTTCGGAGGAAAGTAAGACACAGCCCTACATTTTAAGCAATTATCTGGGTGCATTTTTAGAACAGAAACAGTTAGTAGTTCTGATAGGTGTGCATCTTAGTTGGTCAGCGCCTTTCTCTTCGACTACATTGATAAGTTGTGAGCATTAATGCTCAGTCACTTTTATGATGTAGGTGAGCATCCTTGTTTTAAATAGTAACTGTTCGCATCACATAATATCAGTCCATGTGAGAGCATGTGATCATTATAACCTTATCTAGTCAGAGTCTTAACATTGCTGCTGTACCTTACCATGTGCTCACACCAGAACGAGCTGTACAAATAAACCAGCACAAACACCTCATTCCACACATTGGTGGGGTTGGTCCACTCGTCAATAGTCAATAATGAGATACAGTTAGGTCTTACCCACCGGTGGTGTGTCTGTGTTCACTCGCTGGTACTGGGAAGCCAGGTCTTTCTCAACCCAGTAGATGTAAGATATAGAATGTAACATACCACCTACTGTCAGTTGTCCTCTTGAGTCTGTTGCTGACGTTGACAGTCTTTGCGGTGGTTAGTGATTTTTTTTATGAAGTCGTTCGCCGCCTTGGGAGAAGTGAGAAGTGTCGCTTTACCTTCCCATGTCACTTTTAGTCTAGCTGGGTAGAGCATGGCATATTCCACTTGAAGTTCTCGCAATTTTGTCTTTGCTCCTTTGAATTCTCTTCAAGCTTGTTGGACTGCTTGTGTGTAGTCGGGGTAAAATTCAAGTTTGTTGGATTGGTATTGAAGATCTTTCTGCTCTCGTGCCATGCGCAAGATCGCATCTCTGTCACGGTAATTCAGTATGCGGGCTACAATCGGTCTTGGTGGTGTACCTGGAGGTGGTCGTGATGCCAGTGTTCTATGTGCTCGTTCAACAATGAAAACATGGAGTTTGTCTTTGCCAAACATGGAAAGGCACACACGCTATGCGTATGTTGTTCCGGCGTGATCTCGCTTCCAAATCTTCGGACTTAGATTTGATAACCTCTAGAATCTTCTCGAAACTCGTGCATTTAGAGGTGCTGGTGCGTGATTCATCCTCTACTGCAGATATTCTGGTCTCTGCCTCGTCCAATCTTTCGCCATGTCGATCTACTTTGGTTGCCATGGTGTCCATGCGTGTTGTTAAATGGTCCATTTTACCATGCATATCTTGCAGACTGTCCTGTATTGCTTTCAGCATAGCCTCCATGCCTTTGGGAGGGGTGCGTTCTGATTCAGCTTCGGTATTAGAATGTGGTTGCAATCCTCTAGTTGGCCGTCGTTGCTCAAAGTTGAGTTTTGGTTGCTGCTTGTCAGGTTTCCCCATGTTGTGGAGCTTATACCTCTTGCAGTGTTGAGGCGGCAATGGCTGCTATTGATTCCTGATCGCAAATCCGGAATATATAATCAGCTCTACAGTGTGGCGTTGGAGCGTGGAGTCTTGGTCCGTGTCGCTCCTTTTACATCATTTGCGGTGTCTGTAGTTGCGCTTGCACACTGCAGTCCGTGTCTGGAAGGTGTTGTGCAAGTGCGTTTAAGAGTGCGCGCCGCATGGAGACGTTATGCGTTGCGACGTTGAATCAGCGTTTGGCACGTTAGTTGATACTGCCATGCACATTGCTATATTGAATCAGACGTATCATCGACAGTGATCATCAGTTGCTGGAGCAGTGACAGTCCTCCCGCCATATTTATGGTCCACACACACTAAAATGGCCGCCACCACTGGTTAGCCATGCAGGTTGCGAGTCCCAAACAATGCTGTGTGTTTCTTTGGCCGTTTTTTAAGAACATCGATTAGTACACTATTATACAGCACAGCATTAGTCTAGTCATGATATGTGCATCGTGTGCTGCAAAGCATGTCTTGCGATTACATTTGAAGGCAGGAGATGGTTTTCTGTTCCCACGCTATGATGATAGGTGTTGCGTGCTTCGCACCTTTAATCTGGCATCATCACCCTGATGAAAGGGGTTGTGGAGCTCACAGTGCCTCTGGATCTGCAAAATACAGCTTGTATGGGCAGTAATACGACCGGTGTGCAGTCCGATGCTCATTTAATTTGTACATAGACAGCAGCCCACGGATCCTCTGCTCGAAACAGTGCTCATAGAACTCAGAGCAATTAATGCATGTGCAGCATACATGCCTGTGGTGTGTACCTTAATTCTGTCCGTATTTAGCCCCCGCAACAAATGATTCGGTGCCAGCAAAGTTTTTACAGGTCTGGGCGCCGCCATCTTAGTGCTCCTTCTCCGCGCTTGTACCCACACATTGCCGCGCTTAGTCAAGATTGTCCTGCGCCTTCGTTTTCAGCAGCATAGCAGTGTGCAGCTAGTGTCTTGGTTTCAGGCGTCACTGTACAGCACAAGTGTGTCGGGTGTCTGGCCGCTCGCACCCCCGCGACACACACGCCAACAATCGCCTGCAAGTCGCTTTTAAGTTATTGCAGAAGTGCGAGCACCGCACACTTCGTGTCGCAGCTCGCTCTGTCCAAAACGGTAGCTTCCAGTACGGTATTATCGGTGCATTTACTCACAGATTTATGCTTGGGTATTGGAGCGCTTCAGCAGAGAGTTGTCCGGGAGCAAGGTTCCTCTATTACTCCGATAGGTCCAGC
This sequence comes from Lissotriton vulgaris, assembly GCF_964263255.1. Lineage (NCBI taxonomy): Eukaryota > Metazoa > Chordata > Amphibia > Caudata > Salamandridae > Lissotriton > Lissotriton vulgaris. Next base: position 244,965,730 of record NC_141699.1, on the reverse strand, counting down.
GGAGCCGCCATCTTGTCCACTCCGATCTCGACTATCGGCAATCTTCTCGGGACAAAATTCTTCCATTCTGTGGCTCGCACAACTCCCATATGTACCTTATCGTGATCCGAATATCTTCCGACACCGTAATTTTTGTCGTGGCATTGGATTTCTGGACTGTATATCCGTTATTTTAGCAGGAAAATGAGCCGTCCGGTGGAGCTGCCTAGTTAGCCAGCCATTCCGCTGTGCGCCCTCTAGCGCCCCTCATTGCTTGACTTTTTAATGGTTGAAAGGTATAGCAGGTTATTGCCTAAAATAAGTATGTACTAAATATCCACTCCACTGAGCAGGTGGAAGATCCTTCTCTCACATTGCCAGTCAAGACCTGGAACGAACTTCCAGCAGACATCAGATGTGCCCCCTCCCTGAGCACCTTCAAGAAGACCCTCAAGACCTGGCTCTTCGGCTAAACAGTCCAGCGGAACTCCCCCCCCCCCCCACTGCCCCTCCAGCGCCTTGAGACCCTCACGGGTGAGTAGCACGCTTTACAATTCCATGATTGATTGATTGACTTCTAAGAATTAACAGAGAAGAAAGAGATGTCAGCATAAACAGTAAGAATGCTGCCCAATCTGCAATGTACAGAGAAAGTAATTGGCTATTTCTGATACTATGGAAGTAAGGCTTTTAATATAACGTGAAGAAGGGTGTGACAGAGGGCAACCCTACTGTGGTTCTCACTTACTGTTGAATGAAGTTGGTGGAATCAGGTTAAGGAAAAGAACAGGTGTCTATTATTATAAAGGATTTTTGATGGCATAAAGCAACGGTGCTTGAACATCTTGATGACTGTTCAACCTGTCAACCTTAGGGTGGACTTCCCCCTAACCTTTTTTCCTGCACCCCTCCTATTTTTGCTGATCTAATTTTTGTTGGCCTTACAAGTCTGTGCACTTTATCACTGCTGACCAGTGCTAAAGTGCTTGTGCTCTCTCCTGTCAATATGGTTACATGAAATTGGCACATTTAATTTACTTGTAGGTCCCTAGTAAAATTGTACCATGTATACCCAGGGCGTATAAATTCAATGCTACTATTGGACCTGCAACTCTCATTGTGCTGCCCACTTAAGTAGCTCTGTAAAACATGTCTCAGGTCTGCCGTTGCAGCCTGTGTGTGCAATTTTAAACTGCTACTTCAACCTGGCAAAATAAACCTTTTGTTAGGCCAAAACCTTCCTTTTTAATATATGTATGTCACCCCTAGGGTTGGCCCTAAGGGAAGGGTGCAGTGTATTTAATTGTTTGGACATGTACTTTTGTGTTTTACATGTCCTGGTAATGAAAAACCCGTTAAATCCTTTTTCACTGCTGCTAGGCCTATCTCTCACATAGGATAGCATTGAGTTACCTTATTACATTTAATAAGTGATCATTTTCAGTTGGAAACTGGTAGACAGTTCGAGTTTGGCGTCTAAAGAATTGTACTACCCGAAAGCTGGCAGGTCTAAAACGTGTTTCCCAAGCTGAAAGTGGGTAAGCTGAAAGTGGGTAGAACTACCCAACCTCTCCTTGGAGTTCTCATCACTAAAGTGTAAAAATCTGGAAAGACTATCACCCCTCATCTATATCAACCATCTGAGGGACCTGTGGTCTGTCAGAATTAGGAAGTGAGTCTCAAACAGATATGGTCTCAGCTTCTTCGGAGCCCAGAACAATAGCCGTCCACCTCGGTTTCCGGGGAAGTAACCTCCTACTAATTAAAGCGACAGTTTGGTTGAGACCCTCCTCATTTAGCTGTGACAATACTGCCTCTTCTCCTTTTGCATAATTAGTTCCTGGGAAAAGTTGGGGGTTTTGAGAACAGGGGCTGTACACAGGGCCTGTTTCAGGGAGTTAAAGGCTTTCTGAATGGCCTCCATCCAGATCACCTTCTGTGGCTTCTTATTCAAAGTCAAGTCAGTCAAGGGAGCATCAATGGTGTGCTACCCCTTGACCAACCTCCTGTAATGCACCATGAGGCACAGGAAGGACCTTACTTTTGTTTGCATTTTGGGGGACTTCAAGGCCATAATGGTTTTTATTTTGGCCTGGAGGGGCTGCACTGTATCCCTTACTGGTGTTCAAAGAACACCACTGACCCCTGCCCTATCTGCCACTTACTGGCCTTGATATTCAGGCTTGTAGCAGAACCTGACACTCTTCCTGCAGGTAAAAGAGGTGGTCCTCCCAGCTGCTATGAAGACTTCAATGTCATCCAGGTACGCACTACGAATGTATGACGTTACGACGCAAATATTTACAACGCATGCCTTTACAAAGCAGTTGTTACATCGCCACATCTATTACAACACATGATTTTACATCGCATGCCATCACAACTAAGCATGGGCGAATTTTGCGAATCTCGCGTTCGCGAATTTTGCGGATTTGCGAACTCGCAATCCGCAAAATCCGCGAATTCTCGCGAATTTGCTGATTTTTTTTTGTGTGTTCACGCGGGTTTCTGCCAGTTCGCGAGGGTTTTGTACAATTTCGCAAACGCGAACTTACCTGTCGGGTCGCAAGTTTTGCGAACTTGTTGTTTCTACGTGTCCAGCCTGTTTGGGACACTCTTCTTCATCACTGCCACTCTCTGTCACCACTGCCACTCTCTGACTACTCATGCCACCCTCTGGCCCACCTATGCTACCCTCTGTTTCATCACAGCACCCTCTGGTTGTCCAGTGTACATTATTGTGGCAAAGCAAAGCACACCTTCCCTGCCTCAAGTGACCTGAATTAATTTGGGGCTGATTAATGTGCCACAGAATATTTTTTTAGCTGGCACCTGCTTCCTTAGTGCTTCCTGATTAGTGATCTTTTGCACTTGCTAAGTGCTTTCATTGTTGCAAAATTAGTTACAACACCTGCCCTGCCCCAACTGACAATAATGAATTAGGGGCTCATTAATGTGTCACTGGATTTGAACTTCCAGCCTGGCTCCTACTTGTCTGCCTTAGCTGTAATTCAGGACCTTTGTGTAACTATTCTGAGGGTCAGAGCAGGGTCACATAATAGTTGCAAGTAGGCAACTGAACTCTGGAGGGGCCCCTCAGGAAGCACTACAGGAAATGGCTACTAATGATGAGCTTGAACTTTTGAACCTGGTAAGTAGTTTCAGTTTTGCTAAGATCGTATTTCTGCAATTTAGCGCTTATTCGCGGGGCGCGAAGTTGAACTGGGAAGCCGCGAACTCACGCGAACAGTGCGAGCAAGCCATAAAATCCGCTGCTCGCAGATTTGCGGATTTTGCGGGAAATTCGCGAATCTCGCGGATTGCGAATTTACCGAAAATCCGCAAAATCCGCGAGCGTAACGGATTTTCCGCCCATGCTTAATCACAACGCATTTTAGAAAAAACTTTTACAACGCATTCCATTACATCGCATTATACCATTATAACGCATACGATTACATTGCATACCATTACCTTGCATTTAAGGTAAATGTTGGATAGTGTAGGGGTAAAAATTACTATTCCCACTCTAGTGAGTGCAACAGTAGGGTAAGTGTTGGATATTGTTGGGGTAAAAATTACTATTCCCACTCCAGTGAGTGCAACAGTAGGATAAGTGTTGGTTAGTGTAGGGGTAAAAATTAATATTCCCACTCCAGTGAGTGCAACAGTAAAGTAAGTGTTGGATAGTGTAAGGGTAAAAACTATGCGTTGTAATGGTATGCATTGTAATGGTATACATTGTAGTGACTTGTGTTGTAGTGACATGTGTTGTTATGACTGTGTTGTAAAGGTAGTGCGATGTAATGACTGCATTGTAAAGGTTTTTTCCCACACACTACTGTAGGCCTCATTTCCTTTCAAAACCTAGTTCACCAACCTATGGAAGTTGGCTGGGGAATTTCTCAGGCCAAAGGGAATCATCTTGAATTGGAAGTGGCACTATGGTGTGGAAAATGCTTACCTCTCTTTGGCCCTCTCAGTTAGGGCAATCTGCCAGTAAACTGATGACAAGTCAAAGGTACTCATATACTTGATAGACCCTAATCTGTTGATGAGCTTATCGGCTCTTGAGATGGGGTGAGCATCAGTCTTCATGACTGAATTAAGCCCCCTGTAGTCCACGCAGAACTGGAGTTCCAGGGTGGTGCCCAATGGGGCAGCCTTTGGAACTAGCATCACTGGACTGGACCAGGGACTACTGGAGTGCTCGGTGACTACAGCATGTTGGAGACCCCATCCTTGAGACTGGCCCTCATCTTGTATAACAGTATGTATGTTTTATTTTGTCCAGGAGACTGTCACCAGTGTCGATGTCATGGGTACCTAAGCGTTTAAGCCCAGGGGTGAAGAGAGAACAGAGAAGCGAACTGTCCCAACCGCTGGCATCAGTCCCTTTGCAGCACTATGGTCAAGACAGGGGAGATATTGACACCCTCCACTGACCCATCTTTCTCCTTAGATGACAAGAGATCAGGGAGAGGTCGGCTTTAATCCTCCACTCCATCATCCATCACCAACAGCATGGTGATCTCAGACTTCTCATAGTGGGGCTTGAGGCAATTGATGTGGAGGATCTGTTAGGGGGTTCTGGGGGTGTTGAGATTCACCAGGCAGGTGGCGTCCCCTTTTCTCTCAATCACCTCATAGGGCTCTGTCCAACAATCTTGGACGGCCCTGGCCTCATCTGGCTTCATCATCCACACCTTCTGGCCAGGCTGAAACTCGACAGGGCTAGCCTTCTGGTCATAACGCTGTTTCGTCACATCCTGGCTAGCTTCTAAGTTCTCAAGAGCCTTTTCCCAGAACAACTGCATTTGATTCTGGAGGGCTTTCATTTAGCGAAGCACATCTTGAGTGGACATCTTGGGAGCTTGCTCCCACCCCTCCTTCACGAAACTGAGAGGTCCCCTCACAGGGTAACAATGGAGGTGCTCCAAAGAGCTGACCCTTACACCTTCCTGTGGTACCTCCTTGTATGCAAAGAGAGTATGCAGGGAAACAGGAAATCACAATTTCACCTCATGGGTTCATATAGGGCCATAACCCTGCCCTTGAGGGTCTTGTTGAACCTCTCAACAAACCCATGAGTCTGGGGATGGTAAGATATGAAGAACTTGTAGGTTACCCCACATTCCTTCCACATGGACTTCATGTACACATACATTAGGTTGGTGCCCAGTCTGATACGACTTTCCTAGCAAAACCCACTCAGGTAAAAGAAAGCCCTATCAGGGCCCTAGCCACTGGAGGTGCAGGTATGGTCCACAGAGGGATGACCTCCTGATACCTCGTGCCATGGTCCACCAAATCCAGGATAAACCTGTTGCCCAGGGCAATTTTTGTGGTCCTACAGAAAGAATCTGAGGCTGTCCTCACTTAGGGCCAATAGACGTGGGTAACAAGTCTGGCAAAGGTCTTGTCCTGCCCACATGCCCTGCCAGGGGTATCTCATGAGCCAAACCAAGTAGGAAGGCCCTGTAATACTGAGGGATGCATGCTGCATCATGCTAAGGCACCTGAGGTGCACTTTAAAGGCGGTGGTTCTCCCAGTAAATACGGTTATCTCCTGGTGTGTCACCAGCTGCCTGGGCTTTAGCCTGCTGCCTCAGCCCCTCTAAGATTGGGCATTCTCTCTGCACCTTGTATAACTCCTCCCTAGTTGGCCCACTCTCATCATGCCACCCAGCAAGCTAAGGCAGGTCTCTTAAAGAGGCAATGCTCTACCCGGTCGGCTCCAGGGCCGCCTCCTAGGGAGCCCTATCGGAAATTCAGAGTTTTTTTCCCATACTTCCTGCCTTCCACTTTCTTTGCAGCTGCCAGGGCCATTCTTCCATACTTTAGGTTCTTTTTACTTTCATCCTGGGCAGCCATGGATGGAGTGGCCACACAGACCCACTCAGGCAATCCCTATATTTCCAGGTATGACTTGAGCTCCACTTCTTTCTAGGCAGTGTGTGCTCCAAGTCATTCCTTAGGAAAAAATCCACAGGTATGGAAGTATTCACAGCTACCTTAAGAAAACCTGAGACCCCCCCACTCAATGGGAGGCAGAGCTACTGGGTATTGACCCTCACGGTTATCTGCAACTCCAATCTGGTGAAATGTATTGTGTATCACCTGCTCTAAGGACACCTGACAGCAATCATACTGGCAGTTGTGTTTGCCAAAGTCCCTCTGCCAATTGTCAGTGAACCACTACATATACTTGGAAGTATTGGCACACTTGTGGGCCTTAGGTACCATCTCTCCATCACCCAGGGACACTAATGTAACCTTAGCTGCCACCCCATACCAACTGGGACCACCGCCTCCACTCTCCAGGTAGGGGAAGGTGCCCTCTTAGAGTACTTGGCATCTCCCTTAATGTACACATATATGTAGTACTTGTACCACTCAGGGACAAACTTAGTAGTATTCGTGCCCACAAAAACATTCCGTTGTGAACTGTTTTGGGGACCTTATGAGAACTCCTTCTTGCTTTTATCTCCCCCTTCCTTCTTCTGGTGGGTATCCTGGCTAGAAGTGGGTGGAACTCACAGAAATCTGTGGGGTAAAAACTCCATGAGCTTCCGTGGAGTTCTGCCCACTCCTACCGGCATGTGAAGCAGGCCACTCCGGAGGCCAAAGCCGAAGTGGAGGGCCCATGTTGCAAAGTCGGGTAAAATTAAGGAGGCTGCCCCAAACAAATGAAGGGAAGCTAGTGCTTGCTACAACTCACTTCCCCTCTTGCATACGTAATTAGAGAAGGCAAGGCTGCAGTGCACCAAAAGGTCCGACCCCCGGGAGCATAGGGTGCTTAAAGGAGCTCACCTCATTTGAGGAGACAGCTACCTTTAAATGGCTCAATGTGGCTGCAGTATGGGACAGATAAAAGTGGCCACGGTCTCTCAAACATTGACAATTGCATTTGAGAATTTTCTGTCAGCAATCCATCATGTTTGCGTCACGTCTGGTGCTCTCAGCAGATATTGCAGTCATTTTCTTATTTCCAGGCTGTCTATATTTGCTCCTAGTTACATTCAGACCCATCTCCCCTTACCGCCACAAAATAAAAGCATAGCAGCAGTGTGACACTGTCTGTGAGCCACCTACAATGTGTGCTGTATCCACCCTCCATGCCCCCTTGCAGAAAATGAAGACATACCAGGCATCTTCTCATTTCAGCTCTGGGCTGCTCCGGGGTAGTTGTCAGACCGGAGCACAGTGATCACAGCTCTAAGTCCATCATACTCCATAGTCCGAGCACCGCCAGGGTTCATCATCGCAACTACGTTCTCAGGTGGCAACTACTTCCTCCTGTACAACCCAAAAACAGGCCTGATGCCTTTGCTTGGACCACCGAGCGAATAGATACTAGTGCCAGCTGTTGCGATGGTACATCTGCTCCAGTGTGCGAAAAGCAAGTAATCCTCAACCCTTTCACCTACTTCATTGTCCTTTGAGCAGCTTTCACCCCCACACCCCCGAACGAGGTCAGACAGTGCTCAAGGTGTACCTTGTGATGTTTGGTGCTTTGAATACACTCAGTGTAGCCTTGCAGTGTTTGGGTATGCCCAGTGGCGCTTTTCAATTTTATGGGCACTCACAGTAGTGCCTTGCAGTGCTCTGGGTACTCCCAGTGATTTATTGAGGTGTTCTGGTTACACCGAGGGATGTGCGTTGCTATCTGTACATGGATTGTTGTCTAGGGCTTTGGAATTTGCAGTGAAGTTGCACAGTGCTTGGGGTCGTGCAGTGATATAGTGCAATGCCCTGGTTGTCCCTAGTGATGTGCAGTACAGTAATGCTGCACAGTGTTCCGGGTGCACTCCTTGATGCTGTCGGTGCTATGAGAACATCCAGTGAGGCACAGCACTGCTCTGGTTTAGCACAGTGATAGCTTACAGTGCAAAGCTTTGGGTATGCGCAGTGAAGCTTGCAGTGTTCTGGATGTGCGCTGCAATGCTTACCGCCTGGGTGAGGGTAGTGATGCCTTACATTGCTTTGGGACATGGTCTCTTGCAGGAATTACCTGCACTGACACAGTGGTACCTTACAATGCTCTGCTACACACAGTGCTGTACCAGGCTCTGGGTCAGTCTGTGATGCCATTCAGTTCTCGAGGTAGCTACAGTGGTGCCCTGGATGACTCTGGGTATACCTATAAATGTACAGTGCTGTTGTTTTGCGAATTGAGGCCTGTCATTACTTTGTCTATCAACCAGAGGACTGTCCCTGAATCAATACACCAAGACCTATAATTTCAACATATGAGGGGTATCACAACTTTATCCAAAGACTCCCTCAAAGGCCTTCTAGCCACAATGTTGTGGTGTATCCTAATTAAAATGTAATTTAATACACTACCATCAAAGACCCACTCATCAACTGAAAAAAGTGGGGGAAGGAAAGAAAGCCCCTCACGGTTGCAACACCAAGGGGGTGCTGACCCGTACTCGCCAGCAAACCCACTTATCATCATTGGTTGCTTTCTTTCCAAAAAAGGGAGAAATGAAATGTGTGTGCTCTTAGATAAAGAAAACCTAAGCCCAATGAAATCAAACGGGGATAGAATAAACTCAATGTGAATGTACTATCTATGTCTGCTATTGACATGCAGGACCCTTGGACCCTGTGAGAATACAGACAAGTAATCCTCACCATTAAAAATGGGTAAAGCTTACTAGCTTACGATAACTTTATTCAATGCTGTAAGCTCTTCCAAATTAAGAATGGCTCTTATAGAGCCATAGTCAATAATTATTAGCCAACATGTTTCATTGCCATACCAGATTTCAAGCAACTTCTTCAGGCCTGGTGGGGTTCCAATTTTAGAACTTCATGGGAGGTTCACATCAAACCTTGTGATGGTAGTAAAAGACACAAAAAAAGAAAGAAAACGCCATCTGTAAAACACACCTAATTCCAGTGACCCAGATAATCTTCACTTAAGCTTTTACAAAGACCCATACCACTTGGTTGCATATAACCTGCATACCTGCACCCATAAAAACGAGCAAAAAGCGTCAAATGATTGCGTGCTCGCTTGGTGACCGCCAAAAGGTCCTATCACCTATAGGAATTAAAAGAGACAGTAAAGTTTCAGTAACCGATGCCAACCCATATGCCTCACATTGGAAGCTCTACACTCTCTCTCCACATCACGCAACTACAAATTATGGGCAGTCACTTAGAGTTAAAACATATCACAATACGGTGCATCTTGCTATGTTATGCCCCCGCAACCAACTCAATCTGTATTGAGTCTGTATTCTCAAGGGGTCCAAGGGTCCTGTAGAAGGCCTTTGAGGGAGTCTTTAGATAAAGTTGTGATACCCCTCATATGTTGAAATTATAGGTCTTGGTGTATTGATTCGGCAGGGACAGTCCTCTGGTTTATTTAGAGTGCATTGAGTGGAGGGCGGACTGTCCTGTAGTTCCCTCTACAGCTACCATTGTGTTTATGATTACTTTGTATATGCCTAGTAATGTCTACTGTAATGTGCAATGCTGATTGTTTGTGAAGGGATTACTTGGAGTAATCAGGGTATTGCCAGTGATGTCGTATAATGCTGTTTGTTGACCCTGAGAGGGGCAAAGCGAGGGCACTGAGTTCACAACCATCTTCTAGGCATTTTGCTCTTCCAGTGATGTTTAGTGCTGAATCGATGCCTGTGGCTCACACCGGCCTTTGAAGCACCTTGCTCATTCATTAATGTGATCCTCATGCTGCAGCCGGCTGTCAATTATCCTGTCTGGTTTTCCTGGGACGCTTTGCCATGTTGAGGCTGTCTTCACTGGGTCATGAGGAAGCCAAGCTCCATTAACTTTTACAGAAAGCTGATGTAGAATACATTTGCAACTAAATTTACAGGCAATATGTCCTCCTGTGTGTAGTGACCTGGGGTCAGAGGCACTTGTACCCTGCACTCGGAAGACCTAAGGGAGGGGACAGAGACCGGACACCACTTCCGGTCAGGGAGTGGGGCGGTCACTTCAGGGAACTAAGGGCAAGGGATTAGATGTGCGTGTGAGCTTGGGGCAAGGGACAAGAAATATAGAAACAAAGAGATCACCTACCGGTCTATGCATGGTCATTGGCAGAACACAACACTGTGTTGGATCAACACTTTTCCAAAATTTTTAACTGTTCACAAGCCACCATCAAAGCATGTTTTGCCCATCCATCATGGCCACGCGGAGCCAGGGGTCCACCCTGGTCCACTGAGCGAAGGAGACGACGTTGAGAGCACATCCAACGAAGAGATGATGAAACCAGAAGCCTACCCTGGTCTGTCGGCCCCCAAAGGAAAAGGACATGAAATCGGGAGCCAAGCCCAATCAAAAAAGGAAACGGAGCCAGGAGCCCACCCTGGTCCGTGTGCAGCGTCTACAGCGACATCGAGAGCCCACCCTGGCCGCATCCAGGAAAGAGAGGTGAGCGAACCAGTAATAAAGGCATCCGATCATGGAGAAACTGCCCAATGAGCAAAAGAGAGGCGAGCCTCCCGCATTAAAATTTGGCCCGAAATCTCGCGAGACCTTGCAGCCATCTTAGAGTCAGGCAGAACAGCCAATAAAGAGCTGAGGAAGGCCGGGCGGTTATTTTTAAGTCAGGCTATTCAATATATAGCAAATCTTGCCCACTGAAGTCCCGGCGGCCATCTTAGAGTCAGGCAGGACAGCCAATAAGAGGCTGGAGAAGGCTGGAGAAGGCCAGAGGGCCATTTTAGAGTCAGACATCAACTAAAAGCAATAGCAAAATGGCAAAATAAAGGTCTAAAGGGAGTTTAGAACAGAAAAAGGAAACAGCAGCAGAGAAATAACAAACAAAGATCGAAAATAACAAAGACACAAAGAAGATGAGCATCGAAAATGACAAAAACGGCGGACAGGCAATATTTCGCAGACCACTACCATTCGGAACCACAGATAGGAATGAGGTGGGAACACTGGATTCAGAAATTCGAACAATACATGCCCGCCACAGACGTCATAGAGGCGAAACACATTGACCTCTTATTAAATCTCGTAGGTGATGAAGTGGAAGATCTGCTCGCCACATTCTCCAGAGAAAAAACTGGGACGTACAAGGGACTGATACAGTGCCTCACGGAGAAGTTCGACTTGCAAAGAAACATTGACTTCGAGAGGTACACATTCAATACCATGTGTCAACAAATGGAGGAGTCCCTTGACGATTTTACGACAAGACTGCGTAAGCTAGTAACGTGTTGCGAGTTTGAACAACTCGACAATGAACAAGTGATACAACTGAGCATCATTGAAGGCTGCTAGTCCGTGGAGTTCTGCATGCACATCCTAAAAGAAAGACAGAACGTCGCCACCGCCAACGAAAAGACAGGAAAAAACGTGCTAATGACGCGAACTTGATTTTCCACACGTTGGTGCATGCACAGCAATGCAGGAAGTGTAACAGGGACAATCATTTTGAGGGTGTTTGCGTGAGCAGACAGTTCAAGAGTGAGCGAGGAAGACTGGCAAGAACAGGAGCAGGTATGCCAGGCACATGGAGACAGCAAAGCGCAGCTCATCAGATGAATTGGATGGAACAGTCACATCCGAAAAAGCGGAACGACTGTATCTGATGTCAGATGCACCGACACAAGAACACAGGGCAGAGCACTTCAACTGTGTGGAGAAGCATCAGATAAAAAAACTGCGACAGTGGAGATTGAGGTAGGAGGCCACAGTACACGGTTTGTGCTAGATAGTGAGGCCACCCGCAACATCATGTGCACGTCGGAGTGCAAGAAGATGAAGATAAGACTGCCACTGTCACCATCTACTGTCAACGTGTTCACCTGGGGATCGAAGAAGCTGGTGGAAAACAGGGGGAAATTCACAGAAACGCTGACGCACAAGGACAGGTCTTGCAGAGAAGAGATACAAGTGCTATGGGGAGACATCCCAGCACCATGTCTGCTGAGCAATGTCACAGCGCAGATAATGGGCCTACTGGCAATGACATACCACATGTCAGAGAAACACAACATTCTACAAGAGCATCCAGCCATACTACAAGGCTTAGGGAAACTAAAAGGGAAACAAATAACATTACACATTAACGAGGCAGTCAAACCGGTGGCGCAGCATCACCGAAGAGTGCCTATACATCTGCAGCCTCAGGTCGGAGAAGAGATACAGAGTCCATTGGCACAAGACATAATTGACCCCACGTAAGGACCGACACCCTTGGTGTCTCCGATAGTGGCAGTTCCGAAAAAGAACACATCAAAGATCCGCATATGCGTGGACATGCGGGTACCGAACACAGCACAGCCATTGAGAGAGAATGACACCCTGGGCCACACCTGAATGACATGATAAGCTGTCTCACTGGGGCATGCTGATTTTCGAAGTTGGACCTGTGCAAACGGTACCACCAACTGGAGCTCGACGAGCAGTCAAGGTACATTACCACGTTCTCCACGCACATGGGCCTCTTCTGCTACCAACGTTTGAGTTTCAGTATCTCACCCACCGCGGAGATATTTCAGGAAATGATGAGACAAGTGATAAGGCCGGTAAAAAACAGTTTAAACTACAGTGATGAAATCCTGGTATTTGGTTGGTCTTATGAAGCGCATGACAGTGCCCTACATGAGGTATGCCGACAGCTGGAGCAAGCAGGACTAACACTGAACGCCGACAAATGCGAGCTAGGAAGGAGTGAACTGGTATTTTTTGGACACATTTTCTCCAAGAAGGGAATAAGGACGGACCCCCGCAAGGTCGAGACACTGCAGAAGACTAATCCTCCAATAGATGTTGCAGAAGTGAGGTCGTTCCATGGTCTTGTCAGCTACTGCGCCCGCTACATAAAGGACTTCACCACGGTGAGCCCACCACTGCGGGACTTAACTAAACAGGGCCAGAAGTTCATCTGGTCACAAGAGTTCAGCTGGGCATTTGAAGCCTTCAGCCAAGCAGTGATGGCCGTAGATCACTTTGCATACTTTGATCCATTGCTATGCACCGAGCTGACCATAGACGCCAGTCCGGTCGGACTAGGGACAATCATAGCACAGCACCTGCCAGGCAAAGTCTGCCAAAGAAAAATTGTTGCGTACGCAAGCAAAAGTCTGCCTGACGTTGAAAGAGCATATTCCCAACCTGAAAAGGAGAGCTTAGCGGTAGTATGGGTGTGCAAGCACTATCACATGTTCATTTATGACATACCCTTCACCATCGTAACTGATCATCAGGCCCTGGTGACAATATATGGCAATCCAAATGCAAAGATGCCACCCCACATCGAACGCGGGGGCATAAGACCGTTGGACTATGACTTCAAAATAGTGCACAAGCTAGGCAAAGAGCACAACCCGGCTGACTACGTGTCTCAGCACCCCTTACCACTACCAGAAAATACCTCCATGGCAGAAGAATACCTTAACTTCATACTAAGACAGAACACACCAGCACAAATAACACTGGCGGAACTGGAGCAAGAGACAACAAAGGACAACAAGATGCAAGCGGCGAAAGTAACAACAAGACAGCAGAGATGGAGACACATCAATAACAACTGCACAGTGGGAGATGGATTCAACATGGTCGAAATGATAGCGTTAAAAAAAAACACGATCAACCATCAGAAACTGAGAATGGCATAGTGATGTGAGGAACACAGATAATGATACCAAAAGGGCTGCATCGACGGACTGTTAGCTTAGCACATGAGTCACACTAAGGCATGGTTACAACAAATAAGATGCTGCTGTAAAAGGTGTGGTTCCCTGGCCTAGACCGAATGGTGGAAGACACCATCATGAGCTGCCACATCTGTCAAACAACAGGCAAACCAGCAAGACCAGAACCACTACAAATGTCAGAACTTCCAAACATAGTATGGAGAACGTTAGCAGCAGACTTCTATGGGCCGCTAGACACAGGCAACTATCTGCTCGTGATCATAGATGAATATTCGAGGTTTTCCATTGTACGCCACATCTCCTCCACATCAGCAACTGCGACGCTACCCATATTTGACAGTGTATTTGTAGCCTGGAGATCACCAGAGACACTAAAGGCAGACAACGGTCCTCTGTTCTCAGGGGAGGAGTTCAAAAAGTTCATGGCGTATCTAGGCATTCATCACAGTAAGATAATGCCTCTGTTGGCACAGGCAAATGGTGGAACGCTTCGTGTGAACATAAAAAAGGCAGTACAACGAGCAAAGCTAACGCAGATCTCCATAGGACAAGTGCTCTGTCAAGTGCTACGGGACTACAGAAACACCCCCCACAGCTCCACAGGACGATGCCCTCTTGAATCTCAAGGACCATGAGGCCAAGGAGAAGAAGAAAGCATACGCAGACGCCAAGCGACATGCCACTCCGAGTCACCTGAAGCAAGGAGACCAAGTAGTGGTGCGTCAGTGGCAGAGGAGAAAGTCTGATAGCCCATTCTCAAAGGACCAAATGACAATAACAAAAGTCAAGGGGCCAATGGTCCAGGCGGAATCAGGCCCCTATCAAATAACAAGCAACAGTTCTCACTTCAAAGGAGGGAAGACAAGTGATGAAAAAAGAGAGGACGCTGCTGCAGAGAACATCGGCTCCTAGGAGAGAAGCAAAGCAGTAGACAATATAAGAAAAAGCACGGACAACTGCGAAGGACAAGACGAGGAGTCACAAGAAGGGGAAAGAGTGAGAAAAAAGACAAAAAGACTGATTGAAGAAATGCAATGATGATGAGGATGGCATGCCTCTTCCCTTTTCCATTTTCTATCTCTCTCTCTCTCTCTCTCTCTCTCTCTCTCTCTCTCTCTCTCTCTCTCTCTCTCTCTCTCTCTTTTTTCTCTCCCTCAATCATTAATTCTTTCTGGACACACAATGGGATCTATCACCATCTCCCTGCATTCTTTTGAGACAAAGGGGGAGATGTAATAACCAGGGGTATGGGGCACTAGGACCCTGCACTCGGATGACCTAAGGGAGGGGACAGAGACCGGACACCACTTCTGGTCTTTGAGTGGGGCGGGCACTTCCAGGGGACTAGGGGCAAGGGATTAGATGTGCGTGTGGGCACGGGGATAAAGACAAGAAATAAAAAACAAAGAGATCACCCACCGGTCTATGCATGGTCATTGGCAGAACACAACACTGTGTTGGATCAACACTTTTGCAAAATTTGTAACTGTTCAAAAGCTTTTCTGTGCACACTTTGCTTTTTCCCCCATCCTCCCAACCAACTCCATCACTCTGACCCCCACCTTTGCCTTAGGCTCATTGATATATTGACACCCTTTTCATTTCTAACATCAGTTCCTATTTGGAACCACTCTGCCTATATTTCTTCTAGAACACTATAATTTCCCTACTCCTATATCCCGCAGCATCATCCTTACTTCCCACCCCATGTCTTTATCCACTTCCTTCCTTTACAATGTCTCCATGTTCTTTCTCCACTCTCTTCTCGTCTCTTAGTAGCTCCATCTCCATGAGCTCACACTCTCTCACCCCTCTCTTCTTCTATTCATCCCAGTAGCCTCACTTTCCCCTCCCTCCTTTTCTCCCCTTACTCACCTCTCTGTACTTTAGCATCCTCTTCTCCCCTTTAACTCCTTCCTCGTCCCACTCGGCACTGCTCTCTGCTTGTTTCCTCTTCTCCACTTAACTTCCTTCTTCAGACCCTTTCTTTCTATCCCTCCCTTGTTTTTTTGTGTCTCTTTCCCCCTGTCTGACTAGAGATCAGGAAGTATGTAAAACTCTAGGCAGGAAAAAATGCTGCTGCGCCCCGTCAGACATAATCTATTTTCAATTTAATGGAAGGTATTCACTGAATCCCATTGTCTTTTTAGCACAATGGCAGCTGATTAATAAAGTTAAGACCCTGGCTTCTCCCTGTGGCAGCATCACATGCACAGTCTCTCAAACAAGAAGTAGCAGTGCTCAGGAAAAGAACACCGACATTCATGTCAAACCATGCTGCTGTTCTCTCTGACAAATGGCTCCAAGTGCCACCTTTTCAGAGGCTGCAGAGGCTGCCAAACTATGGAACCGCCTTCCCCTCCATATCCGTCTTGAGCCAAACTATCTTACCTTTCGAAGACAAATAAAAACCTATTTGTTTCCTTAACCCTGCTTGGAGTCTGCGATTGCACTTCTACCAGTGCTGGGATGCCTTCGGGTAGCCAAGTGCTGTAGAAATGCTGATTTAATTTAGAGGTGCGCACGACTGAACATTGAGCCGGTAAACTCTGCTACACCAGCAGTTGGTGGAGTTTTTGCCAAACTGCGCTCCAATCGCAGCGCGGATTGACAAAACTCCACTAACTCTACCGGCGGAGCTGAATTTCTCACCAACCCCTAACCCTGACCACTCTTTCTGGAGTCCCCGAGATGCCATTTTGGGCACTCTGATACTGACCCAGTGGTCCATCTCCTCAGCAGGTGTTCTGGTATCAGTCAGCTTGCTAGCCGCCAGGTGCTGGTGCAGCTCTGTAAAACAAATATTGAGCATGTGCTCTATCAAAATCAGGTTGTACAACCCATCAAAATCATTAACATTGCTGACCCTTACCCAGCCATTCAGTGCTTTACTGGAATATTCCAAGAAATCTTCCAGATACTGGTTTGGAAGTTTGCCGTTGTCCCTGAACCTCTGATGATACTTATTAGGTGGCAGCCCAAATTTGGTGACAAGTATTGCTTTCATGGTTGCATACCTTGTCTAGGCATCAAGTGGGAAGTTTGTTCCACCCCAGTGTAGGCATATATTTCTACAATCACCTCCCACCGCAATACTCATCTGGATCTTGTGTACCCTGTCAATATCATCTCCTTACCACATAGTTGGACACCAGATCTTTAAAGATGTGGATTTTCTTGCCTCCCCCATACATTACAAGAAAGCGGTAACATTGCTTGACTCCACTTGTCTAGCTTTTACGTCCAGCTCCCAGAGACTTAGCTCATGGCCCATTCTGTTGCCCATCATTTTGAGCTTGGCCATATGTAGCCTCAACTATCTTTCTGCTTTCCTGTCCTCCAGCTCCACTGAAAACAAGTTCCTTGAAGACACACTGCTTCCTGCCCTTACACTGTGGGTTGATGGTCTACCTCCTTTGGGACTTCCTGCTCAGGGCCACAGCCTGGCTCTCATGCACTCCCCAATCAGGTTCACCTTCATTGGATCACTCTCATTAAGATCCTCCTCCTCCTCAGACTCCTCAGGATCGGATTGTATCCTTGTGACCTCCTCATAGACATGGAGGTCCAGTTTTGTGGCCATCTTTCCTGCACGCAGCTCCTCTCCTTGCAAAGTTTCTGCAGTTCAGCCCTGCTGTGGCTGTCCACATCGAGCATCTCGATCTCTATGATATAAGACAAAGGGGAAAGAAAATTACATTTAGAAAAAGGAAATACAGCAAATCGGAAACCTAGCGAGAATTTAAAAAGGCTTGAATTGGTCTCAATACAAGTCCTAATTCTCACCACTGAACACCAATGTTAGAAATTGAGTTACTGGTTTAGGGGGTGAAACCCTACTCAGAAGCAACCACAGACCTTGTAAGGGTGAAGTCACAAGCAAAAACCAAATTAACCTTTGTTCAACCCTCTGGTAACTTGGCACAGAGCAGTTAGGCTTAACTTAGAGGCAATATGTCAAGTATTTATGAAGCCTTCAGTCAATTTATAAAGTGAAACAACACACAAGAAAAATCTCATGCCAATTTAGAAAGATAGAGCACAATGTAATAAATAATTTAAGACCAAAACAACAAAAATCCAATCAGAAGAATTGGAGATATGCAATTAGAAAGATTTAAGTGAAAATAGAGCCAAGAAGCACAAAGCGACAACTATGGTTGTCTAGTTGCACTGGACTTCTCATCAAAAGGTAATGCATCTCAACGACGATGCAGGACCTTGCATTGCAGCTTTGCAGCTCCTAAGAATCTCCTTTGTGTGATGCATCCTCGACACGTAACTCTGCATCGCTTTACAACCAGGATTCATGCTACTTTTGCGCAGTGAGTCGGCCTGCACTCCATCCCGTTCTGCCTGACCCTGGGACGTTGTCCTATTCCAGAGTGACCAGATAACTACAGTTGACGTTCTATGCTTTTAGGTGCTATTTACACTTAAATCTTTAAAACTGCTCCTCTCCTGCTCTACTATTTTGAATTTTTTGAGATTTTTTCTTTATAGTGTGGGATTTTTCTTGTGTGTTGTTTCAATTTATTACTGACTGAAGTGCTGCATAAATATGTTTCACATTACCTCTAAGTTAAGCCTCACTGCTCTGTGTCAAGCTACCAGAGGTTTGAGCACAGAATAATTTGGGGTGTGCTTGTGACTTCACCCTGATTAGGATTGTGGTTGTTGCTTGACTATGGTTTCACTCCCTCAACCAGTAACCCAATTTCTTACAATGGCCAACCCAGCTTATGGATAATTCCACTAGACCATGTCTCCTGCCTACTTAGCACTGACAAAGATGGCAACTATGTGAAATGTTCCAGCAAGTGATTTACAATATTCCACACTGGAATGTACTCATTCCGCTCTACTGAAACCAGTTTTGGGAGCATAGAGGAAAGATAATATGTTAAAGTTTTAGCAAACATTTTTCCCATTAATTTTGAGAGAGATATGATGGTAAGATAAAAACAAATGGTGGTGTGTGAGGCTTGTTTTTTTGTTGTAATGCCACAATTATTGTCTGTTCTTGGGATGGAGGTTTGGGAAACTTTTACTATTATTTCATGCAAAGTGGCACAGCAAAGGAGATTGCTGTGCTGGGTTTTGCGAAAGGGAGAGAGCAAAAATGCTAAATATTTGCAGAGTTATGATGCATTTCTGCTCTGTCCTTGCACTCGTGCACTGTGTGCTGCCTAGTACCAATGCAGGCACCTTTGCACCATAGTGCAAGGTGCCTGTGTTACGGGCAGGATTGTTTTTGTGAAGGAAAAAACACCTTCCTGCACAAAAAACATCCTTAGAGTCATATTCACATTTCAAGCTTAATTATTTATGTTACGGAACTCTGAACCTATAAGGCTGTGTTATGTTCACCATGATTGAATCTATTATGTTTTTGATCCCCTTTTTGAGGCACATCTCCCTACCAGGCGGAAACTTGATGCATGTGTGGAATGTTTTAAACTAGCCTTTAGTTGCAACACAGGTTGTATGAAAACTGTGTTAAGATCTAATTGAAGCTGATCTACATCATATAGGAAATTTCTATAACCTAGTGACTTTTCCTTTTAATATACCAGAATTTATTTCTTCATGAGAAACCTTGGTGTATCTTCATCACTCCTATCCAGGCAAGCCACCCAGCTAACCACCCTCGCCAAAACCTGTGTAAAAGCCCTTTTTTTTATTTCCAGTCATTTTTATTGAGTAATAACAAATGAACAAATGACAAATAGAGCACCAGGAAATAATGATAATAATAATAATAATGATAAAAACAATAATAATAATAATAAACTATAGTTTGCTCAAGTGCCAGGCCAGGACATTTGCAGCGAGTCGCATTAGTACACAGGTGGTCATACAAACACATCTACCACATGAGAGTTGACAAAAGATATTATGCAGCATAGAGTGTGTCAACTGGAAGGTTATCACAGCCCTTTTTAACACAATTTCCATCCTTATTACCGCCACTGAAATTGCGAGTTACATGTAGTGATGTTTCTTAACAATATCCCTTCGGTTCTGTTTACAAAGCCCCATTTAGCTACGTCAATAGATTACAATGCATAGAATAGCGAGGCAGGGATTTTCACATGGTAGATCTCTAAAATTTAGGAAAAGTGTCTTCTGCCTGTTGCCCTGTAAAGTGCACCCATCCCTCTACCCTGAGACTGTGCTTTGCTCGTATTATTCTCAACATGAACTTTCTCGCTCAGGTTGCTGCACATTATTTTCCCCAAGAAGGTATAAGATTTTACTACTTCTATCATTTGAGTACCCAGAACCCAAGAGAATTTGATGTGTTTGGGATTCGTCTTGCCATGAAAGCACATTCTTATATTTTTCGAGATGTTAAGATGTTCAGATGATGTGCAGCAGCAAATTGTTGCAAAGCCTCCAGATGACTACTAAGGTCTTTTGGAGTGAGTTCCAAGATTAATATGTTGTCCGCATAGAGCAGGCAATCTACTGCTTTTCCACGAATATGTGGAGCAATAACTTTACTCTGAGTTCGGAGGGCAGGAAGGTCAGAGAGGTATAGAGAAAAGAGTAACAGGCCTAAAAGGCACCCTTGTTTTAAGCTATTTTGGGTTACTATCTCCTTTGATAGGCCTCGATCACCCCCCAACAATACTCTGCACCAGATAGATGAATGGAGTACAATTACTAGATGTGAAAGGGTACTCGGCATACCCAGTTCGGAAAGCTTTCGCCACAGCAGTGATCGATCGACTTCTTCAAATGCTGTGGAGAGGTTTATAAAGCCTGCATAGTTCACTAGCCCTCTAATAGTTACATAGTTCTCATTAATCAACTGTAGGGTGGCTCTTAAGAGCGACCTCTCCTAATTCAACCCATAGCCAGTCACTTGCCTTATTTTTTAGGTGAGCCTTTAACCAGAAATCTGGTGGTAACTTCCCGGCTGCTTATGATCTCCCTTTTTAAATAGCCTGGACTAAAAATATCCAGAATGAAGGAACGCTATTGTTCTTGTACTTGCTTTTAATAACTGGGAACACAATTATACTCCAAAGTAATACTTCCTGTTTTATTATAGAAATTGGGACTTCTTCGGGTCCCATCGAAGTTGATAAGCGCATTCCTCGAATGGCCAACCCAATCTCCTTCATTGAAGCAGAGATAAGGTTAGAATTGCCTACTTTTTGGTTGGGAGAGCTATCCACTTCTCCATTTGCCATATAAAGATTTGAAATAACTTGAATCGAGCTATCCTGCTCTATTGCCGAAGGGGGAGATATAACTCTTGACCCACACCCTCCTACTTCTATAGTCCAGAAGAACCTCGTCTGGCCCTTAACAGTGGTCTCGCTTAATTAAACCCATAGCTGGTCACTTGCCTCATTTTTAGGTGGGCCTTTAACCAGCTCCTATGCCTCTTTAATAGGGACACCCTGGCATTCCTCTCAGATAAGGTCTGCATGTATTGTTTCCTAACTGGAGCATTTATTTCTTTATTTAGTAAGAGAATCAAAATAGGGATAGGCTTAAAATGACTCCTAGGTGTTTTCCGAATAGCACTTGCTACAATCTGCTTTATACATATGTTTTAACATTCCAATACATCGCCTACCCAGGTGCTTAACTTATTAAGAGCTGTTTCTAATTTAATCTTTAGACTACAAATCATTCTGTGGTTCCACTGGGTTCTCCCTGTTTTTTATCGAATATAGAGGAGGCCCCATCAAACCTCCACAAATAAATGGGGTACACATTTAATCCTAGGCAGAAGACCAACACATAATGGTTACTAAGGGGGTATCAATTACTGTAAGGTCACCCAACAAATAGAACAAGGAGCAGTAAACCACCACATAGTCCAAAATGCCACCCCCCCCCCCTTCAAGGATTTATGCGTATATTGTGCCAGGGAGTCCAAGGGTATTCTCCCATTAGCAATCATACAATTGTTGCCTCTCAGTTGGTCAGCTAACTTCCCTCTCTTATCCATCTTGTTTTCGCCAGGAAGGCAATAGGAAGAATACGTAAGGCCTTCTCTTTTGCGACATCACCTAATTGAAACAGAGCATGAATTGAGGTTTTGCAATTTAAATCACCTACTAATATAACCTGGCTGGCTTGCTCCTTGTCCTGGGTGTTTTTGGTAAATGCCAAGACCTTATTCAGAAGTGGATCATAGGGTGCATCCAGTGGAATATAGGTGCTTTTCAATAAAAGGTAGGAGAACCTGATTCCCCATCAGAAGAGGTCAGAGAGGTCTTTATGACATACATACTTCCAATCGAACTTGTAGGTGAGGAGAATCGCCACCCCACCTTTTCCGTGACCCTTCCTAGAAGGCTTGGCTTTACAATCTAAACTAAAATAATCATCACAATATATCTCCCTATCACACCAGGTCTCCTGGGGGCAAATTACGTCTTATTTTAATGAACTAAAATATAGCAACTTCTCCCTGCTGTTCTTTAGACCCTCTAACTAAAGACAAAAAGATGCCGACGGTATTTTTTAAAGAAAGGTTATTTGCAGGGACAGATACTACTAATTATCCATCTCTTTACATTATAAATTGTACTGTATCAGTCTATCATCATATTATAACATTCATCTAGTGGCTATTAACACCAACTGAAAAAAAGAAAACACACAAACATTAATTCTTATTTATAGTTTTCTTATTAGAAGTCCTTTTTTCATTTTTTCATCATAAATACAAATAAACTCATCGCACAATATTTGATCTTGTGTGGAAATACAGTTCAAAATCCAAGAAACAAAATATTTTCTTGTTAACCCTTAATTCCTGGGTTATGTAAGAAGTCCAATAATTTCTAATCCAGGAAAATACTGGCAATGTCTTTTCTTAGCCTAATTTCCTTTTCGAACACCAAAGTAACAAGGAGCATAAGAAGCAATGATCAATGTCTTTATGGCTTCTAACCACAGTAAAGCTCCTAGGGATTATATCCAATCAATTTCCAAATCCAAGAGGTGTCGAAATTGGTAATAACTGTCGACGCGTTTCGGCCTGTCAAACAGTTTCAGGCCTCATCTGGACAATGGGCACCAAAAATCATAACAGTAAACCTAGAAAAAATGAAATACCATTATCAATAAATACATCTTTCTGAAGTATAATATGAAAAACACGACCGTCATGTACACGGACACAGGCACCCAAGGGTGCCACTACCACTATAAGGAGAGAAGTAACCTCAAGGTTCTGGTATCATATAGTATTTACACACCGAAAAGGGAAATGTGTTCATAGTCAAACCATCACCACGTGGTTCTACCCATTTATGCGCACATTCAATAGCAAAGCTCCTTCTATACCGTGCATCCACCACCAATGGCATGCTGCACATACCAAATGAAACAACTTAACTGGCCATGAAGTTTTTACATACCACAGCAAAAGCTACACAACTCTTCCAAGCCGATATCCGCTAGGATGACCAAAGGTTACAATCTTTGTACCGGAAATAAATTGTTCCAGGGAAAACGAGGAGGAAATTCCTTTGTAAGGCACAGCCCGTGCTTAACCGAATCTCATGTATTTCACCAAACTGATGATCCAAGCGCCTAAATGATTAAATAGCATAAAGTCGTATCATCAATTGACCTGAAATGTTAAAATAAATGTATACCACAATCTATATGGCACACTTCTAGTATGTACTACTACTTTATTAAGTCTGAGTGCGCCCTCCACAAGGGGAATGAAGTATAACTTACATATCCCCGAGGCTCTCGAGTGCCTCCGTAGTAAGCCTTACTCGCTAACCGAGTATAGGTAAAAAGGTAAAAGCGTTCTAACTTTACCTTGCTACACGCTTGCATGGTTGCTCACAATTCTCACTGCGTCCGCTGGAAGATTACCACCAACACAAGTTTTCAAACCAGCGCCCGAGTCTTCTACTACTCGGCGCTCATACCCGCTTCCTGGAAACCGGTGCCGGACTAGGACAATTAAAGGCAGTGGACCCGCCTTACCGGATGCCATAACGAGGAACATAGAAAACGGACTTGTAACCATTCTATCGGCCTCAACTAAAATGGCCGCCATCCAAGTGCATTCACAGCACCACTCATTTCAACATTCCCTTGTGCATTTACACCAATTATTCTAAAAATAAAGGATAACAGGAGGGGGGAAAGGGGGGGAAGAGGGTGGGGGGGGAAGGGGGAAGGAGGAAACATTAGAAAATTCAAATTACAGCCAAATCAATTCTCTACTAATAACCCATCTAGCAGTGAATCAACCAAAGTCTAACAACAAACAAAGAAAAAGGAAAAGCTTAACCCATTACCACGTGTGATACCTTACCCCTCTTCCATTCTAAAACCATTTGTTACATACATGATAAAAACAAACAATCAATACATAAAGAATTTTTTGCATAATATACAGATGCACAAAAACACACCCAAAATACGGTACATATCATGATAACATCCAGTTATAGGTCTGTATATTTAGACCCTCAGCATTCCAGGAGTTGATGTTTAGCTCATTGCTAATTACGATGCAACAGAGGGAGGCTGGACATACAGGCATTATTTAAAACTCTCGGCAACCAATTCCACTTTTGGTTTTCATCTTTTACAAATTTGACTTCATCATTCTTAGATTCCCTAAATGACACCCATCTACTGTTCTTCCCAATATGGAATTTCAACCCCTGGGGATCAGCAAGGGGATCACCCCTAGGGGGAGAGAATGGAATAGACCCCCTCATGCCTCTCATTTCTTTGTGATAAATCCAACCCTTCCTCCTGTCTCTCCCCTCTTTTAAACAGAGGAATAAAACCAATGCCTCTACATTGCAAACTTTCACAATTTTGTAATATGATGTTCACCACAATTTTTTAATGAAAGGTTATTCTCAAATTAGTCTTTACCCCCGTGTCAAAAAGTGTAACCAAAGAAATGTCCTGGGGAGAGGTGTGGCACCACGGCCAGGGCGACTGACGCTGGAATCTGGGGATCACGGTTCGATCCCCGGCTCCAGCGGCAGGTTAGCCCAGCACCATGTGACTCTGGGTAATAGCTTGCTTAATCTTCCCGACGGACCCCAGCGCCTAGAGACCCTTATGGGTGATTGTTCGCGCTTTACAAATGTGGATTATTATTAATATTATTATTACTTTGGAGTAAATTAAGAGTGTTGATATCCGTAAAACAAGATAGTAGACATGCTTGATTCAGAATTAAATCAGAATAAAAAAGTGGAACAAAATATATTTTGCAGACTCCAACAATACTGTATGGTTGGTGTTTTTCTTCTGGGGTAAGCAATTCAGAGAAACCCTTCTTCTTGGTTAAGTCCACAAATGGAGTGGCTGCTGTGATCCTCTCATTAGGCGAGCTTGAGACTGAACATTGTGGCCCCAGCACGGAAGGATCTAATTGAAGATATTGGGTTGACCCCTCTGACCCTTGTGGGATAGCTATCCCTTACCTAAAATGCAGTTTTTGTAGCTCTTTCTTGAGATTCATTGATTGGGCCTTTTCTTCCCTCTCTGCTTTTTGGATTCACCGATATACCACGTGGAGGATTTAATGATGGGGAATACTTCCTGTTCTATATGATAGGCTTTCTCCAATATCCTCCTTACTTCAGGCTCAACTGAGGCAGGGTCAAAGGTCAGTCAGTCATAGAGGTCTTTATTCGATTTGCATCATAAAAGACATACTATACAAATACAGCACAAACCAAGGTAAAATATCGTGATAAAATCCATAAATACAAAACATATTAAAAACAGGGATAAAAAGTTATTAAATTGTATATACAAAGACTCGCGACTGAAGCAATCAATAAAACATGTAGTGGTTAAAAGCGAAATTCATGTGGAGTAGACAATCTTGCTAATCTACATGGTTCATAAAATACTCAGTGTATTAAGATCTCATATTCCGGAACGGAATTGTCCACGCCCAACTGACAAATTTAGATACGCATATAACAATAAATTTTGTGGTTTCAGATTGCAAAATTCTTCTAGCAACCAATGCGGATCTGGCACCCAGCGAGCGACATACAGGCCTCAGCCAGGCTTGTCTGGGTTGTGAGTACATTGGACAACAAAAGAGGAAGTGGTCGACTGTTTCCACCTCCTCCACACAAAAGGGACATTTGTCAGAACTACCAGAATTCCACGAGCAGGTTAACCCTCTGAGCGGGAGAGAACCTACTCTTAACTGGTGATAGAGTTTACGATCTAACGGTTTTATAATAATATCCCAATATTCCTCGTAATGGGGATAACAAGGAATAAAGCAGTCATACAGCTTCCCATAACAGATGCCACCCTCTTTTCCCTGATCCTACTCCAATAAATTTCCTTACGACGCTTCTTAGAGGGGAAAATGGCAGTAACTGGATCCACCCATAAGAATCCCAGCCCCATATGCATCAGGCAGGCCTTTATTCCTGATAGCCAGGGAATCCTACGTGCACCCCGAAGCCCCTTTACTTCCAAAAGGGCCTTAGCATACAATGACAGTTCCGGTGTCGTCCACAGGCGCCGCCAAAACGCCAGTGGTCTATACCGAATCACGGCTTCAACGGGGTCACATCCTAGGTCATATAATAGAGGAATACGAGGTGTTGATTGGGGTAGCCCTATTGCTGATCTGAAGAATTTATTCTGTGCGACCTTAAGTTGGGAAGTGTCACTAAACCCCCACAGTTCTGTTCCGTACATGATGGCCGGTAATATTTTGGAACCATAAATTTTAATCAGGGGGCCCAAAGGTTTGGGTAGGGAGTTTCTGTGCTCCTTCAACAGAGCACTACCAAGTTGGGCATGCTTAAGAGTTAGGAGGTCTAGTTGCGGTTTCCAACTTAGGTTTTCACTAAAAGTGACACTCAAGTATGACAGCTGTCTGTTCTAGGATGACCCCACCCATTTTGACCCTAGTTTAACTGGTCTTGGACCACGGAAGACCATAAATTTGGTCTTCCCAACGTTGACTTCCAGCTCATGTTCGCGGCAGAAGAGCTGAAAGCGAGACAGTGCAAGTTGTAACCCCTGTCTCGTGTTAGAAATTAAGAGCGTGTCGTCCGCGAACATGAGCAGTGGAACTTTCTTGCCAGCAAGAGAGGGTGCGTCAGTCGGGTGGTTATGAAAATAATTCATAACCCCGTTAATAAACAGAGAAAACAAGGTAGGGGCTAGCACACACCCTTGTCTGACCCCTTTAGAGACCTCAAAACTGTCTGTCACCTCCACAGGCTTACCCCATCGAACTCTAGCATACGTGTGTTCGTGCAGGTTGATGAGGAAGGCTACCAACTCTTTAGGCATACCCATCCCCAATAATACTTCCCACAACTTAATCCTCAGTACAAGATCAAATTCGGACCTTAGGTCCACGAAGGCCGCAAATAGCATGCCACCCCCCAGGAGGACCTCTTTCCAATACAGGAGCATAACCCTAAACGCCTGGTCTAGGGAACCAATGTGGGACCGAAACCCCGCCTGGAGGGGTGTTAATACATCAAAATCAGCCAGCCAGCCCTGAATGCGACCCAAAAGAATGCGGGCCACAATCTTTTGTACCGCGTCTATAAGACTAATTGAATGATAGTTCGCCGGGGCAGAGCGATCGCCCTTCTTGTAGATAGGCAATATCTCTGCCCCTAACAATGAATCGGGAACTAATGCTCCACTAGCAAGGGCATTCACTAGCATGGTCAAATATGGGACCCATAGATCTTGCTCATGTTTAAATAAGTTGGCAGGAATACAGTCTGGGCCAGGTGCTTTGCCGCTCGGAATGCCCTTTAGGACAGCCTTCACCTCACTTGGTACAAAAACCGGGGAGACCTCACTCATAGGAGACTGAGTCTCAGCTGAGGGCCTACTCTTTAGTTTAAACTGGTTTTCGAAGTACGAAACCCAGGCCTGTGGCTCCACATGATTTGGGGGAACCGAATCCTGCAAGCGATTGTCCCATTTGAGCAGGTGCCAGAATTGAGTCATGTTCCGCCCCTCGAAAGCCTGAAGCAACTCCCTCCAGCGGTCCTCGTCCCAGTTCCTCTTAGCAGTTAGTTGGGCAAGTTTGTAAGAAGCCCTACAACTACGGATGTCCTCTGGAAGTCTAGATTTAATGGCTGTAATCAGGGCTCTTTGTGCCTGTCTACAGCCTTTATCATACCAGAAACAGGGTCTCAACTCTTTAATATTATTGTTAGGGGGTAAACTCTTAACAAAAAGAGATTTAAGTTCAGAAAAAAAAACATTGTGGATTTCTGGGAATTTCCCGTTGATCTCAACCTGTGACTCAAAACTGTTTAATCTGTCCACCGTACTAATAAGCAAGTTCCTTATCCTGGTCAAAGAACCCTCATTCATAGCTATTTCAGGCCAACGTACCCTTCTCTCATTGTTAGTTAGGGTTACCTTTCCCTGAACCATAGGGACATCTGCCATGATTGAGGCAATAAAGCTGTTATCTGTCAGAGACAGGACTAGGGGGTTGTGGTCGCTCTCGGTTCTACACGTGACCACCATATCGACAATAACCGACCACAACTCCAAATTGGCCAGTATATAGTCGATGCGAGACCCAGATCTTCCATTGTCAAACGTAACTGCGCCTGCCTTATCTGACTTTGTTCTGCCATTAACAGCCAGCAGGCCCTTTTCAAGGCACAACCTCTTCATAAGCAGAGCCGCATGCGTCCATTTTTTAATAGGCACCAGCTCCAGCTGAGGAATACCCCACATAGAGTCTTCTGCCTCTGTAAGCTTCCCGTCAACCAGACCAAGTGGCTCAAAACAGGTGTTGAAATCCCCACCCACAACTATATTACCGTTGTTAGAAATGGTACAAAGAAATTCCTCTAATAAGAGGGCTGTTGGAGAACATCTCCTGCCTGGGAGCACCCTAATATATATTTTAATAATAATAATGTTAAGACCCTTTGTGGAGGTAATCCTTATTGCCATAATATCCGGGCTGCCTATCGGAATCTCAACCACGGAGACACCCTCGCGTTGACGTACCCATATCGTCAGGCCTCCCACCGGTCTTCCCCTACTACCCTTGGCTGCTGGTTTAGAGAAATGTAAATAACCAGAGTGAAATAGAGGGACTAATGCCCAAGTTTCCAGGAAAGACCAGATGTCAGACTCGTCGATAAGGCTAGCCCAGTCTGGTACATGTAATTTCTTTTCCAGGCCCGCAATGTTCCATGGGGGGACCTTCACCAAAGGGACCTCGTACCTAGAGCTCACCTCCGGCTTCCCCCCATGTAACGAGGAAGGATCTAATTGAAGATATTGGGTTGACCCCTCTGACCCTTGTGGGATAGCTATCCCTTACCTAAAATGCAGTTTTTGTAGCTCTTTCTTGAGATTCATTGATTGGGCCTTTTCTTCCCTCTCTGCTTTTTGGATTCACCGATATACCACGTGGAGGATTTAATGATGGGGAATACTTCCTGTTCTATATGATAGGCTTTCTCCAATATCCTCCTTACTTCAGGCTCAACTGAGGCAGGGTCAAAGGTCAGTCAGTCATAGAGGTCTTTATTCGATTTGCATCATAAAAGACATACTATACAAATACAGCACAAACCAAGGTAAAATATCGTGATAAAATCCATAAATACAAAACATATTAAAAACAGGGATAAAAAGTTATTAAATTGTATATACAAAGACTCGCGACTGAAGCAATCAATAAAACATGTAGTGGTTAAAAGCGAAATTCATGTGGAGTAGACAATCTTGCTAATCTACATGGTTCATAAAATACTCAGTGTATTAAGATCTCATATTCCGGAACGGAATTGTCCACGCCCAACTGACAAATTTAGATACGCATATAACAATAAATTTTGTGGTTTCAGATTGCAAAATTCTTCTAGCAACCAATGCGGATCTGGCACCCAGCGAGCGACATACAGGCCTCAGCCAGGCTTGTCTGGGTTGTGAGTACATTGGACAACAAAAGAGGAAGTGGTCGACTGTTTCCACCTCCTCCACACAAAAGGGACATTTGTCAGAACTACCAGAATTCCATGAGCAGGTTAACCCTCTGAGCGGGAGAGAACCTACTCTTAACTGGTGATAGAGTTTACGATCTAACGGTTTTATAATAATATCCCAATATTCCTCGTAATGGGGATAACAAGGAATAAAGCAGTCATACAGCTTCCCATAACAGATGCCACCCTCTTTTCCCTGATCCTACTCCAATAAATTTCCTTACGACGCTTCTTAGAGGGGAAAATGGCAGTAACTGGATCCACCCATAAGAATCCCAGCCCCATATGCATCAGGCAGGCCTTTATTCCTGATAGCCAGGGAATCCTACGTGCACCCCGAAGCCCCTTTACTTCCAAAAGGGCCTTAGCATACAATGACAGTTCCGGTGTCGTCCACAGGCGCCGCCAAAACGCCAGTGGTCTATACCGAATCACGGCTTCAACGGGGTCACATCCTAGGTCATATAATAGAGGAATACGAGGTGTTGATTGGGGTAGCCCTATTGCTGATCTGAAGAATTTATTCTGTGCGACCTTAAGTTGGGAAGTGTCACTAAACCCCCACAGTTCTGTTCCGTACATGATGGCCGGTAATATTTTGGAACCATAAATTTTAATCAGGGGGCCCAAAGGTTTGGGTAGGGAGTTTCTGTGCTCCTTCAACAGAGCACTACCAAGTTGGGCATGCTTAAGAGTTAGGAGGTCTAGTTGCGGTTTCCAACTTAGGTTTTCACTAAAAGTGACACTCAAGTATGACAGCTGTCTGTTCTAGGATGACCCCACCCATTTTGACCCTAGTTTAACTGGTCTTGGACCACGGAAGACCATAAATTTGGTCTTCCCAACGTTGACTTCCAGCTCATGTTCGCGGCAGAAGAGCTGAAAGCGAGACAGTGCAAGTTGTAACCCCTGTCTCGTGTTAGAAATTAAGAGCGTGTCGTCCGCGAACATGAGCAGTGGAACTTTCTTGCCAGCAAGAGAGGGTGCGTCAGTCGGGTGGTTATGAAAATAATTCATAACCCCGTTAATAAACAGAGAAAACAAGGTAGGGGCTAGCACACACCCTTGTCTGACCCCTTTAGAGACCTCAAAACTGTCTGTCACCTCCACAGGCTTACCCCATCGAACTCTAGCATACGTGTGTTCGTGCAGGTTGATGAGGAAGGCTACCAACTCTTTAGGCATACCCATCCCCAATAATACTTCCCACAACTTAATCCTCGGTACAAGATCAAATTCGGACCTTAGGTCCACGAAGGCCGCAAATAGCATGCCACCCCCCAGGAGGACCTCTTTCCAATACAGGAGCATAACCCTAAACGCCTGGTCTAGGGTACCAATGTGGGACCGAAACCCCGCCTGGAGGGGTGTTAATACATCAAAATCAGCCAGCCAGCCCTGAATGCGACCCAAAAGAATGCGGGCCACAATCTTTTGTACCGCGTCTATAAGACTAATTGAATGATAGTTCGCCGGGGCAGAGCGATCGCCCTTCTTGTAGATAGGCAATATCTCTGCCCCTAACAATGAATCGGGAACTAATGCTCCACTAGCAAGGGCATTCACTAGCATGGTCAAATATGGGACCCATAGATCTTGCTCATGTTTAAATAAGTTGGCAGGAATACAGTCTGGGCCAGGTGCTTTGCCGCTCGGAATGCCCTTTAGGACAGCCTTCACCTCACTTGGTACAAAAACCGGGGAGACCTCACTCATAGGAGACTGAGTCTCAGCTGAGGGCCTACTCTTTAGTTTAAACTGGTTTTCGAAGTACGAAACCCAGGCCTGTGGCTCCACATGATTTGGGGGAACCGAATCCTGCAAGCGATTGTCCCATTTGAGCAGGTGCCAGAATTGAGTCATGTTCCGCCCCTCGAAAGCCTGAAGCAACTCCCTCCAGCGGTCCTCGTCCCAGTTCCTCTTAGCAGTTAGTTGGGCAAGTTTGTAAGAAGCCCTACAACTACGGATGTCCTCTGGAAGTCTAGATTTAATGGCTGTAATCAGGGCTCTTTGTGCCTGTCTACAGCCTTTATCATACCAGAAACAGGGTCTCAACTCTTTAATATTATTGTTAGGGGGTAAACTCTTAACAAAAAGAGATTTAAGTTCAGAAAAAAAAAACATTGTGGATTTCTGGGAATTTCCCGTTGATCTCAACCTGTGACTCAAAACTGTTTAATCTGTCCACCGTACTAATAAGCAAGTTCCTTATCCTGGTCAAAGAACCCTCATTCATAGCTATTTCAGGCCAACGTACCCTTCTCTCATTGTTAGTTAGGGTTACCTTTCCCTGAACCATAGGGACATCTGCCATGATTGAGGCAATAAAGCTGTTATCTGTCAGAGACAGGACTAGGGGGTTGTGGTCGCTCTCGGTTCTACACGTGACCACCATATCGACAATAACCGACCACAACTCCAAATTGGCCAGTATATAGTCGATGCGAGACCCAGATCTTCCATTGTCAAACGTAACTGCGCCTGCCTTATCTGACTTTGTTCTGCCATTAACAGCCAGCAGGCCCTTTTCAAGGCACAACCTCTTCATAAGCAGAGCCGCATGCGTCCATTTTTTAATAGGCACCAGCTCTAGCTGAGGAATACCCCACATAGAGTCTTCTGCCTCTGTAAGCTTCCCGTCAACCAGACCAAGTGGCTCAAAACAGGTGTTGAAATCCCCACCCACAACCCTATTACTGTTGTTAGAAATGGTACAAAGAAATTCCTCTAATAAGAGGGCTGTTGGAGAACATCTCCTGCCTGGGAGCACCCTAATATATATTTTAATAATAATAATGTTAAGACCCTTTGTGGAGGTAATCCTTATTGCCATAATATCCGGGCTGCCTATCGGAATCTCAACCACGGAGACACCCTCGCGTTGACGTACCCATATCGTCAGGCCTCCCACCGGTCTTCCCCTACTACCCTTGGCTGCTGGTTTAGAGAAATGTAAATAACCAGAGTGAAATAGAGGGACTAATGCCCAAGTTTCCAGGAAAGACCAGATGTCAGACTCGTCGATAAGGCTAGCCCAGTCTGGTACATGTAATTTCTTTTCCAGGCCCACAATGTTCCATGGGGGGACCTTCACCAAAGGGACCTCGTACCTAGAGCTCACCTCCGGCTTCCCCCCATGTAACGAGGAACGGAGTTCCCCATGACAACGCTGTTGTTAATAGGAGTGGAAGGCAGGAGGGGGGAATAGTCATGAGGCGGTGATACAATACTACTGGTGGAAACCCCTAAACTATGAGGTTGAGCCCTGTTATGCTGTGACCTGTGCGAGACCTTACCAACCCCAAGTGAGTCGGTTACCTCTAGGGTAGATAGGGGGGCAAAACGATTATTTGTAAAAATGGGGTGGTTGAAAGGGGTGTCCAATTGATGACCCCAGGGAAAACAACACTCCCCCCTGAAACCAGAAGTAGGATGTCTAGAAGTTGTTTCGTACCATTTCCGTGAAAACAGAGAGATACCTGTATTAGGGTGAGGATAGAAGTAGCTCAGATCAAGTGTTAAGATCCCACCCTCCCCTCTAGGTACCTTTCCTTCGCAGATGAACCTGACTGCTCTGGGGTCTCTAAAACTTACAATTATACAATCCCCTGCCAGGTCCTTACGTCTGCTACCCAACCAACTCACCCTCCTTACATGAAGGATTTCACCGTTAATATATTCTGGGAGTAGTCTATAATTGCTGAGCCAAAAAATAACTTTATTTTTCAGTTCCCTGTGATTTTCCTGTTTATCCTGTTGTAGCTCAGGTACCCCTGACATTATCACCGTGTAGGGCTCTGAGTCAGGGGAAGGTCAATACAGGGAAGCTACCTCGTCCTATCTTCTGCATCTGCCACCTCCTTCTCTTTAGGGATTGACTCTACCGCCACATTGCTGGGTTCTATCACCTGCTTACCCTCCCGCCCCTCTGCTTCAGCTCTCTTACTGGTTGGTGAGGCTTGTCTTAAGTGCCCCAGAAGTGCCCCTCTCTACTTGTTGACTTGGGAGCCTGTGAGGTTGGGGGTGTGTTGTGTTGGGGCTAACGGCAGAGTTACCAATATGAGCTGACAAAACAACTCCATTGGATACACTATTGTGGGCCATAGAACAGCCCACACACTTCTCCAAGACAGTAGTATTAGTCATTACAATATTTTCCAGCTTCCCCAATTTTTCAAGGACTAATTTAATTCTTTCGAATAGGGGTAGCATCAGCTACTTCATCAAATGCTCTATCTGGCCGAAGAAGCTATCTGGGGGTTGTGCAGACAATGGCAAGCTTTGAGGCAACACAGAAGTCTGCTCCCCTGAAGTTGTGGTGGTAGGCAGCGTTCTATCAGTAGCAGGATGGGGCTGTGTAACAGGGGCCCCTCCTGGGGTGGTGGATTTAATTACTTTGGGGCGTCTGCCCTTATGACCTCCCCTCCTTCTTTTCCTTTTCCTATTTGTAGGTGTTTTTAAGGGGCTATCCTCTGAGATTGAACTCGAGATAGTAGGGGCCACCGTAGAACATGTATCAGATACATCGGTTGCCTCCATATCCTGACTCGTATCCAGCCGAGTGACGACCTTAGATGAGTGCAGCTCTGGGGTGATGGAGTCCCTAATGATACCCAGTGAGGAACGCTTAGAGAAGATAGGTTCTAGTGACAATCTCTTCTCCGTTATAGCTATCTCTGGTTCCAGCGCTACGGCAGCCCTAGTTATAAACTGGTCCATAGTTCTTGTTAAGGACCCACCCGTACTGCCAGTCGCACTTTTATTCCCCTTACCTGCCTTGGGTGACATGTTTTAATAATAACCCCGAATGGACCTGCAATCCCAGGCAATTAGCCGACTTTAGCTTTTACACTTGTAGGCGACAAGAAAAAATAAGTATAAACCCCTACTACTGCCACGGCTGGCAGGGAAACTGTGGGACGACTTTAAAAGACAACAAAGTAAGTTCACTGACCCACAGTCTTTGCAGACGACACAGTCCGCATTGAAAATGTTAGGGGGGTTGCCCTGCCCAGCCTCCTCCGGCCCCGGATGGCCACAG
Source organism: Lissotriton vulgaris (assembly GCF_964263255.1). Taxonomy (NCBI): domain Eukaryota; kingdom Metazoa; phylum Chordata; class Amphibia; order Caudata; family Salamandridae; genus Lissotriton; species Lissotriton vulgaris. The sequence continues at coordinate 244,931,060 of NC_141699.1, read as the reverse complement.
ATGGCCCGCCCTTTGCCCGAGCTTCTCCCGGGACGCTCCAGCGCACCGGGGCCCAGGGTCAATTATGTAGAGAGCACAAGGTCCTGTGGGCGGGGCTGAGCGGCGAACGCGGACCAGGTGTTGCCGGTCACGCAGGGACTCCTGGTAGATTGAGTCCCTGCGGCGTTCAGTGCAGCCTGCTCAGTGCCCTTTCAGCCTGCAGCACAACAACAACTGCTCCACTGGCAGCACCTCCCCAGAGTCGAGGGCACGAAGCGGCACCCGCGCAGCGGGTGCGGCAAGGTGTGGGTAATATCCTCCTCAATCATCCAGCAACAACAGGGCTCCTCCTCGAGCGTCCAGCAACAACAGGGCTCCTCCTCGAGCGTCAGGAAGGTCGGTTCCAATACCGAAGAGTATTACTGCAAACTCAAGCCTGGTTCTCCCTGTCTGCAACGCAACTAGCGAGCGCAGCGCCTCAAAGTGTGGACTTGTTTTGCTGCCTCCCTGCCTGGCTAATGCATTTGTCACTTCCTAGTCCTGCGAAGCTGGAGTGTGTCCAAACCCCTCCTCTTCGTCTCTGACCTGCGAGTCAAAGGTATTTCTAAATGATTGAACAGAAGGTTTCTCTGAGAATATCTTTACATTGTGGCTTTACTACATGTGAACCAAAGTCGAGACATGTACATGCCTCTTTAGATACACTCTCTGATTTTACTGCTAGAGTCGCCACAGTCGGGGTTACTCTAGCAGTAAAATCCGGACCCACACAGGACATTTTGGAGTATCTCTCCCTTGTCTTATTTTCCATTAGTCAGTACCTTTAATATTGCTATCACCGTATCATAAATTGAGTCAGACACCCCCCCCCCCCTACAAATGTTTCCAGTAGGGTTAGTATAGAGAATAAGATTCTTTCCAAACCAAGCAATGAAGTGGAGACCTCTACCTCCTGGTCCAGGGGGTTATGCAACTGCTTATCAAATGTCTCAAGATCTGGGGCTGCCGATGTTTGAGAAAGTAGAGAGGAGTGATTTGAGGGCGTACTGCTAAAAAGTTGCAGGCCAGTAGGCAATGTCAGGGAAGGTGTAATCAGTGTGTGCGGTATATAGTCCTTATATTGTGACCTGCAGTTCCTGCAAAGATTTAGATCAATATCCGGGAGTGTGACATATTTGTTCAATATGCAGGAAATGCCTCTTTGAAATAGACCCTCATGAGTCATTGCATTAAAATGATTCTCCACATAGGAATTTACTAGTCGCCTAACCGCAGCTGGGTTCAATGGGGGGAGATTTTTTGGGAGAAAGAGTGAGATCCTCCCTTAATATACCAGATACTTTATTTTGGGTGGTTCCTCATGTGCATTACTATTGGCTTGTCCTCCTGTTGCAGACAAAACTGCTGGCATAGCTGCAACTGGGATTAGCACACAAAAATGTTATGGCAAGGTGGCTCCATTTTGCCCCCAGCAAGATTCATGCAGTGCTTCAGATCATCTTGGGACATATTCTCTTTACCCCAGAGTGAGAAGATTTGGTTCTTGCATTTCAATCCATTGATAGAGGGGGCTCTATTTCCCAATGGATTAAATTTAGTTTTAGTATGAGCCGTCCACATGATCAGGCGCCCAGATCTCAGTTTCCTTGGCATAATTGTAATTGTACACCATCAATTTCACCAAAGCCAGAGTTGCAATCAGGTTTCTTATGATTAAGTGGACAAGTAATTGCCAGAAACACCTTATTCAGTGATTGGGGACTGTGTCCCCAATCACTGAATAAACAGGAGAAAGCTTCTGGCAAACTGTGCATCAATCCTGGCCCGGCAGCTTCTAACTTTTGCTGACTGTCCTCTCAGGGGAGCTCTAGTAACCTCCAACACTGTGGCCTATGGGGGCCCCTGAAGATTTAGGAAGTGGTGAGCAGATTTCCAAGATAGTTTTACATAGAGAAGAGTAGCAGTCCCCTGTGCATCACTTAAGATTGGAAGATGTACCAGGCTTTGTCCCTAGTTCCCTTTGTGGAGTAATGCTGAGTGAAGGAGGGTAAGAGGGAGCAGGCGGGGAGGAGCTTGAGGCAGATAACGGCACTATGTCTTAACTCAGCTGCTTTTGCACCCTTAATACACTGCCCCGTTGGTGCAGCCTTTCCTCTCGAGGGACTTCCCCTGAGTGCCCTGACAACGTGCTCTCCTCCCTTCCTCATATTCTTGTGAATTGCAGCTCACAGCTCACAGCTTCTTTGGGACCAGTTAGGTCCACCTTAGCCAAGTATAATCAGTTCTGAATCCAAATGAAGGTGGTTAGATGTGTGGACAGGCTGAAGAACTAGGGTGGTTAGTAAAGAGAGGTGGAGGTAACTCTTACCCCAAAATGCCCATCACCAGCCCTAAGTAGCACAGATTCCCTGTGTCTCTGTGTCTATGGGAAGATTCGGCAATGCACCTGCTGCCTGGTTGTCTGCGTTGTCAGCTCGCAAACTCATGCTCCCTCCTAGAAAGCTTCTGGGGCACAGGATGTGGCTTGTCGTCAGGTGCATAGGCGCCTTGGCAGGCACAAGCCGCACCTGCCAAATGCCGTCCACTCCATGCACTGTCAAGCGACTGCTGCTACCTAGAGCTCCTACCACCCAATGGTTTCCCTGTGAGCTGAGACTGTAGATGGCTTGCGGCTTCCGACTGTAGGAGTCTTTCCTTTACCCGCTTTCCTGAGTTCACAGGCTCGCTATCCGCAACTCAGAAGCCTGTTAACCGCTGAGCTCAGGATCCACTTCACTCTGCCTCACATTGACAGAGGACACATAAAGATAGTTCTTCTAGTTATGCCTCTGTCAGGTAGGAACACCATTTTGGTGCAAACCCAGGTTTACAAGTCTCTGTAATTCTGAGTTTGCATCAATCTTCATGGGTAGATGTATGGAAATGCCCATGCTCCACCCATTTAACACCTACCCAAAGTAAAGTAATGGAAGGCAGCTCTATGTGCTGTGTTACATTACTTTGTATTTAATAAACCATGCAAAGCTACCAAAATGGCTTTGCCTTTCCTAGTAAATGCCAAATATTACTTTGCATCAGTCTATGAAAAAGTGATGCAATATTGATGCAAAATCATTGCAAATCTGTGTCATGGTGTTTATGTACCTTCAATCTGAACCTGTACAGTCTGTAAGAAAATAGAAGCTAAGAGCATCGCAGATCTTTTGAATAATGGTCTCATCATTTCCTGATGCCTTTTTAACTGGACTTTCAAAATGACCTTCAGAAATTCAGAGATAGTCATGAGTGCAATCACCTGGCTGTATTTCAATTCATCGAGGTCAACAGTATTGACCAACAAACATATCATATTCACTGCATCGTAAAGATGAATATATATGTTCTATTCTTAACTCCATGATATAGATTTCTGTCATGCCACGTAGTGCATGTGATACAGTGTCCTCCTGAACAATTCAACTTTCTGTAATGATCCAGTCATTATCGCTCAAAATTGTTCAGCACACTGTCACTCTGATGCCTTTTATCTTTACATTGTTGCCTTTCGGACATGGGAAAGCCTCCAGAATACCCAACTGGTTACTCTGGAGGGTGCATGACATGAATATCATTTTACAGGTAAATTCTGCTACTATAGTAAATTTTTCATCATATTCTGTTCTCAAAACTCTACTTCTAATAGACGTTTGATCCCCCTATCCCCTTTTAAACATTGCTAACTTTGTGAAGTGTATTAGCTTACAGTGTTTAAAAATTTCACAAAGTAGTAGACAATTCTCAAATTTGACCCACTCATACAAGAGCCAAAAAGAGTACTAAGCTCAGAAATATCCTCAGGTGATTCACATTAACAATTGAAATTGGGTTTGGACAAAGAATGCATGCAGACCCCTTTTTATATCCCAAGTATCTAGAATTGTTTATCAGATTTGAGGAAGCCATTTACTATGTCCTTACCAAAAAATCACTGGTTCATTTTTTGGTTTTCTAATTAAACTAAAATCTCAAGGTCATGTGATCAAAGCTGGCATGTACATAGGAGGGGGGGGGGACAAAAAAATAAATAAATAAACGGGCCTTCCTTTCTTGGAGTGCAACGTCCTCCTATGTCGGTGTCTTCCAGGAAGCTCTCAGTGCAGGAAACTGCACCACCCAATCTTGGCGCTGCTCTCACAGCATGAAAGCAGTACCGGGATTGGATAGAGCAGGCTCTCCCAATGCTCCTAAGAGCACAGGAGGCTTGCTCTTTCTCTAACCCATCAGTCTAAGACAGCTGGCCAAAGAGACATGCGCATTTTAAAGCACACAGCTCCCTGCTTCTATCGCTTGGAATCACTGGCCCCACCCCATCATGACACTTAGTTCGGTATGGTTTGGGGAAAAACAAAATGTTGGTAAATAAACGTTATTACCGTTTGATTTTTCAGCTGTGGCGATTTTGGGGGGCCGCTCTTCCACTTAAATGGAGGAGCCGCCCTTGGATCAAAGCCATACAGGAGGCCTTGGTCCTGATACTGAAATATGTGCCTGCAGGATGCTTACTCAACATAAGTGAACATATCTGACTTTCCCTCAAATTTCCAGGCCAATCATCAAATGTCCTACAGTTGCAGGTTCCCCGACGTACTCCTTGAAAACTTTTGCGAACTCCATTTTCTCACGTGCAAATATACATTTGCAGAATTTTCTTTGAAAAAATCGGCAGCACGAGTGCAAAGGCACATACTTATTTGGTTTCTATATTCATGCACAGGGGAAATATTTTCTCCATTGAGAAAACCCTTCCACTGCACCCCACCAGTTTGGAACTGTTCCCTCCCCTCTGCCGACTACATCCTCCTCGGGGACTTCAACTTCCACCTGGAGAACAACAACGACCGCAACACCACCTCCCTGCTTGACAACCTCGCCAACCTCGGACTCAAGCAGCTGGTGACCACCCCCACCCACCTCGCCGGACACACACTCGACACCGTCTTCTCATCCAGCAAGGACATCGTCTTCAGCCACGCCACCGGACTCCACTGGACGGACCACAGCTGCGTCCACTTCAGCTTCAGAAGGACCACAATCCACCACCACCAGCAACAGGTTGCACGAAGAAGCTGGAACAAGATCACGGGCGACCAACTCGCCACATCCCTGAGCCAGCACCCTCCCACGAGCTCAGCGAACCCCAGCCAGGCCGCCGACAACCTCACGAAGTGGATCAACAGCTGCGCAGACGACCTCGCCCCACTGAGGACCCCACCCAGCCGACCCGGCAGCAAGAAGGCCCCATGGTTCACCGACGAACTCAAGAGCTCCAAGAAGAACTGCCGAGCCCTCGAGAAAGCCTGGAGAAAAGACCCAACACCGGACAACATGACCACCCTCAAGCTCGCCACCCGAAAGCACCATCAACTGATTCACGCCACCAAGAGAACAGCATTCAAGGAACGACTGGACAACAACGCACACAACAGCAAGGAACTCTTCAACATCGTGAAAGAGCTCTCCAACCCCAACGCCTGAAACAACGACATCACCCCTTCGCAACTCCCTCGCCTCCTACTTCCACAACAAGATCGCGGACATACACAACAGCTTCAGCACTCAACCGACGAACACCACGACTGAACCACTGCCCCCCACCACCACCCTCTGCGCCGGGACTCCGATCAGCACCGAAGACACCGTCCTCACGATGAACTCCATCCGCTCCGGATCGCCGACCGACCCCTGCCCTCACCACGTCTTCAACAAGGCCGACGCTATCATCGCACCCCACCTGCGGGACATCATCAACACCTCCTTCGACACCGCTACCTTCCCGGAGAGCTGGAAGCACGGCGAACTCAGCGCTCTACTAAAGAAGCCATCAGCCAACCCCACCGACCTCAAGAACTACCGCCCCATCTCGCTGCTCCCGTTTCCTGCAAAAGTCATCGAGAAGACCGTCAACAAGCAGCTGGCCGCCTTCCTCGAGACGAACGGATCCCTCGACCCCTCGCAGTCTGGCTTCCGGGCCAACCACAGCACCGAGACCGCCCTGATCGCAGTCACAGATGACATCAGAGCGCTGCTCGACAACGGAGAAACAGCGGCCCTCATCCTCCTGGACCTCTCCACGGCCTTCGACACTGTCTGCCATCGTACCCTAGTACAGGAGAAGGCACTGGAGTGGATCATCTCCTTCCTCGCCGGAAGGACACAGAGAGTCCGCCTCCCTCCGTTCAGATCTGAAGCCACCAAAGTCATCTGCGGCGTCCCTCAAGGCTCCTCGCTCAGTCCAACCCTCTTCAACATCTACATGAGCCCCCTCGCAGACATCGCACGCCAGCACAACCTCAACATCATCTCCTACGCCGACGACACCCAGCTGATCCTCTCCCTTACCAACGACCCCGCCACCGCCAGAGCCAACCTTCACGAAGGGATGAAAGAGGTAGCCGAATGGATGAAGAACAGCCGCCTGAAACTGAACTCAGATAAGATGGAAGTCCTCATCCTGGGATCCTCACCCGCCGCTTGGGATGACTCCTGGTGGCCCCCCGCCCTAGGCAGCGCACCCAAACCAACAGACCACGCACGCAACCTGGGCTTCATCCTGGACTCCTCCCTCTCCATGACCAGACAAGTCAACGCCGTCTCCTCGTCGTGCTTCAACATCCTGCGCATGCTACGTAAGATCTTCCGGTGGATCCCCACCGAGACCAGGAAGACGGTCACCCAGGCCCTCGTCACCAGCCGACTGGACTACGGCAACACCCTCTACGCCGGAACCACCGCCAAACTCCAGAAGAAACTCCAGCGGATCCAGAACGCCTCAGCACGACTCATCCTGGACATCCCCCGTCGCAGCCACATCTCCAGACACCTGAGAGATCTGCATTGGCTTCTGGTCAACAAGAGAATCACCTTCCGTCTCCTCACCCACGCACACAAAGCCCTACACAGCCAAGGCCCAGGATACCTCAACAGCCGCCTCAACTTCTACGCTCCCAAACGCCAGCTTCGATCGACCAGCCACGCCCTCGCTGCCATCCCCCGCATCCGTAGAGCCACCACAGGGGGACAGTCCTTCTCCTACCTCGCCGCCAAGACATGGAACTACCTCCCCACCCACCTCCGCCTGACCCAGGACCACCTCGCCTTCAGGAAGCAACTCAAGACCTGGTTGTTCGAGCAGTAGCAGATCCCCCTCCCCCAGCGCCTTGAGACCCTCTGGGTAAGTAGTGCGCTATATAAATGCGATGATTGATTGATTGATTGATTGATTGATTGATTGATTGATTGATTGATTGATATGTGAAAGGCATTTAATCATGCATTGGAAAGGAGTGAATAAAAAGCATTTTCTATGGTGAGATGGTGTTGGAGATGAATATGTGGAGAAGTGTGGCTCAAATGGTTAGAGCGGCAGACCCTGATGCAGAGGTCTGGTCCGGGACCAGGGTTCAATACCCGCCTCGGCGGGTCTTGGGCTCAATTTCCTCAGACCTGCTAATTCTCGCCTTGGTGCCTATTCTAATCATGGGTCCCACTCTGCAACTCTGGGCAATAGCTTGCTTAATCTCCACAACGGCCCCAACAGCGCTGGGATGCCTGGCTTCACCTTGGGGGTGCCTAGGAGTGGACATTCAACAGGGAAAAATCAGGAAGGGTTCCTAAGTGATATACGGGCAGCACCGGGACACCTCCATTGGAGGTAGCTGTGCACTTTACAAATGGCATTTACATCAACCAGAAATTAATACCTTTATGGGTGTTTCATAAACTCCCAGGGAATTCTCGCTCTGCAGCACCACTTCCTGTCCATTCCCCACCCCTTCTTGTCGGTAAACTTAGCTGAAGATCTTCAAGGGTTTAACACTACCTATGACTGCACAACCAACATTTCTGAATAAAAAAAGTGGCTTAGCACTTCTAAACAAAAGCAATGACGCAACTAAACCAGGCGTACATGCACAGGTAATTTTGAGAATAGGGCCTTTGTGATCACCGCAAAATGTATAGTAGAAGAAAGAAATTTATAGCCTTAACTTATAGCTTAGGATATAAGGAGTGAAGGAAGCATGTTACATACGACAAAGGGAATATGAATACCAAAGAAATTGAGGCAATGGTTGCAGAGCCAATCTACAACAAACAACAAGTGAAATACAGCTTCACAGGAAAGGTTGTTGCATCAATCTGCCATCACCAGTGAATGATTAATTGGGGTACAGTGCTACCACCACTGGAACTGTATAGGGACATGTGTATGGGTCAGACAAGCAAGTAGGCACCAAGGTTGAGCAGGAGGAGGACAAAAACAGATGGAGATAATGTAAAACAGGGAGGTGGAAATATTGACGTGGAAACAGGCTGAGTGAGAGGGAGAGAACACAATGATGAAGAAATATTTGGAGAGCAAGAGACACAGCTCGTGAGACAGGGTGGGATAAAGACATGGTCGCACAAAGACAGGGCTATAGAGCTAGGATGAGAAGAAAACAAGTTTAAGAAGTGATTGAAGGACAGGCAACTCTGTACTGAGCTCTTTAAATGTAACTTTCGAACATGTAACTTTTGGTTCTGACACACCAAGGGGTCGATTCCGATTCAGGAAAAAACGCTCCAAATAGCCGTTCGGAGCGTTTTTCCCGTACGAATCGTACCCTGCAACGTCCCCCGTACGTACGACGAAGTAGGATTCGTACCAGGAGCTGGACTCCGTACGAATCATACAGAGACCTTATGAATCAAATCCCCGTACGAATCTCCCTCGGAACCCACTGTAGGCGACATCTGTATGGTTCGCGGCTGCTTTTTCCGACCCGGCAAGTACGATTCAGGTCGGGTACGCAATGTACGACCCTTTTTCTACAGGAGCTGAAAACAGCGGTAAAAGCAGAGTTCGCCCCGAAACAGGTACGGAACGCCCCCCCCCCCCAGGTACGGTGCGCACACCCCATGTTCGCAGGGGTACGGTGCGTACCCCTGCAATCACGGGGTGTACGCACCGTACCCCGCGATCTTGGGGTGTACGCACCGTACCCCATGTTCGCTGGGTGTACGATGCGTACACCCTGCGATCGCGGGGTACGGTGCATACACCCCAAGATCGCAGGGGTACGCACGTATCATGGGGTGTACTCACCGTACGGTGTGTAAGTGATTGTGTGCTTTTCCGTACGAAGCCCTTACCTGACGTGGTCCATACGAATCGCGTCCTCATACCCCAGTTCAGATCGTACTCGTTGGGTCGTACGGCATGTGTACGAGTCGTACGGTTCACTGTTTCAGCCTTGCAATACGTACGGATCGCGGCGATTCGGATGGATTGACAGAATACGGATCGTACTACGCGACTCGGACTGACGGGTACGAATCGTACGGCGATGGCTCCGGATGAAAATTGTACGGACGTTTTTTTTCCAGGATCGGAATTGAGGTAATTGAAATTTTTATGGTCAAGTATGTCCCCTAACGTGTACCCCAACGTCTCCATGTACGTGCTTCAAGTACATGTTATTTCCCTCCATGACCGAATATGAAGACGCAAATACATTTGCGTCCAACGTTAACATGTCCTCTTTCAGATCCACCATGAATGGATCGATAATTCGGTTCCTAACCATGCCATGCCAACGTCTTTACATGGTACACTTTTACGTTTTTCCTGGCTCTGCCGAGCTAGGCCCTGATTTCTGTCTCCGAGCCCTTTCTACTTTCTGCCTCTGAAAGCTGCAGCATGGACACGTATCCCTGACCTCTGCCTTACTTCCTGTCAAGCGAAGCGGTGCCTGGCTCAACCTGGCCTGCCTGCCAAGACAGTATTTTGCCTTCAAGTTATCTGTTCAGCCTCCTGGAAAATACATTCCTGTCTAGTGATTTGGGTAAACATATCCCCGGCTGCAGAGCAAAGAGCAAGCCTTCCTGTTTCCATGCAAGTAATTTACAGTTCCCGTTGCCATAGTAGGCCCATGGCCCCGCACGTAGACACTTAGACACATATGCACGCACTAGCATTCAGTACAGAATAGCCTCTGCCCGAGAGACCTTCTACTCCAGATAATACATCCTCCAAACATAAGATACCAGATATGTTATAGGTCCAGGTCGTTCTGACATCCCAGACTTCTGTCTCCTCTACTAGTGTTAAAGTTCTCCCCAGTTACACGTCTATGTCACGTCATGCTAGCTGCGCGCGCATCCGCACTTCCTGCTGACTCTGCAGATTACCTCTGTGCATACACCCACTTATGACACTTTCTGTGATGTCTACATTACGTCCACATCATACGCCTCCGTGTACGCCTATTACACGCCTTCTTTCACGCCCCCTGCTACGCACATGTGTTCTTATCTTCTCCTTTTCACTTGTTACGCCTCTTCAATGCAATGCTAATGTACCGTTTTTACTATATATATGGAGCACTGTTAATATAGCGTGGACTTGTCTTGATTTCCTGACACCCTGTTGACTTGTCCCATGGCTCGAGCCATTGTATTAAAAACCCGTATGACTCAGATACCACGGACTCTGCCTCTCATTTAATTGAGCTATTCTTGTACTTGTCACAAAAAAATGATACGGTAAATTATTTACCACATAATCTGGCGCCCGAATAGGGACTCCTCCCCCACCCCACGCGCCGGCGATGCGTCGCAGGCCTTGCCCCCTGTCACAGCCGTGACGGACACCTATGCGCATCTGCAGGTTTTCCTGTATCTCCCTCAGGCCTACGGAGGTGACGGAGACTGCGGTCGACATCCAGACGAGGCGGTGAGGAGTGCGGAGGATCCCGACCAGAGCCCAGCCGAGAGTAGCAGCGTCCGAGGTATCCAGAGGCCCACCTGTTCCGATGTGTCGAGGCGCATGCGTAGTAACCAGTCCAGTCTGAGGCCTTCAAGTTCAAGTTCAAGTATTGCTCCCGGTGAGTACCATTGCTAGGGACGCATCTAGACGGGTGCATTAGTTTGTGTCCGGTCAAGACAGGTCTGGGTACACAGTCCTGGTCCGTACGTGTTCACTTAGGTGAGCGCGGTATGACGTGTCTCTTTATGGGACCGGTCTGTACTGTTTAGCAGTGCATCTAGTGATTCAGTAATTCAGTGATTCAGTGTTCGAGTCTTCTAGCATTCTCTCACGTGATTCCAAGTATTGTATTTTTTGTACTAGACAGTATCTGTTCGAAATGTTTTAATGTGTTATATGTCGTGGTATGAATGACTGTTTGCTTTTCATTACTGTGTTCATTGTGTTCGAGTCAAAGTAATAATGCCACTGTTTCCGAAGTTACGTCAGATAGGAACTAGGAAAGGGATACTCGAAGAAGCAGTGCCTGTTCCGCCTAGGGACACTCCAGGGCACTTTATGTACCACAAGCATGGCTTAGATGCCATACTGTACTTAGACTTGTGGATCGATTACACCAAGCACTTGGACGAGAAATATAGATGGCCTGTTTCAGGAACATGGGATGCTGAATGCATCATGAGAGTAGAAGAAGCATTATGGAAAAAGAAAGCCAGACAGTCCCAGAAGGATGCCATAGAATTGTGGCGTAAAGAATCGCATAGAAGGACAGAGAAAGAATTCAGAAAAGCAGAGAAACATAGGGAAGATTCAGAAAAAGATCGAGAAAAGGAATTAATAGAAGAAGCTGAACGAGTTAAAGCAGAACAATTAGACAGACAACGAAATACACTTGTTAATGGCATGTATCCTCTTCTGACCGAGGGCCTATCTAAGGCCAACCCGGAAATGCCAAGTAATTTACCGCCACCTTTGGTTCCGACTAAACTCCATCAGACCGCAGCAGATATTTTCCTTTCTTCCTATTTAGATGGTGTAGCTCCAGCATATACCAATGTAACCGTACCACCCGTTAACAATGCATGACATCCTGCACCACAGCATGTTCAAGTCCAGGTCACGACCCCTCCACGTCACCAACTTCCCGTGCATGTTGTCACTTCCCCTGCCACAGGTCCGCCTGTTATTGGTCCGCATAATCCGTTTGGGACAACTGCAACCCAGAGTCCAACTCCGTTGCATGTACCTCTTCTACCTGCTATGACCGCAACAGCTATACCACAGTCAGGCTATGCTCATGCTTCCGTTTCGGGAGGTGCCATAGGAGGCCACCACCGAACCCCGCCACAAGTACATCGACTGACAATGAGAGAATTAGCTACACAGCGTACCCCGAAAGCGACCCCTTCTGAAAAGCTTAAACAATACCTTACAGATTGTAGATATGACCCCGTACCAGGCATGACTGGGGACATGATGCTAGCCTCGTTACGTTTACGACGTGTTGCAGAATATTTGATTACACTACCAGGAATGCCAGAACAACTAGACAGGATATATCATTTTATTCAGACTGGAGAAGGTCCTGAATGTGTACGTGAAGCCATGGCATATCAGAAAGCTGAGACACAAGGGTTAATATTACGATTCTTGATTAACTCTTTGATAAGAGAATGAGATCGACCGGGTTTTGTTCAAGAAGAGATGGAAGTATTGACTAAATGGAGTCAGAATATTGCAGATTGTAAGCATGACAAACAGAATTGTATAGATGCCATGTCTAGAAAAATCCGTAAAGAAATAATAGCCATACATACCCGACAGAATGCCGAAAGGGCAGCTGAGTCAGATAAAAACGAGTCCTCAGAGGAGGAAGAATTAGAGAGTCCGGAAGTGCAGCAAGATACGATAGCGTATGTAGGTAGAGCGAAACCTCCTAAACAGTACCCTTTAAGTAGTCCTTTTGACAGACCCATTCGTCTAGAAAACAAGAAACGTTTCCTTTCCCCCATTCCAGAATTATGTTCTCTTGAACAAGTATTTCAACAGACCGATAATATACTGAAAGAAAGATTAGGTTACTACGAACTTCATACAATGCATGAACAGAAACTGGCACGGTCCGCAGTACAGTGGGCTGGTGATAGCCACGTATATAATGATGACGCAGTAGCGCAAACATTTTTAAGTCTTTCCCCAGACGAACAGCGATTAGTTGGCATGTATATGATCCAACATCTCATTACACAGTATGAAAACCAGCATTCCGATCCAGGTCCCTTATATGATTTATTAGACGACTTACTTCTGAAAAGATGGAGAGGCCTGGGTACCGATTTGATTAATACGATTCTAGAACAACGCCACAAATTCAGAACTTTCCTAACTCCACATTCTGTTCCAGTTCCACCCCCATTAAGACAGCCATATCACCTAGACAGACAGAATCCCTTACGAGAAGTACATCCAATTCAGAAGCCAGATAACACGTTTCAACGCGTATTCGTGTACACTCCTTTGACTAAAATGGAATTATTGGAAATGAAGAAACTAGTACCTAGTCACGATAAAGACCCTGCAGGGTTCCACCGTGAATTAAAAGACATGTTACTAATGGGTGATTACACGTATTCAGACATCCTTAAAATGTTGAAAGTATTGTTGCCAGCAGGGATTTACGAGAAACTGAAAGAGAAAGAATGGGAGGTGGGAGATAAAAAGATTGTATGGACTGAATTAGAAGACGAAGAAAAGAAACGTACCCCAGGTTTGGGTCTTGGGGACAAAACTAAAGCATTACCAGGATTATTAGTACAGGTTTTGCCTAGATTACTGACAGTTAAGAAAGAGGATTGGGATGCAATTTCAGCCTGTAAGCAGAAACAAGACGAGGACACTAGTGATTTTTATTCTAGATTTGAGAGATGTTTTATTATTAATAGTGGCCTGAAAACAAGTAGCGAGTCATATCCACATCTATTTGTGACCAAATTAGTCGAGAATTCCTTACCCCAGGTTAAGAACCGAGTATTGAAAGTTGAAAGTACATGGCAAGCAAATACGCCTTCCCAAATGTTACAAATGTTACAGTACCACCAGAACAGAATTAGAGAGGAACATGATCATGAACAGAGACGTATGAAAGACACGAAAATGAAAGTACTAGTTGCCCAGTCTGTTCCAGCAGTCGGTCAGAAGAGGGGTAACATGCATAACACACAGACTAGTCATCCTACAGGTCCTGTTAAAGGGAATTGCAATTATTGCAAGCAGCCAGGTCATTTTATAAGTGATTGTGCCGTTTTCAGACACAATATTGCTACAGGCAAAACGAAAGAAAGACCACGTCCGCCTAGAACAGAACATGTTCAACAGAATATTCCACAGAATCCACAACCTCCACAGAATGTACAGCAACAGACCGTAGCGGTACCACAGCCCCAACCCATTGCCACAACACAACATGTTACACAGCAGATGTACCAGTATGCACAGTCAGAGTATCCAGATTACCAACAGTATTCATGAAACAGCCTAGAGAGGGAAGTAGGTCTGCCTCTCATCGAGATTCCTGTAGATCAAGAGGGTCCTTATGTACATAGTCAAGTATTAGGAAAAGACAGAAAGTTTTTGATTGACACAGGGGCAAGCAGAACTACTATTAGTCATGACGAGGTTCCAGGGGCACCCCTCTCAGGCTCACAGAATGTTTCCCTTGGATTTTCAGGAAAACCTATTGTTAATGAAGTATCGAAACCAGTTCCCCTTGCAGTTGGTCCATTGTCCCGTACTACAGATTTATTGCTTACGAAATCATGTCCAGAAAACCTGCTTGGTATTAAAACGCTGAAAGCTCTAGGAGCTGTAATATGTTGGTCTCCAGAAGGAGTAAGATTGTTTCTACGTGACTTCAAGGGTCACTATGTGTTGAGAGATTTTGATCCCCGACTACAGAATGTACCACAGCATTTATGGACACACGGTCCGACTGATGTAGGTTGTATGCATATTACACCATATCGTGTTACTCTTAGAGAAGGTGTTGTTCTGCCCAGAATCCGACAATACAAATTGCCACCTGAGGCTGTAGCAGCCTTATTGAAAATCATTGACGAGCTTATTGCTCAAGGAGTAGTTGTAGAAACTGACTCAAATATCTGTAATTCTCCAATCATTCCGATTCTTAAACGTACTGATCCCAATGCACCCCCAGTTTATCGACTAGTGATTGACCTTAGAGAGCTTAACAAATGTATCATACCTCAGTATCCAGTGGTCCCAGATATTTCATCCCTATTGACTGCCATTGATTCCGAAGCGGTGTTCTTTACTGTGATAGACCTCAAGAATGCCTTCTTTAGTGTTCCCATTGATCCGGAGAGCCAGTACCTTTTCGGATTCAGTTTAAATGGCCGAAGCTTTAAATTTGCACGTGTACCTCAAGGGTTCACGGAAAGTCCAAGTATCTATAGCCAAGCATTGAAAAGACAACTTGACAGTATCCACATGCCTGCTAACACTGCCCTACTTCAGTACGTCGATGATCTATTGATCACCGCCCGAAGTGAACAAGAATGTGAACATGCATCTCTCACAGTCCTATATTTTCTGGCCGACAAGGGACACAAAGTGTCTCCTTCGAAGCTGCAATTCTGTGTTCAGCAAGTTGTTTACCTTGGTCACTTGCTGTCCAAGACGGGGAGACAGCTAACACCTGACCGCATCCAGTTAATTGTACATATGCCACAGCCCAAGACACAAAAGGAAGTACGGGCCTTTATAGGCCTCACCTCTTACTGTAGACAATGGATTCCTCAGTACGCATATCTAGCCAAGCCCCTTATACAGTTGACAACCCAGGAGGCAGCATCATTGACTGTCCTCCCTTGGACTCAGGAACATACACAAGCTTTTGACGACTTGAAGAAAGCCCTATGTCAAGCACCTGTTTTAGCGACACCATGTTACAGAAAACGTTTTACACTTTTTGTCACAGAACGCGAAGGTGCTGCATTGTCAGTACTCACCCAAGATCAAGCAGGTTCACACAAACCATGTGCTTATTTTTCCAGTACGTTAGATCCAGTAGCCCAGGCTCTGCCTTCGTGCTTGAAATCAGTAGCAGCAACAGCTCTAGCAATCAGACAAAGTGATTCCATAGTATTAGGACACCAATTGACAGTACAGGTTCCACATTCCGTGGAAGTTCTTTTAAATCGAACTCAGACTCAGCACTTGACTATAGCACGACTGACAGGTTGCGAATTGACGTTATTCCAGCCACACATAGAAATCAGACGCTGCAATACACTGAATTCTGCTACACTTTTACCGATAAGCACAACAGATCCTTTTTCACATGACTGTGTGGAAGTCATTACCACTATGACGAAGCCCAGACAAGACTTGACAGACATCGCATTACCAGATCCAGACCTGACACTTTATGTGGATGGTTCATGTATGAGAACAAGTACAGGAGAGTTAGTGGCCGCATATGCAGTGACCACTGAAACTGAAGTCATAGAAACACAGCAAATTGACATCCTGTCTGCCCAAGCAGCAGAACTCATTGCTCTGACCCAAGCCTGTATTCGAGCCAAGAACCTGAAAGTTAACATATACACAGATTCCCGTTATGCATTCGGAGTTGTACACGACTTCGGAGTCCTTTGGCAAGAGAGAGGTTTCTTAACTTCCCACGGTGCCAAGATACAGCACGGTCCTCTCATTCAAGCTCTGTTGGAAGCAATACATTTGCCTACAGCTATAGCCATCATGAAGTGTAAAGCACATGCGAAAGTCACAGATACCATTTCCCAGGGTAACGACCTGGCAGACCGAACAGCCAAGCATACAGTTCAGACTCATACTCATACGACTGATATGCCAAAGACAGTAGTTCCGACACATTGTATGACAGTTAGGGATCTTGCACTAGATGTAATTGACATACAGACACATGCTACTCCAGACGAAATCAAGAAATGGACAGAACTAGGAGGGACCCAGACAGAACAGGGATGGATGATGAAGGGAAAAGCCACATGGTTTCTCCCCGACTCTATGGTTCAAGTTATCATTAACACAGCACATAGTCCTGCACATTTAGGAGAAAAAGCCATGTTAGACAGTATTCAAAACCTTTGGTTCAATAAGCATTTACGAGCAGCAGCAAAACAGAAAGTGCGTACTTGCATGATCTGTTGTCAGTTCAACCCAGGTAAAGGCATTCCCGTAGAGCAAGGTGGATTTCATCCTCCTGATCACCCTTTTGAAGTCCTCCAGATGGATTATATCCAGATGGAACGTTGTCGAGGATTCAAGTATGTCCTCGTAGTTGTATGTGCACTTTCCCGATGGACAGAAGCATATCCAGTCCCAGATTACACTGCCGTGACCACTGCCAAGCAGTTGGTTCGCGAATTTTTCCCGAGGTTTGGTTTGCCTCGTGTCGTATATTCAGATAACGGACAGCCATTCTCGTCCGAGCTCATGAAGCAGGTTTCCCTTTTGTTAGGTTACCAATGGAAGTTCCACTGTGTTCGGCATCCCGAAGCAGCTGGATTAGTAGAGAGACACAATCAGACTCTGAAAATTCGTCTTGCCAAGGTCTGTGCAGATAAAGGTGTAGACTGGATAGTAGCCCTTCCAGTTGCTCTCTTCTATATGCGAATGGTAGCCCATTCTAGGACAGGGCTATCCCCGTATGAGGTGGTTTTTGGCAGGCCACCGAATATGTGGGGGACGCCTCTGCCCCGTAAATTAACCGATATTGACAGTAATATGCTGACAGATTACCTTGCTTCCTTGATGTCTGCACTACAATCATGTCGTTCACAGGTCGCTGCAGCCTTTCCAGACAACACCGAGGTGAAGCCACACAAGCTCGTCCCTGGTGACTACGTCTACGTCCGCAACTTTGACCGGTCGAGCCCTCTGGAGCCCCGTTGGGAGGAACCTAAGATCGTTTTAATGACCACGAGGACTGCAGTGAAGATTGAAGGCAGAAAAGGCTGGCTCCATTCGAGCCACGTCAAAAGGTGTTATGGACTTCCGCCAAAAACTGTTTCCCAGGACTGCCGCATTCCAATCCCTGATACTAAACTCCCCCTGGTAGAGAAAACTCCGTCCCAGGAGTACAGATTAAAGTTGAGGTCTAGTAAGTCAGACAGTTTAATTGTTTAAGTCCCCCTCGGGTGAAGCGGTTAGACAGGTTCCTGACATGTACAAGATAGACCCACATAGTGAAAGAGATAGACAGGAGATCAAGAAACAGAAATATTGCAAGAATCTCCGAAGCCGTTGTATTGTAACTTTACTTGTCATGTTTTTTCTGAGTCTTACGATTATATGCCTAAGCTGTATGTTACACGTATATTTTCCTATACAAGCACATTCTTCTTTCAATGACACTGCAGACCACACCTTTAGTGATCTGCCCCCGCACAAACTTTCTTATCGACTTGCACTGCGTAACAATTCTTTCATCCGTATGTTACAACATTCTCACCAGACCAGCAATGCCACCAATTGCTGGGTATGTGGCCGACTCCCTCCCTACCAGAAAATGACGGGAGCCTTGCCTCTTTTTCCTTACCCGTTTACACATAATGGTTCATGTGGTGCTTGGTTTACATTAATGTCCTCGTTGGACAGTAAGTCCAAAGTTTCCCAAGGTAATTGGATATGGGGAGACCTGAATACAGTTATGAATAAGGCATGTTTCCCAGACAAGGAGGGTCTTCCCCAAATGACAGGTACCGATCTAGAAAACGAAGTATATGGATTAGGTAATTTTACACTTAACATCATGATTTTGAACGTCCAGTCAGAAACTAGTTCGAACTTACCCTCAATTTCAGTTTTACCAGTGAAAGGTGACCTATGCGTTAGAAAGACTGGTTCAGTACATCTAGGACACAGCAATTGTAATACAGTTATTGACTTCAGTGATAAAGGCAAGTCTACATTCAAAGCTTCCCGACATTCCTATTTCATTTGTGGCCATACAGCTTATATATGTTTACCTCTAGACTGGGATGGTACTTGTTACATTGCATTCCTACTGCCACCCGTTTTTCTAGCCCCACCTGACTACCATAGAAATTCTCATCTCATTCATGTTAGACCCAAGAGAGATCTCCCGATTGTCGACCAGACTGAAACCACATGGGAACAATACACAGATTTCAATAAAGGATTCTTTCCTTATTTAGGAACTGTTTCAAATAGTAAACTGATACGTAAATTGACCAGAACCCTTGAAGCAGTAGTAAATGAAACTACTTTTGCCCTAGGTAACTTGACAGAAGAGCAGTCTGCTATGAGACTTGTCGTTCTTCAAAATCGTCTCGTCCTTGACGTCATCTTGGCAGATAGGGGCGGGGCTTGTAGAGTCATCAGATCCAGTTGTTGCGTTTTCATTCCTAATAACGCACCGTCAGTATATAGAGCCATAACTCGGCTCCACAAGATTGCAAGTCAGATACACCAGAATCCAGGTACCTGGACCTGGTCCGGTTGGCTCTGGAGCATGATATCAGCCTGGGGATGGAAAGTCCTATCATTCCTTGGAATAATCCTACTCCTAGTATTCAGTTGTTGTCTATGTCTACAATGTGGGCCAGCGATTTGCGGCTTGTGCGCCACATCATGTATTCCCCATCCAAGTCCACATTCTCGTGCCCGAATGAACACAGATGAGCAAATGATGTTATATGAACAGATAGATGGACTCATGAAGATTGATATATCCTGAAGGGAACGTAGGGGACAAGGAGGGAATGAGGTAATTGAAATTTTTATGGTCAAGTATGTCCCCTAACGTGTACCCCAACGTCTCCATGTACGTGCTTCAAGTACATGTTATTTCCCTCCATGACCGAATATGAAGACGCAAATACATTTGCGTCCAACGTTAACATGTCCTCTTTCAGATCCACCATGAATGGATCGATAATTCGGTTCCTAACCATGCCATGCCAACGTCTTTACATCGTACACTTTTACGTTTTTCCTGGCTCTGCCGAGCTAGGCCCTGATTTCTGTCTCCGAGCCCTTTCTACTTTCTGCCTCTGAAAGCTGCAGCATGGACACGTATCCCTGACCTCTGCCTTACTTCCTGTCAAGCGAAGCGGTGCCTGGCTCAACCTGGCCTGCCTGCCAAGACAGTATTTTGCCTTCAAGTTATCTGTTCAGCCTCCTCGAAAATACATTCCTGTCTAGTGATTTGGGTAAACATATCCCCGGCTGCAGAGCAAAGAGCAAGCCTTCCTGTTTCCATGCAAGTAATTTACAGTTCCCGTTGCCATAGTAGGCCCATGGCCCCGCAAGTAGACACTTAGACACATATGCACGCACTAGCATTCAGTATAGAATAGCCTCTGCCCGAGAGACCTTCTACTCCAGATAATACATCCTCCAAACATAAGATACCAGATATGTTATAGGTCCAGGTCATTCTGACATCCCAGACTTCTGTCTCCTCTACTAGTGTTAAAGTTCTCCCCAGTTACACGTCTATGTCACGTCATGCTAGCTGCGCGCGCATCCGCACTTCCTGCTGACTCTGTAGATTACCTCTGTGCATACACCCACTTATGACACTTTCTGTGACGTCTACATTACGTCCACATCATACGCCTCCGTGTACGCCTATTACACGCCTTCTTTCACGCCCCCTGCTACGCACATGTGTTCTTATCTTCTCCTTTTCACTTGTTACGCCTCTTCAATGCAATGCTAATGTACCGTTTTTACTATATATATGGAGCACTGTTAATATAACGTGGACTTGTCCTGATTTCCTGACACCCTGTTGACTTGTCCCATGGCTCGAGCCATTGTATTAAAAACCCGTATGACTCAGATACCACGGACTCTGCCTCTCATTTAATTGAGCTATTCTTGTACTTGTCACTAAAAAATGATACGGTAAATTATTTACCACAGAATCGTCCCCCTAGTGAACTTGGGAGCCATCTTTGGAGATCCCCTCCTTTCATTGAAATGCAGAAGGCTATACACTTAGGAAATGAAAGGCAGACATGTACCCCTCTCCTTTCTCCTTTTTCAGTCTTGGAACTCTGGTTAAGTGTTTCTATCATGGAGTGGCAACATGGAAGTGTACACACTGGGGAGATGGCAGGGGAGGCAGTCTCTTGACTCATCAAAGCTCGCTCTTGCTTGCCATACTGTACCTTGATTTGAGATGCACTCAAACTGATGCCAGTTGTAAAACCGGATACAAAAACTCCCTGCCACAAATTACAACTGGACTTTTTGAAAAATGGGACCCCTACCAAACACGTATGCTTGCTAAGTGTAGGAACAGTGTAGGGGCAAATAGAATTGTACATAAAAACCAATAGCAAGCTTCTGTTTAACCATATCAAATAAACTAGGTGCAATTAGGCACTAACAAAACTCTATAACATCACAAACAAATGTATAAATGAACACATAGTTATGGAAAAATATATTTTCAATTTATTTTTTTATCTATATAAACAGCTTTGTTTGTTTATTCATTTAAGTTAGATTATTTTGTTTAAGGCACAGAGAATTTTTTTTAAATATTGACATAAAATGACAAAAACAATACATAAAATGGAATGATGGCAAAGGACAATCTTATTTGTGTTATCAAATTAGTGCTTTCAATAATCCTTGATAGGTTAGGTAGGGCAAGCAGAAGATGAAACTTGATGAGGGCAAGGGGTAGATGTGAACTAAGTGCGTCTCGGCACTACTGCCTTCATCAGGGAACCGTCTATTGCAAAGCAACTAAGTAAAACATAAAACATAAAACAACACAGTGGTTACTAACTAATATGGTACACATACACCTAGAATATTTATTATACATTATTAACCAAGCAAATCAATGAAACATTAACCATAATCACAGCAAATAATTTAACCATAAATCATTTCATATATCTGATAATGCAATTCATTTTTCAATATTATTTCCTATTTATAACATCTGATACCTCAGCAATTTATAAACATCTAAGGGATACAAGATGGATTCATTTATCATTTAAAAACAGCATAACATATACACATATAACACAGATAAGTTATATACATTTCTTAACAATTAATAGAAATACAATTAATAAAATTGAAAAAGAGGAAAGTGGAGAGTGGAAAGATGAAAACAGAAACACTGGTATTTACAAAGGGCCCGTGACTATTTAATTTTAAAATATATTTACACTTTTCTATTGTGACTCTTTTTACTCGGACACAAGGGTAACAACCCCATATTAATGGGTTACCACTTGTCTGATGGAATAGTTAATGGATACATAAACACAGATAGGCTATGCATTGTATATGTAAAGGGTGAAACACTACCAATATCTTAGGTATTGCTAAAAACTAATGATGAAAATCTTAGTTTTAACTCCATTGGGCAATACATTAATCAAGCTTGTTACAGGGTCCACACTTGCTCAGATGGATGAAAACTTGAATGGCGATAAACTATAGTAAACCAGTGCCCAGAATGGTTTCCAAAAAGCTGAAAAGTGGAGGATAATAATAATACAATTAATCGTTATGTCCCATTTGAATAGCTTAGTTATACCTAGAAGAGATATGCAGACTTGGACACTCACTTCATTAAGGAGGAATATGTTGGTCCTAAAGGTAGCTACGTTAGTTGATAGTAAGCGTAGGGCTGAATTCTGACTGCGATGAACTTGAATCCTATGGCGCTATATTTAAGGCAGATAGAACCTACTATTAGTTATGCTATAGTATGCGACCAGACGTTGACTATATAATACATAAGAGTTAGCTTATATAGTATGTGCTTACTTGGGAGAGAAATTCTCTCTCGTTCTAGTAGGTACCTAGGATACGATCCTTATTGAGTGTGCTGCGACGCAATACTTTCTGAAATTAAAAGTATGACGATTTGAAAATGGTAACCACTATTTTCGATTAATTATATAGCGCAATGTTCTATATCTAAAGATTGGAGACAATATAATATATTTTCAATCGAATTAGGTCTAAAGCGCTTACTTCTAGTTGGATGTAAAAAAGTCTCCTGCACTCGGCTCTAGGTGTGAGGTAAACACTCCATTTAAGACGTAGTAAATACCGGCCTCATAGGTGATTTATAATGCTGAAAATAAAACAAAAAGTTCCAGTGTCACCACTTAGTAAATTAAATATGGAGGGCTTGACCCATAGCTAACCTCACGGGAGTTCCCTCGCATTTCCCGTTACCTTTGTATTTCGATGTAATTGTGGTCCGTGGTATCAGATATTCGCTTCGATTCTCTGGATCACCATCTTGAATTTAGTGAAATATCTAGCTCTATTTAAAGCACTTTGCTTTCGCGTGTTTTTCGAGTCGGGTCTAGTAAGAGGATCATAGAAATTGATGTCAGACTACTTCCTTATATAATGATCGCCATCTTGTAATAGGCGGCCAATTTTATTTATACAAAAAATTATTTGTAGATATATTGGTTTCTGCTCATGGTTCATAATGGCAAAATTGTATACAACCTTTTATTCATTTAAAAAAAATATTAGGAGTAGTGAAATAGAGTCATTGATATTAGACTATTGACAAACGCGTGATCTGCCTTGGAGATAGTAAAGAACGACATCCATATATGAATATGGGTGCCATCTTAAAATGGGCAAGCAATTGCATTGATGCAGAAAACAGGGTTTCTATTGTTGGATTAATACTACAAGATGTATATATTATAAATCAGATGTTGAGAGGGGTTAAATAAAGTCTTCTATCTGTAGGTTTTAACTTACGCACACTTTATCATGTCATTAGCGTCAATAACGGACAATACACAGAACGATGTAGCTGCCATCAAGGAGTGGCTGCATGATGGTGCTTTAACATATTAACGAATTATAGTTGCCCTAATCTTAATAGCTCAACCAATAGAATGTGTTGCTAGTTTTGAATCAGAGATTGTATAGAAATAAAATAGTGTAATTAATTCCATTACAATTTTTCTTTGTCGTATAGTACGCCCACTATAGGAAGCCGGTCCTGCAACCGTCCCCAGATGTCAAACTAAAGACAACAGCCGCTATCTTGTGCGGGGCATAAGGGTACCCTTATATAGATAGGTCACATTTCATTCATAAGGTTCCTTGATAAAAACAAGATTATATCAGATGGCAATCCTAAGGGTGCCCTATCTTTATTTAAAGACAGAATTTCATATTATGACACCCAACCCAGATTTCACCTACATATATTCATTTTTGTGATGTTATAGAGTGTGGTTACTGCCTAATTACACCTAGTTTATTTGATATGGTTAAATTGAAGCTTGCTATTGGTTTTTTAATACAACAAATTACAACTGGGCCGCATTTCTTGGTAAGTCCCTTTTCCCTAATTGTGCCTTTTTAGGGGAAAGGAGCACCTATCTTCCCTTAACATGTGCTATTTTGTCCTGGATTTTGCGCTTGTTGTTAACACTGCCGATTAACCTGAGTGGAGACCAAACACAAAATACTTAGGGCTACAATTTGCTCTCAACTCGGGTGCAAATGGGTGCATGTTAGAAATGGGGATCTCTCTTTGGCAATGGTTTGCACTTTTGTCCAAGTAGGGACCCTTGTTTCTAGTCAGGGTAAGGAATTACGCCCTTAGACAACCCCTGCTCACCCCCTTGGTAGCTCGGTATGAGCAGACAGGCTAATCTCAGAGACAGTGTGTAAAGCATTTGTGCACACATACAGTAAGACAATGAAAACACTGCAATGAACACCACACCAGTTTAGAAACTAGGTAATCTTTATCTAAACCAAACAAAACCAAAACTACAAAAATCCAATATACAGTTATCAAGATATGACTTTTAAAAGGTAAAGACTGTTCTGTCCATAGCAAACTATAGATACAACACTTTCAATACAAAGTAACTTGGATGCCTCAAAAGGATAAGCAGAAACAGCCTCAGGGAAGGTGATGCGTTGGTTCCTTATGCACAGGGAAGGTGAAGCGTCGGTTCCTTGCTCTAGGGGAGGTGATTTGTTGGTTACTTAGTGCCATGCATGGGAGGTGATGCGTCGGTTCCTTACTGAAGAGGAGGTCATGCGTCAGTTTCTTAATGTGCCGGGTGGGGATATGTTTGTTTCTTAATGCGAGCCCGGCATTGCTATAGACTTGGCGACCCATTGAAATGCATAGGATTCTGGAGGAGTCAGTGTAGCATGGAAATGGAGAAAGAATCACAGTGGGAACAGGAGCTCAGGTAATGAAGTATTTAATCAGCAGAAGTGTAGACACAGTAACCCACAGCGAAGACCAGCTGGGCAGACAGAGTCAACAATCCAACTGCCCCTCACTGGGGAATCACAGTACATTCTACATGACACATAACATATTCTGCATGACATATGAAAGTTCCACAAGTGTCTTAAAGAAACAAGGTTATAAACTTACAATACCACACATCTCCCCCCTTTAGCAACAAACAGAAAATAGAAAGATTGAATAAAGAACATAGTCATACAATTTAGCAGGCATCTTACGTGTGCACTGACTGCGAGAAGATAAACACACTTCACTTGGAGAAGATTTCAAATTGGGAGTCTCCCCCTGGATTCAATCCCAACAACGTTGTCAACAATGACCCCAGATTCAGAGCTTGAACGACCTCTACTACAATCAGCAATAGAAGGAACAGGAACAAAACCAGCAGTTCTTGATGGTCTTTGATCTTGAGCAGTCAAATTGACCACAAAATCGTGACCAACAAAAAAAGCACAATTATTATCACTTTCGTCATCTCTATAAGCATACACCTTGTTGAAAACCTCCCCTTGACTTTCTGTAAGTTTGACTACATGATCCTTGTTCCACCAACCTCTCCCTGCTAACAAAACTGAGGGTTTACTAACCATAACTATTCATACGGCTAACGAGAATTTGGATTGACCTTTAAAAACATGGTAAGGCTTCTAGATCAGAACCCAATCATTCACTGCAACATTTTAAATTTTGATTCTTGAATTGCTCTCATACAGTTTGTTTTGCAACATTTGTTTGGCAAATACTCTATCCCTAACCTGCTGTTGATCTTGCCTCATATTTCTTTTCTTGGACACAGCAGAACCCACTGCCAAATCGGTGTACAATTTGGGCATCAATTTGGACCTGGCTTCTCTTAACTGAGAGCTTTAAAAGTAGTCACACCTGTGGTAGAATGTGGCGAACTGAGATAAGTCCAAACCTTTTCTTGCAAAACGATAGCCACATTGACATTGGTTGATTTAAAAAAATGATTGGCTCTCTCAACAAGTCCATTGAAGGAAGGACTGTACAAAGCAACTTGGCAACGCTTCATTTCAAACCATTCCAAAAAACATGTAATCTGCCTTGAAACAAAAGATAATCCATTATCTGTAACAATGCAACACGGTGCACCTTCAATCTTAAAAATGTTTTAAAGGTTCTTGTATATCTTTCAAAACTGCCCCTACAGGGTACCTGAATCTTACTTTTAAGGCATTGAAAGCAAGGTTCGGCTGCTGTTATGGCATGGGGTAGTGCCTCGTATAGGGCTACTTAAATTGACTAACTGGTGATATGATGGGGGGATTGTCCTTCCAGATTTTAGACTATATTATTGGGTCTCACAAATAGTGGCTATAAATCATTGCCTATATCGTTCCCCGGTAGACCCGGCCTTTATGCTAGACAGATGTCAGATGGGGAGAGAAGGGTGCCTAGGAGCTCTGTATACAAAGGTCCGAAGGGGGAGGTATGTGGGCCCCACCCAGTTGAAATTTGGCACCAGGCAACTAAACGCCTGGGTTGGACGGGGTGTTAACCCAGGCCTCGTCCCTATGGTCTAATCAAAAACTTGGGTTCCTGTGTTTTCAACCGGGCTTTGACAATTGGGATACGATTTGTATATCCCACATTGGTCATTTAGTGAGGAAGGGCAAGACCCTTACATTTAAGGACCTACAACAGAAATATAAATTAGCCTAGGGGGAAATGTTCCGATATTTGAAAGTCCGCCATGCACTCATGACAGCACTACCAGATATGAGCACCCTAAAGGAGTCATCCCCTTGGAGGACCGGATACTCTCTGAATCAATGCACACCAAAGCTGTATCACTAACGTACCGAAAACCATGTACTAATCTACAAGTTCCCATTCAGGCTCTGTGTGATAAATGGCAGGGAGAGCTAGGGCAAATTGAAGACGAGGACTGGCAGACAGCATTGATGTGCTTTCGTTTAATCCAATTAAAAGTCCTTCATAGAGTGTAACTCTCGGGGGCCGTAGGAAAAATGGGCGCCAGGCAAAGTGCACTCTGCCTGCACGGCTGTCAACAAGAGGCCACCTTTTTTCACACTATATGGGACTGTCGGCTCCTACGTCACATATGGGAAGGGGCAACAACACAACTGCAGGACGCCATGGAGAAGCAAATAACTCTCACACCATCGCTGGGGCTTCTCAATGTCTGGGATGCTACGGACCTTACGGAAATAGAACAACAATTAGCCACATTCGGGTACACACTGGTCAACAGAGCGATAGCAATGAAATGGGGGCAGTGGAGCAACTGTTGATCAGGCACTGGGCAGCGGAGATGGACAAATGCATGGTTGCTGAAAAAGAAGTGTATAAAGCCAGGCGGTGCCCTAAAATTGGATAAGAAGTGGGGTGGGTGGAACGCTCACAGGGGAGGTTTATGTGTATCCCGACTGTGGAATCGGACATGTCAAGGCGAAAGAACCAGATATTTGGATTGTTTGATCAATGGAATGTTTAATGTCTTATCATAACGAGATTATAATGTGCTTTTGTGAAAATTATGCATACCACTGCTTTGTGATGTTTGGAATAATTCAATAAAAAACCATTAAAAAAATGTTTTCAAGAAATGATATCACAGTAGTTGAATTAGCAGCCTCCACAAATGAATAGTATATCCACTTTGAGTAATAGTCAATTGCTACTAATAAGTATCTTTTATTAGAGGGTAAAACATTGAATGGCCCAGCAAAGTCTAGGGCTATTTTCTCCCATGGCGCTTCTGGAAATGAAACCAGAAATAGGGGTTTCTTGTTTACCTTCCAATGTTTGTCTCAAACTACACATTCAGGACAACTACCAGCAACGATGGCTCCCTGTTTGTCCATACAAGGCCACCAATAAATCTCTTTGATTTTCTTACAAGAGGCTGAAATCCCCATGTGTCCCTCATGAGCCATGCGAATAATCCTTTCTCTTAACAAAAGAGGAGGAACAAACAGACTATTTCTTACACAAATCCCGTTCTCAAATGACAATCCTTACTGATCTGTGCAAAACTCCTCAATTCCTCACTTAGGGGGTTAAAGTCCGCCTGCCACCCTAGCAGTGCTGGGACTGGCCGCCAGACGTGCGGCATTCCCACACCGCTAATTAAGATGCTTCCGTCACCCTAGCTGTCGCATTCCACATTTTTGACATTGCGGCGCGTGCTGTAAGCAGCACCCGCTGCAATGCAAAAGCACCTTGTTGTGGATTGTCATGAAAAACGTGCCAGGCACCTCATGTTGCCTGCCACCTTATGCATGGCAATGTAGGGAAGTGCAGCCACCCATCCCCCCGGGGCCCGCAACGGGCCTCCAAAGCAATTCCATGACAGCCTTTCCATGGCGGCATCGCCGCCATGGAAAGGCCTTACAAGCCACACATACTAATATGGATGCCGACCAGCGGAAAAGCGGCGGACGCACTTTGCGTCCGCCGTGATACCCCCCGCCATGATAATATGGTGGGGGTAAATCACTGTATGATGGTGGGTGTATCGCCACTGCCGGGCCGGCGGTGGTGGTGGTCCGCTTGCCATCCTAATCACCCCTACAACTTTTTCCTGTAGGCCACCTGTTTTTTATTAAAAATTCAAACTTTCTTAAAAACTCATCTTGTTTCATAGCTGTAGACCATTACTCTTGAGTGACACTGCCATTGCAGTTCGACACCCCAACCACTAGGCCAACAACACAGTCTTTGTCAAAATCATCCTCCCCCTCACCAGAACCAGGAAGGGTAATACGAAACAAGCAGTCCGCTCTGACATTCTTTCCACCCTGGATGTATTTAATAACTACAAGGTTATATTCTTGTAACTTTGACAACAAGCATGCAGAAGCCTTCCCCAAACCGTTCCCGTCTAGTAAAAAATCTAGTAGTTTGTGGTCTGTAAAGATTTCATAATGTGTCCTCCAAATATATGTTTTGAACTTTTGTACTGACCAAACTATCCCAAGTGCTTCATGATCAATGGTGCAGTACTTACTCTCAGCAGTAGTTAAAGCTCGTGAAGCAAACGCTGTAGTGTTTTCCTGACCTCCCACCCACTGCCCAAAATCAGCACCAAGACCTTTATGACTAGCATCCACAGAAATAAATGGTTTGCCATTGGGTACGAAAGGCTGTAATGCGGGAGCATTGAACACTAACAACTTCACCTTCTCAAATGCTTCTTGTATTGTGTCATTTGAAACAAATGTCATTCATTTTTTAAGTAGACACCTTAAAGATTGAACTATGTGAGCATATCCTGGAATAAATCTGGCATAATATTCACACAGACTAAGAACAGAGAGCACCCGTGTATGGAGAAGGAGGAGCATTGCATATTGCCACCACATTGAACATTTTTGGCTTGATGCCTTTGTCTAAAATGAGGTGTTCCAAATATTCCACTTCATTTACTAGAAGTTTACATTTACCCTGTTTCACAGTCATCACTTTTTTTTGTAAAACTCCTAAAACTTTGTGTAAGACTTGCATGTGTTCATCTCTGGTCTCTGTGAAAATCAAAATATCGTCTTGGAATGCCTGCACATGCGGAATTTCCCCAAACAAACTATCCATTAATTTTTGGAAAACACTCGCCGTGGATGTTAGTCCAAATGGTAACCTCAAATACTTGAAGGCTCCAAAAGGTTTCACAAGTGCAGTGAGTGTATGAGACTCTTCTGAAAGTTGGATCGGATGGTATGCGGAATGCAAGTCACTCGTGAAAAAATAATTAGATCTCCCAATGTTAGCAATCATCTCTTGGATGTGTGGAAGAGGGTGGCAATCAACTAATATGTTTTGATTAAGGGACCTCAAATCCACACATAATCTGAGATCCCCAGATTTTTCTTGGTTAAAACGACTGGAGAAATCCATTCTGAGGAATCAATGGCTGCAATGATCCCTTCAGATTGCAATTTTGATAACATCAATTTAAGATCTTTCCTTATGCTGAGAGGAACAGGCCTAACTTTATATACAATTGGCACAGCATTCTTCTTGAGTTTTATGCCATGCTCAAAACCTTTTACTTTTGCAACTGCATCCTTAAAAACGTCTGGCTAAGATCGTACAAAGCTGTCCACTACATCTTTCTCTTTATCCAAATAAATAATTTTCGTCGGAATTGCCCCTAAAGTAATTTGATGATCTTGCCTGGGCATTGAATAATACCCAGTAGTGCAAGATCCTTCCAACCTATGATATCTCTCCCATTTCCTACCACATATACCTTTGTTCTTACAGACCTGTCCAGACTCTCCACATCACTCCAAAAGAAACCTAACAAATGTATGTCTTGTTCCCCGAAAGCCTTAGGAATGGTATCAGGTGCCAAAGGGCATACTTCTTCAGACCAGAATCTGTAAAAGGTGTGATCTGCAAGTATGCTAACTGGCTCTCCAGAATCACCCATTACAACAATAGATTTTCCATCAATGATGGTATCCACCAGTGGCCCTTTAATTTTCCTCTGTGGCCAACCACCAGAATCTGGAAGGTCTACCATCCAGATTACTACTATCAAATTTACCACTGCATTCTTGTATGTCACACTCATGATTGTCCAAGTTTATATTAGAAACTTTGATTCTATTGAAACGTGTAGTCTCAGTGGATGTTCCCCTACATACACCTTCAAAGTGCCCAATTTTACGGCAATGCATGTACTTCTTGCCATTGGCAATTAGGGTTGTTGCCTATATGATTTCTTGAATCACAATGGAAATAGACCAATTGTCCTCGATCAGGTTGATTTTTTATTATACTTTTTTCCACCAGGTTGCTTTGAACTAATTGCACAAACAATACTTTGATCAGACATAGCATTTACAGAGACCTGTGATGCATGGTTTGACAGCACCTTAGAGGTCACTATTGACATTTCAATACTCTTAGCAATTTCTATTTTTTCTATCAAACTGGGATTGCAAGTGGTCAATAAAGGCTCTTGTATTTAAAAAAAAAAAATAAAACACAAACTGATCCCGAATGTAGATGTCTACATTAGCCCCAAATTCACATTTCTCTGCTAAAACTCTCAATGTGGTAATATAGTCTTCTACTAATTCCTCAGAAGATTGTTTGTACATGGCAAACTTGAATCTCTCTAAGAGCACACTAAAGGAATCAGAATATTGTTTTTTCATACGTTCCTTGGCTTCCAAGTTGACTTTCCAGGGAGTGTCTTTGGATAATGGAGCAGGAAAACGAGGAAGATTATCAAAAACTCTTTGCCCAGCAAGCCCCAAATGGTTTATTAGTAAAGCCATCTTCCTGGAGGGCGAAACACCATCAGCATCAATTGCTGTTAAGTAGTTTTCAAAATTACATAGCCACTCTGACCACTTAATATCTGGCTTGCCTGCTCTCTGTAAAAAGGGCGGCAGTTGGATTACTCAGAATGAGATAGGCAGGCAGGGGATTCAAATGTAGGGAGGCTCGAGTGGAGCAACGGCATGGAATAATTCACCGGGACATACTGCCGCGCAAAAAGTTAGGTGACCCACCTTCGGGTAAACTTGCAAACAGAATTTCTCCTTTAAGACTTTGTTGCAACATCGAGAAGTCAAACAGCTGATGCAATCCACCGCACTCCTAGTATCAAAATGTATCATGGGGTGGAGAAAGAATCACAGTGGGAACAGAAGCTCAGGTAACAAAGTATTTAATCAGCAGAAGTGTAGACACAGGAACCCACAGCAAAGAACAGCTGGGCTGACGAAATCAACACTCCAACTGCTCCTCCCTGGGGAACCACAGTACATTCTACATGAGACATAAAATATTCTGCATGTCATATGAAAGATCCACAAGTGTCTTATAGAAACAAGGTTATAAACGTATTCACAGTCTGCTCTCGATGCAGCAGCAACAGCATTGCATCAATCTCTCCAGCCTTGGTACCCCGATGCATTGGTTCTTGCAGTCGCACAACAGGACATGAGTCAGAATTGGTGCAGTGAACTCGGACTTCAGAGATAGGTGCATGTGACTCGGCGTGCAGCGATTTATCCAAGCCGCAGACAAGCGCTGCGTCAGTTTCATCAGCGGCATGGCAGCGATGTGATGAAATTCTTCCCGCACTGCGTTGTTGCATCAGGAACGGATGTGGATGCATCACACTTCATTAGTTGCTTTTCTTTTCTCAGTTCCCAGCAGCAGGAACATCCTCCAGAGGCCCAATACAGGAACATGCACCTCTTGGCAAGTCAGAACTTCTAGCAAGGGAGTTCAGGGGGGCTGGTGGGGAAGCCCTTGTGTTCCTGAGACTTCAGAACAGGAGGCAAGATCTCCTTCAAGCCCTTGGAGATCCTCTTCAAACAGGATACACAGCACACAGCAATGTCTTTGTCCTCTCCTTGGCAGAAACAGCCACTGCAGGCCATCCCCAGACAGCACACAGCAAAGGGGCAGTTCTTCTCCTTCCGCGTTCCCAGCTCTTTTCCTTGGCAGAGGTTCCTCCTGAGTCCAGATGTATTCTAAAGTTCTGGGGTCTGGGCTCCAATATTTATACTCAATTTAATGTGTTCTCTTGTGGCAGAGAGGCTCTGTGCTCAGTCAAAACTAGTTATGTCATCCCTGGTCCAGCTTCCTGGCAGGAGGTGGAGACAGCATTGTGTAAGGCAGACCAGGCCCATTCAGGTGAAAGGAAATCTCCTCCCCCTACTCTAAATGCAGCCCAGGTCCAGTGGATGTCTACAGTGAATGCACAACCCAGCCCCTGTCACTCCAAAGCCAGTCAATCCACAAACCAGCAGAGGCACATGGGATGGCTGAAAAAGAAAATACCCACTTTCTAAAAGGGGCATTTTCAAACACATAATATAAAAATAATATGCATTTTTAAATTCTACGTTGAGGCACACTAAATCCATCTTTCTACCTCGTCTCAATGGGAAGTTATATTTATACGATGTTATAAATAAACTCCTATTCTATCCTATGGCACAAATAGCCTTTCCATAGTGAAAAACTAAATACACTGTATTTCACTAACAGGACATGTCACACACACCAGTACATGTACTACCTTTCACATACAATGTACCCTACTCACAGGTGTACTGTTGGGCCTACCTTAGGGGTGACTGACATGTAATAAAAGAGAAGGTTAGGGCCTGGAAAGTGGGTGAACTTGCCAGATCGACATGGCAGTAGTGGCAGGTCTGAGACCTCTTTGAAGGGCAGCTTGTGTGGGTGGCACAATCAGTGCTGCAAGCCCACTAGCGGTACAAAAGGGGGTGGTGATGGACGGAGAATCTGAACCAATCAAACACTCACACCCAGTCCACAGATCTGGGTTTAATCCATCACCGTTCTTTAGCCCACTCTGCCACCCCAGTTCAGTCATGGCCATATGCAAATCAGTCTGACCCTGTGCCTCATGGGAACAGTTCAGCCCGAACTGCCAAGCCATGCCTTCCCTGGAACGGAAATAAGCTTCCTAGGACCGGTTTCTGGCATTGCAGCCGTCTTCAGCCAGGCTTGCTTGAATCCAGTGGCAAAGTGAGCAGGGGACTCACGTCTGAGCATACCCTGCCAACTTTTGGCGAACAAAGCGGTACAAAAAGGGGAGGTGATGGACGGAGAATCTGAATCAATCAAACACTCACACCCAGTCAACAGATCTGGGTTTAATCCATCACCGTTCTTTAGCCCACTCTGCCACCCCAGTTCAGACATGGCCATATGCAAATCAGTCTGACCCTGTGCCTCATGGGAACAGTCCAGTCCGAACTGCCAAGCCATGCCTTCCCTGGACCGGAAATAAGCTTCCTAGGACCGGTTTCTTGCATTGCAGCCGTCTTCAGCCAGGCTTGCTTGAATCCAGTTGCAAAGTGAGCAAGGGACTCACGTCTGAGCATACCCTGCCAACTTATGGCGAACAAGGCGGTACAAAAAGGGGAGGTGATGGACGGAGAATCTGAACCAATCAAACACTCACACCCAGTCAACAGATCTGGGTTTAATCCATCACCGTTCTTTAGCCCACTCTGCCACCCCAGTTCAGACATGGCCATATGCAAATCAGTCTGACCCTGTGCCTCATGGGAACAGTCCAGCCCGAACTGCCAAGCCATGCCTTCCTTGGACCGGAAACAAGCTTCCTAGGACCGGTTTCTGGCATTGCACCCGTCTTCAGCCAGGCTTGCTTAAATCCAGTGGGAAAGTGAGAAAGGGACTCACGTCTGAGCATACCCTGCCAACTTATCGCGAACTAAGTGGTACAAAAGGGGGTGGTGCAGGGCTGGCGGACTGCGCTAGTATCTTTTACAATCCACTGTGATTTAATTTTTTCACCGATGTAAGCTGGAATGCTCCACTTGAATTTTTCAGGACTACAAATCCCAGAAATGCCTCTGTGACCTAACACGCCTAGGAGGCGGGGACTGAATACTTAAGGGGCACACCCAAGCCATTGATGAACTTTTGCCACTGATGA
Source organism: Lissotriton vulgaris (assembly GCF_964263255.1). Lineage (NCBI taxonomy): Eukaryota > Metazoa > Chordata > Amphibia > Caudata > Salamandridae > Lissotriton > Lissotriton vulgaris. The sequence goes on along the minus strand of NC_141699.1, from coordinate 244,896,527 downwards.
AGAGAGCGTGGCCTCTCGAAACGCGTATGGCAGCCTTTGGTGAATCATGCTGGTGCTGGAAGCCGGCTAGCAAGCTGTTGAAATAAAGGAGGTTTTGCATCCATTTCCTGTATGGCTTCTCCCTAAATGGGTACCTGCGCTATTGCTGGATGTTTTAACGGCCGTCCCGGTCGTGGGGATAAAGCCTGCTGCTTGCAGAACCATTGTTGACACCCACTGAGGACAACAAGTACACAAAGGCTTTGGGACTCTGCAGGGGAGGACCACGGCCACTCCTTCCACAACTGAAAAGCAGGGCTGGCGGACGGCGCTAGTATCTTTTGCAATCCACTGTGATTTAATTTTTTCACCGATGTAAGCTGGAATGCTCCACTTGAATTTTTCAGGACTACAAATCCCAGAAATGCCTCTGTGACCTAACACGCCTAGGGGGCGGGGACTGAATACTTAAGGGGCACACCCAAGCCATCGATGAACTTTTGCCACTAATGAAGAGAGCGTTGTCTCTCGAAACGGCTATGGTAGCCTTTGGTGAATCATGCTGGTGCTGGAAGCCGGCTAGCAAGCTGTTGAAATAAAGGAGGTTTTGCATCCATTTCGTGTGTGGCTTCTCCCTAAATGGGTACCTGCACTATTGCTGGATGTTTTAACGGCCGTCCCGGTCGTGGGGATGAAGCCTGCTGCTCGCAGAACCATTGTTGACACCCACTGAGGACAACAAGTACACAAAGGTTTTGGGACTCTGCAGGGGAGGACCACGGCCACTCCTTCAACAACTGAAAAGCAGGGCTGGCGGATGGCGCTAGTATCTTTTGCAATCCACTGTGATTTAATTTTTTCACCGATGTAAGCTGGAATGCTCCACTTGAATTTTTCAGGACTACAAATCCCAGAAATGCCTCTGTGACCTAGCACTCCTAGGGGGCGGGAACTGAATACTTAAGGGGCACACCAAAGCCATCAATGAACTTTTGCCACTGATGAAGAGAGCGTGGCCTCTCGAAACGCGTATGGCAGCCTTTGGTGAATCATGCTGGTGCTGGAAGCCGGCTAGCAAGCTGTTGAAATAAAGGGGTTTTGCATCCATTTCGTGTGTGGTTTCTCCCTAAATGGGTACCTGCGTTATTGCTGGATGTTTTAACGGCCGTCCCGGTCGTGTAGATGAAGCCTGCTGCTCGCAAAACCATTGCTGACACCCACTGAGGACAACAAGTACACAAAGGCTTTGGGACTCTGCAGGGGAGGAAATGGGTGGGTGGGAGGAGCACTCCTTGTGATTAACTGCGTTATTACTACTTTTAATTGAACTAAGAATTTTTTTTCGAAGCGTGCAACAGAGGTAGCACGTTTGTCCTGACCGTGCCTTAATGAAAGTCCTAACTTGAGCGTGGAACACACTCAACCTCGTAGCACTGTTGCTATTTGTGGTTCAAATATTATGAACAACACTACAAACTTAACACTTTTCAATTGAATACATCAACATCAATATTTGAACAATAATATTCAAGTTTTTACTTCATGAAATTATAAGATTCATTTAAACATTCAGAAACAAAATTTGGCATATATTCAAAAATGCATTTAGAAACAAACAGTCATTTTGGTGCATCTTCTTGTGCCCAATGCATTTCGAGCTTAACAAGCTCTTCGTCGGGGGCCTGGAACTGAGATAAAACATGGTATCAATTTTTCTCTCTAACAAGATGTACAAGGGTTCAGGTTATACATGGCAGAAACTCTAGTGCATTAAAAAAGGAAGGTAGGGATAGAGACCTTAGCCCACACCGCTGTGCGTGTAAAAGGATGATTAGTAAACATACTCACAATGCAAAGTAAGTAGAAGATCCTAGGGTAAATCACAGACAAAGGAAGGGAAACTGTTAAAACAAAACCTCTGAACAAAAACGGGCTCTACTGAGCTCTACTGGCAGCCTTTGGTGAATCATGCTGGTGCTGGAAGTCGGCTAGCAAGCTGTTGAAATAAAGGAGATTTTGCATCCATTTCGTGTGTGGCTTCTCCCTAAATGGGTACCTGCGCTATTGCTGGATGTTTTAACGGCCGTCCGGTCGTGGGGATGAAGCCTGCTGCTCGCAGAACCATTGCTGACACCCACTGAGGACAACAAGTACACAAAGGCTTTGGGACTCTGCAGGGGAGGACCACGGCCACTCCTTCAACAACTGAAAAGCAGGGCTGGTGGACGGCGCTAGTATCTTTTGCAATCCACTGTGATTTAAGTTTTTTTTACCGATGTAAGCTGGAATGCTCCACTTGAATTTTTCAGGACTACATATCCCAGAAATGCCTCTGTGACCTAACACGCCTAGGGGGCGGGGACTGAATACTTAAGGGGCACGCCCAAGCCATTGATGAACTTTTGCCACTGATGAAGAGAGCGTGGCCTCTCGAAACTCGTATGGCAGCCTTTGGTGAATCATGCTGGTGCTGGAAGCCGCCTAGTAAGCTCTTGAAATAAAGGAGGTTTTGCATTCATTTCGTGTGTGGCTTTTCCCTAAATGGGTACCTGCGCTATTGCTGGATATATATATATAAATATATATATATATATATATCTATACATATATATATATATATATATATATATATATATATATATATATATATCTATACATATATATATATATATATATATATATATATATATATATATATATATATATATATATATATATATATATATATATATATATATATATATATATATATATATATATATATATATATATATATATATATATATATATATATATATACAAGGCTCAAAAACACCAGCCGGTTGCACATGTGAGCGGGTGCACGCCAAACGGGGGTGTACCCGTTGTATTTAACACAGCTTCAAACATCCACGAACCGACTGTTCGTAAGGAAAGCAGCACACACAGGGGGTAGTTCCACGTAGATTTTATTTGGGAACTTTACAGCATACGACGCGTTTCGCCAGAGGGCTTCGTCAAGATATGCAAAGAGCGGAGGCGCTCAACTCATTTAAATCAGATATCTTACTTCCGCTATTACAGTAGAAAGCAAAAAAGGACTATATACAAGGTTACTAATGGATCGGCCATCTTGAGATGGTGGAATAAAATACTGATGTATCACATTCATTGATTGAACATATCCAAGATATATGTACACATAAGAAACTTTTATGCATGTCCCACAGTAAATGGTCTAGGGACTGCATGAGTTATCACGCCCATGATGGGCACCAGTAGTCCAATAGTCCTTCTTTCACATAAACGCCCCGAATGGGCATGCCAACGAACAGGTGAACAATACTACATATTAAGGTGCAGACAAAGTAAATCAAACACTTAGCGGTGTTAAAAGCCATGTGAACACATATGGATACATGATTATGGTATGCGAAAACGCGGGTAAAGATACTCCTGATCCAAAGGCTTTCAGAGACAAAACTCCTGTAAACATGTGTAAACGCACCCATAATAACGTTGCTGAAATGGCAATCATGGATAATGCCCTGCATGGGCTAAGTACTGCACCTGTACGTGGGAATTCATAATAACATGGGATGTGAGGACTAATTATAAACACAAAAATTACGATCAAAATATCCTAAAACCAGAAGTACTAAATACATGTGTGGACATGAAAAGATACCAATCAAGAATACAGTGCTTATGCCAACATTGACGTCCATCATAGATACATGAGAATTAACCCAAATGAACTGAAAGTTCTTCATGCATATTGAGGCCATTCGGGTGTTTGCTCTGCAAATCAATTATGTATCTGGACTCTAGCCTTCTGAGTTTAAGAAGGCGGTCGCCACCCCTGATGTTAGCTGCTACACTATCGAGACAGATATATGATAACAGATCCCTGTTACTATTGTGTTTCTTTTCGAAGTGCCTCGCTACGGGGTAGGTGACATCTTTTTTGGCAATGGCACGCATGTGCTCTAATATTCTCAATTTAACCGCATTGGTGGTACTACCGATATAGTTTAAGCCGCAAGGGCAAGTGAGACAATAGATGACGTATGCTGTTGAGCACGTATGGAATTTAGTGATCTTTTTCGGTGTGGGAAGACCTGGAACTTTGAAAGCAAGCGTCCGCTTGCTGTGTTTGCAGGCCTTGCACCGACCACAAGGATAGAAGCCATTCAGTGCTGGAAGTTTGGGTGTATTGTCAGGAGCAGTATAGTGACTAGAGACCAACTGGTCTCTGAGTGATCTAGCCTTCCTGAAGGTCACAAGGGGATTACTGGGCAAGTCAGCTTTAATGATGTTATCGGACATTAGAATATTCCAGTTCTTTTTGAGTATCTTTTTAACTTGCCCAGCATTACGGGAAAAAGTGGTAATGAGGCGGAATGCCCCATTGTTTGATTTGACAGTTTTCTTAGGTTCTAACAAAGCTTTCCTCTGCATCTTGTTAGCTCTGTCAAGAGCCCTAGTTAGCACTTTCTCACTGTAACCCCTTATCCTGAATCTTTGAAGACTAGCCTCCGCTGCCTTCTTAAAATCATCAGGGTTGGAATTATTGCGCCTGAGCCTCAAAAGTTCGCCATAAGGGATACTTTCAACCAATTGGCGTGGGTGGCTGCTTGTGGCAAAGAGGGTGGAGTTTCCTGCCGTCTCTTTCCTGAATAATTTAGTTTGCACCATTCCCTTGTCATCTATGTATACTGTGAGATCAAGGTAGTTGACTGAAGTCCTACTTATATGACCTGTGAATTTTAAATTCATGTCATTATTGTTGAGTACGTCTATGAACACATTAGCAGTTTCTATGGGGCTATCAAGGATGATAAACAAATCATCAATATAACGATGCCACCCTATAATGCTGTTGTTCCACTCTGGATTGGTTATTTTCCAGGGAGCCTGCTCCTCCCACCAACCTACAAAGAGGTTGGCAAAACTAGGAGCAGAGCAAGCTCCCATGGCAACTCCGGAGATCTGCCTGTAAAGCTGTTTGCTGAAAAGAAAGATGTTATTTTTCAAACTGAAATTCATAAAATCAAGCAACATCTTATTGTGTTCATAATAACGTATAGGACGTTTATCCAGAAAACTAGCCATCGATCTCAAACCATCGTCATGTACTATACATGTGTATAGACTGGCAATGTCTAGTACCATCATGCAGTAAGTATCTTTCCAAACAATATTGTCCATAAGAGTCAAAAAATGCTTAGTGTCTCTAAGATAAGAGGGCAGTGACATGACCAATGGAGAGAGGAACGAGTCCACATAAATGGAGAGATTTTCAGTGAGGCTGCCGTTGGAAGCAACTATGGGCCTTCCCGGTGGATTGAATATGTCTTTGTGCACCTTGGGAAGGTAGTAAAAAGTGGGAATCACTGGGCTGAGACAACGCAGAAACAAATATTCGTCTGTGCTGAGCATGCCCAGTAATTCCCACAGTATTGTTCTGTCATCCTACGTGTAAAGCTCATACATCAGTGACCATGAAAACTGTCTTGATTGGATTTATTGTTTTCAAATGGCTTGATAACCAGACGCGCTCATCGTTTATGCGTCATAAGCTTTAATGGAGGCCCTAACTCTTTAGCACAGACTGATTTCACTCACTCTCAGCCATGATCATTCCTTGTATGATCCAGCAATCTGGGACTAACAAATTCCCCTTACCTGGGCCCAATTCACTACCATACAAGTCCTTTCACGCTGGGTGAGTGAATACCAAACTTACCAATTTCTATTACCTTATCATCCTTGCATTATCTTTATTTATGTAATCAGGGTTTGGCAAACTAATATTTGGATCTAGAATAATACTGTTGCATGCTCATCATAAACCAATTCTAAAATAATGATATACTCACTTATGAATTAATAATTCTTTATCTAAAATAATGTGATTGCTCATCAAATACAATACAGCTCAAATCATTAATCACCATACAAGGAACAATAAATGAGAAATGACAAAGAACATCTCATAATTGATGCACTGAGTGAGTGGATAGGTGTAGAGACAAAAGATTAGAGACAAAAGACATTTGCAAAATGATTATGCAAATTCAGATATACTACTAACCCACAAAGGAAATTAGGAAAACTACTCTCTGGCTATGAGAGCAGCAAGGCCCCTCAAGAAGAGTTGAAGAGCAAAGAATAAGTCAGGATTCAGCAAACAGGAATAGGCAGCCCAAATAGGAATAGAAGACAGCAAAGCAGTCCTCCCCTCTCGCAAAGTGGGAAATCACGCAACCAACCCCCACCCACTAGGTTCATAAGTTATACTCTAAATCCCAAGAAAGACCAATCCACAATGTATCATAACACACAATTTTTCTTCATTCTATTGGTTTAGGAAGGGGGTGTACTATCCCACCACTCTCATCATGAAAACTCTGCAAAATAGTCTATTGTCCATTGCATTCATTTTATCAACTTCCAGCTGAGGAAATACAAATTCGAGCTACCTTCATATACACATTTCCTCCATCTCGGTGATGTAAGAAATGTTGTGCCTCGATTGTTCAATTGCGCCGCTCTTTAAGGAAATGTTTAAGGAAGTATTCCGGCTTCGAAGATTAATTTGTTTCTCCACGCAAACTTTGGCAGGCACACAGGACCTGTGAAGGACGAACAGTCTCTGATTACCCTTTCTTGCACAGTTTACACAAGCATTTATATTCTAAAATGATTCTCTGGCCTTTTCTGCAGGGCAGAAAATCATACTTCTACGAAAAACAAACACAATTATTATTAACCACTTATAATGCTATACCATAAACGCACCCACCCTATGTGTTGCACATTTCTCATTTATACCCATGCACTCCCCGAAATAATGTTATTTCCAACGTAAATTATTATAAAATAAACAAGCAGCGATAGTCCTTTTATTTTCTATTAGTCATTAGCATTTGTGGCCTACGTCAGCATATTAGTTCGCGCTTGCACAAGTTCATTATCCCTCATGTTAGCTCATTTCGCATTTAGTTTGCACGTCACATGATTCGTTATTTTCTCTATGAGGTTCAATCCGAGCAGGTTTCATTTCGCAAAAACCCTGCTCCATCAATCCCCCCCTTTGATGGTGATTTTGAGCCATCACCCAATATTCCACAGATACAATTTGTCACCATTTTACCATTTAGAAAGCTATAGTTCGTTTTTTGTTTCAACATAACTCCATCAATATCTGTTACTATTTCATAGTAATTACCTCTCCTGTGTTCTAATTCTATTTCTCCTCTTTTTCTTTTTCTTGCTCTCCTTTTAACATCCAGCGTTCCTTCCTTACATTTGTCAAACATATATAAATAATAGTATTAATATCCTGGTAGCAACGCCAATTATTGGTGTTAGTAGCCTCCCTAAAAAGCTATTTCCAAAAGTAGAAAACAATTGCCCACCGAGGAGAAACGCTTACCTAGTCTCTCCTAAGCACAGTCAACCTTCAGTTCATTTCTTTTAATTGATTCCATGGTTCTTGTCTGAATGATAAACCATAGGAAAAACTATTCCCATATAACAACACCCATACCAATGTGCAGGCAACCTATAATAGGCATTCTTACCACACACATAATAGATTCCAGGGAAAACAGGATCAGTACCTCCTCTTATTCCCCATCCTCCTGTAATTAGGAAAACATAATCACATTCACTAGAACCAATTAAATAGTTATTAAAGTCCGTTTTTAATCTAAGTAAGCAAAGCTTCTCTCTATGATGCCAATGTAAAGTTGTTGTAGCGTATATGATAGAGTGCGGGTTCACCTGCTCAGGATTTTACCATACTCACCTGGGCCCATAAACACATACACACTTTGAACAGGTAAACCTACGCTTAACCAGTGATTTAATTGTAACCTTTTAGGACCTATACCTTGACTTACCAATCCTAGTCACCGGTACCTAGAGTCCTAAGGGATCAAGGGAGTTAGCAAGAAAATAGGTAGTAAATAAACATTTGCACTCATTAAAATAACCACAGACTTGGGAAAGATTTAAATGCTTTATTTAAATATTTTCTTAAATGTTAGAGTCCATACTAAATCAATCAGGGCTTGATCAATTATAAAGAATAGAATCAAAGCAAAATGATGCAAAAATATTATGAGACTTTCTTTAAGCATTAAAACATAGGAAGGATAAGAAAAGGGAAACAGCACAATGACATACCCATGCAACTTTATATTTACCTAGAATGGTGTGAAGACCAACCCTGGCCACGGGCTGGGATAAAGGACAGGACCCTCGATAGTGCAGGTGACAACAGGATAGAACAGGTGCAGACCAGAATCAGGATAAGTACGGACCAAATTGGATCAGGAGAAGACCACCGCAGGTCAGGACCGGCACCCACAGCTAAAGTGCAATGCCAGAGTCACACCCCTCTCTGCAGCTAACAGTTGGACCCCGATTGGGTTAGCGAATCTTCTCCCTCAAGAACCCCGATTGGGTTATCGAACTACTCCCCAGAACCCCGATTGGGTTATTGATTCTTCTGACAGAGTGCTCCACCAGCACCTCTGCTCTCCAATCTTCTGACAGAGTGACCCGCCAGCACCTCTGCTCTCGAATCTTCTGACAGAGTGCGCCGCCAGCACCTCGGCTTTTGATCGCCTATTGAGTGCGTTCGGTCAGTGACAGGTCAGCTATTCGGACAAGTCGGACAAACTAACTAGATAAGCCTATCGTAGTTATTACATTTTCCAGGGCAGTGTACCACCCCCCCCCCCCCATGTTGCAAATGTGTGTATTCCCTCAATTGTATTGGTCAAAAGGCGAGGAGAGGTCATCACACCATACCAGTTATGAGGTCATGCTCTTCAATATTCAGATCAATGTTCCCGCCCAATATTTTATTTTCCCATGCACTTTTATTCCACTCGGCAATTAATGTTCCAATAGTAAATACAATGTAGAATTTAACATCCTCTTGAAGGTTCAAGAGGTTGGGTTCCCATAAGCATCTTCTAGCAAGTCAGGAGTTGGCAGGAGTTCAATGCCATGGTTTGTAGACTCGAGTGAATTTGGCGCATGCTCAGTTTCAGGACTCAAGATGGAGCAACATTGTACTTCATTGGTCCAATCACAAGCTAATAGCAAAGTCAAAGAGAAACAGTTTTAGAACAAAGAATAAATTAATGCACTGTATACCACTTATCTCTACTCTATTCCCATTACTTTATTTTAACTGCAGCATTAAGGTTTAGGCAGAACAAACAACTTAGTAAAAGCAGCAATGCAAGCGTTAGCACATGAAAACATAGAGCAGCCATCTTTAGTTCTAGTGCGCAGAAGCAAAGATTTCCCACTAAGCTTAAGAATACGTCATGTCACGTGAGTATGACAGACACATGCGCAGAAAAGTTACTGCGTTGAGGCAGCCATTTTAGGTTAATCGAGTTATGGTTAATAAAAGCACATATGCAAGCTTCCCCAGCTTACTAGAAATGTCGTGCTTTGCATTGTTAATAAGACAAAACATGTTGGTTAATACATTACTTATTATTTTGAGAGGGTTGAGTCCAAGCAAGTAGTTTTACGTGCGGAAACTTAATCCATCAGTATGTCTCACCCTTTTTGTAATCACCTTCTCTAAAAGCCCATGGAGGTACATGGGACTTCTGCTCATCAGCCTTTTCCTTAAAACTCTATCTTCTATCTTCTACCAGATTAATAAATTCAATTTCCTCCTGATGTAATCTGCAGGTCAAGGTATTTCTATGCGCATATACTATATCAGTTGTTTTGGTCGAATGGAAATACTCACTAATAAATTCTGCATTTCTAGCCCTATACACTCTATTCATAATCCTTCTAATTGGAATCTCAGAAAACACTAGATCCATGGTTGAATAGTAGTATTATAGACTACCCCTCTTATAAAACAGACTGGTTAAAACACTACAAGAAACTCCATAGGTTAGAGGTAAGTGATGATAGTTCACTCTCTCAGAGACAGGCAATGGTAGTTGCATGCACACATAACAATCTCTCGCATCCATTGTATCTACATGCTAGTACAACAATTTTGTAAAAACATTTAACGAAAAGTCATTAATCGAGTTATCTCTGTGATAAACATTATCATCTATCATCTTTTCTTTGTTAGTTTGTGAATTTTCTTTAAGATTATCCACATCTACTTTCTCACTCTACACAGTATTAGTATTAGTATTTCTATTAGGATACATAAAGTAAGGTAATCAATGTTAACCAAACCAACATTAAGCAAGCATTAATACATCAACGTTTAAAACTTCGGTTTTGATATCTAGTCTCTGTAGTATTTGCATCAGCAATACTAGAAAAGTTTACTAAAAACTAAAAATTTAGAAAATCCCAAAAAATAATGTTGTATCCAAACACTTTTTAAGCCTTCTTGCTTCACCCTTTTTATTTAATATCTTCACAGCTTTTGACTCAGTTCCAGCTCTAATTTTCCACACTCCTTCGAGTGAACTGTTAACTTTCTGCACCCCAATTGTTTTTTACACTATTCATTTAGGGAAGCTTGTAACCATTTGTGTGATTCAATTCTGTAACGGTGTTTTCTCCACACCTTTCTCGGTGCTCAGCTGCTTCAGACACCGCATATGTCCATTCAGGTGCTGTGTATTTCTTGTTCGGAACTCTCAATCTTTTTGTTGCCCGAACTATGGGCCTGATTCACAGAACTAACTTATGACAGAATCCTAAACTTACTACTTTTGGTATTCACAGAAGGCATTTAGTAGTAGTAAAGTTAGGATTTTGTCTTAAGTCTTAAGTCTGTCCTAAGTTTGTCATAAGTTTGTCTTAAGTCTGTCTTAAATTAGTCTTAAGTCTGTCTTAAGTCTGTCTTAAGTCTGTCCTACTACTTTTGGTATTCACAGAAGGCATTTAGTGGTAGTAAAGTTAGGATTTTGTCTTAAGTTTGACTTAAGACAGACTTAAAACACACTTAAGACAGACTTAAGACAGTCTTAAGACAAACTTAAGACAAACTTAGGACAGACTTAAAACAGACTTAAGACAGACTTAAGATAAACTTAGGACAGACTTAAGACAAAGACAAAATTCTAACTTTACTATTACTAAATGTATTCTGTGAATACCAAAAGTAGTAAGTTTAGGATTTTGTCTTAAGTTAGTTCTGTGAATCAGGCCCTACATCTTCTTCTGAGTCACTTTGTTCTGTTTGGCTCGATACTTCCAATACTGTGTCTGGTGATTTTTCTTTCAGAGTGTATTTCAGTCTTTTCACTCCTTTTGGCCACAGATCTCCTTTTCTAGCTTTCTTAACTTACACACTTTCACCAGTTTTAGAGCCAAGTTCATAACTCCTTTTATTTGATTATTTTCTCTGCTGTACTTGCTCTTGAACTGTATTTCATTCAACACTTCTTCTTTATTAACATCAACAGCAGTATCATGAGACCCTGGGCGTAGTTCGCGAAGTAGCGCTACGTGCAGCTACGCGAAGTGCACTTCGCACTACGCAAACTGCGTAGTACCCTGTTCGCACTGTGCAAGATGCTGTTTTCAATGATTGCACAGTGCCGACAAGCATCCGGCACTGTGCAATCATTGAAAATGGCATCTTGCACAGTGCGTGCTGTAGTTTTCTGCTGTTCGAGTAGATTTTTACTCGAGCTGCAGCTTTCTCAACGCAGACTGGTAGTTTCTCATCGCCAGCAGTCCCGAGCATACGCGACCACTCGCAATAAGAAACCTTGCCTCCCCGCATTGAGAATCTTGCCGGGAGGTTTATTTTCCACACTTGCGATCGGCAACTTGATGTTGCTGATCGCGAACGAGGAAAAAGTCTCGCTGGGATGTCATTTTGCTTGCTCGCGTTCGCCAACTTGATGTTGAGGACCGCAAGCGTACGGGACCACTCGCAGTAAGAAACCTGCCCTCCCCGCGTTGAGAATCTTGCCGGGAGGTTTATTTTCCACAATTGCGATCGGCAACTTGATGTTGCTGATCGCAAACGAGGAAAAAGTCTCGCTGGGACGTCATTTTGCTTGCTCGCGGTCGCCAACTTGACGTTGAGGAACGCAAGCATACGGGACCACTCGCAATAAGAAACCTGGCCTCCCCGCGTTGAGAATCTTGCCGGGAGGTTTATTTTCCATGCTTGCGATCGGCAACTTGATGTTGCTGATCACGAACGTGGAAAAAGTCTCGCTGGGATGTCATTTTGCTTGCTCGCGGTCGCCAACTTGACGTTGAGGACCGCGAAATGACTGCTGCACTAGTAGCGGAAACTTCGCAAACTACGCGAGGGTTAGTTCATACCACTCAACAAGTTTTTTCTCCAATCTGGAAAACTAATTTGTAAAAGACAATATGTCCTGCATGGACCAAGGAATGTGGACATATCACCCACCTGGAACTTCTCTTGTCGGATATATCATTTCAGCTGTCACTGTGTCTGTCCCTGTTTCTCTCACACGAAATAAAGGAGACGCAGTCGCACCCTTATTTGCTAGCATTTCTTCCTTTGTTTTTAGCCCATCTGCCTTTCCAACCTTCCAATTCACCACATCTCTTCAAGGTATTAATCAACTCTTTTATCTGAAGTTGTTTACCAGAAGCATTAAAACTCCCCAAATCCTTGTCACTAAAATCCAATCCATATGTATTTTTCAAAGCCTTTGTTTTATCAATGTCCACTCCATATGCCTGTGCAGCTTCAGCAAACTACTCATGCAACCTCTTTGCTCTCATCGTAATGTTCTTACACAAAAATATCAACTCTTATTCCTGATATTTACTCAATCTCTCTGGACTAATTGTACCTAGAATCAATTCTTCCAAATCTGCTTTCAATCTACTTGCATCCATACTCAGTTTCATTGTACTAGACACCATTCCTCTGATCCATTCATCTAACTCTTCTGTCGACGGTCCTACCTATCCCCCAGAAGCGAGAGTCTCTTCTCTCACATTCTGCATCGATTTAATGAAAGGTGGCTGTGGCAGAGGATTGTTTTGTGCAGGAAGGTGCGCCTTCCTGCACAAAAACAATCCTGGGTGCAACACACATGCTTGCACCGTGGTGTAAGGGTGCATGTGTTGGCACTAGGTTGCATTCAGTGTACAAGTGCAAGGAGAGAGCAGGAAAACATGTCTTGCTGCGCTGCCCTACGAAAAAGTTAATGGTCAGGAATGCACTTTATTTATTTATTTTATTTTTATTTATTTATTTAGAAGCTTATAAAGCGCGTGGCTACCCCCAACGGGGGTTGTCCTGGCGCTATGGACTAAAGAGCAACATCGATATCTTGTAGGCTAGAGGTTGGAAAACAGCCAGGTCTTTAAGCTGCGCCTGAACAAGGATTCAGTTTTAGTCAGCCGCAGACTTAATGGTAAGTTATTCCAGAGTTTAGCGGTGACAACAGCAAGTGCTCTGCCCCCCATCCTGGAACGGCAAAAACGGGGAGGGAGAAGAAGATGGAGGTGATTAGATCTGAGAGCTCGGGCAGAGTGAACAGGCTTTAGCCTACGTCTGAGATACGCCGGCCCCTGGCCATTTAAAGCCCTGAAAGCCAGGACCAAGGCTTTAAACTGGATGCGATAGGGCACATGCAACCAGTGAAGTTTCATCAGATGAGGAGTTATTGAGTGGCGGTAAGGGATGTTGCATATCCGCCTAGCAGCGGCATTCTCTACAATCTGCAATATGGTGCATTCCTGTCCTTACTCCCTGCACTAGCGCCATTTCGGCAGCCTAGCGCCAACGTATGCACCCTTGCACCATGATGCAAGGATGCCTCTGTTGCATGCAGAATTTTTTTGTGCAGGAAGGAGCACCTTCCTGTACAAAAACAATCCTAAGAGGCGTTTTCCTTTTTCTATCTGTGCTGCAGAATGCAGCACCCATAGAAAGAGGAAAAAGCTAGGCGAAATAAAGATATTTCTCCTTGTAGCTCCTCGCCTCAGGAGATGTAAGGATGTGGTGCTTCCCTAGGTTTACATGATTTTGTAAATCCAAGGGTGGCATCAAATTCCATGGGTGTTGATATGCTATGCTACGCGGATTTATACAGCGTGTAGCTACCCAAAAGCCTCCCAGGGCTCAGTGAGAACCAGCGAAGCATACAACTGAAAGAACAGAGAACAGCTAGCCTTAGTGGGGATATAGCCAGGTTTTGTTGCAATTCCCTAAACCTTAGCTAATTAATTTTGTTTCTCTGCTCCTGGGACATTGAGTTACATAGCTTTTGTATTGAGTATGAAAAGGATCTGCCTCCCCGTCTACCCCTTTGTATTTGCAGCACTTTTAATAGCTGTGCCTTGGAGGACCTTAAGGTTTGGCTGGGAGAGTAGGGGACAAAGAAGTTCGGGATCAAAGGGGGCCCTTTGAGGTTGACCCCTGTATGCCAAAAAAGTGCCTTAAATTTGAACTTATCCTCCACTGGTAACTAGTGCAGGGAGCACATTGCATTGTTTACTGAGACATACTTAGGAAGTTTTGAAATGATCCTTGCAGCCATGTTCTAGACCACCTTAAGTCTCCTGATGATGTATTATGGGGGAAATCAAGATAGAAAGAGTTCCCTAAGTCCAGAGGGAAAGAATGTACTGACCTCCTGGATTGTGTAGGTAGTAGATCTAGGATTTTCTGTGTGATTCTGATCAGGCCAAAACAGGTGGCTGTAAGTTTTTTTAGCTGGGCATTCATCGATAGAGAATTATCCAACCACATGCCTAAGGACTAGATGGGGGAGGCAGGAGTGAGTCGGGTACCCAGGCTCTTCGGTCATCCAATGCCTGATTGTGGTGTTGGTTTATTTCCTAGCAGCATCAACTTTGTTTTGTCTCCATTTAGCTTGAGGTGTGAACATTTTGCCATCCAGCTTGCCACTTTTTTCCAAGCACAGGATTAGCTGTTGTTGTGTACCTGCTTCTTGAGACAGGGAGCCCACCAATTGGGTGTTGTCCACATAGGAAAGAATTGGCACTCACTATGTCAGCCAGAGGATGCTGATACATATTAAAAAGTGTGGGGCTCGATGCTGAGCCCTGTAGAAACCACAAATAGGAGGGAGGACGTCAGAATAACTTGGTGGGGTCCCAAATTTAGAAGGACCTTTCTGCCAAAAATGAAGATATCAGTTTAAAGCACCATCCTTTATTCCAACTTCACTCATCCTGAGCGCCAGGGTTTTATGATCCACAATGTCAAACGCTGCACTCAGGTTGAGGAGAATGATGGTGTTTATTTAAACTTATCAAAAAGGAGAATAGTGGTAAAACCTATTGCAATGCCCATGTAACTCCTCCGAGGCGCAGAGTAAATAGATGCAGCAATTAGCGCAGTGTTGCCTTATACAAGATTTATGAGGCTTTGCTTGCCTTCAGAAATCTGATTCAGAGCCCTGTGTCGCGCATGTACCTGTTTCAGTAGTGCAAAGTGACACAGGGCTCTGACAAAAAGGCCCTTGTATGTATAATGAGTATAATGAACACAATTATTTTGAGGTGCACTGTTCACTGGTTTACTTACTTTCTGAAGCCTGAAGCATGACTCGCAGAAACACTGCATATTGTTACTGAAGCGGTTCATGGTACCACAATCAGGGATACATTTACAAATGGGGAAAATTTACGACAAAGGATTATCGCAAAGCATGGGCTGGACTTATTTAGCATGAACCTGCATGCATTCAGGCAGAGCATTCTTACCAAACTAACTTGTTGATTTTTTGTTTTTGTTTGAGCATGCAAGGATGGGTAGATCTATGAAATAGGGCAGTGTTCTAACCTTCCATGTTACAGATGTTTTTACACAGTGCTCTACAAAAAGAGCAGTGCTTTCGATGACACCAGATGGGAAGGAGGGATCATGTTTGCAAATAGATTAACAAATAGTTGAAAGAGGGTAAGATAGTTGGCAGCGATGTATGCCACAGTGCATGTGTGGTATAAGGGGTGCAGTGTGGTTGCGCAAGAGTATGTTGATTTCTCTAGCAAGGAGTTTTACTGAAGCATTATCTGACAGTGATCGAAAAAGAAGGAAGAACTAATAAGTGATTTTAGGTTCAGGGTACTTAGGAGTAGAGAACAACGGTTGTCTGCTTCTTTTGGAGCGGCTTTGGCAAACGTTGCATTACGACGCCTTATTTCTTCTAACCATCATAGTCCATTGGCTGGCATTTGGCTTAATTCAAGAGGAAAGCAGTGCATCATCTGTGCAACTAGTTTCACTATCCGGGCTTCCCCACTTTATTAAAACTGTGCCAGAGCATTAGATAAAAGGAATATTAAAATGCTGCTTTTAAATAGGTACCCTGGTCAGTGTTTTTGTCATCCTATGCACCTCTTTTGAATAAGATCATCTCCCTGTAAGCTATCAGATTCGGTGCCCCAGTGCTACATCTGGTTGGTTGATTCATGTACTGCATGTCCATTGTTTACTTTAATCCCCACAATTACCTCCCCCTTCTTTTATGTGTTTACAGTTTTTCTTTTTTTTCTTTTATTCGCAACTATTGTCTGTACAAATTGCAATGATTTTAATTAATTACGCAAATAAAATACTTACTTACTCTCTCCATTAGTAATTTTTGTTATCACTTTAATCTTTTGTGGTCACATATTAAACACTCACATGCACTTGGGAAATAGTTGTAAGCTTTGAGAAAGGCGTGGGAAGAGTAAACGAGGACTGAGGTAAATGGACATGGTTGGGAGCTGTGGTGAGAAGGTTACAAACCCGCAACATAAAGAAAACACGCATGAATGTGCATGTAAAAAGTGTTCAAAGTCTGAATGAACAGTAAAACCCCTTTGTTGATCCCTAATACTGCTCGTTCTGGTGGTGTGTCAAGCAGCAGACCGTCCTGTCGTTCACAATCAACCAACTGCATTAACAACAAAAATCAGTGAGAAAGAAAACAGCAGGTCACTTTTGCCAGAAGACAACTATACACGTAGAAAATAAATACAGAGACACACACAGCCGAACATACGCACAGGACACGCCCACGGACACAGAGACCAACACACAGAAAAATATACCCACAGCTAAACGTATACATACTTGAACACACACAAAGAAGGCACAAAAACATAGAGACGTGCACACATACAACCAAAGACACAGACACACGGAAATAGGGAGACACACATTTATATTTGTAAATAAGTCCTAGTGTAAATGTTTAATGCAATCATTGAACACATTACAGGAAATATATTCATTTGGTTTCTATATTACGTGTACTGTTCTCCTGATAAGCGGATTATATGTAAATCACTTCTTCGCCCTTTAGGGCTGGTGTAGTCTATATAAAACTACTAATAAATAAATGCATGCCAGAGGAAGAAATATCACTTGCTCTGGGAGGGTGTTAACCCTTTCCCTCCCTCACAACATCGGCGCCTACTGAAGGAAAACTCCGCTCCAATGTTTCTTATTTTTTAATCAGGTAGTTTACCTTTCATGTTGTAAATGCCAGCTGCTAAGTCTTCCATAGTCTCCACGGCGATCTCAGGTGTTCTCATAAACAGAAAAAATATCTAAAAATGACTGTCCCGGACACTTGCCTTCGTTCTGCTTCATAGCGGTACTCGGCTGCGGCTTCTGTGCGCTGCACAGACACCTTTGATGGCAATTATTTATGGAAAAGACAGAGGCGGCGGCCCGGGAGCCTCTCGTAGGAGGTCTGGCTGGAAATGGTAAGACGCGCATCACGAAGCTGACATTTTTTTGTGGAACGTGATATGCGGCTTCCAGTGACGGACAGCGCGAGGCGCAGCGCGCCCCTTTCCTGTCAGAAACACATTCTCACGCGGCATGGAATGCCTCTCACGAGCTGGGGCCGGCGGGGGTTGAATCGAGGGGTGGGGGGCGGCTATGTCCGTGTTATATGATGAGCTCTGCTGTACAAAACAAAACTGGAAAAGAAAAAAAAAAGCATACTTGATAGTCAGCCCATTGATAAGAGTGCAGAATAGCCCTTTGAAAGGCTGAGGTCAACCTATGACCTTTTGTCTTTTCTTTTCTGTCTCCCTTTTCGGAGTCTCACTCCTGCTAGGGTTTCCGAGCATGGAAAACTTCACCAGCGGCATTCAGCCAGCGAGCTCAAAGGTAAGGTGACCTTTTTTCCTCAGAGGATTATGATCCGAGCTGTTTAATGTCTCGCGACCTTCGGCTCCTCCTTTAATTACCCCGTGACATTGGGCGTACATTAGCACCTTGTTCGGAACAGTATTTAATAATTGAACACACTCAAAGGCACACTTCGGTTTTAATTCCCGCTTTCAATTATCCTGCGACGCTAAGGTTTAAACGTGGGGATTTATTCGCGGGACATTAATGGGCACTTTCATAAACAGAGCACGGAGAATTATGAGGAACGTCATCGAATATACCACGACCCTGGCGCTGTCGTTAACTCTCCGTGAACCCCCGCTGATGGATTGCGAGCTGGGGAAGATTTTTTTGGTCTTGTCTGCCTTCAGCTCGCTTCTTCATTATGTGTGTGTGAAGGAATGGGGAGGGGGTGGGGGATAACCAAATATATATATATATATATATATATATATATATATATATATATATATATATATATATATATATATATATATATATATATATATATATATATATATATATATAATATAATGTTCTTCCTTTTTCTTTTCAGCCCAGTATTTTAATAAATGTAAATCCAGACCACTCACACGAAATAACAAAGTATCTTCGTCTTCTGTGGTGGATTTGTGGTTGCAGTCTACAAACCCAGAACGTCTGCGCCTAATACATTTTGATTTATAGAGACGGGTTGAGGCCAGCAACGTTTAGATGCTTTGTGGTAAGTAAATATTTGTATTTCGCCGGTGTTGTTAGTTGAGCACATAGCTGGGTTGTGGTTTTGATTTATTTCTTCCTCTCATCCCACAATAACTCCGTTTTGGACGCTGACTGTCCTGCCCCTTCTGCAGTGCTGTGGCTAGGGGTCGCTGTGATGATGAATGAAAGGGTCAGCAGAAGTCATACTGATGGCAGCCATTTTGATTTGAGAAGTCAGGAGAGCAGGCGTGGGTTGAGGTGTCCCTTCCTGGGAATCCTCTGTGTATGGTCGGTCAGTTAATTCAGAGGACCTGCAGGTTACAAGTTCGAGCCTGGCGGCATACTGCGGAAATCAAAGCAATGGGTGAAATAAGCTGGCTAATAATAACTCACAATATCAATGTAGGTAGAAAATCCCATTATTGACATTTTCAACAATATTGATAATAATTGTACAGTCACTAAATGCCACGGGGCGGGTTCTGGGTGTACGGCAAGCTGTCAAGAATATATGTAGGCTACATCGTGCACATTGTCAGGTCTAACGGTGTCCAGAGTGTGGCAGAGCTGCGAAAAGGTTTTCTTGAATGCATGTAAAGGACCCGATGTTGTCGTATGCTGGTATAACACTACTCAGAAGTTAAAAAAGGCTCGTTTCAACCCACAAAGTCGCCTCTTGCCCATACATCTATCTAAAAGAGTTTAGGGTTGTCCTTTTATTTGAAATAGTCTTGTTCAACTTATAGACTTATAAGGGGTGAAAACATCCTTCTTAGAAACCGAGAATCTGCTGCAACAAATATTTCGTCTCTAAAGCGCGTGCATTAAGTTTTTCTTCATATACAGAGTATTAATTGGAGTAAATAAACTGCGCCTGACGTGGGAGCAGAAACATATGAAGTCGGTCACAAGTTGGATATTTTAAACTGTGCAGTACACTATTTCCGCTTCAGTCTCTGCTCTGTACGAACGGAAGATCCGCCGTGCACGCACAGCTTGGCATCTATGACGCATTTCAGACAACCAATACATTAATATTATGCGTAAAGCGAAAGACTTAAAAAAGAACTACACGCCTCAGACGCACGGTGAAAATCTATGAAGTCGGTTTAATAGTGAATATAATTCGATATGTTACGTGATCATCATTCCACTCAAACTCCCCAGGTGGTCACTGACCGAGATAACAGGAGTTTTAAAAACACTACCCGTGCATGACGGACGTCCACGTGAAGGTTAGTCCTTGTAGGTACCGCTTGCCTTATGTCACGCAGTAGACACAGGTCGCACGAATTCCGATGGCAGCACGTGAAGTTTGAACTACGTCACATCTAGCTCCAGATTTAGCCGCATCCACGAGGTGCGTGTGGTCAGTTCACAGATACCCCCCGGACTTGCCCTGTGGAGAAAAGCAGAGACGGCAGAAACATATGCATATATACATATAGTATATAGAAACCCAGATACTGGTTATCTTGACCTCGGTGCAATAACAGCTTACATAGTGTGTTTTTTTATTCCCTTTTTGTTTGAGGTTGGGGAATAATGAATTTGAAACTAAATACAAATGCACAGAAGTTTAAAACAAAAAAAACGCAGCAAGCTCCGACAACAATTAGGTCCTTGTTTTAGTTCCTGAATCGCCCACCTAAACATTTCTGAACTTTTGTCGAGTTCACATAACGTACACTAGGTGGCACTGTGTCTATTCAAAAGAAACACGGCTCCAGCAAGCTGGGGCGCAGACACAAAAGCCCGAGAAAGATGCGTCTCTTGAACTGACTTTGAACTAAAGAAGAAAATCATTGTTACATATAATGAGAAACAACCCCATGGACGTGGACTACCGATAATTAGACGTGGACCTCCCTAGATTTGGGGAAGTTATACAAGCCACCGTTTCCCCAGTTGTGTAAGGAAGGGCTTCTGTGCATGCACCTCCAAGCACAAGGCCGGACAACATGGGCACAGCGAGTGCGGCTTATAACAAAACCAGTTAAATCACATGGCAAGAGATTAGACAGTAGACTTCAACTGGTGACAGTAAAGGGGGAGGTGTGTGTACTGGTTTACTCGGGCAAACGGCACGAGCTCTGGAAAAGCGTATGTTTAAATGTGCATTCACGTGCAAAAAAAAAATATATATTTATATCATGTAATTTTCTATACTCTTGAATATGTGGGTATTTTCTGCCTGCATATCCATAACGCCATTTTGTATTTGATATTATTAAGGTATTTCCAATGCCTGTCTCTGGTCGGTGCTGCCAATATTTCGTGCTTGTCCCTGCCCCGTGTTGTGTTTACTTCGCTACACAAATGCCCTCCGCCCCTCCCCCTTCTCTCCTCCTCATATCACTCTGCTAAGTAATAATTTCCACGCCCAGTTGCATTTCTTCCCTGGTTCTGAAATCTCTAAGCCATCAGCAAGGAGGATAGTCCCCGTGAAAACTAATTACACAAAATCAATATTTAATCACAGCCCAGCATCCTGATCCTGCAGAAAAATCCCTTTAAAAATCTACTGCAATATACAAATATCTCTCCTTGTCTGCTTATTTATAGATCCCATTTTTGGCGGAGCGTGCTGAGGCGTAGGGGGCGGGGGCGTGCAAGATTTGTATTTTTCATCCCTGCTGCTCGACTGACAGGTCGTGAAATATACAAACATCTATTTATTCTAATGTCTTACTTAATAAAACACGAACCTCCTTAGAAAGTGTATGGATGATAGGGCCCCACAGTTCACTGGGGAACCGCTGGCTTTAGTTGACAAAGCCTTTTACAAAATATGTAGTTAATTTGCATTGTATGTTAGGCTATTAAGTGTAAGGATTCCATGTGTATGCAGTATCCCACCAACTATCAAATTTGCTTGGGTATCTTTTTCTTCCTTAGCATTTAAAATAGCTAATATCCATTTAGGTTGGCGTAAAGTGTCGGCCAGCGCGTTAGAATGCATACGTCGTTTCTGTTACTATTTTGAAAGCAGTGACTGTGGTGTACAGTTTAATTTTATTTCATGCTTGCCCCGTGTAAAACTGTCCCCTGTATTTAATTTCAGCATTTCTCCGTTTCCCCGCTATTTCTATTGGTCGGGTGCATTTCAGCCCCCGTAGAGTTCAGCGTGGTCAAAACATTTTAACTAAGATTATCGGGCTAAATATTTCATAAAGAGCAGGGCCGGTATTAAATTACACGTATTGATTTCGATATTAAGCCGCGTTCTCCTCCGTCGTCTCCCTCCCACTGCTGTCCCCCCAGACTGGCTGGTCTCTTCTGAAGGTTAGAGCGCGCACAGCCGTGGAAAGATTCTTAAAAGCCGAGAGAGGGAGAAAAAACAACAGTTTAAATATATCATGCGGGAGCGCGGTGTGCGCTGAGGCGCGGCGGCGGGGACCGTAGCGGAAACCACTTGAAGCAAGTGTGGGGATTTCCATGGGGAGCGCAGGGCTTGCCTCGGCGCTGGAGTGCCCCTGCCCACGGCTCGAGTTCAGCACTTACTGGCAGAGGAGAGGGGGCAGCTGGGTGCCGCCTGCGCTCCGTCTCTGTGAGGAGTGAACCAAGCTAGGGGCGAGAGCGCCTGTTTTAATGGCAGGACAAGTGTTCATAAATGTATAGGACTCCTGCCTTGCCTGCCACAAATCACATGCTTCTGTTGTAAATACACACACACAGAGGCCAGGCCGGCACCTTAAAAGAGTATATTCACCTGCCAGCTAAACACGAACAATGTCAGCTTGGCCTTCAACTTTACCACCGAGTGCATGGGAACTAAAGCCTCGCTCTCCGTCTAAGTTTTTTTTTTTAAACAAATGGGCGATGCATGTGGAAGTGAGTTTGTAGACGTCATCGTGAGGACATTGGACAGATTTACTCGCTGGGGTTGGATAATTCAGTTCCACCCACACATCCATCGTGTCCGTGCAGTTGCTCAAAATATATATTTATTTGCAACACGATGAACCTTTCGCACTATTTATCATTGAACTTTTAAGCTATTCAGTGCGTTTTACATCATTGCATATTTAGCCTTTGTTGTTTTTTTGTGATGCAACATCATTGAATTTGAACAAAAGTTGCAAGTGTGATGAATCGTAAATAAATATCGCGTAAAAAAATAAAATAATACACTGGTGTTCGCCGGGGTCAGGCGTTGCTCGCAGACTTCCTGAAAGGAGCCGAGGGCGCAGGGTTCTCTTGTGTGGCTTTTTCCTGCGAGTCCCTGCAGGAGGGGGGCACAGACGGGCCAGTCCCAGCAGCAGGCCCCGGTCGTCCGCAACGTGTGGATTTTCCATTAATGAACAGCGCACTGGACTGAAAGTGCAGAGTGGCGCCAAAGAGACATCATGGGCCGTAGGATGGGGGTGCTGGACTGAACCTGTGTGCAGCAGGCGCTGTACACGCTGCACTAGGCATCTCCTAGGTCCACCTTAACTGGAAGCCCCGCCCCTCCGTCCAGGGCGTCCTGTGATTGGCTAGAACCCGCTGTCCGGAATGGTCGACTGAAATGCAAAACTTGTTGCTGGCTCTGGAGCTGAGAGCGAGCTGAGCGCGGACTGCAGAGCACGGCTCCTGCCGGAGGGAGCGAGGAGCTGAGCGCGGACCGTGAGAGCTTTCACCCCGCCGAGCGAGAACCAGTGAGCGGCCGGGACAGGCGAAAGCCCCGCACACAGCACGGCGCCCGACCGGGGCCCCTGGCAGCAGCCCCTGTGTCGCCTGCAGTCTCTGTCCTCCGCCCGCGCTGGGCAGGGGACGACCCGGGGAGGTGCGCACCGGTACAACTCAACCAGCAGTGGAGCAGCTCCCTGCAAGGGAGGTGCCCAGGACCATCCTCCAAGCAGAGGCTGCTGCGGTGGAACGAGCTCCGGAGAAGGGGCAGCTGAAGGAGGGAGGGCTGCATCGCGAGAACTCCTGGCCCCTCACAGGCAGCCCGAAGGCGCCCACATCATGACGGCGGCGCCTTGAAGCTGAGGGCACCCATGCTAAGCGCTCAGCAGCAACTGTCTACAATGCAGGGCCTCTTCTACACGGTGTCCCCACGAGACCCCTGCTGATAAGAGAGGGGATACCTGCGCATTGGGCACCCAGAGGGGACCGGCTGATCGCTTGCTGTCTCCACGCTCTCTCCACGGGAGGCAAAATGCAGCCAGTCTAAACCCTGGGAGGAAAGTGAACTAACTGAAGGAGCTGGGCTCACGTCCCCGAGGAGCGAACTACCACGGACACTGGGCGAAGGTCCCACACATTCTGCTCCATTGGCACGGGCACCCGACGCACCTTCGAAGACTGGCTGGGGTGTACGCATCGAGTGCCCCTTGTGAACTCTGCTCTGCCCGAGCTGACCTGGAAGAAGAGCTGTTGTCCAGGTTTACTTGGAGCCGCGGCGTCTGTCCCATGGAGCGCCTGGGGCTGCTAAAGGCCATCTAACCTCTCCCGCACCCAGCATTGGAGCCAGACAAGGACACCAGGACAGCCTAGGTGTTGTACACCCTGCGCAAACTTTGACTTGCAGAGAAACTAGCATCCCGCTGCACCGAAACTTTTTGTGCGTGACTATTTGTCTTATTTTGTGATATTTTCGGGGTTTATCTCTAAACTCAGAGCAGCCAGAGAAGGAACATATTTGCACTTCATCGTACCGGTCAGACCTCGTTGCAGTGTACCATGTGAGCGGTAATGCGGGTTGTTTCCAGCTACAGACCCTCGCCGCCCCCATCACTATATTTTTATCCTGGAGAAAAACCTGTAGGGGGCCTTCCCCAAACTCACTGCTTCGGTTCCTGCTTGCGTCTACCGTGCCTCCTGGCTGTGACTCCCCAGGAGGAGGGAAGCTGGTCTGGTGAGGGAACAGCACATCAGGAGGCTGCCATGCCGTCCTATTAGCGTGGAAGGATGTTTGGGCTGGAACAGTTTGAGCCTCAGATCAGTACAAGGAGCACTGGCCCAGGAGACCGAGGCTTTGCCCAGCCAGGACTCCCCATGAGTTCCCACTTTAAGAGCCCTGCTTTCCATTCAGGGGGGCCTCCTGGCAGTGTGGACCCCTCCATCGGTGCAATGAGCGAGCCGACCATGCTGGGCATGAACATGAACTTGAGTGGTGAGCCTTATCCCTTTCATGCCAGGGGGCACCCGGAGATTCATGCTGGGGGAATGCAGCCCCAACCGGTGCATGGCTTCTTCGGCAACAACCAGCCACCCCACCACGGGCATCCAGGTGGCAGCCATCACCCGCCACACCAGCAACACCCACACTTCACTGGCAGCTTTGGGGGGCCCGACCCAAGCAACTCCTGCCTACATGGGGGGCGGCTGATGGGCTACACCGGTGCCCTTGGAGGTCAACAAGCCTTTGGGGAGGGATACGAGCACATAGGCGAGAATCAGAGCGGAGAGGGTTTTGGGCAACAGAGATCAGGAAACATGCCTGACTTCCAGCACCCAACTGCTACCGGTTCCAACCATGCTGTTCCTGCACCCTGTTTGCCCTTGGACCAGTCACCCAATCGAGCAGCCTCCTTTCATGGACTGTCCTCTGCCAGCTCTTCTGACTCCCATAGCCTGGAGCAGAGGAGGATCCAGACTCAAGGCGCTGTGGAGTCTTTGGAGTACACATATCCCAGTGAGGGCCCCACAGGGCACTTTGACATGCCTGTCTTCTCACCCTCCGAGTCAGATGGGCAGCTCCCCCACTATGCCTCTGGAAGGCAGGTCCCTGGTAGCGGTAGCTTTCCTGGCACCCCTGTAATGCCCAGAGCCCCGGGCATGGTGGGGATAAACAAAGCCCACCCTCAGCAGCAGCAGCATGGTGTTTTCTTTGAAAGATTTGGGGGCTCTCGGAAGATGTCTGTGGGCATGGAATCTGGAGTCAGTGCCAGACATCCCTTAATGCAACAACAGCAGCAGACTGGAATACTCGCCCGACAGAACTCATGCCCACCAGCCATTCCCAGGCAACAGCAGACAGAAGCCAATACAGCCAACCCCAGCCTTCAGGACAATGGAGCAATAATGCAGAACCAGCATGCCCAGTTTGAATACCCTATTCACAGACTGGAAAACAGGAGCATGCACCCCTACACAGATCCTGTATTTAGTATGCAGCAACCAGCCCCACACCAACCCCCAAATCAAAGGCTGCAGCATTTCGACACTCCTTATCTCAGTGTTCCTAAGCGGCCAAGGTTTGACTTTCCTAATAACCATAATGTTGAAAGCTGTGCAACCTGGAACAATAACACAATGCATAATGCGGGGATAGAGAACCACCTTTCACCTTCGACTTACCCTGGACTACCCGGTGAATTTACTCCACCAGTTCCAGAAACCTTTCCCCCTGGTCCAACCCTGCAGCACCCCGCTCCAGAACACCAGTCACTACAGCAGCGACAAAATGCTGCCATGATGATCAAACAGATGGCCTCCAGGAACCAGCAACAAAGAATGAGGCAGCCTAACCTTCAGCAGCTTGGTCACCACGGGGATGTCAATCAAAGCAACAGTGTGCATGGGGCTCAGATGGGGAGCATGCCTCAAGCAAATTTTGAGAGAGAAAATGGTGGACGCCTGGCCAGTTTTGACCCCCAAAACCCACACCTGGCTCAGGAAAGCAACTGGTTTCCAGGACCTCATCCACCTGGTGAGATGATGCAGAGGAGAATGGGTGGGTCGAACTTACAAGCAGAGCCTACTCCGCATGACCTCAGTTTGCAGCAAAATGGATCAAATATAATGTTCAGGTCAGGTGTTAATGGGATGAGTATGCAAGAACCTATGAGAATGCCTGGTGAAGGACACGTACAGGCCCTACACTCCCCAGGAATGCATTCTCAGTTTGGCGGGAACATGAGTAACCTTTCCCAAATGCAGAGTCCTGGGGGTGGCGTGGGGCTTCCAAATACTCCATCTGACAGGAGAGCCCCATCAGACTTTTCAGCTCCATCCATGGGTGGGCAGCCAGGTTTCCCATTTGGTTCCTCAAACAGACAAACAACTGCACATAACAACCCAGGAGTCACTGCTTCGCCAAGCTCCTATCCCCCACAATCAGATTTTCAAGCCAGCCAGCGATCCACTGCAAGCAAATTGGGTGCCCTTTCCCTAGGTTCATTCAGCAAACCCAATTCGAAAGACAATATGTTTGGACAAAGCTGCCTAGCAGCCCTATCCACTGCATGCCAGAACATGATTGCAAGTTTGGGTGCCCCAAACCTCAATGTCACATTTAACAAAAAGAACCAAACAGAAGGCAAACGGAAGATGAGCCAGACAGAGTCTGAAGGCAATGTCAATGGTGCAAATAATAGCAGTGGTCCTGAATATTTCCCCAATGGAGCATCTCAAAATAATCAGGT
This sequence comes from Lissotriton vulgaris, assembly GCF_964263255.1. Lineage (NCBI taxonomy): Eukaryota > Metazoa > Chordata > Amphibia > Caudata > Salamandridae > Lissotriton > Lissotriton vulgaris. The sequence goes on along the minus strand of NC_141699.1, from coordinate 244,869,404 downwards.
TTCTGGTGTTGTGAACAGTAGTAAAACTGTGGGACAAAATGGGCCAAACCATGTCCCTCATGCTGAATCCACACTGTCCCCAAACTATAATATCGAGGCCACCCCGGGCAATGATGGCAAACCAGTGAACGGAGGCGGGAGGGGGCGGGGCAGGAGAAAAAGGGACAGTGGGCACGTGAGCCCTGGACATTTTTTTGATAAGTACACTGCAGATGGGGCGGTAGTCAGCCCAGGGCAACAGGGTCCACCAGCCAACCTGGGGGAGCGTGGTGGGACTCCACATGACAAGTCTCTGACTTCACCCTCTTGGGGCAAAAGTGACCTCCTTCTCAGTGACCAATCCGACCTCATGTCCTCGCTGGACAGTGGGATTCAGAGCATCACTAAGTCAGACAGCAGCTCACCTCACGTTGACTTTCCTGATGATGTCAGCACCAATTATGTGAATGAAGATGAAGTATCCTCTAGTTCAGATAACACAATATCCAAACCCAACCGCAGCCCAACAATGACTGGGTCCCCGAAAATTCAGCGAGGGGACCATGGGTTGCTCAATGGACAAAAACCCCTGGTTCAGAACTTATTAAACAACACTACCTCTACCCCAGACAGCTATGGACTAAGCAGCACTGGGCACCCCGGCACCCCTGGTATGGAGCAAGTCCGCACCCCTACTAGCACATCACCGCAGGATGAAATCCACCCTCTCGAAATCCTCCAAGCACAGATCCAGCTCCAGAGGCAGCAGTTCAGCATATCAGAAGACCAGCCACTGGGTCTGAAAAGTAAAAAAACTGAATGTACTGCTCAAAATGGCGACAATGACTTAAGCAGTTGTTGCTCTGACAGCGTCAAAAGTGCCATGAGTACCATAGACCTTGACTCTCTAATGGCAGAGCACAACTCTACCTGGTACATGCCCAATGACAAGTCCCTGATGGAAGGACAGGAGGAGGACAAGTCTATGGCATCATGGGAGAAAACAAAGACTCAAATCCCCAACAAAGAAGGTATAGATTTTTAATTTTATGCATTAGTATAGCTTTTTTTTTTTAAATAATTGTTTTCCAGGGATTTTTTTTTTATTCCCCATGCCTGCTGGTCTCATTCTGTATCCAAAAAGTTAGACTGAACCATGGTCAGGCGAATTAAAGAATGCAGGGTGTGTTATACACCACCTGCCCGTAAGAGGCTTCCATGTGTGTTCACTGGGGCTGCCTTTTACACTCAGTTGTCCTCAGTCATAATGGGACTGTCCATCTGCAGTGCTGGAAGTCCACTGTTGCGCGGCGCTTCCTTATCTAGGTTCATGAGCGCGTCATATATCGATACCTGGAAAACTTGCATGACTGTGGCCTTTGAACACTGGGAGTTGGACACTCTTGACGCCCACCAATACTTTGGTGATATGGTGGAACCCCATGACCGCATTCAAACACAGCAGAAACAACTATTTCGTATTTTGCACTCACCTGGAATCTTATTATATTGTTTCCCTGTGATTGGGGCCCTGTTCACAAGAGTATTGATGGAACAGCGAGCCTGGGAGGGTGGCTACCAGCAGTTGCACTGGAGTCTCCTAAAATCGGCCACCACACTTTCTAACAAACTAACGCCGACCAATGTGCACTATCCCGTTTTTGCACTGCCGTAAGGCCGGAATCTCGTCACCAAATAGGGGTTGATAGATGGCCATTAAAAGGACGGTACTCTTGACAGTACATGTTTTAAATATACCTCTTATTGTTAGGGGTTTGCTATCATAGCCTGGTACTAAATGCATTTCTAAAATAAAAACAGCCGGACCATGCACTTTATTCTAACTCTGGATCTCAAATGTTGGCATCTGTTTACACCAAAGGAGCAGAACCTCCTCCTGCAGCTGAAAGAATGTTCTATAATTTAAGTGAAGCGAGCCATGGGCAGACAAGGGACAGGACGCCAATGTTTTATACCAGTCTCACAGACAGAGGAAGGGAGAAATGTTGCCGAAGATGTGTACATGTAATGTTCTACTCACAGTTGCATGTAAATCGACTGAAATTGTCCCACTCATGAAAGTAACAGACCAGTGATTAGTAGCTGTCCCTGGAATTTCGTGATTGTTTCTCAGTGTTTTGGAAAAAAATATCATGTACAAAAGTATTTTTCAAAGTTTACATATATCTTTAAATTTGCGAAAAAATACTCCGTATCCCTCATTTTCCAGTTTGCATATCAAACAGCCACGATCTGAACTGATTGAAGCAATTAGGCTAATGAATGTTAATATGTCTTGGCTTCACAATTGTTACAACAGGGTTTTTAAAAAATATTTTTCTGTTGGATTGTAAATCCGGGTGGCCTGTATCTTCAGTTTACAGAATGTGTACAGTACAAGGGTAGCGTTGCTCCATCTCCATGGAATGCGAAATATATTTTATTCATATTGAATAGCGTATTTTTGTATTAATTGTAAGATTTCATTCAAATATGCAGAAGTATCCCCCACTCCCGTCTCAATGTAATTTTGCAATTACAACAGTGGTATTCTGTATGTTTTCTAAACTGAATATATTGTTTTCCTAACTACTCAGCGTGTGTTGTAGTTTTTGTTTGCTTTTATTGAGTGCAACGACCTGTATGGAACGTATTCAACATCTGTTATCGCGCGTTTTTGGCAGCGTTGTACCATTCAAGGATTTTCTTCAATTTTCTTAATTATTTTTAGCATATTGATAGCTCATCTACGGAGTTGGGGGTGAGTGACATGGAGACACCTTCTAAATGCCTTCTTTGCCGCTATTAAAGTAGTGAAACGCATGCAGAACGGAAACATTTTCCTGGATTCGCTTCCGCACATATATTTATTCTCCTTATTAATTAATGTATGCGCATTTTGCTCCCATTGTTATTTTAGTGCGTGCTATTTCTTCCGCGACACATTCGTGGTTTTACTAGAAGAGGTTCCTTTGTGTGCCTGAGCTGGGGCACAGGACCAGAAAGGGGTGCACAAAAGAAGAGACACTGTGGTTGTTTAAAAGGCCCATCACACCGCGGCCACGGCGCTCGGTGTGCCTTCGATGTTGCCTTTTGACGCCTGGAGGCCGGCTCTCCCCCGCCGCTCGCCTCTTTGTTCGTGCTTAAGGCTCAGCTCGGGAGGGCTCTGGGACGGAGGCCCGGCTGCTTAGCATGCAGAGCAGGCCCCGCGAACGCATCAGCATTCCCCACGCTTCGCCCAGGCAAAGACATAAATTGGTTTGTTTGGGGCCCGTCTTTTTCCACCCTTAAATGGAGTTGCACACAACATCCTTTCTAGAGCCTTCTCTTTTATTGTTCCTTGCACACCTCTAGATGCGGCCGGATCAATAGCTAGTTAGCACAAATCACAGGGCCTGTCAGGAGGGCTTTGCAGACAGAACGCCGTGCAATACAATTGCAGGCTTGTCTTTTAATTATTTAAGGTGAAAAGCGTTCTCATTGTTTCACAAAAGCAGGGTTTGCGGTGCTATTTTAAGATTCATTTTGCTTTTTTTGGCGTTGGACATGACAGGTATTTGCTTTACAAAAGGGCACTACCTCATTTCATTTCTGCCTTTAATTCACGATGTGTTATTTTAAATAGAACCGCGGAACATACGCGAACCAAGTCCTTAAGAGCTGCCCTGGGCCGTAATATTGCCTGGTACCCCGAATTGTGTGCAGTTCCTGCTTATGGACAAACCATGTCTCTAACCCTTTCTTCCAGCGATTAAATACACCTTTTATATGTACAGGTTTAGGATGTTTTATAATTGTACTGTACAATTACGAACCCAACCCACACTCACACACACCAGGCCACTTTAAGGTTCAGCCTTTACAAAGTACCACAAGGTTTGTGTACTACTAAACCTCTGATCTGTAGCAATGCTTCATGGAGACCGTGAGAGTGTTGGAAGACAAAGACGGAGCTTGTACCTACAATGCCTTAATCATACATACATTGGCACTTTTGATTGTTTTTTAAACACTTCCCACTAGCATGAACTGATAGGAGTGCAGTTCATTTAGTGTAATACATAAACACACACACACAGACACACTCTCAGCCAGGTGCTACTGGACACAAATGGATTGCCCACATGCGCTCTTTCGCACAGAAACAACAAGCATATACTGTACATATCACCTCAAGATCAATCTCATGCCTTCTGCTGGCAATTGCACAAGGTCCATTCAGCTCTTCACAACACAAGGCATTGGCCTTGGCTTTCAGTTGTTCTGGCATTGTGCATGCCTCAGTCACACCTCCACAGGACATTAATATTTTGTATTTCTTTCAGTAAACAGTGCCCATTGGAATATTTTGTTTAGAGTGTAGAAAATGTAAATACAGGACACATAATTATGCATTCCTGTCAATTGCTGGTCCAAATTCGGCAAAAGGGAAGCACAGGTGCAGCACCCAAACACACACACACACACACACACACCACATAAAGTGTGCATATCAAAGTCAAAGCATTCTCTTGACAGATGCTAGAAATGAAACATTTTCTAAGTTAGTTTTTTTTTACTAAACAGACGTACTTTCTGTGGTTCCCACTTGTTCAAATACATTATTTATTAATAGATTGTGCAGTCCAGTCACGCGTCCCATAATATATTACACTACATTTCCACAATAGGATGCAGACAATAAAGCAGGGCTGAGAGCAGGGCGCCTTGATATGAACAACATGCAGCATCAGTCATGTGTGGTCTTCACAAGTATACAAACACCCTCAGTAGTGGTGGGCATGGAGGACAAAGGAGCAGAGGGTATTTTGTTTTCCACGTGGAAAGTTGCAAGGCGTGTGCTAGGTACCTAAACGGAGCAAAGTGTGCCTGAGTGCGAGCATGCAGACACAACTTGTGACATTGGAAGAGGAGCCAGGTAATACCCCCGAGGGTAGGATGCGTTTGTTGACTGTTCCTACTAATGGTCGAACTTACAAAAACATTTGATAAACTCCAAGTTACCCAGAAAGGCGCTGCTTTCTTGTGTTGGATTATATTTCACAATTAAAGAATCGGTGTAAATGTATAATGTCAGGATGTTTAGGCCCTGTGGTAAAGTATTATCTCTCTCATACTTGGAGCCGATAGAAGTCTGCTATTCCTTCGTGCAGAAATGTTTTGTTTCACCTCTCAAACAGGCTTTGCAGGCAATTGTTTGTTTAGTAAAGTGGCGAGGTATAAACTCTGTTATTTTCCACGATCCCTCATCCACAAACATACAAAAAACCCCGGCAATTTCATGTTAACTGCCTAATACTTTAAAATGCATGGTCAACACGAGTATAGTCTAAACTTTAATGATTCCGTTTGAGATAAATTGCTGTTAAGATGCATTTTTTGAGCACCAGTTAGATGCTGCAGATTTCCTGGCAGCAGAATACATTTACGACCACATCCACACAATACATTAAATATATGATTAATGTTTCACAATGCATTTAAACATTATATGCATATTTTTTATTTCATATAATTTTAAACTATCTACTTATTGTATTGCTGAATATTATCAACTTAACTTTGCAATTGGAATTAATATCTCCATCTCCACAGCAAAACTCGTACCCAGAACCAGTGCACATCTTGGTTTTGCAAAGCATGTGAATTGTTGTGCTGTAGTTCAGTCAAACCCAACAACTAATAGAAAGACACATTTAGACTTATGTAGAGGGACAGGTCAGTAGTGTGCTTAGAACCACCCCGTCATCTGTCAACACCATTCTGCCTAATATTTATTCATGGGCGACAATGAATTGCAGACATTATTAATTCCGGCACCTCTTGTAGTATATTATCACATTTTCTGCACACTTCCAGAATGTAAAGACAATGTGTCACAGGATTTGAGATGAGAAAAAGGGAGTGAAAGAGTTAACATGATTTTTTTTTTGTTTCACGTCAAAATTCCTAAGGTCTGTAAAAATGCCTTCACTTGACATTTGCTCTGCAGGAACATGCAACTTAAAACCACACAGGTGTTAATCAGGAAAAATGTAAATGGGTACGGTTACCCTGACATGTATTATGTTCACGTCTGCCTCATTTCATTTACAAGCCCGGCATGCTTCACTGCTGGGCTCGTTTTGTTAAATATTTTATCACAGAATTAACGTAATCATAAAAAAGCAAAAACAAAACAAGAAGCAACTAAAGCCTGCGATTATAATCTCTCTACCTCTCTCTTTCTTACTCACACTGCACATTCACAAACGCAAAAAAATATATGGCATGTATACATTTATATAGATACAAATAAACATAAATGCCAGCATCACAGATCTGCATAATCACTGGAGTAAGGGTACCACACACTTGAAATAGAAAACGGCAGTTCTGAGGGGCTCGCACTTTGAATCTAATATTATATAAACACAGTAAGATTTTACAAGTCGTATAGTTAGGGTTTTGATATACACTATTTTGCGCACAGTGGATGTTTTTACAAAAATACGTTTTATTGATCTACGTTGTCTTACTTTATATTTACATTTTCACTCTTCCAATATACTCATGCTATCTGATCTTTGTTCTTTATTTTCTTTTGAACGCAACTGGTAATTTTGTAATAAAGTTTCATGGTTAGCTCTTAGGAACTATTTCACACCTTTTTTGAAAGCGAAATCACTGTAAGCTAATGTAGAATGCAACAGTGTTGAACAATGTTTACAACTTCTACAAGATGAACAGAATAATACAATAATGCCAAATATTGCAATTTCTTATAGAAAACATTTTTTTGGCAGTGGCGCGTCCTCTTTGTGTGCCACAGTGACTCTTTGTTGCTTTTGAGTGTCTCAGTGACATTGTATACTACCAGCATTGTCAAATGGTGCTGTATGCTAGTGGCACTCAGAGAGAGAATCGTTGGAAATCAAAGCAAATTGCGTGTTTTAGATCCACCTACATTGATATTTCAGGGTTTGCATAAAGAGCCATGTTGCTATTTAAACATATATTGCATAGTGGTTTTGGTCAATCTATTAATAAAAAACACATATAGCATGTATAATTATGAATTGATTATACATTTGTAAATTGTTTATATATTAATCAGTCTTTATCATTAACACGCATTTGGTGATAGCGGGTATTTAATAATATGGCAATTTCACATTCATTTCTTGTTCATGGAATGGAGACTCTTCCATTTTGATTATTTCAGTGATTGATGAAACTGCTTATATGATGTACTTTCTTATACTGACCTATTGGTTAGTTGTCAAAGACTGGAAGCTTTCGGATATAAAGTAGGAAACTAATGTTGTTTTCTGCCACTGAATTGTCTTTTTGTGCAGCATATCTAGAATTGCCATGCAATTGCCTACTGTGTCACAACATGCAAAATATTCAGCAATGTATAGCTACAAAAGTTTTAATATTTTAAAATCCTTTTAGGAATACATTTTGCACGTGTACTGGTTGACATATTCCCATCCTAATTCAAGCAATTACACCTCCAGATTTCTACTAGAATACTTTTGGTATAATTACTGTAACAGCATATGGCATTATCTTTAAAAAGAACACCCTTTCCACTAACAGTGTCATGTTTAGCAAATTTGATGAGCTATTTAATTGATTTACTGTGGGCTTCACCGTAAACCAGCACATTTGCAAGCATAACTCTACACACATACACATAAATACATATTGGTCAGTAGCAGATTATTACATAGATTCTGTCCTAATATGATCATTTTCTCCATATTTAAATTGAAAATGTGACTACAATACTTCTTGTTAATCATTATTTATAATACTGCACAATATGTGAAGTATGGGTAAAATACATCCAATTGATTTATGCTTTTGCTCCTGACAGTTTTTACTGCTTTTTAATCAGAAACGCTAAGCACAGACACCAAATGTTTACAGTGGGATAGAACATCCACAAACTGACCATTCGTGCAGAAGGCCAACGGGATTACAGCAGGGGCATAATCACATAGGTGTGCCAGCCTTCCATATTCGTTAATTGTGATGCAAAACACAGATTAAACCTTATGTCCACTGAGGAAACATTTTTAAGACCATCATCTTTTCTAAAAGCTATAGCTTGTTTTAGGATTAGTAGGGATCTTTGCTCTTTAGTACATTTTTCCAAATACATTGGCAAAGTAGTGACACGACTCTTCATTTTACCATACAGGTTTTATTAGTGCATCATCGTAAGTGCAAACTTTTATAGTAATTGCACCCTTTCGTGCACTGTGACATGATTAGTTAGTAACAGCGTTCTATATACATGAAAAACGGGTCACCACTTCTCCCTACATCTTACAGTTTATTGACCTCCCTAACCCCATATAACTATGTTGACTCTTGCCAGGCAATTAAGGCACCTATGTATTATGCTAGTGAATTACGTATCCAAGCCACCATAGCATTGCACATATGTTATGTTTGTCCTTTATCAGAAAGTGTACAGTCCAAAAATGACCGAGTGTTACCTGGTGCTGTACAGTGCTGTGACTTCACTTGTGAAAATTACACTGATTAGGTAAATCAAATTCAACATATATATCAAATTTTTTATTTCATGTAACAATAGAAGGATACTTTTGCGGTTTTAATTTTGTCTTTCATATAAACACCAGGAAGCATGTTTTGATGGGAAAACCCCCCTCACAAATGTGTTTTGTGCGTATATCTCACAGTTAATAGCCTTTAGACATGACATGTTCTTTGGCAGCAGAATGCTGACAGCTCTGCAAACACGTCAGCCAATGCTGTTTGCATTTTTTAGGGGGTTGAGCATACTTCTCAGCTGCAGCAAACCATTTTACTGTATAAGGCCCTCAACACATAATTTACATGTTGCGTAGAACATGAGATTCCAGAGGATGCTGAAGACACATTGCACATCTAGAATGGGTGTTAGGGAATAATTTCTCCGTGTAAGCATTATATTTATTATCATTATTGTTATCACTTGATAAGAATGTACGTCTAACTCATTTTCTGGACATAGCAGTCTGATACTCAGTAGCACTGCAATGTCAGTGTTCCTCCCCAATTCTTTTCCAAATGTCCGTCATAAATGGCCCTCAGACAGAAATAAATATTTTAATCAATGTAAAGAATAAAGCTTCTAACCAGTTCAGCATCCCTTGCTGTTGTCCTCTATTTCATCTAAAACTATTTTGTTTACCACATTCTGGTGACATCAGATATAGTCCCTCACTTAATATTTTATTTAGAAAGTATTTCTTTAAACAAAAATTATTTCATGATATGTTCCAATCTATGCATTATGTCAAAGTAGTTAAGGTATTAAATTTTCTCGGCATCCATTAGCATGTGCGCTTCATTCTTACAGAATAATTGATGTAGGAAGTCTCCTATTAATTGCACTGCTTTAAAACTAGGAAATATGAACAGTAAGGAAATGCTATCCTCTACTTAGTCTTCCTGTGTTTTGCAACATCTTTAAAGCATTTATCCTTGTTACGAAAATTGAATTATATGGGATGTTTCAATAAACAATCTTTCAGCAAAGTAGGCAATAACCAAAATATTATCTGAGCAAACTCTAAATTTAATGTGTATTATTTTGTTCACATCTGTAAATAATTAATTATTTTGTTAATATTTGCTCTTATTTTTTTTATCTTAATTTTTTTTGGGTGTTATTAGAGTTTTTTTTGCTAATATTTACTGGTATTTTTTTATCATACATTTTTTGGGGGGTATTATTAGAGTTTTTTTGCTGTGGTTATACCCTTTTGGTGTCTCACACCTAGAACTATACTAGTCCTAATTAACACACCTATGGGCCAATTCTCAAAAACATTTGTGTTCGGGAAGCAGGACTACTCTTTAATGAACCATAACATGCCGTTGTGAATTTGCCCACGAATGTCAATTCCCCTATTAGTAAAAATACAAAAAGTACTTATTCCTTCTATTTGTGTTAATTGCACATGAATCTGACCTGATAAATCCCATTTGAGATGTTTTGGTGTTGATTCAGAAAGATGTGTGAATCAGCACCCAGTTCCAGGCACAGATATTTATTCGTTAAGTGAGTCATATCAAAAATTGCATCCAAAAGCTTGTTTCAGGAGAATGTGATGTTAAAAGTGTGAATTTTAAGATCGATTTTTGGGGCATACCTTTTGTCAGCATTCTTATGTACAAGCATATAACATATATGATTAAGAAACTACACAACTTATTATCATCATTGGATGTTAAGGTGGGCGTGAGCATTTAAACACTGGTTAAACCAAGACACTATACTCCTCGCCATCCATCTCTCTCTGAACCTCTAGCAAGGCAAAATAAATCCATAGACCACAACTTTTAAATGTGGTTTAGGACTGCTGGTTTGTCACTTTATGTGTCCAAAGAAGTACAACATGATATTGCGTGTGAGGAAGCAGGTCAAGTTTATTATAAACAAAGTGAGCTTTACATGTTTGAAGCATTTCCCTAAGAAAAGGGATGATCATGGCAAGAAGAGATGAGATCAGGATAACTTCATGATTTATCAAAAACCAATCATTGGAAGAAGGGAGGTGCGAGTTTTGAATATGTGCAAATGCATGTCAGAGGGGAGCTGCAGAATGTGAACGAAAAACATCTAAAGAAGGAGAACCAGTGTTGCAGCTTTCCAAATAGCCACCTCATGGCATGCAAAACGTGTAAAGTAAAACATCTTAACCCAGGCACATTTATCACTGAATTTCAGCTTAAAAAAAATCTTAACAGTGTAAAACGTACCCTGGTGTGCTTTAAGTCAAATTAGTGAGCACAAAACCTATTTTGTCAACTGTGCATTATACGCTGCTTCGCCTGTACACATAATAAATTGTCTGCTAAATCTATCACTATATATATTTTTTTATTTGTAGTGAAAGCTGTTCTTTTTATTTTATTGTTACTGTAAAAGGAATTGTGTGGTTTTAAATAGGTTATGGTTCAGAGAAAAGTGGTCCCGCTAGTTTGCAATTTTCCTGATCAACATTCTGAAATTTGTACTTGGCAGTATAAGGCAGAACTTTAACTACTTGCACACACTGTTTTTATTATGTTATCCTTTGCTTGAAAGTAAAATATTAAGTAACCATGACTGAAATAAAAAATAATCTTAGAAGAATGGAATTCATTGTGACGTTAGAAGATCAGGAACGGTTCAGCATATAGTGCTACTACATTCTAATTCTCAATCCGTATTCTAGCATCACTCTGCTCTTATTTAAAATGTAATCACATTTTCTTTGGTCACCCAATGCTGAAGAAATATTGAGAAAGGCATTTTAATCCAAAGTGCAATTCCTTAACCACCATCTAATAGTGACACAGAACTCTATAGACTCTAAAGAGAAACCTGCCTGCTGACATCCCAAGTACCCTCTCAAATTACCATCCTTGCACTGTCCACTACTGCTCTGATGCTCTAAAGTACACCAAAACAGTCCATTGGTAAACAACACGAGAATCAGTGACACAAGAAATGTAATGTAATGTATGTGTTCTTGTAAAGCTTACTGCTGCCCTGAGGCGTCGTGGCGCTGTAGACAGCTGGGGAACCCGTCCTGGCTATCCCTGTGAGATGGTCCCTACTGGGTATCTCCAAGGTGAAACCAGGCATCCCCGGCAAATGTGGGGGGCCGTTGTAGAGACGAGGCAAGCTAATGCCCAGAGTTGCAGAGTGTGATCCCTGGTTAGAGTAGGCACCGAGGTGAGAATTATCGAGTCCGCTGACCCTGGTCCACGACCCTGCTGCGTTGGGAATTGAACCCTGGTCCCGGGCCATTCTCTGCTTCCGGGTCTGCTGCCTCTAACCAGTGAGCCACACCAATCTTCTGTGTTTCTCCAAATGAGTCCCTCTTATCCTTATTGAGTGAAGTATGCCATTCATACATGTGAATTTAATCATGCTTTGACCACATGGTTAATTTAAATGTTGTATTACTTGTAGTAGTAGGGCAATTAACTCTTTGCCTTATTTGGCTGAACTTTGAGTACCTTTTTCTTGTACGCACCTGTTCCTCTGTGTACTTACTATATCTTCCTTAACTATTGACTGCTGGAGCCTCATTGTGGGCTACCAGTTCTCAAGTCAATCAGCTATAACTGGATATTTACTACTTTTTTCGTGCTGATAACCCACAATGAAGCAATGTAATACTCTTAAAGGATTGTAATGTTGAATCTGAAATTTTAATTACCTAAAACCTTGCAGTGATCTGTAGTTCATTTATTATAAATCCAGCAGCGATTTCCATTGCTTACAGTTACTCTACTGTACCATTTATAGTAATCTGTTTAGTTAGTCTTTTTGTGTATAATTGCATGACAACAATTAAAAAAAAGATACAAAAATTAATATAGAATAAAAATATTCGTGAGGAACAGCACAGAAATGTAAGGTTTTCATTTGTTGTCATTAGTAAGTAACTAACTTTTAACATACTTGCTCAGAAGTATGCCTGCCTTATTAACCAATGCAATTCAGGAAAAAGTCTGAAATTATGAGATAATAAGTAAACGGTAAAAAAAAAACTAATTATCTGGATTTGTCACTCAGCTGAGCCTCAGGGTCGGCCATAATGCAAAAATTACAAGACACTCATGCACAAGAGCAAAAAGAAATCTTCGACTTTGTTGGCATAATGAGTACAATATTTATTTGCCTAAATTAATGTGACACACCAGACCGTTATTAAAAGCCTTCAGGCTTGATACCAGAAAATATCGTTTTCCTACTGTTATGACTCAATTTAGCAAGACATTCCCCTGTTACTTTTTATTACTGCGGAGGGAAAAGAATCTTACTTTCTATTTTGTTTAATACATTAACAGTTTTTTAGTGGTAAAATTGAAAGATATTATGTTGACATGGAAATGTTTATCCCAGCCTGACCTGATTAATTTACTTTCACGGTTCAAAATTAAGCTAAAAATGAGATTTGAAAAAAGCAATGGTGGGAGATATGTGATAAATCGTAACTTGTATTGTGTCAGATCTCATTTACTTTTCCGCAGATTCAAGTTTTTGTGATGTCAAAAGAGGTTGAGCAATATACGATTTTCAAAGTCTGATTTTGATATTCCACTTGGTAATTCCACAGATTGTAAAACTTGCAGTTATTTACCAGATAGTGTAGTAAGTCTGTGGGCTGTGATGGAACACGATCCTAGTTTCTGCTATGAAGAGTTAATATACAATTATAATATGCAGGTTTAATGCCTTTGCAAAGAGTTCAGGAAATACACTGGGAGGAAGTTTAAGAAATTACTTTGAGGGGTGAGGGGGTTGCAGATATTTGTAGGTTGCTTGGTAAAATTTCACAAAGCCATGGAATGTTTACAGGCCCTACAACGGTTCCGATGCATGCAGAAAGTAATGCCTGGATTTAGGAGCTTCATCTTTTGAAAAATGCCATGCTGAGCAAGGATCTTTCAGGTCAGCATGTCCAATTTTATATGGTCTGGCAGGGAGAACTATCTCACTCCGGGCAGTGGGAATATTTAAAAAAAATATTCCACCAGGAGCCACATATTTTATTTTTAAGTGACAGGCTTGATAAACAAAAACAATCTGTCACTTATGTCTTTGAATCAAGAAGCATGGGACATAGCCTCCATAATCATAGTTGTTGCAGACAGACAGTCTTTCATGTAAAGGGTCTGTTATTAGCATACTTGTTCACTTTTATGTTGATAAAGTGAAAGGTCTCTCATTCAAGCGTAGCAGACAAGGGGAAGGGCAAACTCTTCACTACCTTTGTTTTGGATTTTCGTTTACCCATAGCATAGTAAACTTATCCTTAATTTCAGATGAAACCAGAATGTTTGTGATTTCTTATTAAACATCCTATTAATCAAACCACACAGTTACCATTCTAAAGTAGTTAGTGTGTTGTTGATCATTTTGTGGGGAGATGATTGGATTGCAGTAGAAATGGAAACCACAAGTGCATTAAAAATAACTGACAACTCTCCAGAAGTATTTTGAAGAATAAGAGAATTTTACACAACATTCACTATTTACAAACACATTGGACAATATTGCAAATCAAACTTTTATGGAACTGAAGTGCACCAAAATTAACCCTGATGTCAGCAATCAAAACAAGCCTGCACATTTCAAAGACGTATTCGTATTATGTACAACAGCAAATACATCACTTGTGTATCGATTATCTAGCTTATCACTTCATAATATACGTGGACTGAATTTGCATACCTGTCATGATCAGTTTGCTCACGCATTACAGTATTTTATGTATAAATGCCAAAAACATTTGTGTTATATTGTCAAATTTACCACTAGTGCAGAATAATGGGACAGATGTGTCTTAATGACTAGAGCTGCTGACTTTGGGTCTGGAGCCAGTTTCAAATCCAAACCTCTGCTCAATGTCGTGGGTGTCTGGGGAAATCATTGAGATTTATAGTTTGTTGGAATGAGTTTCCTTTGTGGGAATAGTAGGAGCCAATAACTGCGCTGTCCCGAGATACCTTGGCCCACCAAATATAAAGCTGTCCTTAAGACCAACAGACAACTCTCTGCCTTTCTGGTAGTTCCTGTCAATGTAGTAAAAGTTTGACAGGTAGCACCATCAGCCATGCCGTCAAACTTTTCAAAAGTTTTGGGTTTGAAAAAAAAACGAATGGCCCCATACTCTGGGAATTTTCTGCCAGGGTGTGTTGGGGGGACATTATTGTTATTTTCCTGACCCTTACCACCAGGTTTTTTCTGGCTTTAGCACACAGGCAAAAAAGAAAAGACTTTACTCTGTCAAAGTCATGGGTTCGTTGAAGGACATATTCTATAGACGATGTTAACAGGAGCACTGTCAATGGAATACTTCTGGTCTGCCCAATTCTCAGGGAGGCAGGCGGACCACGGGTTTGGCAGGCAAAGGCCTCCATTGCAAATCCAATGGAATAGCCCCTCTGCCAAGCTCCAAATGGTCCCTTAGTTCCCCCTGTCCTGAAAAAATATGTGTAACATAACCTGGCTCTCATGGAAAGCACCCTAATGGCCAATGGACAACCTTGTAATAAAAACTAAAATTTGACATTCAATGGATAAAACCGAAGTCAGAAAATATAATGTGTTTGGTGTGTTACAGATGCTCCTGTTTAGGACTGGAATTGTTTCACGGATATCACCAATTTCTCGGAAAACTGAAGGCAGCCCTTTCATCCGACAATTCATACATCTCAGTTGAAAAAACAAAAAACTAAATTGCGTTTATGCCTTTCAATTAAAAGATGCAATCCAATCTCATGCTGTCTTAACAATACAGTTTTGCCACAAACAGAATCTAATGTTGAAAAATACATTGTATAATAAAGCTAAAAACGTTTTATTTTTTAGTTGAAATCAGGTATCCATTAATTTAAAATCACAATATAACATTGGTATATTAGAACTGGGAACATCATCTATTTTCACCATTAATATGTATGTTTTTTTGGTTTTACTATTAATGTGGCCATTTTGTGCCTGAACAGAGCACATAAGTTAAGTCGATTTAACCATTTCAGTAATTGGAAATATCGCTATTTCCCCAGGAAAAAACAAGCTTTTGTAAAATTATGGAAGCAATATCTCGAAGAATTGGACTAAAGGCATACATTACAGTATTCATTTCGATTTTTTTAAGGCATTAGATTGTTGTACCTGTAGGTAGACAGATTAAAAAGATTCAGAGCTTTAGGCAACAAGCAGCCTAGTTGTTCTTAGACTGCCTTCTGAGAACTGTTAACAATGCTAAAATGTGGAAAAAAGTGTTCTTTCATGTTATAGGTCTATTCTGTTTTTCTCAACAAATAAATTGCTAATCTTATGAAACCGGGGTCTATAGTCTGAAACTTTCGACACTGTGCATTGAAAAGATGTTAAATTGAGAAACTATAACCCGAATATATATATATAAATTCTGTAGGATTGCCTTTTCAGTTTGCACCTTTGTAATGGGATCTGCAGCAGGCAAATGTAGGAAGCTGCAAAATGCAAGGAAGCAACATTTGTCTTTTGTTCAGCTCAATCGGAATTGAAATGTATTGTTTTATTTAGTCACATTTTTTTCTACAAGCAAGTTCGAGCTGGAGGTGATATAAAATGATGTATCAATGTTAAGACAGTAGCTAGTTAAAGGTAGAGGTGAATATTTTGCTTTTACAAGAATACATTTCAAATAATGTTAGAATTTAGCAGTGTCTTTTGATTAAATCATTTACACAGATTTCATAATTTTAGCAATCTGTACTGGATACCGTATTCATTGAACCAATCCAGAAAACATGCATGTGACTTGTTTAAGGACCTTGATGTGGTTATCCTGGCATTTGACTGGATAGATGGCGTATTCACATGCTCTACCTCCAGTGTGTCAGGGCCCCACATAGAGGTAGTATGTGCTATATAAATGCTGCAATAATGTACCGATCCATGACAGCACATTTTGTGCCTTCCTTCCTATTCAGACAACTCCTGAAAAATATCACATGCAACTAATTAATATTTAGGAGAATAAAAATTGAATGGTCTCTTAATTTGTTCTGGTCCATATAAGCAGACTGCATTCCTCATTTTGTCTCGATTCTTCACAAACACAGTGAAGTTGCATATTTTAATTAAATTAGAGTCCCTACACGAAGCCATTCTACACTCCAGTGCTTGTTAATGGTGACATTAATTCTCAGATCGACCGCAGAAATACTCTTTATCATGGTCTGTCCAGCAATGTGATTGAGTGCTCCCTAGGGATGTAGAATACACTTGATCTTACACCTTTCAGCTATAGCAGAAATTAATATGTAAGTGTCCATTACAAAAAGCCATTTCCTGACCCCTCATCCAGGAAAGGACACCAATTATAATCCTGTGTTTGGCACAAGAGCAATATATCGGTAAAGGTCCTAGTGGATCTGTGATTCATTTTAGAATTATGACCTCTTCTTTGCTCTTCTCTCCAAAAATGCTGCAAAAATTATTATCAGCATTGGTGAAAAAGAATCGCATAGGTAGATAAAACTCTACTGCATAAAGGTCGTCCTAATGCCGACTGACGTGCAAAACCAGAGATGCCTGCTATGAGACTCTCGTGTGTAAATCAAGTTGCAGGAGTATCGTATGGGAAAAGGAGGAGTAGCATATTGTGACAATCTATGAATGTGTGTTATTGCATGATCTAGGATGGATGGATCTTGAATTCTGTATATAAATGCTGACGACATGGAAATTATCCAGTAAAGCGTCTTATGATTGTGTGGACATAGCGTAGCGAGAGAAAACTTTACCAAAATTGTGTCTGTCATTAGGCTGTATGCAGGACTAGTGTATTCTAATAAACCCCCACTTTTTGTGCTGGGTGAGTCAATCTATTGGGTTTAGGCCCTGAAGCTGGTGGTCAAGCAAGTTGTGTATCCACTGAAACGTATGTTGATCAAGGTTGTGTGGCAGACCCTGGACCAAGATACACTGAAGGAAGACTAAAAGAAGTGGCCTCTTTGTTGGGATACTTAGGATTGCTCTGGGCTGATGAGAAATGTTTGAGGGGAATATGTGTTAGCGTGGTGTGCGGGTATGAATAAGAGACAGTAGTGATGAGTGGGGTTAGATTGATATTGTGTATGATATTTATTTAGTTTGATATAATGTATCTATGTTACTGTAGTGTATTTTTGATAGGACAAAGAAGTGCAATATGGATAACGTTTATATAGATAAAAGTTTGAAAATATGAGATATATATGTCGTTTGCAAATGTATATTAGTAAAATTACGCTTTAGATGAATACAATAAATCTTAGAAAAACATTTTTGCATCAACAAATATGTTGGACTTATTACTGTAATTAATGCAAAGAGGTCTAGCAGGTATATTTGTTTGTGATTATAAAGGTTGTCCTATCCAAAATTATTATATCAGATAGCATTTCTTGCCTTGATTCTCCTTTAAGTTTGTGAGAAAAAGTGCCTAGATCCTTCTTGCTAGTTTGTGCATCTTGAGGTAATAAACATGAATGTTAGCAAATCCTTCCTTCCAACAGTATTAATTTTCATATACATGTCGGGACATTTCATCCAGATGATTTCCCTGATTTCTATGAGCCCAAAACAACAGACTGGAAATATTGCATTTTTTATTTTGTCTTGAGTTGCCATTCGCGTTCCTATAGAGAGAAAAGCACATAGGCACCATATAGAGAGAGATCATACAAAGCAGAAGGAAATGTCTAAATAAGTAATATCATCAAGCCTTTGAAAAAAAGGAAAAAAGAAATAAAAGCTGTACTGTTAGATGCTCAGACTTCGATTGTGTCACAAGCAATAGTTTGATTAATTTATTCAGTAAGTTTGTAAGTTTGACAACATTTTAAAATAATTAATGCATTTTTTAATTAATTTCTCAGAAAGATATTTTTGACACAGTCTCATTTACCATATTAGAAATTAGGGGCCAAACGTATTCTTACCAGTTGCAAACTAGGGCTGCACATTTTGCATAGTGCCTGGTTTGCGAATGGGAATGTAATTGGTGATATTGTCTATGTCCTAATAGGTCAAACCATAAATTGCTCATTTACAGGGGGTTGTAAAATGACATGCGTGATAATATTAGTTAGGTAGATCGCAATTTGTGCCCCCACCCCCCATTTTCGGCTGCCAATACAGAGATTATGATCTGCAAGATATTGGAGAACTCAGTCTAGGGCGCAGGTTATTATTACAAACAAGCATTTGCAATGCAATAGGTCTCGCATTTACACAAGTTTGAGCTATTGGTACACACGTTTGAGCTATTGACAATGCCTTTTATTTATGTTTTGGTTTTTAAAACATATATAAAGGGCATTGTCATTGACAATGCCAATAGCATTAAACTCACGTAAATGCGAGACCTATTGCATTGCAAATAAAATAGTACACGTACCGTGTAACAACCACGTAAAGGGCCAGTCGCCACGGGAGGTTCAAAATAAAGACATGGTCATACTGAGTAGGGACTAACAAGCATATTTAGGAATCAGAAGACATAATTTACAAAGGAAAAAGACACAAGCCAATGAAAAATATGGGCCGGGGAGTGAGCGGGGCTTCTCTCCTGTACTGAACTACAACAGATCATCGATAGAGCAGTGATTGTGCGCTGGCTCAGGCTCGACCTAAAAAGAAATGCTTCTAATTTAGGAAGACATGTTGGGGAGCAGGCAATGGTCATAAGGTGGTTATTCGTAACCAAGACATGCTGCTGTGAAAAAGTTGTTTGTCAATTTGTTTGAAATTGACGGATGAAGATTACAGGCTGCTGACTTGATTCACAAAGGAGAAGGTGTTCCAAGGGGACACCTTCCCCTTTTGAAAATCAGTTAGCACTCGGGGGTTTGTAACTCATAAATGGTTTGCTACTACAATTGCAGTCACAAAACATTGTTACATTTCTTCCTGAATCCTACATAGGAGGGTTACTCTTTCCTTTGTACTCGATAAGCAAACATAATCATATTTATACTAATCATCTAGGATGTATCTAGGCGCGCTGGATTCATGCATTTGTTTCTAAGGAAACTGAGGGAAAGGAGCGGTTTTTGCAATGTTGTCCAAATGCCTTTGCATGTGGTAGTTAGTATTTAGCTACCTGTAGTGATCTTGAAATCCTGCATGAGTAGATGTGGTTTACGTTTTTTTTCAAGATGGCATTTCTAGCTGGGATGTATTTATTGAGAAATGTGTATTCTTGCTATATAGAAGCAAGTTAAACCATAATGGGGTTAATGAAGGTTTCTTGGTGTTTTTAAGTTTGTAAGAATTGTGTGACATGGTACCTGGGGAGCAATAGTCACTGCAAATTTTCTCACTTTCTCAGATATCTATTGGGTGGTGTCTTTGAGTGACAGTGTCCCCAGACAACACTAGAATTTGAAACTGCCACAACGACGCTTTCAAATCTGCTAAGAAAACAGATATGTTTTTTAAAATACTTTATTTTTGGCTAGACGGGCTGTAGTTGTACAAATTAATGATGCAGAAAAGACAGAGAAGTAAATATCTTTGCTTCAGTTCCTATAACACGGTTTATTAATCTTCATAGACAGTTTCACAATGGCAAATATATAAAATATTGTTGAATTGCATCAAATTTGTCAGAAAGCTATAATTTGGTCCACAAAGCAGGCTTTTTGTCATTTGGTGTAATTCCGTTAAGTAGTTTTTGAAATATTAAGGTTAAAAAATATATGTATATTTCTGACAGATCAAAAGATATGATTTGATTGGCTGCTACCACATTAAGAAAGATGTGGTGGCATCCATCCTAGGACTCAGGAACTCAGTGCTCCTGTCCTAGAAAAAAGTTTTAAAAAAACATTAGGACTAGGGCCTTGCTAGGCCTGGCAATTGTTTTAATTGGCACCACAAATTAGCAGAGGATACACAGCATGGATAAAAAATATGGTGATCACCCGCCTTTTATTTAAAATAAAAAACCTTGAGTGGGCCAGGGCATGAGGGCAGCCCAGTTACATTTTTACTGGAGGGGTGTGCATGGCTCCCTGCCCTGAACCTTTTGAAGGCCCTCAAGTCCCCATCCCCCAAGGCTGTATTTTTTTGATGGGGAGTGTGGCCTGCCCCCTAGGCCTGCCAAATTTCTTTTATTGGCCTCACAAATCCACAAAGGTCAGCAGCGCAGATTAAAAGAGTTAATGCGGTCTTCTGCCTTTTTTATTTAATTTTTTTAAACACGGGTGTCAGGGCCCAGCAGAGTTCAAGTATTTGGGAGGGGGCACAATTATAGTTTCTTCAGCTAACTATAACTGATGAATTTCAGTGGTTTTTATAGTTTGAAACGTTTTGCTTTACCTGACATTTTCACCTAACTACAATGTTACTTTCATCTTTTTTTCCCCAATGAAAGTATATAGATGTATAGTGTACAAAATAACGATGGACTGGGATGTGGCACAATAAATTACCAGTGGCTGAGATTAATTCAAGCATTCCATTCACCACTTTTTTGTATACTTTAGTGTGTCTTCTTAGGTGGCTCAGATATGCCCAGATGTAGGTCCCATGCATACTGTGCCATGGATCCAGGTATTTACTGGCTGAAAAGCCCTAATTAGGAAAAAAACGGTCCTGGGTTGATATATTTCAGTTCAGGGAGGACCTGACATGGCAGTTTGGGATGGACTGTTCCAATTGTAGCAGGTCAAGACTGATTTGCTTATGACTGGATCAAAACTGAAGTGGCATTGTGTGTAATTGTAATGATGGACTGGGATGTACCCCAAGTAACTACCAGCAACTGAGATGAATTCAATCATTCCATCCATCACTTTTTGTATACTTCAGTGTTTCGCCTTAAGGAGGCGGGCATGCCCAGATGTGGTTCCTATGCAAACTTTATCACTAGAATCAAGCTATACCTGGCTACAGAGTCCTAACTAGAGCCAAACTGGTCCTGAGTTGCTTCTATTCATGTTAAGGGATGACCTGGCTTGGCAGTTCAGGGAGGACTATCTCCATTGGAGCAGGGTCAAGACTGATGTGCATATGGCTGGGTGCAAACTGAGATAGCATTGTGTGTAAAATAACAATTGACTGGTTTGCAGCCCAGAGTAATTACTAGTGCCTGAGATTAATTCATGCATTCCAGGCTTCACTTTTTTGTATACTTTGGTGCAACTTTCCAGGTATATGTCTGAGAATGTTTCTGAATTGAAAAAAATGTAAACGTGCACTCAGGAATTGATGTAAATCCCTGCCCATATTTTTTTGTGAATTTTGTTCCTATGGTATTTAAAACATTACAGGAGTTAAAACAATTCACGTGGCAATGCCCAATTTTATATTTGCTTTGGCATAACTTCCTACCTCCAAAGAAAGACTGTGTCAGAGAGAACAAATGTCGAAAACTGGAGGAATGCAGAGCTACATCAGTCACTTGAAATGTGGATCAAAAAAGCCCTTCACTGCAAAATATGTTGAGTTTGCACTTCCATCAATTTCCGTTAGATGTATACAATTGTTTTCACATATATTAATCAAAACATTAAAAAAGGGTCTGTTAGAGTCGATCAATAGCACATAATGGTCCAATAAGCAGCATAACATGCAAACATTTTTTGTTGATCATTAATTGCGAATGGTAATATCGCAGTAAAAGAGGAACATCAATTGACCAATTAAAGCGACTCATCTCACTACACACAGTCCACAGGGTGCGCCTGGCCTCGCGGAGAGTAGGAAAGCACTTTTTAAAATGTAATTCATATCCACTTCAGTCTTATCAAACTCAACATAAGGTAAACCAATATACTCTCATATGTGTCTTTTAAAGATTTTTAACATTTTGTTGGATGCACTTCATCAAATCCAACACATCTGCCAAAAAAATACATCCAGAGGTTTGTATTCCATAGAATTCAAAGCCGGAGGGTAACTGTATAACGTTTAAAAAGTCTTCCTTTTAAAAAAAACTTTTTCTTAGTCTAGAGCAATCGAATGTTATTTAGAACAGAAAATAGTGTTGGAAATGGCATTACTAATATTTGAGAACGCCCACAAATGAGGGTGTTCTTCCTATTTTATTATCCACACCGTTTGTGCACCCTAGGGATAACTCACCTCTGTAGGTGTCTCTTATAGAAATCCTAAAATATAGGTTACTTGCATAATTTCTGGATGTGTGAGTGACAACTGCATGCATGTCTTTGATTTCTTGATCTGCCTGCCAAATAGCTCACACGTTTCCAGGCATTATATCTGTCTAATGCATGGAACACACTTTGCATATTAGGCCAGTAGTTTATGCTGTCACTGATCATCAGTGAGGATAAAGGTTTCAACTCGTGAATGCAGCTCCTACATCCCCTGAGTGAACAGACAATATAAATACTTGCTTCGAAAGCCAAATCGGTGTTTGAATGTCTCCCTGAGAATTGCATTTGGAAGCTGCTTGTGCGTTTTATAGTAAATGTACTGCATGTGAAGGATTGTGCCAGGGCCCTCACCCATTCAAACCTATTTAAATAGTAAACTTTAGGATTTGAAATGGATTATTGTGATGTGTGACTATCCATGCCTCCGTCTAAAATCTATTTGACACTGTTTAGTTAAGACTGCTTTGCTTTCCAAGACTTGTAATCTTTGCATTAGTAACTTTAAGTAAAGTGTAGGCATTTAGAAGTGGACACCAATTTGGAATGAATGTAACATAAAAAGCTTTGAGAACTATCTTATCATAATAGTGTTCTGTCTAATGTGTATACTACTGGATATCATAATTTCAGACAAAAAGTAATTAATATTTTTCTCAGTGCTCGGATGTCATGAAGTATAAAAAGTAGAACCTATAATGTCAAATCTGAAGTTGTTCCATTTTTGTAAGGATATTTGGATATGATGTGGTTATCATTGCTAATGCATGGTTAAGGTCAGAATCCAGTTTTTGGTGTAAACCCAATATGGCAAACAATGGTCTAGGCGTTCAAGTGTGTGGTAAAAATTGAAAATGCTTATTTAATTGGTTATTTATCTTCTGTAACACAAATATTGCTGCAGTAGTTTGCAACAAATGCCTGAGGTAGCGGCAGCATATCATAATAATTTATGTTGATGTAATGAAATGTAGTAGCATTTTTGAAGGTGCCAATTTAACATGGCTTTTTGTTTGTGATCAGTGATTCTATTTTATTCATAACTAATAATTTTGCTTAGCAAAGAGATGGCCACAGTAATTCAGGTCAAATTTTAATAATAATAATGACATGTTAATGCAGCGCAAAATAACTCCCATGTGGCGTTTCCAAGAACTGTTAATAACAGATTCTACTGTTAGTAACACTATGTCTTGTATCCACCGTGGAAACAAGGGCAACTGAGTGTGCCTTACTGGGATTTGCATCTTGACCTCTAGAACACCACATTTGCTCGCAAAATTTATTTAGCTCTCTGCGCCATCTACCTGGCAGGTTCCAGGCAACTATATCACTTCCTACTGATTTGCTTTTGGAGAAGTAGTAGGAAATATTCAAGTCAAAAAAAGCGTTATTGTCGGTTGGAAATCATAAAAGCAGAACACATTGGTAAATTTACAGTTTGGCCAACTTTAAAAACATTATATACACAATAAAAGTAAAAGAATATATGAGCATCAACAATTAAAACAGGTGGTTATATACAGACATAATATGGGTAATTGTGTGTTACAGATCCCAAGTAAATTCAAGGGGGTGTAAAATCAATTAGGGCAAGATGCGATTTAATTTTGGCTCCTCTAGTACACCACATCGAAAACAGGTATCTAGAGGTCGGGAACACAACCAAAGCAGAGGAATCATATTTTAGCAATCTAAACACCTCTCTATAGTCCCTAAAACCCTTAGACTTACATAACCGCAAGATCCATTTTGCTCTAGCCTGAGAGTACAGGGGGCAGAAGAGCAGAACGTGCAGATCTGTCTCTTCGGCCTGTTCGCACCCCGGGCATAGGCTTAATGCGTGTTGAGCCATAGACCACTTATTTTTTAAAACCCTCACTGGAAGACAACCATGCCTAAATTGGACGTATAGTTTCTTCGCCAGAGGGGGCTGAATGTTATCCAAGAATTTCTCAAAAAGGTACACATCCTTTATTTCTAAAAAACTTCTTGTGAGCCTACCAAGGGATAGTTTCACTACCAACTGGTCCAAATGGAATTGGTTAAGCACTTTAGCCAGTAATTTCCTATGTAATCGAGAGGGTGGAAGATTCCGGAGTAAGCCACAAGTCCCGCCTCCCAGGTCTTGGCAAAGCTGTTTTACGTACTTAAACCAAGGGATTTTTCCCACACCTCTCAGTGTCAGAAGGTAACTTTAGAGAGTTCGGGTGTTGCCCAAAGCCTCCTCCAATAAAATAGAGGTCGATTAGGGATGACTTTGTGTTTCGGGACCAGCCGCAGGTCAAGCCGAAGTGGAATCAGGGGTGTGCTCTGTGGGAGTCTCATTAGACGCCTAATAAAACTATTCTCCGTAATGGAGAGCGTCGTGGCGTTAGCATGGCCCCAGAGTTCAACCCCATAGAGCACCCCCCCTCTCGCCTGTGCTTTGTAAATTTCTAACGGTGGTCCCAGAATTTAGACGAGCACTCATTATGGACCCTGAGGATACCTCCAATAGATTGGGACAACTTCATGCTAGCCTTGGCTATATGGGACCCCCATTCCATATTATCATTCAGAGTTACCCCTAAGTATTCGACGGTGGAAACTCTTTCGAGTGCAATGCCATCCATTTGGGGGAGGGGACAATTGCGTGATTCGGAATTAAAAACCATAAATTTTGTTTTGGAGAGGTTAATCTCCAAATTTCTGAGTCGACAGAAGGAGCAAAAAACCTCCAATGTCCGCTGGATACCCGAGGAAGTTTTTGATAATAAAAGGGTATCATCAGCGAACATTAGGGCTGGGATTTTTCGGGATGCCAGGCTAGGGGAGTCTAAATCCTTTGTGCCCAAAAGATGTTTAATCAGGCCATTTAAAAAGAGGGAAAAGAGCGTGGGGGCTAAGACACACCCCTGCCTCATGCCCTTTTCCACTGGAAAAGCGGCAGAGAGCTCTCCTACCCTCCCAAACCTTACTCTTGCAAACGTGTCTTGATGTAGCCGTCTGAAGAGATGGCATAAGTAAACTGGGGCACCCATTTCCAGTAGAACCGCCCATAGCTTTTCCCTCTGGACCAGGTCAAATGCAGATCTAAGATCTACAAAGATCAAATACAGAGTACCCGCTCCCATAGTAACCGTCTTCCAGTAGACCATCTGGAGTCTAAAACGTTGGTCTATGGTGAAAACTTTACCACGGAAGCCCGCTTGAAGGGGAGTCAGGATGTGATGTTCGTCCATCCAGAACTGCAACCTTGATAGTAAAATGCGGGCCATAAGTTTCTGTAAGACGTCGATAAGACTAATGGGGCGGTAATTTGCCGGGTCCAGAGGGGATGCCTTTTTGTGGATGGGGATAATCTCAGCCCCCAACCAAGTTTTGGGGATTTCCATACCGCAAATAATGACGCTGAAGTAGAGACAGAGATATGGGACCCAAACCATTTGCTCGGCCAGAAACAGGTCAACCGGTATATGATCCAATCCCGGGGCCTTACCTGCCGCTAGACCTTATAAGGCCTCCTTGGTTTCTTGGAGGGTGACTGGGTAGTAGTCAGGGTCTAGGAAAACATGTAGATGAGATGCAGTGATAGCTGGTTCAGTAGGGAGCAAGTTATTTGGATGCGCGAAAAGGGGCTTAAAGTGCGCAATCCATACCTCTTCATGCAAGTTAGGTATTACTGCACATGTCCCCTCTGGTGAGCCAGATCTCACCAAATTCCAGAACGCCCTGTGTCAAGGGCCTCTTGAATACTTTCCCATCTACAGGTCTCCCACTCCGACTTAGACTCCTAATGATGCCATTGTAAGAGTGTCTATCCCCTCTTATGCTCTCTACTGAGCCTGTTTTAACCTCTCTAACGAAGGCATGTTTTGCCTCCCTACATTGTTTATTGAACCAATGCTCCTGTGCTTTTGGGCGAGCCCTCCCGTTTACTGGAGTAAATAAATAGACTGCTAAGGAGGTGACTAAATTAGTGTGTATAATCTCCAAAGCCCCAAAGTTCATGGGATCATTGGTAGCCGGGAGCTTAAAGGCCTCTTCAAGAGAGGTGGCAACTTCTTGGAAAAGCTCCGCTACTTTGTCTGGAGCCATCATAAACTTGGCCCACCTGATTCGTCTACCTCCTGCCACCAGAACAAGATTAGGATTAGGATGAATAGCAGGCTCCCTCACACCTAGAATGTTACCCAGGGCAATAGTTAATTCCAGCGACAGAAGATTGTGGTCGCTGTTCACCCTCTCTATAACAGTAAAAGATTTAATTATGGACCAGAATTCAACATTGACCATTATATAGTCAATAGTTAAGGATTTGCCGGCTCTGTTATAGGTGAATTTCCCTGGCACATCAGGGGGAAGCCTGCCATTACAAGTCCTTAAGGAGTGGAAAACTAAAAACTTGTTGATCTGCATCGCCAATGGAGTCAGGCGTTTAGCGTAATATGAGGGACACTCCTGTATGTGCCATGTAGCATCCTCCTCCACAGTTACAGACGGTATACCCACCTGGGGTTCAAAATGGCAATTAAAATCCCCTCCCAATATCCTATGAGTAGGGGCAGGATACATAGAAAAAAGATCATTGAGCACCTCAATTAAGGGAGACCCCTTCAAGGGGGAACTGGGCCGCTGATAAATATTTAAGACCACCAATGACATCTTATCTAAGAATTTGAGGGAAATACCCAGGACGTCAGGAGAAGAGGTATTTATCACCTTCACAGAACACCCCAGGTGGGTGGCCACCCATATACACAAGCCTCCAGAAGGTCTGCCCCTAGGTTCCTGTAGTGCTGGGCTATAATAAGAAGCAAAACCTACCCTATGGGGAGCTGGTGTCATCCAGGTTTCTTGGAACAAACACACGCCATAAAGGTCAACCAACTCCCCCCATTCTGGATCCATTAACTTAGATCCCATCCCTATTGCATTCCAAGACACTATAAGTGACATGCGGGGTTGGTGCCCTAAACTATCATCCACCAAGGGAGTGAGCGGACTACTGGTCCGGGAGGTGCCTTCACCAGTTGCCTACCCGGTAACCACACCATGATAGTGGGACATTAGAGGGGTCCATTGGTTGCATCCAGAATGGATCCACTTGAGGGGTCCAGGTACTGATCGTGCTCATCATCCCAACGTGCCTCGCTCCCTCGTTTTCTGCCCAATTCCCTGCTAAAATGGACTCATTACACAAATACAAATGCCCTAGTGGGCGAATTAGCCAGTCTACATTGTCCAGGGCATTGAATCTATTCTCCACCAGGATATTATATTCCATCCTTGCACCCCTGTTGTATAGAGGGGAAAATCCCCGTGAGCTTAAGTACCTTGAATACAGATAAAAGTACCCCAGATGGAGGGGAGTGATTGAACCCTGTTGTCGAGGACCACCCCATGCTAAAATGTGATTAACCACACCGGGTCCCTAAAGTTGATAATCACACAGTCTCCTGCTCGATCTTTGGGTTTGTTCCCGATCCAGCTTACTCTTCTAGCGAAAAGGATTTCTCCCTCGCCCGAATTCATTAGTGGTCTGTTTTTATTCAACCAAAAGAGAATTATTTTCTTAAGCTCAGGAAACGATTCTCCTCGCTCTCCAAACAGTGGTGGAACTCCCGATAGAACCACCACATATGGAGAAGCCTCAGGGGGCAGTTGTATGGATGGTAAAGATTGAGGGAGAGATTCAAATGGGGGGGGGGGGTGGGGGCAGAATTGTTAGATAATGCCACACGCTTTGTCAGCTGAATGCTAGGTCCTGCTAAAATTGGTAAAAGCGTATGGGGAACAGTACTCTCACTCCTCGGGGGTTACTTAGAGGAATAGGGTTAGCAAAACTGGGATGGGTAGGGGCTGGAGGACAGTTAATCATCCTCGAATGTCCCCTCCCTTGGACCTGGTTGTCTTGGCAAAAGTCTGCCACTTGACTGAGGCCTTGAGCGGGCTGTATAGTAATTCCTCCAACCGACTTTGCAGGAGTAATAGCCTTTAGCGTTGTTGTCTGTGGGCCTACGGATCTCTTGTTGTTTAACATGGATACAACTTTCTCAATTCTGCTCATCACAATTTTAAACTGCGAATTGATAAGTTGTTCCAAATGCACTTGTAAATCAATTATTATATGGGTGGCCCAGAGCGGTGACGTTGTTGGCGAAAAGGAGGGCCCTGCATCCACATGTGGGATATCAGGAACCAGTATATTCCGTCTAACCACTTTTTTAATAAGATTTGGGCTTCCTTTTTCTGGGGCAGAGCTTGGGAGCCTTAATAGGCCCCTGTGGGCCCAAAGCTGATGGTGAGTTAATGCATGGGCTAGCCCCCAGCTCAGTTGGCCCACAAGGAAGCTCAGCAAAGGAGGATGCCAGCAGAGAATCAGGAGATTTAGTTGTTGGGAAAGACTCATTAGCAGGTGGCAAGGAAGAAGTTGGGGTGGGTAGCTTAGGTATGGGCGTAGCTGGTGTCAATGATAGGCGTCGTTCTGTATTTTCAATGGCTGTGACTACAACCCCTATTGTCTTCTGCAACATTTTATCTATGGCAGTAAGCGTCGGGAGTTGGGAGGTTGAAGCAGCCATTTGCCGGGTATTAGGGCGAGTTGTAGGGGGATTGTTCTTGCCCATTTCCCTCACCAATACAAACTCACCAAGCATGCTAATATAGGGGAAATAGTTATAAGAAAGGTGTATGTTAACTACAGAGGGTGTGGAAACACCTGCTATAAAACTAAGTATAAAATTGGCCCAAGTAAATAAAATAAAGTAAATATTAATGACTGACTAAAGTTAAACATAGAATTAAATTGAAATACATAGACAATAAATGACAGAGTTCAAGTACACCCAAGGATAGAGGACTCAGCTGTGTAACAGCGCAGGCTGCTGGTCCTCGCAGTCCCTGTATACCGAGATTCACCTCCTTTAACTGACCACAGAGTCCAGTCCAGTCCAGGGCAGGATTACTGCTGTGAGCCTCATCCGTCGAGTCCAGACTTGCTGAGCAGCTCACTCCCTCTCTTTTGATGCTCCTCTCCGCTCCAACCGCACTGCTCTTACCAGCCGCGGGGGTCACGTAGCTTTCCTCGACACAACACTATAATACCTCAATGTTTCGAGGGCCCAGCCACGAATGGGAAGTGGCTCAAGAAGTTTCCAAAAAGCAGCATTGAATTCAAGCCTACACAATCCAAAAACAATTCAACTAAGAAAAATTCAAAATTTTCAGCATAGTCTCTCTGTACGAAATATTGTAGCTGTTGCTAGAAATAAACCCTTTCAAAATAATGTAATATTTCCAGGACAGTGAAGTTTTTTATGTTGAAGATATTAGGCAATATATGAGAGTCATCAACAGAGATGACATAATTTCCTCCCACTTCTTTTCTTGGTATTTTCTGAATTCTCCAAAAGTGAGATTTATCCAACATTGGTGTCATAAGCACTCACAATCCAAAATAAAGGGCATTTGAATTATCTGTGTAAATAAATGATCCAGAGAATCAAAGTGAGTATGGTTCCTCCATTCATTCTCATGAAGATGTGATTCATGCACTTATGTCATCATAAATTAGTGAAACATAATTCACTCAATCCTAAACTTTCTAGTTAACCTTGTGTTGAATGCAACTTTTGTGCTTGATTTTAATTTTTAAAATGAAGTAATCTTACTGTCAGGAGAGCTAGCTTGTGAGAGGAAGGGACTGGCTACTCATACTCAATAGTGTATTTGACCGGTTGTGACATACCAAATTTTATTTTATGAACTTGAAAATGACTACATATTCAGACAGGTAAAATGTAGCATTCAGCACAAGAATAACTGTTTCACACACTGATCTTTCTCAGCTGATTTGTAATTTTGCATAAGTTCACTTTGGTACGAAAAAAACACTTATCTGATGTAAAATGGCATATCGTTCCTCGCGTGGTTTACTCTTGTGAGTCAGTAAAACTAAAATCACGGTATGGGAAGTAGGCATTTTAAGGTGTGGTATAATCCTGTCTAAATTTTGTAAATGTACGTAGATCTTCTACTCTTTTGTCAGACCTTCACGGTCCTAGCATAATGTGTCAATGTTTCTAGCTACCTTCTGAACATTAAAAAAGCTCCATAGAAGATTCTCGAGCATGTATGCAACCACAGTATATATGTATGCAACCACAGTATCTATAAATCTGAGGCATGTCTTCCAATGGCTATGCAATGTTTTTATCAAATTAGGGTAGTGGTGTGGCAAGGATGCCATGGTCCCTAATGCAAGCCAGGCCCCCAAATCCCTGAGTTTGGTACTAAAAAAAAGACAATAATTGGTGTGAATTAAGCCCGTCAGAGCTCCAGGGCCTGATCCCACTGTACCTGTTGCATTGTTGGTAGCTACACACTTGATTTAGGGTGATATCTATTCAGCGCTTACTACCTGAAGGAGCCTGCCGCCAGTTGACCCAGCCACAAATCATGCTGAATGCATTGGGTTTCCCCAGGCGCAGTACCAGCTAGCCTTTTTAGGTCTCGCCTGTCGATGCGCATGCGCATCGAGCAAGGCGAGAGTATTGCGAGTTATCCACTCTTTATCTACACTGCAAGGAATCGTGGCGATTCCTTGCAGTGCCCGTGACTTTTAAGGTCAATGCGCATGCGCATTAAGCTTATGCGCATGCGCATTGACCTTAAAAGTCACGGGCGCGTGCATGTCCGTCTTTGTTTACCCGCTCCGCCCCCTTCCCGCCGTCTCGCATTTCCCCCTGCCGCATCAAAGGCTTTCACGGCCGGCCGGCCATGCTTTCAGTTTCACGACCGGCCGGCCGTGTCAATTACATTTCTCTCCCCGCTCCGCCCCCTGCTGCGGCCGTGTCGCACTTCTCCTCCCCCCCCTCCCCACAGCAATGCCCTCCGTCTTGTTTGTTGCAGTCTGTCTTCCTTTTGTCTCTCCCTATCCCTCTTACTTCACCTCATTCTCTCCCCTTCCCTCTGCCTCGCCATCTCTTCTTTCCCTCTCGATTCCCCGTGTTTCCTCCTTTCCCCCGCCTCACTCTCTTCACTATATGTCTCACTCCTGATGTTATTAGGTTGAAGATATTTCAGTGACATATATATTTTAAACAGAACGCGGTATTCCACAACATCGTTATCTTTCCTGAAATGGTATTTTTTTTTATAAAATAGAAGCTTGTTTTATTTGTTACCATTCTGTATGTATTGCTTCTTTTCTGTTGAAACTCCCAATACAAATTTGTGAAATCGAAAAAAAACCACTGGCCAAATGTAGAAGAATATTACGGTCTCAAATAGCATGCGTTGCCATAGTAGTCGCTGGCACTTTAGGCTAGCACTGTGTGCCTGGAGGTGCTTCTGGGGGAGGGCACGATGCTGTCGCTCAAAATGAAGTTAAGTCAATGGCTTAAGTGGGCTGCCCCATGCTGTGTGCTGCAGTGGGCGGATGAATAATGCGGATTACGCGCGTGGTAGTTCATTTCATGCACATTTATGCATTGGTAAGTTGAATGGAAAGTCAGTACTCGGAGTCAGGAAGGTGGAACCAGTTTTGCAGCCAAAGATCACTTGGGTGGGTGGCTCTTTGTTGCTATTTGATTGATTTAGGGACTTCGTTTATTCCAATTTACTGCTCCTCGAGACTGGATGAAAGCGAGGGCGGCCTGTGACGTGGAATGTGGCGCAGCCTTTCAACATACCTCTTCTACCATAATCACTGCAATCGGAAGTGTGCAGAGTGTGTCATGGGTGCAGGCATACTTAGCTACCACCCTGCACTCTGCATGCATTTCCTCTAATGGTTTACTCTCACCCATGGTTCAGACTGTGCAGCAGAAGGCTATGTTAGCTCCCTGTAACAGCAACGGAGCCACTAGCTGGTACCTCAATTCTTCATCCTGAGACTCTGTCAGACAGCAAATGTCTTCAGAATAAGCCTGTCCGTCTTCTGTTTCCTCACCCCCTGCTCGAGCGGAGAAGCGGCTCTGATTGGATGCTGGGAGCATCTCCTGCACTGGAAGAGAAAGGAAATGCCTGACTGCAGAGTCTGCTCCAGGCCATTAGGATGGAAATATGCTGGACAGCCACTCTAACAATGCTTGCAGTATTCTGCCAAACTGGCAACCACCCTAAAACTTCGTCTTCCCAGAATTGTATTCAATTTTTTACAAACCCAGTAGAACTCATAAAAAAAATAAACCATCTTCTTTCTTGCTCATAAAAAGGCCTCTGAGAGTTGCTGGTGCTGTTTTCTAAATTTTCAAATGTGGTTCAACTACAATATCTTCTTAAACAGCATGTGCATTTATAAAGATCTAACTACAAAAACAGATGCTCACAATATTGGCCAGTCAAGCATGTTATTTGACTGCAAGCTCTAGTCTTAGAATCTTCAAAAAAAAAGTTGGTTGTCAAAAAATGCTGAAGCCCATCAGCTACCACAGGAGTGTTTTAGCGAGAATGAAGGCACCACAACCATATAGCACACCCCCGCTCCGCCCCCTCACTCTCTCTGCCCACCCTCAACGCCTCACCCTCACTCACCCTCACCCTCACCCTCACCCTCACCCTCACTCTCACTCACCCTCACTCTCACACACCCTCACTCTCACCCTCACTCTCACTCACCCTCAACACCTCACCCTCAACGCCTCACCCTCAACGCCTCACCCTCAATGCCTCACCCTCACTCACCCTCACCCTCACTCACCCTCACCCTCACTCTCACTCACCCTCACTCTCACTCACCCTCACTCACCCTCACTCTCACTCACCCTCAACACCTCACCCTCAACACCTCACCCTCAACGCCTCACCCTCACTCACCCTCACCCTCACCCTCACTCTCACTCACCCTCACCCTCACTCACCCTCACCCTCACTCACCCTCACCCACCCTCACTCACCCTCACTCTCACTCTCACTCTCACTCACCCTCACTCTCACTCACCCTCACTCTCACTCACCCTCAACCCCTCACTCACCCTCACTCTCACTCATCCTCACTCACCCTCAACCCCTCACCCTCACTCACCCTCACTCACCCTCACCTTCACTCACCCTCAACCCCTCACCCTCACCCTCAATCACCCTCAACCCCTCACCCTCACCCACCTTCACTCACCCTCACCCTCACTCACCCTCACCCTCACCCTCACTCACCCTCACTCACACTCACCCTCACTCACCCTCACCCACCCTCAACCCCTCATCCTCACTCACCCTCAACCCCTCACCCTCACTCACCCTCAACCCCTCACCCTCACTCACCCCCACTCACCCTCAACCCCTCACCCTCAACCCCTCACCCTCACTCACCCTCAACCCCTCACCCTCAACCCCTCACCCTCAATCCCTCACCCTCACCCACACTCACCCACACTCACCCTCACTCACCCTCACTCACACTCACCCACCCTCACTCACCCTCACTCACACTCACCCTCACCCTCACTCACCCTCAACCCCTCACTCACCCTCAACCCCTCACCCACCCTCAACCCCTCACCCTCACTCACCCTCAACCCCTCACCCTCAACCCCTCACTCACCCTCACTCACCCTCACCCTCAACCCCTCAGCCTCACCCTCACTCACCCTCAACCCCTCACCCTCACTCACCCTCACTCACCCTCAACCTCATGCTAAAGATTTACAAAAAAAACCATAAACAATTCTAAAAGCACTAACTCTAATGCTGCGAGACCTATTGCATTTCTAATGCTTGTTTCAAGAATGCTGCTTAACAGTGGAGATAGTCTTCACAGAGATGAATTGACCAGGAGCAGACCAACCCAGCAGCATTGCAGGCTCCCTTCACATTAATGTATGCATTCCTGATTGAGGGAGCATCAGTTTTTCAAGCTATCCTGATTTCACTCTAATTAATTAATTCATACAGAGTCGAGGTCCCTGTAGTCCTAGGGATTTGTGCACTAGCATTTCAAGAACCCTAACACACCAGAAGATGCTGAGAGAGATGAGCTGGAGTGAATTAATGTACAGCATCTGCATAGCGTTATGCAAAAAGTTAT
Organism: Lissotriton vulgaris; assembly: GCF_964263255.1. Classification (NCBI taxonomy): domain Eukaryota; kingdom Metazoa; phylum Chordata; class Amphibia; order Caudata; family Salamandridae; genus Lissotriton; species Lissotriton vulgaris. The sequence goes on along the minus strand of NC_141699.1, from coordinate 244,834,747 downwards.
GTGGTCTAGTTACATCAGCCTCAGATATTTTTATGGAGGCTGTTGCCACTCTCATTACGTATGATGTCACAGAAAATAGCCTCTGTTCAAAATTACCTATTTGTTGATACTTACCCATATAGAAAGATATATTTTTCATTAGTAAAACTAAAAAAAGTTGTTTTGCTTTTGTCTTTCTTTCTATTATGCAGCAGGTATTTGTTATAGCACTCAGAAGTGTTCATATGGTGCTAACCAGCTCTCCACAAATCATTTAAAATAAAATAAAAGTATGCTTATTTCTCATTTAATTGTGCACACTTAAACATTTTTAATTAGAGTTTCCCCCCTTATGGTGAAATTTTACTCTGAGCACATTTCAGCAGTTCGTTTGTTTCGTTGGTTATTATTTGCATTCTTTGTTTGCAAGACTTCTGGTTTTGGTAATAACCCTGAATGGTACACCACACTCGACGAGTTAACTGGGCTTTCCAGGATAAACGCACAAAGAGCTCTCTTTACCTTTAACCTTGAGCCTAGTCCAGCAGACCTCGAGGAAAGGGGGGAGACAGGGCCTCCTTTTGGAAGTAATTAAACAAATTGTCTGGCTGTTGTACTTTCCTGGTTACCCAATAACTCTGGTTTGTCAGTTCACTTTCTGGTTCATTAGTTAAGCATTTTTTGGCAATAGAAAGCATAAGACGCAAGCTGCAAAAAAAGCCTTTCTCTTGAGCCACTCTGTCTGAGCAACCTGTTTGTTTGTGTAAGTTTATGTATGGCTGGGAGAAGCCGAGTGGAAATGCCAAGGGGTCAGGCTGCAGGCAGGGTAGCAGGCTGGGTTAGCTACAACTTTGTGCGAAACCTGAAACGTGCTCCAGGGGTTAACTATTTCAGCTTCGGCTGCTCCCCTCCTGTGAGCAATCCGAGCTCAGCTCAGCAGCCCTTTTGGGGAAGCACAGCGTTAAAGGCGGCTTTTGTTCTCCCTCCTCGCTCTGCACGTTGTTTTAGAGAAGGCTGCCGGTTTCCTTGCCAGCAAGCAGTTGAACATTTTTCATTCCTTCCTACTGGTATTAATATTCTAATGGTGTAAAACAAAGCGTAGTGGAAGCAAACGTTTGCAACCCCCTTTCTGTGTGGTCTCAATAGAAATGCATGTGTTTCTAATTGGGACCTTTAATCTTAGATATAGTATTATTGTGACTTAGGGGTAGATGTATCAACATACCCTTTTGCGATTTCTAAATAGCGATTTTTAAGGAATCGCTATTTAGAAATTGTAAAATGGGATGTATGTAGAAATTTTGTAGCGATTTCTTAATCTTCCTTATTTGCGAATCGCAATTTGCGAATGCGCAAATAAGGAATAATTTCCCATTCATTCCTATGGGCCAGGAGGCCCATAGGAATGATTGTGAAATAATTCTCAATTTGCGATTCGCAATTTGCTAATCGCAAATTGAGAATAATTTCAAGGGTGCAGGGGTGTCTCAAGGACACCCTGCTGCACCCCTGAAATGTACATGTTTGTGCATATGGCGCACATACATGGCCTATGGGCATGTATGTGCGTCACATGCCACCTTCACAAATGCCAAATTGTGCATTTTTAAAAGAATTTGCAAATTACCACCAACTACAAGTTGGTGGCAATTTGCGATTTCTTAACCTTAACTCGCAATTCTAAAATGCTACATACATAGCATTTAAATGCTTAAGCAAAATAAGGAATTGCAAATTATTGCGATTCCTTATTTTGCAAATTTTTGTTACATGCCAAAACATGCAAAAAGACCGTTTGCGATTCGCAAACGCCGGAATTCTGCGAATTCCGGCCTTTGCAAATCGCAAACGGCTTGATACATCTCGCCCTTAGCAAAGCAGTAACTAGACGTAGCAACATTTAATTAGACATTTGGAAGGTAGGCAGAACTGCCAGGTGACCCACAACTGACTCGTAACACATTTTGGGACTTTTACAAAAACTGTTTTCTTACAGCGTAAATAAATGAAACTACAATTCCCAGAATGCAACGTAGGTGGCTAAAACAACCTGGCAAGCAGAGGATGTCAGACATGGCAAGAGGAAACGTGGCAGTTATGGTAAAGCTAAGCAGATCCCAAAACAGGTTTAAGTAGGAATAACTTTGCGTCCTTTAGAGTTATTCAGAGTCCAAAAAAAGCCCTACAGTTTTTTTTAAGTTAAAGAGTCGGTATATTAGTTCATAAAAGCGAACAAAAGGACGGAATGGAGGAAGACACACAGCTTTGTAGTGGGCACAAGAAGAAGTGACCACGAGCACAAGAGAGTGCTTGTCCAGGCTGTGGCTGTGTTGCTGATAAGCATGCAGGCCGGAGCTCGGTTCTGGCTGCTCTGAAGGCGGTGAGGGTCAGGTTTCAACTTTTGGCTCGACCTAAATGCTCAAGGGGCTTGAATAATGAAACCCGAAGCCGAGGGCACAAAAAAAAGGCAAACCTGCTTTGCACGAGGATCAAACATTTTCCGCAGGTCATTGTCCTGGTGATCTCTGGGAGTGGGGGGTTTAAGGGTACCAGCATGTTTGGTGCCATTTGCCAGCCAGTGCAGCTAGGGGCTCGCTTGGCAACACACAGCCCCAAACAAAGATTCCATTCAGCTGGGAGAGAAGAAATTGAAATGGGTCGACATATTACTTTTTACTTTGTTATTCATTAAAGCAATTATTTTTGCCGTAATTGGGAAAATCCTAAACAAGTCGTATTATATATGTTGACGTAGTCAAAGGAAAAAAAGAGTGTGCGATTTGTAAAAGGCCTTGGGAATGATACAGGGCGAGCAGAGCTGTCCCACCTGAAGAAATCAGTGTATTTAGAGTGTTTTCCTGGGTAACAAATCAGGGGCTCAGGGGGTCTGAGTCGCAGCAGAGGTGTTTACATCCTTTCTAGATCCCTTCCATTGTGTGTTTTTCTATCGGTGATTAGTGCTATCATAAATGTACCCATTACAGATGTTGTCATCTTTTTTGACTTATAACCAATGGATGTTTCAGCAGCTTCAGTATGGGTTTCTGGGATAGCAGGCATAATCTCAATGTCCCTGTGACTCTTGGCATCTGACGAAATCACATTGTAGGTTTCCCTGCTCATTATCCTAATCTGCTAGCTCGGTTGCTTAATGCACGTGCTACAAAGGTTGATGTGCGACCTGAAGGAATTTACTCCCAGTGGGTCCTATGCGTCTGTCTCGCATACAAGAAAGATACTTAAAATTAGCACCTTCGAGTTGTGTGACATTAATTCCTGTTATCAGTGCATACATTTGAATCACTTGTCAGTGTGCCACCTGTACCCATTATTTATTAGGTCTAGTTTGACAATGGAGCTGTCAGCAAGACCTATTGTTACCAATTATTTAAAATATGCATCTAGTAGGCGTTGGCTCTGTTCAGAGGAGTATCACTCTCTCACCCTATGCTATTTACTTTTTTGTATACCATTTTGCCTCCTACTGAGAGCTTACATTAAAGTGCATGCTTTTGAAAAGCGTTGAATCAGGACGCCGTAAATTCTTACGGTGTCATGATCTCATCTACAAAGAAAACAATAATTGTTAATGTTGTTTTATCACTGCATCCGGCATTTTAGTCAATCAAGGCCAGAGATGGGCATTGCTCAGAGGGCATCCACGGCTAAACTAAATTTGATGCCCACACCCCAAGTGCGCAGGGACCTGTCCAAAGAAGAAGCTGTGCACTTAGAGCAATACTAGGTTCAAAAACAGTAGCAAATCAGTGAGATTTACTAACATCAGCCAGAGAAGCCACATTACATCAAGCACTGAAGACACGGAAAGGCGAGACTGACTGCATTGGTGCTTCATACTTTGATCTGGACCCATCCTTTGCTCAACTCCAAATAGTCAAAGACATGCTATGCTGATCCTGTGTGATCAGTTGGCACGTGGTTTGCTATTAGCTGCAGTAACAGTATGTGTATTACATTTTTTCCCCTCAAGATTATCCAGAAAGTAAATGTACTCGGCCAAGACATCGGCACCAAGGACTTAATGGGATAACAATTGTAATTAAATAACGAAACTATTTGACTGGACTTTGATATATTCTGTTCTTTCCCTGGTTGGTCCTGCAGCCTCCTCATTTTGTGCCCACTCTTTTCATTTGACAAATTGCACTCCGTAAACATTCAAACACTGAGCACCTTGGCTATTTACATTCATTGCATCATGTATGAGTAAAACATATTGTATGTCCCTGTAACTTCGATTCACCCTTTTAGAGTTGACTTACAAGTCTCTTTCATTTATTATTCCTCATGAAAACTAAAGAAAAGAACAATGAAGGAAAACACCACTTTTCTAACTTATGGATTACCAGGTTTGCTGTCAAAGAGCTTAGAGGCATGGGACATATGTCCAAAATGTTTCTTTCCCTGCATTGTCCATGATTACTGATTTTCAAAGTTTTCACCATTTCAAGTGCCCACCTGCCTTGAGGAGGATCAGTAGAGGTGTGTACATATGCATATGCAGGCTGATGTAATTATAGATATGGCTGTGCTTCATGCAGCTGTCAGAGCAAGTGTGTCAGCGTGATGTGTGATTTGATTCCCTAAGAGTGCTGACACCTCTAGGTCCAGATACGTACGAAAGTCTGTCTGGAGTCCTTTGTAGACCATTACATGATCCAACATGCCAGTTTTGCAGTCATGGGTTCATCTATATTTGTACTTTGACTTTACATAGTTTCCTATAATATCTTTGTACTACACACTTCAAGGTGACACATTGGGAAACGTAAAGCTCCCTAAAAACATCAATTTAATTAAAGAGAAATACTAATGCAGCCAGGAGGGTGATAATGACAACTCATTTAACTTTCCCAGCTTCAAATAGTGACTGGACAAAAAAAAAATGACAACATGTACACAGATTTGTACCATGCTGTGTCAGTTGGAGCCCATCTCTGTGAAACATCCCCTTCACATGAAAACCTCAAGTGTTGAAGTCCCTGGATGAGCTGCCCAGAGCAGCATTGAGTCTCCTATTTAAAAAGAAATGGTGGGAGCCATCTGCCTGATGCACCTCTTCAGCATCATGGCATACTGTGGACCAACAATAATGGGAAAAAGCCTTGCAAACCAACCGCAGTCATTGAGGATTGCATCTGCAAACTATTTTCTGGATGAAGCAACCAGACAATATCTTTGGAGGTGAAGGTTATACAAGCCCAGAGATGGATCATCTTTGTAGTTATCTCATTAATTATCTGTAGCCTGATGTGCACCATTCCCTATTCTCAATTGTTAGTAAGCATGCCTCATAACACAATGTCCAACCAACCACACAAGCAGTATGGCATTGATATTAGGTAAACAAGAAAAATATACGCATATGAAAAGTACGTAGACAGCACAATCACTAACGCTCTTGATAAACATACTGCTTATAGCAACATAAAGCAATCATCCTATACACATTATTTGACTCTGGACCAAACCCAGCCTTGCAGCTCCTCCTTGTTGACCTAATTTTAAAGTAATGGGGTTAAAGTGGACAATGTCTGCTTAGCTCGTGTAGCAGTAGTCACTATGGTGACATGAGAAAGAGACAAAAGAATGCACTCTGTGGAGGAAATATGGTAAAAAACATGGGGACAAATAGCTTAATCTGCGACCCCATTCCTTTCCACACCTGAACACACATGGGCAGATTTTCAAGCCCCTTGCGCCTTGTTTACGTCATTTTTAATATGGGAAAAGTGACGCAAAAGTGGCGCAAGGGGCTTATAAATCTGCCCCACAGTGTGGACAGCAGCCTTTAGCCTACCCAAAACCTTCCCCTATAGAATGGCCAGTAAAAACACTGTTTCATAGGGAGGAAAGATAGCTTCTAAATCTCAGGTCTAAGTTGTCAAGTTGCTTATTTAATAATTAGTTAATTAAAACATAACCAAAAGGTCATACTCCAGCCTGTGATAAAGAAGCTTCTAAACCACATTAGTCACAGAGTAAACCACATTAGTCACAGAGATAACACTTGATACAATAAAATATTAAAGTTGTTAAAACATCAAGTGACAAATAAAAATGACAAATTGCATTCAAATTACCTTAATGAATTTTGGCCAATTCCTTTAAACTAATGTCAGTTAACTTGACCACATCTTTGGGTTTAATAAAAACTTGGCCACTTAATATGAAAAGCACTGTAGCGATGCAATTTCCAATATTGCATCTATTTATCTTAGGTTATAGCTGTTTTTTCCAGGCGTATGAAAGGAATAGATATATGGAAAATTTATGTATCATGCTTTCTTTGGGTTGCTTGCATAATCTAAAGTTAGAAGATTAGGAGACACCACCAGACAAGCTATCCTCAAATCTCAAAGTAACAATCGAATTCCTAGTGTACGTTGACCATGTTGTAGATACTCCTGAATAATAACCTATTCAGTCCCATACATTTTTTTTTAGAGTGACATCTCGGGTTGTCCTCTATAAAGGTTCTCATTACATTAAGGTCCTGAAGAAGTGAATTAAACTCATGTCTTAGTTGTATGTGTTAGCTAGATTGCGGAAGATGTCAAATAGATTTTATGGCTTTAGATTGAGCACACTCAAGGCAGCCTCAGGTTTTCACAGGAAAGGGAATATGGCCATACAGAAGTGAGGGAAGGAACATTGTGGAGACGACTTTTATGATTGGTGTAATGGTAGGGGATTTGAGGTAGCCATATAAATGCTTGAACCCATAAATGAGCGAATTAAGTTTTAACTTAAAGCAATTCAGATGGAATTCGTGACCCCTTGCTTCTCTGCCCACATGGCAATATTGTTATACCTCGACCTCCAGCCAATTAAACCATCTCCAGTGCTGCCTTATAATCCAGAAAGACAGTATACTCCACATATTGCAGTAGGCACACTGGGAAAGTATTCAGTTTTGAATGAAAGAATGCTCTTTGGCAAAAGACACTCCATGTCTGTGGAATAGAGGCAAGAAACAAGCTGTTCAAGCCCCCTGCTTCAAACCTCTGTTATTTGTAGAGACATGACACTTCTGGTCCAACTTGATCTCTTCTCTGACCCATGGTAATGTAATGCAATAATAGGATTCAGCAAGGAATTTGGGATTCCCCAATTTTTTTGTCTGAACCACAATAAAGGCATAACAACTACCTCGAAAGCAGTACTAATAATAATGAAACGGATAAGAACTTGCCCTTTCTGATGGAAATCGCCTGATGCACCCTCAACTACAATAACATGACAATATTCAGAGTATCACAATATGGCCTAAAGCTTTTCCTGGTGATGTGGAATCAAATCTGTTTCTAATACCCAAGTATGAAGATCTAGCAATTACTGTTTTGGAAAGAATTTTGCCTCCAAGTGTCAAGTAAAGCAATCATGATAGTTTACAGGTAACCCAATGTCGTCCTTCTTCAGTATTGTGTAAAATAGAGCATTGTCAGTAAGGCAGGAATATTTGTGATTCAAACGATGCTTTGGATAGGGGAACTAAAATAACATCCCAATATTGAGGATCCTCCTTGTAAATTGTGTTTGGCACACTGTTCAGAACGCATAGCTTGCATTACATTACTAATATTCTCCTCCGTAAGATTGTCGGACCCATTGCCAGGCCTAATATCAACTTATAATTGAGCAGGATCCCCAAATGGGTTCTCATTATGTGTAGTCCCAGAGAAAGCTGCTATAAGGTTGCCTGAGACCATAGGTCTCAAGATAGTTAAATGGTAAGTAAAGTTGTGAAATGTCTTACTTTCCCTCACTTTACAAACATGATAAATGTCGAGCCATAGTTTTTGAGGGCCAAAGTGTTTTCTTTTGTGTTAATTTCAGTTCCTTAATCTAAATATTTACAAAAACAGTAGCATGCAAAGATCTGCAACAATTTTCATATTCATTTAATTACTATTTCCTCACTATTCTTTCTTTGATATTTGGAGTGTGCTAAGCTAAGGTCAACAAGTTCATTGCTTCTGTAAGGATGTTCTGTAGTCAACTACATCATTTTAGAGAACATTCCAATTTAACCTTTTTTAGGCCTACGTAGCAACTGATACTCCAATGTTCTTACATTCAGTCAAACTCTCAAAACAGCATCTAAAGATCATGCTCTCTGCAGCATGCTCACTCTCAACCCTATACTGGCTAACTAGGGTAAAGCTTGGCACTGAAATGAAGGTATAGTCTAAGACCACCTCCTTGACACTGGGTGATCTGTACAGTTTATGGAAATTGTTAGACCTGGCATATAGGAAAGTCTTGTTTTAATCTCCAATTCAGAGCCCTTGGACTAAACACTTGTAAAGAGGTGAGTATGATCAGTTAACCCAGGAAAGCTATCTTTCTCAATAATCAAGGCTACATTTAAATTGAAACCCCCATCAATTTAATACCAAATGTAGTAGCAATAATTAAAAGAAATGCCCCCACCTTATCAGTAATTTTACATTTTAAAGGGGACTTTCAATAAATGTATTCATTCACAATTCCAAAACCTTCAGTTAGGTATTTAGGCTGCCCACACTTTACTTCAGTTCCTTTATAGGATTCAATATCAGTGTCAAATCTCTTCACACAACCCTTCAGCCTATCTGCGTGATAGTTCCCCAAACTCCTTTTTTTCAAAACACTTTTCTTTCACCCTTAAGGGTGGAACGGAGGGAGTGAGCGATTGATCTGGAAAATGGTCCAAATGGATGTCTTTCATTGAAAAACGAATATGCCTGACCACCAAGTGTACTTGGCGTAGAGCAGACTTTCTAGACCCACAGCATGCATCGATGGAACCCGTGATGGCTCTGACTTTTTCGGGCGTCAACCTGGATACTCCTAGTCTGTAGTTAATGTCACTTTCTAAGACGATTAGCACCAATGCTATGCCCACCTACAACTTCCCATGATTATTCCACCATACCTTCACTCCAATGAAAGTACAGAGGGCCACCCAGAGCCATCACTGACTGACTGTGCCAGAAAAAAAAAAATACCATAATAATGCATAATAAGCCCTTTGCTGGCAATCTCAAGGAAAACGCACCTAAAAGGGGCTGAAATTCTCATAATATGCAGAGGAAACATAGAGCCCCATGGGCTTACATTTGGCAAAGTAAAAAGAAGTCCTGCAAAAAAAATACAAATAAAATTAAAGTCATCATAGTGACAAGACATCAGGTAAAATACAGTGTAATTTTTAGCCTCTGTCAATTAAGAGCTCTTGCCCAGCTAGCACAGATCTTATAGTGCTTGATCCAGGGGAACATATTTTACAGATCAAAGGCTCTGGATTAAGGCATCATTTACAGGCAACATTCTTGGAGCAGAGATAGTATTAATCTACCTGAATTCATGGGTTGCTTTATGAGAACAACAACATAAGAGAAAGGGCATGCTTCTGGAACCTATCTCTGCTCCGGCTGCATGGGAATATTTCACAACTCTACAACCCTGTGAGTCAGGGTTCAAGAATGGAGGTTCACGGTCCACACCAGTTGGAGAAAAAAGCAGGGCTAGTCAAGAATTGGAGGCAGCCCCAGAGCCCAGTGTTGGAGCATGTGGAATAGGGGGCTATCTACACGATGGTAGGCAAATGAGCTCCAGAAGAAACAGAGATGGTGCAGTGGCTCAGCTGCAGTGTCTGCTTAGGTGCCACAATGGGCAAAGGAGAAGCTGACAACAACTGTGAGATAATAAAGAGCTCAAATCTCTCCCGGCCACCTTCAATATTAAAGGATATCAATCTATTCCAGATAAGACACTTCCAATCCCTGTGGCACTCTTAACACATACATTGAATTGAGGGAGCTGCTATGTGTGAACATGTGCTATTTATTGTCCAATCAGGTTGCTGCAGGTCTCATCCATTTTACTCCTGCTTCCCTAAAAATAGGATTGCCCTCTCAGGAGTGACTTTTAGTCAATCCTGGTTTTTCAACAGACTACACTAAGTATGTTGGTTTTAAAGCCTGGTTTTACAACTGGTACTTAAATTGGTAGAAGATTCCAGCAGGCTTACTGATTTTGACAGAATGGCCAGGACTTGTTAAAAGCCATCATTACATCATTTAACCACTTGACAGTGATAACAATTTAATATTGAGAAACTGAACTGCCTCAATGCAGATGGTTAATACAGGTGGGGTTTCAGTAGCTGGCAAATAATGCATGTTTCCTGTTTTTAGTGATGAAAATGAAATCCATCAACCACTTCCATGCAAACAACACTGCCATGTTCTCTGGGATAATGTACAATAGTTATTCTTCATAGTGCTGACAATTACAGAACTTTCTGTTTTACTTTCAACACCCAACTTACAGACATAAAGGGCTTGCTTCCTCATTTGTGAATGTAATACATTTTTGTTTTTCAAAGCATTATGTGCTGGAGTGTCATGGAATGGAGTGCTCACTTTCAGTCTCATATCTTCAGAGAATGGCAAAAAGGATTGATGGTGAACAAAGACAGAACAGCGTCTGACCCAGCAGGAGATGGTGCCTGGTGGTAGTCAGGGCAATGGTAAACCATGCAGGCTGTAGTTTGTTTTTAACAGTTGCCTTTATTTTTGTGTAGGGTCCTCTGCATTGCTTAAGTGGCTTAAACAAATGTTGTCTATTTTTATTTGTGCAGTTATGTGGTGAAGTACAAAAACAGACATGCAGATGTTACTTGTTCCATCTCAGAAGGTTGACAGATCTTCAACTTCTTCACCTAACCTACATCACGGACAGAGCAGTGGGGTACCAAAGCTTGACGCCCCCCACACGCCCCTCGGCAAAGTACATGAAGGGGTCTCCACACAGGGGAGCCAGTCAGGAGCTCTCAGACTACGGGTCTGCTGCCCATGCAGTGTGGGAGGGGGTCGCCTGGAGCTCAGGCACCTCAGTGCAGCAGGACCTAATGTTAGGCCACTGGGACAGAGTCATTGCCTTAGTGCCTCTCCACTTTGATTATGCCAATGATCTGTATGCAGACCTCTGGAATGGGCTTTAAGGAAACTATACCATGTCCACCCTGATTGTGGTGCAACTAACTTTGTGAGAGAACCTTAAATTATTTGAATTGCTTTGCGGGGCACACCAAATTCAAATCTGTTTTCATTGCCCACAACAATTCACCAACGACAACAAATATTTTAACTCCAAGGCTTTCACACTAAGAGTCACACTAGCCCTGAGCTAAGGTACAACAACCACCAATCAGATTGCTGTGCGTTCTCCTTTTAGATCTATAGGTTTGCAATGGGATTTTTCCTTGTTATGGGCTCCTAAGTGATATGTAAGGCACTGGTAAACACCATTTAGTGAGACCATTAAAGCATTTCTATATAACATGGAACCTGTTGCAAAAAGTATAGGTCAAGGATGCATCTGCCTACCATGACACCTACTGTACTACAAAGCACATCAATGACCGGTGAACACGCTTTGCAATCACTGTTAACATAACACCTCACCTGCTTACATCCCTATTTTATAGATGGGGCAAATTCAACATTTCTAGGCTTGAGCGATTGAATAGCCTCAAAATGAATTTTATGGCCTGTTTGCTCTATGTTTTACAAACCCTCCTACTCATGATTCCAAGCATGGCAGTCAATTTTTTGTTAAAAAATGCTCCATGTTCTGTGGGAGGGCAAATCCCCCTGAGTGACAAAAGCGATCCTTTCCCCCTATACAGGAAGTGTTGGGGGGCCGCCTTTCACAAACATGCTGTCTCTCAAATCTATGCCTCCCTGCTGACGCATACCTAGCCCCCACTGACCACCTTACGCAGTAAGTAGAAAGCTGGCCTGGGAATGATGGAGGATAACATCTGGGGAGAGGTCTTTAGGTACCCAAGGGAAGTAGCTATCCAGGCAGGCTTTCGGCTGGCGCAGTTGATGCGTCTTCACAGGGCTTCCTACATGAGGTCCAGACTTTACCTGATGGGGAGGGCGGATACTGATCACTGTCTATGGGGATGTGGGCAGAGAGGGACCCTGCTCCAGGCACTGTGGGAATGTCCAAAGTGGAAGGGGTACTGGGAGGCATTGCAGGAGAGGATCTCTTTGGTGTTTGGTTACTCCTTTGCTTTTACCCCACACCTGGTGATGTTGGGAATATGGGGGGAACAGTTGTTGAACAGATATCAGCTCCTGTTCAGCAATATGGCATTGATGGTGGCCAGAAGAGACAGTGCCAGATACTGGGGTGGGGAGAGTGGCCCCCCGGTGGTCGAATGGGTTTCGAGTATGGACTGGTCATGCTTAATTTGTAAAAAAAAAAAATAAGTGCCAGGGCTCTCGTCAGGAGGCTACCACAGCTTATACCACATATTGTCCTATCAGCGCTGCCAATGGCAGTACCTGCACAACTCCTAAGAATCACACTGCTACAAGTGTGACAATTCAAACTGTTTGAGGCCCCCAATGTTATAAGAAGCAGATAGCAGGGTAGCAGATGTTTGTTGTTTACAATGTATATTGAATTAGTAAACAACTGTTCTGTGCATCTTTAAATGACAAAAATCAGCGCTACCATGTGGCAGCTGTCAAGTGCCGGTGTTGGCAATGATGTGCCAGTGCCGAGCACCAGAGACCACTGGCTCAAATTAAGCATTGGTACTGGTGCATGCGGGTGAAGAAGTTTGTGTACTGCGCCAGACGCTGCCCTGGTAAATATGGGAAAGTGTGGGCCCAGAGGCAGGGGACCAAGGTGGGCCCGGAATGTGAGGTGGTCTAACTCCCATGGTGCCTCAGGTGACATGGGGGTATGCCTAAAGATTAGAGCATAGTCACAAGACATTCCAGATTGGAACATCCTACTTCAAAGTGACAGGGCTGGCTGCAGAGCAGCGTGTTCTGCTGGTTGGTGGATCAGGGTGCATGCTGGGAAGTGTTTAATGTTTTGTTATGTTGTTATGAATCTTAACAAAAAGACAAAAAAAAGTCCCTTCCGCTTTCACAGGTGAGGGGGGTAGGCTTTTCCGACATAATGATATACATGTTGGCGGTCCAAATACTCCCCTTTTAGAATGGCATTGGGATCCTGAGGAAATGCTGTGGATCCAGATGGAAAATAATTCTTGATGATACCACTTAAGGATCTACTATGGCTGCAGAGTGTCACTCAGGCAATTATCTACCTTTAATGGCCAAGTTACTGACCCACTAGCAAACTATATGGTGCAAGTGGGCTTTTCCTTCCTACCCATTCCCCCTCACCCCTCTGGCCAACAGTCTTGATTGTCCACCGGATCTGTTGGAACTCAGTTTTCTCACCTGTTTCACAATTTTGTGATTTGTACAGTGGGACTGACCTTTGATTGAGAGCGGAGCTCATGGAGAACTTCACCTTGACTAGGCTAGACATATATACACTCACACAAGAGGAAACACAGATTGAATCGCTATACGCTAACAACATTAGGAGCAGAGGTATCTCTTGGCTCTATTGCTAACTACTGAATCTGACCCCTCCCCCCACCCCTCACGCCCACTCAAGAAACATGCTTATGTGATACAACGGGAGGGCTTCAAAATCCTCAATATGTCTATACAATAAAGAAAATGGATAGAAAATACTGGCACAGTGGTACCTTAGCCCAGTGCTGTTACCCAGGAGGTTTGGTATCTTGGATGCATGCTGGATTGGCTGTGATGGTAGGGGCCCTTTCCTACATGTGTGGTGGACATGCCCACAGATTCAGACCTTCTGGGACAATGTTCTCCTCACGATACGGTCTATCACAAGTGTTACTCTGCCCCACTGACCCACTCACTATCCTCTTGAGTGAACCAAGACTGTACCCCATGGTGATGCCAATGGGGAAATTATTTTCCTATCTACTTCTAGCACCACACAGAAGCATAGCCAAGATATGGAAACAACAGTCACCTACATTTAGTCAGTAATGGGGTAGATTATGGTTGATAACTGCCATGGAGAGAGTCACAGCCCTGATCCACGAAAGAATCTCAACATTTGATAGAATTTGGTGGACGTTTGTTACCAACTTAAAACAACTGCAAAGAATGGGCGAAATACATATGACGATGTTGAAGACCCTGAGAGTATTTGCTGTTTGAACTTCCTTCCTCTGAAGCCAAAAGCCAGACATCTAGCAAAGCACATTTGGACTAAGTGCAGCCAAGGTTGCAGAAAGACCACAATATGATTGGTGGGTGTTAAACCTGACTAGCTTTAATCCATGGGGAAATTTGCTGTATGTCTCAAATATGCCACTGGCTGTAGTAGGCTGCCAAAACAATTGAGCTAATGAAGAGATAATGTTTCAAGAGAGGAGTGAGAAGGGGAAGAAGAGGAAGTCGCTGCTTGGTTTTCGAAGTGGAAGATGAGTACTAAGATCATCTGAATGGAGTTGACAGAATATTTGGTGAAAACGTGGCAAAAAGAGAATGTGGTTGGAAGGCAAGTGGATTTCTGAGAAAGTGTTGATTAAGGATTGGGGATTGTGGATTTTGCACATTATGAAAGGTACGGTTGGGTGTAAAGGGGGTGGCAGCAAAAGATCGAGCAAAAGGGCTGAGGAAGTGGCAGCCAATTTGTTTAATGTGATTAAGGAGGACGAGTGCAAGAAACGTGTGTTAGAAAATCAGATCAGAGGAAGTGTGGGCATCCTACCAGAGTGTATCATAATTATCAGCATTAGGAATGTCTAATACTACTGGTTATTACAAGTGTTTCATATAGCACTGCCATTGGAACAATCATTCTGCAGCACACACCACAATTCTTTATGTCCAAATGTTTGAGTTAGAACAAATTAAAGGTTTAGCAATGTGATTAGCAAATATAAAATAATGTTTACTACTTCATTCACAGCCCTAGAGATCTTTTGTTATGGGCATGAACTGCAACAGTAAATAACTGCATGTGTAAATATATACATTTGTAATCTAAGATGTGTGCTGTGTGCTAGAGGGAACCAAGTAACACTAACCATGGTACATTGCACAACTGGCAAAGGGACATAAAACCGATTAATTTAAAATGAACACATATTAAAATTGATGTGGTTCTATTAAAAGGTTGGCTTTTCAATAACTGCTCGCATTTCAGTAAACCCTTTAATTTGCTTCTTTAAAATCTTTTAGCACTGCTGGCCACGCGGTTCAAGTACTGAGTCAAGTACATGTAGATTGCTATCATTAGTCATTTTTACAGGTTGAGTTCCTTTTTTTTTACACGCCAAGGTTGCAATGGAAGGAGGCAGAATAAAGCACCCTTAAGTAGAAGCTCTCTAAATTTAAGTACACTTGAATGATGACATATGAATGCTATGAACACAGAATATGGGACCATTTCCAGCCAGTGTGTCTCAACGCCAAGTCAAGTTGCAAGCATCTGCTTACCAGCTCTTGGGGAAACTTTAGATGGCAATTCTGCACAGTGCAACTGACTTAAGTCACTCTTAAAAATGCTTGCTCGCTGACTTTAGATAGAATATGCGTGTTCTGTTATTTTTTAGCTGATATGAAATCAATTAACCTTTTATGGATACACACAAAACTGTAAACTGATATGTAAGCACTTGAAGTGCTAACGACTGTCTCTGAAAATCGTGACGGATTACTCAGTAGTCGTTTTATGGAGGTACTCAAAAGGGCATACCACATGCATCCTCTTCAGGATTAATTCTTCCTAGGCCTGGCCTAGAGACGGCTTTAGCCTTTTCATCAGCTTCCTGTTATCCAAAGAATCATGATTAAAAATACACTCTAAGAAAGGCTTTCGTTCTGCCGTATTCATCCATTGGTTTGGTCAAGTGTAATTTAGATTTTGCTTCCACCATCACGATTTACAGCATTAGGCAGTGGATCAGCCCACTTCACTGTGAATGGTGGCCTTTTCTTTTGCACTTGTGCACCTCCATCTAGAAAGTGGTAAACTTCAGTGAGAGGGGCTAGTAGACATTTTCTGTTTCCATTTTTGCTATAATTTCATAGTTTTCATTTATTTATTTTTACGGTATCATTATTTACTAGTAATTTTTTGTTGCAAATATACGAAAACTACCTTTACATGGCAACAGTTTTACTTTACATTTTTTGTAATTTTTTTAATGTCTGTTACACAAGCTATTAGCTTTCCCAGTGATTGTTTGTGTCTTTTGTACAGCTGCCCTTTTCTCATTTTTACCTGTAATATCTAAACATTATTATAATGTCATTGAAAAAATGCAATCGTATTCTTGGAAGAGATGTGAGAGGTGTGTAGCAGTGGTATGCAAAGCTAAATGATGTGTGGCCCAACCATTTGCCAGATAAAATGTTCACTTAAAGTGCACTTCGAACATGTATCTAACTGCTCAGTTTTGTTCTGGTCTTTTCACAATTAACTGTTTCTGCACACCGAAGTAAACGCTGATTTAGCTGGAGTTGGTTCATGTTGTCTAACTGGGTACACTTGAAAACATGGACGTTTACCCGTTTAAAAAAAAAAAAGAAGAATTAGGCACTGGTTTTGTCACCACCGCTGTGGGGCCTAATCCATGTCATCATATTGGAAACACCTGCCAGGGCTTCTGGGAGTAATTACCCTCAATTACTTGGGTAGCTAGACCTCGTTGGGTGAATGGCAGGGAGGCGCAGTGCAAGCACTGCCATTGTGACGTCACTGTTCTGCCTGGTGGCCCAATGGGGAATGTTGTTACATTTTAAAGCCCCATGTTAGTTGTTCTGTATCGAAATCCACTGCACAGATATACAGTCTTATTCCACCTCTGACTTCAACAGTGCACCACTGCTTCATGGACTGTCTGCATATCTCGTAACTGATAAGAATTGAAGTACGCGCTCTGACTGCACACAAAGCCAGATTAGCAGGCTAGCTCCTCACAATCTGTTGTTAGAATAACTGAATTAATTTAGGTTAAGTGAGATCAGTAAAGTGTATCTAATGGCAAAAAATATCCAAATTAGAAAGTGTCTGGGTGCTGGTATTGTTAATTCTTTCAGTGGCCTTTCACCGAATTTTGCTGACCTTACCAGATGAGATTCAAGGTAATTTCCATTGAGTGAATACATTCATTACTTTAAGTGTGCACTCTCTGGGTGTTTATTTCCACCTATGTAATTTTTAACCACAAGAACTCTTATTGCCTATCCTGTGTGAGCATGCATTGGCAACAGATAGCCGGTTGTTTAGTTTATATCTTCCTCCATCTGTGGAGACAACACCCATATAGTGCAATGGGTAGCATAATTTGACATATATTGCTATGGACTTATTCCATACTGCCTGAATATGGTTCAAGCGTGGTCAAGTATGAATATGCAGTGAAGCAATGATTGTAAATGTAAGTAGACAAGTACATGACGTACCGTAACTCACTAAGCCTCAAACCCTGTGTTTTGCCCTGTTGATGAAACACGTGTCGGCTGGCGTTTGTAAAATCTGAAAAAAGAACTACATAAAGCATCACTTATTGGTTTTACCATTCTACCGGTGTCAATCGTGTTTGTCTTCAACTACTGTACCATCAGAATTTTTTATTATACGTGTGCCCAGTACCTGTTGTAAAATTGCAAAGGGATGTTTGTTTCATTGAAGGAGGTACCTAAACAGCTGCAGTCTGTGCAATTTCACTTCCATGTGCCACAAAACAAAGGGGAAGGGAGATCCAAAGCCATGATACAAAAGATAATATTTCAGAAATATTTTTCATTTTGTGGTGATTTGTGTAGTTCACAAACAATAGAAACGCAATGGAATGTGATTTACTTCTGTGTAATTTTGTGAGTTAGAACAGTTTTTGCAAAAGACATGGTGAATCTGATCCATGTGCGAACATCCTCTGTGAGTGGATTTTGCACGTTTCATGTTTCAGTGGTATATTTTAGTGGGTGGGCTATATGTAAATTTTGTACTAACATTTCCTGATATTGGATGTAGTATCTTGAAATCAGAGGGTCTGAGTGGAAAAATCATTTGAATCAGAGTGACATTGCTTTACTTGAATGTGTACCCCCACATGGTAGGATTAAAAGCAAAGTCCTCTCACTCCTTATGCGTACTCACACATGGAGAGCTTTCACAAGAGGTGGGGTTTTAGGCAAAGGCAGATGATTTCCTTTATGGCGCGTACACTGGATTTTATGCCACAACAACGTAAAAAGTATAACAAAAGATGGATTTGAGGTTGGAAATAACACGAGTAGAAGGGACACTGTTATTTTGGCCATGTACTAGCTTGATTACTCGAGGTATGAAGGTTAGCAGTGTGATTGGAAAAGATAAGGGCTGAAAATTAAATTAAAAAATGTGGACTCAAAGGGTTATGTCTATAATTTGCCTTCTTTTTTGACTATCATTTAATTCTCAAAGATTTCTAGGAGTCTAGAGAACCGGCAACTCTTGTAAATTCCTACAAGTAATTGCATGAGCAAACACTTTTACCAGTGCAAATGATACGGTGAGGTGTATTTGAACTTGGTCATTTGTTTGTGTTTCCAATGGGGAAACATATTTCCTTTACATCCCCACTAATTTTGGGGTTGTTGTCACCCAATTCCCACGCTGGATTGGGGCTTCTCACTTCTATTGACATAAATAATTACTTAGATGTATTTAGGGTGGGAATGTGCCTGCTTAATGTTTGTGAATGCACACATAGTAGCAGGTTTGTGGCTGACACACATCTGTTATTCTCTTGTGCTGCAGCAGCCCGGGCGCCTGCTTTTATTACACAGCTCTGTGAACTTGTTGGGATCAAGACATGTAGTTCTTTTGACAGTAATAGATCCTGAGAAGTGTTGACTTCACAGCTTTTATCCAGTGTCAAGAGATGTTTTCGCGATGAAGTGTTTAGTAATATGACTGGTTTCAATGAATTGAACACAATAAATGCAATAACTTTAAGAAGAAGCTATAGATTAATGCAAACAGAAACGCTTTTACAGAGGAGTATTAAGACATTTGCATTTATTTTTAATTTTTATGACAATTCTTTCTGCCTAAAGTCTAGGGGCATTCGTTAGGCCTTTATTCTGACACAAATGTATTACAATTCAATTGATTGCAACTGGAAAATATTTGGAAGAGAAAGCGGTGCATAGTGGTAGAATAGATGGTTTGATGTTAGGTGTGCATGTGCTCACATTAATAACATTAAAGACGAAATGAAAGTACCTTTGAATATTTTGTCAAGAATTTTAAATCTTAGTTGTCTTAAAAAAAAAAAAGACAACGGAACACCATATTAACATAGGTAAGAGAGTTTGTTTAACAAGATATGTATTTCCATCTGTACATACGCATTTTATGTGTTCGTTGGCATTACCTCAGACACACAAGCTTTGATTTTGGTGAGTGTTAGAACAGAAAGTCTTTCTAAACCAATATGTCATACTGTCATGTGAAAGATTTGTTCACAAAATATCTTGTCCTAGGGGATTTCTTGGGTACTCTATATTTAGGTTTGCTGCCTCACAAAAGCTTGCAACTCCCATTTATTATTACCTGTGACTGTTAACCCATACTCAAACATTTTGAAAGGAGATTATATTTTCTTTTTAGGATGCTACTGAAAAAAAGAACAATTTCTTCTGCTGGAAAAGGAGATTTTTTTTCTCAGTCAACCCACACATGTTTGACCTGATCAGTATCCATGGGAGAAATTCACGCTTGGGTAGTTATCAAGGGCGGGCTGCCTCACACTGGGCCAGTGCTGTGTAAGGTGCATGGGATGGGCAGCCATGAGCAGTGGCTGATGCTCTGTCAGAGCCTTTGCAGAAGTGTAAGGGACAAGCCCTGAGGCAAATAGCATTTCCGGAGATCTTCACCTCCTGTTTGTCATTCTGATCTTACAAGGAAGATGAAATGCAGCCGTGAACACCGCTTCTAACCATGCTCTTACCAGGCAGTGCCCCACTCTCGTCTGCTCTAAATTACACATGGAGAGTAGTATTCCTCTCTCTCTCACGCACGCATGCACCCACTCACGTGCACATACTGTTCCCATTATGTTGTGCAGACAGCACTAACACTACAGGCACATATACTCCTTAATTAAAAACATGGAGCCAAGCCAGCAAATGTACTGCATCTTATGAAGGCGTCCAAATCCCAATGAAAGTCTCCTGTGTGACAGTCAGGGAGAAAACAGAATACTGAAAAATCATAGTTTTCACTTTTGTTTTGTTTCTGAGTGGGAAATTCATCATGGTTTATTGTTAAAGTCCCTCCTCAAAAAATTCATGTCACTGAGTCAGATAATGACTGTTAGATTATACTTCATTTATGGATTATTCCTATGGTGAGAATTTTGGAGCTATTTAAATTGCATGCTGTCTAATAAGTGTTGTTGGAATACATCAGTGCAAAGTCTGTGAGACTGGATGTAAAATGTGATGCACAAAATCAGGTCAAACATGTCTTTTTAAATTGGAATTGGAATGCACAATTTGGTGACATTCCCCTACCATAGGATTTGGTGGCAGGAAAGAAGTCACAGTGCAAACGAGGTGCTGGTGACAGAATAAGATGTAAAACTACAGAGAGAGCCCTCTTGTTATTTTGCTATTTGCACCAAAGTAGTACATCTCTACTATGGGAAAGTTGGAAAATAGAAAATCTTCAATCCTTAGAAAGGATAGTTCAGTAGCTGGATCTGATGAGATGGTAGAGGCAATGGAACTAACAGTGTAATTGATTACGTCCCGCATTTCCTCGGATCATATTCACTTTCATAGTATAGTATGTATACCGCCAACCATCTCAGGAACTGTGGATAATAGTGCTGCTTAGGTGTGAGTGCCCTTTGCCTGCATATCAAGTCAAAGTTACATTAAAAAATGCTGCTTGCCATAGTTCTATATTTTTAGTTATGTCAGTGCATTTAATTTTGACCGAATTGCAGTTAAAAATGTACCGAATTGTTTTCTTTGAAAGCGTTAAGAAATCTAATTGGCCATAAGTTTGCAAGTCAAGTACACACATTAAATTCAAGTGGTCGTCAGAATTCAAGGTATTGTAAAAACTTATTTTGGCAGAATAAACCATAGGAGAAAAGAACTAAAACCTAGGACCAACACCCACACCCACAGACTACTCAAGAAATCTAGGGAACGTCCTAGAGAACAAGCTCAAAATCTTGGCTAAAGTCAATGCAGTATGCACCTCCTGCTTCCACATCCTGTGCATGCTGCAAAAGATCTTCAAATGGTTGTCTCAGAACACCAGACAGACTGTCACACAAGCACTCATCACCAGCAGGCTGGACTACGGCAACACTCTATGCAGGAATCTCCTGACAACTCTTTCACAGACTCCACACTATCTAGAACACAGCGCAAACCTCATACTCAGCCCACTATGCTGCACACACATCACACTGCACCTCAGAAAGCTTTGCTGGCTCCCCATTCACAAGCACAATAAATTGAAACTTCTCACGCACACATACAAAGTCTTACACAACACAGGACCAGAATACCTGAACAGCTACATACACTTTCACCAACCCACAAGATTCCTGCACCCTGTCTTACTCACACACACTCCCCGCATCTACAAAAGCAAAAATGGAGGTTCCACATTCTCCTGCATCGCACCGAAGACATGGAGCAACTTCCCTCAACATATTAGAGCCTTCTACATATGTCTTGTGTTTCACAAGAAGCTGAAGACCTGGCTCTTCATATAAGCAGCTTGGGGATCGCACACCTGCCCAGTCACCTGGATACCCTTTCGGGATAAGAGAGCACTATACAAATCAACACAACATTACATATAATGGATTTGTGAACTTTAAAAAAAATTCGTTGGTAAATAATCCCAAAGCTGAGTAATGAAAATAAAAACATGTACACTGCTTTGGAACTGGCTTGTTGGAACACATCCTATAATCAGTTCTGAAAACAAATATGTACTCAGATCAGTTTCAGTAAATAGATCAATAGAAAAATATTTGGTAGATGCATGGCTTTGTTAGAATGTTAGTTTTATTCAAGTACGTTCATGAGTTTAAAATGTTTTCAGTGATTTCTATATGAATAATTTAGAATTGAGTTTAAAGATTTTTTACAGCATTCCCTTTTGGAGAGCATGTCTTTGAGTCAGACCATTTGATGTGGTAGGCATTTTCCTAGTGTAGTACAATTTACTTTATCAGTTTTTGAACATGCACCTTAGTTCGTGTTATTTCCCAATCCATAGATCTTCAGGATCCCCTCCTATATAAAGCTGCATTTAAAAAAAAAATATATTTTTATTGGTATATTTCACATTTACAACATATGACAAAAAACATGAAATGCTCAACGCTTTTGTTCATACAGGTGTCCCAGCGTACACGGTTTGGTTGTTGGTTGTATCGCTAACCCATGGGCATATACACCTGAGCGTCCCTGCCTCCCTGCCGTGCAACATATAACATAGAACATATACTCATTGGCGTTTGTGTTAGGGGTAACCGCCAGCCTAGATGTGGTGATACGTACCACGTGTCTTATCGGTCCCCTTATCTTGTTGTCTACTCTGACGTGGGAAGAGAGAGGGGGTAAGAGTAAAGATTTAAGAGGGGGTGGGGGGGACGTCCTGCTCTCGAGGTACCTGCGGTAGGCCCCTGGTTGTCTCTGTCTAGCGCTTTTCATGGGGGCTCGTAGGGTGCTAGGAATTTGTCCAATGTTGCCCACATCCCCCTGTTGGCATTTCTCCATGGTGTGTTTCGTGGGGCCGTGATGTCAGCTTCCCTCAGGTACGTCACCCAATTGGTCCATCCCTTGAAGGTGGCTTTGGAGGTGCAACACAACAGAAATCTCCTAGATTTCCTCATAAAGCTGCATTTTTTAAGTCAACATATATATTTTTCATATATATTTTTCAATTGCTATTTAGCTTTTAACTTACTAACTTTTCTTGATGTCTCATTTCTTTTGTTACGGATGTTAAGGATAGATTTGTTTATCTTTTAGCCTGATGGTAAGTTTATTTTTTTCCTGCCAGGAAAGCTATGGGCGGAGATGAGCCTTCTATGAAGAAAAACAAGTTAATAGAGAAAAGTCCCAAAATTAGTGTGTCCTCTCCCACAGGGCTAGAAGCAAGGATCCCAGTTATTTTTGTGCAGCTTGCATGATGGCAGCACACCAGTCTGACATTGGTAAGAATGTTGTCCTGCTGTCACAAAAGATCATTAAAATGCCTGGCATGCAGTTTTAATGAGAAATTAAAGGTAAGAAGGATGTTTCTCTGATTGGTTCTTCTCTTCAGGATCAACCGATTGATGGTGATGGAAATGAGGGTGAGGTCTTTGACTTGGAGAATCAGAGATATACCTCTGAACCCTCTAGTGGATTCAGGCAGATCTAAAAAATAGACAGCTACATATAGGTTGCCTTCCTATCCCATTTCACAAACATAGGGAAAACAAATGTGGCATATAAGGGCCCTTCTGTCTCTGTGTTGCATTGGTGAAGGATTTGAGAACAAATGGTAACATCGACTTAGTTTGACAATTGGCTGTCTTTGCTGATGCAATGGATTTGTTATCTGGGAGGCATGGGCCGAGAAGAAGTAAAAGACCTTACAGCAACTCAGAGACCAGTGTACCAGGCCTCCCAAGATTAGCACCTACCCAGTCCTCTGCTCTTCTGTTGCCACTTACATACTTTATGGGTACTGTAGTAGAAAGATTGCTATGTCCTTTCAGATTCCTCCTGCACCGTAACGGTTTGACTGAGGTTTATGCACATGCCTGTACCCACATTCCCTGATCTCAGTTAAGAACGGGGAAAGCAATGCTCAATCGCAAGCGAGAGATACAGACCAAATGAGATAGACAACTTAACAAAAGAGAGCTTTACAGTATGGTGGTGTGTGAGAGAGGCAAACACAAAGAAGGTGTTTTGAAGAAAAATTTAAAAAGCAAGAGCATGAGCTGTGGCTATAAGAGACAGAGGTAGGCAGAAGTGAGCACGCTAACCACCATAGAGAAGAACAAGAGAATGCGAGAGAGAGAAACCTGAATGCTGACAAAGACATACACACGTATAACCACACTCCACAAATCCAACAAGTATACACAAGGATACACATTGACAGAGGAAAGTTATACACATGGAAAAAGAGAGATCTACCACAAAATGAAGTTTAAATGAGCAATACAGGGGCAACACTGTGCAAAATATAAACGAGTGAGAAAAATGCTTTCAGCGCACATCTTTAACTGCATACAAAATATGTATGAAAATTACATTTCTATGGTTTCAAATAAAACATTATACTTTCTGGAATATTAATGTTACTATTTACTTTCAAAAGTTAGAATAATTCCCAAATTTAATGTAGGACCCTGAATCCCTCCTTAGGTGTGTGTTTTTTTAAATGCTTTATTTACTTTATTTTAAGTCTAAAAACACAACAATACATCTGGATATGCATAAGAATGGCTACTGTATCACAATTTGTAAAGCTCTAGCCCCCTTACCCACTCCCTTTCAGCTGAATCCTACATCATATATGTGGTTCGTACTCCCCTGGGGCACACTGCACAACAACCAAATCCCTCTCCTGGTAGGCACTATATTTGCTTATCCCCTTGGTACGCCTATCTAGGGGCACTATTCAGGGGTGCATTTTCAGGACTGGCTCTCCCGCCGTCTGATGGTCCCCTCCCATCGAGGGTGCCGGATGAGTTAGCAAACAGTGAATTGTTCCCCAGCGTTGTCAATTTTTGTAAGAGTTCCCCCCAGGTGGTACAATCCTCCTCCAGCTTATCGTCCGTGCGCACTTCTTTCGTGCGTCGTTGCTCTGCAAGTGTTCCACCTACCATGTCTTGAGACCCGAAAGGTCTGTTCAGGTTAGATGAATGTGTATGTTTAGATTTATTTTTGGGTACACTGCAAATTAAAACAAATTCCTATTGGCAAACACTCTAATCAAGCTCAGAATGTTTATCTTTTTTTCAATCAACCTAGTAACATTTATTTTTCGAATGCTCTAATTTTAAGCAAGCACAAGATTTGAACCCCTGTGCTAACACAGCAAGTTGTGGAACTATATGAGATGACAGAAAAACTTTTTTCCCCAGTGACCTCTATGTTAAAATGTAATGCTACCGTTTCTGTATGCAGCTATGTAAGCATTGCCTTGTACTTCCTTTGTCAGATTACTATGAATGGATTGCAGAAACACTGAGAAATAAGCCAACAAACTGAGGAATTTCTATGTTCATGAATGCTGCTTTAAATTGTAAAATGCCATGAATCCTGATTTTTCCCAAATAAAAACAATGTTCTTCTCTGCTAAGTTGAACATAGGGGTTGCCAAAGCGTTAAAAAAACAGGCACATGATATGGATGACCAATCCTAAATAAATAAAGGGAATGCGAAAAAGACCCATATTCCAGAGTTCTTAAGGTTTTCAATCATTTTGTGCAACTCTTTTATGTAAGGCATGTTTTTAATAGCATCGAAACTTTTTTATTTTGCTAATGTGATCTTGAAGTCTCATTTGAGTGAGCTTTACCACCATGATAAAATCGAACAATGATGGGTGAAAATGGGAGACAATCATTTGCAATCAGGACATGATGTCTTCGCCATAACAACTGACCTCTTCACTAGCTTTGTTGGTCATACCAGCTAAGGTGCTATCCTTTAACAATACATTGGTAAGGCTCATAGATCTGCATAACCAGAATATGACTTATGAAAACACTGCCTACCAAGTTTTCTCTGCTGCTGGGTACACAAACCTTCACATAATAACAATGCGAACCAAATTAAAAGTTGTTCTGTGCTGAAAAATGATGAACTGTAGTCAAGTGATAATTTGGTGTATTTTTAAGACCATCAACCTACACGTTCAGTGAACCAAGATTTGAGTCTGTTGTTGAAGATAGGTGGGCAAGATAGTGATACAAACTTGACTTTTAAGTCTTAGCACTTGCCTTTTTGGATTTCACATGCATTG
Source organism: Lissotriton vulgaris (assembly GCF_964263255.1). NCBI lineage: Eukaryota > Metazoa > Chordata > Amphibia > Caudata > Salamandridae > Lissotriton > Lissotriton vulgaris. The sequence continues at coordinate 244,808,829 of NC_141699.1, read as the reverse complement.
TTCATAGTTAAAGGCTTCTGTTTCAAGAACCTTTACTTTGTTTTATTTCTTTGTATCTGTATAATAGTGAATTGGATAATATATGCCTATTACCAATTACATAGATTTCAATATTTGGTTATTAGAAACACTGCACATTAAACAAATATAATGTTGTTTAAAGTGTATAGATTTAAGAATAGAGAGAAATTCCGAGTGCAAAGGGAATTTAGACAAAGAAAATGATTATACAGAATTTACTGTGTGCAAAATGCATTTTTTACATTTCTTATACTTCTTTTATGAATTTGGAATATCTGGAATAGTTAAAAAGGGGAATTGGCACATTCTAGTGAATTCTGAATGATATAATTACCTTTGTCCAAACTGTCTTAATTCTCTTAAATTATGTGGCCTTGACAAATTAATCCCAAATGGTGTTCTACTTGGTAATCTGCATATAAAATACACTTAAATGCCAGTATTCAATCTAGATATCATAAGAGATTTTTTAATACACATTGAATAAGATAATCTCCATGTGAGTCAACACTCTCTGAAGGCTCTGGAGATCAGAATACCATTAAAAAAGGTACCTTCTGAATGAGGGTTGTCCAACATAGGTCCATAAGTGACAGGATGCATGAACGTTTTTCAGGATATCATCTTGAGTTACATTGGTATACAATGATTATAGACAGAACTAATTTACATAGTCAGTGGTAATATTAAAATCTATCTTGAGTTCATCCCTTCTTAAACCTAGGCTGGACATTCCTGTTTTAGTCACTATTTTTCTCAGCATTAAACCTTGTGGAGGGTGAGAGAGCTATATTGTGTCTGTCTCTAAACCAGATAATACTAAAATCAAGTTCTGTTTTCGATACGCTTCCGATGTTCTTTTAAGCCAGGAAATCAATGACTGAAGTGGACTGAGACTGTGCCCCATATTTTAATCTGTGATAGGCAAAAGCAAAATGTGATTGACACTGCAGCGGACCAATAAATGGTGAGGAGTGACTAAAAGCCCCTGTAAGTTTGTATTATAAGTATATATTTTTATAAAAAATCAAAAGCTCTTGGTTAACGCCAAACCTAAAAATTCGTGGTTACTAACGTTCATTACATTCATCTCATACATATTTGAATTCTTGGTGCAATCCGCTTACCACACTTCATAGACACCATTTCAAGTTATTCGAATAGAATTTTACTTTCTTTCACCAGTCCATTCACAATCTAATCAAATTAAGCGAAAGATCTCATCACATTTTGATGACATTAAGCTCCCCTCTCCTCATATTCGTAAACAGTGATGAATACTCTAAAACTAATCTACTTCTTCTCTCCCTTCATCGTCAGGATGAGGCTCAGTACAAATTACTTACCCCACTCATTTCTACAGTGTTTCACACTGCAATTCTCCTCATCATCCCTTAGCAAGTTTGGAGTCAATAGGTTTGGCTTGCATTTTGTGACCTGGCTAAAATATGAAAACAAGCCTGCTGCCCTGAAAAAAGAAAACATTTAATTTACATTTTATTTTCTGTATACAACGCATCTATAAGATAAAGAATATAATATGTGATTAATCAGTGTACTTTTGAAATGTAAAACAGTCTCTCATGGATTACAATGCAAGCACAAAGCCCTCTGTGGGTGGTGGAATGATACATCAAGCAACCATTAGCACAAGGAGAGTTTGAAATACTCCTCTGGGCGGAGCCGGAGCTCACTCTATGTAAAGTATTTGAAAAAGTAGGTCTTGCTACTGCTACTGATTGCCTTTGTAGTCTTGAGGTGATGATTAATGACAAGAATAGCAATCATGACATAACAGTTGCATATAAGTAGCAAACCCGTTATTGTGGTTTGTTTTGGAATCACAACCCAAAGGTATTCTCATGGCCGCTGGGTCTGGTTTATTTAAGTTTCTTCATTCTGAAACTACTTGTCTAATGTGTGCAGACACATATTTAAAAGCAGATTTCCAGTGGCGATGCAGGATTATTAATTTTTCTGCTTGTTTTCTGTTGAGCCAACCGTGACTTTGTAAAACTCTCAAAAGCCTGCCGTTATCTGTACTTGTGTATCTGACAATTTGCTCACAAATTATTATTAGGACACACTGTTATGAGGACTCAGAAACACCGTTTTTAAAAGCATTACTCCTTTCATCTGCGGGGATAACCTACTCTTTGTATTTGCTCTTGGGATAACATGTTGTTACTGACCACCACATTTTCTAATTAGAACACAATCTTTTCTAGGATTTTAAAGTTGTTAGCACTCTGGTAGTATTTTTTCTATTTGTTTCATTGTGCCATCTTGGAGGGAGACTTTGAACAAGACCATTGCAGTCTAGTGTATTAGACCATTAGACATATTTAGAGGCAGCTGCAATGTGGTTGTGCTGTGGCATGCCAATGGAAGTCCGTCTTAACAAGTTGACCGTCCAGCTGGTAACAATGCAGGTATACTTAAAACAACATCACACTGTACAACTTAAGATACATGAGTGTTCCAATCTCTGATCAAATCTCTGGAATACGATCATTGAAATTTACATTACTACATCTAATCTGACACCTGCAAAGATAATCAAGACACAGGCATGCAGAGGGGCCACATTTAAGTAGCTTTATTGAATGTAAGATCACTTCTCAAACACAAAGCTGAAACAATGTTCTGTTGAACGACACTCAACTTGATGTGCTCTGTATGACTGAGACCTGGTTGCAGGAGATATCTAGACCAGATATAGTGGAGGCTCTACTTACGGGGTTCACCTTGTAACATCTTAATTGATACCAGCATATAGGGGGAAGACTAGCAATAGTATTCAGGATGGCCTTGAATGTGGTCATTGTCCTGAAAATTAGTTGTTGATTGGAAGAAATATTGGCTGTCCATTTGACATTATCAGCAACCAGTATTGTATGCATTTTGCTTGTCCACTGACCTCTTCCCATTCTCGTCTCTTTTTGGGAAAAAGTGGCAGAAGTGATTGGCTGTATCTCCATCAACTTCATAAATTTGATTGTGAACTTTAATTTCCTATACAATAACCCTCCTAGCTGTAGTATAATTTCATCTTCGATTTGAGGCTTTAAGAAGAGGTCCGGAAGGCCATACATCAAAAGGGGCACATTATCAACCTTATTTTCTCTTTAGACAACTTCACTGAAGTTACATCCAGTACACCAATCGTTACGGTAGATCATGCCCTCATCCAATTTTACATCACAAATAACACCCAAGTTCATGTGCTTATTTGTAGCCCCTCCAAATGGCATTTTTTAGTTCAAACTTAACATAGAGAAACTAGTCAAAGTCTAAAAAACTCTGGGCTCCTACTCAGCAAACTACTAATCAGAAGGGGCTCTCACTGGCACTCAACAACTGCCTAAACACCATATTCGAACATGCACTACAAACATTCTAACAATCGTATTTCTTTAACCAAACTAGCCAACTGGTGGCTTTCTATCCATTTGAGGCAGAGAGACTCCAGACATGGAAGGCTGAGTGGAATCGGCGCGTGTCCTACTCTCCGGATATGCTTCAGATTTATAAATCATACGTGAGACACTTTATGAACAGATTGTACCAGGTCAAAGCCAGGTATTGTGAACAGTAGAAAACATATGGTAGAATGAGCCAAATCTGCTAGTAACTTGCTATATCTTCCCAATGTTTATTCCGAAGTTTATCTTCAAGGCAATTGACATGAAAGCAGAAGTAGAAAGGTTACCTTGAATTCTAAATTGGTTAATTATTACTGCTCCTTCCTCTTTCACAGCCAGTTCGTCCTTTCATTGTAACCAGTTTGAAATCCTTGTGAACAATTGATATGTGTAATCATGGCTAATGTTTAGTTACTTAGTCGGTGCTTTTTAATATCTGTCTTGGTTCCTAGGTTCTACAAATCAAAACCTTTTTTTAAACAGTTTTAATTTAGTATGTTGTTTTCTTTACAAGGCATACCAAACAGGATTTGCATTGACATTTCAATTTTTTTCTTCTCAGCTCATGATCTCCCTCAAAGCAAGACCTCAGCAGCAGCCCAGGCCGGCAGCCATTTGCAGTGCCTCTCCCTCCACTGCACGGATGACATCAGCGAATCAAAGGGCCGGACGCCAGTGCCAACATGGAGATCCCTGCATTCGGACATCTCCAACAGATTCGGAACTTTTGTGGCTGCCCTTACTTGAAGAAAACCCATATTTTCATGTATTTTTCATATAAGAAACAAACTCTCTAAAGGGCCGTTAATGTTAGGAGGACTATTTTTAGATTGGTAACTGCTCATTGGCAAATGGACTGGAAAGGGTTAATTTATGACACACCTCATTCACTTAATCTTCTTCCACAGTATGTTACCAGTGTTAAATCTGTTACAGTTAGCCAACACTTATTTTCACCTGATAGAGAACACAGTTTGCTGTTATTCTGTAAGCCTGGCATTCTATTTTTGATTGTGATGGAAGAGGGCTTTAATTTTTAACATCATCATTTATGTCCAAACAGTGTTTGGCATAATAAGACAACTATATATTTTTTCTTTGCTTGGTACCCAATAACATGCCAATCCGGAAGAACTCACTAAGCCCTACACCAGGCAGACAATTAGCTCTGTATGCTGAATTTAGCTTGCAGATGTATTTCTTTGCCTCAAAAACAAAAACAATATTCTTTGAATGATATTGCAGCCCTCAGATCTTTTTAGTAGATGAGTTGGCCAAAAGCTCTAAAATTTTACTTTCTAGACCTAATCCACCATAATTTCTTTCTTTGATGAAATAGCAAGATATGTATGAAAAAGAAAACAATCAGCAACTCCCTCATTGCTAATGCTGGGTTTGGTCCAAAATATGTCTGCATATTCTTTGGAGAAAACACATTGTCCTTTCTTTTTTCTAGTTTAATGTCCGCAATACAATGCAGTACTGGTGATATGATACCCAGAAATACAGATTCTGCACATGTAATGACTCCAGTGCAGTGGTTTGCATGGGGAAAAAACCCACCAGATAGATGGCAGTAGTAGTTTCCTGTAAAAACACAGGAGTACAATTTGCAATCGTCTCGAGGGAAGCATTGGTGGAAGAACAGACAGAAATAACATTTGTGTGCAGGTTTTGCAATTCCTGGATCCAAAATGATCCCCATAAATCATGTTCCATTTCTAGAGTACATGCTTTTTGTCCACATAAATTGGTTGATAGTTCAATTCAAGTTTTTTTTAAATGTTGAAATCCTTTAGTTGTGCTTTGGATATCAGCATTATTCTTTTGAAGGCCAGTGATAAAAATATACTAGTATATACATATATATAAATATATTATTAAATGACCGTCAGATAATATGAAGTCCTTGGGATCCACAGTATTAACTTTGCCAAAGGTATATTTTTTCAAAGACAGTAAATAAACCTAAAGGTTGTATAAGTGTGTTCTGGTTCAATGTTGAATCAAAGTAGATTACACCAAGACATGCATAACTGTTTTTTGTGTGCAAATAACCTGCTCAGGCCATGATATAGCAGGTGATTTACAAATACAAGGACCTAATGTTTAAAGGTGTGTGTGCACTCTTTTTACCCCAACTGTATACTTTCATTGGCACCTTAAACAAGTAATCCTTTGGAATTCGTTTCTTTTGCATTTTTAATTTTTACATATATTTGAAATTGGATGTCTCTAACTTCTGGTAAAAAGAAAAAGCAGGCTTTTAATATCTACTCTTCATTTTCTGGGAATAAAATGTTTAAAGCATGATAATTAATGTAATGAACAGGGTATGATCCCCAAGACTCCTTCAAATATCTGATTGTGGAGTAAAGAAAATGCAACAAAACAAGATCTTTTAAAGATTAGGACTTGTATTCAATAATGTCTATTATCATTTCCAAAACCAACCAAGAGTACTGACTTAGTGTGCCACCATACTCTGTATAACAAGAATTGACCTGGTTTTAAAGGACAACGTAAAAACTATACTTTAATATTAACAGATAAAACTGGCCTTCAACTGGTGTAAATGTTTTAATTTTCGCTTCAGGGAGAAAATTAAACAGATATGTACCACAATTTAGGATGCAGAATTGTTGCCTTAATCAATTGCATTTTATTAGAATCCTAATACCCCATATTCGGATTGATGACCAATAGTGACTGCCTGGATGCTGAACCTGTACCAGTATCAGCAGCACTGATAACCTAGCAGAATATATTTTACTTTGTAAGGTGTGCCTGCATCAAGGCAAACCATTTTCTCACTTTTAGTCAGATAAATAGTTGTAATTGACATAGTATTGGAATCTCCTTCAATTCAAATGAAAATCTCAAAAGCACCTTGGTGAACTTGTTAAAGGAACACAATGAAAGCTTAATGCATTGGTAGTTGCGTGTTATCAACGAGCTATAGCGAACCATTTTACCAATTGACATGTGCTATTTAGGGGTCACAAATGAAAGTCATTTCTGCAAAGATATGTGCATGAGGCCATCCTTTATCAAAATACTGAGAGCAGGGATACTGCTTATCAAGCAGGTTTGTTGTTTCCATGGCAACACAAGAGCATACACATACAAAGAAATGTTGTCTCTTCAATTGATAGTCATAGTAGTCATTTTACACGTTTTACACAAAATCAATTATTTCTAAATATTTTAATAATGCTAAAGCTGTGATAGTCATTTTATTTAAAAAATCCATAGGAGCTCAAAATTGGGTTCTGCCTCTGAAAATGGCGTATTACATTTTATTTTGGTAGTCAGAAAAAATGGATCCCTTTCAGCCTGGGAAATGTCGTTAACATGCACTTTCTCAAGGGTGTTAATGTTTAAACACTGTCATGTTTAGACAAAACTATGAAAACGAAAAACCGATATGTGCATCATGTTTCACAAAAACAAATTAAAATATACGTTTTAAATAAATAAATCTAAAAACACTGGTAACCAGTACTGCAAAGCAAAGTCTTCTAAAGTTGTTCTTGCACATGTAGAATATGGAAAGTTCAGCCTACTGTGTGTTCGGCAACCCTGTAATCTTTCTTTTCATTTTTTACTCTCGATATTTTTTCTTAAATGCTTGGTTGGAAGACTGTGACAACTCATAAAATTGAGTGTTATTTTTTCTTTTTTAAATATGTAAAGTGCAGTCTTCTGTATTCATGCATAATGTATATATCTGTATATGTTTTACTGAGCAACTAAATAACAATAAATATGATGTTAATGGTGACTTTTGTACATGAAAGACTGTTGCATATTTTATGTAAAGTTCCAGTCAGTATAATATTTCTGTTACGGCAGTTCTCAGTGAATGCATACAGCTAAAGCTGGATGTCATATTATATTATTGATTACAAAATATGAGAAAACAACTGGCTCAAAATTCATTCAGGTATTTGTTTCATAACGTATCGTAATGTAAAATGCATTTTCAATATATATTCATATGTAGAACAAACTAATGACTAAGCCCACCACCCTCTTAAGTAGCTGTCATAAATTATACTGAATGAAGATTTCTTTTTTTTTAAATGATGCCTGTCAACATCTTACAACTTATGCATCCTTAAACAAGCATTAGATACTCCACTGATGTTTAACAATTGACATTTCACATATTTTATTGTTTAAAAGGTACCTAATATCACGAAAAGAAGATCTACAGCTACACTGTCATACTGATGTATTTTCTTTTTAATATATATTTTCACAACACTGTTTTACTTCTCATCTCCTCACAATTGCTTCCTTTCTATTGAAGTCTAGGCTCAATGGACTGTGAAGTTCTCTGCTGCTACCAAATTGTCTGTATGTGTTTAAAACATTAGTTCATAAAAAATTATTTTTGCCATTGCAACCAAACCATATCATCAGCTTTGTCCTTCATTTATTACTACAGGGGGTTTGGATCCAGATTTTAGTTGGTGATTATGATCCTACAGTAGTGCCTGTTTGGTGGTCTAAGGTTGTTTACTAATACATTAGTAAAATCTGCTTAAATGCACTCAAATCTCTTACATATTGTGAAACACTGATCGTAAGGAACAGGTTCACCTTTTATTTCTAACTACAGGGAGTTTGGATCCGGATTATAGTTGGTAATTTTGATCTTACAGGTGTGCCTAGTAGGTAGTCAATAATGGTTAACTTATACATTAATAATACCTGTTTGAATGCACTGAAATCTCTTACATATTGAGAAACAGTGATTTTAAGGAAAATTGAAATGTAAGGTCAATGGACACCTCTCTATCATTTGTAGTTTCCCTTAGTTTTATTTTTCAAAACAGAAAGATTAAAAAATACAGTGAAATAGAAGAGGAGTGTCTCACCTATCATTGTTTCTTAAATGTTCAGATCCTTGATTTGTTAATTGCTCCTAAGCCTTTTATGTGGACTTACACTATCTCAACTTATTAACTCTAGACATTGTTCAGAGCCATCAGGGAATGAAAGTGTGATGTTCAGTGAGCCTTCGTTTCACAGTTAATTTCCACCTAGGTATATTGTGCCTATCAGCTCTATAGAGAAATAGGGAGATTGGATACCAGTAAACCCATTGAATGAATTGCATTATACATAGTTCTGGCCACAATTTAATTGACACATTTTCCTTTTTATTTAACAGATACATGTTAAGAGTAAATGTGTAATTTTCCAGGAGAAAATACAAAAACAATATTGAAGCAGAAACTAGAAAAATGGATGGCTGGATACATTGCTACACACAAAGCTAATGTCAGTGATATTTTCAGTTGAATACAAAAACATGGGACATTTAGTAAATCAGAACATCACCACAGCGGTAATTACAACTTAAAACATCTTGGGTCTCTCTCCCGTCCTGATAATCCAGACTTTCACATGTCGAATGTGATATCGGGATAGAAATATCTATGACATTGAGTAAACGCTACTGCAGCTTCACAAACATGTGCACACTGGAATGTGAATTTTAAGGTTTTGCATTCATTTATTGTTTTAACATTACAGTTATTAAGCCAGGCAAACAAAGGCTAAATCACCAAAATAGTGACACTAAGGCCCTCATTAGGATGGCGGCGGACTTTGCCCGCCCGCCATCCTCACGGTACTTAGGACCGCCTGCCCCGCAATGGTAAAGATAGATGTTGTGCACTTCAAAGCACAACGTGACAGGCACCGCGCAGTGCCTGCCACGTTGTTCTTTGAAATACTGGGCAGTACCATAGGTACCCCCCATTTTCAACCCCCACCCTCCTGGAGTCCCCGGGGGCCTGCAACGGGCCCCCACAGGAGGTCTCTGCATGCCTTTCCATGGCGGCATTGCCGCCATGGAAAGGCATTGTTTACAGCCCTTCCTAATATGCCTGGCGGTGTCTGTAAGACACCGCCACCATATAAAACCTTTTCCGCCCCGGTCGCAAGGCGACCAGGGCGGAAAAGCGTCGGACGATCTTTCCATCCGCCACGGACCCCCCAGCCATCCTAATGTGGCGGGGGTCATTCCGAGGCGGATGGCGGGCTACCGCCAGCCTGGTGGGGGTAATCCACCCACCATCCTAATGAAGGCCTTTGGGGGTCATTAGGATGGCGGGCGGACTTTGCCCGCCCGCCATCCTCCTGGGGATTGGGCCTGCCCGCCATAGGGGCGGGGGTCCCGTGGGGGGAATTAGAATGCACCCGCCACAGTGGCGGGCGCATCCCGCACTTTTAACATTACGACGTGCAGGGCTAAAAGCACCGCCCGCCGCAATGTTAAAAATGCATGGCATGCATTTGCATACACAAAGCGGCAGGCACCACGCGGTGCCTGTCGCATTGTGTATGCAAATGCAGGGGGGTACCACAGGTACCCCCCAGGTGCACCTCCCACCTCACCTTAACCATGGGGGCCCGCAGGGGGGCCCCATATTAAAGACCACCTGCCTTTCCGTGGCGGCATTGCCGCTACGGAAAGGCATCTTTCACAGCCCATCGTATTATGGCACCATATAAACCCTTTTCCGCCCCGGCTGCAAGGCGACCGGGGCGGAATAGCAGCGGACGGTGTTTCCGTCAGCCGCAGTCCCCCTGCCATAGTAAAATGGCGGGGGAAATGGGTGGCGGGCGGGCAAGGATGTCGGGCGGATCGCCACTGCCCGCACGGCGGTGGCGATCTGCCCGACATCCTAATGGGCCCCTAAGTCTCGCAGATGGATATCTGGTTTCAAAAATGTGATCTGCACAAACAGATCAGGAGGTAGCAAATACTCTATCGCCCCCTAAAGAAATGGAAACCAATCCCCATGATTACCAAAATATTTGTGTCCCAATGCAGACACAAGAAAGTGATCACTGACTACAGTTCAGATAAAAGTAATGACATAACATGCACTGTTATCTTAAATCCACAACACATGAAATGGCGTATTGAGTAATGCAAATCACGCCAAAAGCGCATGTAACAAACAGACCCACAAAAACAAACATCCAGAGCATGATTTACCACAAAAAAAGGAAAATAGAGAGAAATGGGTCAAACCACATTCTTTTATTCCGAGCAAACTGTGCTGAGCATGCAAAAACACTACAATATGAACACTAAAAGCAATGCTGAGATACATGCTGCATTAGAGTCTATAAGGAACAAAGTTCATCTGGTTCAGTACTGGAATGCCAAGGTTTGTGCAGATCCATCAAGGAGTGGTAAAATGGGGGTGAGAGATAAAAAAAGCAGTGTTGGTCAATTGAACTCCATTGGGAATATGTTTCGATGCTTCAGAAAACAACACACTTTCACCAAACTAGGCATGAAACTAGGGAAGGGCCGTTGCTTGTTTTGGTATAAATCTATTACGAATTTTTCAAGAAATTTGCATTGCAAAATGTGTTAAGTGGGCCTTGAAGGATTAAATATTAGCAATATCAGGACTAATTGTCTACCTACTGTTCATGAGCCAGAGCTTAAGGACAGCTTGCAGACCTAAATTTAACAAATAAAGTCCCCTTATTGAATGAATTAGCTTTATCTTCCATTGTACAATTTTGGTCAGTGGACCCAAACTTAAATCTGCGGACCTGAAGACCCTGATTGGCTGGCAGTGAGAGAAACATTTATCTTGTAGCCATCATTACAGGATCTGTTACAAACATTCTGCATTCAGAATTAAGAGGCTCCATATTGGGCTGGGTGGGCACACCCTGACCCCAATGCCTATGTGAAGGAACACACAAATACCCGCCTCAAACTTAAAAAACTGTTGGTTTATGTTGTTGAATCTTTGAACACCTTCCAGAGTTTGCAAACCCTGACAGCAGCAGCCCCTGCACCCATGCTCTGAACTTTTGGAAAACAGTACTTATTTTGCAAGCAATGAAATTTGTGGAACCAATCTGGATCCACTGCCTTAAATTCCCAAAATGTGTTTTGGGTTTATGAACTATGGCACTTGTGCACAAACGTTTGATTCCCTTCTGTGGTTTATGGAGTCTATGTAGGGTTCATGAACTATGAAACATGTGGACCCATGCTGGGTTCCCTTTAATTGTTCATGATTTAAAGTTTACTAACTTCATAGTGAACTTACACTTTTTTTTTTGAATGGGCCAGATCTGTGGACTCAAGACTGACTCCACAAGCACAGAATGCCTAAAAATGATGTGAGACCTTCCTCCAAAGTGTGCAAACTTGAAACAAAGGGGCATATTTACAAGCCTCTATTGCCAACACAATATCACTTTCAGTGACGTTGTGGTGGCGATAGGGCCTTCGCCTTATTTACTTAACGTGGCTTAACTCTGCCATGTAAATAAGGCACCCTTTCATACTGTACTTAGCATGAAAGCGGAAAGGAATGGGTGTTGCGGTGGTCGTTCCACTGCAACACCCATTGATTTTGACGCTGCCCCCTATTTACAAGGCGATTCAGAAAAGGGGGTGGTGATGAACAGAGTGTCTGAATTAAGCAGACCACTCTTACCCAGTCCAAAGATCAGGGCTTGATCCATCACCGTTTTTTAGCTCACTGCACCATCCCAGCTCAGAACCTGGCTACATGCAAATTAGTCTGTCCCTGTCCCAGTGCATCATGGGAACAGGGCAGACAAGACTACCAAGCCAATTCTTATACTGGGAAGGAAACAAGCTTCCGGGGACCGGTTTCTGGCATTTCAGTTGTCTTCGGCCCGGCTTGCTTGAATCCTGATGGTGCAATGAGCAAGGGACTCACATCTGAGTATACCCTTCCACGCTTATGGTGGACAAAATGATTCAGAAAAGGGGGTGGTGATGAACAGAGTGTCTGAATTAAGCAGACCACTCTTACCCAGTCCAAAGATCAGGGCTTGATCCATCACCGTTTTTTAGCTCACTGCACCATCCCAGCTCAGAACCTGGCTACATGCAAATTAGTCTGTCCCTGGCCCAGTGCATCATGGGAACAGGGCAGACCAGACTACCAAGCCAATTCTTATACTGGGAAGGAAACAAGCTTCCGGGGACCGGTTTCTGGCATTTCAGCCGTCTTCGGCCCGGCTTGCTTGAATCCTGATGGTGCAATGAGCAAGGGACTCACATCTGAGTATACCCTTCCACGCTTATGGTGGACAAAATGATTCAGAAAAGGGGGTGGTGATGAACAGAGTGTCTGAATTAAGCAGACCACTCTTACCCAGTCCAAAGATCAGAGCTTGATCCATCACCGTTTTTTAGCTCACTGCACCATCCCAGCTCAGAACCTGGCTACATGCAAATTAGTCTGTCCCTGGCCCAGTGCATCGTGGGAACAGGGCAGACCAGACTACCAAGCCAATTCTTATACTGGGAAGGAAACAAGCTTCCGGGGACCGGTTTCTGGCATTTCAGCTGTCTTCGGCCCGGCTTGCTTGAATCCTGATGGTGCAATGAGCAAGGGACTCACATCTGAGTATACCCTTCCACGCTTATGGTGGACAAATGCCAGAAACCGGTCCCCGGCAGCTTGTCTCCTTTCTGGTGAAGAATTGGCTTGGTAGTTTAGTCTGCCCATAAGTAGCTATTTAGGGTTCCTTTGTTTGCCTTCCGGACTTTATCCAAAGTAATTATGTATGCGCCTTGTCTTGCAAGAGACTGCTTCTCTCCTCCAAATTCCAGCCTAAGTTGGGCCGGAGAGGTTTGTTTTGGCAAGCTGAATATTGTTCTATATGCTGCTGCCACAGTTCTGTCTAGAGTCGCTGCATCCCTTCCTCTCTGTACTTCACTCCCATAAGTGAATGTAGGCAGCAGTTTAGCTCTTATAACTTGTGCCAGGGGCAGAAGAGATGGACTAGTGAGTTTGCCATTTAGTTTTTTTAGTGAAATAGATATCGCAATACCTTTTCCTCTAATGCTTGCTTTCTGAATTGTAAACTGACCGCTGTTATCGATTTTGACTCCCAGGTACTTGTATACTGTTGTGTCTTCAATACGGTTGTTGTTCCAGAACCAGCCATAATTTGTTCTCCCTTTTTTGTTAATTGACATAGTTTGTGTCTTCTGTAGATTTATCGTCAGTTGATTACCATCCGAGTACAACCGAGTTGCATCCACAAGATTTTGCAGCCCTATTTTTGTGTGACTGATTAGCACTATGTCATCTGATGTTTGTCTTATAGTCTGCATGACTGTTGTGTGGGTTATGGGAATTAAAGACCAAAGCAGAACCCCAATTTTGGGGAGTGGAGAGGAATTGGGTAAGCCGCAAGCAATACGAAAAGTGTGGTCGAGGAGCAGCCACACCCACGGAGAGACCAATAAAATCTGAGGGTAAAAAGAAAGGCACAGGACAGTCCTTCCAGCGTTGGATCAGAAGTAAAACCTGCCTCCTCGTTTGTCTCCAGTTAAGTGGCGGTCCAATAATGGTGGTGTTCCCATGAGACGATGATAGACGGAGGAGAGAGTCCTTCCAGGAAGGGGCCAGGAGTAATACCTAACCTCTCTCTTTTCTCGAGGGATGAGAGAAGACTTTGAAGTTGGATTGAAAGCAGGATTATACATGGTCAGTTTGTGACCCGTAGGTTAATTTGTTAGGATCAATAATCTCCCCAATTCACAGGCATATATTTTTATATTCAGGATACAGTCTGTAAGACTTTGATTTTGGGCCTTGTATTACCTATTATATATGACTTGGCTCGGCACAGTGATAGGTGGTACGCTTTTGCGGAGGCACTGTCAGCCTCGAGGTTGTAGTGGCCTGGTCTACAGTAGTGATGTCAGGGCTCACAAGTTGGACTGCATGTCAAAGCAGTTGCAGAAGAGGCCCTGGTCACATCTTGGGGGTTGTTGATGCATAAGGCAGTTTTCCACATGAATCATGTAGAGAGGTCAGGTGACCTCTTGCAGCTCAGGTCAGCACTGCTATACTCATGGTACTAGTCAGCTCTTCTTGGTGCTCCACTTGCTGCAAACGTGGCTGGGCTTCTCCTCCTGGGCAGTCTCCTTTCTTGCAGTGAAAGGCACTCTCTTTTTCTTTCTAAGCTGGGAAGCAGGCTATTAGGTTCTAGGCCATTGCATAGTTTTCAGGTGATGTACCCTCATCTCTAGAGGACTGGAAGTCAGACAGGTACCAGTTCTGGAGCAGAGCAGCTCTTTAAATATTCTGCAAACCACTCTATTCCTTGTGAAGGAGAAATTTGATAATGAAAAGTGGGATGGTTTGGGTCCCAACCCTATAATTTTTGTACCAATTGAGATGTTGATCCACCATCTTAAGTGGTATGACTCCTTTTCAAATTTCATTTTCCGACTGCATTGCAGACGCAGCCTTTGTGCTAGGTGATAGGTTTCACAGCAGGCAGCAGGTAGTGATGCTGTTGGCTCCAAGCAGAAGTATCCAAAACATGGCCACGATGAAGAGTAAAAACCCTGCACCTTTCTGTCAGAAGCCTTGCTCCATTATCATTCATGGAAAGACAAAAGGGCAGATTCTGTCTAGAAACATCCTCCTCCTTAATAACAGAATCTGCTGATTCAACCCCACTCCCCTATCGCAAACCAAATGGCAGTGCTCAGGAAAGACTAATCAACAATTACCCACTACAAGACAGTCTAAGGATATCTCTTTTCTCAATTCTGCCACACTTAGTTGTCAGGGGTTCCTCTTTTCAACTCCAGGAATTCAGGCACTACCTTTCCACTGTTTGAGGAAGCTGCATTTCAACCTTCATCTTTTGACATGTTAAACAAGTGGAAAACTAAAATGAATGCCTTTTTTCCCTGCAATTATACTCTCAACATAAAATCTGTAATCCATGCTGTGCATACACACACTGGACATGCATACAAAATGTCACTTAAAAGGTCTGGGTAGGTCATCGTGCGTGCCATTCCAAATGGCCAGTATGTCGTCCATGTATCTTCACTATTTTATAATCTTGGTATTCTTGGTTCACTTTTCATGAATCACCTGGCCTGTGGGTGCCCTACTCTAAACCTGCCTGAATGCTCAAACTAAGCTCTTTTTGAGGATGGAAAACTTTGCCTATGTAAAGTATATATAGGCAAAATGTGCCTACATATATTATATATATTAATCGTGTATAGAAAATGTACAATTCATTATATATTTATTGGGCATGATGCAATGAGGATCTGGAGAATTGCACCTTAAAATGGATTAAACTTACAAGATGTTGCTAGCAATTGCACTATATTGCACTGGGGCACTTTAAAGGAAATATTTTCAGCACTTTTGCATGTGTCACTTTAAAATATGACCTTGAAAATGTAGAAAATATGGTGCTGGAGAGAAAAATGAAATGTGAAAATATGTTTGTTCAACCAGTGGCTGTCTCCATTTTTGATACTATATTGGGACAAGAATCAGGAAATTAGAATCATGTAGAAAATTCTGTAGATGTACAACAATAGAGATTGAAGGGGTCAAAATGGCAGAGTTGAATAGACAGATGATTGAAATAAGGTTAGCAGTCTAGTTCCTGAAGGTAGGATAGGGGTAGGACTGCATAAAAATCATTCTGTATTGTGGGTGGGTTGGCCCAGTAGAAGGCATTTGCTGAAACAAATTGCTTAGCCATCATATATGGTACATGAAAGAAAGATGAATATATATATTTTAACATTTTGATGTCTCTGGAGTGGTGATGAAATTTGGTACATACAAGATGCAAATGTCCTTCTGGAGAATATGTATATATATTACATACTAGCAGCCCTCCCCAGTGTTGCCCGGGGCAGAAGGGGGCTGGGGGCAGCATTTCAGACTTCTGTGCACTCCCGCCCGGGCCCCCGCCTGCCCTGACATTGCCCAGACCGCCTCGCTGCCCCAACATTGCCCAGACCGCCTCCGCCCGCCCCGACATTGCCCAGACCACCTCCCGCCCGCCTCCCGCCTCGCCTTTGCCTTACCTGAGCCGCCGCTCCTCCCCGCGCTCCGGACTTCACCGCCACTCCTCGCCGCTCGTCACCGCTCCTCCCCGCCTGTCGTCATCACACACATCTAGGTCGCGGTCAGCGCTACGTCGCGGCCGGCGCTAGTTTTAGGGGACTACTTTGTTTTTAAATTTTAATTTTTTTATTTCTGTTTTATTTTTATTTTATGTCGCCTATGTCCATCTACACACCCTGAGGATTCCAACAATGTATTGGGTGTGTGGATTGGCGCTGTGGTTCTCGAGTTTACCTTGCCAAAAGTTTTCTGTTCTCTCTTTATAATAGTAGTATAGATGTGTGTGAAGGTGCATGTGGTACTTAGAAAAGTGATTTATTTCTTGCTGCAAGAAGCACACAATATGAATGATCATGTATTGTAATTAAGTTGCACAAATGGCAACATAGAAACTAAGCCTACAAGGCATAAGGTCACTAGGTAAGAAGGTTTGGTCAATATATATAGTTCCCGAAATATTGTTAAGCCCCAATTTCAGAAATACCAGCTTTACATGAGAGCACCAAGATTTTGTTACATGGAAATACACTTAAGTTATATCCTTTCTACTGTTTGAGGTTTGATGCACTACCTCAATGATAGAATATTAAGATATCTCACTATGTCTTTAGATATTTACCTGATGTGATTGATGCTCCACACTAATTTACCATGCCCGGTGCATGGGTAGCTCCATGCCCATTATTGGCCTGTGGCTTTAGGGAGGCTGCATTTTTCAGTGTTATACAAGGTATTCTTTCATAGCAGAGCTACCTTCTTGGATGGTGGGAGACCCTTCCAGTGAGAAACCCTTCATTCCAGGGGTTTATTTTGTTATAACATGCTCTATTGAAGTTTTATATGCACAGCACAACAATCTCCCACTGAACCTTAAGCAGGATAATAGTTTGACAAGCTGGCTATATCTTGGCATGTAAAGGGAGGCTTTCGGAGGATGGGGTGTCTATAACTTAACCATTAAGAGTAAATTCTCCCCCGACTAACATATCAATTCCTCTATAGTCCTGCCAGTCAGTCCAGATTTTAGCACGTGTATTCTGGCAACCCACTGTAGTCACAATCCGCAATTCCAATACTATTGAATTATCAAGCCCTTTGGCTCACACCTCCAGGGACAACCAAGTTGTGTTTCCTCATTCTCTTGCAGTCTCCCTTAATATGACCAGCACACCCACATGGAAGGAGGTGATCGTATATCTGTTTAAGTCTAGGTATTTTGTCAAATGTAGGAGAAAGAGTTTAGGTTCTGGGCATAAGGAAGATCCCTGCATCACACTGAGGTATTTGCGACATACGGGAAGCTCTGAATTACTGGGCAGGACCAAATTGAGTAAACAAAGTCACCTACATTACTCCCACCTCAGAAATAGTAAGCGGAGGAGATTTTCACAAAGCATCAGAGTTTGTGACAGTGATGTAAACTCTCTGAAGTATCCATAACTGTATTATCCAGAACTGCATAGCTATAGCTGTCATTCTGGGGCCCATCCTAGCGTCCCTGCAGTTGTTATCTGAGGAATCCCTGAGGTCTTTTTCCCATACTGCCCGGAGGAAGTCAAAGCGGTCAGATGAGTAATTCACTATCGTACGGTAGATGAGGGAGATCTGTTTACTTACAATATTGCCAGTCTGTAGACTGGCCTCAAGAGGGTTGAATTCAGGAGGCTCATTTTGGTGTTTGATGTAGAGGCTTAAGGTATGGAGTAGTTGGAGATAATGAAGCAGAGTGGAGTTTTCTGCACTCTGCAAGATCCGTGGAGCGCGGAGTGCAGAAAACTGCGGGAGTGTAGCTGCTTTGTAGCATGATTGAATATCTGCTGTGCTCAGACCACCATCAAACGGTGATTTGTAATATTTACTCAGGGCTAATCTTGGTGCCATTCCTCTCCAGAGGAAGCCTTGGAGGAGGGGTGTTAGTTGGTTAAGGAACATGTATGGGATCCTGAGTTGGCAATTCTATAGGTTGTAGGTGGTAGGTGGTAGAGGAGCTGTGGCAGTGACATAATTTTGATATTGGCATGCCTGCCCTTTAGACACAGGGGGAGGAAGGACAATAATTAAATGCATCCCTTCAGTCGGTAGACATGGTGGAGGATGTTGCATTCCCAATCTCTACTATGGTTACTAGTTACATACACTCCAAGATATGTAGAGCCCTTGTTGAACAATGTTATTTTATGTTAGGCTCTACTATTTTGTTAAGTTCATGCCTGTCCCCTAAAGGGCTACCCAGTAGTAATCTGCTACTACTGAGAGATCCCATAAGAGACCAAAAGCCTATGCTGAAAATAGGCAGACTTCAGCTGCTTTCTGAAGGAGATATTATTGGATGCATTCCTTTGGTGTACAGGTAAATTGTTCCATAGCACCAGTGCTATTGCCCGAAAGGACAACCTCCCTTCCTAGCCAAAATAATGTGAGGTACCACGACCAGATTAGAGTTTGTCAATCGTAAATACCTTGTAGGATTATAAGGCTGAAACAAGGATGAAAGAATGGACGCACCATGCTTGTTCACAATCCAATGAGGTACGCAGAGCCTTGAACTCAATGCATTTTCCTACCAGAAGCTAAAGCAGCTTACAGAGTAAGCAGAATTAGGGTAGGTTGAATAAAAATCTTGCCGCCATGTTCTGAACAATTTGCAGCCTGTTCTGAATAAACTTGGCCCCCAGACTGACCGCGGTCACTGAGGGGTGATGGAGGGGTGCGGAACTGCCCCGGCTCATGTTTGCCAACAATCGTCCTGAGAGCTGCGCGATTTCTGCATAATTCGTTCCCGGGCTGCGGGCGGTGGTGGAAACCAAAATGGCAGTGGCCCCGCCAGAGGACGACTAACACTGCTGCAGGGCAGAGCGGAGCTGCCTCCCTAGGAGATGTTGGGGAACTCGGCACTTTGGTGCATGGAAGGGACGATGGGACGACTGTCCAATGCAGAGCCTGTGAAAATCAAGGCCTGTACACCCTGAGGTCCCGTGCGCAGGCTGTGAGGGCGGATCGATAACAGCAGTGGGTGACCGGAGAGAGCGTTGGGATCCGCTCTCTGCCTTTGGGAGCTGGGCTATCTGAAGCGGGCCTTGCTGCGGGACGAGAGAAGGAGAGAGGTCGTAACACAGCCGGACAATAATGACTTGGACTCCGCTGGGACTTATGTTTTGAGGCCGGGCTTGTGAGGCGAAGAGTGCGGAGATCCTGGGTTTGAGGGATCGGCGTGGCGGCCGCAGACCGCAGACAGTCGCAAGCGAGCACAGAAAGTGCGAGAACTGCGGTCCTAGCGCCAGGAGAAGGCCCCATAGACGTGGCGCAAAGTACAGCAAGTTGTGGCTGCCGAGAGCTGTGTGGCGGACCGGAGGTGACCTCAAACCTGCTGCGCTGAGTGGGGGGTGGCCTGCCCAGTGGTCCCGGGCTGCGGAGGCGGCTGTGGGGCTGTGGGGACAGTCGCGGCCTGCAAGCTGTGGTAGGGGCGGGGGGAAGGAGCGGGCACCTGGAGGAATTCCCTGCAGCACGGAGCAGCGGCCCTGAACTGCAGGTTGGAAGGGGAGTCCCCCCTACATGTGAGGGGTTCATGCCTTGCCCCTATGACCAGCCGATCACTTGGAGTGGAAGAGGAGGGCAGAAGTGAAGACCAGTCCGGGAGTAGCGAGGGCCCAAGAGGGGTGAAAGAGCAGTGTTGGGTGAACAGGCCCAGTGGAGGCTTCAGGCTGCTGAAATGAAAAGAAGACAGACACAGTGGTACCACCAGCAGTAGTGGCACGGGGCAAAGGGGCAACACATAACAGGGCACGCATGGCAGAGTAATTGGAGAGGAGTATTGAGGACTGCAAAGATGGAGAGTGTTGATGCCCTGGGGTACTGGAACTGCTAGCTTTTATTGTCGAGACATCTGTGAAGGCGAGGGGAGTTCTTCCTGAAGAGCAGGATCTCTGCCCTCGCCTGTGAGGATTTGAGCCATTGATATTACAATAACACAAACCCTGTACCCCGGACGTCGGATAACACTATTTTACTTAGCGCTTATTGTTATTCGCCTGGAAAGACAAAACTATCAGATTCCAGTCTCAACCCAGGAAACGAGTTATTGAGCCGTTTGAACCCCTGTATGATTGATGCAATAATCGCCAGGAGGTGTGCTTCAACTACTGAAACAGGCTTGCATTTAGAGCCTTTTTTGCCCTACCAGCCGGTATGAGATGACGTGGCTGGATGAGGTCCCAGAGTTATGGTGTCCAACATTGGTGCAGTGACTAAGTGGTGAGCCCTGGCGAATCTGCCAGAAGTTGTGAAGGCAGTGAAACATGTTGGCTACAGGTATTGGTATGCAAAACTAAGCTACCAACCTTTTTATTTCATCAGAACACACCTAATTTAAGAATAAAATTGTGTCACAGGTGTGCCTGGTGATTTTAATCACTTGTTGTGTCACTTAAAGGAGCGATTGCGAGTGCTCCTTGCTTGCACTATATTTATTTTTCACATGCTAAGTTGTTTCATTTGGACACGTTTTCCTCTTGCTTTTCTGAATTTGAATGACTACCAATGATGAGAAAGGGGTTTAAGTTGGTAACATCTGCCGTCTGGGTGGTGCGCCCATGAGGTGTCATTCTTCTTCATCACACATTTTTTTTTTCCCAGATAGTAAGATTGGGTGGATGTACTGTCTCAGTGGAGCAGACATCGTATATCCCTCTGTGCGACTGTCTTGTTGAAATCCGCCGGGTATTTCCTTTATCTATACAAAGATTTGTTGTCGGATGAGACGCTTTTAGCATACCTAGCTATATAAGAGGGGGTGCGAGACTGGAATCTGGTAGTTTTGTCTTTCTAGGCGAATAATAATAAGCGCTAAGTAAAATAGTTTTATCCGACGTCCGGGGTACAGGGTTTGTGTTATTGTTATTGGTTGAGTGGAGGCTACCCTGTTGTCACCCCCATTTCCCTCTTGGCTCCTTGTTGAATTATGCCATTGATATTACAACCAGGACTCAGGGCACCGTGGCGAGCACAATCGCACCTGTGCACACTTTAGTGGCCCAGAACATGGGGAAAACAAGGGGAAAGCCAGGAGCGAGAAATTAGCCACCAGATGGAGAGTCGAGGTCTGAAGCTGAACTGGAGGAACTGTGCGCTTCTCAAGATCCTGGAATGTAGCATTAATTTGATAAAATACTTGCAGCGATTGCGGACTCACGCACTGCTCTACAGCAAGACATTGCACAGGTGGCGACGGGGCTGGGACTCCTGCGAGCTGACCACTCTAAGCTAGATGACAGGGTGAAACAAGTGGAGTATAAATTGCTGGAAGAGGCGCCGGCCCATAAGGAGTTAGATAACAAAGTACCGGACGCACTGGAGTGCATACAGACGTTGGAGAAAAGGGCAGAGGACGTCGAAAGCCGGAATAGGAGGAGTAACATCCGAGTAGTGGGTCTGCCCAAAAAAGTGGAAGGGACAGACATGGTGCAATATCTAGAAGAATGGCAGCGCACGGTGGTGGCGGCGGAGGGGCTCTCACCCTTCTACAGGCTGGAACGGACGCACAGAGTTCCGGCTAAGCCACCCGCTGCCCAGGCGTCCCCCCCCCCCCCGCCTGGTGGTAGCTAAGTTGCTGCATTACAGGGACAGTGATCTATTGCTTTAGAAAGCGAGAACAGATGGGCCCTACCAAGTTGACAACAGTAATGTGATGTTATTCCCGGATTACACGTGGGAAGTCCAACGCCGCCGAGCCTCCTTCCTGACAATTAAAAAACAACTGAGATCGGAAGGCATTCAGTATGCATCGTTATTTCCTGAAAAGTTAAAAACAATGCTGGACAGTACCACGCAGTTTCATGACACTCCGTAGGACGCTTGGGCGTTGCTGGAGAATTACAGGGCTGGAACTGATCACACGGAGCGGCGCTTCGGAGAATCCTGTGGGGGTCTCCCTCAGCGACAATTGCGACGCCTCCGACGCAAGCGACAGGATAGCCGAAAGCCTTCGCAGGCACAAACTGAGCTGGAAAGACAGGAGGCACTAGATGCGGTATTGGCATTGTTGGGGGAACCGATGCTACAATCGTCCGAGGGTACAGACTCTGAAAAGGACGAGGTCCAATCGGATGCAGAGGCTTCAGAGGCGGAGAGTGTTAAACTACCACAGGTCACCCCGGTAATGGCGGATGGACTCTTGGATGAAGGACGGTTCACTTTACAGCGCAGAGTGGGGGAAACTGAGGGCCGAAGATGGAGACTTGCTTATATTTACTGTGCCATAGGTGAATGGTTGCTGAGTGAAAAGCCGGAGGATGCCTCTAAGAATTGTGACTGGGGCGGGCCGGTCTCTCTATGAGCTATGCCTGAAAACCTATAATAAGGTGTGGAGGGCCTGGGGGCTAGCTGAGATCATTTGAGGAATGGAGGCTGGGGTAGTAGTAGTACGCAAGGGGTCACCCATTGGCTCAGAGTCCCCCCCATAGCCCATAAGACATGCCTAAAGTGACTACTGATAGGCTTAGGTGTGAGTTAAGAGTTGGGATGGTTTGGATGAGGACTAGCAATGTTGTTCTAGGTTCTGCTTTTGGGGGGGTGTAGTTGGGGTTTGAGGACAGTGTGGGATGTGATGGTCACCGGTGTGTTCTGCTTTTTTCAAGGGGAGGAAGACGGTTTGTGGTATGACAATGGGGGCAGTACCTGATTTGCGTTGCGTCACATGGAATGTACGGGGACTACACACAATGTCAAGGAGGCACAGATTCATGCATACTTAGTTAGGAGAGGTATACATGTAGCGTTGCTTCAGGAAACACACCTTACTAAGGCGGAGGGACTGGCATTGCAGCGTAGGTGGAGAGGGCAGGTTTTCAGCACATCATATTCAGCATATGCGAGGGGGGCACTAATCTGGATCAGGGCGGGAGTTCCCTTTCAGGTGATATGGTAAACGATAGACTCTGAGGGTAGATTTGTGGCAGTTGAAGGGCGTTTATATGGAAGAGAAATAGCGTATTGCAGCATTTGTGCGCCAAATGTGGACCAGATACGCTTCATGGATCGGTTATCCGGAGTGTTACCACAATATTTGGCAGGTCCGATAATGCTGGGAGGAGACTTCAATTCAATAACAGATCCCTTACAAGATAGATCGCACCCTCCCTTGGTGGACTCCCTGGTTTACAAATTATCAAAGTATGGTTTGGACTGACAGACCAGGTGAAATTTGGTGGATGTGTGGAGGGCGCATCATTCGCAGGATAGAGACTATTCATATTTTTCATCGCTACACGAACTTCATGTTCGTCTGGACGCGATATTATGCTCACAGTCAGTAATGTCCACTGTAACCAATTCAGAGTACTTTACTAGGACATTATCTGACCACAAGCCATTGTTGGTTACCATGCACTGGACGAGAGAGATGTCTGACATACCAACTTGGAGATTGCACCGAGAAACATTGGAAGACCCAGTATTCCGGAGAGAAGTGGGGGAAGGAATTATGCACAACTTTGCTGAAAATGCGGGTACAGCTTCTACCAGAGCAGTGGAGTGGGACACCTTTAAGGTGGTGATAAGGAGACTCTGTAACGGTAAATATCCAGGAGTGAGGAGAGTTTTGATGCATGATGTAAACAGAGCAGAACTTAAATTGAGGTTAGCAGAACAAGCGAGACCTGAGAGGCCGGAAATGCAGGCGGAAGTGGCAGAAGCTAAGGAAGCAGTGGCCATGGTTGTTGAAAGACTGCGTTGTTTTGACTATAAGAGTTACGTTGAAAAGACTCATGCGGAGGGGGACAAGGCGGGCACCGTACTAGCATGGCCAGCTAACCCAACTCCGTGGGGTTCATCCATACTGGCACTGGCAACAGGGGATGGGGGTGCAGTGTACACGCAGAAGGAGATAATGGCCCGGTTTCAGGAGTGCTACGAATCATTGAATGAGAGTAAATTGGAGGCAGGAGAAGAGGATATTGATTCCTTTTTGGGGAATCTGCAGTTCCCGCAGTTGGAGGAGGAACAGGCGAAGCACCTAGGTAGGGATATCACAGTTGAAGAGAACATGGCACGTAATAATACACATGGGGTAGATGGCTTACCAATAGAGTTTTATTTGCACTATATAGATCTGCTAGCGCCAAAACTACTGGAGGTCTACGGGGAAGCTCGAGAACTAGGCCAATTGCCGTTGTCAATGCGAAGGGCACTTATTATCCCACTGCTGAAGCCGGGACGGGAAGGCGTGGATATGGCTACATATCGGCAGCTGTCAATGCTGTCCACGGATTATAAGATTCTCAGTAAAATCCTAGCTTTGCGCTTGCTGCAACATATGACCAGCTTTTTACATGAGGACCAAGCCGGGTTTATTCCAACTAGAAACACCACCACGAATATACGGAGGCTGGTGAGAGTTATGGGGGAAGCCCACGTTGCCTCACCAATCGCAACGATACTGTCGGTAGATATAGAAAAGGCTTTAGATAGCTTGGAATGGCCATTTCTTTACAAAACAATGAGATGTTTTGGGTTGGGGGACGCCTTTGTGGGTTGGACGACAGTGTTATATGCATCTGCAGTGGCAAGAGTGAAAGTGGGGACGATGATATCGCCCCAGTATGCAGTGGCTCGCAGGACTCGGCAGGGCTGTCCGCTGTCCCAGCTGCTATTTGCCTTAGCGATAGAACCTTTAGCAGCTCACGCCTGGCTAGGACAATGATATGAGGGCCTGATGTTCAGGGGGGAGCAGCAGCACTTTTCGCTGTATGCAGATGATTTGCTGATGTTCCTGGCAGAAGCGGAGAGTGCGCTGGCGGGAGCGACGAGATTACTTGTTGATTTTGGTTGCATTTCTGGGTTAAATGTGAATTGGTCCAAGACTTCCTTGTTTCCAGTACAACCGGGGAGAACGGCACCTGGGATGCTGCAGGCCATGCGATGGGAACCATCTTGCTTGGAATATCTTGGGGTACGTGTCTATCACGAAGCAGATGCTATTCTGGATGGAAACATAGGGAGGTGCATACGAGTACTGAAGGGAAGTATGGTGTTCTGGAGTACTCTGCCGTTGTCCGTGATGAGGAGAATAGCCCTGTTGAAAATGGTAGCACTTCCTAGGCTGTTGTACTTGTTCAGAACATTACCGGTGTGGGTACCGTGTTCGATATTCAAGTTATTGTAGTCCATGGTGGTGGGGTTCCTCTGGGGATCGGGAAGACGTAGAGTAGCGCTGAAGACAATGATGAGGCCAAAGGCAGAGGGTGGGCTGGCGGTCCCAGACTTGGAAATCTACTATCTTGCAGCACAGCTCCAGCTCCTCACGCAAGCGGTGGAAAAGGAGCTTAGGGGACCGGAGGACCTGCGATAGAGGGGCATAAAGAGGCATATACTATCCTTTAATATTCTACAGCAGCGGTTGGACCTCGGGGGTCTTTCCCTAGAGCAAAAAACACTACGGCTGTGCTGGAATCGGAGTCAGCGGCGAGCAGGTGTCTCGCATCCTTATGCCCTGAAATTCCACTGGGAATGGCTACGGCATTGCTTCATGGGGGAGACTGGTCCTCCTTGCAAGACTGGAAACAGGCGGGGATCCAGGAGCTTGGAGATTTATATGAAGATGGCACATTGCTCCCCTATCAGGTGTTACAGGAGCGATATGACCTCCCTAGGGGTGGATCCTTAGTGTCTGCGGATTGCTGCTACAATACAGCGTTAGCAGCGCAAGCAGAGAACTAAATTACCCAGCAAGCCATGGGACACGTTGCGTGCGTGACGTAGGCACGCAGAATCAAGAAGTAAAGAGCTCGCCGAAGATGCCGACATCGCCGATTATTCTTGCCAGATGCCGGAGTGGGTTGGTATGCAGCCGTTCCGGTAAGATCCTTATTGGTTCCTCTTTGGCCTTGGGACTATTGGTACCCCACTCTGGGTCGGGTACACTGACTAAGTCTCTCCAAATTGAAACTCGCTTTAAGCTGGAAATTGGGGCATTTCTTCGTATCCCTAGCAGTCCGTGAACATTCTCCCTGTTGGAAGAGACGAGTCCTTGCCGTCTCATTGCAGGGAGAAAACAAAGACTTGGCACTATTGGATGTTGTTCAGCCCCGTTTATTCACGGGTCTTTGCGAAACTCTATGCTACCTCAAAACCAATAGAGAGCATTTGTGCACAAGTTGCTTTCTGACTTATTTACATTTGATATGTGATTGCATGGTCGTCTAAGAGTCATTAGAAGCCTGTGGAGCACAGGAGCTGTACAGTTTCGGCTGAACACATTGAGATGATTACACTCTTGATTTCTGAACCTTTATGAGTTGTCTTCACGCTATTTTTGTTACTCTTTTCATCCCTACACAGGAGAAACGAGGTAGGGGTTACAAGTCTGAGGGATTGTTACAACCACAGAAATACAAACAGACCTTGTTTGGTATGCAGAATGATAGTTGTTCATTAGTTCAGCTTCCATTGGGAATGAGAGTTATATAATACATTGTCTTCCTTTGCAGTTGGTTACAACACCCTTGCATCGCCCCGAATCTCTTCTCCTAGGTTTCAGGTCCACTGTATTTTCCTTTACAGGTAGGGGGTGACACCAGTACATACGAGAATAGGAAAGGAAGTGAGGGGGTTCTCATAAAGTGGTACGGGGTGTATTCTAATTGTCTGTCATTCTCGTTTCAGATCTCCCTCCCTGCTGTCCCTTTCCTTTCCTTCCCCTGCGGGACTATCCTAGTTGCCTGTGTTTACAACTTCAGGCTCTGGGAGAGTTGTGTAGGGGACGTTATAGGTAATTCAGCACAGCCCCCAAGAGATCAGAAGAAGGAACCTGACACTTGGTACATGCTGCCCTGGTGCGAGCGCTGCAAAAACACTGCAGAGGGGGATTGGCAGAGCCTGCAACAACGATGGCGTGTCAGTACGTTGTAATGGCGGCGGGCACATTTATGGCTGTTACTTGCCTGTATGCGAGAATGCTGAACGAGGGATTGGCTCCGCTAGATACACTAAAACTAAAATGGGAAGAGGGGATTGGAAAACCCATCCCAGAAACCGCGTGGGGTCAAATCTTGCGTAGGGCATGGAAAAGCACTAGAAACTCACGTTTTCAGCTAGTACACTTTTTCATAATACATAGGGCATATTTGACGCTGGGTAAGATTATGAGATACTTTAACATTGAGAATGCGGTGTGTCCCAGGTGTGCTGGAGTAGGGGTGGAGCTGGAACACATGTTGTGGGAATGCCCGAGATTGGGGAACTTCTAGAGCGAAGTGGGAGAACTCCTGAATTTGATTACGGAGCGTAATTTAGAATTTGACATGGCTATGTGCATACTACACGGGTTTCCACGCCCCCCCCCAAAACAAAAGTGATGAGTACATTTGTAGACATGGGTCTGGTGCTAGCGAAAAGAGAAATAACAATGCACTGGAAGTCTAGTGAAGGTCCCCGTAGAAAGAGATGGGGGGTAGAGTTATTCAAGTGGGCTAGCGCAGAGGACGCAATTCGGCTCAGGCAAGCGCGACGTATGAATAGTGAGAAAGCATTAGACACAGAAAGAGCATGGGGAGAACTAGTCCACTCCCTAGCAGACCAGCAGACACGAGAAGCCCAAGAACGAAATGATCAAGCGCAGGAAGAGCACTGAAATGCCCAAAGTGGGAATCCTGAGAATAGGCCACACACTCCATGCGAAACATATCCATTGACATATAGAACACACCGGTAACAGGGGGGTAGGGAAGGGGAATATGTGGGGAAGTGGAGTGGTAGATCGGGGAGGGGGAGAGAGGGGGTGTTAAATAGGGAGTTAATGTAATTGATGGCTGGGACTGTTGGTTGTGATATCACATAGGAGTATAAACTAACTGAGAGCAAATTATTTGGATTTAGCTGTCGCAAAACTCAGACTATGGCGGAATACTTGGTTCCTATGGAGATCCTTTGTGTCACCAAGGGGCTGGTTGGGTTCTGGGGATTGATTATAAGATGTATGACTGTTGTGCAAAATAACAATAAAATATGTTTAAAAAAAAAAAAAGGATGGATTCTGTGCTATGGGCAGATATAAACGTATTCTGCAAGGGGTGTAACCGCTGATGCTTCTCTAAGAAATCTACCGAAAAATTATTCACATGTTTCCCCATCACTTTAGCCAGAAAAGGTAAGAGAGAGATGGGTCAATAATTTTCAGGCAGAGCAGAGTCTAGCAAGGATTTTTTTAGGTGTGGGATGGCTTGGGCGTGTTTTCATGCAGTAGGCACCACAGTTCTCGAATTCGCTAAACTTACAAATATAGCGATTACAATGTCCTTAAATTTAAACATCAGATTCGGTTTCATCGGGTCATCAGGAGAGCTCTGCTTTACTTTACACATAAGGGTTTTGAGAGAAATATAATCCAAAAATTAAAACTCCATCAACCCACCCCCCTGTGACATAATCTCACTCTTTGGATTAGGACATCCAGCATTAGATAAGAGGTTATCATTGGGGAAATGCACATAGATGTCATTACATTTTTTTAATAAAGTGATCCGCAAGCCTGTCACATTTCTTGGCAGATGTTTCAACAAGAGACGGGAGTTCACTTCATTTTTAATCAGGCATTGTATTATTACATAGATTTTTTGGGAGCAATTGCCGTTATTCCTAATTTTGTCCACACGGAGATCAGCCTGGGACTTTTAACCATTTGTGATAGACTTAATGGTCCTCATGCAAATATTTTTGCCGTAGTATTGCGCTCTTTTGTCCACGTGTGCTCAAGCACCTTACAACGGAATGTAAGGTATGAGGCCCAGCTAAGGTCCTCCGACTTCACACCTATCGTATATAACACTGAATGCATCGCAGATTCTTGTGGGACTTGGAGAATATAAAGAGGTCATCTGTGTAGAGTTAAGCACTACGAGAGTCTCCTGTTTTCCATGGAAACCCCTTTACCAATGAGTCGACCCGGATCCCTGTAAGAGAGGTTCAATAACAATCGTGAAGAGCAAGGACGAGAGAGGGTGCCTCTGTCTTGTCCCCATGCCGATTGGGAATTCTGTAAAGAGATCTGAGCCGAGCTGAACCCTGGCCTTCAGATGATTATATAGCGAGCGAATAAAATAGGGAAAACTGTCACCGAAGTTATCCTTCTAATAGATCTACAAAATATAACCACAGGCCACCAAATTAAAAGCCTTTTCAAAGTCTACACATAGGAGCGCCATGAGCTGTATCATTTGTGCGCAAGAGCTAATGTGGCTTGAAGTCTGTAGATATTATTTTTGGTAAACCTCTCAGTCATGACCCTGCATTAATATTTGTAAATTAAGGTACCAATTACAATTATTAAGTGGGTTGCCAAAACCTTAGCATCTGTTACGTATCTTTATTTATAAGAGAAATGGGGTAATACAACCTGCACTGATCCAGGGTTGCCCCAGATTCAGGGACCATGACAAAATCTTCAAGTAGTTGGTCAAGTGGCAGTAACTTATTTTTGTATGCTTTGTGAGAAGTTGGTCTGGCATATGCTGTCCACTATTCTAGTGGGCACCTTCCACCAGTCCAAACAACCCTTATTGATGGTAAGTTTAAAGACAACTTATATAGAAAGCTATCCTAGTGGTAGCTGTGGAGAGCAGCCTTCAGGCTAAGTCTTGAAGATTGAAGGAATGTAAAGCAGCTTGTTTTACCAGTCTATAATCTCATGAATGACCAAATGAAAAGGGAACCACACCAGGTATATATATAAAATACATGTATTTATTCTAAACACATCCCTCTAGTCTCTTTATGAGGTTAGAAGCAAAAGTACATTCAGTAAACTTATTTAGCACACAGTAAATTAGCATAATATATGTTGAGCCCTAGGGGCGTTCCAAACCATATACTAAGAAAGTGGTATAAGAACCATGACAGACATAGATACAAGGCCTAGAGCCTTTAGAACTGCTGGGGCCACCAGGAACCACCCAATGTAGTGACACAGGGGACCCACGGGGGACTCATGCAGTGTCTCAACACAGCCGCGAATCACCCTAACGTCTATGGGGAAAGTCGCGGTTGGAAAATTACAGATTAGGAACACTTAGAAGAGGACTTGGAGCAAACCCCTTTAGAACTAGGAGGTTCTAGAGTCAACACCCATGGGAGCACCAGAGTACTCGAATTACCTCACCCAGGGAACCCGAGTGCATAGGTGTTTTTTCGTGTCGGGTTTCGTTGACGATTTCAATGGCGAGCTGCTGAAAAGTGCTGCAGGCGACCAAGTGGAAAGTGTCCGGGTGGATCCAAGGGCGGATCGGAGATCTGAAGAACCTGAAAGCAGAGGGGACAGAGTCTGGGTCACTTGCCAGTGACCAGGAAGGCGATGAGAAGATGCCATGTTTGGTGATTTCAGGTGAAGAAGGTGAAGTTTGACTCGTCAGCCAGGAGGACCAGGAGGCATTGAGTATGACCAGGAGCTGGATCTGAGCTGTCCCAGGAAGGATGTCGAGTGCTGCGGTGTCGGTTTACGGATTGGACCCAGCAAGCCTTGGCAACAGCAACCCACGCAGAAAGCAGAGATTGCTTCGGTGCAGACCAGCAAGGTCTGAGGGACTCAACCTTTGGAGGGGAGTCAGGGCATATCTGGAGCAACCAGGAAAGCCCAAGAAACAGAATAGTTACCTCTGTGGGGACCCACCAGTCGACGGACCAGGGATCATGAAGGAGCTTCAAGCAGAAATGCTGGAAGCAGGCCCATGGAACACTCGTGGAGTGTAGGCCCACAATCTTCGGTGCAGATGGTGTTCGGGCTTGGACTACAAGTAGCCCAATGCACAACTTCAGAAAAGCTCAGGAAGTCGATGCACTTGCAAATGTGCATGGTGTCCAGGAGTTTCGATCCACGTCACTCGTGAGGGCAGTGTGTCTCAGCTTTGCTGGGATCTCGTGTCGGCCTCTGAGAAGTATGGAAGTCCAGGTCCTGAGTCGCAAAACCATTGGGATCCGGCGGGAGCCTTGCAAATGCAGACCGGCAAGATGCTTCTTTGGTGCCTGTTTGAACAGGGGAGTCACTCCTTGACCCCACAGGAGATTCTTCCATCTTCTTGTTTATGTAGAATGTCGAAGCTCCAGGATATATGTTACAGCGTTTCGTCCAGGTGTAATCTGAAGTCCTAAGGACTGGGTTCCAATACTATACTAAGTTAGGGGGTTAGACATACTCTGGGGACCATGAGGGTTCTGTGTAGGGTTTTGAGTATGCAGGAAGAATGGTGCCCTACCTGGTAGCGGTGAGTTGAAGAGATGCAACAATGGATGGTACGGTGTTACAAGGTCAATGGAAACCACAATAGCCCCTGGGAGTGGCAAGAGCCCACTCAGTAAAGCCAACAAAAGTCCTGTGCACACATTATGGTAGGTATAAATGAATGTCTTTTTTCAAGAAACACAATGTAATTGCAGAGAATGACACAAGGTAGACACAAGTAGACAGTTTCTTTTAAGGTGAAGTATATTTGAACCTTCTTCTTTAGAAAGAAAAAAACAGCCGACACGTGTTTCGTCAAGCGGGCAGTTAACCTGTGACTCTTCAGGGCTGAAAGTGAATCTTGAGTAAAAGGTTTGTATAGCCGGTGATAATTCCAACCCGGCCAGATCTGGCTTCAGGTAAGGTGTGGTCCAGTAGTTGCTCGATCCGGGACACCACAGGGTGACGGGCGGGTTCAGCCATCAACCAGAGAATCTCTGTGTATTGGTTCACATGCAGCGTGTAGTTCTTCCCCGGATGCTGGGTTCAATACTTATACTAAGTTAGGGGGTTGGACATACTCTGGAGACCCACCTATGAGAGGATCCAGGAAGGGGATGGCTACACCCCTTTCCCTTTGTCCAGTTTCGTGCCAGAATAGGGGCTGAGTGCCCCTGCAACCGGTTTGCACTGGGATATGCACAGGGACACCAAGTGTGCCCCCAGCACTCTCTCAAAAGCATTCTATGAATGCACCCACCTAGCCGCAATACACTAAAGTCTGTTTGGGTTGGTGGTTACACCTCCCTGTGACAGGAAACCTATTGGCCACGCCTCCCCTGCCGGAGTTTCGTCAAGCAGCAGGAGGTCAGACTCGTGTCTGTGGCTGCAGCATCCATTTTGTGATGCTGGGGCTCTTTTAAACTATTACCAGTTAGGTAAGTGTGTACATGTCTTCTCCCTCTAGAAGGGTAGAATTCTACCCCCGCCGCCAG
Source organism: Lissotriton vulgaris (assembly GCF_964263255.1). Lineage (NCBI taxonomy): Eukaryota > Metazoa > Chordata > Amphibia > Caudata > Salamandridae > Lissotriton > Lissotriton vulgaris. The sequence continues at coordinate 244,776,245 of NC_141699.1, read as the reverse complement.
GACTGGTGGGGGCGGGGGGTTGGGATTCCAAAGTGTTTGACACCAAACACGACATGTTTCACAGAACAGCTACAGAGAATTGATTCCGGAAGCTGCAGAGGGGTCCGGCTCATGCATGGGCACCCTCTCACACAAAACCAAGCATTCTGCCTTCAGGATTGATAAGGTCTGCCATTGGAGTGACTTATAGGTTTGTATGTGTCAGTGATTAAAGGTAGATATAGGTAACCTATATCTTAGCAAGGGGTGCATGCACCACCTTACCCAGACTGCAGTAGCAGACCTGTGGTACCATTTTGGAAGGCTTCCCAGGGTTGTCATAATACATGTTTCAGCCCCTGGTAGGCATCTGGGGTACCTATGCCCTTAGTACCTAAGGTGCCATATACTAGGGACTCACAAGGGTAACCCAGTAACCAATCTGGAGTGTACCTAAAGTACATGCAATCATTTAAGAGAGGAAGCAGCTAAGCTGGGGTCCTGGTTAGCTGGGCCCCAGCCAGACTAAAGTTGAAATACAGTGAAACACCAGCAAAAAGTAGTGGTAACCATAGTAAGCAGATCCTACTCTCCTACATGCTTCATCTAGCATCACCACACTATTAGGGGAGAGACTGATTTGTGAGGGGACAGCCATAGCCCTATTCAGGTGCAATTGTCAACTCCTTCGACCACTCTAGCTCAGGAAGACCCATCAGCCTGGTGATGGGCCATCAGCCTATGAAGGGCACACCTCAGCTCTCTTTGTGTGCGACTGTCTAGAGTGAATTCACAAAGTCCAATGGTCATCCATCCCAGACGTGTAATTAGGATTCTATCTGCTCCTAATTGGAAGATACACCACCAGTGACGTTGTGGTGGCGATTGGGGCTTGGTAATATGCCCCTTGGTCTTGGATTTAGTCATTGAGTGTGTGTAATCACTTCTAGCCTGAGTGTGTACAACAAATGCTTAACACTGCCCGCTGATAAGCCTAACTGCATGCCCAAGGTTCCACAAAGGAGAGCATTAGTATTATCCACTTTAGCCTCTGTAAAGCCTCTGGGAATCCACTGGACCCTGTGCACACCATACCTTACTTTGGTGTAGTATATACAGAGCCAGCTTCCTACAGTGCTGAACATGTCTCTGTGGGACAGGGAGAGGGAATGGCCTTCACTAAGGTGTGAATGGCTGGAATGGTGTTTACCCTGGTCATTAATATGTGTTTGGAGCAGCAAACACATATGGAAGGCGCTTCTCCTCTGGCAGAACTCATAGGTGCTTTATCTACGTATTCCTGAAAATGCTGAATCAGTAGTGTAATCAGCCTCCCCTGCCTCCAGCAACACTTCAAGGATAATCATCAATGTTTCCTTCATGACTTTACGTTGCCGCCTTATATTGTATGCCAATCTGAGTCCTCCACCTCTCTTTCTCCAGCAGCACTCAGTATTAGCACCTCCAAAGCCAAGGAGCCCCCCAAAACTGTGAAAAGCAGCCTGAAGAACAGTAGCAGTGGAAAGGATGGTGCAGTGGAAGTGTCTGACGAGGAAAGAGCTAGCCTTCATTTGAAGCATTGAGTTAGATGCTTCTACGGGGCACCACTAAAGCTATTACAATGACCCGATCACTTCATGTCTAAATTACCCAATTTACTCCTGCATGTGGGTCAGCTGAACGTTTACTTTCTGCTTATGACTGCCTGTAAAGGTTATTTTTGCGGGCAGGCCAAGGTGTACTCATTGTCTCCCTCCCCAGGCCAGGAAGGTTATACACAGCTGTTCATGTTAGAACACGCCTCTGGGAGGATGCTTTAGGCACCTTGTTAACTGCATGCCTTCTGTTTGTACGTTTTATGAAATATCTTGACCCTTGCGTGCAAAGGAGTTTATCTATTTCTGTATGGCTGTGTGGGATTTCAAATAGAAGGAAAGGAGGATCCCCTTTTTCCGTCCTGGCAAAAAGTATTTGTCCCTACAGGGTCTGGTGGTGCTACATTTATAGTAGAAACAAGTATAACAATCTAGCCTGACTAAGTAAGCTGTGTCTTGAGATCAACTTGAGTCAATCCTTTTTTTACTTTTCCAAACAAGATGAACCTAAGCATGAACACTATAATATCTGTTAAATAAGTGAATATCATCACTGCTTCTTCATTTTGATCATTGTTCTTCAGGGAGCATAATGCTAAAAAACATTGCTAACTGTTTGTCAGTGAGTGGTTGCTTTCAAGAACTGAAGTATTAATTATTATAGTAATATCTGTTGGCACCTTCATCATTGTTGAGAAGGTCTGCATTGTAAGTGTGTGGTTTGTGACCTGCACTTATTGTGCAAACAGTCAGATTTGCAGATTATCGATGATGGTGTAGCCTTTGGTCAGTAAAGTCCAGAGCAGTAGCGAGCCCTGAAGTTTGTTCCCACCTATTATTGTTTGTTGTTCCAGGTTGCTTAGCTGAAGTGTTGCTGAGGATCTTGGAGTGCATTGTGACATAAAGTGTCAAAGCTTTTCTATTGAAAAAGGGGATCCTAGTTTCATAATCCTTGGTGCATGATTGTTTGTTCCCTAAACGTCATGCTTTGGAACTCTAACAGTCCGTTTAGACGTACAACCTTTATGGAAGCCATGATGCAACCACTGTTATGAATGTTAAACTCTGCAGATAATTTACTGGGACAACGTGACATCACTGCTGTTGATCCCAGTTGGGAAATGAGTGGTGGATCCTAGGCGCAAATACTTAAACCACGGCTGCTGTAAGATCTAAACCTTAGTTTAGAACATTAGACAGTCCTTAATCAGGGGTGTGGAATTGTTTAAAAATTCCACTTGTACGAGGGACAACATGTTACTGAAATCCACCTCTCCTGTAAAAATATCCACTTGTGCTATCGGCTTCAGAAATCACTTAGACTGACTGTGACAGAATTTACCTGTATTGTGATTGATGCACAGGGCTCCCAGTGTCTCTATGTTTCTGATTTTTACAGAAAAATACACACAAAAAACTATTTATTTTCCTGTATATATTTATTTTTAAATACAGAGAATAGGTCTTCTTTTAATGATTTTTTCTACTGCCAATCATGAGTACAGAGTGAGAAGCAGGGGAGATGAAAAAATACTATAGATTTTCGAATTAAGCTTAATTAAGTGAAGATCTACAGTTATTTATGCTTTCTACAATGTAAGTGTTTTCAGATAACGCTATTGCACTGTATACTGCTGAAACCTTTCAGCTATTCAAATGCAAATATGCATTTATCAGTCATATAAATGTGCAAAAATACCCATTGCAGCTTCATTTATACAGAAAATACAAATAAAAAAATTGATAAATACAGAACAAATGAGCAGAAAATAAATATGGATAAATACAGATGGTAATGTCAAAAAAATAAATACCATAAAATCAGGAGCCCTATTATTGCACTTTGCTTCACGTGCAAGTCTCAGAGTTGCAGTGCATGATGATGTAACAATTCTAAGCAGAATTGTCATACTTATTAGTTTTACTGCAGATGTGCAAAAGTTGGCTATGTGCTGCACACACTTGTCAGCCAGTTTACTTATGACACATTTTGACAGGGAACATTTGTTGTAATACTCTGTGGATATCTTAAAAATGTTTCAACATACTGGTGCAATGGTATAATACATTCCAGATGGTTAGTAGTGGTCCTGTGGCACTAATTCTTATGTCCATGGGCAATGATCCCTTCATTTCCGTGGATGGCTTGTGTACTTATAACTAAGGATGGGCGTAGTTTGCGTAGTAGCGCTACGCGAAGCTACGCGAAGTGCACTTCGCACTACGCGAACTTCACGTAGCACTACGTGAGCTGCGTAGTAGCATGATCGCACTGTGCAAGATGCGTTTTCAATGATTGCACAGTGCGGACAAGCATCCGGCACTGTGCAATCATTGAAAACGGCATCTTGCACAGTGCGAACTGTAGTTTTCTGCTGCTTGAGTAGATTATTACTCGAGCTGCAGCTTTCTCAACGCGAACTGGTAGTTTCTCATTGAGAGAGGTCGCAAGCATGAACAACCACTCACAATGAGAAACCTTACCTCTCTGCGTTGAGAATCTCGCCGGGATGTAATTTTGCTTGCTCGCGGTCGCCAACATGACGTTCAGGACCGCGAACAAGCAAAAAATGAGCGCTGCACTACGCTACGCTGCACTACGCATGTTCGCACTGTGCTACGTGCAGCTCGCGTAGTGCGAAGTTGCACAAACTTCGCAAACTCCGCGAGCGTAGCGTAGTGCTTCGCCCAGGCCTACTTATAACAGCACAGGGCAGCACAGCCATTTAGTAGAGTTGATGTAATTTAATGGGGAAGTATACCTACTTCTTATCAGTGTTGCTAAACCTTTAAAAACAAAAGGACAGCTGCACCAGCAGCAGATCATATTGAAGTGTTACAGTTTCAGAACCTCTGAGCATGACTGCTATAATTGCAAGTAAGGAATGTTTGGGGTTGGTTGCTAAGTCATGACTGTTACTAATATTTGCATGTGCCCCCCTTTTACATTCCTGGGCAGGTGAGATGGGGTTATTATGGTGTACGCAGTTGTCAGTGCATGTTCCTCTCATACAAGCAGCACGTATAGCACAGGCAGTGGTAGAACAGGATGTCAGAATCACCTCTCAGTGCCTCTGGCAGAAGGATCTGATAACTATGTGCTACAGAGTATACCCACCCCAGACCTCTGCAGCAGCTGCAATAACTCACAAACTAGACCTAGCAGATAATGTGATCAGTTATAACCTATTGCAACAGATTACAGACCTAATGACCTGCAGTGTGTGCTGCGATCCACTCAGCTAGAATAAATTATCTAAAGCCCACACACAAACGCAGATTTCAGTGAAATTTCACCAAACAGTTTGTCTTTATATGTGAGTTAAAATACGTTTAAATTGACTATTGTGTCCTTCAAAGAAACTTTCCTAAAATCAGTACAAAGAGTGAATTGATAAGTTATACTTTATAAACTTGAACCCTTTAAAATTGTAACTCCAACAATATTCAACGATTCAAGAAAAGTTGAGGAAAAACCGCTCAGTGGCTTGTACGCCTCCTTCTATGATTCATGTGCAACTTGCCAATCAGGTTTATCTACTTGTGCGGTTTACTATATAGTGCTAGTTATTCACAGACTTGCTTGACTGCCCCACAATGAGTAACAGTCATTTGACTTTGGGCCCAGGCTCCCATCACCTGAGCACTACCTGTCGCTCACTACTGCTTGCTTCTGTTAGCGGGTAGAAAAGAGAAATGCATTATAAGCCAATCGGGCTGGTCCTTGTGAATGTGTGCCACCACAACCAAAGAACTAACTTGTTGTTGTTTTTTAATGGTGTTGAAGAGATGGGGCAGAAGGACCAGTGCCCGGGTTCAGCGCCAAGAAATAAACCTGTGCACTACTCCTATTCTACATACTTCCCAGTGCTCGATCCACTGGCACATTAGAGTCTGGGAGACGTGCAGAACTGTGCCGTGCTGTGCAGAATACTGTAATTTCTTGGGGCTGCCGTACTTGGAGTGACAAGGGGTCTTTGCTGGCCCTGCAAAATAGCCTCTATTATTGCCTCTGTCAGAGTAAAGAGTGGGAGCTAATGGCTGATGGCAGAAAGAGCTTATGGGTGAAAACAGAGAGCTAGGGTGGGAAGGAGAGTGTAATGAAGTGTAATGTAGTAAATGGCAGCAGACAGGAATACTTCAAGACATGTATTTATTAGCCACAACTGCAGCAGTCCAGAGTAACTGTTTTACATGGAATCACTCCCAAAATGACTCCCGAAAGCTCCACACATAACATTCTGGATTAAGATCACAACAGAGAGCCTACTCTTCCTACCCTACAACCTCTTCTCAGGGAAGGGTGAAAACGTGTTGTAGGGATCTGACTTGTCCTGCTCCTTCGTGTGCAACTTTTCCAGTGGTCTAGGGCTGAGTGTGTGTCAGGCTGTAGAAGAATATTTCAGTAAACTGGAGTGCAGTTGTGTTCTCATGGGACATTACAGAATATTATATGCAGTCCACAATGACAGGCATTGTATCTCTGCCCCAAAAGGTGCTTAGACCTCTGTTCTCTTCATCATTTTACTCTTTGTTTGTCAGTAGAGGAAACAAAGAACTATGTTTCCTAAAGTGTTAACCATTAATTTAGAAATATTTGATTGTGCTATACCTTATTGTAACCAAAACTGCCTTCTGAATAAATCCTGGACTTTGGTTCAGCAGGAGGAGTCCAGACAAAAATAGGAGGCTCTGGAACGTGAGTATTGCAGTAGTACTCAAGACTTTTCTACTCTTGCTGTACCGGACTTACTCAGTTGAGCACTGCCCAGTAACCACAGGCTGCCTCAGCACTTGGACAGTAAACCTTATCTGCATTGAGCTGTCCATTCCAGGGCAGGAAGAGGGAAATTAAACTGGACTGCCGGACGGCACTGTGTAGACATAAGAAGCATGTTTTGCTAAAGTGGAGTGTGAAGAACAATTTTAGGTGCAGAGCATCTCGTTCCCTAATCCTGCAGTCTGTACCCTTCCCCAAACTCATACAAGTTAAACCTAGTTAGATTACCTTCATTATACATATAAACCTTCCATGTACTTATGTATCTTTATATTTATTACTCTACAGAGCTCCCAAAGAAGGCTTTCTAAACCCTTCCCTCATGTATCCGTTCTAGACTCATCTGATACCTCATCTTTCTCCCTAATCCACATCAAGAGACTCTTCCCCTCTCCATCTCTCCTTAACTCATCCCAAACTTCCTCCACTGCTATGATATCTCCAAATAAACACTTCCTAGACTATTCTCTCTTCTATTACTCCACTATCCTTTTTAATCTAACTAACAGACTCGCATGTCCACTACTCGAATTAATTTCATATTTCCCTATACTAAATCACCACTAATCCTTTTTGGGTTCTGGAGTAGCGTGCTACTCGCCAAAAAGCTCTTCAACGCCTCGTTCAGGGTAGTAAGCGCTATATAAATGCAATTACAATTTACAATTACAATTGCAGTATCACACTGGCCTATGCATTGATGCAAAGAATAGGTCAAATGTGTTAAAAAAAAGTGTATAGATTTCTTAATAAAGAAAAAAAAAATCAGCAGCTCTTATTCAAAATTCTATTCACCAACTTTCTTAACACTGTCCTTTCTATCTTGCCGAATAAGACAGCAAATTATGTGGTAAACAGCACACACCTTTCATTACAAGTGAGGTGAAGCGGGTGGGATACCTCTCTGCACAGTGATTATGACTGGCCTGGTGTTCCTGCACGCTGTTTTCCTGGGTGCAGGAACACCTGATCCAATTTTACCGGCTGGTAATTCCAGGAAGTGAAATTGCATGAGGCTTTGTGTGCATCAGAAGCCAAGTCTCTGACCCGATCCTTGCCTGGGCATTTTTCTGCCATGCTTGCTATCCCATGCTAGGGCATCGTTTTTGCTCAGATCAGGAGGCAAATATGAACGTTGATACCCCTGGGACTGAGAAAGCCTGCACAGAAATCCCCCTGGTTTAAATGTGTTGGCGCTGTTATACTGTACTGGCAGGGGGTCACCGCACAGTACCAGTAATTATGGGAGAGGAATTTGCTCCCCGCACGCCGTGCAACTGTAATGAGGGCCATAATATTGTAATTGTAATTCTACTAGCTGAGTACATACTTTAGATAACACAGAATGTACACGCTGCTAAATAAAGTGACGTTCTATATTTTAAAACAAGCATCACTTAAAGGGCGGGTCAGTAAAAAAGGAAGATCATTGTTCATAATTCCACTGAACTATCCTTATCTCCAACTGGAGCACTGGATTTATCTCCATGAGGAGAGGCTGATTAAGATCTCGCTGATTCTGATGCACTCCATTTACCGTGTCTCCTTGTTTTACCTCTCAGCTGTAGTGTGAGCAGCATTGCCCCAGAAATGGAACTTGTAAGATGAAAAGACACTATTTATGTTTCAATAATTCATAGTAAATGTGCTTGTTTTCCTTGTACAGGGACTTGTATGCTCGTTCGCATCATAGACCTAAAGCTGGTTCAGAGAGACAGAATCAGAAAGCATATTTCCAGAGATTTTGCTTTTCACTTGGAAAAGTGAAGAAATTCTGTGTGGCTAAATCATGTTCTGCAAATGTCTTTTGTTTTTGTGTCAACTGGGCATGATCAGTCGCTGCCATCTCAGCATTCCGCTGCTCTTCCGCCTTGCCTCCGTTTCACACTGGTTTTGACTTACAGCCATTAATTTTTTACTGTTTGTTTCCTTTAAGCCAGAAAGACACAGCAATTAAGAGGCCCATCAGCACTGCAGTAAAGTCTAATGAGGAGGAAAGCTTACTGCAGAGCTCTAGGGCGACATCTAACTGACTCTCAATTGACTTTCGACTCTTCTCTGGCACAGATTTAGAGGGGCACTATCTTTTTTGCAAGTGAGTCTCAGAGACCCGATAAAACTATTCTTTTGAAATACCTTACCATAGGTTGGATACGGGACTTGTAAGGTTTTATATTTGTTAATGCGTTGCAGTGGCACAAGACTTACTGCCCAGGGGCCTCATTTATGAGGCTGTGCATCACTTTTACGCCGCCGGTGCGTCACTTTTTGTGACGCACCAGTGGCGTATAAAAATGCGCCTTGTTGCGCCATATTTACAAAGTGATGCATCTAGGTAGATGCGTCACTTTGTAAACTCCTACGCCACATTATACCTGCGCCAGGTATAATGTATGCAAGGGGGGCGTATTGACGCAAGGAAGGGTTGTAGAAGTGACGCAGTGAAATCTATGAGATTTCACTGTGTCACTTTTAGGACGCCGTTGCGTTAAAATCTTGCGCCTGCCTCACAGCAGGCGTATGACTGACGCAGGCCCTTTCACATGGGGCTTGCCCCATGTGAAAGGACACATTGTTGGAGTTGCGTCACTTTTGTGACACACTCCAGCAATGCGTCACTTTTGCGCTTACAGATACGCCAGAAATACTGACATATCTGTAACTCCTTGCGACATAATGCGTCATATTATAAATATGACGCATCAATCATGTCGCAAGGAGTGCGCACTGAGAAGTGACGCATCGCTGCTTTCACGCAGCAATGCATCATTTCTCATAAATGAGGCCCCTGGTTTCCAAACACTTTGCGTTGGGGTTGCATTACTTTTCTAACGCAAACCCGACGCAAAGTGTTCAGGTTGGATTTTCTAGCCAACACAACTTTTTGTCTTTTAAACACAATTTTATTGAGTTTATTAATTTCTTATAGCATATGAGATATACTGCTGTGCATAAAAACATACGATGGAACCGGAGTTCTTGTGATAGATTAATACAACCATGCTGTAATCATTTATATGAACAATTATACAATATAGCATTATACGTTACAACGGTGTAGTAAGTATAATGCATTTAGGATTACATTTGTAGATAAACAGCCACATGTTATAGAAATTCTTGCTCATGCAATGAACTAAAGACTACTATTCCTTAACCTGAAAACTCCCCCACTACCCCGGTTCTCTGGCTTCCTATGTAATCACGATCATGTCAAAAGGTTATATTCTCTTGCTTAAAAAACCCATACAGATGTACTAATAATATACATTGACATGCTCCTAGGTATAAAAATACTGAGAAAGATATGGCATTATGCTGGTTTGGTTGAGTTAGCTAGTGTGGATGTGGGAGGTGTGGGTGCTCCTTGAGACGCTGGAGTGGCCAATGGATCTATAGCTTTCAGGGCTTCCAACATCTGATCCCATTCCACAGAGATGGGTATTTTACGTAGACCATGAAATTCTTCTTGTCTAATCGTGGCACTCTCTAGGTGCCCCAACAGAACATTTCTGTATGCCAGGAAAGTGGTGTAGGAGGAGAAACAGATTTCCATTGCATGGTGATGGCACGTTTCGCCAGTAAAATAGGCATGTCTGCAAATCTATAACAAACTTTCTTCCCCTTTGGACACTTGTGTAGACCCAATAGACAACAGTCAGCTGTCGCCCAGACATTCGTGTCAGTGATTTCTTAGATCCTGTAGCGTATCGTGTGCCAGAATTCCCGTAACCACGGACAATCCCATAGCATTTAGAGTAGATCAGCATCAGCCTCCTGACATTTATGACAAGAGAGTTGTGCATGCAGGTATATACTATTAAGGCCGTGTGGTGTGAGATATGCCCTTTGCAAAATCATGTATTGTATATATTTAAGTCCAGTGGTTCTAGACACTTTATTAGGGAATTCTAGCCAACACAACTTGTGATTATCTGGATAGAAACCCAAAGTAATGCAAAGGCTGGATTTGTGTTGGGAAGTTTCACAAATTAGCACACAGTCGCGCTATGCACTGCTTTGCGTTTTTTTGTGTCATGGGAGCATTCGGTAGATGGTGCATGGGCAGTGACATGCCACCCATGGGTTTTGACCCTTATTCCAATCTACAAACGTTTGCTGACAGTGATTTGCACAATATACGCCCAACGCACACCCAAGGGGGTGCCGCGCCTATGCGGCTGCCCGAGGCCACCCGGTGGCCATCAGGAGGGCGGCCCTTTAGTCGCAGAGGGCTTCCCCCGCCCCTCCACCCCCACCGCACTCCTCCCCTGGTCAGGAGGAGTCCGGGGCGGAGCGAGGAGAGTAGGGGCTGTGATGTCATGTCCGGTGCAGCAGGCAGGGCGAGGGGTACTTAAGTCCCCCTCGCCATCTTACTTGCCTCTTTGCTGCACCGGACGCGTTGTGAGGACCTCGTATATGGACACACAATTTTGCCGTTGGTGTGCCCTCTGGTAGCACCAGAGACCTGGTCTGGCGTCGGGGTGCTGTATTTCCCGCCAGCCTGCTTCTCTCGCGGTGAGTCGGGGTTATTAGGTTGTGATTGTGGTCACCGTTGCTTGGCATGGGAACAGCAGGGGTGCAGAGGCCTTTGCCGCGGGTCGCCAAAGCCCCCACCCTACACCCCGGGAGGTCCCCCAGGGCACGGCCTCTGTCTTTTTAGGGATATGTAGGCTCCTGTGTCTGGGCACGTGTTTTTACTTGTGTGGGCGCTGGTGCAGGGTTTCATGGGAGGACTCTGAGGGGGAGATGCTACTTTCCACCGTTGTGGGAGCGAAAGATTGCATTCATCTCCTGTAAGTTGCATGCGGTGCCCGGCAGCCCGGGTGGTCCTTCGGTTCGCGGTCTTCGGTGTTCGGGGGCTGGCGGGGGCACGAGTGTTTTAGATTTGAGGGGCTTTGGTCTTGATTCACCGGAGAGGCTACTTTAGATGGGAGCGGCTTGCCATTCTCCTGGGTCGCGAGCATAAGTAATTGTCCTCTTTTGGTTAGCTCGAGGTTGAGACGGGCAAGGGCCTACTGCCATGCCCCTGGTTTAAGGTTTCAGCACGTCTGCGGCGGACTTCAGCTTCAGAACCGTTTCAGTGTGGCGGGCTGGTTCCCAGACCGCCGGTAGGAATGCTTGTAAGGTTATGCCCGCGGGGCCCGAGTAGGTTGGGGGCACGGTTGTCCACTCTCCGCGGACAGAAGTGCAGTGGCAATAAGGGCTCGACGGTCAATGGAGCGGGGGAGCCACGGTACACGCGGAGCAACTGTACCTGCCTCTCTACTACATTGGGAGTAGACCAGTATGATGGCTTGGAAATGGGCCTGGTCACAGGGAGTACCTGCTTCGCACAGGATTAGGAGGAAGTTGAAATCCGTGTTAACAATGGAGTCCGTACTTCTATTGCGCGGCCAATTATTTACACGGGACGCAGTGAAGGGTTCACTCACAGGGTGGCCCCGCCTTCCTGTTAACTGTTAAATTTAATTTTAGTTACCTTCTGGTCACCGGTTCTATTGCAGCCTTCCATCTGCCAGAGGTCGATATCATTACGGGGTTATAATTAACTCTTGCGCCCCCTTTCCAAAGACCATGACAATTTTGTAAGTGCACTGAGCATGGGTAGCAATTTGTTATCTCCCGTCTTGTCCCACGTTACTAATACTAGTGATAACTATCACTAGTATGTGCAGTAGACCGCTGTGCTCTCTTCCAGTTCTATTTGACTCTTTGAGGATACCCATTCGTATCCCTCCCCTTTGTATATAGAGAACTCTTATCACTAGTATTTGCAGTAGACCTTTGTACTATCTACCTTTCCTATGTGACACTTAGAGTTTCTCCTTAAGTATCCCTTCCCTATGTATATAGAGATAACTCTAATCACTGGTATATGCAGTAGACCTTTACTATCTACCATTCCTATGTGTCTCTTAGAGTATATCCATTCGTATCCCTTCCCTATGTATATAGAGAACTCTAATCGCTAGTATATGCAGTAGACCTTTATACTATCTACTATTCCTATGTGACTCTTGAGTACATCCACTTGTATCACCTCCTTGTGTGACTTTATATCTTGTACATTTGCTATTTTTTCCGTGTGTATCCTTTTTGTAACGCATGTAATCCTAAGTCCTTATGTTTTTCAACTGGAGCTTATGCAAAGCGCTCTGACACCTTTGGGTAAAGTACGCGCTATAGAAAATCGCATAAATAAATAAAAACGTTACATGGCTTTTTAACACTTTGCAGTGCAGGGGAGTTGGCATTGGCAACGTCCCGTGCCCCCACCCTCAGCGTGTCGGTAGGCCATTTGGTTGTCTTCCGTCCCTGCAGACAGGCGCCGCAAGCACTGCCGGCCGTGCCGTCAACCAGGGAGGCATCAGGTTTCGGGAAATGGCTTTAAGGATCTGTGTCAGGTCGACTCCACGGGATCCAGTCGCTGCAACAATGGTTCCACCTCCAAATGTCACCAACACCCTGAATGTATAAACACAGGGTGTTCGAGTCATTAGGCGAGGGAGAAAAATAACAAACTAAAATAAAAAACGAGGGAAGGGAAAGGTTAGGGTCAGCAGGGAAAGGATGCCTGTAACAGAAAACAAGACAGGTATCATATAAGTGCTTAATGCTACACAGTTCTACTCTCATGAAGTCTCGCTAACTATACTGAAGTAGATATATACCTGAATGATAAGAAGGATCAAGCCTTTGATAGTAAACCAACACAGCCCTTCAGTCACAGCCTGTAATAATATCCTAAGAACACAGAAACAGAGGGTGAATGAAGGTACACACATAACAGATGCATTCGCACTCTACTGAACCCTCGTATACAATCATATCACACATACCACAGACTGTTAGAAGGACTCAATGTATATATGGGGGTCCAAGAATTCCGAAAATAGAGTATATATGTTCCAGACAACGTTCAAGGGAAACGGCAGTGTGTAGGAAGCAAGAACTACAACACTCCGCTCCCTTTCCTTCAGAGGAACCACAATAATGACCCACAAGTAAATAAAGTTTTCACAACAGTAAAACGTAGTTGCGACCACCACTGAATTCTGTTCAAGTGCTCCAATAGTAAAACAAGAACATAGATTCTAGGAACGTGTAGTTAGCCTCACTACAACGCCCCCGCTTGTATTGACTCCCAGAAATGCCAAGGGAGTAACGGTGACACGTAGTTAACCTCACTACAGTGCCCCGCTACCGATACAGATATGAAAGTAAATGAGTGTACGGTAACGCGTGGTTTCGACCGCCACCGCGCTCTGCTACACCCCAAAACCAGGAAGTCTCCAGGAAGCAGTCACTAGCATTCAGATCACTAATACTAGTAATGTTAATCTAAATGCAGAATGCGGGCCGCAAGGGGCGGCGGAAGATACTGCACCACAATACCTGTAGAACGGCTCAAACCTCACGGAAGGGAGATCCATGCAGGAGAACACCGGAGAATCAGCTCAGTCGCTCTCCGATCGGCGGCTTCAGGAACAAGGCGATTAGCGTGGAGAGCATCCGCTCTCACGCTGGAAAACAAACAGGACACTGAATAACGCGCAACCGGAAGCGCGTCTATCCTACAGATGTACTTCCTGAGTGGAGCCTCGAGGCTCATGGGAAGTGTAGTCTTTAGCGTGGCAGGCGCGATAGACTGTGAATCCTGACAGTACATCCCCCTTCCCTAGCGCCTCCTAGGACCAGGCCTCAAGGGGTATCTACGATGGTAGGCACGGACAGCACCCGGGGCATGCACATTTCCAACAGGTTCCCAGGAATCGTCCTCCACTGAGTAGCCTTTCCAGGATACCAGGTACCACAAAACGCCCCCACGCCATTTAGAGTCCTTAATACTCCGAACTTCGTATTCATTACCGAGTACCGGAGGCGGGGCCCTCCTCCTAGCCGATAGGGCTGGCTTCAAAAGATTGCAATGGAATACCGGATGTATACGCAATGAACCAGGGAATTTCAACTTAAACGACACAGGATTGATTCTCTTCATGATGGTATAAGGCCCGATGTAACGGGGATGGAAAACACTTCGCAACTTAAACCTAATGTTGCGAGTCGACAACCAGACCCTATCGCCAACTTGAAACGTGGGGGCCTCCACACGGTGTTTATCCTCCCATTTCTTGTACACAGCTTTCGCCCTCTCCAAATGTACCCGAACCTTCTTATGTAGGGCTTGGACCTTCCGCATCTGTCCCAAAACCGTGGGCTGTCGAGACACCTCCTCCGGGATGTGCACGGGAAGGATTCGTGCGTCAAACCCGTAAGTAGCAAGAAAAGGAGAAACACCCACCGAACTATGCCAAGCGTTGTTGTACGCAATTTCAGCCATCCACAACAGGGAAACCCACGAGTCCTGAGCATCATCAGCAAAGCATCTAAGGTATTTTTTCAGCGTCTGATTTAACCGCTCAGTCTGCCCGTCCGTCTGCGGATGAAAGCTGGTGGAGAGTGAGGATTGGATATGCAATGCCCGACACCACGCTTTCCAGAATCGTGCTACAAACTGCGGGCCTCTGTCAGACACAATAACCTCTGGGACACCATGCAACCTTATAACATGGGTAAGTAGTAGTTGAGCCGTCTGCCCAGCTGTTGGCAAATTGACACAAGGTATAAAGTGTCCCAATTTAGTGAGGCTGTCGACGACCACCAACACCGCTGTTTTACCCTGATCCAGTGGCAGTCCTGTGACAAAGTCTAGGCTGATATTTTGCCACGGTTTTCTCGGTGAAGGCAAGGGCATCAACAGTCCTTTCTTCTTTCCCGGGAAGGTTTTAGCCCTAGCACATACCTCACACTGACCTATCCAATTAGGGATATCGGTGTTTTCAGACTCCCACCAAAAATGCCTTTTCATCAGATGAACAGTCTTTTTTACCCCCTGATGTCCAGCCAAAGGAGAATCATGGCACCACTTAAAAGCCTTTTTTCTCAGTTCTGGAGTAGGGAGGAACAATCTATTGTACTGAAAGGGCAAACCATTCACCAAGTTGCGATTGGCACCCTTCGTAACCCACAGGACCCAAGCATTATGATCCTTTGCTTTGCGTACAATGTCCAAAAAGGTGTTGGCCTGTATAGCGCAGATCACTTTGTCAGGACTTACTATGGCCATTTTTGCTTCCTCGCTTCCATGGTCTTCCAACTGATCTCTGCGGGATAAGGAATCTGCTTTCAAGTTTTCTGCCCCTGGTCTAAAGGTGATGGTGAAATCGTATTCTGCGAAAAAGAGCATCCACCTCATCTGTCTTTGCGTTAAGTGCTTAGCTGTCTTCATATATTGAAGATTGCGATGGTCTGTATAAACAGTAACTGGATGTCTGGCCCCCCAAAGGTACTGCCGCCATTCTTGGAATGCTCTTTTGATCGCTAACAACTCCTTCTCAGCGATGGTGTAGTTCTGTTCGGGTAGGCTGAGTTTCCGAGACAGATATGCCACCGGATGAAGCTGCCCGGTGTCCTTATCTCTCTGAGAAAGCACCGCTCCAATGGCTTCGTCGGAAGCATCTGCTTCTATGACATAAGGATGTTCTGGTCTAGGATGAGCGAGTATCGGTGCGGTGGTGAAGGCTTCTTTTAAGTACTTGAATGCCTCAGCGGCTTCAGGGGTCCACCTAAAACTTACTCCTTTCCTAAGCAGTTTAGTCAAAGGGACTGCCACTTGAGAGAACCGCAAAATAAACCGGCGGTAATAGTTCGCGAATCCCAAGAACCTTTGCACGTCTTTTACACATGTGGGTGTGGGCCACTCAAGTACTGCCTGTATCTTCCTATCGGACATCTGCAGCCCCTCATGACTCAACAGGACCCCTAAGAACTCAACCTTGTCCACACTGAATTCACATTTACTTAATTTGCAAAATAACCTGTGCTCTCTTAACTTTTGGAGTACTTCGGTTACATGCCGTGTATGTTCTGTGGTGTCTTCCGAATAAATCAGAATGTCATCGATGTATACCACCGCACTGACATCCACCACTTCCTTCAATACGTCGTTCAAAAAGAACTGAAATGCCGCCGGGGCGTTGCACAGCCCGAACGGCATTACAGTGTATTCATACAAGCCGTATCTCGTTTTGAACGCGGTTTTCCATTCATCCCCCTCCCGAACGCGGACCAGGTGGTACGCCCCACGAAGATCTAATCTGGTAAACACCTTGGCGTACCGTACCTGGTCCAACAAAACAGAGATAAGAGGCAGTGGATATAAGTTTCTGATGGTGTTCTTATTCAGCATCCGATAATCCACACATGCCCTCAAATCCCCGTTCGCTTTCTTGATGAAAAACAGGGGGGATGCGGCAGGAGACCTGGACGGGCGAATAAAGCCTATATCAACATAGTGATCCAAATACTCCTTCAGATAAGCCGTTTCAGGGTCAGAAAGCGCGTAAACCCTACAGGATGGTATTGTGGCTCCCTCCACCAAATCAATTCTACAATCATACAACCTATGAGGGGGGAGCTGCTCGGCCTTACTCTCACTAAAGACGTCCCTATAGGCCTGATATTCCACCGGTAAACACACAACCTTTTCAGCAGCAGTAGCCACCACCAAGGGTATAACTGCTGGAGAAAAACCAGCGTCCCCCCTTAGTTCCATGTGGGATTTACATTCCTCAGACAAGAACTGTATCGATTTTTCTTTCCAGTCGATGGAGGGGTTATGATGGCTGAGCCAGGGCATTCCAAGGATCACCTCGTATTGTGGGGCTTCAATGATATTAAGCACCAGCTCTTCCCTATGTCTGCCTTCCTTTACATCAACAGTGAGTGTTATTCTCTCCGTTTGTTCAGTTATGAGACCGGATATTAATGGTTTCCCATCAACTGCCAGGACATCCTCAGGGGTGTCCCTGGGTACCCGATCCAATGAAAAGGACGTTACAAGACCACTATTGATGAAATTCCCAGTAGCCCCTGAATCGATCATAACGGTTACTTCATATACCTGCAGTTGACACTCTAGTCTCATGGGCATTAAGATATGGGATTCAGATTCATGCAGGGTTAGCACGGTTAACGAAGGTGCTTTCCAGGGTTGTGTTTCTCTAGAGCTTCCTTCCTCCCCTCCGCAGGCCTCCTCTTTAACGCTACCGACAGTGACGGCTACTCTTTTGTTTCGAGACCATGTACCTGAACTTTTGGGTTTGGAAGGACAGTCCCTTACGTAATGACCTTTCTTGCCACAATACATGCAGAGGCCGGCCGCTCTACGACTTTCTTTTTCTTCTCTGGTTAAAGGGGAACGGACCGCCCCGAATTCCATCGGTTCGGAGGTTGTGTCTGGAGAAGGCAAGGCCCTACGTGGAAGCCATTCCGGTCTGGAAGGGCCCTTCTCCCATCTTCTCCTGTCCCCTCCCCTATCTGTCATTCTACCATCCAGTCTCAGGGTCAGGTTTACCATATCAACATAAGTAACCGGTTGGGGATCTATTTGAGCGATGACATCTTTAAGGCTATCCCTTAAGCCCTGATAGTATAGGGACATTCTTTTTTCCTCCGGCCATGAGGTCTCGGCCACCAATCGATTGAATTTCGTAAGGTACGTTATCAAGTCAGATCTGCCTTGTCTTAATTCAAGAAGCTCTCGGTCTGCACTTAAAGTGGTGGCCCTTCGATCGAACACCTTCTCGAATTCAGTTCGAAAAGCCGACCAATCCGAGAGAATGGGGTCGTCTTTCTTTACCAATGGTACTGCCCAGTTGGCTGCGTCCCCTACCAAATAGGATATCGCGAATGCCACTCTAGAATGGTTGTTAGGAAATGATGCTGGCTTACACGAGAAGTGTAACATAACTTGAGTCAAA
Source organism: Lissotriton vulgaris (assembly GCF_964263255.1). Lineage (NCBI taxonomy): Eukaryota > Metazoa > Chordata > Amphibia > Caudata > Salamandridae > Lissotriton > Lissotriton vulgaris. The sequence goes on along the minus strand of NC_141699.1, from coordinate 244,758,066 downwards.
AACACCTGAGTTTTAGCAGGATCACCCGAATATCTCTCTGGACTAGCCAGAGGGATAGGGGGGGGAACCGTCACCTGTATCTGAGGATTGGATGATGAAAAGGGATTTCTAGACAACCTATCCACTTTTTCCTTTAAAGCAGTGGCTTCCGCTTTCGAGGAGGCCAGCTCCTGTTGAACCAAAAGCAGAGCCTGCAGAACATCATCCATGGTGGCCATTGTGCAACAACTGGACCAGGCAGAGCAACGTTCGTGGGCGCGTTATTCTGTCAGGTCGACTCCACGGGATCCAGTCGCTGCAACAATGGTTCCACCTCCAAATGTCACCAACACCCTGAATGTATAAACACAGGGTGTTCGAGTCATTAGGCGAGGGAGAAAAATAACAAACTAAAATAAAAAACGAGGGAAGGGAAAGGTTAGGGTCAGCAGGGAAAGGATGCCTGTAACAGAAAACAAGACAGGTATCATATAAGTGCTTAATGCTACACAGTTCTACTCTCATGAAGTCTCGCTAACTATACTGAAGTAGATATATACCTGAATGATAAGAAGGATCAAGCCTTTGATAGTAAACCAACACAGCCCTTCAGTCACAGCCTGTAATAATATCCTAAGAACACAGAAACAGAGGGTGAATGAAGGTACACACATAACAGATGCATTCGCACTCTACTGAACCCTCGTATACAATCATATCACACATACCACAGACTGTTAGAAGGACTCAATGTATATATGGGGGTCCAAGAATTCCGAAAATAGAGTATATATGTTCCAGACAACGTTCAAGGGAAACGGCAGTGTGTAGGAAGCAAGAACTACAACACTCCGCTCCCTTTCCTTCAGAGGAACCACAATAATGACCCACAAGTAAATAAAGTTTTCACAACAGTAAAACGTAGTTGCGACCACCACTGAATTCTGTTCAAGTGCTCCAATAGTAAAACAAGAACATAGATTCTAGGAATGTGTAGTTAGCCTCACTACAACGCCCCCGCTTGTATTGACTCCCAGAAATGCCAGGGGAGTAACGGTGACACGTAGTTAACCTCACTACAGTGCCCCGCTACCGATACAGATATGAAAGTAAATGAGTGTACGGTAACGCGTGGTTTCGACCGCCACCGCGCTCCGCTACACACCAAAACCAGGAAGTCTCCAGGAAGCAGTCACTAGCATTCAGATCACTAATACTAGTAATGTTAATCTAAATGCAGAATGCGGGCCGCAAGGGGCGGCGGAAGATACTGCACCACAATACCTGCAGAACGGCTCAAACCTCACGGAAGGGAGATCCATGCAGGAGAACACCGGAGAATCAGCTCAGTCGCTCTCCGATCGGCGGCTTCAGGAACAAGGCGATTAGCGTGGAGAGCATCCTCTCTCACGCTGGAAAACAAACAGGACACTGAATAACGCGCAACCGGAAGCGCGTCTATCCTACAGATGTACTTCCTGAGTGGAGCCTCGAGGCTCATGGGAAGTGTAGTCTTTAGCGTGGCAGGCGCGATAGACTGTGAATCCTGACAATCTGGGCACGTCTCCGCAATTTCCATGGCACAGCACAGGGGGGTCCGGTCAGTTTTAAATGGTTCCACGCACGGAGGTCACGCTCCCCCCCCCTCCTTCCCGGTGCCTAGAGGCGGAGTAGGGAACGGCACATCCCGTTCCATTTGGGGCCCTTTCTAGGTCTGCTGGACCGGGTGCCTTGCAAGTGAATATCTGTCCCCTGTCGTCGGTGCACAGTTTCAGTGGCTGCGCATTCAGGTAGCTGAGTCGTTGTGCCCCTGCTTTTCGGGGAAAAGGGTTTGGCTTGGCCTTCCAGGAACCCGGAGGCCGGGTTCCCCGCCGATGCTCGTCGGGCTGAGCGGCCGAGAACATAAGCACGTCGCTTCTCCAGCTGCACGTGCGTGTTTTGACGGCAATGGTTATACCTCTAGTGTGCCATCTCCAGGAGCGCTGCCTTTAGTCTTTCGCGTGTGCAGTCACTATCGGAGCTCAGAGCCCCTAAACGCCTCGGGTCCCGTAGGGTCATCTTAGGGCCTCGTGCTTCGGTGCAGCGGAGCCCAGTTTAGGTGAGCTAGGGGACAAAGTTGTGAGCGTGTTGGCTCCTGTAAATGGCATATAGTAGTGCTGGCTATTCCGCCGCTGCGGGCCAGACCTGCTGCCCTTCCTCCTCATGGCCGGTTAGGGGCTAGAAGTGCCTTACCTTAGGTGCGTGCACATGTTACCGTGGCAGGCGGTCCTTGCGCCCATCCTTTCAGCAAGCGTTGGGTCTTGTAGCGGGTGCCTCTTTCCTCTAACAGGACTTGCGGGGCATGAAGCTAGTTCTACCTGGCGGGAGGACTGCCTCCTCGGCGTAGGCGGCCCCCTCCCATCAGTCATCCATTGGCAGTTTCCTGAAGTAGCCATGGGCGAGGCCACAGGGCGTGGGGTAGACCCGGGCTTAGCGATTCGGGATGTCCTCCGTTCCACAGCTTTCCACCTTGCAGCGATAGGAAACGGAGGGCAGTGGGGGGAGAGACTCTTCCGCCTGTCACCCTGCCCGAGTAGTTTATGTGAATTACAATTTTGCCAAACTCCAGAACTAACGTTACGCAGGCATGGGTGGTCTTGAGCAAAGGTAGGACGCAGCAAAATGGGGGTACAATCAAAAGTGAGGCGGGTATGTTACAACAGAGTACCAACTCAGGTTGAATGAGACTCCTTCAGGAAAGGCTGACCCTAACCTCAAGTACACACTGGAAGGCATTTGCATAGTCCAGGAGAGTAGAACTCTCGTTATACCAGGTCTCCCCGCAGATATAGAGAGGCCATGCCTCTCCGAGGTGCCTTCACAAGTTGAGAATGCGGAGGTCAGCTTGAAGGCAGGAGAGGCGGAGGTTGTGCTGAGACGTCAAGTATTGGAAGAGCTTTGGTCAGCCTGACGTAACATTCAAATATTTATTCATGTATCTGCCCCGCATTACTATTTATGGCATTACTTTTGTCAGGAGGTAGTTGTATTTAATTGCAGCGTCCGTATTTGTACTTAACACATGTATTAGAGGGGGTCATGCACGATGAGCAGGATGGTCCTGTGGTGAGATTCCATTTCTCTGATATTACCCTAATGGTCTGTTATGCCCATGTTTCAATAAAGTATGCTGTGCCGGGCATAAAAGAAACAGCTTACATTGTGAAGCTAGTGAGTGGCTCTGTTGCATCGGCAACAAGATGCGCAGTGGATCAACGTCATCGACGTTGATGACGCGCACGTCACCACTGCTTCCACATGACCGGAAACTGTCACAGGACCCAGGGAGCTGATTGAGGTATTTTAGGCAGTTTTCCTGGCTCGCCCTTTAACCTACATGGCGAGAGCAGACAAGCGGTCATTAGGAGGCGCACCCACCTTGATGTAGTAAGGTGATAGGGCAGTTGTCAATTCTGTACCAGGGATTGGTATTGTACTTACATATAAGGTACCGGGGGCTATTCCGACCAGTATGGATGTTGTCCAGATACTTTGGGAGAATGTACTCGCCTTTTTCTTCTATAACAGCCGCATGTACTAAGCAAGATATTTGCAACACCATGTGGCACCAATGGGACCATACCTACTCTTGGTACAGTGACCCCGTTGTTAACAATGAGATTATTTCAAGTAACCCACACGGGTCGAGCTAAGCAGGAGTCTCAAAATGTGACACATGACCTTCTAACAACTCCGACTTTCTCCCTTTTGATTTGTCTTCCTCAGAGTGTGACTACAGGGGGTCTCTCCTTGTCTCTCGCCAGTTCTAACAATGTTTTAAGGTAAACTCTGTAAGTGATTAGGCATTAATTTACTGTGTGATTTGAATGAGAGATGTAAGATATAGTACATACGCACAGTGATCTACGCTTACTAATCTAGTGGCTAAACTTGTATCAGGTGCAAATCATGTAGCAATGTTTGGTTATCCCTAATTCAAGATTAAGCTCTGGGTAATACACCAGAGCTGTGGTCGATTGACAATTGTTTATATGTTACATTAAGCACAACTACGAGAGGGAATGAATTATAGTAACCTCTCCTTTTTATGTTCTCTTTTCTCCTTTCTCTTCCATGTAATAGTATGGGAGAGTGCTATTTAAGAGGTACCTCGGTGCAGGAATAATTTGTTCTGGCACTACTGTACTTCAGGAAACAAGGTGACCTAGATCCTGGGACCGGTAAGGTCCTGACGGCGGGTGAAGTTATGATTGGTGGGGCACTTTGGGTTGATAGAAGGCATCCTTTTTACTTAGGTTAGGTGGAACAACAATCTCACGGGGCCCTCCACAGGGTGCTTACAGGAAGTTGGCTAAAGGGTGTGGGGGATGTGAGTGCTCACTGCCAACAAGCCTTTTTGCCCAATCCCTGCACGGGCGCGTGGTTGCCAAGTTAGCACATGCCTTGGAGGGATAATGAGGGTGTAGGGGGGTGCCCAAGGTAGGTAACCTGTCGGGCAGACAGGCCTCCTGCAAAAGTTACCAGGGGGAGGTATTCCCAGGGGGTGTATGGAGGTGCCCGAGGTAGATAACCTGACGAGCAGACAGGCCTCCTGCACAAGTTACTCTGAGGAGGTTTTCTCAGGGGCTGGGCCTCTACCCTTTAGGGAGGGGCCCTCAATGGTTGACCAGTGATGATCTCACTTGTAGGCTCAAAGCTGGATATGCAGGGACAATGTTCGATATGTTTAGGAATGGCTATGTATTAGATTCTATGTTAAGGTGAGCCTTCAATCAAAAAATGTAAATAACCATGTATCTGCTTTATGGTGGATCTGCGTATAATTTTTGTGAAATTACATTGAGTGCAAATTTTAATGTTTTGTGATTTTATTATTTCATGATAAATACAGTCGGGTTCATGGTCCCTAACCCCAAAAGTTCACAGTGATGTTTTAATGCTGACTGTCGCAGTAGGGGATGCAGGGGGGCAGGTGGGTGGATCCAGGTCACTCCATGGTAAGGGCTGGAGCTCAGCGATACCTGCCCATATTAGGACTCCTCGAGACAGGTGTAACGAGGAGAAATGTTTTCAATTCTCTTCGTTCTTCCTACTTTGCATACATGCTGCATGCGCACATACAAAGCAGGAAAAGTGCTAGAGGATACTTTTTGTGCTGGAAGAGACCCCTTCCTGTACAAAAACTATTCCTCACAGAATGCACACACCCTTGCAATATGGTGCAAAGTTGTGTGCATTGGTACATGGCTGCCTAAAATGCACAAGCGCAGGAAGAGAGGAAATAGCAAATATGGTGCTGCTGTGCTCTCTCCATTTCTCTCAACTCAGCAACTTCAGTTATTATTTACAAGATTTATCACATAGTCCCGAGACTTACTAGGGAATTTTAATAAATTGAGCTGAGTGTCAGAAAGCTGCAATGGCCTTCCAAAGAACCCCGTCCAGGGTGGTGATGTCCAGTGGCGGCTCCTCCACAAGGCAGAGAAGAATTGCCCACAGCTTTTTAGCAGTGCAAATAAAGGAAATATAAAATGATAACTCAATGTTATTATCAGTTTTTTTTTTCCAGATGCTGCAGCTTTCCAGGCGGGACTGTTCTGCTGGCAGAGGATCAGGGGGAGGAGTGGTGGGCACTCTGTAAGTGTGCATGAATGTTTGGTGCACCGTTTTGGCTGCCAAATCATTCATGCGCACTTTGCATGTTCTCCAGTATGCAGCCTGGGTGGAGAACATGTCCAGGCTCCCATTCCCCACGGTGCTCGGATCAATCACAACATTGCAGCGTTGAGACTGGCTTATGGGAGCATGGTTGCTTCCTTTTCCGGCCGGAGTGGAGGGACGAGGAGGAGAGATGCGGTGAGAAAGTAGGTAAAATCTCCTTTATATTTACCCCATTCCCCCCAGCCATGCCAGCTGCCACTGGTGATGTCAGAAACTAATGGCCAATGGAAGAAAGTCTCATACCTCCTCCCTTCTATCATGGCATGGTATGGAGGAGGGTTTCCGAGCCTACATTAAGGAAGCTATACTATGGGATCCAGCCATTTGCTCAATAGCCTTAATGCTGTTGTGAGCACATTACCTGTCAACACTCATCCCTCACTCCAACTACGCGAACCTCTGGTCCCCTCACAAATCCTGAAACCTACACTTGTGATACTGAAACTCTTTTCTTTATACAGGACATTAAACCCCACATTTTATATGATGGTGGTTATGTTTTTCTTCTACCTTCATAAACATATCAGCAGATTTATTCTTTTTCCTGCCTTTTTGAAATTGTCATTTATAACTTTCGCGCTTGGTTATTTCTAAGTCTGTCAAGCAGTTTTAGTCAAATAAAGCTAACAATTTTAGTCTAGTATATCAATAATTTTGTATTAAATTACGTTTATTGTTATTTTGGTGTACCTCACCCCACAATCCTTTATGCAGGAAGCCCTTGAACACGTTTGCTAAATAAACAAATACAAATAAATAAGGCAGTTATTTTCGGAAAGCAAGGCTGCTGCTCAGAGTATGTGCCTGTCTTTCTAAAACCTACATGCATAATGTAATTTGATGCAATGAATGTTTATGTGCAAGTTCCAAGAATAATGCAGTAGGCAATAGTTGGTTTGTGTATGAATATTAATTCCATGTTGTTACATAATCTAGCCCATAATTGCATGTGTGACACAATATACTGTCATATTTATCAAATTGTTCAAGTCTGATATCCCACAATTCAATTTCTACCCATGCTGTATTCATGGGAGGAAACCCATTGGTTGTATTTACAACTTATATTATTCTTAAAAGTATTTTGTTTATGGTTGTACCACAATCATTTTGCTAGCGTTAGAAAGAGTGTGCCGCGGACCTTAACTATGTGAGGTAGGTCTACTTTATAAAAGTAGATTGAAGGAAATGAACTGCTGCTATGGTAATGGTATACTTTGGAAAAGATTGTCTTTAAAAACCCATCGTTACATTGTTTTTCTCCGTTTTTAAAATGTAGTTCCCTGAATATCCTCCTTTACCACAGCATGAACTTGAAAATGAGGCCCATTGCAGCCTTAGCCATCTTCTAGTGAATCTTGTCACTATTTGTTGAACGTCTCCCACTGACCTGTTTATTTGCATTTGATTAGCTGGAGCAGTGATGTTTGTGTTACGGGGAAGGCTACTCTAGTGAACAATCAATCAATCAGGACTTTGTATAGCGCGTCTACTCACCCTATGAGACCTTGATATGAGACCTTTTGAGAACGGAGAGGGGTAGAGAGCACTCACTGGTACCCAAATCTGCTGGAAGTAAAGAAAAGTGTGGACAATAAATAAGAACAAACCAACAAGCTCATTAAAACAAACATCCTTACAATAGCACTATTTCAAGACTTCCTTTAGATTTTCGGGCAATATTAAGTAAAAACAATAACTTGGAAGGCAACAAAACATAGAATGTGAATGGGGATTAATCATGGCAAAATTAAGATAGGTAAACATATGACATTTGGTTACATAGATATGTTGCTTGCTGAGATGAGTTATATTTCAGTCCTACACACATTAGGTTTTTGCATCTCTGCAGTCTTCGGTAGTCTGGTGCTCGCATAAGCAGGGGGAAGTCTGTATTTTGAGGCTAAAAAAGTACCTACAAATGATGACTTTTTGGGATAACTGCTGACAATGACAATAACAGCAGTAGAGAGGAGTACATTCTCACAGCTCTCAATAGTGTTTAAATACAGGTGGGGTGGCGCAACTCAGGCAAACATTTTATTTGATTTATAAGTTGATTGAAATAATCACACTTGTTAGTTACTGACTAGGATGCACATCAAGGACATAGTGGTTAAATATTTTTGTAAAGTCCAAAACTGGATGATATGATATGAGATTGTAGGGGACGTTGGATTAATAAACAAAGACTGGGTGAACTGGCCCACCACTTGAAAGTACAGATAACACATTTTTGTGGAGAAATCTTGATCATATATATCATACACAAAATAAATATTTACATATAAGATAACGTATTAATGGGAATGGTGTTGTCAAACCTTTGCTTGGTGAAAGCTCCTGGGAAACCATAAATCCTAGATGCCCTGGCAAAAACCCTTTAAGCCATAATGTTTTCTATAAGGTTCCTATCAGGATCTCAGTCCAAGAGAGATGTATCTAGACCCAACTGTATTTAGACATGTGTCTATGCCTGTCCTACTTATTAGACACTATCACTGTGAAACATCTCTTCCTCCTTCAAGAGATGAGAGGGATGCTCCTAAAATGTCCATTCCAATGAGTCCTCTAGGTCATTTCTCCTTCAAGGGCACACCAGACTGCAGGCCCTTGTCCCCATTACAGCTGGTAGTCATCTGAGACTAGGCAGAAATGTCCCATTGAAATAAATATTTTACCCAAGTAAATGCCATTTAAAGTTTGCAAATAGCTTTACTGGTCAAGCAAACCATGTCCATTGCCTCCTGAGTTAAGGGGAAACAGACTTAAGCCCACCCATGATGATGTGATGCCTTAATACTGTTACTTGTACTTCGGCCGAACAAATGACGTAAACACGAATTGTATTGAATATCACATTCATCAAATGGAGCACATTTTTCATTTTTTACTTTCTCAGCCAGCCTACTTCCGCTAGAAGAAATGGGCAACCAAATTTACCTGAAGGCCATTGTGACACACTAAGCTAGGAAAAACAAATTGGAATGTCTGACAGCAGATGATATAATTTGCTGCATCCAGGTTCCGATTTGGCTATATTGTATAAATGGCCCAGTACGAATCCACTTCAGCATCTGGCGTAGCGGTGCAGCTCCTAATTGAGTGGGAAAAAAAAGACGGGCCTAGCTCACTTAACTTCAGTGCCATTTTGCAAGCCCATTCAAAGTCAAAGCATGACACTTGAACCACGTCTTCATGTTCCAAACCTTGATAGGCACATTCCTGGAAAAACTGACATTGCTAATACTGGGTAAGTGAACCTGCCAACGACTTTTTCCAGACACAGTAGCCCCATTACGTTCACCTATTTAACTGTGACATACATTTGTAATGAAAGGACCATTAAAAAAACGTGATCTGACTTTGACCTTGGTCTTGAACCCAAAGTGGACTAAGAATGCCGAACCTGAATGGCAGCAGTGGATGTCATAGCAGTGTGGTATAACGGCATTATCAAAGTAAAACTTTGGCCACTGCGACAGTCATATCACAATAAAGTTGTTGATGTGGTGACATATATCCCTGTAAGCTTATTATTTACCGCACACCCCTTTGGTTAGTTTTTTAAACAGATATCCGTATTATTAGTCTTATATCTTCTGGGGAAATGTACTTAACCTTTAAATATTCCACCAAATCTGATTTGAACATTGGATATAGTGACCTGCTCCTCTACCCAATAGACTCAACACTCACAAAAATGTTTTCTCTGGAAGTGGACTGGAAGAAAGGGGCTGAGCTCCTTTTCGCGTGGGGTTTAAATTTTCATGCTGTCTTAGTCATCACAAGAAAATTGCTGGAGTTTAATATTTCTGACTTCAGAAAAGCACTGGAAGTATGATTAAATTTCATTGAACGTATTGGTATTGCATGGAAATGTCTGACAGCAGAGGAAGCAAACACAATAGAGTATTTTTAAAAAGTGCAGGATAGGAAGAGGTTATAAATAATATGGGAAAAATTGGGGAGAGCTTTAGAGGAAGGGGAATTTGCTTGCCAGTGCTTATTTGCCATAATACTGTTGTTGTTCATTTGGAATTGATCTACAGTCACTGTAAATATTTGAGAACAAGGGTAGAAATGAAGACAAGGAAAAGAATACACTACAATGTAGATTTCATATTGATGCACTAAGATTATAAAATAGCACCAAGTCTGCGTTGAGCGTGTTCACCTAACTCTAATGAAGTCCATGAAAAATACTGTCACATCAAGCTTGTGACTATCACTTTCAGTGTTGGAAGGCATTCCAATTAATTTCCAACATCACCTCAGAAGGAATAGTAAAGACATGATTTTGTCAAAACATAGTTTGGGTATTTTTGGTTGCCTTTGATGTGCCAAATGCAAATGCTGTTTTGGGGTTTGTAATTCTAATTTCTCGGAAGATTTGCAAAAGGCTTAGCATTAATACCTGTAGTGTAACAAATTACCATAAACACGCAGTAAAAGCATGGCCAAGTGATTTGCCACTGGTTTCCTGTCATTGGAGGTATTGCGTCACTGCAGTGGTGCTAGAGAAGTAAATGGGAGGCCACCAGGATGGTCTTGATTGGGTTCAGCAGAGACTAGGTTAGTTTGTCACTCAAATACACTATGCAGTGTACCTTTTGGAATACCTAACTGTTTCAATTGGGTTGGTTGGCTGCAAGCAACATCAGCCCAACTACAGTATAAAAATGCAATAATGAAAAGATTCAGCACCTTTACATTATGTAAGATAGAAGTGTTTCCAGATGTTGGCAATGTTTCTGGCTCTATGGTATTCTCTATTTTAAGTAAGTAGTTTATAATTTGTTTAGAATTATAATTTCTTAATTCATATTACAGTTATGTGCACAACATGATGCTGTTACATTCAAGTCCCTTTAGTGTAGGTGCTAATATCTAGTGATTCAGGTTAAACACAATCGTGACCATGCGTAATAGTTGCTTTTGTGTATCTCAATTGTTTTCAGTAATTGTCCTTTATTCTTTGCAAGCAACTGCACATTTGTTGACAGTCTCACTTGCAGTTAGTGAGTTCATGTGATCTCTGGGAGTTAGATTAGTATGCACTAAACAACTCTTTGAAGTTGCACCAAGTCTTTTGTAGTCTATATTCTAATAATATAATGTGAATGTGCCTTAGCGAGACAGGTAATAAAATATACCTGCGTACACAGGCTAGCTGGCCTAGACGAATCAGGAAAGCACATAATATCTGCATATGGTCTGGAACTGCCCATCACTTCTAGAATGCTGGGAAACAGTTAAAAATGTGATCAATAAAGTGACCAATAGGCACAAAGATCGCTCTACTGGGAGCTCCATATAGGGATGGTACCTGAGGCCAAAACCAATAAAACTACTATTCGGTTAATAGATTTGGCACCGACATTGGCAAAAAAGACACATTTCCATCAACTGGAAATCCTGTAACAGCCCTGAAGTACAAGCCTGGCAAATGGAGGTGATCAAATGAGCAGAGGCTGAAGGGACCCCCTCCTTCACAGGGATGAGAAGCAAGGAACATGGAAACTAGACCAAGCCTTAGTGAGGAAAACAGTCAAATCCTCCCTGACTATGGCACAGGATAGCAATGAACAAGCATCTAACTTCCCTCTTTCTGTTTCCCGCCGTGCAACTCGTGGGATGAGCAACACTAAGTGTGACACAAGCCAATCCCTGACCTCAGTTTACTCAGCTAAAGAGATGTGAGAGCGGGGCGGGGAAGGAAGGAATCCACAGTCTCCTAGGGTCCTGATGTCGTTCACCCCTACAGGGTGAGCTGTGTTAAGTGAGCAAAATGAAATAATCACTGGTATGAGTTCAGGCCATATGTATAGTCCAATGCTATGTAGCCTGTAAGAGGGTGATGTTGTCCTGTATATTACTACAAGGCCTATGGATGTAATGTTAATTGATGCAAACTAATAAAACCGTTTAGAACATTTTCTCAAGGAAATGAGGTGCCTATGCTGCCACTAGACAGAAAATACTACTAGTGGGAATGTGGCCCGGAATACTTTTGACAATGGTTTGCAAATTGCAGCTTCATCCATCCACCTGTGCAACATTCATCCACCTGTGGAAGATTTTTCATGCTTGCTGGTCACTTTGTGACACAGATTGTTTCAAGAAGAGGTCATTTGTGAGCGCTGCCACAAATGGATGATCTCTTGCCTGTGCCTCAGCTGGAAGCATGGGAACCATCCTGTCTACATCAGTCACCCTTTCCCTTAGTTTTTACGAAGCTGCTTCATTGTTTTTTTGGGTCTCTCTGATGTCGGGTCTGCTCACTTGTTGTTTTTTCTCTTTCTTTTTGTCACTTAGATTGTGATGCCTCCCCTGCCTTTTTTCTCTTTAACGCACACGAATTTACAGTACATGTTTATAGCATAGTATAAAAAATACGTCCTGTTTGTTTTTATCTTTTAAAGAAGGTTTTAGATGCATGGCAGGTTCAGTGCATTTCATGCTTTTCCATGAAATGCCTGTCACAAGACAACAAATTCCACTTATTGTATCTGCTTCGAAAAGCATGTTTTGGATAAAGCACTTATTTATATATATGGTATCAAACGCACATGCAACTTTTTGTTTTTTAGCGGCTTTCCTGGGAGCACTGCCAGGAAATGAACTTCCACTTAGTGAAAACCTGTGCACCTACAGAAACTTCCTTTCACAGCCGGCCCTGACTGGCCGCACTAAAATATTCTATTTTGAGAGGGGAAGCAAAGGCAGCAGATGGGAACCAAAAGAAAGACCACAAAGCGTCCCCTGCCCACAAGCCCCAGCCTCTCAGGGCTTAGCAAGGTTGGCAGCAGCATGACTCACTACAGCCACTTCTTCCCCCCACACAACATCCTCAGCCTTGCACCTGGGTACAGCCACATTGGATTTCATGCCATCACCATGCCTGCCACACACTCTGAGTACAGTTATGCATATTTTAAACCTTCACACAAACACATCACCAAAGCTCAAAAGGTTAGGGCGCATATTTAAAATAGGCTCTCTTCAAATGTATTCCAGAGCTCGCTTTTGCCCCTTTGCCCATTGAGACTGGCTTCATCTCTTAAAGGCCATTCATCTGCTCCCAGATAAAGAAATAGCACAAAATGAGACTAAAGTGGACAATGCCTGGAGGAGTTGGTCGGAGAAGTCCTGACCTTTTGATCTTTGATCTTCTGCTGCTGGGATCAAGCAGATAAAAAAATAAGAAGGCTCAATTAAGTAGTCTTTGGATTTCTCTACTATATTTATTTTTAAAAAGGGAAAATAATCGTTGTGATTGTCCTGCCTCCCTCACCTTGGCTATCATTTACATTCAGATAGTAACCGCAAAGCTATCACTCTTCAATAAATGCAAATAAATAGACGCATGTGCCAATATAAGCATTGCTGGCCCAGTATTCCATTCATCCATAGTAGAAAAAACGAGTAAAAATTCAAGGAAGTGGGTAACAGTATTTGGAGGTTTACGAAATGGTTGTAATCTGCGTCAGCAGGAGCAATTTGCTTTGGTGAACATGCAGAACACATCCAGTGAGCCTACCATTGATCTCTGTTACATTTTCCTGTGCGTATCCTTTTAATTGTGTGTGTAGGGAGGGAGGTGGGGGTTACAGGGAGCTAACGAACAGCTAGGCATGTGTGTACAGAAACTGCTAAAAGGTGCACTCCTTGGCCAGGACTTCGAGCTGCACGCCTACAATCATATTCAGCACTTTTTCTATGGAAAGAGCAAATCAGCAACTCGGTTTTATTGGAATGGTTTTATGGTTATTGCTCATCACTTGAATGGGCATTTTCACAATAAACTGAATGGAACTGGTGCTTGTTTTGGTAGGCAGAATGAGCACATCTGGCGCGCGTAATTATGTCTCCTATCTTGTATGACCATTGTGGATTTTTCCTCTCATACTTCAATACTGCCCTCCGATGACAATGTGTGGCTGTGAAGTCAGATGCAGTGAACATTCAGTCACATTGCTCTTTATCTCTCCTGCTGACTTACTTGGTTTAAAAAGCGTTATGTAAGTTACGCTTTTCTGCAGAAAAAGGATCTTACATGGGCTCCTGCAGATACAGCAAGGTGGGCTGAAGTGGAAGGAAGGGGAGAGTGTTAAAGAATGGTACCATCCAAATTGGTCTTTGTATATCTGTGAGGTGGGCTTACATTGTTCCTAATCCAAGGTGGAGGGCATCCCAGGGATCCATTTTTTTGTGGACTCTGCTATTTTATGCTACATCACTGTGTAGTCTTTTCTTCAAGGCCTACCCAGATCCAGCTGTCCAAGTAAGGTTGCAGTGTACAGGCAGGGCGGAGGCAGAGTTCATTTGCAACTGACATCAAGCATTGGTAAAGTCAATAGGTGTGGTGTTGGCTGTCAACCTTTTGGGTTTGACGGTGCTTGTTTTGTCATGGTTTTTGTAAAACTCTATTATTTGGAAAGGTATTGTCTATTGTTTGTCAGTCTGAAAAAAAATGTCTAAAAGCAAAATTAACTTTGGTCCAAAAAGCGCATATTGCCATAGTAGTATGTGGCCTGTAGGGAACAATTTTCTGTGGGGATGTGCTCCTGGTGGAAGGCTCAGAATGCCATCACTCACAGTGCAGTTAGTCAGCGCCCGAAGTGGTCTCACCTACTAACTAGCCCATGATGTATGCTGTAGTGTCTGAAAGAAACACGTCGACTATATGAAGAAGGCTGGCTGACATCAAACCTAAACACCAGGGCTCGAGTCGGGGTACCACGCGGGTGGACAGCGTCCCCCCACTTATTTTACCGGGTTTTTACCGGGTGGACGCCGTCCCCCCTGCCCAAAAGCTGGACTTTCAATTATGGCGTTACTTGTCCACACGCCCGCCCCGTTGCTCTCCCTTTACCCAGTGACTCGAGAGATCCGTGCGATTGGAATTAATTTTACCAGCATTATTACTATTATAATATTATGCATAACGCAAAACAAGGAGAGTTGTAAAATCAGGACTGGCTGACATCGCCCACATGACAGTGGAAAACTTAAGAGCTGGATAACTGGAGCAAATGGAGCCACACATTCACTCTTTGGCCTCTCTGGGGCGAGATCGGAGCTCATTCAGAACGCTGCTCACGCACTGGCTTCTCTGATGCAATCACATCTAAGGGGTGAGCGAGGGGAGGCAATGAGTCTGATGATGCAAGTCACCTTTCGTGACATCGCTTCCAGTTGTGACGTCACTTCCGGTGACACCACCTAACTTGGCGCGTCCCCCCCACTTCTTTTTTTAGGACTTGTGCCCTGCTAAACACGATAAAATGTATTATATTTTTAAGAGCTTGGACAATTAGAAAGGTGTCCTCATTGTCTCTAATTTGTTGTTGTAGATGGAGTGGTGCTGTAAGTGTAAGGGCCCTTCCAGACGACAAAGCATTGGCATATACAAATTACTCTGAAGCGGGCCGTAATTCCGGGCCCTCGTCGCCCCTTTGGCAGAATGTCTTTGCATATTCGCCAGCTGGCCTCATCTCTGCTGGCGTTCGGCACCGGAGCGTGCAGCAACATTCTTAAAGTTCCCTAGCCGTGTCTTATAGCTTCTTGACATTTTGCATCCCTCCAATGTCACGTGCAGGCTATAATCCACAACGTACATCGGTGTGTTCCCAGACTCGTAGAAATTTGCACCTGGTTTTGGCCCTGTGCGTCCTCCCTTGATTTGGTGTTCTTTCAAGAACCGTTTGCACTTTGCCCTTTTTTTTCCAAAGCAATGACTCGGTTGCAGTAAATTCCCGGATGAAGCCTTTTCCTTTCTGTAATCTCATCAGTTGAACCAAAAGACGTTTGTTCTTAAACAGAGAAACCCATTTCGCAACCTGCTTTTCCTGCACGGGACCCATCCGTGCACACTGCAGCCCATCAGTCACAAAGGGGCTCTGCTTGTCCTGGTGAACTAACAAAACACTCCAGTGTGTTTGGGTTAGCCAGCAGGGGGTTAATGAAAAGCCCAGCCCCAGGGATTCCCACCTTATCTGGAATCATGAATTTATTGAAGAATGTGTTAATGTGCTAGATTTTATTCATCCGGGGGTCAGGGCTTTTCAAATTCTCCCCCCTGCAAGCGCCCCTCCGTTCCTCCCTGCCCAGCAAACTCACAATGACGTTTAAACAAAGGGTTTTCATCACAAAGAACACATTTACACAGTAAAGTTTTCTTGCAGGCCCAACGCAGTGTCTGGAAAAATGCCAGCTTTATAAAAGACGAAAATGGAAGGGGGCGTGGGGGAGCAGAATTTAATACAAGTTGGAATAAAAGGGAATAGTGAAAAGATCGCACCCTCTAAATAGCTCAGGTCAGAATACTCAACGTCTGTTAACCCGAGGCCTTTAAGAGTGGAACAATTTTTTCAAGACAGCAGGTGAACAGTACTCACAGACTCCTAATTTATTTTTTAAATATTTTTCTGTTCTTTTCATCTAGTGTGCATTTAGTGTGCTGCGCTGTACGAAAAAAATTTGCAATAGCAGGCGGTGCATGAAACAGGTTTTGTTGTCTGATTATTTCTGTTCATGATATAAAATTCATGCCTTGGCTGTGACGATAGCACAGGAAGTTGGTGGTCCTTGCCCCTCAAATAAGCATTACCTAATCCTATAGCGTAATGCCAATGTAATGTCTGCCAAGGCACTGTGTGAAACAAAATGGTGTATAGAAGTGATGACCGCAGTTGCAGAATGCATTTCATTTTACAGGCATTATGGAGTCTCAGTCTGCAACCATCATGAATCGTGAGAACAATAAGCCACATAATGCATTCCAATCAAACAAAACTTTAACCTCACGCTTGCATGAATGATCGGACTGACTGCTTTACTATTGGACACTTAGCTGAATCGGGATCCACGCTTCAACATGCAGAAGTTGTGAAGTTCTATTTAGGGTCACTCCGCATTACTCTTTAAAGCGGGGTTACAGCCAAAGTCGCTGCATGAAGACAGTTTTATCCTGCGAGGTTCCAGAAAATGTGAGCTGGCAAGCGACATTTGGCACCCCGAAGCTCGATTTCCTAACACGGGCAGTCACGGCCTGAGAGCTGCAATTCAAGTAGATTTGCTGCAGTTTGAATACATTTTGTACGCAGCAAAATCAACTTGAATCGCTGCACACTCGCGCAACACATGGTGCCGTTCACAATGATTTTTCAGCGCAGCTCGAGCTACCAGTGCTAAATTGCAGCATAAGCTGCGTATTTTCTGGTAACTTTGCGAAATTCTGCTGAGTGAAACAGTGACTCCCTCCCACCCACCCGTAGTTCTATTTCAAGTGACGAACAACAGCACACATCTTAATGGCATCAAAATGGCCTACCCCATGTTGACTGATTATATAACATTGCATTATAATGTAATTTATATCATACTTCGTACTTTGGTAGGTGCCAAAGCATATTTGAGGAAAGGTTAAATGCTACGCCGAGAGAGTGCTATGAATGAATGTGTGTGGGCTATGTGGTTGGTTGTGATATCAAGCTCGAAGAGAAGAGTTGTTCTTGCATCGGGTTGTTGCTTCACCTATGGATGAATCTGAAGCGAGTATGGGATAGGACTTACGAATAGATAGGAAGTTTCAGAGTGCACTGCAGCTTATTTGAGAAGTGCTTTGGTGTCATGAGGGTATGCTAGAGAATGCCTCTCCCTTGTTGCTACCACACACAAAGGACTGCGTATCCCCTATAGTTAGTCTTGAGCCAGGTCAGGGGAGGCCGAAAGTCTGTGCACTTTAAAGGGAATCCTCTAGAAGCGGTGCCCACTTCCCGAAGAAACTAGGTATAAAGATTGAACCTCAGACACCAACTGTTCAGTACACACCTGGACCTGTGGATACTTCAGAAGAAGTACTGCTGTGCTGCTTTTCTGCCAGAAGGACTGTCACTCTGCTGCTCTTCTAGTGCTGCCCTGCTTGCTGAGAAGGAAGATTGGACATGCACCCTTCATCCTGGGCTGCAGTGACTCCAAGGGTCAGACAGCTGACCTTTCATTCTGAACTACAGGGACAAAACAAGCTCCAGAGGCTCCCTACATCTGTCCAGCTAGCTGACCTGCTTCCTGGATCTGCCTGAGCCCTCCTGGCCTCTTCTGGAGTGCGACCTGACCACCAAGTTATGTACTTCAGGTCATAGACCCCTGATGTGGCCTCACGGGAGCTCCCCTTAAGTTTTTGGGCTCTTTGTGAATGCAAATGGGTCAGTTGGCACCAAAACCTTGCCGTCCGCATCCATCACCAACCCAAAGTTCCAGCAAACCAACTCTTCGCACTACACCATCAACCACTGCGGTGCCCGTCAACGAAAAGCTCCAGCCCTGACTGTCCCCCACCAGGATTTTTACGCTACATCAACGACCATCCGTGATGCCAGGCCAACTTTTTGCGCTACTATGATAGACATCTGTGATGCTCTCCCTGCTTGCCACTGCCTCTTCCACTGCGAACAGAACTCTTGGCACTGGACTGAGAAGGTAACTCTTTCAGCTGGACAAACCTGGACCATGTATCTGACCCGCACTCCATCGTGCTCGGCTTGACCTTGTGACTCTGTCCCGGTCTCACACAACCAGATTGCAGTGAGTGGCCTTTGGGCTTTTTGGCGCTATTTTCAATTACAAATTCATAACTACAGTATAACTAATTGGAAGTCGTTTTGGTGTTAAATTGTTTATTATATTTTCCTGTATTTGTCTAAATTGTGGTGGGATTGGTCTTGTGTTGTACTGTTTCAAGTGCTGCAAAAATACTTTGTACATTGTCTCTAAGTTAAGCCTGACTGCTCTGTGCTAAGCAACCAGATGGGGGGAGGGGAGGACACAGGTTAATTTGGGGTTTGCTTGTGACTCCCCCCTGACAAGGATGTTAGTTGCTGCTTGAGTAGGGTTTCGCCCCCTCAACCTGTAATCCAATTTCTTACAGTGATGTTGTGGACAACGTATGCTGGTGTTGCAGTTAAGGTAGACTTAGTAATTTGGGGTTGGGACAGTAGGTCAAGTTAGCCCTTTGATTGTGAATTTCTCTGCATTTTTGTTTTCTCAGTGAAGACACTATCAACATATCAGTGACATTTAACCCCTTTTACAATTTGTTGTTTTGCAAACACATTTGAGTGTGAATATAAGTCATTAAAAAAACTCATGTGTTTTCCTTAAATCAAAAATGTTTGCACCATTCCTTACCTAAGTTTGGTATAGAGATCTTAAAATATAAGAAACTTAAGTCTTGGTATTTATATTTATTATTAATCCCTTTTTATTAGTCAAACTTTGTTATGTATGTTCAATTTCCTATATTTTTTAATGTTCTGGAACATTCTCTGATCAAATAGTTTGCCATTCTTAAATAATGAATGCCATATACCTATTTTACATCTCCATTATGTTTATTTATGTGAAGATTTGTGAAAAAAATGTGTCTAGATTTTGCAAATTCTATACATACAATAAACAATTCTATTAAAACAATGAGAATGTCTCATCTTTTTAAATCCTTTGGAGACCCAAAACAGGAACATACAAATATGTCAGCCAATTAAAAGGTCAAGGTTTAAGACACTGTATAAGACTAAAAAACATTAAAGAGAATGTGACCTTACTACTCATTATGGGTAATCAGCTGAATGTTCTCAAATGATAGAACACCATTCATTACTGGTTAGTCTGCTACAGTATCCTCCCACGGCAGTCACAAACAAAGAGGACAAGAGTGCCAATATCTCTTGCACCCGTTTGGTGCTGCCATTACAATGGAAGGACCAGCCTCGGATGACTTTAGTACTGGTGGAGTCTCTGAATTAGATTTTCCTAAGACTAAAAGTTGAACAGTGGTTCTTGTCCAGGAGACTTCTCAATATTTGTTTTTAAGTATCCTGGATTTAAGTGCAGATGTATTTCCTGAGGAATGCTCTCACATTGAATTTATCAGAGATTCATTACTATTGTGGTTGTGCCTAAATTGTACCATCACAGACAGAGAATAGGTGAAACCCTTTGAAAGGTAAGACCCTTTTTATAACAAGTCTGTATTGATAGCAGGTAAACTGCCAAACAACCCGCGCTTTGAACATTCATTGCAAGGTGCAGTGACATGTAACTGTGAAATGAGTGCCACCACCATGGACACTGGATAGTGGTGAAAACATGAACAATGTTTACAAAATCTAATGAGAGCAATGCTACTATGACACAAGTGCGACCCTGGCCAACCATCAGTCATCATCCCCAACAGCAGAAATAACTTTGGTGGTTCATGCTTTATAAAACTATCAAAATAAAATAAATGTGTCAGAGGGTTGTGGCCTCTCAATGGATCAATAAGATAAGGAGGAAAGACGCTGTCTTCCCTCACTAATGTCTATTATTTAGTGCAGCTCTGAACTATGAATCGAGCCATTGATGCTAAATAAAATTGAATTCACCTTGAACCGCAGAATGTTAAATCTGATTACTATATATATTTGAAGCAAGATTGAATATACCTAAGCAAACTGGTCCAGGAGTGGCATGTCTGTACATTTTTGAAAACGCAATAAAAACGATTGCAAAATAGTGATGTCATTTGGAGTCAAGGGGTGCTTTGATTTAATTTCCGTTACTCCTGGCACTTTGTGTAGTTGAATCGACATTCATGTACCTTGCCACTTCCTGTGTGCAATGAACCTTTCTGGAAATGTTATGGGCCACATTTACTAAACTTTGACCCAATTCAGGGCAGCTAGCAAATTTGCTGTGCTGCGGTAAAGGGATAGAGCAGAAACGCTCCATATTTACCAAAATATGGAGCATTTCTTCGCTCACCTTGAGCTGGTGCAGTGTGTGCAGCCTAAACCCAACACAGGCAGGATAATTTTTGTGCAGAAATGAACTTGTTTCTGCACAAAAACAATCCTTAGGGCAATTTATCACTTTCTCTGAGTGTGGCACAATGCAGCACATGTGGAAAGAGGAAATAACGAGGAGAAATAAATGCATTTATCCTTATGACACCTAAACTTGGGAAGCCGTAGCATTTTGATGCATTCCCAGGTTTACAAATCTGGGAAAGCGCCTAAATCCATGGGTGGATGCATGGTAACGCCAATGGTCCACCCAGAGAACACCTCCCAAGTTGAAATGTAACATAACGAAGTGCAAGCAGCTGCCTTCCATTACAATACTTTACAAAGCCACTCAAGGCCACGCAAAACAGGCCTTGCATGGCTTTGTAAATATTAGTGAAGCCTTTGTGTGACACAAGGACAACGCAAAGGCTTCATAAATATTGGCCTATATCTATAATGCACTTCCAGTGCCGGTCTGCACATCATATGACCTACTGTGCTTCTCTTTCTTGTGAGACAAGCTTTCTTCATGTTTTTAATTGATTGATAAAAGTTATGTTTCTGAATTGGTCAAAAAGGAAAACAGAGAGAGGGTCCAAAATTACCCACACTCAGCTCCTCAAGGTTAGTATCGCCTAGAAGAAGCGAACATTTTGTTCTAAATGTTCTTCTGTTGTGAGTCTTGTTATTTTGACATATGGTTCCCAGCACTTTAAAAACAGTGGCTGTCGCTCTTTCTTTAAGTAGCCAAGAGAGAGCACAGTACAGAATAAATGAGTGCAATTTATCTTCATAAGAATAAAGCATACTTTGTTTTTTTCTTAAGACGTTTCTGGTGAACCAATTGAACCTGAAAGCTTTTAGCAAGAAAGTAGACTTTCTAAAACTTGAACATCAGCTACCAATGTCATGCAAATAATATGGGCCCATCTGGGATCTGAAGCAGACGTGTGCCTTAAGAGCATCAGCTTTGTTAACGTTGTTTTTAGATTCTTGCCCGTATGTCTTTCAAAATTCTTTTTCTTTTCAAATATTCTTTATTATAGAAGAAATTCATCAGTATACAGTACAATGATAATGGCATAAATGGTAACTTAACTACATCATGTCATTGGTCAAATCATTTGGAAAGATAAGTATGTATATCAAAACAGTATATGTTCAGTCCCTTATAGCCTAGGAAAAAGGAGAAAAGGGCATATGAAAGAGAAAGCAAGAAAAAAGGACGGAATAGAAAGAAGAGAGGAGGAAGTAGAATCATTTAAGTGATTGCCACTAGCACCTTGAAAGCTCAAGGGGGATTAATATTTTGTGAGAATATGTCTAGTTTAGACCACAAAAGGCATGACCGCCATGTATGATAGGAAATGTTATTGTATTTTTTTCCCAATTTGAGAGTATGTTCTTTATACCAATAGAGAGCAACATGTCAATGAGGAAGCAATCGCAGATTAAGACTCTACCAAAGACCTGTCACAATAGGCATGTATTCCCAAATGAGTTAGGGACAATTCAATAGCAAAAATGGTAGACGGTGTGGACTCAGTTTCCTTCCATAGAGGCGTACATGTTTACAATAAAATAGGAAGTGGTCCAAGTCACCTATGGAGTTGTCACAGGGCCGCAAGTAGCTGATGGTGAGAGGCCTTGTTTGTGTAATTACTCAGGGGTGGAATAAGATCTATCAGCAGTACAGGACTTATATTGTGGTATAAGGGAGACATTTTGTTACGCAAATGAGAGTCCAAGATATTGTCCCACGATGTGGAGGGAATGTGTTCAGTATTATGTTTGGAACAAGAATCCTTCCATACCTGCTAAATCTGACCGGTCTCTAGTTAGGACATTTTTTGTAAGGGTCTGTAAATTATTGAAGAAGTAAGAGTCATGGAAAAAATATATATATTTTTTAAAGTGTAAGCAGTCCACCAGGTGCGGGTGTCTGATGCCCCTTAAAGTGACTTTTAGTTTTAAGAAATGATAGAAATGTAATGACTTTAGGCTGAATCTTTAACACAGCTAATAATATAGGGTCATCAGGATGAGCAATGTCTCTAGCATAGAGAATACCCAAGGATGCCCATTGTCTCCAGAAGGACAAGAAAGGATCTAATTTTATGGCATTATTAAACCATCGGGGAGGAAAGTTCTGAGCTCTTGATTTTGTGAAGAAAATGCCTGTCCAGGAATTTTAAAGCAAAAACGGAGTCCTTAATAATCTGGAAGGAATGCTAGACTTTAAGTTGTTTCATTGTCAATGTGTTAATGAGTTACTAGTTCTGATGCATATCAACCCAATGCCGGACGATTGATCATTTTTGGGTGAAACTACCAGATGGTTTGTCTGGCCAGAAATGCTATTTGATCATTCTTAAAATTAGGTAGGTTTAAGCCACCCTGGAATGTATCTGTTAGAAATGTCGGCAACGAAATCCTCGCTCTCTTACCCCTCCAACCAAAAGATGATATTAATGCATTGACTGACTTGTGTAAAGTGGTGGAAGGGCTGTTGCGTAAGAAACATGCTTAAGAAAAAAATAATTTGTGGAACAAGCATCATTTTAAAAGTTTCAACCCGATTTTACTGTATGACAAATTTTGGGAACCATGTATCACTTAGGTTTGTGATTTTGGCAGCAAAGTTTCCTCTATATGGATCCTGGTAGCTGCTATTGATCTGTAAATTCAAGACCAAGATATTTAAATCCATTTGGTTGCCACTTCAAATTAGATTTGGAGACTTTTTGAGGTAGACAAAGGACATTTAAAGGTAAAATTTAAGTTTGTTCTTTGTTTAAAGAGTATCTCAAGACATCAGCGTAAGTTACAATGATGTTAAGAATTTTCAGGACAGCTGTGTCTGCTTCAGTAGAAAAGATCAAGACATCCTCAGCATAGGCCACCAATTGGGAGCCACTCTTGAAAGGGATACCCATAACTTTATCATTAATCCTGATGGAGTGTAAGAACAGTTCAATTGAAAGCAAGAAAAGCAGAGGGTACTAAGTGCATCCTTGTCTTGTACCCTATGACAAACAACATTTATCTGATAATTGACCATTAAGTTTTATATGCTCTAATGGTTTCTGATAAACCTCTATGGCCTTTCATATAAACAATTACCTAAAGAGAACTTCTCTAGTGCTGCGATTAGGAAAGTCTAAGAGACTATATCAAAGGCCTTTGACACACCTAAAGCCATGGCCATAGTGGGAGAAGGAATTTGTCTAGCTTTCTCGATCAAATGGCAAAAAGGTCTGATATTGTCAGCCGCCAATCTCCCTTAACAATGCCAGTCTGAGGGATGAATAAGAGATGAAGAACCTTTTCTAATCTCAGAGCCAGAAGTTTAGTATATATTTGTAGTAAGTATTAGGTAAAGAAATATGGTAGAAATCTTTAATCTCAAATGGGTATTTACCCTCTTTTGGTATCAGCACTATATGAGCCCCTGAAGTAGAACCTTATGTTTCAGAGATACTGAAAAGATAAGAGCAATGGGGTAATAATATGTGTTGGAAGCTCTGATAAAAGGAGGAGGGAAACCATCGTTTTATGAGAGTTAATAGCTTTAGTAATTTCATCTTTAGTAATTCGTTTGTTAAGAGTTTCTACATCTTTTTCTGCCTGTCTTGGAAGCTAAAGGGATTCCAGGAAGACCCTTCACGCCTCCAAATTAGTCATATTCCCAGTCTGAGGGGGGTTATATAGCTCAGTATAAAACTCCTTCAAGGCTCTTACTGTTTTTGATTGTTCTGCGTGTATCATACCATTACAGACTTTAAAAGCTGGGTTATTACTAGATGTTTTGCATCCTTAAGAGTTAACATCAGGAATCTACCTTCTTTATTACGTTCCAGAAGATTTTTGGTTTTAGTTTTAGAAGACCAGATGTGGGCCTTTTCACTTAAGATTTTCTTAAATTTGTATTTAAGTTCAATTTTGGACATAGGTAGGGGCCCTAAAGTTAATAGCCTATCTTTTTCCAAGATGGCAATTTAATTCTCTGAAAGATTCAGCCTAACATTTTGCCCTTTATTCTTAATGGACATAATGTCAGTCATCTCCCCCTGATAGTCACTTTGATAGCGTCCCATATTGTTTCAATATCCATACCCATGGTGTCATTCTCTTTAAAGAAGTGGGTTAAAGATCGGGCAATTTGGCCTTTAGAATCTTGATCTGAGAGTATGTCATCATTCATTCTCCAGTAACAGGATTTAGGATGTTATATGGCTAGATTCATGGTTAGTGTGATACATGCATGGTCAGAAAATGAGGTTCGACTCAATTGTGAGATCAGTGATTGAGTGGACATGGGGCAGATTTACAAACCCCTTGCACCTCCTGGCGTTGCCATTGCATCACTTTTTGGATGCAAAGGTGGTGCAAACAATGCACCAATTTATAACGTGACGCATCTAGGGAGATGTGTCACGTTGTAAAGCCCTGCATCACATTTATACCTGAGCCAGGTATAATGTATGCAGGGTGGGAGCGCCCACCAAAAGCTATGCAGAACTGATGCAGTGAAATTTACAACATTTCACTGCATCACTCTACGCCTTCACTGAGTCAATAGCCCCACGCCTGCTCAGACCATGCGTAAGGAATGATGCCGGGCTTTTTGAATGGAACTCACCTATCTGTTGTGGCCCATTGCTGGACTTATGTTCCTTTCTTGATCAACTCCAAGAATGCATCACTTTTGGCCCACAGATGCGTCCGAATTTCAGAGGCATCTGTTAATCCTTGCACCATGAAGTACTGTATTGTAAATACAGCGCATCCATTGTGGCGCAAGGACATTTGCCACTGGCACAAGGAAACTGACGCATCTATCCTTGTAAATCTGCTCCTAAGTTTATATTAATGAAAAAATAGGCCGTTCTAGACAAGGTGTTGTGAGTATGTGAGTAAAAGGTGAAATTGCTTCCCATCATATTGTGAAGTCTCCAGATATCAGCCTGTTTATTATCCTCAGTTAGTGTATGAAGCTGTCTATTGGAGCAATCAGGTCTGTAAGGACAGGTTGAGTTTCCGTCTAGAGTAGTGTCATATGGAAGATTAAAATCTCCTGCCAGAATAAGTCAAATGTTCTTGGGGAATTTGTGTAATTTAGGGGTAAAGGGACATCAGAGCTTTTTTAAGGTTAAGGGGAGAGAGAAGGGAGAGGGAACTAATGATTTCTTTAGAGTACATGGGTTGGTAGAAGTAAAAGGAGATAAGAGTTTTTTAAGGTTCAGGAGTGGGTACAGGTAAATGGTGGCAAGAGGTTTTAAGGGTTGAAAATAATTGGTGGTAAGGGTTTTTGAGTGTTCTAGGATGTGTAGCAGTAAAGGGAGAAAAGGGGCTTGTAAGGGTTTAGAAATAAGTAGAGGTTAATGGTGGTAAGGGTTCTATACGTTTCAGGGATAGGTAGAGGAAAAAGGAAATAAGGCTTTTTAAGGGTTCAGAGACATGTGCAAGGAAAGGGACATAATAAAGCAAGTGTTATGGTTCAGGAAAAGGTAGAGGAAAATAGTGCAGGCTCAGTCCAGAAGCTAATCCCTGTATCAAGCGGGCCCTACGTATGGCTGAAGATCATGTGCAGTGGAAGTTTGATGCTTCTGAATGGTTGGGTGCAGGCCCTTGCCGGAGGCTAGACACTGAGCCTAAGTCCTGATTTAGACCGTATGCAGAGTCTGATCAGAGGTAATGAATTAGATGTCATGAGTGTGTTGCTCAGATATGAATTTACCTTAAATAAATGAAAAGGCACAACAGGAATAAGTTGTTTAACTAAATGCTGCATTCAGGAGAACCATGACAGAGTGTGTCTGTTCGAAGTCTCTCGTTGCACAAAGTTTTGGCTCTCATTATATACAGTTCATAATGTACAATAAAATAATTTCTTCATTCCAAAAAAGCATCTCAGTCATAAATTAACAAGAGCGTGCATCTGATAAGGACGCAGATGACTCTAACCCCAGGGAGGGCTAATGTGGGCCAGTGTGTGTGTGTCCAGATGTCCGGCATAAGGAGCTTGCGCCCACTACGTGGTGTGTTATGATTGGCTGAGTGTTTCTATATACATGTGGTATATAGCTTTGTGGTATTTTGGGGGACTGCCATCCTGTGGCCAAACATGTTTTATTGGGGCAGTTTGCCTCGGACCTGTTTGTAGTGTGACTATCTGTGGGACCGATCAGGGTTTTCCCTGGGTAAGCGTTTGTCTTTGTGTTAATACAGACCCCACCTGTGACCTGGTATACGATAGGCGTGGGTGATAGGTCCTGCCTAACAATATATTGTTGACTCAGGGTTGATGGGCAGATCACCTTGGGTGAATCTGACGGCAGTGATGATAGTTCTATAGGACTCTCGAAACTAATATGGCACTTAGTGGTATCATTTTATCGACATTCTTAGCAATGTGCATACAGTTGTCATAGCGTACATTGATATTGTCCTTATTGGTATTAACACGATTGTGCTTGCATAGGTAATAAGGTACATTGACATTTTTCTTACTGATGATAACATTGTCGTTTGCACATGGATTATGGAATACATTGACATTGTTATTGTCGGTGTCGGCACTGCTGTGCGGACACAGACTATGGCATACATTGTTATTTCCGATATTGTCATGGTCATGCGGGCATAGGTTATGGTGTACATTGAAATTGCATTTATTAGTATTGCAGTTGTCAGGTCTGCAATCATCATGGTATCCATTGACATTCTATTCACCCATTCCAACATGTGACTCATCAATGATTTCATTGAACATGTCATGGATGATGTAATATGTGAGGTCATAAGTAGTGCATGATAGGGGCAATTGCTACAGTTCACTAAACGATAACTGCAATGTTTCAGTGGTTTTTGTTTTTTTTAACAGATACTCACATCTCATTCCAACACCTAACTATAACATCACTTTAACTGTTATTGTTTTAGTGAATTTCATTTTTTTTTAAACATAGCTTAGAGCCTGTGTGCCTAACCTAACTATAATGTCACTTTAACCTTTGTTTTTGTAGGGTATATATATATATATATATATATATATATATATATATATATATATATATATATATATATATATATATATACTTAATGTTCCGCTCGCAGTTCTTCCCTGCAAAGGACGGACGCAGACCCATATTAAGGTGCAGAATATTATTTATTTCATTTCGCCCTGCACCACCGCCATGACGCGTTTCGGGCAACTCAGTGCCCTTGCTCACATGACGCGCATGAGGAGTGCCACCCTTTTAAAACAACAGTGCTGTGTTCCAATTAGCATGGAAATCGAAAACATACCAATAGGAACGCAATTATTTTCAATGCTGGTTTAACATTAAACATTAAAAACATCATTTGTAACACCCACTTTGGCCGCTAAATAAATATTGACAGTCAATAGATAAATAAATATATAAATATTGACATATTCATTGCTCATATATAACACTCAAATGTTTAAAATTTCATAGCAATAAAAAACTCTAACAATAAGTTTTTCAATGTGCTTAAAAACATCTGAATGAATAGCAGCTTGTGTAAACAAAGCCTATGATGCAATAATGTGTAAATTACGCAATGTAAACAGTGGGTAAAGTGGAACGTTCCCATGGTTAGTAATACTGACCAAGTGGGCATAATTTACATCAGTGCTCCATTTCCTTAAATGGCTAATAAAGTGCAATATATTCAAAGTGCCAATGTGCAAATGATCAACCCTATGACCATTCAATGTGCAAAATGTGCAATATAATACAATATTTTTGTCTTTTTTCTGTTTTTACACGAATTAAATTGTAAGAAAGCTGATTACTCTAGTCATGTTTTCAGTTCATTTATAGCTACCCAATCCTGATTTCGATACCTGAATCTTCATACAGTCATCATAAACATGAGCGAAAATCCTCCGTAAAATTTAAGCCTTCTGGGATTTTGCTGTCCAGCTCAAGGATGTAGCGAGTTTCTAATCTACGCAGTAATGCTTCCCGGTGTCCGCCTCTTTTCTGAGGTAGGATACTGTCAATGACATAATAGTTTAAATCCTCTAAGTTATTGCCATGACACTCCTTGAAGTGGCGGGCCACCGGGTAGGTTGCGTCGCTGTTTGTAATCGCTCTAAGATGTTGTAGAATTCGCTTATGTACTTGAAGCTTAGTGCTTCCTACATACCTTAGCTTGCATGTATACTCCAGTACATATACTGCAAATTCAGTTTTGCAGTCTAGGTTCTTCATTATAGGTACTGGTTTGGGCTTGAATGGAGTATTGTATTCCCTCATGTTTTTGCCGTATTTACAGGCTCTGCATGTTTTGCATTTCCTAAAACCCCCTTTGGGACTTAACCAATTGGTTGGAACTATCACCTCCGGACTGCTTTTTACCAGGGCATTGCTCATGGAGGGAGCGTTTCTGAATGTTAGTGTCGGTGACTTTATAGTTTGAGTGTTCAGGACTGGATCACTCCTTACCAAAGGCCAGTTTTTAGTTATTATTTTACGTATGGCCTTATGCTGAATACTGTAAGAGAGGATTAATCTGGTAGGGGCTTCAGTCTTATTGATTTCAGGTTTGCTGCGCTCCACCAATGCCTCTGCTTGTTGTAGGTTAGATGTTCTTTTGATTGCTGTGTTTAAGACACTTTCTGAGTATCCCCTCTCCAGGAATCTCTGTTTACTAGCCTCTTGCGCCTTTCTACACTCCTGATTGTCGCTACAAATCCTGCGTATCCGGAGCATCTCCCCGTAAGGGATGCTCCGGATAAGATGGACAGGGTGATGGCTGGTGGCATGTAACATGGTATTTCCTGCTGTGGCCTTTCGGTGTAAACATATATATATCCATACTAATAATATAAAGAGAGAGCCCAAACCTTTGAGGCGGGTAATCTCAGGAACCACAGCACCAATCACAACACCCAATACAGCGTTGGAAAGGGCAGTTGCAGCAGAAGGACATAGGCTATACAGACGCCCACCATATACATTTAAAAGGTAAAAGAACCATGCCAGCAAAGTAGTACCTTGTGGGCGTGTCTGCGTTGTGCTGTGGGCATGTGCTGGGGGGCGTGTGCTGGGGGCATGACAAACACTGGGGGCGTGTGGTACACTCCACCCTTCATGCCATGTCTAATATTGTGTGCTAATCCCACCCTGCTCCCTATAATACCCCTGCACCCCATGATCATAACCCATCCTTACTCCTTAAAATACCCCAACACCCTTAAACACTAACCCATCTTAACCCTATAAATATACCCTGTACCCCAAAACCCAAACCTATCCCTAAACCCTAAAAATACCCCTATACCCCAAAACCCAAACCTAGCCCTGAACCCTATCAATACCCCTGTACCTGAAAACCCAAACCTACCCCAGAACCCTAAAAATACCCCTGTACCCCAAAACCCAAACCTAGCCCTGAACCCTAAAAATACCACTGTACCCCAAAACCCAAACCTACCCCTGAACCCTAAAATACCCCTGTACCCCAAAACACAAACCTAGCCCTGAACCCTTAAAATACCCCTGTACCCCAAAACCCAAACCTACCCCTGAACCCTAAAAATACCCCTGTACCCCCAAACCTAGCCCTGAACCCTAAAATACCCTGTACCCCAAAACCCAAACCTACCCCTGAACCCTAAAATACCTCTGCACCCCAAAACCCAAACCTAGCACTGAACCCTAAAATTGCCCCTGTACCCCAAAACCCAAACCTAACCCTGAACCCTTAAAATACCCCTGTACCCCAAAACCCAAACCTACCCCTGAACCCTAAAAATACCCCTATACCCCAAAACCCCAAACTATATCTGAACCCTTAAAATACCCCTGTACCCCAAAACCCAAACCTACCCCTGAACCCTAAAAATACCCCTGTACCCCAAAACCCAAACATAGCCCTGAACCCTAAAAATACCACTGTACCCCAAAACCCAAACCTACCCCTGAACCCTAAAATACCCCTGTACCCCAAAACATAAACCTAACCCTGAACCCTTAAAATACCCCTGTACCCCAAAACCCAAACCTACCCCTGAACCCTAACAATACCCCTGTACCCCAAAACCCAAAACTAGCCCTGAACCCTAAAAATACCCCTGTACCCCAAAACCCAAACCTACCCCTGAACCCTAAAATACCTCTGTACCCCAAAACCCAAACGTAGCCCTGAACTCTAAAAATACCCCTGTTCCCCAAAACCCAAACCTAGCCCATAACCCTTATAATACCCCTGTACCCCAAGACCCAAACCTACCCTGAACCTTAAAAATACCCCTATACCCCAAAACCCAAAACTATATCTGAACCCTTAAAATACCCCTGTACCCCAAAACCCAAACCTAGCCCTGAACCCTAAAATACCCCTGTACCCCAAAACCCAAACCTACCCATGAAACCTAAAAATACCCCTATACCCCAAAACCCAAACCTAGCCCTGAACCCTAAAAATACCCCTGTACCCAAAACCCATACCTATCCCTAAACCCTAAAACTACCCCTGTACCCCATAACCCAAAACTATATCTGAACCCTTAAAATACCCAAACACCCCAAAACATATACCCCTATACCCATACTTACCTTATCCAAACATTAAAAAAAAACATGCTTTTACCATTCATGCATTTACAACGAATTTCGTTGTAAATGTATGCGTAGTAAAAGCATATAAAATGTAATGCCATGCGTTATAATGGCATTGCGGAGTCATGGTACTTTCGTAATGAAAGTATGCAGAGTGATGGTATGCGGAAAGAAAGTTGCGGAATAATCGGTGTTTACCCTCCCCCGGTAAGTACATTGGTGGCACGGCGGCCCACATCTCCAGCAACATACTCATATTTTTTCACCACCCATTTGAAAAATGCACAGGTCTCTCTCATCGATGGCCAGCACCAACATACACTTTTAGACACACCTCCCGCCACAAGTTCTAGAATTGCGAACTTTAGAGCTGGGGAGCTACGTTCGAATCTCGGCATCAGCTCAACATCCTGTGATTCCAGGCAAATCGCTTTGTCTCCCCGTGCCTACCACAAATGAATGTGTTCTGTAATGTAAATTGTGCTCATGCCATGTTGTCGAGTTTGCGCTATATAATATTGCAAAGAAATATAAAGTAGGGAAACTCGAGTTCACACACTACTGAACGCGCACTCTTAAGTGCATCAGCAGTGCACTGTGAATCGGAGCATTTCACAGGCCTGTCACAGATAAGAAATGCTATCAAAACGAAATCCTACAAAACAATATACTACTGGCCGGCAGCAATTCATACCCGGACAACGTCGGCACGAGCTGCTATCAACAATGAAATCATAAACCAAGAACTTATAGAAATTAAAGACTCACTGTATCTATTAAGCGAGAAGTCCTTACAAGATTTCAGCCTGCCGCCAGCCGTCCGAACTAACCTAAATGGATACCACAATATCGCTACCGCACACAATATTCCAGAGCTAAATAACTACCTTGCTCAACACTTACCTAACTTAGTTCCCGATCAACAACTCGCCTACAACACCATAGTTGATAGTGTTGAAAAGAAGCAAGGCAAACTATTGTTCATAGACGCCTCCGGTGGCGCAGGAAAGACTTACCTAATCAACCTCATACTTGCCAAAGTTTGATCTTCTGGGAATTTGGCTCTAGCTGTTGCTTCATCTGGAATAGCTGCCACTTTGCTAACAGCTGGGAAAACAGCACATTCTACCTTTGAACTGCCTCTAACAGTTTCCCTTGAAAGGGATTCAATATGCTCTATTCGGAAAAACGGACCTTTGGGGACACTGCTTCAAAATGTGTCTCTTATGTGGGACGAATGTACAATGATACTAAAACCATTGCTGCCTAGCCTTTTTTTACCCGGACAACGTCGGGACGGGCCGCTAGTATATATATATATATATATATATATACATATATATATATATATATATATATATATATATATATATATATATATATATATATATATATATATATATATATAGATATAGATAGATAGATATTTGGTTACCAAAATGTTCCTATTCTAAAATGAGGGAGTTGTACAGTGACTGGAAGGATGGGTAGGTTGAGATGTGAAATGAGGATGCTGTACTTATGTAGAAATTGCTCTAATTTTAGCCCCTTTCAAAAAACATTATGTCTCAAATTACTAAAACCTCACCCGTCCACTCTAATTTTTAACCCACTGGTTTCATGCCTGCATTGTTATCTCAATGCTAATTTAATGTAGCTTGTTGTTCAAGAAAGGGTTTTAATTAAAACATCTTCCAACAAAATTCCATTCAGGAGTACCTCACTTTATTGTCTTGAATACAAAATGCTAATGACCATTAGAACTTTACCGTGACACTCTTGTTGATCATTAGGAAGTTAAGTAACAGACTGCTGCAGGTGTAGAAAGGACATGATTCACTCTGCATTTAAGAATGTTTTACTGATATGGATGGCAAAGCTTATTGAGAAAATATGTCCTTGTTTTAGCTTTCTAGATCACTAACCATAATTTCCATGACAAGATGAACACCCCATTTTGTTCATTTCTGAAGGAACTGTTTTAAGTTTTACAGCTCTAACTCCATCAAGATGGTATTGATGTGTGCCACATTTCTGTCATGAATACAAAATGTTATGGTTTAGTTTTTGATTAGAAGACTGTAGGCAGCTACAGTATAATCATGGGGAACCAACTCGCAGGCTGTTGCCGCTGCTGCTGAAACTGCATATGCTACTCAGAATATCAGACTTTATTATTGCATGGCTGAGGAAGGCAGTGGGAACGTTTGGAAAATGTGTTCTCATTTTAGATTTTTGAGAACGTTCCATAACCTCTAAGGAAGGACTTTACACTGTCTAGGATGGATGACGTTAAGTATTTTTTTTTCTTGTCTGCCACGGCCAAACAAAATCTGGAGGTAAGGTACAGGAAAAAACAATAACGATCCCCACACCTTGAAAGAACACTCCCAGGGTGAGCGAGGCATTAGATTAATGTTTTTCAAAAACAAACTCCTGATTTAGGAGTTTGTTTTTGAAAACAATAAACGTTTGAAAAGTTTGACCATCTGTATGATGCAGGTTGCTGACAATGCAGAGCGTTTTAGAGAGAGGTCTGTTAGGATCGCAGAAGTATTGTCTAACACCATCCTGACAGGGTAAACTCATTCCCTCAAACCCTAAATCAGGCCTAAAATTTATTGTAATGTGTGCATTCCTGTACAACATGAAAATAGCTAGGGTAAAAGCATTTTTGCCCAGTTGTTCAACTTTGAAGCACTAAAAGTAATGTATGCCTACAATATATATATCACAACAGAAGCTCCTTGAATTGTGTGCATGTGTGACTATTTTAGTTGCACCATTATTAAAGATAGTAGAAACTGCAGGCAAACATCCAATGGGATTTGCACTATTCAAGTTAGAAATGCAAATTCCTTCAGTTTACACATGAAGAACCTAGGGGGGCCTTTAAAGAAGAACCAGCTTATAGTGTGGGGGTGAGTGTTTTTTTGGAGGCCAGTAAAAGAGCAAAGCCTTATACAGCCAGCCTCAAAAACAGAAGAGTGGCAATAGATAGCCTATTTAATAATACGTTTGTGAACAAGCATTGGCAAAGCCAATATGTCTCGCCTATTCAAGAGCTATTGGCATTTGCAATATGTTTTAGCCATGTTGTACACCAGCATGGCTTAAGATTAATCGGGTAAAGGAGAGTGGAGTGTCGTAAAGGAGAGTGGAGTGTTATTGAGTTTTGTAGAGTCATGAAGTTGTTCGGAGGAGCGTAAAGTGATGTAGAGCAGATTTCACTGGAGTGGAGTGCCAAGGAGTGCCATAGATTGGAGTGGTGTAGAACATTGTACATTCTCATGGAGGGGCGAAAATGTTGGAGAGTGGAAGGGCATACAGTCGAGTAGAGTTGGGTGGCATAGAGTGTTAGAATGGAGTAGAGTGTTGTAGAGTGGAGTGGTGTGGTATAGATCAGAGTGGAGTGGGGTGGGGGTGTTGTGTTGAGTGGAGTAGAGTAGAGTGTTGTAGAGTGGAGTGACGTAGAGAGGAGTAGATTGTTGAAGAATGCAGTGACATAAAGTAGAGTAGTGTAGGAAGGTGGAATGGCATAAAGTGGAGTAGAGTTTTGTAGAGTGGCATAGAGTAGAGTTGAGTGGCACAGTGTCAGAGTTGGTGTGGCATACAGTGGAGTGGAGAGCATAGAGTGGAGCAGTGGAGTGGAACAGTGTCTTAGAGTGGAATAAAGTGGAGTAGAGTGTCCTGGAGTAGAGTAGAGTTTAATGAGTAGAGTGTATTAGAGTGGAGTATTGTGGGCTGGAGTGAAGTGGAAAGTTTAGTGGTGCAGAGTAGATTGGTGTAGAGTGCACTGGTTTTGAGTAAAGTGGTGTAGAGATCATTGGTGTGGAGTGCAGTGACAGAGAGTAAAGTGGCACAGAGTAGATTGTAGGAGCACAGAGTGCAATGTCGTAGTGTGAAGTGGTGCAGAGTGAAGTAGAGTGGCATAGACTGAAGTGGCGTGGAGTTGAGTGGTTCAGGTTTGGGTAGAGTGGTGCAACGTAGACTGCAGAGGTGTAGAGTGGTGTAGAGTCAGTGGCTTTGAGTAGAATGATGTAGAGTGCAGTGGCATGAAGTGCAGTTGTGCAGAATAGATTAGAGTGGCATAGACTGCAGTAGAGTGGCAGAGAGTTGAGAGATACAGAGTAGAGTGTAGTGTAACCCTTGGCGGTGAACTTTGCTCCGCTCCGCTTGCGGAGTTTGTGGAGTTTTCCGCACTCGTTGTCATGCAGAGCCCACAGAGTTCCTAAAAACTCAGCTTTGCGCAGGTGAGTTTTTTCCTTGCTTGCGTTCACCAATGTGGTGAGCGTGAGCGAGTAAAATCCGCCTCCCGGTGGGATTTTGCCTAATTTGTGATCGCCAACATCAAGTTGGCGAGCACGGAAAATAAACCTCCCGGCGAGATTTCTCAATGCGGCGGGGGGGTCAGGTTTCTCATTGCAGGTTGTTGTGTTTGCTCGCGACCGCTTGCGTTGAGAAACTGCCCTTTCGCGTTGAGAAAGCTGCAGCTTGAGTAAAAATCTACTCGAGCAGCAGAAAAGGTAAGCTTGTGCTGTGCATGGTGCTGTTCGCAATGATTGCACAGCATGGACAAGCATCCGGTGTTGTGCAATAACTGCGAAAGTCATTTTTCTACCGTGCTCTGACGCTTGCGGATCTCCGCGTAGTACAACAGAGGTTTTTTTGCACTTTGCGTAGCTGCGCGTTGTGAAATTCCGTGAACTCTGCCCAGGGTTAGTGTAGTGGCATAGAGTGCAATGGCATAAAGTGCAGAGGTGCAGTGTCAGTGCAGTGTCAGTGGTGTTGAGTTCAGTGGCAGAGAGTGCAATCTTGTAAAGTGCAGTGTCATAGAGTGAGGTCTCGTAGAGTGCAGTGGCATAGTGTTTAGTGGTATGGAGTGCTTTGCCAGAGTGCATTTGCATAGAGTAGATTGATGCAAAGTACAGTGGTCCAGAGTACAGTGGTGCAGTGGCAAAGAGTGCAGTGGTGCATAGTAGAATTGGGATAGTGCACTAGCATAGATTAGAGTGTTGCAGAGTAGAGTAGAGAGGAGTAAAGTGAAGTGGTGTAGATTGCAGTGCAATAGAATGCAGCACTGCAAATTAGATTAGATTGGCATTGAGTGGATTGTCGTAGAGTGCAGTATAATGGCATAGAATAGAGTGCAATATCAGAGTGCAGTGGCGCAGAGTAAAGTGTCAGAGTGCAGTGGTGCATAGTAGAGTAAATTAGTATAGAGTGCAGTGTGCAGAGTAAAGTGACATAGAATGCATTGGTATAGAGGAAAGTTGTGTAGAGTAGAATGTTGCAGAGTAGAGTATAATGGTGTAGAATGCAGTATTGCAGAGTAAATTGGCTTACAGTTCAGCTGCATAGAGTGCAGCAGCATAGAGTAAAGTGGCTCAGGGTAGATTGCAGTGGCATAGAGTGGAGAGGTGGAGAGTGAAATGACACAGAGTGGAATAGAGTGGTGTAAAGTGAAGTGGCATGAGTAGATTGTTTCAGAGTATAGTGCAGTGTAGTAGAGTGCAGTGGCATTGAGTAGAGTGTTATATAGTTCAGTATCATGGTGCAGAGTATATTAGCATAGATTGGAGTAGACTGCAGTGGCAAAGAGTCCAGTGATGAATAGTAGAGTTGTGTGGGGTAGAGTGGATTGGCAAAGAGTAGAATAGTGTAGAGTTGAGAGGGGTCAAATGAAGTGGCTTAGAGTGGAGTGACTCAGAGTAGAATGCAGTGACGCAGTGTGGAATGCAGTGAAGTGGAGTATGGGGAAGTGGTGCAGAGTAGAGTGAAGTGGGGTAAAATGAAGTGTGCATGATATGGTAGTGTACTGCCATTATAAACAACACTTCTTCAAGTGAAATGACCATTACATTGGGATACACATATAGTTCTACTGCTAAAAGTATACAACACACAACCAATAATGTGTGAAAATTTCATCACCTAGTGTATTGATTTGTTTTGATAGTATTCAAATATTTGTATTCACCATACTTCAGTTACCCAAAAATGTGCATCATTTGTGTTTTCTATATTCTGAAATAGTTCATTTACAGACATCTAAATTTTGTTTTGTGCCAGAAAAAACCCATTGTGCAGCACACCCCGAGTAGCCAACATGATTGTTCCATAAATCCTTGCAGTTTGAAGTTAGAGAAAGAAATATAAATAGCAAGTTACCTGAGCCTCACATTTGACATCTGTCTTTGAATGCACAGCAAATGTGACAAAATATTAACAAGATTTAAAAGCATATTTACAGAAAATCAGTAGGGTTGAAAGAATATGGTAAATAGGGTTTGGGCAAGGGAAGTGCAAAGTCAAGTTGGACAGCCTAAAACAGATAGAGAGAGCAAATAGAAAACCAGCAAATGCAAGTTACAAACCACAAAGCCAATGGTAAGCAATGGGCAGAATGCTTTCCCCGGAAAGCTTTCTGGTGGACTTTGGACGAAGAATTAGGTTTAGAAAGTTGACATTGAGGTAAATAGCGACCATACCATGAAAACCCAAATTGGATCGGTTACCTGGACCTGAATCCTTCAGTTAAGAAAGATGAGTAAGAACAGTAGACTCCTTACTAGGGAAGCACTGATACAGGCTGTCTTAGCCATGGTTATATCACATATAGATTATGCCAACTCTCTGTATTTTGGCATTCCATTATACCTCACCAAGAGGCTGCAACTAGTGCAGAACCAGGCAGCTAGAATGATTTTCCAGCAACCGAGATGGCAACACGTCTCCCCCTCATGAGGAAGTTGCATTGGCTCCCTATCCCACAACGATCAGCCTTCAAAGTTGGTTGCCTGATTTTTAAGTCCTTACATGGCCTGAACCCAAAATTAATTTAAAGCCTTATTCTAAGGCATACACCTACTCACAACCTGTGCTCATTCTACATGAACCTTGTTAGAAGGTGGTTTTGACCATCTGAGCAGCCCAAATGTTTTGCTTTTTGAGCTCCTAATTGTTGAGCTTTTACTGTGGGAAAGCCTCATAAGTTGGGACTCACCCACTGTGAACTCATGATGAAAGAGACTGCATGTGGATTTTACTGGTGTCCCCCTGGTGAGAGTAGGCCGCTGCTCTGCAGCCGGAGTAAGGGCACCAGGCTGGTTGCATGCAGACACGTGTGTACATGCATGTGCACACATGTAGGGCTGTGCAGGGGAGATTCCTGGTGTGAGCAGCCCAGGGGCAGGTACAGATTGAATGGTGTGGCAGGAATTATGCAGAGCTGTGTGGTGCTATGGAATAGGCTTTATACTATGGGAAGAAACATGTAAGGGAAAGTCAGTGTGCTTTACTGTTTTCACTGAAGGACCACTCCATTATTGTCCTATGAGGATGGGGATCACATGGGGTATTTTTACTTCCCTAGGGCCTACAAATTCCAAACATGCACTAAAGTCGACTGTATTGTAGGTGAAAAGAAGTATTCCACTGAGTCCAAAACCATATATGTTCTGCTTATGGGCCATCCAGAAATGTCATATTCCTCTGACTCAGCTCATAACTAGAGCCTGGCTGGGGCTGACCCTGCCAGTCTGGATTAATGACCTTCCTCCCCAAGCTGTAGCATGAGACCTGGCCTTTCATGGCAAGCATTCCAAGGGTGAAGGTCTCCTCTCTAAGAAGGAGAGAAGGTGGGTGGAGCTGCAGAATATCCATCTGCAGCTGTCACCTGGTGCCATGCAGCAAGCTGCTCTGGAGAGGAGGCAGCAAGGGGGAAGGGGCTTTTCAGAGGGGAAACATCACTTACAACGCAGTGCCTTTACGACGCAACTTTTACAACGCAAACCATTACAACGCATTGCGCTGGGGGGCGCACTAGGATAGGGAATTTTGGACAATCCCAGAGGCCTTGGCAGGAAGGAGGGAGCAAGGGCAGAGAGGTGAGGTGTAACTGCAGGATAGGTCAGCGGAGCCCCCTGCCACCCCTCCAAATTCTGTTAGAAAGTCTTACACAGGAAGAGGAGCTCTCTCTGGGGTGTGGTCTGCTGAGGAAGACTGGTGCTGGAGCCTGGCACCATGGGCAGTTGGAAGGAAGAACCCCCTGACTGTCCCAGGTTTGTGAATTGCACCAGGAAGGGAGTCCAGGACCAGGGAGCCGAAGCCTGGGCCTCTGCGCAAGGAGAAGAGAGGCCCAGGAGGAGAGCTAGGTGAAAGGCTGGTGAAGGAAGCCAGTGAAGACATCTCCCTTCTGAATTCCCCCTCCTTGAGACCAGGAGGGTGAAAGAAAGTGCTCCCTGTGGCTGGGGCGTGGCACCAGGAGCAAGAAGACCTCCTCTACACAGAGATATCCCATCACCCCAGTGAAGGAGACCACAGTCCATAGAACAAGGCCAAGAATATTTCCAAAAGGGAGGAGGCCACATATGATTCCAATCTGCATTTCAAATGGAACTGGACATAATACAGTGATGGTTATTTATTCCTTTTCTACAATCTTAATACAGACTCCAAATAAAATGGAGAATGTCGGTGGAAGACACCAGCAGCTCAGAACGCCAAACCACAACCTGGAAAAACACTACATGCAGAATATTGTACCTGCTTTCCAGAGGCACCACATTACACAGCTGCATAACACGAAAAAACGACTGACATATCCACCCCATAAAAGGACCACATAACACATGTCAAGTGATTGACCAAAGTCAAGCACAAAAACGTCATAGAGAAGCAAGTGGGCACTCAAAAAAACAGTAGCAAGGCATGAATAATGTGAACATCAATAGAAGTGGTGAACTACTGAAAGGCCTGTTTCCTGGCTCAGCTCAGGGTCCTGTTGGAAAGTGAGCAAGCTTTCATGTACATGCACTCTGGGAAAATAACTTAGTCCCTAATTACGGTGTCGGTCAGAGTCTCTTCCGACTGACGGCCATGCGGTTTCAGAACCGATCGACCTCTATTCGGCGGTCCAAAATCGTAATTACAATGTGACCACACATGGTGCGGTCACAGACTCTGATTTCCTGATGGGAGCTTGTGCGGAGGTCGGAAAAAGGCTGCAGCATAAGCTCCCATAGAGAAATGGGTTAGCAAGGGACCCACGTCTGAGCATACCCTGCCAACTTAG
Source organism: Lissotriton vulgaris (assembly GCF_964263255.1). Lineage (NCBI taxonomy): Eukaryota > Metazoa > Chordata > Amphibia > Caudata > Salamandridae > Lissotriton > Lissotriton vulgaris. The sequence goes on along the minus strand of NC_141699.1, from coordinate 244,717,858 downwards.
GGCGAAAAAAGCAAACACAAGGCGAGGATGGACGGAGCTCTGAAAGTTTTCAGACACTCACCCCCAGTTACAGATCTGGGTTTAATCCATCATCATTCTTTATCTCACTTCGCCACCTGAAGTTCAGACTCAGCTATATGCAAATCAGACTTGACTCTGTGCCTCATGGGAACAGTACAGCCCGAACTGCCAAGCCAGGTCTTCCCTGAACCGGAAACAAGCATCCTAGGACCAGTTTCTGGGTAACACTATCCATCGGCCAGGCTAGTTTGAATCCAGTGGCGAAGTGAGCAACGGACCCCCATCTGGGCATACCCTGCCAACTTAGGGCAAACTAAGCAAACACAAGGAGATGATGGACGAAGCAATGAAACCTTGCAGACACTCACCCCTCAGTCACAGATCTGGGATGAATCCATCATCCTTCTTTAGCCCACTTCCCCACCTCAGTTCATATGCTCACATCGGGACAGTTGATTCTTTTTCAAAGTAAGTTGAGGAAAGTCAAAAGATTACATTAAAAACGTTTTAAAACTTATTTGAAATAAAAGCAAAAATGTTACTTTTTGGGCTATACGTATTTTAGACTGTTTGGAGTCTTCTTGGAATGAAGATCATGTGTTTACTGGAGGAAGATGGATGTATTTACTCCAGCACCACAGCATTACGTTTTTATTAACAGAGTTTCCAATATGGGTGTTGGATTATGCTATTGCTTCCATCCACATTTGTCTATAACTACTGTTTTCTGGGGGAAATCATTTTGTTTTTTACAAACAGATTTTCTTCTGGCTATTGTAACAAAAAAAACTTTTACAACTATTTTTGCTTTTTGAAAGTGCATTTGTTAGACTCAGAATCGTTATTTGTAATAATTGAGTTGCAGGTTATAGTTTTACCTTTAAAATCATACCTTTTCTGTTTTTTTTTCTGTGAATGTTAATTTGTACCTATATGGATTGTTGCAGTACTGTTGACTCTTCCGGCCTGATTAGAATGTCGGGCGGACCGCCACCGACGGGGTGTCGGTGTCGGCATACCTGGCAGCCAGGATAGTTGTCCCTCAGACCGCAGCAGTTGGAGGGACAGACCTACACCTTTGACAGGCAAAAGGAGTCCAATGGGGGTGGTGCCTGCACAGGCGCCACCGTAGGGGTTACAATGTCCCTTTCTGACATGCTTTTCATGGTGGCCCACCACCATGGAAAGGCTGTCGGAAAGGGACTTTGGCGGCCCCTAGCAGGGCCCTGTACCCCATAGGCTTCTGCAATTTGGCCTGGGGGGCACATGTGGGGCCCCCCAAACATCTCTGCACCATGTCCCAGGCGCCACATGGTGCATGGATGTTCAAAAACATCCCTTTTTCTATTGCAGTTGTGCTTTATCCTTTTTCCAGCCCGCAGCTCAAGCTGCAATGGAAAAAGGGAAATTTATGACCGCCTCCACGGTGGCTGTATCGTAATTGGGCTGTTGGAAGCACCGCCTCCTTGTCCGGCGGTCTCGAGCCCGAACCGATGTAATGAGGGCCTTGGTGACTTTTTCAAACAACATGTCACCAAGGGCCTCATTACATCGGTTCGGGCTCGAGACCGTCCAACAAGAAGTCGGTGCTCCCAACAGCCCAATTACAATACAGCCACCGTGGAGGCGGTCAGAAATTTTCCTTTTTCCATTGCAGACTCCTTGTCGGGCGGTCTCGAGCCTGAACCGATGTAATGAGGCCCTTGGTGACATGTTGTTTGAAAAAGTCACCAAGAGTTGGCACTCTAAATTTATTTTAATTTGGCAAAAAAGATTTGAAAATACCAATTGAATTGTATAAAGTTGTTAAAACAGGCAAGTAATTTAGGGAAGTATTAGTGAGCATTAGTAATGTAATATGTATGCAGTACTGTCCAGGTAGTCTGAAGCCACCATCAATGAAAATTGTTGAAATTGACTCAATAGAACCTCAGACATTTCTTTACTCTTTGTGGTTGTACATGGGTTCAGGCTACCTGACAGTGACTGTGCAAGTCTTATTTCTTGGAAACTTTGTTCCTTCTTCAAAATGTCCAAAAAATGATATGTATTTGGGTGAAGTTTGCCAATTGATGTACTGAAAGAATTGTGCCATCCCTTAATGGCATTGTTAGTCTTTCCACCTCCCTCTAAGCAGGTCGGGTAACAGTTGCACCATTCAGTGGGAAATCTTGGCTTTCTCCTGTGGCCCAACCTGCTTAAATGGCCAATCCATGTATCTTCGAAATATTTTAGTAGTGGGGCACTTTTTTTTACTTTTGTGTAAAATATTGTATTTCAGAACTTGCTATGTAGTACTCGTCTAACTGTCAGGAGGCACAAAGCATAAGACAGGTAATTTTTTAATTCAAAATTAAGTTTACTGTTTGATAAGTAATCCTCAACTAATGGCATGTTGGGCCTTCGGAACGCCAGATGCAATTGCGGGGGTCAGGCAACCGCCGGACAAACATTCGGTGGTCAAACCACTGTATTTGGAAATGACGCCTGGGATGGGGGTGAATGCTTGTAATGTTCAACACTCCATCCATCATCCCCTTTGGTTTTGCTTTGTTCGCCCTAAGTTGGAAGGGTATGCCCAGACGTGGGTCACTTGCTCACTTTGCCACTGGATTCAAGCTAGCCTGGCTGATGATGGCTGATTAGCCAGAAACCGGTCCCAGGATGCTTGTTTCCGGTCCAGGGAAGACATGGCTTGGCAGTTCGGGCTGGACTGTTCCCAATAGGCACAGGGTTAGACTGATTTGCATATGGCCATGTCTGAACTGGGGTGGTGGAGTGAGCTAAAGAATGATGATGGATTAAACCCAGATCAGTTGACTGAGGATGAGTGCTTGCAATGTTCAACACTCCATCCATCATACCCTTTGGTTTTGCAAAGTTGGCAGTCCCAACATGGCAGCATGGCTCTGCTATTTAGAAGGGCCACAGCAGATGCCGCTGCGGTTCAACGCCTTCTGCACATCCATGCACCATGTTCCATGCACTGTGTCATGCATGGAACCCCATGCTTGCAAGTGAGTAGGACCACTACATGTGCCCCTAAGGCCACTTTTCAGTGGCCCAAGACAGATGGGGGCCCTGTTTGGGGGCCCCATGTCCCTTTCCCACAACCTTTTACAAGGCTGTCAGAAAGGGATATTGTGATCCTGATAGCGGTGCCTGCCTCTGCACCGCCACCATCCTAAGATGCTGCTCTGACCGCCGCCCCGTTGGGTTCTCTGATCCTGGCGGAGGTAGCAGTCTTGCGTCCGACAGCAGTGGATCCGACCAACATTATTGTAACACGGCAATCAAACTGAAGCGATGTTGACCCACAACCGACGGTCTGTCGGTAAACTGACCACCTGACATCCTAATCAGGCCCTAAGGGTGATTTGGGGATTTTACACCAATATGCCAGAGAAAAATGAAAAAAAAAACATAATTGACTTTGGGTGGTAGGGTAAAAAGTCAATTATTACTTTTCTAGGACCTATTCATTGTTTTGGATTTTATAACTCAGTGTATGTTGAGGATTGCTTGACAGGAAGTAAACTATAGACTAATGGGATAATTGTGTTATTTATGTTAGTGTGAATAGTGTAAATTTGGGCAACTTGATGAGGTGTTGAATTAAAAGTGCCACCCATCATCCAAATTTAACTGTTTTCAAGTGTTGAAAGGTTAGGGTTTGTGCCAAATATTAGTATTCTTTTATAAGGGTTTTAATTGTCATGCAGTAGAGGTTCTTCAGAGAAAGTAATAGTTAATTCAGGGTAGATGTTAATGTCAAAATAAGTCTGTGGTGTTATTTGTTGGAGATTACCTGCCTGTTTTTGTCTTTGTACCATTCTCCTAATATTGGGAATTGTGGACATACTACTGGCTCTGTGCAAGAGAATGATTTCAGATACCTATCTCAAAATTGAGGCTCATTGGAGATGGATGCTAGTTTTTTATTTGTTTTAATGTTTTCACATTCTCCATTGCAGAGGCAGAGTGGTAATGCTCAGTTTTCCTAACTACAGTGTCTTCCAGAGTAACCGCTCTGCCTGTGCAATGGGATGAAAAGTACTCCACGAACCTCCAATGAAACCTGGGCTCACTTAACTTGTCCTTACAATAAAGGTAGCCAGAATACTTTAGCAGTTTATTATCTCCCAGGGATTTCACGTAGTTTGCTTGATTAGCTGATGCCACTGATGTTGCTTCTGTTAAAAAAGAGAAATAGAAATATTTGTAAGTTTATGTTTTTGCTGTCTTATTGTATTTTTGTTTTTCTTTATTTGCCTATTAAAATATTTTTTAAAAAGTTTCTTAATTTTTAAAACATTTCTGTGGAGAGAAAAAGAAAGTTTAGATACTCTGTTGAAAAAAAAATATTTATTGTTAGTAATTATTTTTCAACTGGGAAATCTTTTATTGTTATGGTTGAAATTTTTGTAATTGTTTATCTGGAAATTAGTGAGTTGTTTGTTTTTGGAGGGACGTTATTGGTAGTAGGTGTTTTTACTTTGAAGTGTTCTTTAGGTAAATGTTTCTTTCTTCCAGTCTGTTGTTATCTGTTGCAAAAAGAAAAATGCAGTTCATTAGTTATTAACTTTGAGCTTTATGGTGTTTTTCCTAATATTTGCTATTGATATTTAAATACTTACATGAATATTTCTGTTGTCGTGGTTTAAGATATGTCTTGCAGTGTGATGTATTTCAGGTTGCTTTGTAGATAGTTGTATTTGTTTTAATAAGAAACAAAATATGTTTTTTTTAAAGTATGGATTTTCTAAACTTGGGCATCCTGTTTGAGTTAAATATTTGATCATTTTAAATTACTAAATTTGTACTTTTGTCTCTGTCCAGCATGTGCCCTGAGGTAAGTAACTAGTGGAGTTAGAATTGTAATTTTGCTCCCTAGTCACTGTCCTGCACATGCCCTGAGGTAAGTACCTGGTGGAGTCAGAGTTGTCATTTTGTCTCCCAGTCACTGTTCAGCACCTACCCTGAGTCTTCCATTATGTTCAATGGCAAATATTGTCCCTTTTCTATTTTTAATTTTGTGGATGACTCTTGTGGTTGTACGTCTATTTCTACAGTAGGTGGAGCGTCATGGTCAAGATCAGAAGCAAGGTAGAGCTGCGGACAGGTAAGGACAACTTACTTTACATTACTAAGTATATAGGGGGCTACGTTTATTGTAAGGTACAGGGAGAAGGTAGTTAAGTGGTATATAGAAATACCTGGTATGTTTTATGTGTTTTTATCTGTTTTCCAGTCCTATGCAGGTTGTGTTCATATGCTCAGTTCGGGACGGGTGATTTTTTTTCAAAGTAAGTTTAGGAAAGTTTTAAAAGTTACTAAATGTGTACTTTTGTCTCTGTCCAGCAGGTGCCCTGACATAAATACCTGGTGGAGTTAGAATTGTAATTTTGCCCCCTAGTCACTGTCCAGCACGTGCCCTGAGGTAAGTACCTGGTTTAGTCAGAATTGTCACTTTGTCTCCTAGTCACTGTTCAGCACCTACCCTGAGGTAAGTACCTGGTGGAGTTAGAATAGTAATATTGCCCTCTAGTCACTGTCCAGCACCTGCCCTGAGGTCATTACCTGGGGGACTTAGAATATTAATTTTGACCCTGGTCACTGTCCAATGCCTGCCCTGAGGTCATTTGCATGATGGAAGTTAGAATAGTAATTTAACTCCCAGCTAATGGCCAGCACCTCCCCTGAGGTAAGGATTTGGTGGAGTTAGAATAGTAATTTTGTACCTTAGTCACTGTCTAGCACCTGCCCTGAGACAAGTGCCCGGTGGAGTAAGAACAGTAATTTTGCTCCCTAGTCACTGTTTAACACCTGCCCTGAGGTAAGTACCCTGTGGAATTAGAATAGTAATTGTGTCACTTAGTCACTGTCCATCCCCTGCCCTGAGGTACGTACCCGGTGGAGCTGGAATAGTGATTTGCCCCTCAGTCACTGTCCAGTACCTGCTGTGTGGCAAGTACCTGTGGAATTAGAATAGTAATTTTGCCACTTAGTCACTGTCCAGCATCTGCCCTGAGGTAAGTGTTTGGTGCAGTTAGAATTGTCATTTTGCCCCTTAGTCACTGTCCAGCAACTGCCCTGTGGTAAGTATTAAGTGGAGTTAAAAGAGTAAATTTGACTGTAGTCACTATCCAACACCTGTCCTGAGCTAAGCACGTAGAGAGAGTTAGGATAGTCATTTTGAATGCTAGTTTCTGTCCAATACCTGCCTTTAGGTAAGTATTTTGTGGAGTTAGAGTAGTAATTTTGTTTTTAGTTACAGTCTAGCACCTGCCTTGAGATAATTCGGTGGTGAAAATAAAATTGTATTTTTATGGTATGGTGTATGTTTTGCTTGTACTAGAAGGGACGTATCTGGTGGTGCTAGAATAGTACGTTTTCATACCAGTTATTGTCCACCTCTTTAACTGAGGGAAGAAAATGGTGGTGGTAAAACAGTAAAGTTTGGTTATACTAAATTATTAGTATTCACTTCTAAGAGTACTCCTAGTTATTTTTTTAAAGTTATTTAGGGTAATGTTTAGGAATTGTTTTGTGGGGAAAAATATATTGCAATAATGTTTGAATTTATTATTTTCTTTAGTTAAATAAAGTATGTAATATGTTAGAAGGATACTATTTGATAAAACTGCAATATTAATTTATATAAAATAATGTAAATATACAAAACCAGTATGTTTTTGTCAGGACAACGTTTATAAATTTAGTGGGTGAAATCTGTAAGTTCGAAGCTTGTGTGTGGAGGAAGGAAGATGGCAGAGTGGTGCCGCCGCGCTGAGGACGCTCTGCATGTATCTCCCACCGAGCCTCCCGTGTGCCCTCTTCTAACACCCGCCGCCCGCAAATCACTTATCTTTACTTGCCAGTACCACTCGTTGGTTCTTCGCATTTGCCGGTGCCGCTGGTATCGTTCTACTTTCCCACTTCACCACGCCTCTTCTAACTAGTGGAGATCGCTGTCTTGTGCCAGTAAATGTGCCGCATCTCAACAGCTGCCAGCGGGGTATTTGTGCTCCGAGCTGCATGGTGGTTTTCGCGGACAGCCCCGCTCCAGGCTTTCCGGCTCTCTTCATCAAGTGCACTGCACGCATCGCCCGACGCATTACAGGGACTGTCTTTCAACCTGCTACACTTACAGAAGGAGGACTGCTGAGGGTTATGGCACCACCACGCTCAACCAAAGGTCGCCGGAATGAAAATATCAGCCAAAATACAAGTATAGCTGGTACAACTGCCAGCAAGGAGAAAGATAAAGACAAGGATAAAGAGAAAATGACAATCAAGAAGGAAATGGCGAGCAGAGCCTTCTCTGTTCCTCCCATGACGTTGATTCTATCAGTTCTAGTGCCAGGTTCCAGCTGGGGATAGGTGCACAGCTAGGTCTTCAATCTGGGAGAGAAATCAAACTGCTTCGGTTATGTGGGACTGAAAACTCCATTCCAGGTGTTGTCATGGCCGAAGTGCTGAATGCTGCAGTTTTAGATGTTAGAAACAGCGAGCCTTGTCTGGTCAGTGCTAGGACTATGCCTGCCGCTATGGTTCATCTATCTTCATCGCAGGGAACTGATAAAGCCCCCAGCTCAACTAAGTCAGTAACCGGCCTGGACAGCTTGGGCGGTCGGTCTATGTTAGAGAAAGACAGCTCACAGAGCAAAACAATGGTTAAGTCTGCAAGTATCACGGCTCAATCTACTATATTAGAGGATCTAATTGTGCAGGAATGTAAGGGCCCTGCTGAAACTTTTGATCAGACAATCTTGGAGGAAAGCCTACAGAAGGGAAGCAGCAAAGTAAACTGTAGGAAGAATCATAGCAGCTACAGGGCCATCAATGAACTGCAGTTGGAGCAATCTGATCAAGCAGGGCAACCAACTCTTAACGGTAGCAACTTACCTGTTGACATTGATACTCTCTCCGATGGTGGGGCAATTGAGCATTGCTACAGTTTGACAGCTCCAGATACAGAATGGTCTAATGCAGCCCAAAGCTAGGAAGACGTCCGAGATAACAGCAACAGCAATGCCCGTAGCGGCGCAGTTAGAAAAACGAAAACCAAAAGTCCCCAAACCACCAAGAGATGTAAGGGTGGCAAAAATGGGAAGACTCGAGGGGGAGGCAGCGGTGGGGTGTGAAGCAGCAAGTGATAGATACAATGGGGCGTTTGAAGGAGGCTTAAATCAGTACTTCTAAACCAGGTCCCGGGGTCAGCCCACTGCAGAAACGGGTATCCTCAAAAGGAGAAGTTAAAAACATTATTTCTTGGTTGTCCGATGCTAGCAGTACAGCAACTACTCCTACGGAAAGACTGGAGGAGGCCAGCACCGGTATCATTCAATCAAATGGCGAGGTAATAAAACTTGTGCCTCCTGGCAGCAGAATCCTCCGATGCCTCCAGTTTTTTTCATCAGCAACTAACTCTACAGCTTCATCAATATAGGTAACGGCGCCTGGTCTTGGCTTAACTGCTCCTATTGTCTGTTCTCCAGTACAGGTACAGGCAGGAGAGGAACCATCACTTTCCAGTATAATGCAAGCCTTAAGTGCCTAGAGATCAGAGGCTCAGATATATTTCAAACAGGCGAGTGACGATAGCAAGGAGATCAAGTTGGCCTTGGCAGAGGTAACGTCAAAGGTCAGCTCGCTATCCTCTGAAGTGGCAGACTTACAGCAGCGGGTCGCCAAAGTAGAGGAATCCAGCTCATATTCATCTAATCAGGTTAAGACATGAGACTCTCAAATGTTGCTAATGCAGTCGAAGATCGAGGACCTCGAAAACAGACAGAGGCGTCAGAATCTACAGATCTTTGTCATTGCCGAGGGGAGGGAAGGTAGTGATCCACGGACCCACATCGTCAAACTGATGCAGGAGGCCTTCCCTGACCTCGAAGATTGGGATATGGGCATGCAAATACAACGTGCAAATAGACTACCATTATCAATTTCTCAAGGAAATCGTGCTAAACCTAACTTTGCTAGACCTATCCTGCTCTGCTTCGGAAATTTCTTGTTACGTCAAGCTATATACTTTAAGGCGCGTCCGTCATCTCCAATCAAGATAGACACAATGTCCATCTTTGTACAGTCCGATCTATGCAAAGCAACCATGGATAAATGTTGGAAGCTTCGACAGCTGATGGACCCCTTTAAAAATGTCTGCTCACAAGGGTTCCTACAAGAGCCCGCCCGTCTGAAGATTGTAAAAGATGGACGCCAGCATTTCTTCTTCAATGAGCAAGATGCTAAACAAGCTCTTTCAAGCTGGCAAGGAACCGGCAAGGACTGACTATGAGAAGAGAGCTGGGGGTCCCTTTCATTATTTCCAACTTCTTTTTCTTCTTCTGTACACTTCCAATCTCTCCTCTCTTTCTCGGATATAATGTCTTGGATCTATAATGCTCGCAATGTTTATAACGGGTAGCAATTCTGAAAAGTGGTCAGTGTTTTTCTAGATATGCAATCTGCAAAAATAGATTAGCGGTTGTGTTGGGCTGCTGGGGGTGAGGTGGGCACAGTCGGTCGTGAGGGCGCCCTCAGTATGCTGTCATCATGGGACAGCTAAGAAGGGGGCGATTCCTTCTCATAGGTACTGGGAGGGGGGATGGGGGAGGGGAAGAGGGAAAGGAGGAAGGGGTTTGGGGTCTGCGGAAAGGGGAGTAGTGGGGGTGATTTAAAAAGCCACAGTCCAGACGATTTTACATGGGCAGAACACAGGAGGGAATGACGTGTACCTGACTGGGGGACGATGGGATCAGGCTCTTCTGGACTAACTGTTGTCTGAATTCAAATGCATGTGCTGGAATGTAGCTGGGCTTAATCGATCTAATATTCGACGGCTAGTTGCAGAAAAGCGGCACGTTTTTAAGCCGCATATACTGGGTCTGGCGGAAACACATATTCCTTATAAAGACAGAGCATTGCTAAATCAGTTGGGGGACAATGTCATTGTCTGCACATCACAAACTATCTCTATTCGGGGGTGGCTCTTTTGAAATCTAAGAGATGTGGGGCTACTATCCTCCAGTCTATGGCTGACCATAGGGGAAGGTGGGCTATTTCACAGATGATAATTTCAGGGCGTATGTTCACAATTTGCATGGTATATGGCCCAAAAGTCGATTGCCCAGATGTCATCTTTCAGTTAACTTCTGAGCTCCTTGAGTGGCCTGGCAAAAAGATTGTGATGGAAGACTTTAACTGCATCCTAGATAGGAAAATTGATACCACTAATACTGCTGCATGGTCTAGAATGTGCAGAACTAGGACTGCAGTTCTAGAGCTCCTCCACCTTCTTCAGCTAGAGGATTCGTGGAGAAGGTTATTTCCAAATATACCGGGCTTTACTTTCTATTCCATTGCGCATAAACAGTATTCAAGGATAGACATGGTATTCGCAGGTAGGGTTATTTTAAACAATGCGCTTGTTATGGTATGCCCCAAAATAACATCGGATCACAATCCGGTCATGTTAATTATACAGTTGCAGACTTATTCCCAGGAACCAACTAGGGAATTCACTTTTCTGAGTCATCTCCGTAATTATCCAGATTATTTTGATTTTCTAAAAAGTATATTAGAAGAGTATATAGAAAATAACAGGTCTACAGCTGCCATAGCAATAGTCTGGGACTGTCTGAAAGCACGCGTTAGATGCGCCACGCTTCATTATGTTATCAAACAAAATCGCCAGAATGTTTCCAATTTGGAGCAAGACCAAAAGCGCTGTGTAGATCTCGAGCGGCTACATGCAAGAGCCATCATCTTCAAAGACCCTGCTGAACAAGCGATCTATCAGCAGATCATTGAGGCTAAAGCCAAAATTCTGAGAAGGCTGCGGGATAAAGTCGCTCATCGCTACCACAAAATGCGACCCAACCAGTATGAATACAGCGAGAAAGTGGGTCGGCTACTGGCTAACCAAATTGCGGAGCAGAGGGCTAAATCATTCGTCAAAACAATTAAAAGGGTAGATGGTTTGACTTATACAAGATCCACAGATATATTAGAGCAATTCAGGCTATTCTGTGCTGGTGACTCTGGCCGCTTCAATCAGCAAGCCGCTTTGGCTTATATTTAGGAATGTGCCATGCCGGTTTTGGATCCTCTCTATCTCGGCCCTCTTCAAAACAACATTCGGGGTCAAGAAGTCGAGGATGCAATTGCAGCTCTCCCTGCTGGCAAGGCAGTTGGAGAAGATAAGATTCCGCTCAAATGTATTTATTGAGCTCTGTAACTCTATTATGGACGGTGGCGTGGCCCCCACCTCTTGGAATGGCACGAATATTGTGGAATTTCCGAAAAAGGGGAAGCCTATTGATGAAATGGGTTCCTATCGGCCAATAGCACTGATAAATGCTGACGCCAAACTGTTCTCTAAAATTCTTGCTACGCGATTGGCTTCCATTATCCATTTATTGGTCTCTGACCAACAACCTTGCTTCATCCCCGGAAGAGACACTGTGGAACATATCAATACTGCCATTGCAGCTTTTGACATTTCGGGACAGCTAGGTCAGCAGCTGCGGATGCTGATGTTAGATGTCGAGAAAACCTTTGACCAAGTTAGCTGGGGAGTCCTGTGGACAACAATGACTCTCATGGGCCTCGGTCAGAGGCTTATCTCGGCTATACAAAAAATGTACAGAAGCCCAACTGCTGCAATCATACTCAACGGCCAGTCATCCGCTTGTTTTGCAATACATGGGGTACGCGGCAGGGATGTCCGCTATCCCCCCTGCTGTTCGCTATTTACATTAAGCCCTTTATCAAAGATCTAATAGCCAGTGCTGATATTAAACCAGCTACTTTAAACAGGAGAGATCTTAAATTAACAGCGTACGCGGATGATATCGGGGTCTTCTCGAGTCAGCTGAAAAATGCTCTGGCTGCCATAGCCACTGAGGCACAATGATTCAGCTCTTTTTCAGGCTATAAGCTCAATTTGAACAAAACACAGACACTACTCAATTTTGAGCCTGATACTCTCCCAGTAGCCTTAAGCACTACAATAAGGGCAGTGTACTTGGGAGTGACCTTATGTAGCGGAGTTAGGGACATTATAGCTCTGAACTACAAACCACTTTTAAGGAAAGTAGTCGCTTACTTGCGCTGCTGGCACCGGCTTCCACTGAGCATATACTGGAGATGTAATATCGTCAAAATGAATGTCCTTCCAAAATTCTTATATTTTTGTTCGTACTGATCGATTGAAGAATCCTCAAACTTTTTTCAAGCGCCTGGACGGAGCTGTAGGTAGTTTCATTTGGGGCTACGGCCGCGCCAGTAGAGCTATACGTTACCTAAAGCTATCTTTTAAGCAGGGAGGTTTTAAACTCCCAGATTTTAAGTTATACTTTTGGGCCGCATTCACAGGGCGAATACAGAGCCTAGTTAAAGGACTTGAAATCGGCCCCACTTGGCTCTCATACCAGCTAGCTTCCGGATCCGACTCCGGGTATTTGCTATATAAAACATCCGACCCGAACTATTTTAAGAGAGTCCTATTCGAGATAGTTAAGGACATAGCCAATATATGCGTGAAATTTCTAAGGCATACTAATTCCCTGACTTGCATACTTATACTGTATTATGGGGGAATCCTCTATTGCCAAGTATGTTCCATGACTACGTTGGTAAAGGATGGCAATGTAAGGGTGTGACCAGGATGAATTTCTCCTACCACGTAGATATTTTTTAAGTACCTGCAAATCAGGGATTATCTAGTTCGAGGCCTAGGCATGTTAGAACTGGGGTTAAAGGGATCTTCTTCTGAAGTTTTGCCAGCTTTCTTTGGGGCAGTCAGATGAGGGGTCATTGGCAAAACCTATCAGAAACTAATTGGGGCGGCCAGCGGCGATGGGCTACAGATAGCGGCAAAGCTAACTGAGATGTTCAATAATAATACCACTAAGGAGGAGGTTAACGAATCTCTGGAAACAATAGACGCGGCAGTAACCTCAGTTAACCTAAAACTCCAGCAAACAAAAATAATCTTTATGCTGTATTATACCCCAGAGCGAATATCTAAATAGGCTCCCATCGCAAACAACCCAAAATCTTATTGTCTGAAATATTCGGAGGTTGACAGTGATTCTGAGTACTGAGTTCTAAATGGTATGCAGCCTTCTTTTGAGATTTTTGTTGATCATAGCATAGAGGGTGTTCCTGTAGTCCAGCTTGCTTGTGAAAAGGGCATACGTGATTGTTTTCCTGGTAGAGATAGGGAAGCAGTTGAAAATCTTCCTTAGAATCTTCAAGGTATGGAAGCATGAGGCAGTGATGGCATAGATTTTAGAGGTAATGCCAAGTCTGCTGTCATTGATGATCCTGTGGATTTTGGTGTGGGTGGTGAGGATGGTTGTCAGTCCTAGCTATGTTGGTTACCAGGTGAAGTCCCACAGTGAAGTGCTCTTCTCCAAAATTGTAAATTTGGTCCTTTTGGTGTTCAGCTTCAGAGAGTTGCCCTTCCCCTACTGGGTGATGTCAGTCACGCATCACCAAGGCGTCTTTTCTGAATGTCATTGGTGTAGGAGAGGACATTGATATTGTGAGAACACATGAATCTGGCTAGAGGGATAATGTATGGCATAAAATGGGTAAGCCTCAGGGAGGATCCCTGTGGAACTCCCCAGATGAGTTCACAGGTGTCTGAGGTATACAGTGCCAGGCTGTTTGATAGGGCCCTTCCACTAAGGAATGAACAGATCAATCAGAGTGTGTGTGCTTGAATTCCGGTGCCATTTAGATATTGAATGAGGATTGTTTGGGAAACTGTGTCAAAAGCTTTGGAGAGGGCCAGGAGACTAAGGCTGCTGTGTCTCCTCTGTCCAGAGTCGTGTGGATGTTGTCTGTGGCAGCGATGAGGGCAGTTTTTGTGCAGTTGTTGGGTCTGAAACTAGACTGAGTGGTGTTGAGGAGTTGGTACTCATTCAGTTATTCTGTGAGTTGTCTGTTAATGATTCACCCGAAGACGTTGACGCGAAATGGTAGCACTGAGATCGGTCTGTAGTTAGTGAGTGTTGAAGGGTCAGCAGAAGTTATTTTCAGCAATGGGAGGACAATTGTGTGTATCCTAGCATCTGGGAAGCTCATAGAAGAGGTGGAGGCATTCAGAATTGGTAGGAGCATGGCCTGATGGGTTGCAGTCTACTGGAGAGGGCATGCAGAGTGGTAGACTTCATAGTCTCAGTGGTTTCTTTTTGGGTGATGATGGGCCATGTGGTTAGCACTGTTTTTTAGGGATGAAGTTGGGAGGCATTTGGAGAGGTCTTTTGGGTCTGGTTATGAGTTTAACTTCCTGTAAATGACAAAGATTGTGAGCTGAAAAATTAGAGAGATTGTTTCAGCTGTCCTTTGAGGGGGTGATAGATTTGGAGGTAGCCACTGGTGAGGTGAAATCCTTCATGATGGCAAAGATGTATTTGCTTCTGTTAGTGCTAGCATCAAAGCACTCTATCAGAGTGGCACATTTGATAGTCCTGATCATTTGGTGGTAGCATCTCAGGGTGAATTTGAATGTGCTCCTCTCTGCATTGTCCTGACTCATTCTCCATTTGCGCTCCAGTCGTTTGCAGTGGTGTTTCATCAGTCTCATTTCCTATGTGTACCATCTGGTCTAGTGTCTAAATTTTGTTATATTCCTGCATTTCAGGGGAGTCAGGGAGCTGGCACAAGAAATGTTCCAATTTTCAGAATTCCTGATGGATTTGGGAAAACAGTTGCTAGGTTAGGGTTCGTGGGTGTTAAGAGTAGAGTTCCAGTCCTTGTCGAGGGAAGCTTTTTTCAGTTTTGGCAGGCTGGTGTGGTGCATTGGACTGGAATGGGGATGCTGAATTTGATGAGGGCTTGGTCCATTCAGGAGGCTGGTGTGGTTTTGTCTACTCAGATGCAGTGAAAATAGGCCCCAGGAGGTATTAGGTGTCTTGGTAGGTGAAGTAATCTTTTCCAATGAAGTTACAGGAAACTGGTTACTGTAGATTAATGGGTTTATAAGGAGAAAAGAAATAAAGGTCTAACAAGCTTGAGCTAACCGATATATCTGGAACCCTGGAACAGCTCTTCACTCCGAGTGTTCCAGGTTCCAGATAGGAATGGAGAATACCACACATCCCCCTTCCTAGAAAATGAAAATACACGTAAGGCTCAAAGGAAAAGCGTGAAACAGCACACATGAAAAAAACAGCAATAAATGGATAAAAGTCTCACCGCTGAACGTAGAAAAGCGGGACTTTCAGCAATCAGCAGAGAATCATCACGAAGAACTTCGATGATACAGAGAAGAGGAACACCGGTCATGAGAGGATAACGGTAATCTTGATCTGCGCGAAAGCAGGGCTTCAAGCTTGCAGGTACTTGAGTCAAATCCCATCCTCGTCGCCAGTGAAGTAATCTCTTCCAATGAAGTTACAGGAAACTGGTTACTGTAGATTAATGGGTTTATTAGGAGAAAAGAAATAAACGTCT
Source organism: Lissotriton vulgaris (assembly GCF_964263255.1). Taxonomy (NCBI): domain Eukaryota; kingdom Metazoa; phylum Chordata; class Amphibia; order Caudata; family Salamandridae; genus Lissotriton; species Lissotriton vulgaris. The sequence goes on along the minus strand of NC_141699.1, from coordinate 244,702,363 downwards.
AACAAGCTTGAGCCAACCGATATATCTGGAACCCTGGAACAGCTCTTCACTCCGAGTGTTCCAGGTTCCAGATAGGAATGGAGAATACCACAGTAGGTCACTTTACTTATTGGGTGAAGCCCAGTCTTCCGATTACTCCAATAAGTGCTTTTGAGTTAGGGGTCATTGTGGTCTCCCAGATGAAAATGAAGGTCTCCAAGTTGGATGTAATTGCTAGCTTCAAGGGTGAGTGGTACGACAGTCATTGATGGTGTTGGTGAAGATGGTACACGGAACTAGTGGTCTATAGAAAAATGGTTCATCATTTAGCTGCAAAAAGGAACATGTAACTAAAATCAAAACATAAAGCTGGCTTACTTACAATATATAAATCACTTTCTGCAAATCCAGTGTCAAAACGTCACAAAAACATAGGGTAAAGTTGGCTGTGATGTGAAGCTTAAATGGCAGCTGTTCCATGTTAGAGAATGATGTGTCCCTGGAGGTGTGGCAGCTGTTGGCATTCTTGTGGATGATGGTGAATCCGTCTCCACGCTTGTGAACTCTGTCTTGCCTGGTGATCTTGTAGCTGGGCGTGGGGGTGATATCAGGAGGTGAGCCGAGGTTCAACCAGGTTTCCATGAAGAAAAGTAGGTCAGGGGTGTTGTTGTACAGCAGGGTCCCAGATCATTGAGCTGTGTTTGGGAACTGAGCAGGAGCTGAGGAGCATGCATATAGTGCAGAGTATTATGTGGGCATTTGCAAGATTGTGTGTGAGATAGTGAGGTGTTAGATGCTGTCTGTGCAGATGCGGTGAGCATTGAGTGTGGGCAGGTGTAAGAAAAAGTGCAGGAAATGCAGAGGAATGCTCCTACAGTGTTGTGGGGTGAGGCAGCAACATGGGTTGTGGCAGCTGGGGTGAGGGTGTGGTGGGTCACAGAGCAGTAGCCGCAGGTGGGGGGGTTACCAGGGTTCCTGGCTCTGGGTGCAGTCCAGGCATAGATGGGCTTGCCTTCAGCCTGCCACTGCAGCCTCCGTGCTGTTGCCTCCATTAAGTAGGTTCTGGGAGGGTAAGGAGTAATGCCACTTCCTGTGCCGATGGATTACGGTAAATCCAGTAATATAATTTGCTGTGCAGATAGATGATTGGCAATCCAGTGATTTCAATTCCTGTACAGATGCATGATGGATCAAATCAGAACCAAGCAAATGGGCTAGGCCCTCTATTGAGAACCTGCGGGCCCCGGAGACATGTGCGGGCAGGGTTGGACCTGTCCAAGGTTGTGGCCAACTGTGACCTCATTGTTTACATTTCATGGGCTCACAAGCAGATGGCGATCATTGTTGCCTTGGGGGCTAACAGGGTTGCTTGGATGGCAGTCAGGGGTGTCAGCCAGGTTAGAAAGGGGCACTCTCACTTTATATCCACCTTGCTGCCTGGCTATCCCTGGCGACCCTCGAGGCGCTCCTTCCTGACTCCGGTCCAAGAGCTTCTTTTTCACTATGAAGCCAACCAGTGATATGCAATGCAAGGAGTTTAAGCCCACTGTAAGCTTACAAATTGTCTCTTAAGTGACAGTCAATGCACTGTCTCAGGTGGGATTTGAAAAGGAGGCAGACAATATGTAGTCATCTTTAGAGGACCATATGCTACTCGCTCTTATGGACCTTTTCACTGGCTCTAGGAGGAACGAACCAGAACCTGCAGACTTCTGTCCGGCTGATGATCTGATTCAGAAACACTGAAATGGTCCGCCCAATGTTTACCTAGTGGAAATCCATAACCTATTTGAAGAATTTCCCAAAACAGTTGGTCATAATCACTGTGCTATGGACCAGAAAAAGGCGTGGCTTCTACAGGGTAGGCATTGGATTTTGGCGACGCAGCTTCATTTGAAGCTTTTTTTCTAACGGTTTCTGTGCATTTTGCAAGAGAAGTAATTTCAAGATACTGGTGTTCAATGACGAGAGCATCTCGGGAGGGAAACCTGAAACAGTGGCATGACAAGTATTTTTTAATCCATTAGCAGCCTTCCTTTGTTCAATGAGATAGCAGCTGAGCTGTATCATCATTCCTACTGTTTTCATTTCAGTTCTGTATTCAGCAGTAGCTCATTTAGCCCCTCGTCTCTGGTGAAGACTGATATGCAAGCATCCACGTCATGTTAGCTTTAAAGTAAAGCAAGCCTCAATGGTATCTTGAAATATTTCATCAAGGCTACACAATTTTAAACAAATCCATGCTTAAGAGTTAATTAGGAGACACCACTTAAAAGGATATATTGTAAAGTGTGCAGTGCTGTGCTTTCACAGGCCTAGCATCAGAAAGGAGGGGGTAAAAGGTTATCTAGAGGATACGCTTTAGTAAGGGGAGAGAGGGACAACCCATGGAGTTTAATCACAACATATCAATGACTCTCTGTGAGGCCTTTTCCAGTCACTTTGCCTCCCTGCTCTTTAGTTTACTCAACTGTAATTGGATCATAATTGGGCATTAAGGCGTCACAACAGGGAGCGCTTTACCTGACCATTAGAACGTGCCCCAGGAGGTTTTTGAAGCCAGGGACAAAGGTCATCGCACCCGCCAAATGTGTGTTGCCGTGGTAAAGTAAAACACGACATGGAATGTCTGAGGCCTAGGTTTCCGCCTGGTTTGTGTTTTTTATTGATTCAATTTTAAGTTTGTGACATGACATCAAAAAATCCGCCTCGTCATTCAGGATGTCTTACGTGTGAATCCACGACTAAGCTAGGAGCATTGAATGGTTCAGCATTTAGCGGCAAAAAGGAACATGTGACTAAAATCAAGAAATAAAGCTGGCTTACTTACAATATATAAATAATTTTCTGCATATCCAGTGTCAAAATGTCCCAAAAACATGTTCAGTTGTTTATAACTTTGTTAAAACAAACCAGCCTTCTGGTGATTTTAAAGTTTTAATATAGCGGGGTTGTGAGGGTCAAAGCGCATTGTTTTTCATTGCCTCAGAAAGTAATTTTCTCCCAAAAGAAGCTTCACCAAGACACCGCACAGTGGTGATTTAGACTCAAGTGCTAGTGATGAAATGGGAGCAAATGCAGATTGCACCATCTTTTACACTAACACGTTTAGAACATAACGGATATAATGTTAACCGCAGTATTTGCTTAAGTACTTATCATCAGGACGAACATGGTGTGGATGACACATGAAAACATGCAAAATATGTGCATGCATAATTTTCAAATTCGTAACAACCATCTGGTGAAAAAACACAGGTCCCCCCCTCCCACTTCACTACAATCATTTTAAAGACTGGAACCAAGATAGTATTACTAGCAAGCGCTAAAAATTTTGTGTTACCCTTCGGAGATGTCTTTCACTGCAATTGAGTCAAAAGGCTGAGGGGCATATTATCAACAACTAGCGCTATTTATAGCTAAATAAGCTTAGTGACATTTTTTCTATCGCCGTGTATAGCCGGATTTTATCGCAGAGATAACGTGCTATTAGCAACGTTTATCTCAAATGTGGTAACATTTCCCGCCACAGTGGCGAAATGCGTGAATATCGCTGGTAATCCAGCGATTTTCAGGTATTATCGCTAATGGGGACTTAGCCAGAAAATCCACCTCCCATTGGATATAATGGCTAAGACCTGGTCTGAGCAGGCGATCGTTTTCAGCGATATTTGCGCTTAGCTCAAATTTTTCGATTGCTACGCCTGCGTTGATAATAGGCGATAGCGATGTTAGCGACTGCTTTTAGTCGCTAAGAGGTTGGGTACGCCCACTTTGCATGTCATTAGCGATAAATATCGCTGACATGCAAAGCGTGCCCTAAACCACTCGCTATCGCCTACAAACTGTCGCTAACTGCTGTTAGCGACAGCTTGCTAATAGGGCAATGAAATCGTACTGTAATGAACTATCTGCCATTAACTGAATTAGTTAGAACAAAGGCCTTGGGTTCACTAGCCTTTTTATCTACCTTTTTTGGGAGCATACAAGTAAAATAAATAACATTGGGCCATATTATCAAGAAAGGGTGATACAATATCCCATAAGAAGCCCAGGTTCTGGTGTGAACCTGGGCTTCTATGAGGATTCACAAGGGCATATTATCAAGCCCATTATTGCAGCTTTAGCGGCAGTTTCCTGCTGATAAAAGCGGCGATAATGTATCACCCTTTCTTGATAATATGGCCCATTAAGTTTACACATAAAAGTACGCCAATGCTAAAACGCAAACCTCATATTCCCCTTTAGCGCTCTCATCACCCATGAAAAAGTGGTGGTTGAATTTGGGTGTTGCGTGTGTCTGTATATTTAGTATCCCCACTCCATGCACGCCCTATTACTGCGGTAAGTTATACAGACGACTGAAGTAAGTGTTTCTGTGTTTTACTTTATTAATGTACTCACTCAAAAGTATCTACACCCACCTCAGGGAATGGTCCTCTGCACTGTAGTCTTGACATCAGTGGTGTTCGTTTGACTTTGTCAGACACTATGAGAACAAGCACCGGGTCCTCTACTGTGCATAAATGTGTGAAAACAAATTCAGGCCTTTCATAGACTGATTTCAGCAATTCACTAAACTGATTTATTTTCTGTGCCATGTGAAAAATAATCTAATAATTTAATGGTGTGGCATAATAAAAATGATGGGTGTGAAAACATATGCATATGTTGCAAAAACACTTTAAATGTGGCACTTGTCACAGTTACCATCTGCCTCCATTTACTTTAAATCAAATGTGAACATCTAGAAGCATATTGAGGTTCTTTTATTATAGAAATGATAGTCCTAATTGTAGGGAACCTCACCAACTAGTTCCACAAACTTACATTTGAGGTTTATTAACCCTGTGACTAATTTTTAAATTTGAATGTGGTGGGGAGGCAGCGGACACTTTAGTGAGTCGCTGGGGTGTCTTGGTCCACCTCAGAAACTGTGTGTCCATGCTTCCTTACCTCATTGTCGCGCTTCTGGAGCTCTTTTCAGTGTGCCAGGCTGCCCTTAGGATACCTACCTAACTCAAGCCAACTGCACCTGCGAGGGTGATTGACAGGTAAGGACTGTGTGCCAGCACCTGCCCGCAACCCTCTGCGCCACTGTAACCTCCTTTTGACTTTCTGCCAGCACTCCTTGGAGTGTCCAGTGATGCCAAAGTAATTTTGTTATGAAAAGGATGCTGTAAAGGGACCTGAACTGTCCCCACCAATCATGGCTTCACTCGCCACAGGCCAGCATAGTTCCCATACTATCTGGTTCCCCACCTCTACTGTGCATGTTGGTCTAGCCAGAATAGCAAGTTCTCCAAAAACATTGTATTTCCTTCTTTCGATAAGTGTACCCTATACTGTAAGAAAAACTGCTCACTCTTGATGCAGCCATGAGGTATAGAAGATAAACTAGCTGTGTTTTACAACCTTACCAACCTTCCTGTTCAACCATTTTGCTGACTCATTGAGGGCCCTCATCGAATTACCACCTCTAAAATTCAACCTCTGGGTAATGTTGGACCATGCTATTATGGCATTTCGGGAACTTCTTTAAAAGCCAACACATCTCAGAAACAATCAGTTCAAATAAGACTTTTCGCCCTAGCTAGGCCAAGTCATTGCCTCCCAAATATATGATTACAGTCCCTGGAAGCAGAAGCCTCCGGGGCAACATTCTGTCAAATGCTCAAGTTGGCCAAGCGCAGCCCCATAACTGCAGATTTCTTGCCTTCCTTGCCCCATTGCATAGTCACTTGCAGAGTAGAAAACCTTTGTCCATGTCACGTAAGAGTGGCCAAACCCCAGCCCATCTGTAACACCTCTTACCCTGCATTGACAGGAGGCAGTGAAGTATCCAGCAGTAACATCACCTTATAAGTGGAAAAAATAATGCCAGAACATTTACAAAATGTTCAATCTCTCATAGCACTTCTAACAGTCAGACTTCAACCGCCCTGTCCATTGAACTGCTTCACTCACCAGCCCCATGCCTGCCGCCGGGGAAACATCACTTACAACGCAACTTTTACAACGAGATACTATTACAACGCAACTTTTACATCGCAAAAACTTTTACAACGCATGTATTTACAACGAATGTTTTTGCAACGCAGGTACCTTTACAACGCATACCATTACAACGTAAGTATTGGTAGTATATAATTATATTTTAAATGAAATATGTTTGGGGTAAAGGGGTATTTTTAGGGTTCAGGGTCAGTTTTGGGTTTTTGGGTAAAGGGGTATTTTTGGGGTGCAGGGTCAGTTTTTAGTTTTTGGGTAAAGGGGTATTTTTGGGGTTCAGGGTCAGTTTTTAGTTTTTGGGTAAAGGGGTATTTTTAGGGTTCAGGGTCTGTTTTTAGTTTTTGGGTAAAAGGGTATTTTTGGGGTTCAGGGTCAGTTTTTAGTTTTTGGGTAAAGGGGTATTTTTGGGGTTCAGGGTCAGTTTTTAGTTTTTGGGTAAAGGGGTATTTTTGGGGTTCAGGGTCAGTTTTTAGTTTTTGGGTAACGGGGTATTTTTGGGGTTCAGGGTCAGTTTTTAGTTTTTGGGTAAAGGGGTATTTTTAGGGTTCAGGGTCAGTTTTTAGTTTTTGGGTAAAGGGGTATTTTTGGGGTTCAGGGTCAGATTTTAGTTTTTGGGTAAAGGGGTATTTTTGGGGTTCATGGTCAGTTTTTAGTTTTTGGGTAAAGGGGTATTTTTGGGGTTCAGGGTCAGTTTTTAGTTTTTGGGTAAAGGAGTATTTTTGGGGTTCAGGGTCAGTTTTTAGTTTTTGGGTAAAGGGGTATTTTTGGGGATTAGGGTCAGTTTTGGGTTTTGGGGGTACAGGGGTACAGGGTAAAAATAAATTAAAATTAAATTTAAATTAAATTACATTAAATTATATTTTTTTAAATTAATTTACGATTATAAAATTAATATATATTTAACAATACTTATGTTGTAATGGTATGCGTTGTAAAGGTACCTGCGTTGTAAAAACATTCGTTGTAAATACATGCGTTGTAAAAGTTTTTGCGTTGTAAAAAATGCGATGTAAAAGCATGCGTTGTAATAACATGCGTTGTATCGACATAGATCCCTGCCGCCGCAGTGGCTGCGCCAATATGAAATGAATGTGAACTGTACTCTGCAGGATCTAACTCTGCTGACACTAGGGCCACACTAAGCACCCTGGTGAATTGAAACCTTCTGAGTGGTGTCCCATCCTCATAAACCAAAAGGGGGCCAACAGCTCCTTGTGCCCGGTGAGCCATACAGACTTCAAGTTTCGTCAGTGGAAGGCACTCATTCCCTGGGGCCCTGTGAAGCAGTATGTGGTCCCCCATACCCATTTTGTCGGTCTTAGAACTAGTAATGATGACCGCAAAGGAGCTATTTGGCTATTGAATATCCGCTAGCTGCAAACCATCACTTCTGTCCTTTGCCACAAGCTCCTCCACCCTTAGTGCCCCATAGAACGCCAGGGAGAAAGCTGCCCTAATTAGTTGAACCTCAGCTGGTGACCTGCACACCCTCTCAAGACTGGCCATGATCCTCACAAGTTTCAACGTGTTTATGGGGCACCTGGAATCCTGCCTGCATCCCTCTAATCTCTGCCAGCCCTTCAGTGCCCTTTGCACCAGCAAAGCTTTGGTCCCATCTGTGTATCCAAGCATCTTTGCAAAGTAGGAAATCACCAAAGTATACCGCTTAGCATAGGAGACAGGTCACCCTTTTACGCTCTCAAGGTCTTAAGAAATGGAATTACAGACTCGGGTGAAAACCATTCACCAGCAACCTTGCTTTCCTGAAACCTTAAATATGTGTAATATTCCCCCTCATATACACACCTCATCATGGGCTATAAGCTGGCAGGCAGGAGTTCTGGTAGACTGCGGCAACAAGCCGTCATAGTTGATTAGGGAACAGTGAAGGGGACTTTGCTGCTTCTGGGTGGTGGTACCTGAAGGCCTTGATTTCTAAACGGGATAAAGCATTTGCTGCATTGTTCAATATGCAGAGCACAAATTTGAATGTAGAGTTGACATTCAGCCTCAAACTTAGCAGCATGATTTATTTCAACAGACTCAAGATCAACTTACACTTGGCCACAATACATTCCACCACAGTCATGTTGTTTGCCCAGAATGCCACTGATTGATTGTGAAACTGGTCTGGCCATATTGTCAGAGCCACCAAGATGGGAAAAATCTTCAAGAAACCAATGTTTGCCACCAAACCAGACTCCACCAATTCTCCTGGCAACAATTAGGCACATCAAGATTCACCAAAAATGGAGCCTAACCCCACACTGCCTCCAGAATTTGTAAACAACCCTAACTCCCTATTGGTCTTGAGGTGATTGGCCATACCACTGACCCACTGAATTCCCTCAAGAATGCTTCCCAGATCCTCATATCTTGCCAGACTTCAGTTGACAACCTAGTATGATGGTGCCTCAACTTGAGGCCAGAAATGGCTTGAGCGATTGACTTGGAAAATGGGTTGCTCATAGGTATGCTACGGAGAGCAAAATTCAACCTCCCCACCACCACTGGTAATACCGCTTTCTTGTCAATCAGACCATTCCTCCAATGCCCTTGTGAATACATTGACTTTCTCCTGTGGAAGCCTAGACATGCCTGCCTTGGAATACAACTCTATCCCAAGGAATTCAATTGTTGGAGCTGGCCCACAGATCTTTGCCTGTGCTAGAGGTGCTCCAAAAATTCCCATCAATTCTTAGAAAGATCCTAAAGTCTTCGCACATTCTGCAGTGTCTGGGGAGCCCAGACATAGGAAATCATCCAAATAATGCAGTTGCAACTGGTGCCCTGACCTCTACTGGAATACCCACTTCACGAAAGTCCAAAATCTCTTGAAGTAATTCAGGAGACTCAACAGCACTTGGGCATACATTTTTCAAAGTAAAAGGCACACTCATATTGGAAAACCAGTAAATGAAAGTCAGCAAGGTGCATTGGTAGCAGCCTAAAGGAAGATTCTATATCCACCTTTCCTACTAATGTACCAGGTCCCAGCTCCTAGAGCATTGCAATCACCTGAGCTAGCGATCATACTTTACTGAGCTTACTGCCCCATCAATATCATCATTGACCAACTGACCTCTTGGCGCTGACAAGTTATGAATCATGCAGTACTGTGGAAAATTAATACGGTTTGGTAAACATTATCTGCGCCATCTTGCCTTTTCCCCCCGATGCCACACTTTTTGTCGTGCACACCCGCCATTTTAGGTACCTTGGTCAGAACCACCCTCTGCACGCCACTGACCCCCAGCACGGTTCTTCGCCCTCACAAGCACCCCCCCCACGCACTGGTCACCCCCGCTCTCTCATGCATGGGCCATAAACCCTCCCCATCTGCGCGGCTCTGCCTCGGAATCCTATCCCGTTCCCAGCGCGACACCTCCCTTCATTCCTTTCATGGTCCCAGGTCCTTCGATACAACCCCCCCCCCTTTTTCCTGTGTGCCCGTTTGTCTTCCTCGTTCCCAGACCGCCACCTGGCCCTGCGGATACTGTTTATTGCCCCCCGTACAGTAGGAAGCTTCCCCCCATTAAAGGACCCTCGAATTGATCAAAGCCCCCACCCTATGAGATCCGATCAACCCCACACATTCCGTGAATCGGCGGAATGTCCAGCTGCGCGATAATCATCACCTGTTGTGACCGGGGTGGGGACTTCAACTGTAAATGTGTGTGGGAACGGGCCTGAAGGGGAGATTCCGAGGATGTCCTTTCATACTTCAAAGCATTGCAAGAATGTGTTACATGCAATAAAGATCATAAACTTGTGTATAAGAGGCGAGGCCTCAGAGATGCGGTTAGAGCACCTCGTGATGATACTTGCTGTCCGAACTGATGTGTTTCTCCTCCGGAGAGAATAAAACTTCTGTTTCCTGCCTTCCAGTCTCCCGCGCCTGCCTCTTTGTTTGGTAAACTTGAGTGGGTATAGAGGCGGCTAACGCCGGGCAACTTCGGAAAAGGTCTTCTGCCTGTACCTTTTTCAACAATTGGCGTCCCAAACGTGGGGCCCATCAGCGACCAGTGGATCCAGTGGGAGAGGTCCTGACGAGTGAACGACTGCAACGATCGGGAGAGCTCCTGCCCAATAGACCCTCGTCTGGCAGCCGATCATCCGAACTTCACTGGTTCCGAACAGACCTCTCTCGAGTGATCTACGGTCCTGACTGGGAACCATCAGGAGAGCCGCGAGGAATACGAAGAAAAGAGGACGATCGGGCGCTAAATTTGGAAGACAAGAAACTGTCCATGCGGTCCGGGTAAGGTCGTGTAAACACGACGAATTGCGAAATGATTGTTTGATTGTTTGGAAAATACTAGTATTACTCTTTGTTGATTTGTCTGGAGATTCGCTGTCTGCAAACGGAGAAACAACCGGCCCTCTCTTTGCAAGCAGTGAAGGATAGGTAACGCAGCCATCGTGCCTATCTTTCTCCCCCACTGATTGATTGTTTGAACCCGAACTACGGTTCGTGGATTGTTTTCGGGAGATTTCCCTCTCCCACACTGATTAATTGATTGAACCCGAACTACTGTTCGCGGATTGTTTTCTGGAGATTCTCTGTCTGCAAACAGGAAAGAACAGATTCCCTCTTTGCAGATAGTGAAAGGGTAGGTGACGCAGACCTTTGCGGGCCTACTTATTCTCCCCACTGATTGTTTGATTGACCGAACATTGACTGTTTGATATTGGTTCAGGAGGTATTCACTGCCTGCAAACAACGTAGAATAGAAATATTCTGTCTAGTCTTTGCACGCAGTGATAAGATAGGCAGTGCTGACTTTTTTCCCCATTGTGATCCGTCATGTCTATCTTCTCCTCACTGATTGGTAGCTGGTTCAACCCGGACCGTTTATTAGAGGTGGACCATCTAGCTCCGCTGGAAGGCACCCCTAATAAAGACATGTTCACAAAGTATGGATTAGTTACCATAGCTTATAGTAAGCTATGGCACAAGTATACCAAAAAAAATCAAGAGAAACAGTGGCCACTGATAGGATCCTTCGACCTTGATAAAATAGAAACGTTAGAAATAGCCCTTTGTAGTAGTAAGACAACGCCTATTATGCTCGACAGTCTCGGTATGTGGCGCAAAGAAGCAATGCAACGAAAGGAAAGAGACGAAGTCAGAGTAGGTAAAGAAACGCGACAGACAACCTTCCAAGCATCTGGTAGGCCAAAGGAAGGGATAGCGGTGACACGGTTCCAAGGAGTAAACACAGGAAGGGAACGGTGTAAAGGGATGTACCGACAGGACAACCCCAAAATACAACGACCCGAACGTAATCCTCCGACATTACGCGCAGGACGAACAGACTTAGGACAAAATCAATGTGCTTTTTGTAAATATTTCGGGCACTGGAAAGCCCAATGCCCGACTTTACTGAACACGGGTAAGAGCAGAGGGCCGACAGAAATAACAGGCCGACAGAAAGGGAAAAGGCGTGAGACAAAGATAAATCAGACTGACACGGACAGGGCGGATAGAACCACCACGTTTGATTACGCCCAATGGCACAGATTTCGCCAGACAGATTTCAGCGACATGTTGGAGTTCTCATAGGTCAAACAACGCTAAGACAGGAAACCCAGGCAAGCTCTAGGTCACCCGGTGACGAACCCCGTACTACCGCTACTGTTCCCGAACACAAAAACCACCCATTCGGATAACATACAGGAACAACACACAGAGTAATTTCGGACAGATTAGTATACATTCCATTAATGAACTCAAACTTCGAGTGCAATGGGACTGATTACTCTCTGTTGCCCCCCCCTGTGGACAAAAGCAATTACAGGCCTGCACAGACAACCCCCCTTTCAGGAAAACTGTTCTTGTGGGCACCCCCCCATTACCCAGGCATGCCTGTCCCGCCTCCTACCACGCCCAATGAACAAAAAAACCCCCAAAAAAATACCTACCCCCACTCCGGGAATTCCCGAAATGCAGCAGGTCACCGGTCACGCCCATCCGGAAGGTGAAACACACAGCACGTGTGGGGCGGGGTCCTGCTGACAGCCGTCGATCGAAGAGGTCGCCGGTGGGATGTCCAGGAGGCACCGCGGGCCCGGCATGAAATGGCCCTCCCCATCCTCTTCTTCCTGGGACGGCGTCCCCGGGGCCACGAGTAGGGAGGGGGCGAATGCAGATGACCCCCTCCCTCGTATCTCCTGGTCCAGCCATCACAAATACCTCAGCTGAAAATTGATGCAGGGTGGGCTGGGAGAGGGAGGCGGCGCGAACGAGCCTCCCTCGCCTCCCCAGGTGGAGGTTTCCCAGCCCCGGCCCGGCGCCGAAATCCTCCAGCCGGGCGACGGACATACTTGCGCAGCACAGGACATGGAATGGCCAGCAACCATACTTGCGCAGCACGGGACATATGATGGCCCTCAAGTGTACTTGTGGAGCACGGGATGTGGGGTGGCCATCATGTATACCCGCGCAAAGGGACAGCGTGGGGTGCACTGGGAGAGGGAGGTGACGCGGACGAGCCTCCCTCGCCTCCCCAGGTGGAGGCGCCACAGCTGCACCCTAGCGCCCCGAGCCGAATGTCCTGCTCCTACGGCACGATGTTCCATTTTTCGCCCCAGGAAGTCTCATCCACTCTTGCAGACAAGACGAAGGGCGACTGCTGCGGAGTCTCAAAATGACGTCTGGGCCCCCTGGAAGTCGAGTCTGGGCCGCTAGAGTAACTTTGACCAGTAACGCAACTCGGACGCTTGCCCACCTGGGCACGAGCCCCCACCTCCGACAACATCCCCACAGCTTTGAAGATTCTACAAGAGTCCCAGGAGCCCTCGACCCCTACAGGCTTCCGGTGGGGAACAACTGCCTTGATCACTCGAACAAGTTCTGGCTGAACCTCAACGTGACCCGGTAGGGGAGATTTTGCCTCCCTCCCCTTTTTGATTGACGATCCACATTGCCTGCCCCTTCTGTTAGCACAAGTTTTGAACTACCGAAAAGGACTCTGGTCCAACCGCCGGTTGTTGGAAACATTTTGTCCCTGATGCTACTTCCGGACTAACCCGGCCTCGACCAAAATGGCGCCGGTGTCAATAGGAACTAACGAACACCTCGTGGTGTTTTTTTGCTAATAAGACTTGGCATTCTGAGATATGTATATGATCCTTTGTACACTTGACGAAAAAGGGGGAGCGTTCACTTGGCGAACATGTAAAAGGATCCCGTTAAAATGTTGGTTTCAATGTACGATTTGTTATGATATTATTGTAACTGATACATAACGTCGCTTATGACACACGCCCACGGTATGCATCTAGGAAATTTGATTGCAACTAGTCTAACTATGCTTCCAATTATGAAACGAATGCCCCCTGATCCCTCAACTATTGATAGAGGTTTTTAGTTTCCTGCAAATAACAAAAATGAACCCTTTTAAAATGTTTTTACTGCTGCAAAATAGCCCCCTACTGTACGTGCCTCAGCCAACGCCGTGCCCGGCCAAATACGATTGCACTCACATATTTACATGCTGATCAAATTGCGCAAATAAAGGTTTTTCAAACTATGAACAGGTATCGCATGCTTTTGTAAATATTGGATCAGCGGGAGGGTTTTTTTCTGTGCGATCTGTTTTGTTCTCTTTTTAAGGTTATTAGAAAATGGTTGCTCAGCCCCGGATTGATGATCGAATCTAAGGCACGATACGCTGCCTCCAAATGTGCAACTGGCTCAGGAACAAACGCATGAAGAAGGACCTCGACTTCTGAGAACGGGTAAAGTGAAGCGGTGTAAATGATAAAATGTTATAAAGGTATGGTACTCAAAGGTATTAGGGAACAGGGTTGGCCGAAGAGCCGATATGCCTTAGGACATCACAGCATTGGGAATGATTTAAGGATCCCGATAGCTAGATACATCTACAAACTAGATACCTTGCACTAAGCGCCTCTGATTTTTAACGTTTCCCTACACACGACCTATAATGCCACACTCGGACCGTCACCCTCATGAACAACCTATCGCTTGCCATCCTTACCACACTGCCTGCCCCCTGGCTTCAGAAACCAAGACCCCAGGGATTATATCCCGAGGAGATAAGACGAGTAGGTGGTAAGTAAAGGACTTTCGTGCCCGTACATGTGATATGCTCGAATGTTGTCCCCCTCCCTTCCCCTCTTTTCCTCCCTCTACAGGTTACATTGGAATCACGACTGGGGTATAGTGAAGATCTGAAGCCACGCCATGTCTGATACATGAAGCGGACTAACGCTGCAAGGTGGCACCTAAAGACGCCCACAAACTACTCTTATAACAAGAGAGCCAATAGTTGTATAATATGACGAAACGCGATCACCCCTAACCCGTGTTGCGTGAATGAGCACATGTCACGTATGTCTGAAACTATGAGAAAATGTTTTCTGTGCGACTGAAACATTGACTTAACTAGGCAAAGGACCGAGAGGGCGAGAAGTGCGACACAATGGTGCTTTTTACTCAATGCATGTCCCTCTGTACCCGGCCTAATGCTCGTCCGTCCCAAACTGCATGCTTTCTAAATTCTAACACAGACCTGTAATGTCTCATGTTGTGTAATGCGCTGAATAGCCTATCTTAGTACACGGCCACTCTCCATGTTGCACGTGTACTGTTTAGCCTATTGTTGCACATCTCTCTCTCTCTCTCTCTCTCTCTCTCTCTCTCTCTCTCTCTCTCTCTCCTCCACACTCCCACTCTTCCTAACGACTGGCACCAAATTGGCGAACCACCATCCCTGGTGCACCACCCAATTGGCTCCAAATACCGCAAGTATTTGAACAAATCTGTCTTAAATAAAATCACATTGATACCATGTTACTACCTCTCCTTTCTGCTAAATATTGATGAAACCTAAATTGGCCAAAAGGGAAAGGACAGGTAAGACGACTGAGGTTCCCTAATCTGACCCGTAATAAGGGAACTACATGTCAGTGGCTTCTATGATAAAATGCCTCAAGTAACGCGACCTTCCCCGTCCCGAATTGTCTCAATGCCCAAACAGTAAAAGTGATCGAAACATCCCCGTCTTCCCAGAACGCCCCCAGTTTTGTATCAGCTGCCCCGGACGAGAGTTTGAAAAATGTGGCTCACCCCCTGGTTGTAAGAGATGGGTCGACTTACGGCTGACCCAGGCCAGCCGTTGTTCCTAGAAATGATTTGTTGATGAACAAGCTACAAAGTTTAGAATTTGAGAAATGTCCCTGAACGCTTACCAACTGAACTGTGGCCTTCTGCTAGATAACGCCCTTGCGACTCGAAGCAAGACGATAGTCCCTCACCCCAGTTTGCTATGTTCCTAGTTGTTTTCCATAAGACCCCGGTCACCCCAAGGATGAGTTGAATAGTTATCGCAAGCCCCCCCGTTTTTATGAAGTAGCCAGGTTTTAAGAGACTATGTAGAAATTAGAATGATGTTTGCGAAGTTAAGATTAGATGGAAATGAAGAAATTGTTGCAGTAAGCCCTGTTGAGAGTAAAATGTTTAGCTGAAAGATAGGATGCATTGATATAATGGAAAATTGTTTAGCCCATGTTCATTCCTCAGAAAAGATACCTATCAGACCATGGTGATAGCACGTTGCACTTTTTCGTAAAATGCAAAGCCCTGAAGAACGTTATAGCTTTGTAAGACTCGTACTAGAAAGGTGGGTCTCTGCCAGAAGAACTGACGTGACTGTAATAAACAACTGCAATGAATAGGTATCAGACCTCGTACCACGACAATGAATGTAAAACCAACAAACGCCAAAGAAATAGGTACGAAGGAAAGTTGTAGGGAATCCAGCAAACCTATCATCAATTATCTATACGTTGGTTGTAATCCCCAATGTAACGGATGTTTCCCCAGTTGCTTGGAGTTGGGAGAGAAATAGACTTATGTGATTACCTTCCTATGCCAATTCTCTAAAGACTGTCTTTTCAAACTCATTTAAGGGTACCACTGTCGGAGGAGAGAGAGACCGGATGTGGGAGCACGCGGCCTGACTGCAGATCGTGGATCATCTGCGACTTTGGCCAAGGCGGGACCGCAACAGTAAGGAGTCGCAGGACGAGGCACTGTTTCTGACAAAATGAAAGGAAAGGGCTGACCTGATACCCCTACTCGATGATCAACATGTGCCGGAAAGTCCCCGCCCTCTGAGCCCGGTCATGGGCCCGCCTACCTGAAATTTTCCGTCCCCCTGGTCTGTTCCCGATCTGGCCCTGCTCCATCCCCTCTTCCTCCGACCTACCATAAGGACTGCTCACACACCCCCTTCTTCCACCTGAACTCTTTGACAATCGACTCGAAAAAGAAAAAACTGCAATTAGATAGAATAGGGTTTTGTTGCGAACTAAAATGAAACTTGGGTGCCCTGTCTAAGGTACCCATGAAAGAATAGTTAGGACACAGGGCGAAAAAGGACCTTTTTGACCGGAAAAACGAAGAGAAGGTCATGCCCTGCAACGCAGGACCTGGAATAGAGCTGGACGCATAGCTCCACCGCCGGTGCTCAACAGTGCCAACAGAAGACGACAAAGAATGCTGAGAACTCACTGATAATGGTCCACGGCAATAAGACACTGGAAACAGCAACACCCCTCCTCTTCGAACAATGACACCCCTGATTATCGTTTTTACTACGTCTCATTTCCCTCCCAGCTACCATTGTATTGATTATGCTCCAACCGAGTACAAAATGAACTTACATATGTAATAACCTATCAGTTCATATTCCGAATGACTATAAGCATCTATGAAATGTACCCAATGCTGTCACTACAGAATCATTTTTTGTCCGATATTGCATTACTATGACTTTCCTGCAACGAGCTCAACGATGGGCCCGCCTCCTAAGATGAAAGATTTTAAATGTAATGTTTATGCACAGCTCCTTCGCCTGGGTTCCTACTTCTTTACTTATGACTGCCACAGTAGACATGGATAGGAAATAGGCCAGCAAGATGTCTTAGGAATGTTAAAGGGAGGACTGTGGAAAATTAATACGGTTTGGTAAACATTATCTGCGCCATCTTGCCTTTTCCCCCGATGCCACACTTTTTGTCGTGCACACCCGCCATTTTAGGTACCTTGTTCAGAACCACCCTCTGCACGCCACTGACCCCCAGCACGGTTCTTCGCCCTCACAAGCACCCCCCCACGCACTGGTCACCCCCGCTCTCTCATGCATGGGCCATAAACCCTCCCCATCTGCGCGGCTCTGCCTCGGAATCCTATCCCGTTCCCAGCGCGACACCTCCCTTCATTCCTTTCATGGTCCCAGGTCCTTCGATACAACCCCCCCCCCCTTTTTCCTGTGTGCCCGTTTGTCTTCCTCGTTCCCAGACCGCCACCTGGCCCTGCGGATACTGTTTATTGCCCCCCCGTACAGTAGGAAGCTTCCCCCCATTAAAGGACCCTCGAATTGATCAAAGCCCCCACCCTATGAGATCCGATCAACCCCACACATTCCGTGAATCGGCGGAATGTCCAGCTGCGCGATAATCATCACCTGTTGTGACCGGGGTGGGGACTTCAACTGTAAATGTGTGTGGGAACGGGCCTGAAGGGGAGATTCCGAGGATGTCCTTTCATACTTCAAAGCATTGCAATGTATAGGTGGGTGAGTGATTGTGTGAGTGGTGTTTTCGGTGTTTGAGTGGGTGTGTGAGTGGCTATATGGGTCAGTGAGTGGGTCTGTGAGTGACTATAAGGGTTGGTGAGTGGCTGTATGGGTCAGTGAGTAGGGGCGTGAGTAGCTGTGTGGGTCTGTGACCAGTTTTGTGAGTGGCTGTGTGGGTCTGTGACTGGGTGTGTGATTGGCTGTATGCGTCTGTGACTGGGTATATGAGTGGCTGTATGGATCTGTAAGTGAGTTTGTGAGTGGCTGTATGGATCTGTAAGTGGGTATGTGAGTGCTTGTATGAGTGTGTGAGTTGTTTTCATGGTGTATGAGTGGATGTGAGTAGCTGTATTGGTGTGTGAGTGACTGTATGGATGTGTGAGTAGCTGTGTTTGGTCTGTGAGAATATGTGAGAGGGGCTGAATGGGTATGTAAGAGGATGGCTCAGTATCTGTGTGGTTTTGCCAGTAGCAGTGAGAGTGACTGGGCCAGAATGGAACCTCCTATTTGAAAAACAGGGGACCCCTACAGTAATAAGTTTGCTATACGTAGGGAAAACAACACTATAGGAAAAATACAATTATAGCAACCACTCAATTAATAAGTGCCAAATCTCTCAAACATAGGAACATAATAGGAAAAGCGACCTTTATAATACTACTATAAGTATAGCAACACAAATAGTTTTGACATACACAACATTTTATTTTATATTACTTTTTGGTTCAAACATTATTATTTCTTGAATATTTTCATTTTATATTTCATTAAATTATTAAATATGCATACATAAAAATAAAACAACAAATTTGATAAAGTACAGAAGAAGACAAACAAAATTTACAACAAGTCACACTGGACCGGTCTATATTCTATCGTAGTAGGCAAAGCGGTTGGATTTCACTACGCGCGTTTCGGCAATCTGCCTTCATCAGGTGACCGTCATTCGCACATACATAAGACAGGACATAAAATAGGTTCTATATCTCGATGAATGGAGTGGAAGGTAAGTCTTATTTCTTCTATAAATCCACTCGGCTTTTATGTATATTATTGTTCTCGATAAGGCATATAATTGACCTTGAAATGATCAAAGCTAGTCTCAATGATATCTGGATCTGGATGTTAACGATAATGACAAATTCATATATTGGACGCTGCAGTGTTCTATAAATTCTGCGTTTTCCCTGCTGGGGACTTGTATCTTCAGAGGTATGTGCCCCGGCGTTTAGGCAGTAGTCGGTTAGTACTAAACAGCCTGCATTACAGCTCGTTTGTTCAAACGCCGCATCTCCCGATAAATTTCTACAAGAAATTCTCCTCGTGGTCAGAATGGAACCTCTCCTGCCCCTTTATCCAACAAAAGTCCTCAGTTCAACAGAAAATGTCTAACCAATTGGAGTACTTGCTACTGGTTAATTAGTAAGTGCTACCTCATTGGGAAATAACTAGTGCATATTCTACACTTCAGCTGAAAATGGACCATGAGGAAATGTCTCCAGTGACCTTGTGTGCATGTAATTTCGGCAATGTGATTGTTCTTTGAGCATCTTTATCCACAAATCTGTGATAACATAAATCCTCATCTAGAGAAGAGGACGAGACTACAAACAGGGAATCTCCACCAAACAAGGGTACTTCCTTCTAACTATTAGAAGTAAATGCTTATTTGTTTGGTAGAGATGGTCTCAAAATTCCTCTGCATCAAGAACACATCACCAAAATTGGTGGGAAACATGATTGGGGGCCTATTTGTAACCTGCCCATCACCTTTGGAAAAGACGGGAAAACCTTTGCATACTACTAAGGAAAACGGGGCGATAAAGGCCAGACATTGCAGATGATTTGGGGTATTTGCATGCTCAGGGTAATTAAAAGGTGAGAACCATGGATTCTTCTCTCAACACAAGAAATAAACCACTCATCTCAGTCACTACAGATCAAATTGTGCTCCAATTGATTAGCGATGCATTCACTTCCAGTAAGGATTTCAGATTGTTTTTTAGCGTGGAAAGCGAGAGGAAACACACTTGTGAGACCTCCGCCAAGCCCGAGAAGTGAGGATCATTTTGCTTTACAGAAGTGGAGATTCAACTGGGGCACCCTCTGTGTTTTTATTTGTAAATGCTTCCTGTTTACGTTTATTTTCTGTGAAATGAGCATCAGGGCCATAACTCAACCTCTTTTTTCAAAGTAGAGTCCACAGTTTTTCTGAAAGTGTCTACCAAGCTGGAGTACCTTCTACTAGTTAATTAGAAAGTGCTACCTCATGGAATAAATGTCTAGTACATATTCTACACTCCTGCTGTGCAAAAGACCACATGGTAATGTCTCCAGTGACCTTGAATGCATGCAATCTCGGCAATGTGATTGTTCCCTGAGCGCCTTCTTCCACAAATCTCTGATAACATAAATCCTCATCAAGAGAAGACAACAAGATTACAAATAGGGGAATGCCCACCTTTTCACTTTATTAGGTAAAGGGGTAGTAGGGCCATTTGTCCCCCCTGCTCTGGCCTATTTTGGCCCCGGGGATACCATTCCCCGGGGCCCGAACTCTTGATGCTGGGTATCCTGGAGCCCACCCATGCTACCCATTCTGCAGCGTTGGGGACAGCAGGCAAAAGCCTCAACTCCCCCAATGTCCATGCCATCTCCGCGCCTCCAGTGGGAGCTGTCATTGCTCCCACCAATGGGGAGCAACCAAAAATGCTGCTGCCTGCATGTGGGAGCAATTCTTTCACCTGTTCTCCTGCCCTAATCACAGGAGTACTACTGAGACAGGGGTGTAGGCTCCACTTACATGTTGGTTCATCTGGGTAGAGTATTTGGAAGGCTAAATTTGTGTGCGTTTACTAAAAAGACTGCTTGTATTGCACTTTTTGGTTTGTGATAAAGCTTGTACTCAAAACAGCAGGACTGATGTGGTTATGATGGCAAGTCCAGTATCTTGGCTATAGACTTGATCTGTATATTATGAAATGCTATGAAGAAGGCACAGGCCTGACATAATGTGAAAAGCATATGTGAAAGTCAATAGGAATTTAAGTGTTGATTGTTATTACTGTATATTAAAGTCTAGAGATAGGCATTTTGTTACGTGGGATCACACACACTTCATGTAGTTTGTAAGTGTTTTGGTTTTGAATACCCCCTCTGCCAAACAATGGGTATAGGTATTTTGCACTGTGAGAATCTTTCTTAAACCTTGTTAGGAGAGAATAGTGTTTTGCTTTGCCAACTGTAATTTTGTATACATTTGCAAATGTATATCAGTATGCTTGATGATTACCTTGCAGGAACTATTGCACTCATTACAATAGGCCTGAATTGGTTATGATAACAAGGCAATGATGACAGCTGTAACCTTGGTTAGTACGCAGAGAAATTTTATGCCAGATGCCATAGGTCTTGTCTCTTTATTATAAAAAGATATTACAAAGAAAGTAGACCTGGCTTATTTATTGTGGAGAGGATATGGCAAAGCCAATCAGACTCTAACAGAGAATTGTTGTCACATTATGTTACAGGCTGTAGAAACGGGGAAAGAGCATTCACAATGCGGCCTTAGCCACGTATGCCATTTCAACACGAGCAGAACAACGCTTGTTAGGCCCTCTATGTAGCGATAGTATTTTCTTTTACTGTAATTTTATATTCTGTCACATGTTATGACAGTATCTGTGTCTGATAGTTGACTTTTGGGTAAGCTTAATCTCATTGCAGGAGTGTTCAGTTGGTTATTGTGATAGGAGCAAGAAGACATTTTGGTTCACTAGGAAATTATGTCATATGTATGATCTGTTTTTTAATGAAACATTATAATAAATGCAGTAGGCCTGACATATTGATTGTAAAAAATCATATCCTAATATCAAGGGTGGATTGTTAGTTCTCTATATTATATAGGATTTTGCTGTATGAAATGTGACAGACTACATTAGTAGGAAAGGATTTTAGTGTTGGTTATCAACTTTGACAAACCCCTAGGGGTCGAAGATTTGCACTGTAATAATTCTTGCTCGAATCTATTCTTAGCTGTCTACTGGGATTCTTAAATAATACATATATACGTATGTAAAGATATATATATCCCTATAGATCCATAGAGGGCCTTTAAGTCAACTCTCAACTGCCATTGGTCTGAATGTCAGTTACACTCTGCTTCTATCCATGACGTTGCTTTGTAACTGGTAATGGATCAGTTCACATCAGTCATTGTCTTTCTTGGTCAGTGAATGACAGCATTTTCTGATCACAAGTACATCTACCTGGAAATTAGTGCACTTCAGTGTCTGGGCTGGTTGGTCAGTCCTTTATTTTTGATTTTTTTCCTTTTATAGGTTCACTTTCATTTCTTTGTTTCTCCTTTTTAATTGTAATGTTTTGCAAGTGGATACTACAGCCCTCCAGGCAGTACTAATCGGTCATTTGCTTGCCCCCCATTTATGTACAGTGCACCGCAAACCTACGTGGCAGTTTCCTCTAAACCAGGAAAGCATTACGGAATGCTGTTGTCCATAATGTGTCATTGTTTCAATATTCTAAGATGGCCAGCATATCGGTTGTAAAAGTGGAGGCAATGCTTGAACTTTAAAACAACGAGAGACTTTTAAAGTACTGTTGTTAGATGGACTCCTATTCCTATTATTGCAAGCACATATCCACTCTGTTTAGGCGGCAGCATGTTTTCTTTGTTCTACTTGCATTCTTTTAAGTGTCTTGCAGATATTGTTGAGTTTGTAAGTGTTTGATTGTAATGGTGTCAGAAGATCAATTTAGTATTCACTCAGTGGCTGAATGCATGTATGAATAATTGCAAGGATGAGTGACAGATTGCATGATGTATGTATGTATGTATGTATGATGTATGATTGTATGATGATGTTTTGAGTGCCTTAAGAAAAATTGAGAGTAGCCCCTTTACTCCAAAGGGGCTCTAAGGAAATAAGTCTAACCCCCTGAGTATTAAGAAATCTGCTTTGATTAGTTCATATGAATTCTGTAGAAATTGTGCAAAAGATCAAATTACAAAAGACATACAAAAATATATTGTTTATTTTTCAATAAAAAAAAATAGAAAAATGCACAGGCATCAAAAATAGACATATTTTATAAACCATGTAAGGTTACATGCTATAACAGCAGATAGGTTTTGGTTTATTGACATAACCAATAACACAAAAGGTACTTCAATTCATAAGCCAGACCTATTGGCATTGCTAATGCTTTTTGTTTATAGTTTATGGTGCAGCAGCCTCAAGTACTAAGAAGCACAAAAGTTCTCTGCACTGATTTATAACCTGTAGTTCTAGCATAGCAATGTTCTATTATAATTTAGTTGAGACTATACCTCAAGGGTATCTGGAATCCTTGTCTCTTCTTGCAGGTGTGCCCAGATGAGATGCAGATGTATCGCAGCATTAAGACCCAGCCTAATGTATGTACTTTATCTTGCGACACAGTCACATGTTAAAGGACATTGGTAGTAAGTGTACTGCTGCCTTATAAATGTTCTTGGTTTTCTTGTAGGTGTGCTTAGAAGGGATGCAAAAACATCATAACATGAGAACCAACCCGACGGTATGTAATTGCCCTTGTGCTGCACTTGTGTGTTGCCGTTCTTTGATGAAGAATAGTTTGCTGCTTTATTAATGTTCTTTTTTGTTTTCTCATGTTACAGGTTGCCGTCAATTAGAAGACATGCAGGAGATTCGGAGAATCAGATAGAGGAATCCCCAAATAAAGCTTTATTTCTGGAAAACCCCGATGAAGTTTAGGATGAACAAAAGTAGCTACTTCCATGATGAGCATCTTATACAAGCAATCAGTCATTCTTGGGTGCAGTTTAAATAGTAATCAGCACCCAAATGGCTACCCCCTCTGTTAAGATCTCAAAATTCTACGGGTGTGCTGCCACATGGGTTTTGCAGTCAGACTTTAAATGAGGGTGTGAGTGATTTCATGAGTGCTGTCATTTGAGATGTCATGAGTGATGCCATCAGTGATGTCACTGACCATGTCATGAGTGATGCAACATGTGAGGTCATGAACAGGACATTGCGGGGGCACGAGTTATAGTTAGCCAACTATAACTGCTGAATTTCTCTGGTTTTGTATGAGTAAAATGTCAGCCTAACTATAACGTCTCTGTAACCTTTGTTTGTTTCAGTGAGTTTCTAAAATTTTTTTAATTCTTTTTCCTAACTAAAACGTTCTTGTAACCTTTGTTTTTTTCGGTGAATTTCTAAGGTTTTTAAATGCTAATTGCTAACTATTTTGTTTTTGTTAAGGAAATTTTTATTAGCAATTTTAAGAAAACAGTACATAAGTCATAAAAATTAAGCTGAGTTACAGTTTTACAAGCAGCATATGACAAATGTAATATGTGATGAGTGAATATAGAAAAAGAGAAAAGAGAGGGGGAGAAACAGAGGGAAGCAGAAAGATAAAAGAAACAGGGGGAAGAAGAAATGAAAAGGAAAAGATAAAAAGAGAAGATATAAGCACGTGGGAATAAAAAGAAAAACAATTAATTAGGAGAGTGTGAGGAAAGATAAGTAGTGAAGGGAAGCCAAAGGAGATCAGATTTGATTTTTTGGGAGATAGATGAAGATGAGGCGACAGCAATCCTGTGTTCATCACAAATGAAGTTCCACCAAGTATGTACAGTAAGTTTAGAATTATCCTTCCAACACGACAAAATTACTTTAAATGCAAGAGCAATAAACAAGTCCAATAATTTGGCAGAGGAAGAAACAATATCAATATCATCAGATAAGGAACCTAGAAAAACATTCAATAGCGACAAGGTGGTGGAACAGGAAAACATTGGCATGCATATATTCCAGACAGATTTCCAAAAGGATAAAACAGAGGGACAGTCATACAATTGATGCATAAGCGTGCCTGGTTCTTTAGAGCATGACCAACCTAGTGGAGAGGAAGTCTGAGAGAACTTGTGAATACTAACAGGCGTAATAATAACTCTATGATATATAAAAAACAAAGATTGAGTAATACGTGCAGCAATAGACACTTTAAACAGTTTAGACCACAAACGATCCCACAACGCAATAGGGAAAGAAACTGAGAGGTCAGTTTCCCAAGCAGTCTCAGTGTTAGATTTAGGACGATCTGATCTGTAACATTGGTTAACAAAATTGTATAGACAACAGCAGCTTTTGGTTGGGGCGTGGAGAATAAGGGGTATAGCTGGGTGCACGGGGTATATGATGGTAATGTATCAGGGATGGAGAGAGAAGACAAGTATGATTGAATGGCAGATGTTATACTGGTGTATTCAGGAAGAAAAGATGAAGGCAATTGATACAAATCTTGTAATACATGAAAAGGAATGGTGGATTTGGCATAAAAAAATTAATGGACAAACACAATACCCTTCTCCTTCCAATATTTGAAGTAAAACGATTTGCCTTTATATTTAAGGAATTTGTTACACCACACCACAGAAGATAAGAAAACTTGAAGAGGAGAGAAATTGGAAGTGAAAATATCAAGTAGAAGTGTTTGGGAGTACATTAAAATATGGAATTTGCTCAAATAAGAGCAATTAAACATAAAAACAGTATGTTCGAATGAAAAATCTTTCTAGAGGGAGCGTTCCAAAACAACCCATCTGGGGACCGGATTATCTAAATAGTCATAGGCTAATGAAAAGGATTGTTTAATCTGGAATGCGGAGTGATACATTTTGAAGTTGGGGAAAGGACGCCCCCTTCACTTTTAGGGCGTATCAGTTTCTTTAAGGCAATACGGGGGTGTTTATCATTCCATAAGAATTTGGTACGAATAGAATTTATGCGAGAAAAGTAAGAATTAGGGATTTTAAAAGGGAGCATGGAAACAATATAAAGAACATGCGGGGTAAACATCATTTTAATCGTATCCAATCTGCCCCACCAGGAGAGAAATAAGGGAGACCAAAGCTGGAGGAGGGATTGGATTTTCTTTGTAAGGGAGTCAAAAGTAAATTTAAGCGTATCTTCCAAGGAGGACAAAAACCAAATACCAAGGTACTTAATTTTGGAAGGGCACCAGGCAAACTCAGTATTACAGAACATATACTCGTAACAAATCGAATTTAGGGGCAAAACTTCAGTTTTGGATAAGTTGAGCTTATAACCCGAGACGGAAGAGTACTAATTGCTAACTATAACGTCCCTGTAACCTTTAGTTTCTCAGAATTTCTAACGTTTTGAATTTTATTTCATAACTAAAACATTTTCCTTCTTCACAGCAACACCAAGGTTGCAATGATGTCAGTAGGCATGAATACAAATACCAAAGTGTAAAACAGATATGTAGACACATTTTATACAAAGTTTGAGTCTAGCTGTTTAGTAACATGTTGATCTAACTTTATTTTAACAAGATATTTACCAAAAATACCAGTTTAAAAATAATTTTCAACATTGGAACCCATGAATACAACATATCTGCTAAACAAAGGCATTTCATTACTTTGCACAGTTTCCTTTATGAAAAAAAGTACACACCCCTTTCCCACTTCTTGAACTTTCCAGATACTGGTTAGTTTCTTGTAGCAGCTGTCCTTGAAAATTGTGCTGGTTTTCTATTTTGTTTACTATTTCTACCTCCAGCCCCTGTTCATGGCGACAACGTTCCAGCTGAAGTACAGAGAAGATGCAATGAACTGTCACCAGAATTAAAGCATTTTGCTGCCTTTTGCATGATCTATAACAGCATCGTAACAACTATGAAGCAGTCTGTGGATCTAATTTTCCAAAATGTGAAAAACAATAGTTTTTAATTTTTATTCTTCTTTTATTGCAGCAGTTTAAGAACTATGAAACAATACAAATAAAGAAAACGAATTAGGATTTCATTTTGAACACTTGACAACCAAAACAAGATACAATGGTGAAGTGGAGATGAGACTTCTTAGATCCAACTTAAGGCTGCTGGTATTAGAGTATCTCACTTTATTATATTTAGTAACTGTAATGTATTATAAATTCCTTTACTCCAGTGGAAACAAGTCTTTCATTTCTACCAACTTGCTGTACGCCATACCCCTAATAGGCCACATAATGTCTCAAAACTCATAATTCATATACATTTCAACACAATAGCACATTTTGTTATCCTAAATTGTGGTTAGAACTTGGGTTCTAGAAATAGCAGATATAAGTGTGTTGACTTTTTATGTAGTTTGAATGACATTTCTATGTCATTGCTCTCTGCCCATCCTCTATGACATCTTTAATATATAGTGTAGTGTGTATAGAATATATTAACTCCTTTATGTAATATGTTTGCTATAGTTGGGAAACTTCTTTTTGAAATGCAAATTTGTACAGCTACAAAGTTTGTAATTTCCGTTTCTAATTTAGTACCACCCACTTGGCATCATTGTAGCATACCTATGATATATTTCCCATACATGTGTATTAGCAACATACATCTAAGTTCTAATCTGCAGTTTGGACAGGTCATATCCTGATCAGAGTTTCTGATTAAATGTTCCAAGGCCACAGATTGACAATCTTGTAACGTCAAGTAGTGGAATCATTCCAAATTAATTTCGGTGATAGAGGTGAATTGACAATTCCAGTTATAACTTAAACCAGATAATTCATTGATATTCACATCCATTTCTTCTAATAGTCCTAGGATTACCATTAAAAATTCTTGAGTATCCGGCTGAACATCTTAAGAATACACTAGTGATCCAGTACACTACTCTACCTTTTAGACCTTTCTGCAACTCTATTGATGGTAACATGCTTGTCTGTCTTTAGCTCCATACAGACTATAATCTGAAATGGAAGTATACTTTGGATAAGAATTCACTCATAAACATTTATACCTTGAAGTCGTTCTTGAATAGCAAAAGGTACTAACTTGTTATGCACAGCTCTTGCAGGCATTGTATCAGCTAATTTATTCTAACAATACTTACATATGACTTGCTGTGTGGACAAGATAAAGTGTTCATCTACAAATAAGCAAACATTTCTCTATCATTATTTTCTTTTTCATTTTTTAAGTACAAGTCAACAGTCCATGTTTGAATCTTGTAGTGAGTGTGTCGACAACAAATGCAAACATGCTCCTGTTTTTTAGAGCACCCTTTGTTAAATGTTGCAATCTCTTCTTCAAAGCTATCACCTTTACTACCTGTGTCCTGTTCTGTAACTCCTCCTGTTGTCAACTCTTCATTTTCCATAGAGTTCTGTTCTGGACAAAAGAAACTAAACTGCACATCATCACAATCCTTTTCTACCTCCGACACAGCACCATACAAATGTGCTCTATTCATTTCTCCTAAATATAAAGCAGGAATTTACACATAGTGCAATCTCCTAACTAAAGTTTGCATTGTTAAATGAAATAAATACCAGCATTTTTAAAGTACACAGCTACCTCCAGAGAGGTGTCCAGGCGCTGGGGGCCCTCAGGAAGATTAAGCTAGCTATTGCCCGGAGTGACAAGGTGCTGGGCTAACCTGCTGCCGGCGATTGAACCGTGAGCCCCCGTGTTCTGGAGTCAGCTGCCCTGGCCGCTGCACCACACCTCTTCCCAAAGTGTACAGCTTATATCCTGAAATGATAAAAGGTGCTTTGGCACACTTTCTTTGATAAACAAGATAGTGAGTGTCCCTCCAAAATGTGTTTGCTTTCTAATCTTGCAAGGATCAGATCCTTGTCAAGTACTTATTTTGTGTTTTAAACTTTGCCTTGGAAAGACATGCAGAAATGATCTTGGTATTTCAAAGAATTGCTGGTGAATACTTCAAACACTATTATAATTCCATTTGTATACAGGTCCTGAGAATGCCTTCCCACTACCTCTTCTGCAATAGCTTCACCTCTTTCACTATAGGAGTGCCATTCTTCATTTCATAACATTGCCCTCCTTTATCAATAGCGTGAACTAATGTGTTATCCTGGAGATAGCAACTTTCTTCATTAAACAATGGCTCTGTAGTTGAAGTATGCTTCATTAAAAACTGTACTACAATCAGTTACATTGACTCATTTTTTCTTATGCTTTTGCTTCCTCATGTACAACACTATTTTCTCAAGATTCTTCATTCTATTTATAATCAAAATGAAAACTTTCCTCTTCAAAGCAAAGGCCTTATCAACTACTCCCTCAGCGTATTTTTTCTGTTTCAGTCCCTCTCTCCTTTTTCTATACTTTTCCATATTTCTCAGTAGATTTGCGACCACTCTACTATGAAACGTCTTGGCTCCGATTTCCTTTAACTGCTTCTGTCTCCTGGTTAAGGTGTGTCCATCTTTGTTACATTCTTTGATGTCTTGGTAATATCAATTTTGTCCACTCTTATTTTTTCTCATAGTTTGTGTCTTATTTTCATTATTTTGTAATCTTTGTAGGTCTCCACATACATTTTCAAAAATTGACTTTGTCCTCTTATCAGTAGATTTTTATTTACCACTTTTTCTGCATTTCTCCCCTTTTGTGTCTCAGTTCCGCAGAGATACTGTAGTTGCTTCTCTTGGTTTTTCCTCTGAATATTTGTAGGCATTCTAGCTGTCTGTAGTTATGTAGCTAGTGTTCTGTAAAAAAATAAGTATTTTTAATGTTTACTCTAGCCAACGAACTAACTACTTTATTACTGAATTATACATAATACAAAAGCAGTTATTATGTTATGTTGCAGTTTTAAATCTACAGATTATCATAGCTATATAACTGCATACACTTACTTCAATATGCCAAATCCAAAGAAAAATACAAACTTTATGTGCTACTTATCTTTAAATATCATAGCACCCTCTCCTACAACACAGCTGCACCATACGTCAGTTCTCCCTATACATGGTGAAAGACAAGTTTATCCCTTCTGTAGTAATTTTTAATATGAACATCAACCAAAGTGTAGAAGTACATACAGTGTCTCAGCACTGTAAATCCAAAAAGATAACACAAGTGCTACTTGTATACATCTCTGTCACTACGTTAGTGGTGTATTTAGTAACTCAGTACCCTTCTACTTAAATGTATCATATTAAACTATTGCGAAACGGGGCATATACAAATCTGCACATTAATCTCTATTAGAGCATATAGCTCACTAATTCTTTTGAGTGCATGCAAAGAGTGTGTGACAACTTGCATATATAATTCACCAGATGGTTCTAAAAGACTACATATTCCTCACTAACAACTGTAAATACATGTGTTTGTGGTTGAATACACTCTGGATGATTGAATGAGTGTATAGGTAGTACCTATGTGATTCCTTGAGGATACAGATAGTTCCTGGATAATTTCCTGAGTATATGAGAACTACATGGGTCATTCCATATCTGCATAGTTGCTGCCTGCATGTTTGCTTGAGTATACACGGCTATCTGGGTATTTGAATAGGTGCATGAATAGTGCCTGAATAATTAGATAAGTGTCTGACTAATGCCTCAAAAATCCAATACAAGCCTAGATAGTGGCTGGATGATGACATGAGTACAACTCTAGTGCCTGGATGATTGCAGGCGTGCATAGATAGTATATAGGTGATTTATAGAGTGCCTGGATAGTGCATACATGGCTGTTTTTTATACATGAACAGCCCCTAGTAGATTGGATGAGTGCATGAGCAGTGTTTCAGTGATTGGATGACTACATGGCTGCTGCCCATATGTTTTTGGTTCAGTGAACAGGTAGTGCCTGGGTGTTTAGATAAGCACAAAGGTAGTGCTTGGATAACTGATTGGGTGCATCAGTAGTGCCTGGCTAAATAGAGGGGTGCATGACGAGTGTCTGAGTGATTGTAGGTGTCCATTTTTAAAGCTTGAGTGAGTGGATGAAAGCAAGTGTACTGCTGGGGTGATTATATTAGTGCAAGAGTATTGCCTCAATAATTGAATGAGTGCATAGGTACTAGATGGGTGATAAGTTCACTGCAATTATACTTCCTGTGTAATTAGTTGAGTTCATGAGTAGTGCCTGAGTATTTGGATGAGTGCATGGTTTGTGCCTCAGTATTTCAATGAATGCATGGTTTGTAAATGAGTGTTTGGATGGGTGCATGAGGTTGTGCCTGTGTGCTTGTAATGACTGCATAGGTGCAGTCTTGGTGATTGTATAAGTGAATGGTTAGTGCCTGGGTGATTGGATAAATGCATGGGTAGTGCATGCATAGTTGAATGACTACATAATCAGTGCCCGTGTGATTGTAAGAGGGCATGTGTAATGGCTGGGTGATTGAATAAGTGCGTAGATAGTGCATGAGTGATTCAATGACTGCCTGAGTAGTGACTGACTGATTGGATGAGTGCCAGATTAGTACCTGGCTTACTGTGAAAGTACCTCCTTTATTGTTAAATACATAACAGTTGTGACTATATCTATGACTCATTGTTTAAGTCCACTTGTCGGTATGAAACTACCTACTTAGTGTACTTATCTTTTTCTACCGAGCTATGTGTGAGTGAAGTTTAGATATCACACTTGATATGTAATTGGATACATGGCTCTCTAGGAGCATAGTTTGCTTTGTTACTCAGGGTGCTCATGCATCTGTAAGTTTCTAAAACTGAAAACAACAATTCTCATTTTTCAAACCACAGAACCTCTTCTTATTGGCATACCTATATTATTTCTCAATTATTTCTTGTGTTTTTAAAACATCTAGTCACCATTTCTCAAAGTAAAGTTACACACCAAGTTAAGCTAGCACAATAACTCTCAATAGAGAGTATGCATATTAACCCTCCTCAATTTTAAACAGAGCATGTTTAAATAAATGCACCACCCTCACTATATACATGACATTTTCAACAGCCTTGAAGAACATAGCTCACCATGTAAAGATATGTGAGATTTTATAATAGATATACACTTCAGGCCATCTTTCCAAAAATATATAGTTCTCTACATCTTTAAGTAAACTCAATAGTCTCTTCGTACCTATAAATATCTGTAACCAGAAAAACCACATCTCGCCATCTAACATATGCAAACTGTTCATACAAGTTAAAAAAAAGCATGGACAAACTGTTAGAAATGGTGGTCTCTAATTGAACCCTTGCTTCTAGTCAGGGTAAGGGGATACACACTTTAGATAACCACTCCTCACTCCCTTGGTAGCTTGGCATGAGTAGACAGGTTTATCCCAAAGGCAAAGTATAAAGTATTTTTACTCAAAACATACAGTAACACGGTGTAAACACCACAAATGAACACTACAGCAGTTTAGAAGAATAAGGTATCTTTATAAAAACGAAACAAGTCCAAAAAGCCAAATATCCAACATGCATATATCAAAATAGCACTTAAAAACAGTTACTTGCAGAAATAGCACTTGTACAAACAAATAGCTCCAACTGGGGCTATTACGACATTGTGACAGGTAGAAATCCAAAGTATGGTGCAGAGCGCGAGCAGCGCGGCGTAGGGCGCGGAGTCACACTGACCTCGAGACAATGGTACCTTGGAAAATGAAGTTTATGGATGATGCACAGCGTCGTGGAGATGAGGTGTCGGTGCTGAGGTTGAGGCCATTTCCCTGGTTGTCACAAGGGAGGCAAGGCATTGTGTCCGTGAGGAGGTGATGTGTTGAGACCAGGACACGGAAACTCGCCAGCGGTGAAGCATTGGTTCTGGTGAGGTGATGCACAGTCAAAGAGTTCTTGAAGTGACCCTAGTCGGTTATCGGCTTTCTGATAACAGGCTGATGCCACTGGCATTGGCGGCATCGGTGCAAGCCTTGGCATCGGGAAGGCTGATAACTGGAGGTATCCAAGGGCATAGGAGCTGCGGTGCAGGTGGGGCCGTGAGTCATGCATTTCACGAGCCGTGCCCCTGGCCTAGGTGCAGGTCGCAGAATCACTGGCGACAGCACTATTGGCGTCTGAGTTGTTTTTCTTGCTTTCTTTAAGTTTCTTATAGCTGCTAACAGCAGGAACAACCTTCAGAGTCCCAAAACTGGACTAGGCGCCTCCTGGCAGGTCAGAATCCCAGCAGTGGAGTTCAGTGGAGCTGGTGGTGAAGTCTTTGTGTCCCTGAGACTTCAGAACGGGAGGCCAGCACACAGAAGCCCTTGGAGATTCTTCTACAAGCAGTTTCTCAGCAAAGTTCCAGTCTTTGTTGTTCTCTTCCTTGTAAGAAGCAGCAGCTGCAGCCCAACACAGCAAAGCACACAGTAAAGGGGCAGTGCTCCTCCTTACAGCTCTCCAGCTCTTCTCTTTGGTAAAAGGTTCCTATTGAGTCCAGAGTTTTTTTGCTGTCACAAACTGGAAATTGGCTCGTTTGCGACCGCTAAATAGGTCTCCTTATTTTGCGAGTCGGTAACCTATTACAGACTCGTAAAATAGGGTTTGCAACTCGCTATAAGGAATGGCGTGCCAAGGGCGTCCTTTCCTAATGGTGATTCGCATTTCAATGAACTTAAATGCAAGATTGTATTCCGACCACAATTGTGGTCGCAAAACACTTGCAGTTTACCACCTACTTCAAGTAGGTGGTAAGCCACTCGCAAATAGGAAGGGGTCCCAAGGGGACCCATTCCCTATGTGGGTGGTAGCAAAAATATTTTTTAAGAGCAGGCAGTGGTCCCAAAGACCACTGACTACTCTTAAAAAATGGAACAGAAACATTCATTTTTTCTTTCTTAAACGCATCCCGTTTTCCTTTAGGGAAACTGGGCTGCATTTAACACAAAAAAACTACCTTATTTAAAAAGCAGTCACAGACATGTTGTTCTTCTGTCCCTAGCAGGCCACCATCTCTGGGAGTGCTAGCCATCCCCAATGGGGGTCGCAAATTGCACCTACCTCATGAATATTAACGGGCAGGCAATTTGCGACCCCATTAGGAATCACAAACAGTGTCTGAGACACCGTTGTAAATTCCATTTTGTGAGTCGCAAATTGGAAGAGTTGTACATCTGACCCTAAATGTATGGGGTTTAAGGTCCATTACTTATACCCCTTTAGTCTTTGTTCTCTTTGTGGCATGACTCTCTGAGCCCAGTCCAGAGCAGTTCTGTCCTGTCTAGTGCAGCATCACTACAGGAGATGGAGACATTGTGCAGAGGAGACACTGCCTATTCAGGTGTAAGTGAAACTCATCCCATCACTCTAAATGCAGCCAAGGTCTATTCAGCCCAGCTCTGAGTCAGCCAGGAAAGGCAGGAAACACCTCAGACTCCCTTGTGGCTGTCTACAGTGAATACACATTCCCAGTCCTGTCACCACATCGTCAATACACAAAATAGCATAGGAACACAGAATGGTTGAATTTAAAAAATGCCTTCTTTGTAAAATTGGCATTTTCAAACACACCATTTAAAAACCATCTCCCTAAAAAGATCTGTCCTTAAATTCTGAGTTCAGAGACTTTAAACTCCACTTTTCGATCTTGTCCCAATTGCAAGTTATTCTTCTAAGGTGTTACAAAGTAACTCCCATGTTAGCCTATGGAACAGATAGCCTTTCAATTAAGTATGGGCTAATTTTGCGAAATTCGCGCAAATTCGTGCAAAAGCGTTCTCGCGGTCCGCAAAATCCGCAAACTTTTGCAAACTTGTTTTTTTTTTTGCGTGTTCAATGGATTTTTTTCAGCGCAGCTACCGCAAAGTTACCAATTTGGTCATACATGGGGGCGGCCATCTTGTTTTCAGTGTTCGCGTAGCGTATTTCCATTTCCGGGCGCTCATTGCATGCTCGCGTTGTGCATTTCCTACATGCGGGGCGCAATTGCGTGTTCGCGTCCGTTTTTGCGTGCTCGCAGGGGAAATATCACGCAAACTTACCCACGTGGTCGCAATAGGCGTGGCCATCTTGTTTTTCATTCATTGCTATGGTTCTGGGCATGCTTTTTCAATCCTCCTTCAATCTTTGTAATCCTTTGTTTGTTTGAACTTTAAAAAAATCTTTTTTACTCATTATCTATCACTCTATTTTTGTACATCTATATTTTGTTTTTTTCTACTTTTCGTTACTTTAAAACTACTTTTTTTAACTCTGTTTTCTGTTATTTACTTTTTCCCTATTCTTTCCTATTTTATTTTCCTTTAACTGTCCAGGACCATGGCAAAGGGAGCCGGCAAAAACCTGAAGGGGAAGGGTCCCGCACCCCGTAGCCGGCTCCCTTTAGGGCGCTTAAGGGGGGAGGCAGTAAATGCCCGGGAGATCTTCAGCGCGGTGGAGGTGGCCGCACTGGTCTTCTTCGTGCAGCGCCACCTCCCCAAGAACATCGCGGCAGGAGGCAGGCCCGGTACCTGGTACGGCCTCCTGGAGCATCGCCAGCTATGGGGTAAGGTGTGCCAGGCCATGTATCGGGAGTCTGTGGTCCGGCGCACCTACAACCAGGTGACTCACCGGTGGTCGGATATACTGGACCGGGAACACGACCTGCTCGACCTGCTTGGCGTGGAGATCCCTGGGCTTGGTGAGTACTAGTAGCTATTTAATCACTACCTTGTTGTCTTCTGCTCTGTGTTATGATATTGCAAATATATATTTTTTCCGAAGAGCAAGAATGCTGTTGATTACATTGCAGGTAAATTATGTTTCAAAAGCTTCTGTGATTGCAGGTGCTCGCCTGCTCACCGGCGGTGCTACTATGCTTACTTGTTTTCAATTCTGTGCTCATTTGGCCTGAGTGATTATGTATGAGTGTACTTTACAGAACTGCGTAATGCTAGACACTAGAGACTCAAGTCCAGTCCTTCCTTTGTACTCCTGCCACTAAGAAGAGATAGTGGTGGTGGATTGATAGTTTGAGTATATTATGACTGTTTATTTAGTAGGAAACTTTTTAGTGGTCTGCAATCATGGCGGACTGTGTCTGTCACTTCACTTGCTGCGGAGTGCTGCCTGCCAGTCCTAGTAGAACCTTTTTGTAGTTGGTTTAGTGAGTTACATACATTTCCAAGAAGACGGTCCGCGAATCCAGCAATACTAATATCCTAGTAGACCACATCAGATAGGTCAATAAATTTAGTGAAATTGTTGTCTATTTCCCCTAAATAATTTGTTATTGCTGTTTTAAAATGTTTGATTTGGTTGACAACAATCATCCATGTTTGTGTCTTTCTTTCATGTACATCAGCTTCTCTCACGGGCAAGAGGACAGAGGTGGCAGTGGCGGCGCCGGTGGAGCAGGAAGGCCAGGATCGGTCCGCCGAGGGCTCCTCTGCTGGCCCCAGTAAGTTTTCCTGTTAATATTAATAATTATACTTCCCTAACTTTTACAGCACCTATTTATTCCAAATGTTCATCATAATTCAATTTTTTCCTAAATCGTCTTTGATCTTCTTGTAGACTGTTTCTAAATTCTTATCCTGCCTCTACTATGACTCTCTGTGCTACTACTATTTTATTAGTCTGCCTGTGTAGCTAGCTAAGCTTGCACAGTTGGCAAAAGGTGTTAAACAAAACTCCTATTCAGCAATAGCTCTAGGCACTGAGTGCAGTCCTCTGGGTTGTCCATAGTGTCTATTGAAGTCTTCTTAATGTTTATGCTTTGGCAATTCCCAACAATAAAATGTCAATGGCCACCAAGAATGAGATACTAGTTTACTTTTTGATTGGATAGGAGGACATACTACTACGGTTGCAGGGACTATTCTGCACATACAGAACCATGGACAAGAAATAGGGCATTGATGATAATAGGCGCAGTTAGACTTTCCACATACCTCAGTCATAACAGAAGTTGAACCCCCAATCTCCTTACTGACTAGCTAGTGTGTCAGAGTCATTATTTAGCTCCCGAATGCAGCGATGAGCCCCAATGATTATACAACCCAGAGCATAAGACTACGGAGTCAGAGTCCCGACCTCTCAGAGTCACGGACTCATGCTTGCGAATTGCAAACCCTTTCGCTCACTCACTTATGACCAAAAACCACAGAGTCTATGTAAGTTTTAAAGCTTTATTAAAAGTAGAACAACTAGCTCTGTGTGTACTCTGTATGTTACATTTCAATCGTGCATTATATAAAAACATTTATTAAATTCAACTTCATTCATATAAAATAAATGGTGAACTCTTTAAAACTGAACAGTGGCTGATTTTACACATTTATTGTGGGAGAGCCCTCACCTGGTTGGAACTTAAAGTCTTGGTGGTGATGATGACGACTCCGAGTAACATCTTGCTCTTGTTCGTAGAAGGGAAGCTTCTGTCTGTTATGAGAAAAATGGTGCGTGTTAAAAAGCAAGCATTCATCAGTTGTGCCAAAAAGTGTAGCATGTTATCGCTAAGCATAAATAAAAAACACCCTCCCCTTCCGAAAGGGGAATTTTTAGTTTAGACTAGAGAGTCACAAATAATTAAATTTGTTTATGTAGTAACATATTATTTTTTAATTCCTAGACAAAATAGGGAGTGGTGTATATGGCATCTAAAAATATTAAATGTATTTTTTAGTCATAACACCATCGGCACAGCCCACCACCAGCGCCGGGGCCAGCGCCGGGGCTGTCACTCCTGTGGCGGATGCGGTGCCAGCAGGAACTGCTGTGGGGGATGCCACGGTGGTGGCGGGCAGTGGTAAGCTTAAGCTATTATATTCTTTCCTTATTGAGATTGGAGAGTAGGCTCGCTGCAGGGGTGTATATGTTGTACACTACAAGAAAGTACACTTTACTGTTAAGAAGATTCACAAATTTAGAACTAAGTTTTTGTCAGCCAGGTAGAAGACAGTCACCCTTGACTTCGCATTAGCAATAGCATTAGCGGCAGGAGTTGACGAGTAACCAATGGCCTCCTCTAAATTAGACTTCAACTCAGCTGTGAACGTTTTATCGAGAAGCCAAGTCAGATCAGAGATGAACTTGATGAATGGGATGAACGAAAAGGTAAAGAAGGGTGTAAGGAAGGATGAGCGAGTTAAATTAATGACTGTCAAAGAATGATACGTGTTTTTCAATGCAGGCACAGTTGACGGGGAATCTGATGCATGGCCGGTTGAAGGCTGAATCAAGGATGGGTGGAAGGAGAAAGAAAAGAGTACTGCCTGGGTGGGTGAAACAGAAACTGTATGTGTGTGCAATATATACTTTGGATCAAATTCTAATGCAAGTCAAGCACGGATGTATGGCTGGCGGTTTACAAAACAAAATAAAAAGGATGTTTTTCGGAAAGAAAAAGTAAGGTTTGTCCAGTTGAGACATTAAGAATTATAATTGACATTTACTTTGAATGGATGGATGCCTGGATGGTATCTTCCTCATAGATAGCATAGGTGTATATAGAGTAGACAGAGTAGACGGTCACTGGATGAAGAGTGTTACTTTGAAGAGCATGTAACATCGCACGTCCGTGCCAGAGTAGCAAAGACGAGGAAAGTAGAAGTTGTCATTTTTCAGAATACTCCCTTGACTAACAGTAGTTTGCAAGCACAGCATATATTGTGTATCTATTGTATAGTTTACATTTTCAAGTCAAGTCACAACTCACAAGTGCCTTCCTCCGGCGATTACGGGGACCACTCACTACCTTTGTTACTAATTTTTTTTCAACTCTGTCATTCATGTGTAGCCTATCGGTATTCACTCAATCAATAAAAACAAAGCACCTAAAGTCATCCCTTATATAAGCAAATATCCTGTGAAGGGATAGATGACCATATTATCTTCTTCATTTTCCTTTTGTAGTAGTGAGGGACAGGGCAGGGTGAAAGTTAAATTAATTGAGCAGTAGCCCTTTAAGAGTGCCACCCATAATAGAAACGTAAGAGCTTCACCAATCACCACCTGCATGTACTGGACTGGTAACAGTAACACAAGTCTGCGTCATCATGGCTTGCATCTGTTTTTCTTAGGTGCAAGCTGACTGCTCTGGCATTATGCCGGCTTCCACAAGTTTACGTACTAATTTCGCTAAACAAGAGAGACGAAGAAGACTGGTGTACTGTCTGAGTCTAATGTAGTGAGTCCATATAGTGCTACTAGAATTCCTGAAACTCCCACTAATGTTAGAGCAGAGGCCGACAAAGTGGGAGGTTAGATAGATACATGCCACAAATGTTATGTACTGTGCTTGCAAGTTGCTAGTGCTACTGTGACACAACTTTTTGTTGAATTATTTTGTGTTAATCTTAAAGAGTATTGGTTACAGTATTTTTCTCTTTCCTCATATAGATACTCCTTCTAAACTATCGAGGAAGGAGTTGGCTATCCGGGCCAGGCGCCGGAAGCTGGAGACTCACGTCTGAGCATACCCTGCCATACTTATGGCGGCCAAAAGCAGTACAAAAGGGGGTGGTGATGGACGGAGCATCTGAATCAATCAAACACTCACACCCAGTCAAAAGATCTGGGTTTAATCCATCACCATTGGACGTGAGTCCCTTGCTCACTTTGCCACTGGATTCAAGCAAGCCGGGCTGAAGACGGGTGGAATGCCAGAAAACGGTCCTCGGAAGCTTGTTTCCAGTCCAGGGAAGACATGGCTTGGCAGTTCGGGCTGGACTGTTCCCATGAGGCACAGGGTCAGACTGATTTGCATATCGACATGTCTGAACTGGGGTGGCAGAGTGGACTAAAGAACGGTGATGGATTAAACCCAGATCTTTTGACTGGGGGTGAGTGTTTGATTGATTCAGATGCTCCGTCCATCACCTCCCACTTTTGTATCGCTTTTGGCCGCCATAAGTGTGGCCGGGTATGCTCAGACGTGAGTCCCTTGCTCACTTTGCCACTGGATTCAAGCAAGCCGGGCTGAAGACGGCTGGGATGCCAGAAACCGGTCCTCGGAAGCTTGTTTCCGGTCCAGGGAAGACATGGCTTGGCAGTCCGGGCTGGACTGTTCCCATGAGGCACAGGGTCAGACTGATTAGCATATAGCCATGTCTGAACTGGGGTGGCAGAGTGGGCTAAAGAACGGTGATGGATTAAACCCAGATCTTTTGACTGGGTGTGAGTGTTTGATTGATTCAGATGCTCTGTCCATCACCTCCCCCTTTTGTACAGCTTTTGGCCGCCATAAGTGTGGCAGGGTATGCTCAGACGTGAGACCCTTGCTCATTTTGCCACTGGATTCAAGCAAGCCGGGCTGAAGACAGCTGGAATGCCAGAAACCGGTCCAGGGAAGACATGGCTTGGCAGTTCGGGCTGGACTGTTCCCATGAGGCACAGGGTCAGACTGATTTGCATATAGCCATGTCTGAACTGGGGTGGCAGAGTGGGCTAAAGAACGGTGATGGATTAAACCCAGATCTTTTGACTGGGTGTGAGTGTTTGATTGATTCAGATGCTCCGTCCATCACCTCCCCCTTTTGTACCGCTTTTGGACTCTGGCATAACACTACTACACTGGCTCGACGACTCCATACCATGACTAGACAGACATGTAGTTCTGCTGTGGTTGTTGTTGACTTGTTTACCTGTTTGCCACTCACGAAATGGCCATAGTTCTTCCGTAAATCGACGATGATGATCCATCCCTCCCAGTGAGTGACTGTAAAGATATTATGTAACTTTGGTCATCATGACTCATCATCATCATCATGGTGTTGGCAAACTCAATGTTGTTCTTGCAGTCACAGTCTACAGACAGTGAGTCCAAGGACATTTTCCATATTGAAAAATGCAACGTAGAGGCCCCTGCAGTAGAAGTACAATTTGTATTAACCAAGGTAAACAGAGTACACTTGAGTTACATTTAGTGTGTAAAAGATTAAATAATAATAACAGAACACATAGATAGGATTCACTTCATGCACAACAAACAAACAAAAATTGCTTTCATCAGAGCCAGACAGCCAGTGTTGTCCACTGCATGCCATCTCATCATTTATTACCTGTTCCTCTTGTCAGCATCTTATTCTTAAGTGAAGGGCCACAGGGCAGCCTCTCCTGTCAATTTCAGAAGTAACAGTCAGCATAGTCAGTCATTCCAGTCCCACTTCTTTTGAGGGGACTCGTCTAAGAAGCGACAGTTTCTTGATTCTGCATAATCCGGCCATCTGCCTTGAGGGAAATGGATAGGGGGAGTCTGGAGGAGGAGAATAGAGGAGAATGACTGAGTTGTGAACTTGTGATCTTCAGGAATGCAGACAGTGGCACCTTCAATATGGAAATAAGACGAAGACAGTGCTGCTGATGGATTTGTTGTGATTAAAGTTTTGTTGTGCTAAAAGTTGCAAATCAAAGAAAGACACACTGTAATAAAAGTCAATAAGGACGGAAGAAAATAAAAAGTAAGTATTTCAAGTTTAGTTGTTAGGGAAGTAGAGCTCGTCCTCAATCTCTGTGAATTGAACTTGGAGTAGGTCAGCTAACAGAGAAGAACTTCCGTCACCTAAGTTGGTGTCCTCTTCTTCCTGCGTGGATTCACGTATTTTGTAATCTGGTGGTATGAAGTGCTGATTCATCTTGATCATTGTTAACCTCTCCACATTTTTGGGCGAGAGGCGGGTCCTTTTTGAAGTGACAATGGCACCAGCAGCACTGAAAACATGTTCAGAAGACACACTTGCGAGTTGGGCAAGCCAAATAATTTATAGCCAGCCTGGTGATCAGTGGCCATTGAGGCCTTTTCCCATACCAATACACCAATGGGTTATGATCAATGAAGACCTCTGTTGGGTCATCCAGATAGGCCTGCACCATCCGCTCAAGGTCCTCCAGGGGTGCTCCACTTTGCGTACCATCTGTTGCCTTTGCATCAACACTGGAACGAGCAAACCCTAGATGAGTTATTCAATCCGCTTCCGACAATATTATGGCTGGGCCTGGTGCAGGTGACGATCCGTTTGCTGGTGTCTTTAATGGCTCTGAGGGAAAGTGACTGCCTTCGGCCACAGAAGTGGACCTTGACGCGGGATGGCCTGCTGCTTCAGTAGTACTTGTGGTGGTTCCTTCAATTTCCTGCCACTCTTTTTTGAACCGAGTGGCTGACAGAGCTAGCCAATGTTTGTACTTTGAAACATCGTCTTCAGAAAAAGGAATGAATGCATTGCTGGCCAGTGCCTTTTTGTACCGTGGATCCAGAATAGTGGCACAAATGTAATGTTGTTGTGAATGTATGCCTTTAAGCCTTACATTGTCAACTAGGCGGCTTATTAAGCTCTCCGCCAACAGATATGCGCCTTGTTTTTCAGCATCAACTCAGAACGTTGAAGACACTGCCTTCAGTTGGTGCTGTAGCATGCGAAACAATGGGATAGCTTTGCCCAAACTACAGCCCTCCCTGCTGACTTCACGGGTGAAGACCTCAAAAGGATGAAGCATGTTTTTCAGGCTTTTAACTAGGTCCCATTCCTCCGCCTCTAGCCTCATGTCTTTCATAGCAGCATCCTGTGCGTTAAAGAAATACTCATTGATTACCAAGTACTACTCAAACAGACGCTCAAGCATGTAAAAGGTTGAGTTCCGACGTGTTGCCACCTCCTGGATGAGTCCTCTGACTGGCACTCTACCGTTACGTTGAATGATCCTCAGCTGCTTCCGGGCCTTAAAAGAATGGCTGAAATGTGTGCAGATTCTTCGGCAGGTGGTCAGTAACTTGCTGACTGTGTTTTCTTTCTTCAAGAAATCATGAACAATAATGTTAATGCTGTGCGCCAAACACCGCACTCTGAAATAGCCACCATCATTCATGGACTTAACTATATTACTGCCAATATCTGTGGAAACATAACCAATCATGTGCCTTCTTGGCAGCAGCCATTTAAAGACCTTACTGTTAAACTCCTCCAAAATGTTTACTGCAGTATGAGATTTCTCCATGGCAAACATGGCTACTGTTGCATGTTTCCGAGTAGCTTGAAAAATTGTGACACTGTCAACACCTGCAGCTATCTTATCTCTAATCCCCGCAAAAGAGACCCAGTGTGTAGTGATGCACATGTAATCAACAGCTTGGCAAATGGTCCACATATCTGTTGTCAGGTGGATAGTGTGAACAGCACTCTTCTGCAAAGCTGCCCCAATCACTTCCAGCACATCTTCATGTAGTGCTGGGACCGCAACTCTTGCAAAATAGGAGCGGCTAGGAACCTTCCATTTAGGGCAGACTGTTGCCACAAATTCTAGAAAACCCACCCCTTCCACGAAAGAAAAATGGGAGAAGGTCCAGTGCTAGCATTTTAGCCAGCATTGCATTATAAAGACGTGCCATTGGGTGGTTGGGTTCAAATGGCGCCTCCGACCAAAACATGCTTTTAATGGTGGTCTGGACCGTTTTCATATGTGATGATGATGATCCACACTTCTTCAACCCAGTTAGGCTCATTGATGTACTTTTTCGCATTGGTGTCTCTACCAGACTCTTACTGTGCCTCATAGATGTTGCTGGGGTAGAGGGTGTGGGCGCTACCACTGCAGTGATGCTGCCAGGGGTACTGTGTGTACCAGAAAAAAATTGC
Source organism: Lissotriton vulgaris (assembly GCF_964263255.1). Taxonomy (NCBI): domain Eukaryota; kingdom Metazoa; phylum Chordata; class Amphibia; order Caudata; family Salamandridae; genus Lissotriton; species Lissotriton vulgaris. The sequence continues at coordinate 244,659,427 of NC_141699.1, read as the reverse complement.
TGTTGCTTCTTCACCTCCCCCCTGCACGATCATCCCCTCGTCATCATCAGATGCAATATCAATGGATACATTTGGATTTGTTGTAATTTTGGCTTCCTGGATCTTACTTAGGTACGCCTCCCACTGGATAATGTGGTGTTTTTTGAGATGACCTCTCTGGCCTCCGGTACCATAGTTGTTACCAAGCTTACCCCGACTAACTACTCGTTTACAAATCGAACAAATAACTAGGGGGCATATTATCAAGCCTGTGCGCTAAAATTATCGCCGCTTTATCGGCCGAAAACGGCCGATAAAGCGGCGATAATGGGCTTGATAATATGCTCTGTGGAATTCCAATCGAAGCCCATGTTAGATGTCTTCACATCTAACATGGGCTTCGATTGGAATACCATAGAGCATATTATCAAGCCCATTATCGCCGCTTTATCGGCCGTTTTCGGCCGATAAAGCGGCGATAATTTTAGCGCACAGGCTTGATAATATGCCCCCTGATTTTCTGCCTTTTTGCTAATACTAAAGAAGTCCCAAACTGGGGAGTTGAGATTTCTGGTGGTGGAGGTGCTACTTTCAATGCCAGATGAAGTGGAGGATGGGCGTGGCCGAATTTGACTCTGTTGTCCACTTACAGTTACAGGGGGGCAGTTGCGCCTCTCCTTGCGCCTCTCCTTGCGTCTTTCCTTGCGCCTTTCCTTGCAACTCTCCTTGCAACTCTCTTTGCAACTCTACCTGCAACTCTCCTTGCAACTCTCCTTGCAACTCTCCTTGCGCCTTTCCTAACAACTCTCCTTGCGACTCTACTTGTGCCTCTCCTTGCGGATCTCCTTGTGACTCTCCTTGCGACTCTCCTTGTTGCACCTGTGGTTGAACACTCGTCAGATGAGTTACACCCTGTGTTGATTGGATGCTAGTTTGCGATGAGTCAACGCCAACATCACTGGTTGATGGTGAAAGAACAATTAAAGTGGCTGCCTCTGCGGCACTCATGGGCTTGGGCCTAAATTGGCGTGGTGGCACTGAGACCAATGAAGCGGAGGTGCTGCTCCCAGCTTGGTCTCCGGCGGCAGACACCGCTACTGAAGGCGTAGTTTTTTTTTCTCCCCAAAAAAGTGTCGGTCGGCACACCAGTCTCCTTGGTAAGTGGCGCCACTTGCTTCTTCTGCTCCTTCTTACTGGCAGTGGCACTGGCAACTTTCTTGGTAGAGGAGCTACTGCTACCTTTCTTTGGGCCCATCTTCTTCAGATGTCAGAAGAACAGCAGGACGCAGTTGTACGAGTTGCAGAGTTGTCTGTGGCCACGTGACGTCACGTGACGTTGTGCACACACCGCAGCAGGACTTCTTCCTGGCACTCCAACAAGTGATGAATGATGATGAGGATGATTCCTGGTTCTCACTTCTCAGTCTTTGTGCACCTAGAAGCAAAGAAACCAGAGGAACATCAGTTAAATAAATGTTGCAAATGTCGTACTTCAATTAATACTTTTGCAACTAGGCATTTTATTAATATTAACAAAACATACCCACAAACGGAAAGACCCAAAATAAAAATTCCAAATCTAATAAAAAATGGATGTTTAGATTAATAGAAGAGAGACCACACAGAGAGAGTTGTTACATGCACTCATTCATAACCCTAGGCCTAGTGGCCCGCAAGCTTGCCAGCCAATGGCAAAAAACTGCCTGGCCTCCATATGCCCTCCCCCACCCCCACCCACATGGCCAGGCCCTGGACCAGGCCTCAAAATGCCCCCCCCCCCCCCACATGGCCAGGCCCTGGACCAGGCCCCAACACCCACAAAATCGAAATACACACACAAATCACCTAAATCCAATGCCCTAAATGATGTTTAAATTCAAGAGACCCTACAGAAAAACTTGGTCCATGCACCACTGAGTACCCCTGGACATAATGGATGAAAGCAAGACAGATTGGGTGCAGGCCTATGGCACAAAGCACACTGCCTGGCTTCAAAATTGCCCCTAGACCCCCACCCACATGGCCGGGCCCTGGACCAGGCCTTAAAATGGCCCCCACCCACATGGCCAGGCCCTGGTCCAGGCCCCAACAACACCCAAAAATTGAAATACACCCAAAAATCACCTCAATCCAATGCCATCCATGCCCTAAATGATGTTTAAATCCAAGAGACCCCACAGAAAGACTTGGTCCATGCACCACTGAGTACCCCTGGGCATTATGGATGAAAGCAAAGCAGACTGGGTGCAGGCCTATGGCACAAAGCACATTGCCTGGCTTCAAAATGGCCCCTAGACCCCCACCCACATGGCCAGGCCCTGGACCAGGCCCCAACAACACCCAAAAAATCGAAATACACACACAAATCACCTCAATCCAATGCCATTCATGCCAGAAATGATGTTTACATTCAAGAGAGCCCACAGAAAGACTTGGTCCATGCACCACTGAGTACCTCTGGGCATAATGGATGAAAGCAAGGCAGACTGGGTGCAGGTCTATATGGCACAAAGCAGACTGCCTGGCTTCAAAATGGCCCCTAGACCCCCACCCACATGGCCAGGCCCTGGGCCAGGCCTCAAAATGGCCCCCACCCACATGGCCAGGCTCTGGACCAGGCCCCGACAACACCCAAAAAAATCAAAATACACACAAAAATCATCTCAATCCAATGCCATCCATGCCCTAAATGATGTTTAAATTCAAGAGACCCCACAGAAAGACTTGCCCCATGCACCACTGAGTACCCCTGGGCATAACGGATGAAAGCAAGGCAGACTGGGTGCAGGCCTATGGCACAAAGCACACTGCCTGGCTTTAAAATGGCCCCTAGACCCCCACCCACATGGCCAGGCCCTGGACCAGGCCTCAAAATGGCCCCCACCCACATGGCCAGGCCCTGGACCAGGATCCAACAACACCCAAAAAACCGAAATACACACAAAAGTCACCTCAATCCAATGCCATCCATGGCCTAAATGATGTTTACATTCAAGAGACCCCACAGAAAGACTTGGTCCATGCACCACTGACTATCCCTGGGGCCTACTGGCTAGTGTGGCTTTAACATGCACCCCAAAATAAAATAAAACTTCTACATATAACAGTGAGCTACTCAATAACATGCCATAAATTATATTTAAGTTTAACTAAACTCACAGAAACGGTTTATCATGGACCCATGACTAACCCTGGGTCTACTGGATACTGTGGGTACCCACAATATATTTTTTTTAAAGTTGGGAAAAAGTTTATAAATTGTACTTGCAGCAACTACAATGGCCCAAACAAAAACACCAACTTACTTGTAAAATCTCAAATCCAAAAGTGGTCCCCCAAAAAAGTCCTCAAATACAAAATATCCAGCTGCAGCCACAAAGAGTAATCCTTCCAGCTCCAGATCCAAATGAAAAGTGACCAGGACATGGACAAAGCACTGGGAGGAGCCTGCTGGACAGGAACAGGAAGATGGAGACTGTGGGGCACTTCCTCCCTCCCACCCCCCCAAAAAATGGACTCTTGCACAAAAAAATGCAGCCAAATGTCAATCTGAAGAGTTATTCTGATCCAAATCATCATTTTCAGGAGGTTTATGCTGCCAGCGATAGATTTCTTGTGCAGAATTGCAATTTGTGAAATTTCAGGAAAGCGAGCTGTTCAAATCTCCCGCCGGATGTCAGCTGTGCGTCGCATCTATGTATTCGCAATTGATTTCTCTCGTGGTGCATGATCGCGGGCCCTTATGACGTATTCACGTTCAACAAGTCTCGCAGTGCAAGATGGCGGGACGCTATGACGTAGTCGCGGTCGAAAAAGTCTTGCGCGATCATGCAGCAAGATCGAAAATGGCGCAGCGCATGCAAACCGGGAGAAAACCACTCAGCGAACTCAGAATAACGGTAAGTCAACGCCGCGTGCGAGAGATTGTATTTTTGAAGCACGGCCAAGCAAATAAAATCCGCCAACTCGCGAATTATGAATTCTTTGACAATTTCGCGCGATTCACGGACCGCGAAATTGTCGAAAATTCGAAAATTCCGCGAGCAGAACAGATTTTTAGCCCATGCTTACTTTCAATAGGGAAAAACCAAACAGGCAGTATTTCACTATCAAGACATGTAAAACACACCAGCACATGTCCTACCCTTTACCAACACTTCACCCTGCTCATAGGGGTACCTTGGGCCTACCTTAGGGGGGCCTTACACGTAAGGAAAGGGAAGGTGGGACCTGGCAAGTGGGTATATTTGCCAGGTCGACATAACAGTTTAAAACGTCCCACAGACACTGCAGTGGCAGGTCTGAGTCCCATTTGAAAAGGCTACTTGTGTGTATGGCACAATCAGTGCTGCAAGCCCACTAGGAGCATCTGATTTTACAGGCCCTGGCACACTCTGTGCCCTTTACTAGGGAATTACTAGTAAATCAAATATGCTAACAAGGGATAACCAATCATGATAACAATTTGCACAGGGAGCACTTGCACTTTGACACTGATCAGCAGTGGCAAAGTGCCCAAAGCATCTAGGCATTCAAAAAATGAAATTCAGAACAGCATAAAAAACTGGAGGTAGAGGCAACAAGTCAGGGGAACCAGACCAAGGATGCCAAGTCTATCACAAACACTTACTAATACATGCCTAACCAGTATTACTACTTTATAATTCATATACAGGCACAGCACATTTTCTTATATTTTATTCATGACTATACAACTCCTATTTCATAATGTGACTAAAAGTACTGCAGTTCCTGAAATGCAAAAAACATAGATCTGTCTCTTCTGCACATGATGCTTATACATTTAAAACATTGTCATTTTTAAAGGCGTTGCTCATGGTAACTTTCAACAGTACTAACATTGTACAGTTCATCTGATATATTTATTTTCACATCACTGTTATACACTTTTTAATCAAACTCTCATACACTGCTTCATTTGTAGTGGACATTTTTTAAATAATTGAAACGTTATGTACATAACAGTGAATTGAGTTCTTAGATTATATTGTTGCTTTGGCTTTTTTTGGATAGTTTTGAAACTGTTAAGATTTGTCAAAACTAAGGACCAGAATGGGACACAACTCTAATAAAAAGCAACTGTAAGATGCTAACCTATTCAACTTTCCACTCTATGCTCATGAGAAAGGCAGAAAATGAAACCATGTCTTTCATTTTAGACTACTGCATCTCCACTTGTGAATGGTTAACATCTGTTAACCCTTTGCCTCTGTTTCAAAATGAGGTTCCTATCTCCGCATGTTCGTGATGTTTATGCGATCATCGCGGAGTAGTCGCAAAACAAAATGGGAGTTGTTAGATCTGGGGGTCTCTAGTTGGCAGAGGTAGGTACCAATGTTCAAATAGGGACCCTTGCTTCCAGTCATGGTAAGGGGGATACACTCTTTAGCTAACCCCTGCTCACCCCCTTGGTAGCTTGGCACGAGCAGACAGGCTTATCAAAGGCAAAGTGTAAAGTATTTGTACCATCACGAATAGTAACAGTGAAAACACCACAAATGGACTCCACACCAGTTTAGAAAAATAAACTATCTTTATCTAAACTAAACAAAACCAAAATGACAACAATCCAAAATACACAGTTCAAGAATATGATTTTAAAAGAGTTCTAGGGTTTGGTCAAAATAACCCACAGTTGCGTCACGTTTAGCCCAAAGTTCCTGTAGATGCGACAAAAGTTTCAGATGGAAGCTGCAGCGTTGAAAAACAAGCAATGTATCACTCCTGAGACCCTGGGGTGGCGATACGCAGCCCTGCTGGACTCAGCAGGTGTGTTGCGATGAATCTGGTCTGGATGTGGAGGGATGTGATACCTTGTATCGATTCCTGTGCGCGGGTTCGTTAGGAAACGTCTCGCACATGCACGATGCGACGATCTTTGGGACGGCGACGATCTCAGGTGCGGCGGCGATGAGCAGCACAGCGTCAATCTTCTCCTCTCGTGGCCCCTCAATGTGATGGCTCTGCGACGATGTTCACAGCGACGTGATGCGGTCCGCAAGCAAGCGGTGTGGCGATCTCACCCAGCGACAACAGGCACTGCGACAATACTCGCAGTGACAGGAATCTTTTTGCACCGGGGGATGCGTTCTGAAAGCGAATTCTGCGTCGGTTCTTGCAGCGCCAATAGGCGCTGCGACGATCTCGATCTTCCCGGCAGTGGGAATTTCCTCGCACTGTCGAGGATGCGCTCCGTAAATGAGCGATAGGTGACAATTGCAGATTTTCTTATTTTCTCCTTGTCCAGCTCCCAAACAGCAGGCACACTTCCAGAGGCCCCACCATTGGATCAAGCACTCTAGGAAGGGCAGACCTCACTCAGCAGAGTTCAGGGGGGAAGCGTGGGTGAAGTCCTTTTGTTCTTGGGACTTCTTAACAGGAGGCCAGCTCTCCTCAGGCCCTTGGAGATCTCTTCAAGCAAGGGGACACAGCACACATCAAAGTCCTTCCCCTCTCCGTGGCAGCAAAGCAACTGAAGGTCAGTCCACAAGCACACAGCAGGACAGTCCTTCCTCTTCAGTCTTCCGCTTTCTCCTTGGCAGAGGTTTCTTCTTGATTCCAGGATGATCTAAAGTTCAGTGATCTGGGGACCTGTACTTATACCTCAAAAAGTCTGTGTTCCCTTTGTGCAGGAGGGCTCTGTTCTGGAGCACTCTGTTTACATGACTCCTTTTTTCCTTTCACAGTGCAGAGCAGAAACATCAGACACCCCACAGGAGGTGGAGCCAGCATTGTGGAGGGAAAGCACAGCACTGGAGCACTTTGTTGACATGATTCCTTCTCTCCTTTCACAGTGCAGGGCAGATACATCAGACGCACCACAGGGTGTGGAGCCAGCACTGTGGGGAGCAGGCACAGTCATATTCAGGTCCCAGGTGCAACTCCTCCCTCCCATATAGATACAGATCTCTCTAATCACCACTGGACTGATTCATTCTGCCTCCTGGAATCCCCAAGCTCTGTCACTCACAAACCAGTCAGTCAATTCACAAAGAGCCAAAGGCACAGAGAAAGGTCAGACAAGAAAGCAGCCACTTTCTAAAAGTGCTGCTTTCAAACACAGGATTTAAAAACCATCCTTCCTAAAAAATGTGTTATTACATTCTGAGTTCAGGGATACCAGGCTTCAATTTTCTACCTTGCTCCTATGGGAAGATATGCAGGTAAACATTATACACAGCATTCCCCATTATAGCCTACAGGCAAGATAGACTTTCAATAGTGAAAAACGAAAATGGCTGTAATTCACAACCAGAGCATGTCACCCACACTAGTACATGCTCTACCTTTCACATACACTGCACCCTGCCTGGGGGGGGTACCTTGGGCCTTCCATAGGGGTGTCCAATGTGTACAGAAAGGGAAGGGTTAGGCCTGGTCAGTGTAGCAACTGCACACAGGCATTGCGGTGACAGGCCTGAGACACCATTTTAGGGCAACTCATGTGGGTGACACAATCAGTGCTGCAGGCCCACCAGTAGCATTTGCATCAGTAGTAAAGTGCCCAGAGTCCTATTGCCAACGACCACAGGTCAGGAAAAATAAAGGGGAAAGAAGCAAAAAGTTTAGGATAACCCTGCAAAAATGGCCATTTCCAACAGGAGTGCAAACTGATATTTACCTACAGTGTTTTAAAATGTATATACTGCACAACAGTTTATTACACAGTCCTCAGTTGGAAATTAAAGTTTGCCCTTACTTAAATTGTATCATAACTCCTCAACAAATCTGTTTCTTTAACACCCTTTACCCTAATACAGTCTTGGCTCAGTGTACCGAACAACCCAATGGAGCCAGTTGGTCACAAGTTCACAGCACATTCTAGAAGGAACATGCTACTTCAAAAAGAGGTACAACAGGTGTGGTTTACAGCACATTCAAAAGCATATCCATGTCTGAATCACATTTCTTTTTTTAAACAACAGCCAGTATTAGAACTTGTTGCTAATGTATCCAACACACCACTTAAATGTATTCACTTTCATGCTAACAGCACCCAATATAATTTATTGTTTGTATTATTTTTTATAAACACCTCCATTTTAACTGCTTTTTCTTTGGAAAACTACCTCATTCAGCTCCAGCCTTCTCATAACTGCTATTGCTCCTTCACTTCAAAATGCTTAAAGTGTAGATTGTGGGCCACAGCTATGTTTATTGGGCTAAAGAGACTGCAGAAAAAGAGAAATTGACAGGGATTTGGTTTTGCCAATTTTGGAGATTACATGGTTGGGCCAGAGAGGTTTAATGTTTCATCAGGTGCTGCCTTTGGTTAAAACCATTGTGGATTACAGAGCTCCTCACCTTATGATTGTGCACTGTGGTGGAAATGACTTTGGCACATTGACTGGGGTAGGGCTGGAAATCCTAATGAAGGATACTTTTGTAGAATTGATGTTACTGTCTTGATGTACTCTAATATATGCCAAAGACAGAAACGGAAGTGGTCAAAACAATTCTGTCCACAGATCAACAAAGCCAGGAAACATGTTAATAAAACTGTTTCTGCTTTCCTCAGAGACCATACCATGGGTTCTATGTACAATACCAACCTGTGTTTTGACATGCATGGAATTTATAGAAACGATGGAGTGCACTCTACAGGCGAAGGCAACAGGGTGTTTCTAAGTACCCTGAAACTCTGCTTACGGTCTTCTGTATAGTTGTCATATGCACAAAGGCGCTTGTTAGAGCCACCCAAGGGCCCAAAATGTTCATTTTCTTAAATCACAATGACGCGACAGCACCACAAATGCAGACATTCAAGGACCACCACCACATTAAAATAATTCTAACTTAAAAAATTCATTCTTACTATCAAAATTCAAACATTACTAACTTAAAGAATATGTTTGTACACATATATTTGCAGTAGATTTTTTTAAAACTGTGTTTAAATCCGACATCCCCTGTTCTCGATTATGCTGAGAATAGCGATGACTTTGGTAACCGTGATGATTGTGCCTTTTTTAAGAGGTGCAAAATACATATCTGCACACATTTTGCAGTATTTTAGACACCATGGGTCTATTAGGATGGGGGGCTGAATTTAGTCTGCCCGTCGCCCTAGCAGTTCTGGGACCGGACACCAGTGGTGCGGTGGTCCCGCACCGGCAATTAGGATGCCACCGCCACGGTGGCGGTTTCATCCCCCATCCACAACATTGTGGCGGGCGATGCTCACAGCACCTCCCACCGCAATGCTGTGGATGCTGTGGTACCCCCCATGTGCACACCCCAACACCTTTGGGGCTCGCAACGAGTCCCACATTCAGGTACCGCATACCTTTCTATGGCGGTAATGCTGCCATGGAAAGGCACTTCTCCGCCTGTATTGTAATATGGATGGCGGTTATTCAGCCCCTTTTTCACCCGGTTGACTCGTTGCCTCCCCATCGCAATATGGCGGGGGAAATGGGAGGTGGGCGTATGGCGGTGGCGATCCGCCCACTATTATAATATACCCCTAGGTGTTTATTAGTTCACTGTTCAACATCATATTTTTAAAGTAGTTTGTATAAAAATCATCTTTACAATTGATCTTTCGTTTCCGTGGTGATGCTGGGCGATACCTGCAACGGTACATGGGCCGTGCTGGCATTCGCGTCGTCATCAAGAATATCATGCGTGATAAAAAAAATATTTTTGGGTCATATAACTTTGATCACTAATACCCCTTTATGCCACTTTGAAAAAAAATATTTCATCCCCTGGAACTGTTCCCTATACATAAAATGGTGGCCCAGTCACAAGAAAAAAATGTGAGATGAACATTAAAAAACAACAAAAGTGGTCAGGGTGAAAACACCCTGACCCCCTAGACCCCCAGGGCCCAAAAAAGCAATTTTAAAAAAATGTTTCACCGGAGTCGCGGCGGGTGCGCAAATCAGGCAGAACATTTTTTTTTTAAATGAAGCGTGGTCTCCAATGCTTTGTTTCTTTCAAGCCCCCGGGTGATCCAGGTCCCAAAGGCAATATTTCATTATTATGCGGGCCTGCAGGGACCTCCACCTTCCTAGGGCTTTATCAATAATGTTCGGGAGCACGCTGCCCCCCGCAGGCCCCGCAGCCCTGGAGACTGCCACCTCCCTGGGGCTCCACTGCACAAATGCCTGCCCCCCCATGCTGCTCCAAGAACCGCCACCTCATCAGGGCATACATTTATTTATGTGCGGGAGGCCTCGTGGAACCATGGGCCCTGGGAGCCACCACCTCCCGGGGCTTTAAACCTGTTGGAGGGGGGCATCGCTGCCCCCCTTGTGGAGCCATCCTTGGACCTGGAGACCGCCACCCCCCAGGGCCAGCTCCAGCAATGTCCCGGGGTGCCCACCGCTGGGACATTGCAGTTTGCTATGATAGGACGGGAGCACGGCTCCTGCCCTGTCATAGCAAACACTGCTTTGCTTTATGGAAGTGAAAGCAGGGAACCTGCTCTCGCTTAAATGAAGCAAAGCAGATTGCTTTTGGGCTCCCCCCACAGTCTCCAATGTTAAAGGCCAGGCCCCGGGGGATGGAATCCCCGGAGCCAAAAGTGGCCCAGGGAAGGAGGGTCATGCGGCCCCTCCTGTGAAAAAATAAATTTAAAGAAAGAGGCAAAGTCTCGGGGGAAATTGGCCTTGGGAGAAAAGCACCCTTCCCGTTGTTGTTATAAAAAAAATGGCTCAGGCCCTGGGGAATGGGGTCCCCAGGGCCCGTCAAATACTAGGAGAAGGGGGGCCACCAGCCCCCTTTCTAAAAAAAAAGAAGGAGAGAACCTGGCATCTCGCCGGAGGCCACGCCCCCTCCCTGCACCACTCTGTAAACACACAAAATTTGGCAGAAAGCTAGATCTTGGCCCAGAAAACGTGTTTCCTGGACCGGCCCCCCTCCTCAAGGCTAGAAAGAATCCAGGGACCTCAACCTCTGGGCCCAAGAAATTACATATAGGGCGGGTGGCATGTAGCCACCCTCCCTTAGCCTTTAATGGCCCTATCCCCCAGATCAGGCTAACTTGCTACATCCTGGGAAGACCACCCCTAGGACCCAACAGTTTCCCTGCTCACATTGGTGTGGGCAGGGAAATGTGTATTCCCTCCCGAATAATGGGAGCATTATCAAAACTACCACCAAATGGGAGCAAATACTAATGGCCCTATTATGAGTATGGCTGTCCATAGGACCACTGTACTCAAGGTACGACCACCGCCACACTATGGGTCCACCTGGCGTATTACGAGTTTGGTGGTCGGACTGCCATAGGACCACTGCTTCTGCTGGGGGTCCAGGATACCGCTGTGGTTGTGTATTGGTCAGGAGTCGCAATATGTGCCACTGGGGCACGTCGAGCTTACTATGAGGTGCCTGTCCACCGCCACTTTCATTGCAGTGAGCCCGTCATAAAAAATGTAAAAAGGCTGACAGAGAAACAACAAAGGGGTCCTAACAGCGCCATTCCTGGGACTGGGGAGCATGTAGGAGAACGTGCATTAACAATGTCATGACCGTGGGCTGTATGTTAGGCTCTCCTAACTGCTGTGAAACTGCCTCAGCACCACCCACCCGACCAGGATTAAACTCCTAATCTGCTGGGTGGGTACACTATGACTTTGGCTGTGTGGACGGCACGGTGGCGCACAGCTGGGGGACTGTCAAAATTGTAATAAGACACCCGGCCCTTCCCAGTGGACAGGAGATTTAAAAATGCTCCCATTGGCTTGGAAAAGGCATGCACAACCCACATTGCTCACCCCCAGAGAAAGCAGCGTAAATGCTGCTGCTCCCTCTGGGCGGGAGCAATGCTTGTTCACGCACCTTGCGGGAAGCCAGCTGATGCCGCTGGGACCCTGGGGCTCCCCCTGCTCCCCAACATTGCACTTTGTGGGTGCCCCGAGTGCTAATAGGGACATCCTCCTATAGCTGATTTGAGCCCTGGGTGATGGAGTCCCTGGGGCTTATAAAGGCTCCATGGCGGGCATACAGGCCCCTTCACCTTTTATTTATTTTTCAGCCCCAAGGAATGGGCTCCATGGGACCTAATTAGACCAAGCGAGGGGGAACTGCATGCTCCTCCCTTTATTAATTAATCAGCATGGGGTCCCCAGGGCCTAATAAGACTTGGAGAGGGGCCCACTGACCCCCCTTTCTTTTAAAATAATATACGGTCCAGGGAGATGCGGTCTCTGGGGCCTATAAACGCTTGAGGAGGGTGGCCACATGGCGTCCCCTCCACTTTTTATTTATATGTATGCTCCTAGGGAAGGATGGGGTCTCTGGAGCTTAATTGGGCTCAGGGGAGGGTGCACTCACCTCCCATAATTCATTTCTCAGCCCTGGGGTATGTGGACCCCGGGACCTTATAGAGGTCAGGGAGATGGGGCTACTTGGCTCCCTACCCTTTTTTATTATCTTTGGTCCCGGGGATGGGGTTGGATTGCGTAAAGCAATAACATATTACTTTATGTTAAAAAAAAACAGAAATTCACTGATTAATAACAATATAATTAGGTGAAATTTTCAGTAACAACATAACGTTTTAAACTCTAAAAAATACATAAATTCACCAGTTAGACATATAGTTATCTCAAGTAACTATGACATTTGTCCTGAGATAACTATAACGTGTGCCCCCCCCTTGCACAGTTTTCTTATCAATAATTTCGGCACAAAGTAATGAGTATCGGAACACCAAGACAAGCTGCATTTTAATGCCGAATGGTGAGAGCGCTGTTGTGTGCCTTCTCAATGCTTCTGGGCACTTTTGTTCCAAAAATACTTACACGGCTGCCCAGTCGTGGAGAAGAGTACCATCGAAAAATCAAGAGAGGCTGTGGAGTGAAACTTTGTCACACCGTTACAGCACAGCACTCCAGATGCATACTGAGCCCGTCTTCAATGCTCCGAAACCTAGTAAGGACAGTATAATGCTTTTAATTTATAAATATGCATCAACCTACTAAGGGATATAATTATGCTCATGATGGAGCAAGGGTGAAAACAATAATTTTTGTATACCCCTCGTGAAATCTCTTTCCCATAACTGTAATATGTATTAATCGTGTGATTTTCAAATTAACCAACATAGAACAGACAGTACATACACAAATACATGTGGGATTCTAATTTGCTTGTGTTGTGAATCATAATATACTAATTAAGTGAAATCGTCATACTAACATAGTACACAAATGTCATAATATAACGAAAACCTGTGAATGCAAGCTTCCTATATGTACTATTGTGGCAGAAATTATGGAGAATGGTAAAAAAACAATGCTTGATCGTGGCTAAAATGCTAGGTAATAACTAACAGGGTTATTAGAATGGGGTAGGTAAACAGAAGGGCTATAATTTTAAATCTAACGTTTAATTGTGTTTGTTTCGATAATAGTTCCCTTTATGGCCCATACAGTCTAACCAAAAATGGAAGGTTTGCGAAACTCCGAAACTGTGGTGATCTACGCATGCGCGACTGTGCTCGAGAGATGTGCAAGCAGTCTGTGCCTGTGCAGCGTGGGTCAAGGTCAGCGTGGCCTGGAGTGCAAAAGGGTGCCAAGATTTGTATGACTGCGTCATGAGCCTGAGAAAGTTGCTCCAAGTGACAAGTTAAAGGACACGAGTGAAAAAAATACAATAATGAACAATCGGAACCTTATTTTTATTATAACAATGACTTGGCAGAAATATGTACAATTAGGAGATGAGGTGATGCTCATCCACCCCTTAAATGGACCAATGAAATTGAGCGAGGACCCTAAAAGTTTCACATTTTAGATAGATAGTTAGGGAAAAAGGGTATAAAAGAGGACGTTTGAAAGTGAAGAGAGAGCTTGCTTTTGAATTTATTTTCGCACCACGACATACTGTCGGTCTGAACTACTAGGTTATTTTCGATTGGTTGGACTAGAATCAAAACGTTTCTTACGTCTGTTTTATTTATCACTTTGTATAAAACAGTTTTCTTTGAAATTCGGACAGATATTTTTATTTATTTTACAGATCTAGCAAAAAGTACGCATCGCTGAAAAGTAACATGTAAATTACATGTTTCTTTGTAATCTTGTAATTATCTTTTAAGACGCACTTCAACAACAAACTCTTTACTTTGCGCTTTTGATCACTAGTCTGGATTTGCATGATAGGGTTCTCTTCTAGCATGCTGGGCACCGGTTTCTGGGGTGGGCTGCAAAGCAGTCGGCTCGTTGCATACCAAATGAAGATGTTGTTCTCTTCTCGATGGGAGGCATTCCTTTCATGGGGGTTTTAAGGAAAATCGCAGCAGCAGACAATAGTCTAAATGTTCCTGATTTCTTTTTCTCATTTAGAAAATAGTGTAATCTCTGTTGTCGAGTTCACAATAGAGGTGCCTTTTTAGGGTGGCATACTGATACTTTCTATAACACAGACGACATAAGTGTCTGGTTGTGGTAGTTTTTCTTGCAACAAATGTGGAATTTTTATCTTGTTACATAATTCTGGGTTAGCAGCTTCGTTAGTACGTGCGTTGGCATACGCATAGGCAAATTAGCTACAATACATTTATAGTGTTTATTTATTAAGATTAAATATTGGTTAAAAAAATTACAGAAATGTATTTGGGCCATGTTAGAATGTTTCAAAAGCTCACAAACCTGGGATGGTGTGAACAGATTCGCCCTAATTGTTTTCTAAGTGACAGATGACTAAATCCAGGCTGAAATATGTTTGGGCTTTTTCTTGATTAGGAACGGCATGGTTTATATATCTAAGTGCCAGTCAAGACCCATGCAGCACTAATCATGAACATTTGCACTGGCGTTAAGCTCAGCTGAACTGTATCAATGGTGGTCTGCAATGACACAGCCATCAAAATGTGGCAATCAAAGTTACTGTTGACGATAGCGACTGCCAATACAGGAACAAAACTCCTTCGAAAGCATTGGTCGATTCACTCTGTTTTACCCAGAGAGATTCTGCCAATAGACTACAAAACCACTTTATGTGGCAGGGTTGACTAAATTATGAGGCAACAAACGCAAATTATGCAGCATAATGCAGCACATTTTGTGGCAGTATTACTTCATAATTTTGCCATTTTTAAATCTGCTTACAGTGTCTGGAAAAGAGTTCACCGTAATTAGTACCAAGTTAACACCCAAAAACAGCAATAAGCAACTGATAACCAGCCAATCTTTGCAACAAAAAGCCTTCCGGTACGCAGGCACCCGAGTCACCATATGTTTTGTAACTTTTGATTCACTTGAGCTAGAAGCAATTTTTTTTGTTAAAACCTGCAGATTATAGAGCAGATGGTGGATTATTTGACAAATGTGGCATACCCATAATTATTTTAAAATCGCAGCTGCCGCAGAATTGCATAATTTCACTGGCACTGCACATAAGGTATCCATGCCAAATTTGCGCCCTATTTTCCCAACAACTAGGGGATTTTAAAGGTTCCCAGGTTTTATGGATTCCCCTGGAGGGGACTATGAATATAGTATAAATATAGAAACATTTTTGGGTTTTTGAGAAACATAGTGGAAAATGCTCCAGAAAAAAACTTACGTTTTTTCGCCCTAAAATTGGCATCAACTAAAGGTTTACTGTGCTACAGTCACTATTTTCCCAGGAACATGCAGAGCTGAATAAAAAAATTAAAAAATGTAGCACCGTTTTGGCATTTTCCCAAGAGGTAGCCTGCTTTTCCTAATTTTTGTGCTTTCAACCTACTATCACTTTGTGATGGAACCCTGGGTGAAACCCATAGGTGATCTGCAAAAGCTAAAGATTTTTGAAAAGTAGACATAATCGTAAATTCAGCAAGGCATTATTTATGTAGATCTTTCAAGTTTTCCTAAACAAACTAACTGTTGAAATAAAAAAATATTGAAAATAAGTACGGAAAAACTGCCATTTGTGACAACATTTTCATTTGTAGCTTCTTGTCGCGATGGCCAATTTGCAAAAGCAATATACCATTACATCTGCCAGACCATTTTGGTTGCGTGGATATAAGGGGTTTGTAGATCCTCCAAGAATGCAAGGTAACCAGAGTCAACAACTGCACTTTACAATGGTTTTTCATTGTTTATAGGGTATAGATAAAATTCATATTGTAAAATACAAAGAGTGAAAAATGGGTATCAAAGAAACCTATGTCTTTTTTAAATCGACATCAAATACAGAGTTTATGGGCAGTGGTTATTTGTACATCTCCAAATTTTTCGGTACACTTACTACCATGTGATTCATTTTTTTTTTTTTGAAAATCTGTGATTCATAGGGCATTTATCAGAATGTCTTCTTTCTTAAACACTGCTTTAAATTTGTAAAGCACAAACGCAGAGAAATTCAATTGGTAATAACAAATGTTCTACTATTCTGCATTCCCACATGTGTCCATATAAAAATGGTATGTTACTTGGGTTGGTAGGCCTAGAGCTCGCAACAGAAAACGGCCCAAATGGCAACATGTGGGCACAGTAGATTTTCCCACTGAAAACTGGCCCTTTTTCCAATGTAGATAGCTGTGAGTTTTGGGTCCTAGCTCAGCAGGCAACAAGGAAAACCTAGAAAACCTGCACATTTTTAAAAACCACACATCTGGGAAAATCCAGGATGGGGTTGCTTGTCTGGCTCCTACCAGGTTTTCCTACCCCGTAGCCATTGAAAACCTCAAACTTTGGCTAAACAAATACATTTTCCTCACATTCTGTGATGGGTAGTTCTGGAATCACTAAGGAGCCACTAACGTCCTACCCCTTATCATTTCCGCACATCTCCTGATAAAAATGGTACCTCACTTGAGTGGGTAGGCTAAGTACCCACAACATACAAGGCCCCAAAATCAAAATGGACATATCAAATTATTCCACTGAAAATGGACCCTTTTTTCAATGTGTCTAACTGTGGATTTTGGGCCCGAGCTCAGCTAGCATCTAGGGAACCCCAGAAAACTAGTACATTTCTGAAAACTAGACACCTAGGGGAATCCAGGGTGGGGTGCCTTGTGTGGCTCTCACCAGGTTTTCCTACCCATAAACCTTTGCAACCTCAAACACTGAGTAAAAAAACACACCATCCTCACATTTCTGTGATGCAAAGTTCTGGAATCTACAGGGAGTCACAAATGTTCTATCATATATTATTTCCCCAAGTCTCCTGATATAAATGGTAACCTACTTGTGTGGGCAGGCCTAGTACCCGTAACAGGGAAGGCCCCAAAACACAATGTGGAGACATCTACATTTCCTGTCACAAAAATAATCTGGATTGGCAATAGAGGTAGTAGTGTTTTTCTGGACGGGGATCGACGAACACTTAGGGAAACCTATCAAATCCAGGCATTTCTAGAAACTAGACAACCAGGGAAGTCCAGCGTAGTATGCCTCGAATAGAACCCACAAAGGTTTTTTTTTACCACAATGCCCTGCCAACTTCGAACTTTGCCTAGAATTACACATTCTCCTTGCGTTTCCGTGACTTAAACTTTTGGAATCAGCAGGAATCCACAAAATTCCTACCACCTAGCATTTTCCTACTTGTCCTGATAAAAATGCTACCTTACTTGTGCGTTTGGGCCTAGTGCACGCAACAAGCAGGCATCAAACCAAGGTCAATGGGGGTCCCCCGTGTTTTTGTCAGACATCTGGAACCCTATCTTTTCCTTTCTGCTCCTCAGGAGTTACCTCTGCTATACCTCCATTTCTGACCAATATGAGAAGAAAAATGTTTCTGGAGGAGCTAGATCATAAGATGGTGCTTCCAGTTATTTCACAGAAGCATCCCCCAACTTAATCATTGATCAGGTGCAACTACAGATTACAGGAGACAACAAAATAGTCAGAGGAAAAAGCACATCCGAGAATGCTACTGTAAACTGATCAGTTTCTCAGTGGTTCAAAAATATCCCCCAGCCAAGCAAATTTTACTTACTTGCTGATCTGCCAAGTGCTTAATAAGCAAGCAAGTGTGTGCTTGGAAGAAACCAAAAGTCCACACATGCGCACCCACTTAAAGACCGGTATGCATGTATAAAGTCACTCTGTGTACTCTATCACCTCTGTGCATCCAAGGATAAGCCCCAAAATCACTGGCCATACAATGCGCAGATAGCATTTCACCATCTCCACTATAAGCCAGCTTCACATTTTTAGATCGGTTTGTAGTGCCTTCTCGTTTCACCCACAAAGCTTTAAAAATATTGTCGGAAAGTACTGAACGGTCTGAAGCTTGTGTCCACAGAAATTCAATGATCTCCTCTTTTTGTCCCAAGTCTGACAGATGACAATGGGAGATATAGAAGAAACAAATGAGGGAAGCCCAGTAGCGGTCCCCGTAAAATCCCCTGCCTCATTCAGAGGCAGAAAATGAAAGAGGATGATGCTGGGACAGCCAAATCCTTTGAGGTTTCAAGAGGCCATGAAAGGTATTTGGATTCACTACATTTTCTTGCTATGTTTTTCCTGTCTGGAGATGTTTACTTACAGTGGTGGCTCCTCCGCAAAGGTGGAGGAGCATCACTGCACTGCTTTGAAGCAGTGCAATGGAAAAAATAAAATTATAATAGCAGAAGTTATTATCATTTTATTTTTGCATTCCTGTTGTCACCATGTTAGGGTGGGACGGGGCTGGGCACCTTGCTCCAGAGGGTGGAGGAGTGGCTATTACTGCACCTAAAGCATACATGACTGCTTGGCAGGCATCTGCAGCCGACCAAACAGTCATGCGCACTTTGCATCTTCTCCACCTAGGCTGCATTACAGCCTGGGTGGAGAACATGCCCATGCCCCAAGCCTCAGTCTGAGCGCCAAACTACATCGTTCAGACCAATCACAGCGCTACTATCAACAGCGTCGTATTTGGCTCGGGCATCTGGAAGCCTCTGTTCTTCCTGTTTGTAGAAGAGAGGCAGCGGCAATAATCAGGTAAGTTTTCTTTATTTTTTATTCACTAACCCCCCCCACCTTCCGCCGGCCCCCACCACTGTCTCCTACCAGCTGCTAATGTTCACATAATGAGTAATGACTGGAATGAGGATGTAGGATGTAAAGATAATTAAGCAGTGGTACAATGGATTCATATTTAGCACCTGTATGAAGGAGGTAGTAGAAGATGGGCTATGGATTTCCCTCCTTGACCATCACCTACCCAGCCGGTCTTTGGGCAAACTCTCCTGCGTCTCTCTACTGGACTTTTCTCCCTTCTCCTCTTCTCTATACCCCTTAGCCCCCTCCTCTCCACTCTTCTCCTCTTTCAAGCTATTGACCTTTGCCCTCACCCATCCTTGCTCATAGTTCCCACCCTGTCTATCCACTGGCCTTTCTTCTATGAACTTTCCCTAGTCAGTGGAGACCTACCTATCTGACTGAAGCCCAATGGAGCGACCTGTTTAGCTATTGTGGAGACGGGCTGTGGCTTCCCTCCTCGTACGTCACCTACCCAGTCGGTTTTTGGGGAGACTTCCTTTTGTCTCTCCTGCCGTCTTTTCCCTCATCCTTCCCTTCAGACTTCCCCCTCCTCTCTCTTTGTCTCACCTTGCGTTCCCCTCCCAATTTGTTGCTTAATTTTTGACTCAATGTATATATTTTTTCATTCTCTGTAACATTGTGTAGCCTAATGTAAAGTGCTCTGATACCTACAGGTCTAGCCAGCACTATATACAACTCATAAATAACGTTCCTCTGAACTTCTGATGGACCTTTGACGATGCCCCCTGAGCAGAAACCTAAACTGTTTGTACTCACCTCGATGCACGAGCAACCTTGCTGATGCCAGTTGGCGCTGTCATATGCAGCTAAAGCGGAGTCAGGCCCTGGTTTCACCCCCTCAGCCGTCACCTACCCAGCTGGACATCTGACATTATTTTCCTCGTTATTTCCGTTGTGTATTCCCTCCCTCCCCATACTCCTCCCCCTGTGATTCTTTGATTTAAGTGATGTAACTATGTAACCTGTAACTCGCTGTATCTCATGTAAAGCGCTCTGTTACCTCCGGGTCTAGCCAGCGGTATATAAAACGTTTCAAATAAATAAAACATAACAAATTTGCCATGGCTATTTGAAAAGTAACGGAGATCTCTTTTGTGTACATTGAGCCAATAAGAGACCATGAACTTTGAACTGTGAAATGATTATCTGAACAATAAACATTAGATACTATTCCTACCTCCATGTGCAGAGCACAACTCAAAGCCATCTAGTTTTCTAAGTATTGACCACCTCAATGGCAAATCCACATCACCTTTTACTTACTGTACACTATACAACAGTAAACAACATATTTAATCCCGCCACCTATGTGGTTCATGTTACGCAATACTTTTATTTCCTCATGCCAAACTATATAGCTCCAGCCCTGAGAATGTCGACTGACTCTAAAACATGCTCATTCACGTTACATGATATCCAAGACTCCCTCCCTCAAAACAACCAGAAGCCGAGCAATGGACAGCTGCGCACCCAAGCATAACACTATTAACTAAATACAATATTAACTCACAAATACTTATAACTTCAGGTCTCATTTTGAACAGTTTATGTTTGAAGACTTCTGATGAGCATACGATTTAGCTATAAGCTAGGGAATTAATTGAAACTGTCCAGAATTCTGCACCCTCCACTATAGGAGAAATTCTCCCATGATATTTTTGCTTTTCATACTGCTTGTGGGGCTTATAGGGAAATAAGCAGTATGGGGTGGGGCACCACATTCTTCAGGCACAGTGACAAGTGCATCAATAGGCACTGTGTCTGGTGCAAGGAACTTTGGGGCATATTTATGGGAATGTACATAGCTCAGTGCAGCACAGCAAGTCACCTTGCTGCACTGCGTGACAGGGAAAGGGTAGGATTGCACCATATTTAAACAAATATGGTGCATTCCCTCCCTTGTTCCTGCACTAGTGCAGTTTTAGCTGACTGGCGCCAATGCAGGCCCCCTTGCACCATCATGTATCGGTGCATATGTTACATGCAGTATTGTTTTTGTGCAGTATAAGGTTCATTCCTGCACAAAAATAATCTAGAGAGGCATATTCCTTGTGTGCCACAGAATGCAGCACACATTGAAAGAGGAAGTAACAAGGAGAAATAAAGATATTTCTCCTTGTTAAACCTTCCCAGAGAAGGCATATCTCTTTGGCCCATTCCCCGGTCTGCCACTTTTGGTAAATATGGATATGCACAAAAGAATGGTGGGAGTTGCATAGGAACAAACATGCAATGCCCATGGAATAACTTCCCAGGGCAGAGTAATGCAACGCAGCAATTTGTGCGATGTGGCGTTACTTCAGATTTATGAAGCCACTCTGGACCATGCAAGGTAGCCTTGCGTGACTTCAAAAATCGCATTTTGGACTTGCATCGCTCTTTTACCAGGTTGCGTGGTGAAAGAGCGACGCAACTCCTTTCATAAAGATTCCCATTTGTATTTAAACCAGTACTGTTCATATAGCAGAGCTTCACGAATGTGAAACATCTTTCAAAACAACGGATAGATCTGTCTTTTTAACAAAACCAGTGCTTTAAATATTCAGTTATTCTAGCATTTATAAATGTAGTACAGGACAGACTACAGACCATTGTACTGCATCATATGAAAATAAGCTATAGGATAAGTGTTTTGTCCAGTGTATGTGGAATAATGACTTAACATAATTTAAAAACATCTCTCTGACGCCACTTATATAGACGTTTCTTGTTAGAGGATTTATGTAATGAAAGGAAGAATACAAGCAAAATAATGTACTGAGTTAAATGAAAATGCAGCATGATTTTAGTTTAAAATAGGAATATGTGCAAAATGTTAAAGTTCTTTAGTACCTGCCATGTCCCTGGTTTACCATTCTTGTTGATGTTATGCTGAGAAGAACTGTTATATTTAGGATAACAAAAACCTTGCCAACAAGTTCCATAGCCTCAAGACAGTTTATTGTGTCAGCACTTCCGTTACAGAAAAGGGGGTGGTGATGAACAGAGTGTCTGAATTAAGCAGACCACTCTTACCCAGTCCAAGGATCAGGGCTTGATCCATCACCGTTTTTTAGCTCACTGCACCATCCCAGCTCAGAACTTGGCTATATGCAAATTAGTCTGACCCTGGCCCAGTGCATCATGGGAACAGGGCAGACCAAACTACCAAGCCAATTCTTATACTGGGAAGGAAACAAGCTACCGGGGACCGGTTTCTGGCATTTCAGCCGTCTTCGGCCCGGCTTGCTTGAATCCTGATGGTGCAATGAGCTAGGGACTCACATCTGAGTATACCCTTCCACGCTTATGGTGGACAAAAATGATTCAGAAAAGGGGGTGGTGATGAACAGAGTGTCTGAATTAAGCAGACCACTCTTACCCAGTCCAAGGATCAGGGCTTGATCCATCACCGTTTTTTAGCTCACTGCACCATCCCAGCTCAGAACTTGGCTATATGCAAATTAGTCTGACCCTGGCCCAGTGCATCATGGGAACAGGGCAGACCAAACTACCAAGCCAATTCTTATACTGGGAAGGAAACAAGCTACCGGGGACCGGTTTCTGGCATTTCAGCCGTCTTCGGCCCGGGTTGCTTGAATCCTGATGGTGCAATGAGCTAGGGACTCACATCTGAGTGTACACTTCTGTTAGGCACTGCCCATTGTATTTAGTCTTCAAGGACCTCTCCAGTGCATTTGAATGGGCTAATGGGTCAAGCTATGGCTGATGTTATTGCTTATGGGGATGGGCCTATCTTTGGTTAATATCCTATCTGTGTCACATACCGATCTGACTGCCAGACGTAGGTTTGGACCTTTGGGAGATTGTACTGATCCTTCAAACTTGCAGCAGGGGGTACACCATGGTTGCACTCTGACTGCCACGCTGTTCATATTATATATTAATAATTTGATCTCAGTATTAAAGTATTATGTTCTTATGTGCCTACCATAAATCCCTGTTGCAACCCCAGCGCTGCTGTAGGCTGATGACCCAAAGTTGCTGCCACACACTCCTTTAAGTCTAACCAAATTGGTATTTGCTTTTGGTTCGTCTGTGGACAATTAGGACTTTGATATTAAGTATTCCAATTCACAGAATCTGGCTTGTGGTAAAACCAATAATACTTACATGAGTTCCATTTCTGTCAAGGGGTAAAAGCTATTGAGGGTTTCTAGCTTCCCCTATTACGGGTCACCTTTGACTGCACCCAACATTAGCAAAGCTATAATTCTATTAGGAGACAAAGGTGATTTAAACTTACCCCTTCAATGGGTGGAAAATTGGTCTTGCCTTTTTTAGATCTTTTTAAAGCACAATGCATCCCAATTGCCACTTATGGCTCTCTCTTGGGATACACGAACTGAGGAAAACAGTTTTTGCTCACGCTTACTCTCTATCGCCCCAGTAGTTTCTTTTGTCTATGTCATGCGGAGCTAAGTATTCCATATATTGAGGACTCAATAAAGGTAGCTCCCTTGTTACTCTGGCTATCTGTATGGTCAAATGAGTGTGCCACCTTTAATAGCAAGGTTATCAGTGATTGTTTGAAATGCAAACAATGGTCAGATATTTCATGGTTGCACTATGTAAGGCAGTTGTGCATGTCAATTGGTAGAATGGATTATTTGTTAGCCCTACCTCCATTTGTAAGAATAACATATTGTGAACTAATAGCACCTTTTTAGCTTTGATACAAACTGATTGTGATTCTATAGAATTTAGCAAATCCAGCATCAGACAGTACTTAGTGCTCAAGACTTCACTTTTTACTGAGCCTTTCCGTTTACTAGCCACTGGGAGCGTGCCTTGTTGTTAAGATTTAGATCAAGCAAAATTCGCTTTTTGTTGGGCTTTCCCTTGGGCCATCATGCAACTGATATCATTGCCATTGGTCCTTTGCAAAGTGACCTCTAAACAGAAGCAGTTACATTCTACTTTCTTTTGTCGATTTTATGCCTTGTACAATAAAAGATTTTAATTCTGCTTTTAAAGTCAATACATTTTAGAAGTAGCTTACCTGCAGCACGATTTTTACCATTACAGACTGATGATGAAATATATATGCTGTAGGTTCCTTTTTAAAATGTATTGACAGAACCCTAGGTGTGATGAATTGGTATATATGTTTGAGGCTTTTGAAGTAAATTCATGTTTTACTGTATGCACCTTTATGATTATCTGAGTTATAATATATTAATGTTATTATGATGATGATGATGATGATGATGAATCCGCACTCTATGTTGGTGGAACCGATAGAGGGCACAGAGTATGACATCACCAAAGTGACAGAACACTATTTTAAGTAGCTCTGTCCTTCCACAGCTCTACTTACCTGCGAGCACTCAGTTTTAAAGTTCAAGGAAAGCCTCAAGAATATATGAACCCTCAAAAAGAAGTGACTAAGAACTACCTGAGGTTTTATTCTTAGGTACTGGCACACATGCTGCCAGTGGAGTCAAATTGCTTGTTTCCCTATATCAATGGATCGATTCCATGAGCCTGATCTCCCAGTTTTAGAGCGATTTCCTCTCTCCCCAGATGTACTGATCACGTGACACATCAAAGTGAAACTTCCAGAATAACAACATTTCCATGGAGTAAAGGGAGGATAATTCCAAGAATTTAAGCAGATTGATGCACTACTCCTGCTTGCAGGGGGACTAGAAGCTGCTCAGATATTGTGGATCTGAGTGGTTGATACAGACATAGGTTTTCTGTTACCACAGCAATGGGAAAAATAATCTTTGCCTTCCATTGCAGTATGTAAACCACTGGGAAATATCTACACCAAGTTTCCACTGTGTTGTATGCTTTCCTAAAAGTTTATGTGGGGAGATGGGCCCACTGAAACAATGTCCTCTTGCACAGTACAAATTCCTGTATTTGCCAGGTCTTGGTAACTACTTCTTGAATGCAAGTCAGCAGTGCTGGAAAGGTGAGTAGTACAGATGTACTGCAAAGGAATCTAATGGTGTTAACTCCTGTGTAGTAGTCACCACCTCTCAACTTGACACATTTCTACTCTCTGCTGCCAGAGCTGTCCCTGCGTTTACTTTTACCCATAGGTTCAAAGCCAGTAAAGGCACAGGAGATGGATATTTACCTATTAGGCTTGCAGGGACACATCTTTGTCCACATTTTCCCCTCAATTTCTTAAATCATTTGAACTCTGGGTGGATGTTGTCCCAGAGAATGAAACATTATGTTTGAACTTACCGGACCCTTCCGGTTCCTAGAGCATTTCAGCTTTTGGTTGGCTGAAAGGGTGACAGGCCATTACCCTCACTCTTCTTTAGAATCAAGCGTCTAGTTCCAAAACATTTCCTGATTCATATTCTTCTATAATCATAAGTCTTCATCATAGTCCTTCCAACTGGTTGCCCCAAGCTTTTAATATGCACCCAATGTTTTTCCCAGGTAAAAGGCCATATTTCAACCCAATGCAGGTGATTTCTCAAGGAGCATTGACTGGTAAATGGTGAAAGCCATTTTCCAGTTCATCAGGGTTTTCTCCACTTTTGTTTTATTTCTGTTTGTATGCAGTCTCTGGTATCCTGAGACCATAACTTCAGAATAGTGAGTTAAAACAAATCCACATATGTCAAACATAATCTTTAACTTTGTTTCCTGAGATAAATCCAAACCTAGCTGGTCCTTTGGTCACAGTAAAGGGTTATGCCCACTGCTAAGATTAGCTGCCTCTTCGCCTTTGTTTTCCTTTGAACCAAGCAAAGGTGTGGTTGCGTTGGGTCCTGGAAGAACAGGGGTTGCCCCTCCCACTGTTTTATTTGGTGGCTGTACTGCCAGCTCCTGTTGAGACAGGGAAGAGTTGCCTAATGACCCAATGGTGCTGGGGACATTCTCAGACTGTTTTGTGGAAACCTCAAATATCAGGGTTCTCTGCGACAGTCACTGTGCCACCCCAGTTGCTTTAGACCCTTCTCCCGTACTACCCAATCTTGTAAGTATGGCAAACCTTTGGACAAACTGGCGACAATGACATTTTCCATATCCTCTCCTGCCCTTCTTTGTTGTGTAGCATTGCCGACAATGGTAATAGCCTGGTAGCCTGAATTGGGGACCTGAAATGGAATTGTGCAAGAAATTGTGATCCTGCCATTGAATCATGGGGGATCCCTTTTTTTGCCTGCTCATGTAGCAGTGGAAATACCACCTTGGGTGGTACACCTGACCTCCAGGGACATCACTTTGAGCCAACAGAGTTAGAAGGTGTAGGCTCAGGACTAGTTCCGGGTTGTGGGTTGGATTCTTCCTGAGTTGGGGAGTGAAGTAAGGACATACATTCCTCAATAGAGGCAAGGAGCCCCATCAACTAAGCCATGCCTGAGTCCCTTGTGTCTGCCTTTCTCTTTAGTGTGTAACAACAACGAAGGAGTGCAAAGCACAGTGTTCAAACTCAACTAATATGCTACAAAACACCATATGTCTTAAAAAATTGTGATGTGTCAGGATTAACAAAACAACACACACATATCTCACAGGAGTGGCAAACACCTAACCCAGTTTGGTTGTGACTACAACTGGGTGCCTGTATCCCACTTTGTAAAACAGGACAGGGATCTCCCTGTTGTAGAAGGACCCTCACTCACCACTAGCTGGTGACATGCTTCATCACGGGGTCCCCGCTGGGGTGATCTAGTACCTCCCCAGCGTGCTACAACGCCTGTTTACAGCGGAGCAGGATGTGGTGGATGCAACAGTGCCCAAATCAAAGTGTGGTGATAGTAGGTGCAATTTTAAAAAAATACTAGGTTGTAGTCTTTATACCTATTTTAATAATGACCAACCTGTATTTGTTAAAAACAAGTGAGCGGACTGATAGGTTCTGTGTTAAGAAACAAATGTCCTTAATGATTATACAAAAATGATGGTCAACATGTTTCTGCTGTTAGACTGCGATTTGCTCAGCATTCGTCAGGACCTAAAATTAGACCCCCAGTGGTATGCGCGCGCTAAGGCGCACCCTACTGTGAGGTTCAAAGTGTGAAAAAAATATAAATAACATTTAACCATCACGGGCAGTCTCCGTGATGTAGATCAGGGCAAAAATGTGCGGCCTGGCCAAAAGACGCCATTGGGGCAGTATTAAATCCCCCTTAGGTGAGACAGCGCGGTTACTCTTCACGCGGTAAATGTTGCTTTACTCGCGGCTCCCCGCCTCAAACCTAAACTCTGGGCTGCCGTCTTATCCGGGAAAGACGGCAGCCCAGAGTTTAGGTTTGAGGCGGGGAGCCGCGAGTAAAGCAACATTTACCGCATGAAGAGTACCCGCGCTGTCTTCACCTAAGGGGGATTTAATACTGCTCCAATGGCGTCTTTTGGCCAGGCTGCACATTTTTGCCCTGACCTACATCACGGAGACTGCCGGTGATGGTTAAATGTTATTTATATTTTTTTCACACTTTGAACCTCACAGTAGGGTGCGCCTTAGCGCGCGCATACCACTGGGGGTCTAATTTTAGGTCCTGACGAATGCTGAGAATATCGCAGTCTAACAGCAGAAACATGTTGACCACCATTTTTGTATAATCATTAAGGACATTGGTTTCTTAACACAGAACCTATCAGTCCGCTCACTTGTTTTTAACAAATACAGGTTGGTCATTATTAAAATAGGTATAAAGACTACAACCTAGTATTTTTTTAAAATTGCACCTACTATCACCACACTTTGATTTGGGCACTGTTGCATCCACCACATCCTGCTCCGCTGTAAACAGGCGTTGTAGCACGCTGGGGAGGTACTAGATCACCCCAGCGGGGACCCCGTGATGAAGCATGTCACCAGCTAGTGGTGAGTGAGGGTCCTTCTACAACAGGGAGATCCCTGTCCTGTTTTACAAAGTGGGATACAGGCACCCAGTTGTAGTCACAACCCAACTGGGTTAGGTGTTTGCCACTCCTGTGAGATATGTGTGTGTTGTTTTGTTAATCCTGACACATCACAATTTTTTAAGACATATGGTGTTTTGTAGCATATTAGTTGAGTTTGAACACTGTGCTTTGCACTCCTTCGTTGTTGTTACAGATTTGACCAGGGGCATAGGAGTGTTGTCTTAAGCCCTTCCTCTCCTGTAGTTACAGTATATGCCTTTCTCTTTACTCATTTTTTTGTGGTATCTCGCTAGACTATCATATTTCCTGATACCAAAAGCTGAACCCGCTACAAAGTAGTTCCCAAGAAACCTTGTAGGTAAATCCAATTTATTATACAGACAGTACCTTTTTGCAGCTGATGGAATGTTGTTAAATGTGATTTATCTAGGACATTAAGCCAACAACAGTTCACACATGTTTGAACTGTTACAAATGCCCCATTTCCTGTTAAAAACACTCCTCTGACAGAGTGTTTAAAGTGATTTTCTTGTCAAATACTTGTGTTTGCCTCTACAGAAAAAAATATAGCTGCACTGCCCCACACTTTGTTGCACTAGTCCATTGAAACTGGAATTGAGAAATTGTATGGGTCGCTCCTGTTAAATTGTTCAGTGTACTACTTGACTTAAATGCATGAGAGCCCAGCAGGAAGATCATGCATTAAGTCTATCTCTCAGAACTAAAACACAGTTGAAATGGCTATGGTGCTGAACTAAAAGAAATGCAACTGCTGGGATTGCAATCCTGTCCTGCTGCGCTTATAAATTGCCCACAAAAACAAAAAAACAGTTCTGCAGGGCCACTACTGCTGATCCGACTGAAGAGCTATACCAAAAATCAGGTATATGCTGGGAATACAGCTACCCTGGCCTGTTGGCACCCAGGACAGTCCTGCCCTACCTCAGCCTTGTAAGCCCCAAGATTCTTCACACCAATAAACCCCAATTCAACATGCATACTGTTTTACAGCTTGTGGAGACCTATATCCTCGTTTTGTTCTCTGACTTGGTTATGTCAAGAGTCCTGATGATGATTCATTCATTCAAAATGTCGACTGTAATTGTGAATCCTATTGCCAGTGCTTTCAAATTATCAACAAGCCGTGCTGTTCTTGTTTTTAGATATGCACTTTGATCACTATTGTCACACGCATGTTTTACTTTTAAGACAGCACAAAGCACATTTGTCATCAACACCCACTGCACCATGTTGATTTTTTTCCAAATAATTATCTGATTGTCATGACTAAACAACCATTTGGTTGGAAAATATTGTTGATAATATATATCTAGGGGCCGCTCACTGGAAACCCACCAATAACCCAGGGTCCCTGATAACTTTTAGGTTCCCATGTTACCCAGTACAGTACATTGATTTCTGGTGATGGTGCAAGGTGAATTTCCCACCACTTCAAGGATGGCCTCCTCATGATGAGATCTGGACCTCGAGTTGTCTTTGCTGGGGTTCAAGTGAGTTGATGGCTTTAGTGGAGCATGGTGACCCCAGCATTCACAGGGGTGTCAGCAGCAAAAATCTCAGCAGAAAACAAGAAATGAGGCTTCACGGCCAGGTCCTGCAGAATCGCATTGACGAGTGGCAAGGGCACTGCAACAGCAATGCTTTGTGGGTTGACAACTCCTCCTGCTTATATGGCCCTTCCATGCCCCTGCGGGCCACCCAAGTGACCATGCTGACTTGTGGCAGCCAATGAGCACCCACTGCACCTTCCCGGGTATCCCGGGAAAGAATGCGAAATTTAAAAAACAACATACCAGTAGTTGTGTTGGGATTTCCTGCCCCCACACACACACACACAACACCCCTTCCCCGGGTGAGGTACAGGCCTCACCTGTAGCCGATGCCCTCCATTGTGGAACATGCACCTTTTGTTCATTGTCTGATTACTTAAAGTTCCTTCAGCACTGACAGTATTGCTTCACAAGACTGTTCCAGGGCTAGGTGGACCATGCTATTGGCAAATTATGAGCTATAACCAAACACTCTGTGACTCATCTAATCTCTTATATTCTTCCTTGTTCCCCAGTTTTGCAATAGGCTAAAGATGCAGAATTATAGCAGGCTAGAGCTAACACTGCTGTTTTAAACTTCTCACATTCTTTTTTGAGTAAGAGAGACACACAGAGAGTTACAGAATTGAGAGAGAAAAGAAAATGAGAGGGATTGAGAGAAATTTTGAGGTAATGGTAGAAAAAGATTGAAAAAATGTGAGAGACCACACAAAAGAGCAGAAGAATTAGACAGAAAATAGGATCAAGACGGTCAGAGTGAAAGACATAAGATGGAGTGGAGCTTTTCTGAAATGAAGTCAGCATTTCCGTTCGTCTTTCCTTCATAGCTGCTTTGCATCAATGCAAAGTCGTTCTGCTTGGGGCAGTCAATCTGTCTCAAGGCTCCGCCCTTCATGGGGGGAGCCACTGCTTGTAGGGAGGCACAGGTTCCAGGATAGGGTGTCAGTGGGCTGAGGTGGTGATGCAGCTGGAGGGCGGGCCTACAGATGTGTCATTCCAGGAAGGGTGCAAGCCCTTCTGGGTGACAGGGAAATTACTGGGCCGGCCAGGAGGCTTAGTGTGGCCGCTTTTAAAGGAGTGTGTGAGGCATTGTCAGGTCTCTTTGCTGTCTGATCTGTGCCTCACACACCATGTCCCTTGCCTCACCATTGTGATGAGTGCCGACATCAAGGGATGCCACCGAGCTCCTGTGAATCGCGCGGGCCATGATACCTGTTTTCCTGCCTACCTCATGTGTTATTTACACAGGGGTGGTGGTGCTAGGTGCGCAGCGCTTCAGATTATTTTTGCCCAAAAGGCAGTGGTTTGTCGGGTGTCCACGTGGAGGTCACAGGGGTGAGCAGAGATTACGTTTTTGTTTTTGTTTGGACACTGCCCAAGTAGGCTAAGCATCATTACAGCCAAGGTCATGAGGGAAAGTTATCCAAGGGACAGTGGGACTTTGTTAGTTAGCAGTTTAGGAGGATATTTTTGGCATGTGAATAGCTGGTTTGTACTTCTTACCGTACTGTAGTATTTGGGTGGTTTATTCTTGGGTGAGCGTTGATTAGTTTAACTATTTCTGGGGAGGCTGTTTACCTAGACCATCGTAGAGAGATTAACCTGCTTTTTAGAGCTGTCTCAGTTCTAAAGTATTTTAGGGTTATTGAAGAGGAGACATGCCAAGCAAGGGAAAGAAACAGAGCAAGCACTCACATGGTGAGGATGATGAGGCAATTAGGAAGCACAGATAGGATCAAATTGACAAATTATTGGCTTTACTGCACCCTTTCACACCACAGAGTGTCCCTGTGCTGGCTACACCAGAAGGCATGGTGGAGAGGCCAAAGAGGCTAGGGTTCCATCAAGGGCAGCATTTCCCCCAATTCCTTTAGGACCCGGATCACCCAGAATGTCCCCGCCCCTGCCCTACAACCCCAAGACCCACATACATATCAATGACAGAGATTTGTGTGGGTTTAAAAACGGCCATGTTTAATCAACATACCACATAAACATGACAAGAAGTTATATTGCATAATTAGCAAACCATAGAAAACACTTTAATAATTGACAATCCAAATTATCACCAACCCCCAGCACTAAGTGGGGGGAGAGTCAACCTGCGCAAGGTGCACCCCACCTGCGCCCTAGAGTGGTGGGCCCCACCTCCAATCCTTGTCCGCCATTCAGGGGCCCACCCCCCGACCACCAGGCTGCCCAGGAATCCAGGAGGCTCGAAACCTGTCGCCCTAGCCTCCCCAGCCGGTGGTCACCTTACTCCCAGTAGAGAGCTTACCGTCTCCCCCCCTCAATGCTGGCCTAGGGAGTTCGCAGGGCGGACTCCCATCCATCGTGTGAGTAAATGTCAAAGTTCGCAGGTCTCTTTACCGAAACTCCACCCTCAAACCACTAATCACAGGGACGGGTGGGTGGGAGTTTAAAGTTACGCTAGGGATAGGGTGGAGGCGCAGGTCACGGGCGAGCCAGCAGTCCGGCGGGGAAAAGGGGGACAAAGAGACCGAGGTCACTGACCCCAGCCCCTAAATAGGCCTCGGTCTCTGCCCCACTCCACCCCCACCGGCAGTACGTCACGCCGTGACCCGGAAGGACTTGGGCGGCCGTAGGACTTGGGCGGCCGGAGGCCTTGCGGCGATCCGCCCGCCCAATGACTGCTGAGGGGTGGGGCGGGAACCGGGGGGGGCCGGGCCCTAAGGGCGCGCTTCTTTAATGTTGCGCTGGGCATAGGACCCGGATCCCCCAGAATGTCCCCGCCCCTGCCCTACATCCCCAAGACCCACATACATATCAATGACAGAGATTTGTGTGGGTTTAAAAACGGCCATGTTTAATCAACATACCACATAAACATGACAAGAAGTTAAATTGCATAATTAGCAAAACATAGAAAACACTTTAATAATTGACAATCCAAATTATCACCAACCCCCAGCACTAAGGGGGGGAGAGTCAACCTGCGCAAGGTGCACCCCACCTGCGCCCTAGAGTGGTGGGCCCCACCTCCGATCCTTGCCTGCCATTCAGGGGCCCACCCCCCGACCACCAGGCTGCCCAGGAACCCAGGAGGCTCGAAACCTGTTGCCCTCGCCTCCCCAGCCGGTGGTCACCTTACTCCCAGCGGAGAGCTTACCATCTCCCCCCTCAATGCTGGCCTAGGGAGTACGCAGGGTGGACTCCCATCCATCGTGTGAGTAAATGTCAATGTTCGCAGGTCTCTTTACCGCCACAAGGGTGACCCAGGGCCCTAGGTCTGTCACCCTCCCCACCTGCGTTCAGTACAAAAGACCACAGTCCTGTAATCCAGGCATCAGTGCCCAAGTCCGACAAATGCACTCCATCTTGGTGGTACATCGCTTCTCCCGAAATAATCCTGTGTGGAATCAAACACAAGCGGCCCTTCACTGAGCACAACTTGGCTAACTCCGCGTTGAGCCTCCTAACTGAAACATTCAAAGATCTGGCCTGCACTCCGGGGCCCCAGGTCCTGCGTGGGCTAATGCAAGACCAGGCAATTCTGGCCAAGGGAAAGATCCGCCCTAACCATGCGAACTCCGTTAGCAATGCTTCCTTGACCGCCAGGCGTCCCCGGTCAACCATGTCATTGCCTCCCAGGTGGATGATTACCAAATCCTGGGTCTTCTGTCCCTCCTGCTCCCTTAATTCCTCGACGAGCCGACGTAGGTGCCGAATCCGTAAGCCTCCAACGCCCAGCCACAGGAATTCCGTCCCAGCTAAGCCCGCCGGCTTCACGACTCGCCTCTGTTGCAACCGCACCGTGGCGCGCCACACGAACGAGTGCCCCAGTACCCACACCACCTTCGCGGGCATCTTACTGGCGAGGATGGAAATGGAAAAGTTAAAACCAGCTTCAGCAAATTGTACACCGTTAGTCACAACAAGTCTGGTCTAACGTATCTCTTAAAACAATTGGACGACGACCGTCCCACCCTTTTCACCGTGCCAGTACTCAAGCCTGCCCCTGCCGCTAAAGTCACCGCCCCGATCCTGAATGAGTGGGAGGAGTACCCTGCTCCCCCTAACCCTACCTCCCCTAAGGCCAGACCCAGAACTGCATTAAATTGATACTTACTGAGACAGACAATGGCCCTGTTCATGTATGAACAAGGCTGGCCCCCCATGTATAGGGCGCAGTGCCAGGTATGCCTGCAACTGAGCCACTGGACAAGCCACAACCCCAGGAGCAGGGTTCAGCCTGATGATGGACCCCTTCCTGCCCTGGTCAGTTTTGGACCTTCTGAGGATTACCTCCAGGCCCCCCGGGGAAAAGGAGATGTCCAGGAACTGCAAGCCCCTCCCTTGGTCAGACGTAGAGGACCCTACTAGTTCGCATAATCTGAAGGCCCCATAAAAGGCCAAAGAGAAAACAGCCCCAAATAGCGCACATTCAAAGAAGGAACTAAGAACATTGGGCAGGGCTACTATGATGTTGGATAGGGTTGCTACATCCAGAGGCCTGCGGCAATCCAGCCTGGGCCCCTCCAACCTGGCCCAGCCTGTCAGGGCCTTCTTCACAACAAAGGAGGCACTAGGATCACCTCGCCCCGCTAGTTTAGCGAAGAAACCTATCGCCGACACATGTGCTCTCGCATAAGACACCACCCTGCCCTGATCCCTTAAGAGCTGGAGGAAGCCATGAATCGTGTCCTGAGAAAACAATTCCAGGATACCTGCTTTCCGCACAAACAACCTGTAAGAATTGAAATGTTGTTGATAAGCTCTCCTAGTGCTGTCGCTCAGTGAGGCACCTACCAGCTCCGCTAGCGGGGGGCTCCAATCGACCACAGTGATGAAGGGAACACTGTCATTTGCTCCTCCGCTTGCGGGTGGAATCGCCGGAAGTCCTGCAACTTGGAACGAGACAGAGCATCAGCAGCATGATTATCAACCCCAGGTATGTGTGCAGCCTTAAATGTTAGGTTCAATCTCAAACACTCTAACACTAAGTGTTTCAACAATCTCAATACATGCCTGCACGAGGCACCCTGTCTGTTGATGGCTTCCACCACCGCCATATTGTCTGACCAAAAAACTACAGACTTGTTCCTGAATCGGTCTGCCCATATGGCTACAGCTACCACAATTGGAAAAAGTTAAAGAAATTTCTAAGTCAAACCCACCTCATGCCACTCTGAGGGCCACTGTGCCCCACACCAAGAAGGCCCCAATATGGCCCCAAAGCCACTGCTGCCTGCTGAATCAGTAAACAAGCCCAGTTCCTTGCTAGACACCTGTGGCGCAGGCCACACCACCTTTCCATTGAAGTCCTTCAGAAAACTCCGCCATACCATGAGATCCTACCTCACTTCCGCCCTCAGGCGCACATGGTGATGCTTGTGGGACAGCCCGCCCATAGCCCTGGCGATTGACCTGGAGAAAGGGCGCCCCATGGGAATAACTTTCAGCGCAAAATTGAGCTGACCCACCAGTACCTGTATTTGATGTAAGGTCACCTTAGGACCTCCCAAAGCTGCCTCAATGGCCAGGGATAAGGCCTTTACCTTGTCAAGGGGGAGCCTACACTCTCCTGCCACCGTATCAATCTCAATCCCCAGGAAGGTCATGCATGTCTCAGGTCCCACTGTCTTTCCTGGTGTCAAGGGGACCCCAAACTCTTGAAACAAGCTTCCCCAGAGCCCAGGCGCAAGCCTCTGAAGCGGGCGGGCCTATGACCATGAACTCATGCAGGTAGTGTACCACCTCCTCATACCCAGTCCTGAGCGTAAAAACCCACTGCAGCATGGAGCTGAAGGTCTCAAAGTACTTGCAAGACACTGCACACCCCATTGGCATACACTTATCATAGTAGAATTGGTGATTTAGTTGAAAACCCAATAGATGATAATCGCATGGGTGCACTGGTAACAGGAGGAAAGCTGATTCGATATCTGTCTTGGCCATAATGGTCCCAGGCCCTAAGTCCCTCAACTTCTGCAAGGCTGCATCAAAGGAAGAGTATGTCACCGAGCACAGGGAGGGGTCAATGGCATCATTTACAGACGCCCCCTGGGGAGCAGAGAGGTTGTGGATCATCCTAAACTGTCGACTCCCAGTGGGGAACAAACAAACCCTTCCAAGGGAGGGGATGGAAAGGGGCCAGCCACCCGACCCAAGGCTTGCTCCTTCTCCACTTTCTGGGAAACTACAGTGGGGTGCCTGCGCGCTGAAAGCAGGTTGTTGCATGGCCTGACTGGAGCTACGCCCTGGGCCGGGATGCGAAAGCCTTCGGAAAAACCTAGATAGAGAACTTTGGCTGCTGTCCTGTCTGGATACTGATTCAGCCACAAAACCAGTCTCCCAATGTCCACCGGTGTGAGCAGCTTAGGGCTGCGGGGGCTTGATATCCCTGCCTCCAGTCCCTCCCGCTCCTTTGATTTCTTAACACATTTGAACTCTGGATGGGAGGGATGGCCACAGAAAGAACAGGCATGCCTAAATCTACACTGCCCCGTGGGCCAGGTGCACATCTTCTTGTTGAACGCCCAGCACGTTCCCTTTTTCTCCCCAGGGCCTCCCTGTGAAGTCCGAAAAGGCTGCTTGGTATGCAGCTCTCTGTTGTGGACACTCTCCAACCACACGTTGACTTCCACCTGATCCCACCCTATACCTGGGTTAGCTGCCTTTGCCCACCTGAAGTCCCTGTCGTAATCCAACCATGCTGACCTGCCCAGGGAGGCGTGGGCCGTCAAGATCTTATTCGTATAAAAGACCAATGAAATCGCCAACTCTGGCTTCCTTTCCAACATAACTGTTGTAAATACATGAAAGCCACACAGCTAATTACTAAAGGACTCCTCTATCCTGGGCTTCCTGTCCCTGAAGGACCCTTCCTTCCCTTCCTTCTCCTTGTATTCCATCTCCCGCCTTTTTGGGCGGATAAGCGCGAATATGTCTACATACTCGCCCTTCCATATTTTTTCCTTCATTTCGCTAGGTACATGGGTAGCTAATGCTCCAGGCTGAGACAACACATTGCCCTGCCCCGCCCCAACCCCATCAACAACACCCTCCAGAGGTTTGATTGAATCGCCCCCTGTCTTACCTCCCACGGGTGTTGACGGGCCTGCTGCCGCTGGGGGATTAAGTTCTGCCAAGGTAGTCTTGCTACGGGATTCAACTAAGAGGGCTAACTGCTTTTGAATAGTGCCTAGCGCGTCCTGTTCCACGATCTTGGGGGAACCCAGGGAACCACTGCTGCATCCCCCACTATAGGATGAGCCTTGTGCGCTGCTAACTGACTAATTAGGGTGGACAATGTAGCAAGGATCTCTGCTGTGGGATCTGGCTTCGCCCCTGCCTGCCCACCTGCTTGCTATTGGGGTAAAGGAGGGCTGGGTGTCGCCATTTTTGGTGGCTCCACCGGGTTCTGCCCTGGCGCTAATATCTTCAATGCCTCCCTAATCTCTGCTAAGGCTGACCGTAACGGGTCCACCAGGGGGCCCGAATCCTTACCCCCTGGGTCCGCGCTTGGTGCCGGTGAAGGAGAGGGTGCTACATTTACAGGAATTGGGGGGGCGGGACCTACTGTACTCTCGCCCCGCCCGCTGGCCTGTTTACAGTGCGAGCTCTGTCCCCTTTACGGTTGCTCCTCTTCCCTGCTTTGCCGTGAACCCTCGGTTTTTTGATTAAAGGAGGAAAGGCAGCCCTGGGCGGTACTCCCTCCCTACGCGGGCGCTCTATGCCACCTGCTGCTGGTTGCTAGGGCTCCGGTTCATCCTCATCACTACTCTCATTGGCATTATTGCCAAGCTTTGCCAGTATCAATTTTTCAGCATCTGGGCGATCTCGGGCTCCTTATCTTTCCGTTTATGGCTCACTCTTTTGGGCGGCATCTTCCCCTAATTACCCTACTGACTACTCGAGGCGAAACCAGTTGCCTGTGTCAAACTGATCCCAGCCCGGGGATACGAACCCTGCCTTGCTGGGCCCCCGCACCGAGCGCTGCTCCGGTGAGACACTGACTTATGCGTCGGCCCTTTGTCGGCTCCTAGTCCCCAAGCTCGCAGCAGTGTCCCTGTTTGCGCCTCAACTCACGCCCCACCGGTGCGCTGTACACGTGCCCCACCCGCTGTCCTCCCCTCTGCGCCCCACACAGCCAGCAAGTGATCCGCGCGACTAACGGCCCCGCCCGCAGCCACAAGAGATCGGGGCTTCTGAAATAAAGCGCCCGTGGGGCACCACTGCTCCCGCTCTCTGCCACCTCTAGCGGGCTCCCCAGTCAAACGCACTCCCTTACCTGGCCTGCAGGGTCGCCGACGGAAGGACGTCACCGGCCTTTGTCTCGACGCTCCTCGGGAATCGCCGGCTCGCTTCCACCGCCGACCGCACCTCCGCACGCGATCAGGAACCAACGGGGCAAACTAGTTTAAAGTTACGCTAGGGATAGGGTGGAGGCGCAGGTCACGGGCGAGCCAGCAGTCTGGCGGGGAGAAGGCGAACAAAGAGACCGAGGTCACTGACCCCAGCCCCTAAATAGGCCTCGGTCTCCGCCCCCCTCCACCCCCACCGGAAGTACGTCACGTCGTGACACGGAAGGACTTGGGCGGCCGGAGGCCTTGCGGCGATCCGCCCGCCCAATGACTGCTGAGGGGTAGGGCGGGAACCGGGGGGCCGGGCCCTAAGAGCGCGCTTCTTTAATGTCGCGCTGGGCATAGTGGGACAGGAAGAAACCAGGGCAAGAGGCGAAAGGGGCAGGTAGCCCATTTGTTACAGTGATACCTACAGTAGGGCCGGTGGCTGCGGTAGGGGT
Organism: Lissotriton vulgaris; assembly: GCF_964263255.1. Lineage (NCBI taxonomy): Eukaryota > Metazoa > Chordata > Amphibia > Caudata > Salamandridae > Lissotriton > Lissotriton vulgaris. Next base: position 244,621,298 of record NC_141699.1, on the reverse strand, counting down.
GCAACAGGGCCATTTGTGAGTGTTATTACCCTCTGTGAGCAACAACATAGTGCAACATGAATAGGATGGAAGAGTAAAGTGAAAAAATATGTTGTGTACATTTCATAAAAAAACATAAGCCATGTGAAATTGCATGACATATTTTAATTGTCCTTAATACATACATCTATTTTGCCAAATTTAAGAGCCATTGCTTTGATAAATCCATTGATTAGCCTTGGGTTCTTCAAAGATGTCCCAAATATTTTGGGAGGATGAGAGTCTCTTTAATAAAATGCCCCCCTGCTTCGCTTGTTCACTGGAGGTATTTATGTTCCCAGCACTTGAACAGTTTCACCAGCTGTTAACAGTGGCGACGCATCGCCCCACTGCTCATGGAGCAGTGTAAACGAAAAATTAAAATGATAATAACTGAAGACAACTTCGCGGACTGGGGTGCATCTAATTGCAGCCTTATCCGAGTACTTAACAGGTCTTTAAAAGACCATTTACTTTTAAGCAAGGCTTTTGTTGTGTGTTCACCCCTTCTTACAGCCACTCTGTCTATGGTTGGAAGAATTAGCCCCCCGAAATATTTTTCAGCACCCCCGAAATTTGGCTCTAGTTGCCCACCTGCCTGGGTGTTTCCCTGAAGAGACTCTTCCAACGAGGGAGAGACGGAGGGGAGACGCGGCGAGATCAGGTAAGTGATTTTTTTTTTATTCAAATCTCCCGACACCCCTGTCTCTGGTTCATAGCCTCATTATTTGTGTTCTTCGACTGCTTACTTTTAAGCACTACTTTTTTTCTTTTTGGTAGAGTATTCAATAAGAGTACATGTGTTTTCCAGCTGTCTCTCTCGTTTGTTTCCCGCTCCCCCCCTGCCTTCCCCTGTCTTGCTCTCTATTGCTCTTGCACTTCTCCTCCACTCCTTGTGACACTCGCTCTTATGTGCTTCTCCCCATGTTACTTAGGACCTGGATCCCCCAGCATGCTCCCTGCTCCCTCCTGATAACTTGTCCACCCACAATCAAATCATCGACAGAGATTCTTGTGGGTGTAAAACGGCCATGTTTAATATTTGACATTTCATAAACATGACAAGGCATTTCAAATTCATTATTTATAGTTATCAACACAACTTTATTATTGACTTTCAAGATCTTCTTCAGCAATCTTCTAATCCTCCAGCACTAAGGGGCCTTCCAGCTCACATCTTCAATGCAGAACATCCACACAGGGCGCAACCCACCTGCGCACAAGAGGAGTGGGCCCCAGACCTCTGATCCTTGTACACCCTATCCCAGGGCACACCCTCAGACCACCAGGCTAACCAGGGACCCAGGAGGCTCATAACCTGTCGCCCTAGCCTCCCCAGCCGGGGCCATATTTTCCAGCGGAGAGCTTAACGTCTCCCTCCTCAGTGCTGGCCTATGGAGTACGCAAGGTGGACACCCGTCCATTCCGTCGGTAAATTTGACTGTTCCAAGGTCTTTCTACCGCCACAAAGGTGACAAGGGCCCACAGGTCCGGCACCTTCCCCACCCGCGCTCTGGATGAAAGACCAGACTCCTCTAATCCAGTTCTCCGTACCAATGTCTGGTAACTGTATTCTATCCTTGTGGTATTTCCACTCACCGGAGACCCTTCTGTGTGGAATGTGCAACAAGCAACCCTTCACTGAGTACGACCTGCACCGACCCACACTGGCAGATAACTGCACTTCATCCTAGTGATACATCACCTCACCTGGAGACCATTCGGTTCGGAATGTGGCACAAGCGGCCCTTCACTGAGCACAACCTGGCCCATTCCCCCTTGGGCCGCCCCTCGATGGCCGATAACTGCACTCCATCCTTGTGATACATCACCTCACCGGGGACCATTCGGTGCAGAACGTGACACAAGCGGCCCTTCCCTGAGCATGACCTGGCCAATTCCCCTTTGTGCCGCCTCACCACCTTTGCGGGCATTCTACTGAACAGGAGAGAAATAGAACAGTCAAGCACGGTACATGGCAAATCATCAGCATTTTTGTCCCAACCATTCAGGCCCGATGTGTTTCCTATAACTGTCGGACGACCAGTGCCAGACCTATTCCACCGCGCTGTTTGGTAAGCCTGCCTCTGCATAACGCATCTAGGCCCAGTCCCGCTAATGCTAAACCAAAACAGCTTCCAATGGTACTGCACCCCAAAGTTGCCAAGCTCATGTACAATCCGGGCTTGTCCCATTCCCGTTGGGCACATGGCCAAGTATGACCGCATTCAGGCCACCGGGCACAGTAGGGCACTCAGGACCTCCCCAACGGCAGGGACTAGATTGTGTCACCGAAGAATATGGAATGTACTGCTATAATTGCAATACTGGTTACCAATTACAATGAGTGTATATCAGGGACGTATTCCAAAGTAATACTTTCAAGCATTATATGGTCTCCAAGCCATCTTTTGTTTAAAAAACATAACTATATGCCATGATAACAGATGGCCAAAAGTACTTCACCGGAGCCTCTAAATTACGCCCACCCCGGTGAACCTCACCTAAGTCTAGTACGAGAGAAGGAGTAAGTGAGGAGTAGCTTAGGTTTAGTACATTCCTGCCAAGCGCCTATCCCAGGATTAGGATTCTCTGCAGGTTTAATCCACTCTGTACATTTGGTTTAGCAGGAGGGGGTCCTGTATCCCCTTTTTGGAACTTGATTTTACTAAGGCCCCCGCAAGGGTGGACCAGAAACACTGGAGCTGGATTTCATGGCCTGAAAAAGGACAGCATCACCCGGCGCGTCAACTGGCAGGTCGGCTACCGCTGAAGGCCGGTTTCTCTAACAAACCATCGTTGATTCTTGCAACTAAGTGGAAGCCACCCTGACATATTTGGTCTGCATTGGCCCTGCACAAATAAGGTAATGGTTTCTATGTCTATATAAGGTAATGATACTTTATACCTACATAAGGGCCTGAATCGGGAAAAAATTACGCCAGGGTCCTAAGATCAGTTACACCAGTAGAACGTTCCTCGTATCCTGAGAGCCCCTCCCGCTGGGATGGGCGGACCTCGACCCCTTTCAAAACATCCTGGGTCGGGGTCAACTGCCTACAACTGTAAACTCGAACTGAAGTTGAAATAATGCAATTGAAGGGAAGGAGGTCTACATATCCTATAATGCCTTAGATTGTTAAATGACCCCCTGCATTAGAAGATGGTGTCCTTCATGAGAGGGAATCATATGATAGTTTCTTAGCTATGGTGCACTGGAAGAGGAAGGAAGGTGCTCAGGAGGCTCGCATCAAACGTATTACACCTTAGGAAAACCCACTACGCTTTTACCATGACTCCCCCTTAGGGTAACCCACTACGGCTCTCACCATGACTCCATCTTAGGGTAACCCACTACGGCTCTTACCATGACTCCATCTTAGGGTAACCCACTATGGCTCTTAGCATGACTCCTTCCTCAAAGTTGGGCATGAGGTGCAGATAGGGCACTGTAGTGAGGCCCGTGAGATTGAACTAATGTCAAAACTCCCCACAGCCATAAGGTTGAGCCTGCGACATGGACATGAAACTCACTGCCATTTCTGCATACGAGAATATACTGTCTTCTGGATGTATTTATTACACATCATACCAATTTAATTTTTAGCTTCTCCCCCTTCCAAAACATTTTTGGTCGGGGCCACTGCCACGTGCACCCTTGACTTGTGCCCAGCAACCGGCGATCAATCGCAACACTCGGATTCACCGTGGCTTCTACCCTCCCATATTAAGGCACCTCCACTGACTCAGTCCACAGGAGAAGCTCTGTTAACCGTCCTAGAGGACTCGTATCTGCGTGCGCAAATGGACATTATCCCGACGATCAGCCAGCCGTTTACACAAATTTCACACATCCCAGTCAGAAGGTTCTAAAATTATACGTTTGCTCAATTCCGCTGTTAAGCCTTATAAGAATCCATCGCTATCAAAAAACGTTGCGAAAGTGACCACGTGGCCCAGCTGCTACTTTCCGACCATCCAACCCAACTCTTCATGATCTTAGAGACGATCGGCCGATGAAGTCAGCATCAAATCTGGCAGCGGAATAAATGGTTAACGGATACTGCCACAAATAACTTGCTGTGGAAAAAAACACACTAAACAATCTGTCACTGCCACGATGTCACATAGCAAAAAACTGGGAATCATTCATATATACACTCCTCCTAATAATTACACTAAACACCAAAAAAGGGGGGGGGCTGAAAGGACCCAAGACTGTGGACAGCTTGTCTCACTATATCAGTCCTCCATATCAAACTAAAACAAATCTGTACACCCCAAATGATCATATTTAAAATTCTCGGAGGATGTTAAAGAGCATACGCATCAGTTAGCACAGGTGTAGAACAATTATATACCGACCGTTCATAAAGAACCCCAGATCTGTTACTCCTGCCTAAACTGAGGTTCACACCCAGGTCTTCCGGGCCAAAGGCGAAAGCTCTGACGATTGAGCCACACCCGTACGTAGCTCGACCAACAACCTTGAAGTAATAGCACCCTAGGATAGTACTACTCTACACCACGGCCCCCCAAACCCTCAGTACCACAGCAGTGAAATCTTCCTTCTCGGACACAGACGTACAGCCCGGGAAGCTTCGATGCAAGTGTCCTTGTCCCATTTATACAACACCACTCGCCCCTCACTAGGCGCTCCAGGCAGAAAATTGCTGCTGGCCCTCGCTCACAAATTCAAGACCACTCACTTTCTTATAGCATAAAAGGCCCCTTTATTCAGGATATAATGAATTCCCAACAGATTCCTTGATCTTATAACATGTAATTTGGCAATTGAACACAAAACCATTTATTGTATTTTATTATAAATCTGAATTTATACCGAAACCATCAAATATATATATATAATTTCTTGTATTCAAACTTAACATAACTTCCCCAACATTTTCTTGACATCTTTCCCCACAATTGTTCCCTAGAAGTCCCCCTAGCTAACTAATAACTATAGAAGCCCGCTCTAGACTTTTCCTCCCCGAGGGTTTTCTGCCACCCAGGAAAACCAAAGAGTTTTCCTGGCCCCACCTAAGTACTTAACTAAATCCTTCACAATCCTGAGTTGCACCACAGATTGACCTGCAATTCCTGAGCCAGCATATCTCTAATCTCAACCAAGTAGTAGGCCATGCCCAAATGTGACAGGTGAACTCCGTCATCTCGAAAGAGATGACCTTCGCTGCTTGTGATATTCTCATGTACCAGAACCCCAATCTGCATGACTTTGCAAAATACTCTCATGGCTTTGTTCAATTTTCGTCTAGCCTTTTCAACCGCCGCATGAGATCTGGCCTGTTGCCATGATTGTCTATAAATGAATTCTGTCCATATTAAGCGAGTGGTCGGCCAATTTGTTTTGAGGACCGTTAAATCCAGTTGCATCTGTTTGATGAGAGTGAGGCCCGATGATTTCACCAAATCGTTCTCACCTAAATGGATAAGAAGATACTCCAGGCAACCTCGTATATGGAACATCTGCGTTAACGTTGGGAACAAGTCAGACCATTTCATCCCTCCCTTTCCCTTCCATCCCAATTCATGCTGGGCGCTAGGAATACCAAGGGATCGTCCGAAAATCTGTTTTTCTGCAAACAGGGCTGCCCATTTCACGAATGAATGACCTACCATCCACGTCAGCCTTTTAAATCTCGAATTCTCTCCCCGAACAGTACCTGAAAGAAAATAACAATTAGTCTGACGCAATCAAGCGTAGTACCATCCCAACAGTTATTTTCGCACATATCTTTTGTAACTGCTAGACTTCCATTTGCCAATACGCTTCAGCACATCTAAACCCAGTCCCAACCTAGCTGCCTCCGTTGCTGCCCCTATACGAAATGAATGTGTGGCAAAGCATTGCGGGTTCTCTCCTAAAAAAGTTAATGCTCTCCGCAATACAGCTAAGAATTGAGAACTAGTTATTTTGTCTCCAGACTCGTGAACGAAAATGTGCCCTTGTTTAAAAGTATGCAAAGAAGAAAATTGAACCCATTCTTGTACAGGGCAACAGTATGAAATGCCGCTGCTATTTAGAAAGATCCATGTACCCCCACCCAACTGATCAGTTTTGGACTTCCTGATCCATATTCCTATCCTGTGTTCCATGACTGAAATTTCTGTGCTGGATAAACCTCTGTCTCTCCCCGCACCCAGCACTTCAGAAACCCTGAACGCACCAAAGAACATCCAAATCATGGCCAACCTAAAACGCCCAACCTCCCAAAGGTCATAACAAAACAACTCCAACTGCTCCAACAATCGTTGCAATAGGTCAAATGTAATGGGAGCTCGTGGCTGCTGGAACTTAACTGTCCTCCGCTGGAGTCCCCTCAACATTCTTTTAATCAAACTATTATCAACTGGGTCGAAACCCCACAACAGCTGACCATAAAAGGATAAACCTGACAACTTTCCAGCAATGGTTGTGTGAGATAACCCTTTGTCTATCAACGTAAGAACAAAATCACAAATGTTACCCCTCTCATTTCCCACATGTCCTGACCCGCCTACCACCTGTGTATAGTGTAAGAACTCCTGCCATGCTTGTACATAACTTCTTCTAGTCGAAGGGGCAATTGACTGCTCGACTAGCTGTACGATCCTCAATCCCCTAGGGCCCAAAGGTTGGGTGGCACTTTCGTTTTGGTGAGATCTGCCCCTGGCGTCAGCTCGCGGAACTTCTGCCAATGAGAGCGGGAAAGAGCATCGGCAATGGAATTGTTAACCCCAGGGACATGCTTAGCTTTGAAGATCATGTTGCAATGCAAGCTGAAAAGCATGAACATTCTCAACAGTTGCAACACTTTGACATCCTTGGCCTTCTGATTGTTCACCAAATTTACTACCGCCGGGTTATCTACGTGAAACAACACAGATCTGTTTTGGAATTCGTGACCCCAAACTAACAAAGCCACAATTAGGGGAAACAGCTCTAAAAAGGCAATGCTTCGGCCTTCATTTTTCCAATGCTCTGGCCAACCCTCGGCGCACCACCTTCCTTCCCAGAAAAGTCCAAAACTACTCGAGCCAGCAGCATCAGAATAAATTTGGACTTGCCACACAAAATTGTCATCCAAGAATTGCAAAGGTATGACATTAAAACTGTCCAAAAAACACAACCACACTCTCAAATCCTCTTTGATACCTTTAGTTACTCAAACTCTGTGGTGTGGGAGAGAGGCACCTGATAAAGACATGCCTAAACATCTACAAAATGTCCTCCCCGCTCTTACCAATCGACACGCAAAGTTCAAGTAGCCTAACAAGCGCTGCACCTGTCTCAATTCAATCTTACGTGCATCCATAACCAGGAGCAAAAATGCTTTGATCTCACTAATCTTACTCTGTGGAAGGCGCGCTGTCATCTGTATGGTATCTAACTCAATGCCTAGAAAAGTCATGATCGTACTAGGTCCCTCAGTCTTGTCAGGCACTAAAGGAACCCCTAAAGACTCAGCAAGCCTCTGGAAGTGTGTTAGTGCTGTTGTACATTGTCCTGTTGTAGCCTTTCCAATGAAAAGGAAATCGTCCAAATAATGACAACTGATACCTTCTGCACATATCTGTGAAAAGATCCACTGTAGGAATGTGCTAAACATCTCAAACAGCGGGCAAGAAGCTGCACATCCCATTGGTAAGACTCTGCCAACATAATAATGTCCCTGAAAAAACATCCCCAACAATTCGAAATCAGAAGTGTGAATGGGTAGCAAACGGAAGGCAGATTGGATATCGCATTTAGCCATTTCCGCTCCCTTGCCCATCTTTGTTACTAATTCCATTGCTTCATCCACTGTTGTGTACGACACTGAGGTATCTAAAGCTGATATGAAATCATTGATGGAACCCCCTTCGGGCCAGGAGAGATGTTGTATCATCCTATATTCGCCAGTAGCTTTTTTGGGAATGACTCCAAGAGGGGACACTATCAAATTCGGCAAAGGACAATGCTGAAAAGGGCCCGCTATCCTACCTACCTCTATCTCTGCATCTAATTTTTTACGGACCACCTCCGGCAGCGCCTTAGCTGAACGCAAGTTATCAGTGCACCTCTGTTGACGGGGGCCCTGATATCCCAGCCTAAAGTCCTCTCGAAACCCCCAAAACAAACGAGCTGCTGCGTCGGTATCATGATATTTGTCTAACCAAGGTATCAAACCGGCTAACTTAACTGGTGTAGGCGCCTTTTGGAAAAGTAGGGAAAGAGGCGCCTCTTCCCCTAGCTGCCCAGCCACCCTGTTCTGAAAATCGTTGTTGCTCATTGAATCGGTGGCCGCCAAAGCCACCCGCTGAGGAACCACATTGTGTGAGCGATGACGCCCCCCGCACTGGGAACAGTTGTGCTTAAAGCGGCACATTGGTCTAGTACACATTCTCCGGTTGTAGTTCCAACAGGATCCCGTACCTGAGGTGAAACTCCTTCCACATGCACCCGCTCCAGAATAAGCGGGACGCCATAGAAAGGGCCGGTAAGGCACTGGCAAGCCACTTGCCGTGTGTGTTGTCGCCGATGGGGGAGACGTGGACATCCATTGGAGCCAAAGTTCGGAATCCACGTCCCCCAACGGCTTCTCAGCACAAATGCTGATACGGGCTCGAAATTCCTCATCGTAGTTCAACCATGAGTATCCCCCAAAGTGCAGCTGCGCCTTCCTGATGATATCCATGTACTTATATAGGGCAACGGACCTCTGCGGATATCTTTCGCAATAAATACTGGCATATATCAGGAAGGCTGAGGTCCAATTCTCGATTGTACGAGGCACCCTGGGACGTCGCGCTAACTCCCATTCCTCCTCTTTTGAACGCTCTTTGGCTTGCACATCACGGTGAAGTAATTTTAAGATGTCAACAAACTCATGATTCCATATACTTTGCTTGGTCTTATCCGATAAGTGTGACCCCAAGGGCATCGCAAGGCCCATGTAAGGAAGGCGTTGTCTAACATTAATAGAGACTATCTGATCTGACACCGCATCCTGTATACGCCCTCCCTCCAGAGTGACTAACCCCTGCGGGGACTCTCCTGCACCTAGTGCACTAAGCGGTGTCAGTACTCCAGATGATATTGAATTGTCTTACGACACACTCTTCCTACCGTCCCTCTCCCCTACTATTTTAACCACCGGTAAATTTCGTACATTCGCCCCTCTATCCCGTCCATCATCCCACACTGCCCACCAATGAGGCTTACCGCATGGTAGCTGTATCGCTCGTTGCTGCAACTCCGTCGGAGACATCCGCTCTTGATAATCTCTTGGGGTCAGCTCCACTGCAGAAGAGTCCGCACTTGACCTCTGAAACAATAAAGAAGAGTTTGTTGCCCCCCCTGCCCTTTTCTGCGCTTTACCAGCTGTACCCAAGACGGTTTGTTTATTCTGCACAATTTTCTTGCTCTTTATTGGTTTTTCAGCCTGTCCTTTTTTAGTCTGACTAAAAGCACCCCTCATCTCTGACCCCCCACTAGTACCAGGACAAGCCCCATCCCCAACCCCACCATCATAGGTTGACCAAACCAGATCAGAACTCCGCTCTAGAGGTCTGTCTGATCGCGGAAAATCCGCTCTGGATTCGCTAGGATATACCTTACCAAGCCCCTCAACGTATGATGATACAATAGAGGCAGCCGCATGAACAGATGGTACATTCTGGAACCCAACCATCTGCGCATCAGCCATGTCGCGAGCACCTCGCGAAAAACTGAAGTCTTCTGCCGAATTATGTCCCTCTAAGTGAAACTGGACCATGAGCTTACCCTAACACAACAAACTAATCAAGTGGTGGGCTCATGTTTTCATGTGATTGGGCTTCTCAGGAGAGTATTCCCTCTGTTACCGGATACCACCAGGAGAACGTTGGTCCAGTCACTAGTGTTAAGCAGGCTGGACTATTGCAATGGTTTGATGCTAGCTGCCAACGAGGGTATCTTTGCTAGATTGCAGGTTGTGCAAAACACAGCGGCACGACTAGTTCTAAATGTCCCGCCTCGTACTCCCTCAAAACCGTTGCTGGCCAAACTGCACTGGCTTCCAGTAAGGCAGAGGGTGATGTTTAAGATCTGCTGTGTCATCCACAAATGCCTTATTGGAAAAGGTCCTGGCTACCTCACTGAAAAATTCATCCCTTATGTTCCGTCCAGATCCCTGAGATCAGGAGATCAGGAATTGCTATGTGTTCCCAGGGCCATGAAGGCAAGAAAGGGGGGCAGGGCCCTATCTGTAGCTGGCCCCAAGTTGTGGAACCAACTCCCGAAGGAAATTAGAGTATGTAGGGAACATTTCCCTTTTAGGAAAAAACTCAAAACGTTCCTCTTTAATTTCTAGCTGGCCTTAGGGCTATTTACTAAATTATGACTAGTTCCTGTTCTTTAGTTGCTGCCAGAGGCGCGGAGATACTCCTTCGGGAGTGATTCACAGCGCCATACAAACATGCAAATAAATAAATAAGTGGTTGTCCGCGGAGCTTGGGTGCTCAACCCAAACCCACTGACCTTTGCCGCTCCTGTGATGTGTGCTCCTCATGTTTGTTGCGGCATACGGTGAAGGGCGAGCACATGGAAATAAATACTCGGTATCCCATCTCCTGATCTCTTGACCTGAAGAGAATGTTGCAGCTCTTTGCTCAGGTTCTCCGTCGTCCTCTCTTTCCTCCTCACCTTCAGAATCATCGTCGAACTCCGAATCACTCTCCTCATGCGTCTCCTGAGGTACACCAACTTGCTGATTAGCCCGGGGCCCTCCCCGCGTAGATGAGGGTGGCCCTTCCAAGCCGGAATCTGCTGCTCGCACTAACCCGCTACTATTCTGAGGTAATTGGCTGGGTGTCGCGAGGTGGGGGGTAACCTGGAGGGACTGCACTTCAAAGTCCTCATCATCATCACTGTCACTGGAATAAGCCACCAAAGAGCCCGTCCGCCCCCTCACGATAAATTTTTGACTGACATTGGGGTGCCCATTGTCCACGCAAGAGTCATTAAAAATCAGGCAAAGTGCTCATTTGTGGGGTAGCAAAGGTAATCCCTGGCCACCCAGCCTATCTTGGGTAACTGCCAGCTTCTTTACGACCTTTTCTTTTCCTTTTCTCTTGAGGGCAACCAGCGTAGTAGCCTTAGAGTCCCCCATGTTTTCGCCCATGACCTGCGTATCCCCCTCAGAAAAGTTATGTCTACTATGAATACCACTCACCGCTTGTGGACGGGTGAGGGAGGTAGCCCTGCGTACCGCCGCAACTTTTCCTGTCACGCCAGGTTTCAATGACTTGTCCACACCTGCGCTCAAAGAGCGAGCTCTCCTGCTCCCCTTTCTGACTGAAGCTGGCTGACAAGCCTCAATGGCATACTTCACCCCCTTTGCAGCTTTTCTCTGTGGGGGACGCTTAGGTGGAAGCATTTCTTGAACGCCGACTGCGTCAGCATATCTTCTCTCCCTTCGTGCTGATTAACACGCAAAGCTGCCACCAGCTGCTCACTCATTTCCATTTTGTAACCCTTCACTACTAACTAAAACTAACCTCTCTCTAAAATAAACCACTCGTAAATAACCTTGCCTGACACTCGATTTCGCTAGAAGAGCGAAATCCCCTTCTCTAACCTGCCTGCGCCTAATCTCCTCACAGCCTACACATTACGCCTCTGCCCTGACGCTCCCTGCCTATCTCGCGCCTGGACCCTACTAATTGTGCGCGAAAACCGCAGGGGGAGACGTCGCGCGCTGCTCCCCCTGCGGGGCCAATCTCCCTTAAAAGCGTGCCTGTGCTACTATTTCTTTTTTATCATCTTGAATCGGTAAATTGAAAAAAGGCACCTGTATTATTTTGTAGGTGCACATGTATAAAAGAGCATGAAGACGCCTGCAAAGTGACACCTGGATGCATCATAACACAATTTTTGTTTTACTTATTGCCATGCTGCTGCACAGCATCTTACCTATGCAGTATAGCATGGCTAAAAAGCATTGGTAAAGCCAATAGGTCCCAAAGGCGAGATCTATTGGCTTTGCTAATGCTTGTTTTTATTATTAGTATTTTTTTACTAGATGTTTGCTATAAACTGTGTACCCTTTCCCAAAGAGTTCAATAAAACACACACACACACACACATCTGACATTTTCTTCTATTTACAGGGATTTTTTGTGAACGCAAATTACATAGAAAAATGTGGACTCTGATTAAGTCATATTTACTGTCTTGTCAGCAACCTTTTTTCTGAGGGGCAGATAGTGGCGCCTTCTAGGGGTCTCTTGCAAACAAATTCATGGTTAAACATGTACCACCCTGAACAAATAGAAATTGTCTCGGTCGGGCTTCGTTGCAGGTTTCTAATTTGTTCTCGCAAGCGTAGATTTAAAGTAATCTTTCTCTGGCATTTACTAGCTCAGCGGGTTGTCACAACATTAGGCACAGTTCACGCAGTTGTTATGTTGTGTAACTTCCCCGGTAAATATGTTTGTTTCTAGAAATGTTCGCGGTATACAAATGCATCTGGTAAGCAGGTGTTTCTTTTAACTATTTCCTTTTTTGCTCAAGCAGAAAAGTTTTTCTTTAAAGCGTTATTTATTCCCCTTTCCGTGACTTTGTTTTCCATAGACAGCCGCAGTGCCTCTTGTGAAAGCCCCCAAGGCCTGTGCTTGTTCTGATGAACAGGGCCCAGGTGCTGGGGCCAGGCCAGGGCGGCAGGGGGCAGCTAAAAGGCCCATTCACAGGCATGGATTCCAGGATTAATCCGGCTGGGAGTTTTTTTCCCCCCGCTTCTCCCTTCAGCTGTTTTTCTAATGGCTCTCCGGCGGACTTGCAAAATGCCTAATCAATACAGTGACAGAGGAGGAAATGCTTAAAAATAAGTAAAAAGAAGCGAAAGAGAGAGAGAGACGCTGATGACAATAACAAATGTCTGAGGCGGCTTCCTTTCACACAGGCCTGCTATCCTAACTTCCTCACAACGTGTCAATACTTGGCTAATGTTTACTCATTTAGACCTAGATTTCAATTTTAGATTGGCTTTGCCTAATGGAAATTGAATGAATGCAAGCGGCTGCCAGTGGCTTTGTCGTCCATCTTGGTGTTTTTTGTTCCCTCCGTGAATGGGCTGGTATTGAAAAGTCATTAAGTAATGATAATTGGGCTAATCAGCGGGCCTTAAGCGGTGGGTCACAGTTGCAGGGGGAGGGGGACCTCTCATTCGTGATGTGTGACCTTCCTCAGGCCAGCAGTTTAACATTTCCTTTTCAGAGGCGGCTTTGACTGACAGGCCCAGTGAAAGTCACCTCCTTTCCACGAAGAGAGCTGTAAAAAGAAGAGCACGGGGAGACGCCTGCTATCATGTAACGCACTGTCACCGCGTGTCAATAAAGGCCGCCCAGACTCGGCCCAGGTCCCCGCTGGAAATAATATATGACCTGAAGACAGGACAAGTGGCCGCTGCCCCCTTGATAATTAAGGTGTTCTGTCTTAATTTGCGCAGCTCAGATGTATCCCTTTGGTGATTTACGGTGTCGGAAAAACACACACGCAACGAGCCTGCACCAGAGTGAACCAGAGCGCGCGCAAGAGGAATTTTCCCAGAAGGAGCCCGGCAGGGTTATTGCGCAGTTTGGAACAGTGGCGGCCTCTGCCTTTCAAGGCCCCCGCGCCTTTGATTGGTTAATGCGTATCCAATGCACTCCAGCTTCCCACTGTCTGCCCTGCAGGCCCCCCGATGCTGCCCTTTGACAGATAACGCCCCAGCCCTCCACATTTCTGATTTCACACCGATGCCAGAATCTTCTTTGATGGCGGCGTGAACCTATTCCAGTGAAGCCAGCAGAAGTAACGCCATCACACCTAATTATAAGCATTATCTATGTGGGGTGGTGGTAAATGTTAACTGGTTTTAAGTGACTCCATTGCTTCAAAAGGGCTCGGGATAATGGCGCACAATGGGCATCTGTTTAATCTGTGTCTGCAAATAAAGATTACGGCTGTTACACACGAACCCCACAAAGAAAATCCACGAATCGGAATCTCTGTCTTGACAATACAAAACTGTTGATATTTTGCATTTCTTAGCGAGGAGGGTTGGAATGGTCGAGTTCTCTGTCCCTAGCAGGGCTCCTTTTTTTCCTCAAAACAAAATTCACACAGCTAGGATCAATACCATCTGGGTTACATCTGAGCAGCATTGAGGTGGTCCCGAGAAACCAGAACAAAAGGAGGGCAACCCCTGTCTGACCCGGCCCACTATGACAGACAGAATCCCCTTCGAGGTACTTTATGTGCTGTCTGTTTTTTCTCTCAGATCAGCATACCACATTCTAAAGAAATCCATACTGTCTACAGTGGCTGGTTTCTAGATTTCCCCCACACATGCCCCACCAGTGTCAAAGGGAATAATAAAGTGAACAGGCTTGTTACATGAACTGCTCAAAGCAGTTAAGTGGCCCCATTCAATCTATAATGCCTAGAGCCTGCCCAGCCAAGATCACTTTGCATGCTAGCTAGCACTTTTGGGCTATAATTATAATGTCAAAAAGAGCCAAAATGCATTGTGCTAAAAAGGCAGAAAAAAACGAGATGCTGCTCATTGTGCCACACGTGGCCTTTTATCACTAGGTCAGTGTGGCTGTCTTAGTCAATAGCCATCTCTGGTTTTACAAGCACCCAGGGACCTGAATTATTTCGCTGTCTTTCAGTCTCTGCAAGAATTGCTGGACTTGGAACCCCTAGTTTACAGACTCCAGACTTCTCTCCTAATGCCTCCACCTCCTCTCTTTGGAAGTCGGTATGTCCTCCCTTCGAAATGTGACCTGTGCTTCTGCCACCAACCAGCAGAGACCAACTAGCCCATTCTAAAAGGACTTTGGACCTCTTTCTTAGTACCCGAAAACTATTGTTCGTTCAGTGGGTAATACCATCAGTGCCACCTTTTTAGTGGTGAATTTGTGGGTCTTTAACCAATTTTACGGGTTGTTACATTTTTGGCAGATTCACTGCCTCATGGCCTTTAACCGTCTAAAACATCCTCTCTTTCTGCATAGGCCACTAAAAAACGGAGGACAAAAGACAGATTTATCACACCGTCTTGACAAATTTATGTCAGGCACATTCATTTATCGATTATATGCAGACTGTAAGCAGTAGTAAGGGAACCGAGCCCAGAAGGCTTCAGAGCACTCTCGATAACTCAGTTTTCCACATATGAAAGCTTGTAGACTCCAATGTTTTTTTAAAACTCTGGTGCCTTACTGCATAATCACATTAACTTTTTAGGGTAATAACCGGGAACTGAAGGTGATAGGAGCCTCTGTTATTTTGTGTTAATTGTAGTAGTTTGACAATGAAAACCTACTCTGTATTTAAGAAAAAGCTATTACTCACCACATTCTTACCTAGTATTGCTAACTAATAGGCCTGGCAATCAAATAGTATTGAACTGGGCCTATATCATCTTCCTTATTATCCCTGCATAGCTTGCTAATCTCGTCCGTAATACATTCGGCGCAAAGCTAAGCAAAATACCATGAGGGTACTGGAGGATGCACATTCATTTTTCTTCAATTTTCTGTCTTCTTTCTACCCTGTCTCTTTTCTAAGCATTTTTTTAAATAATTTTTATTTTTATTTGCAGAGTTTTATTAGCGCTGGCTAGACCTGGAGGTATCAGAGCGCTTTACCTGAGGATTAGCAAACTGCAAAATTACGTCCGTTACAGGAGCCTAGTATAACATAGGAAAAAAAGACAGTGTTACACAGTAACATTAGTTACTAGAGCATAGCTTAAACATATACACACCTCCTATGAGGTATAGAAGGAAGAGGGGAAAAGTAAAATGGGGTTGGAATGAGGATCAGGTCAGGAAAGACCGGCAAGGGGGAAAGTAATTCAGGGGAATCAAAAAGAGAAAGTGAAAGTGATATAAGTCGCCTGATTCGTCGGAAGGTGGGGAAGGAAGGAGACACGGCGAAGAGACAAAGAAAGTCTGCCCAATGTCCTGCTGGGTAGGTGACGGCCGAGGGGGAGATCCACTCACAATCTCCTCCATAGCTATCTAGTAGCTCTACCGGGCATCGGCCATATTGCTAGATCTCCGCGGTCTGTAAAATATTCACGTAATTCCTCAGAAGTTGCCGAAGCTGGTTTCAAATTCAATCGCCGGAATTGGAGAATCGAAGGACCGCAGTCCATAGAACCCCAAGTGTGTATAAGGGTTCCAGGAGGGGTAGATTCCAGGGGATTAGAGCCAAAAAGGCAATCCCTAGCCAGGAAGCTCTCGACTGGAGCACCTCACCTGTCGGCCATCTTGCCGATTAGTTAGTACAGCAGCCAATTCACGAGCCTGTGGATTCCCAAGGTTGGAGTGATTTTCTACACAGAGGCCGCTATTATTATTATTATTTTTTTTTTGGTCCTCATTTTCCACCATGGATTCAAGTGTTAAAGGCCTACAGAGAACGACATACTGCCACAGAAAAAAAACTGGTAGGGACCGCTTGGTGTAATTTAGCGTCTCCCATCAGCGATGTCACTCTCTCCAAACCTCCACACAAGAGAAACCATTAGATTGTGAAGTTGCTGCCATCATACCCTGACCTCCAGAATTGGACTGGGATAACTAGGTGCACCAGTCAAGGCAGGGATATAAACCACAGCAGCGTAATCATTGGACCATGGGGGAAAAAAAAAAAAAAACACCTAGTCAAAGTCATGATCAATCCCTTTTCAACAGGTACCAAAAAGCTCTTTTCTCTCAGTTTCCAGACCTAACCAAGTCCAGTTTTGACACTTGCAAGACAGAGGTACGCCAGTCGAGGAGGGAAGGTGGTGTAGCGTCCTTCCATTTTTTGCAGATTTGCCTTCTGGCAAGTACAATGGAATAGAAAAGAAAATTTTAGCTGGACTTCGGGTCTCTCCCATAACCCCAAAAATTACAAGACGGAGGTTAATCACAACTTGGAAACCCAAAGAGGCAGTAAGTAAGACTCGCATAGAGTCCCAAAATGAAAACAAAAGGGGACACTCAAAGAACATATGAGCATCAGAGGCTGCTTCCAATCCACATCTGGCGCATGTGACTGGAGTGTTTTTGGAGAATTTTGACAGTCTTTGAGGAGAATAGTAAGCTCTATGAAGGGTGAAGAGATGATTCCTCCGTAGCCAAGCGGGCTTTACAATATCCCACAAAAATAGTAAACAAGGGGACCCGAAATGTAACTAAGGACCGCGGGTACCGATTAGTATTACAAAAAACAATGGTCCTCAGCATGCAAGGAATAAGGGAAGAAATAATATAAACTTAGATAAGTGCTATATATATTTTTCACATGCCCAGGCGGACATGGAAATTTATTAGTTCAATTGTAAAATAGGAGCAAAAATAGACGTACACACAATTACAACAAGGCACAGTCCTGTACCTAGTATAAGGGAAAGGTAGTGAGGGAGAGAAATTGTGTGAGACAGACAATGGACAGGCAATAACTTGGAGCAAAGGTGACTTGCACTTAATTTGAAAATAATATAGCAAGCTCTAACCAACAAAAACCCCAATCAGTATACATAATGGCCAATTTGTGGCTTTGTTTGAGAAAAGTGGACGTTTCGATCCCAAGCTCCTAATAAAAGGGGATTATCATCAGGACTAATAATACAATTGCCTGGTGTTTATGGTTGCCGCCTGTGGGAATAAAGGAAGACAAGGAAAAACAAAAGACAGTGACTCAGCAAGATCACTGTGATACTTCAAAGCATGTCAACAATAGTTGTGGGAATCGGCACACAACATTTTAACGGGCGATCAGAAAAAACATTTGTGTTTAGTGCATAGAGTACTATGCACTTTATGCATGAGTGATTCAACGTGGTGCTCTGGTCATTCCGGTGAGTTGTTGGAACTAGAGATAAGGGTTGATGGCCTAGATTACTAACTAGGCCCAAGAGCCTGAATCGGCGCGAGTGGTTATCACACTTTGTTCATTTATTAAGTGCAACGAAGGATGTCTCTACATTTGAACAGGTTGACCGAGGGGTTCTGTGTGGGAATCGACACGTGTATTTGAAACAATTGTACAGTGCTCGGTGCAGCGATGGATGGTTAAAAGGTCAATGGCCTGCACGCGAAACAACGAGTGTGTTTTAAACCCGTTTGTGAAATACTAAGTGTGGTGATGGTTCTATAAGGATTTGATGGAGTGAGCGGCGCGTGAGACAACGTGTGTGTTTTAAAACAGTTAGTGCAAGACTAAGTGCAGCGATGAATGTTAAATTTGGTTGGATTGAGTGGCCTTGGATGGTGTGCGTTGAAAAGGCGAGACCGCAGTGTTTTGACTTCGTAACGCGGTTTGCGGCGGCGGGTAATTGGGCTATACGACGAGTGCTCGTGTCCTTAAGCAAAGCCGCAAACATACATCCAGTGCCAAAGTCTGTGGGCATCTTTAATAACATGCAGGCATGAGAAAGTTGAAATGCCCATGCATATATTTGGAGGTCTGGGGCTGCTAGGCCACCAACTTTTCCCTGCGCCGCCTAAGTTTTTTCCATGCAATCCTTGGGATATGTTTATCCCAAATAAAAGAACTAATATCGCTCTGTAATTTAGACAAACATAATGGATCAAAATAGAGAGGAATGGTGTTAAACAAAAAAGAGTCTTTTGGTAGAATAGTCATCTTTATTAAGCATGGGCGGAAAATCCGTTCCGCTCGCGGATTTTGCGGATTTTCGGTAAATTCGAGATCCGCGAACGCTCGCGAATTTACCCAAAATCCGCAAATTCGCACGCAGCGGATTTTTTTTTCTTGGTGATACAATTTTGCGGTGTGCGGCGTAAGTTTGCAATTGCGAACATGTAGGTGCGGCGGGCAGCAACAATCTCACACTCGCAAAATTACAAAATTTGCAATTCTGCACAAGAAATCCACTAGCAAGTAGCATAGACCTTCTGAAAATGATGATTTTTATCAGAATTACTCCTCAGGTTGACATTTGCCTGCCCTTTTTTGGATTTGAAGCCTTTTGACTTTCTTTGGATCACTTTTGGATTAGAAATCAACTTTCACAAGTAAGTTTGTTTGGGGCATTACATTTGCTGTTCTGCAGAGAAACGAGTTTTGCTAAACTGAAAGCACTCAGCAGGTGCACAAGTTCAAATTCATCATTAGTAACCATTCCCTGTAGTGCTTCCTGACTGGGGCCCCTCCAGAGTTCAGTTGCTAGTTGCAACAATTGTATGACCCTGCTCTGACCCTCACAGCCGGATCATAGAATAGCTACAAGTAGGCCACAAAGGTCCTGGAAAAAAAAATTGCACTGCAACAGAAAGCAAATGACAGATAAGGAAGCAGGTGCCAGACTGGAATTTTAAAACAGTGACACATTAATAAATCAACCCCAAATTAAATCATGTCAGTTGAAGTAGGGCAGGTGTGCTTGCCTTTTCCCCCCATAATCTACAGTGATGATGATGAACCAGAGGGTGGCATTGATGAACCAGAGGGTGGCATGGGTGAAACAGAGGGTGGCAGTGTTGAAAGAGAGGGTGCTGTGAACCTGTGATGATGAACCAGAAGTAGAAACAACATAGTCGCGACGGTTGCGTGCCGACAAGTAAGTTCACAATTGCGAACTGGTACAAATTCCTCGCGAACTGGCGGAAACGCTTGCGAACACTATAAAAACAAAAAAATCCGCAAATTCGCGAGAATTTGCGGATTTTACGGATTGCGAGTTCGCAAATACGCAAATTCGCGAACGCCAGATTCGCAAAATTCACCCATGCTTAATCTTTATCAGATTTACTCTTCCCAGGATGGACAAAGGAAGCTGTGACCAAGATCGCATTAGTCTACGACAATCTTTTGTTACAGCAGAAACATTTATAGTTGCGATTTTATTTATATCCTTAACGATGTTAAGACCAAGATAACGCAAGTTTGGACTGGGCTGAACACCTGTCCCGAGATCGTTGTCATTCCAAACCATCATCTCCGTTTTTGAGGCATTAACCTCATAACCAGAGATTTCCCCGAAGTCCAAGGCTAACTTAATCACTGCAGGAAGGGCTGTGCATATTTCTGAAGAGAAAATCAGGATATCATCAGCGTACAGGGCTACCTTCTTCTCCCATCCCCTATATTTAAAAGACTTGATGTTAATGTCGTCCCTCAATCATTGGGCGAAAGGTTCAATATATAAGTCAAATAGGAGAGGGGAGAGAGGGCAGCCCTGACGTGTTCCGCTTGTGATAGTAAACGGGTCTGACAGTTCTCCATTCCGTTTTTTTATTATTTTGTCCACCATAAGCGTGGAAGGGTATACTCAGAAGTGAGTCCCTTGCTCATTGCACCATCAGGATTCAAGCAAGCCGGGCCGAAGACGGCTGAAATGTCAGAAACCGGTCCCAGGGAGCTTGTTTCCTTCCCAGTGAAAGAATTGGCTTGGTAGTTTGGTTTGCCCTGTTCCCATGATGCACTGGGCCAGGGACAGACTAATTTGCATATAGCCAGGTTCTGAGCTGGGATTGTGCAGTGAACTAAAAAACGGTGTTGGATTAAGCCCTGATCTCTTGACTGGGTGAGAGTATTCTGCTTAACTCAGAAACTTTGTCCATCACCACCCCCTGTTGTTTAATTATTTTGTCCACCATAAGCGTGGAAGGGTATACTCAGACGTGAGTGCCTTGCTCATTGAACCATCAGGTTTCAAGCAAGCCGGGCAAAAGACGGCTGAAATGCCAGAAACCGGTCCCCGGGAGCTTGTTTCCTTCCCAGTGAAAGAATTGGCTTGGTAGTTTGGTTTGCCCTGTTCCCATGATGCACTGGGCCAGGGGCAGACTCATTTGCATATAGCCAGGTTCTGAGCTGGGATGGTGCAGTGAGCTAAAAAACGGTGTTGGATTAAGCCCTGATCTCTTGACTGGGTGAGAGTATTCTGCTTAATTCAGAAACTCTGTCCATCACCACCCCCTGTTGTTAAATTATTTTGTCCACCATAAGCGTGGAAGGGTATACTCAGACATGAGTCCCTTGCTCATTGCACCATCAGGATTCAAGCAAGCCGGGCCGAAGACGGCTGAAATGCCAGAAACCGGTCCCCGGGAGCTTGTTTCCTTCCCAGTGAAAGAATTGGCTTGGTAGTTTGGTTTGCCCTGTTCCCATGATGCACTGGGCCAGGGATAGACTAATTTGCATATAGCCAGCTTCTGAGCTAGGATGGTGCAGTGAGCTAAAAAACGGTGTTGGATTAAGCCCTGATCTCTTGACTGGGTGAGAGTATTCTGCTTAATTCAGAAACTCTGTCCATCACCACCCCCTGTTGTTTAATTATTTTGTCCACCATAAGCGTGGAAGGGTATACTCAGACGTGAGTCCCTTGCTCATTGCACCATCAGAATTCAAGCAAGCCGGGCCAAGGACGGCTGAAATGCCAGAAACCGGTCCCCGGGAGCTTGTTTCCTTCCCAGTGAAAGAATTGGCTTTGTAGTTTGGTTTGCCCTGTTCCCATGATGCACTGGGCCAGGGACAGACTAATTTGCATATAGCCAGGTTCTGAGCTGGGATGGTGCAGTGAGCTAAAAAACTGTGTTGGATTAAGCCCTGATCTCTTGACTGGGTGAGAGTATTCTGCTTAATTCAGAAACTCTGTCCATCACCACCCCCTGTTGTTTAATTATTTTGTCCATCATAAGCGTGGAAGGTTATACTCAGACGTGAGTCCCTCGCTCATTGCACCATCAGGATTCAAGCAAGCCGGGCCGAAGACGGCTGAAATACCAAAAACCGGTCCCCGGGAGCTTGTTTCCTTTCCAGTGAAAGAATTGGCTTGGTAGTTTGGTTTGCCCTGTTCCCATGATGCACTGGGCCAGGGACAGACTAATTTGCATATAGCCAGGTTCTGAGCTGGGATGGTGCAGTGAGCTAAAAAACGGTGTTGGATTAAGCCCTGATCTCTTGACTGGGTGAGAGTATTCTGCTTAATTCAGAAACTCTGTCCATCACCACCCCCTGTTGTTTAATTATTTTGTCCACCATAAGCATGGAAGGGTATACTCAGACGTGAGTCCCTTGCTCATTGCACCATCAGGATTCAAGCAAGCCGGGCCGAAGACGGCTGAAATGCCAGAAACCGGTCCCCGGTAGCTTGTTTCCTTCCCAGTGAAAGAATTGGCTTGGTAGTTTGGTTTGCCCTGTTCCCATGATGCACTGGGCCAGGGACAGACTAATTTGCATATAGCCAGGTTCTGAGCTGGGATGGTGCAGTGAGCTAAAAAACTGTTTTGGATTAAGCCCTGATCTCTTGACTGGGTGAGAGTATTCTGCTTAATTCAGAAACTCTGTCCATCACCACCCCCTGTTGTTTAATTAGTTCTCCATTCACCAGCAGACAAGCTGAGGATTCTGGTAAAGTAGCCTGACTGCTCTGTAAAAACCCTCACAGATAATAAACTTAGCCAAGACCCCCGACAGGTATGACCAGTTCACCCTGTTGAAGGCCTTGGTTGCGTCGAGCGTAAGGATGATAGAGCGCGCAGGTCAGCCGACCAAACATAATGTACACTTGGGCCCATAAGAATAACTTTTCATGTATAAATTTTAATCAGGTAACCTACACACTCTTATCAGTAATTCAGTTTCACTTCTTTCTATTACCGTGTACCTGACTTACCAATCCTTGAAACAGGTACCTATGAGCACAATGGATCAGGAGCTAGCTGTGGTAGTAAGTAGACAACACCAAAATACCGTAAAACAATTGAAAATAACGGGTTGTACTCTGTATAATGACCACAGACACAAGAAGTTTTAAACACCTTTATCTAATTATCTTCGGGTGTGAGGCCCAACGCTTACTGGTGCCATCTGACAATATTCTTGTGGTCCTACTGTCCTGGCCGAATCAAGCAAAACTTGTCCTGATTAACATCTACTTAAGGCCAGTGGGAGTTGCCAGGAAGTCATCCACCATTGATGAACTCTCAGCTTATTTAGCTGAAATATCAGGAGATCTACCCTACATAGTGGGGGGGGGGGCTAAATTCTCATTTTGAGCCGCTGCCAGGCCTTCTAGATGGATTCCCGACGGAAGAGGAGACTAGGTGGTTAGTACCTCCCGTAGAAGCCCCTCCCCCAAAGGCATGGACCCCCGTAGCATTGCAGATCACAGCCCTCACCATAAAATTCGGAATTAGAGCCTGTAATGGGCGTGCCAACTCAGACGTACCCAGTAGAACCACCTACAATAGAGTAGGAAGAGAATCCCGACTGGATTACGTTTTGGTACAGATAGCGAATTGGCCCACTATCAAGGATTTTAGGGTGACTGAAAGGTCAGACAGTGATCACAATGCTTTAGAACTTGATCTTATCCACCCTGGCCTTCAAACCCCTGCAACTACGAGTGAGGGAAACAAACCTGAACTTCTACTGGCTAACAACAGAAGAAGAATCAGGTGGGAAAACATAGCCTCGAGTCAGGAGAAGCTTCCGAAGCTGTATGCAGGATTAATCCCTATTTTAGAGAGAGTAGGAGACTTAGCCATCGGGGTGGGCAATTAAGATACATTGGGTAAATTACACCAGGCACATGAGGACCTCATAAAGGGTGCCGCCCCCATTCTATTTAGCAACGTACAAAACTCGAAGAGGGGGCAGGTACATAAATCCTCATGGTACAATAAAGCCTGCAAAAAGTCAAAGGAAGAACTCCTTAGAAATATTAAGGAGGGTCAAGGAGGAGAGAAGGTAAGAAAAACTAGACGGGTATATAAAAAACTCCTCACCCATGCTAAAACTGAATGGGAGGAGAATCAATGGGAGGAGATAAATAATTCCCTTGTGAAAGGAGACCACAGGACGTCCTGGAGAGTAGTGAATGGGGGGTCGGGGAATCTCCACTCAGCTATTGAGCCTAACATCGCACCAGGGGTATGGCAGACCCACTTCCAATCCCTTTATAGCTCTGAGTTGGGAGAAACCACGAATGATGCTGGGGGTGGCCAGGCAGTATATGAGGGGGAACCAATAACAGTGGAAGAGGTTAGGGCAGCAATAGCAGGTCTGACATCGGGCAAGGTGCCAGGATTGGAGGGCCTACCTGGGGACTTGTTCAAGCAGGAACCCGACGTCTGGGCCCCCTACCTTGCTGTTCTGTTTAACGGAGTTTTGAGCGGCATGGAGGTTCCAAGCACTTGGCTGGGGGCAGAGGTGGTTCCCATATATAAGAAGGGCTCGCCCCTGCTCCCAGCCAACTATAGACCGTTCAGCCTAATTGATGTACCACAGAAGTTGCTTGGTAGGGTTTTGCTGAATCGACTGCAGGAGTGGGAGGAAGAAACGGGTGCCCTTAGCCCCTATCAGGCAGGATTCAGAAAGGGGGTTTCAACAGTGGACCAGGTTTTTAGATTAAACATGATCTATTGGAGGGCAGCGATATTCGATGGCGGCAGCTTATACACAATATTTGTGGATTTAAGGGCCGCCTTCGACTTGGTGCCCAGAGGTAAACTTTGGAGTGTCCTGTCAGAGATGGGTGTACCCGCGGACATTTTGATAATCTTACAGAGATTACACCACAACAACTATGCCCGAGTGAGGTGTGGGAAGTCTGGGGAACTGACGGACAGATTCCCCGTTGACAGGGGGGTTAGGCAGGGCTGTGTGCTTGCACCGACCCTGTTCTGCCTCTTTGTCAACGGGGTAATCGCCCACCTGAATGGTACTGAAAACACTGATGCCCCAAAATTGAACGGCAGCAGGGTGCCTGCAATTATGTTTGCAGACGACACCCTGCTCCTGTCCAAAACCCCAATGGGGATTCAGCGGATTCTTGACTCTTTTGTGGCCTTTTGTACAGATAGGGGTCTAGAAATCAACGCCACAATAACTAAATTTATGGTCCTGAATCCTAGTCAGAAATTGCGCCCGAACCCACTACTGGGAGCGTCAAGGCTAGAGAGAGTCTCCACCTTTGAATATCTAGGTGTAAACTTGAATGAGACTATGTCATGGGGGCCACATCAGACTAGAGCTAACCTCAAATTAGTGCAGACCACTGGGGGCATTGTTCGGATGATGAAGAGTTTGACATACCGGCCTTTGGGACCGCTCATACAGATTTATAAAGCACAGGCTAGGGGCGCCACTATGTATGGGGCGGAATTGTGGGGACACACATCAACCCGTAGTCTGTCGGCAACTGAGAACAATTTCATTAGACAGATAGTTGCACTTCCGGCCAGCACCCCGCTCCTTCCTCTGAGGCTGGATCTGGGACTGAGACCAATAGCTGATGAAATAGGTCTCAGACCCATAGTCTTCTGGCGAAGACTGTGGAGTAGTGAAGAACTATCTGCCTATAGGGCGGAACTGAGTGAGCTTCTAACTCATCCCAAAGCTTCACAAATCCCCTGGGTAAAATACATCCAAAAATCATGCACAACATTGGGGTTCCCCGATCTCTGGTCCGACCCTGCAAACGCCTCATTAAACATCCCACGCAGAACTTTGGTCAAGGTCTTCCACGACCAGAAATTATCATCTGCCATGGACGGCCAGAGGGAGGGATCATTAACATCTGCATTCATGCTGAGCAAGGACTCATATAGGCTGGAAAGGGTCTTGGACGCCATGTCCCCCGTGTTGGCCAGGAAGCTGTTTCTCCAATGGAGATATGGAACATTGCCCTTCAGATCTTTTACCAGCTCCTGGACAACCCCGTCCCCTTCTAAGCAGTGTCCAACATGCTCCTATGCGGAGGAGAGTGATCTACACGTGGCCCTGTTTTGCCCAACCTATATGAAAGCTAGGAAGTACTGGCTTTTGCCACTTATTAGGAACTTTGGTTGTAGGGAGTACCTGCCAATGTATAGAATTCTAAAAACCGATGTTTCGAGTTTAACCGTGTTTGTACTGGCAAAATTCCTCACCAATGTCTGGCTTACCCGCACTCGCATTCTGAAATCACAGGCCCGAGTTAATCCCAAATCTTTTAAAATGTAACTCCGGTAGTTTTAACTTTCAGGAATGATTTTATAGTGTATAGCATGTGCTGTTTTGTTATTGTTGTGGATTTTATCATGGTTGTACATGTTTTACTGTTGTTGTATATCTTTTATGGCCATATGGCCGAAATAAAGATTGAATAAATAAATTATCTTCGTCATCATATGCCATGAGCCATAAATTTACACAGATCAAACTATCTATAACTAGAATTAGAACTATAGTCTAGCTATGAATGAGAGTAAGAAACATTTAGAAATCGAAAATAAAGGGGAAGGAGAAATAAGGAATACGCTATTTTAGATCATCAGACTTTCACAACTTCACTAAAGGCGGGTAAGGAAAGGGAACATACTAATCAGAGCAGACTTTCGAAAGTCACTAGCGGTTCATAAGAAACAAAACATTTGCAATTTGATTTATCCAGATGTGCTTATTCTCTAAAGGAGGGTAAAAAATGGAACAAACTATATATGCAAATGATTCTGCATTTGACTACGGGTAGGAAGAAAATGGAACATGCTAATAGACAAGGTGCACGGAAATTCTCATTTATAGAACATCGGGGGAGACAAAGGAACGTATGCAAGTATATTTTATTCGAGACGTTTTGAAAAGAGATTTAGGAAAGACAAACACCCACATAAATTATATTTACCTAGGACAGATCGAAGACTAACCCTGGCCACGGGTCAGTTGGAAAAGGCAGGAAAAGACCCTCAAGGACTTAGGTTGCCAGTAGGCGAGCAGGTACAGCTCATGGACAGTCAGGACAGGATAACCCCAGGATTCAGGTCAGGACTGGGCTCACCAAAGGGTACGACCAACACCTGCAGCTTCGAATGCAACTCCTGCGCTACCCCCTCTCTGCAAGGAATCTGCCAATAAGCCCGATTGGATTCGCGAATCTCCCAGCAAAGTGCTTCGCCAGCACTTAAGGTTTCCCAAACCCCGACTGAGTCTGTGGAAATTACGGACAGAGTGCTCTGCTGCTCTCTGTATCAATCACCTATAGAGTTCGTTGAGTCAGTGACAGGTCAGCTATTCGGACAAGTCGGACAATTTCTCTAGCTAAACCTAGGCTAGTTATACTGTTTTCGGGTCAGTGTACCACCCACCAATGTTGCAAGTGAAAGGTTCCCTAAATTCTGATTGGTCAAAGGAGGAGGTTAGGTCATTGCACCTCCTAATTTTTAGACTTTCTCAGGCTTAATATTCATGTTCATACCCACCCCTTAATTTCTAGCTTCCCATGGCATATGGTTTACAAAGAACAATGGGGTACACATTAGTTATATACATTTGTTGCAACTGCAGGTACAGTTCGGCTTCGTCCTGCTGGGTAACAGGTCGGTTCTCATGAGCATCTTAGCTTTGGCTGCCAGCTGGCTGGGTTCCACTGCTGCATGACTTTCTTTTCCCTCATCACATGACTGGTACCATACGGGCTTCAAAGATGAAGTAGCAAGCGACTCCCAGGCCCAAAGAATGTGATACGTGAAAAGTAAGCGAAAGCAATTTAGAAACACAGAAAAAATGAATACACTTTATACCGTGATTGGCTATGCTACACCCTTTCTTTATAATAACTATAGCATTAGGAGCTAAGCAAAACAGACAGCTTTGGGAAAGCGGCAATTGCAAGCACGGAGCATGTGAGAAAACAAAGCGGCCATTTTAGCAATACTGCGCATGAGCAACAAATTCCCTCCAGAACTGCGAGTGCGTCACATCACATGGGTATGACCGGCGCATGCGCAGACTAAATTCCCGCAAGCAGCAACCATTTTAGAGGCAAGCGTTATTACTGTTTAGTAAACACATAGGCAAGCGTCTCTGGGACACCCTGTGTAGTGTAAAATGTGCAATATTAGTAAGACGAACAAGTTGAATTAGTCTATTAACCTTATTTGAGGTTCTTGATACAAGCAAGCCGCTTAACGTGCGAATATTTGCTCCATCAATCCCCTCTTTGATGATATTTTCTATCATCACTATTAATGGAACCAGATGCCAACTTTTCACATTTTTCCCAGTTCAATTTCTTCAGACATTCGATTCAGCTTTTCTTTTGCTTCTTTATTAGGGTGAGAATTTTTCACCCTTTTATAAATCTGACTATTCAGTTCCTCTAATTCTAACTCATCCACATTTCTCTTCACTCCTCTTTTGTTCACAGTGTACTTTTTCTGGTGTTTGCGACATTTACAACAAATGAATATGATAAACACTGCTATACTTATCCCCATAATTGGCATCAGTACTTTGTAATTCGATTCGCTTATCTTCGTGATAGATAGTTTGAAAAAAATTGTCGAAAAATTCTTCTAATGTCATCATCCGCAGAGTAAGACACATTATTACAGGTAATGGAATCTATGTTGTTATGGACCTGGTCAGTTTTTGCCTTCCAGGCGAGTAGTTTCCCTGCCCCTTCCCCGTACTGAAAGTTTGCTATTTTACTAGCTTCCCACTTTTCAAGAATACGTGCATTCAGGACTGAACCCAACTGTCCCTTTAAGGTGAGTAATTTATTCTGCAATGACTGTAAGACCTTGCCAGATGAAGCTGAAATTGAAGTCAATTTCAGCTTGTATTATAAGCATCTCAGTCTCAATCGATAATACCTCTTCTCTATGAAGTTTCCTCCTGTATGAAACCTTGTTAGTGATTAGGCTATGTGGAAAACGAGCCCAAAAACCTATCGATGCCCAGGCCGCTGGCGCAAACCGCCTCTTAGTTCCCATGTTGAATAATTACCAAATAAAGAGACGGGCGCTGGGAGCAGGAATCAAGAACAGAGTTTAATACTCATGAGGAGAGCCAGTCATTTCGGACACGAAACACAGTGTCTTTCGGGAGGTGCTCTAACAAGTGAGCTGAGACTCTTGCTTTTATACCCTACAGAACACTCGATAACACAATCAGGACTGTATGACGCAAGAGAAAGACATCCCTATAATCCTCGTGGTGATCCTACCCCACATATATTCACAATGGGGACCCTTGACCTGCTGATAAGAGGGGAGGGCAATCACGCAGCTGAGTGTTTCGTAGGATGTGTACGCCTGATCATAGCCCAGGGGGTGGGGTGGCTAAGACAAATAGAGGATCCTTTGAAGAGGAGTGACTTCATGCAATAAGGGCAGTAAATGGTATCTCCCGGCTCAGGCGATGGCCTCGGACATGTGTGGTCAGCCGGACTCGGGGGAAAGGGTCATCAAAGGAGTGGTATTCATGCCGCGTGGACAATCGAGCGCGGAGGGAAGGCTTGTCAACAGAGGGGCATTCATGGAAGGGAAGGAGGTGTTGGTCAGGCGCGGCCGTGACTCTCAAGGACAGGGTTTTGCAGAAGAAGAAGGTTTATGACTTGCCCACGTGAGGAGAAGGGAGGGGTAGCCAGGGTGGCACAGGGACAGAGTCACACAGAGAGGGAGAGATCTTATGATCCGTACATGAGAGAGCGGGGGCAGTCAGGTGCAGCTGGGGAGGGCTACGTCAGCTAAGGCGAAGGATGCCTCTCCAAGAAGGAATGGGGGGGGGTTTTGTGCGAGTCAAGTGGGAGAGTTGCCTTTCACAGCGGGGTCGCGCAGAGGGAGAGGGTTTCATGGTCTATGCATGAGAGAGAGAGGGGGGGGGTTAAGATACGCGCAGGAGGGAAACCGGGGATCCCAATGGGTAAAAGGCCATGGTGCCTAAACTGGCTGTACATATGCATAGGGGTAGGGGCTCTCACTGGCAGAGTGATACGGTCAATAGTTTACGGTATTCATGGTGCTCACAGGGAGAGGAGTGGGAGAAGAAGGGGAATGAATGCTGTCTATGTACATCAATTTCTTCAACTTTCACAGTCGCCCCTTTGTACATAGCAGTAGTCATTTTTGCAATTGATGGGTTTACAGGTAGACAGGCATCGTTGATGAATTAGCATTTTGTCGATACTAACATTTGGCGTACAATCATAGACAGTTAAGGTGATGGGCAGAATGCAGTACAAAGAAAATTGCTTTTCATTGAGTTCCTAACAATTTAAACGCACTACATAGCAAAAATCTTTCTGACTTAAAAAATGTGACCAATGAACAGTTTTGACCAGGTAGTTGAGAGCGGAATTCAGTTCAATACACAATATTTCTTCGTCACAGTGTCTTTTTGTCAGTGAGCCATCACTGGTAGGCTCTAGTCCGAGTACTTTCGTTGGCGCTGTTGAGCACCGGCGGTGGAGCTATAGGTCCAGCTCGGTTCTATCCTTACGCGTTGCAGGGTGCGGTCAGTCCTCTGCTGTTAGACCACAGTCCTGTTCCCTAAACAATCCGGTTGGTGGCGCCTTATGCTCGGCACCCATAGTTCTATGGCAGCACCCTATTCCCAGTGGAATGCCGTTCTTTCCCTTGGCAAAAAGTCACGTGGAAAAGAGGGTGAGTGTGGTTCAAATAGTCGATAGGTGAGAGGGCGGAGTTGGGTCAGAGTTCCTGGGACACACAAAAGGGACCAAGGGAGCAAAGGATAACAAGCAGGCAGGCCCATCCATCGGGCCCAAGGAAGGGGGACGGAGACTCCAGGCACACGTGGGTTAGCAGGCGGGGGGCTTCGAGGCGGCCCACCGTTTTTCATTTTCCACGTTGAAATTGCGGTCTCGTCCCGTATCCTGTTGCTCTGCGGCTCCACCTTTGGTCGAGGTCACACGAGTCCCAAGATCCGCAGTCAGGCTGTACGTCACATCTGACCCATCTCCTTCGGTGATCGTGAATCTTTGAATAGGTACAAGACAAGGTTTTAGAGAAATGGCAGAAGAAGATATCTACGCATGTGAATTCCTCCCTCAATTCTACGCATTTGGGAGATACGCTCATTGGTCACAGTCAGAGGTCCATTACCAAGCAGTGCATGTGTCAGTATTCCTACTGGGTTCATGGCAGGTCTATTCATCGTCTTATTTATAAATCAAGTGAGGTAAATGAGATTCCCATCAACTGTGCATTACATCATATTCAACATTACAAAGCATTTCCCTTCAGGACTGGCTAACCCTATCAAACAGGGCGGGGGCGTCATTATCGAGAGTCAGGCAAAACAAGGTTTTCTCGAGGGTCCACAGCTACTCATGGTCATCATGTTTATATCCGGGACAGCAACTGGGTTCTATCACAATGGGGCGGGATAAGGTGCCATTGACATACAGTTCCCCTATAAATGGCCAGATTTGGGGGACTTTAGTCGTCTTACCTGTCCTTTCCTTCTCAGCCAATTCAAGTTCATTTATTTTACAGAAAGGAGAGGCAGTAATATGGCGAGATACAATCATTTTAGTTTCGGTCAATTTCGCTGAACACCTTTGCGCTCAATATGTATCAAATCAGACTGGTGCCGGTGGGGCACAATTTTACCAAAAAGAGGGAGAGAAAAATAGGGAGACTCTCATAGAGAGTGAGAGTTGTCCGCAATCTAAACGAGCCATTCGGTACACGTATGACATGTAGGGAGAGAGAGAGAGAGAGAGAGAGAGAGAGAGAGAGAGAGAGAGAGAGAGAGAGAGAGAGAGAGAGAGAGAGAGACGTGTACAAAAATAGGTCATTTAGTGCGCTCACAACACGGAACAGCAAAGGTCGGGTAACACGCAGATACAGACAGAGGGAAGACATAAATTCGTACATTACACACACACAAACTCAGACAGGGAAGACGGCACATGTATTACACATATACAAGACATTCACGACAAGACAGGAAACAATTGTTAGCCTACAAGATCTGTTTTTATATATATATATCCTACGTATCTTTACTATCCTATTTTATCTATGTGCTTAGCTCTTTCTACCCTTCCCCCCTTTCCCTTCTCGTTTGTCACGCCTGCGAGCGTTCCCAATTACCAATACTCACACCTCGGTTGGTCGATCAGTAATTAACCTGGTCGTGCTAGTTACCCATGGTTAGATCTTAAGCCATTTTTC
This sequence comes from Lissotriton vulgaris, assembly GCF_964263255.1. Classification (NCBI taxonomy): domain Eukaryota; kingdom Metazoa; phylum Chordata; class Amphibia; order Caudata; family Salamandridae; genus Lissotriton; species Lissotriton vulgaris. The sequence continues at coordinate 244,589,345 of NC_141699.1, read as the reverse complement.
TGTTCCCTCCTTTGGCGGGAAGTTCTCCAGGCTGAGGCAACGGCAAGTATTGATCGGGAGAACAGTCGGACAGCTTGGCTATATCTATAAGAGTGTGAGAAAGGGGGTAGTGCATTTTGAACATCAGCAACATTTCTAACTTCCTAGACGGGTGGTGCCGTGGCAACCCTTACCCGTATAATTTTTCTTTGTCCTTTCCCTACCTAGTCAAACGTCCAGTTACATTATTTAACATGTCATTTCTAGTCAATTCTTCGTCATTCAGTACCTGTCCAGTTTCTAATGTCAGTCCATCCTCTCAGTCGCTATGTCCTAAGGAGGAGCAGTCATGTTAAGCCTACGTCTTTCAAAAACTTATCGTTATAACGACTAAACACATATTCCCTCTTTCCCTTTTTCGTCGGTGGTCCAACCGTCGCTCTTCCACACTTCAGCCGACGTTCTGACGTGACCTGCAGAAGGGAGGAAAAGAAGGGGTGGGGGGCAGCATTCAAAGCACATCATCATGCAGTAATCCGAAAATGTTTTTACCTACCACATACTCGCCCTATCTCTTCGTACTGCATTCCCTTGCCATCTCGGCGTTTAAGCCCAAAGGGACCAGTGGTGTCAGATAGATAATCATTGACGATCTGCGTATCTACATGAGCTACTTGGTCGTAACCCTCTTTATCGGTGCAAGGGTGACGGTCAGGTGGCATTTCTGTGGTGTCATTTTAAGGGTGTCTGAAACACTTTTCCGGCTGCTTGTGACACATAATGTAGCTGCTAAATATCTGATCCCTTCTGATCTACCTCCTTCATCATACTTATTCTTCGCTCACAGTAGTAAGGCATCCAAAACTCATTAATGCAACTGCTACAACCATGCTTTCTTCTTCAAAATACCTTTAATAAACGAAATTGGTGGCAGTTCATTGCATAAAGTGCAGCAGTGCAATAAAATCGTATTAAAATTTTCTTACAGAGCAAGTATGATGCATGTCAAGAATTCAGTTTTAATTAATTCATAAATTCATTATCCGATACTCATTCTTTATCTAAATTACACCAATTCATTTTCCAAATCGTAATCAGTACCCACCCTAAGTCAGTTCATTATCCAAGCACATACTCAACATCCTTCATATCTACTTTCACTACCCAAAACTGCATATAGATCTCGGGACAACAAGCTGCGCAATCAGGGTGCAAAGTTTATTCAAAACGTCTCATTTTGTGTCGGCGCCATTTTGGGAGGGGTCAGGCGAATTTCAGCATAGTCAGAAAGTCTCTAGTCTCGTGTGGTTGGCCCAGAACTTTCCGTTGGCAGTTCAAAAAGTTTTGTGCTATGTGGTCAATAGTTAATCAAATATGGACCATGAGTCAAAGAGTGGGAAGGGCGGCAACAATTTTTCCTACCGGGTCATCCTGGTGTTCCTCCGGAACTGAACAAGTCTGTGCTGCGGCTGCATTTTAGCCATTTCCAATCCGAGGCTGGTGCCGGCAGGAGCTGTACCGGTGTCGTGGTTCCCAGTGAAGGGGGCGGGGGCACCCATGCGGAGGGATCGGGGTGCCCCCCGGCTCTTGTAGAATCTTCAAGGTTGAGGGGAGAAGGCATGGAGCGTGTGCCCGTCCTGGGCAGAAGACCGCTTTTTGATGTTGACCCTCTTTAAGTAAGAGCATTGGGGTGTCGCTGGAAGCCTCCACCTGGAGGGAGGTGGGGGAGGCTCGTTCGCGTCACCTCCCCCTTCCAGCGACCCCACGCCGTTCCTCGGCTCCGTCGCTTCGATATTGGCTGTGCTGGCTATTGAAGATGGGGGGGTGGTCGGCGGCTGAGGCAAGACAGCCCCCCCTTTTCTCTTGACATGTGGCGGGACTACTTGGAACTGTCCAGGCATCGACATGTGGCGGCACTACCTGGAACTGTCCAGGAATTTGACATGTGGCGGGACTACTTGCAAGCGCCGCCATTCTCGCTTTTGGCTTCGGCCTTCTTCGTGGGTCGGACCAGGCGGGAGACAGAAGGGGGGGGGTGGTCGGTGGCTGAGGCAAGACAGCCCCCCCCCCGTGGCCTGCAGGGCAGCAGAAGAGGAGAGAAGGAGAGGACTCTGCCATTCTTTGGACCTCCTGCCCAACATCATCTCCTCCCGACCGTGGTCAGGCGAGCCCCTCGTGCCTCGAGGCCTCGCCTTCCGGATGGGCGTAACCGCGGACCTGTTGCACTTCGGGAGCTTCCGGAATGGGGGTAGGTACCTATTGGATTGTTTCTATTTCATGTGACCGTTATTTGGGCGTGGCGGGCAATGAGGCAGGCATGTTGGGAGCAGGAACAGGCAGTGAAGCCTAGCTACCTCGTGGCTATTTTTGCTGCCAAACTTTTCGCCATTTTATATTTCTTGTTATGAACTATTTCTTATGTTTCTTATTTTTAGTGAAGTCAAAAGCTCATCAGGGGGTTACTGACTTAGCCTGATTTCTTTTTATTTTTCTTTCTCTTCCTTAGCGTGTTTCGAGCTAAAGCTTTCTGTTAGTAGGTGATCACTTCATATTTTTTTTTTATGTGTCCTTTTCACTAGGGGGTACTTCTGGACGGACCAGACGAGTTCCCTCCAATAAATGGTCCGGGGTGGAACGAGATTATCGATCAAAAGGGGAACATATATTCCTTCATTAGGGTATCATCCTGGACAGACCGAGCGATGTACTACCATTTACTAGGGTAGCCTCCTGGACGGACCAGATGGTCTACTTCCACTAAATGGCCCATGAGCGGGGAGCATATGTCCTCCATAAGGGTAGTCTCCTGGGCAGACCATGCGAGCTACCCCCCAAACAGTGGGGAGTGGGTAGGACTGACGAATTCACAAAGGGGCATAACCTACCCTTTACTACTTGCAAAGACTAGATAGAATATTTCTATTCCACGTTGTTTGCGAGTAGAAAATACCTCAAACGAAACAATTCCTGGAACAACAATGTCCAGGCAACCAACCAATCAGTGGGGAGAAAAACAGGCATGACGGATTACAACGGGGACAAATGTCTGCATTACCTGCCCTTCGCTATCCAAAAAGGAAGACAGAATATTTCTACTCGTCTCAGTTTGTAGACAGGGAAGATCTCAAAGAACAACAATCGATTATTAATCGACTTCAAACAATCCAGTGGGGAGAAAAGTAGGCATGACGGATTAATACCGGGGACAAAAGTCTACATTACCTACCCTTCTCTATCTGCAAAGAGGGACGACGTTCCTATTCGCCACTGTTTGCAAACAGAGAATGTCTCGTTCTCAGAAGAGAACCAATATGTCAAGTAGCCTTCAAAGCTAAATGAACCAATACCAACAATTTCGGTATACAAAATACCGATTTTCAATACAATCAATCAATCAATCAGGTGGATAGAACCACCCTACCAATCAGGCGTAAGAACGCCCTACTTAATCTTACCCGGACCGGACCATACGGACAGTTCTTTGAATTCCTCCTCCAGCGCCCGATCGTTCTCTTACTCCATGTAGCATTCCTGTGGGATTCCAGTCAGGACAATAGGTCACTCAAGAGAGGTCCGTTCAGAATTGGTGAAGTTCTGTCGATCGGCAGCCGGGCGAGGGCCCTCTCAAGGCAGGCATGCCCCGATCATTTAGATGTTCACGTCTTCGTCTGGATCTCTCTTATCGGACCCTATGTCACTGATGGACCCCGCGTTGGGACGCCAATTGTGGAAAACGAGCCCAAAAACCTATCGATGCCCAGGCCGCTGGCGCAAACCGCCTCTTAGTTCCCATGTTGAATACTTACCAAATAAAGAGACGGGCGCTGGGAGCAGGAATCAAGAACAGAGTTTAATACTCATGAGGAGAGCCAGTCATTTCGGACACGAAACACAGTGTCTTTCGGGAGGTGCTCTAACAAGTGAGCTGAGACTCTTGCTTTTATACCCTACAGAACACTCGATAACACAATCAGGACTGTATGACGCAAGAGAAAGACATCCCTATAATCCTCGTGGTGATCCTACCCCACATATATTCACAATGGGGACCCTTGACCTGCTGATAAGAGGGGAGGGCAATCACGCAGCTGAGTGTTTCGTAGGATGTGTACGCCTGATCATAGCCCAGGGGGTGGGGTGGCTAAGACAAATAGAGGATCCTTTGAAGAGGAGTGACTTCATGCAATAAGGGCAGTAAATGGTATCTCCCGGCTCAGGCGATGGCCTCGGACATGTGTGGTCAGCCGGACTCGGGGGAAAGGGTCATCAAAGGAGTGGTATTCATGCCGCGTGGACAATCGAGCGCGGAGGGAAGGCTTGTCAACAGAGGGGCATTCATGGAAGGGAAGGAGGTGTTGGTCAGGCGCGGCCGTGACTCTCAAGGACAGGGTTTTGCAGAAGAAGAAGGTTTATGACTTGCCCACGTGAGGAGAAGGGAGGGGTAGCCAGGGTGGCACAGGGACAGAGTCACACAGAGAGGGAGAGATCTTATGATCCGTACATGAGAGAGCGGGGGCAGTCAGGTGCAGCTGGGGAGGGCTACGTCAGCTAAGGCGAAGGATGCCTCTCCAAGAAGGAATGGGGGGGGGTTTGTGCGAGTCAAGTGGGAGAGTTGCCTTTCACCGCGGGGTCGCGCAGAGGGAGAGGGTTTCATGGTCTATGCATGAGAGAGAGAGGGGGGGGTTAAGATACGCGCAGGAGGGAAACCGGGGATCCCAATGGGTAAAAGGCCATGGTGCCTAAACTGGCTGTACATATGCATAGGGGTAGGGGCTCTCACTGGCAGAGTGATACGGTCAATAGTTTACGGTATTCATGGTGCTCACAGGGAGAGGAGTGGGAGAAGAAGGGGAATGAATGCTGTCTATGTACATCAATTTCTTCAACTTTCACAGCTACTTAAGAAGGCCTTAAAGGAGTTCCATACGGTCCCTGGTGAGGCAGATCCAGTGTTGTTATTCATAAAGAATTGGGATTCCGTTATAAGGAAGGCAATATCATCTGATGAAGAGAGCAATGAGCGGTCATAGGACCAAATTCTGTGGGAGGATTTAGGAAAACCAACAAGATCCAAAAATACAGCTGAATGGTCCGATAGATGGGAGGGAAGATAGTAAATACTCTTCACCAAATCAGCCAGTTTCTTACTTATTAAAATAAAATCAATTCTTGACTGATCATGGTATTTTTTGTTACGGAAAGAAATGCCCTGCAGTTGACCTGACCTAATTCTCCAAATGTCCAAATAGCCGTACTGTTTGATGCTGTTAAGCCAGAAAACCCTGGTTTTAGAAAGAGTTAACAGCCAGCTATTAGGAGTTTTGTCAAGAAGAGGGTCAAGGACTATATTGAAATCCCCAGCCAAAATAATCGGGTCTGGGAAGAATAATAGGTGGGAAAAGAATGGACTTCAGGACCAATGGATCATCTTGGTTGGGCCCATAGTAACCCAAAATAATAATTTGAGCACCTGCGATGATTACTGTTACTATGACCCATCTGCTACCTGGGTCTACAAATTTAGAAACTAGTCGTGCTTTTAATGGTTTCTTAAAGATAATCGTTACACCCCTAATATTCATAGATTGTGTAGTTGAAACACAAAAGTCAATCCACCTATTTTCTTTCGTCAAAGAAAGCATTTCAGACTCGATGAGATGTGTCTCCTGTAGGATAATGACCTGGGCATCAGAATCCCGCAAATATTGCATAATCTTGTCCCCTCTGGGCCTGGTACGAAGGCCATTGATGTTCCAAGGGGAGAATACTCAATCTAATTATAAGAAACAATACCCTCCTGGGGCGTGGCTAAGGCGCCGATGGGAGAGGCGGCGTGAGCCGATAGCTCCGCGCCCGACCCCGGCTTTTATCCTGACTAAACATCCTGCACTCCGCTCAAAGTGACAGACCGTACACCAGAACACCTGGAGTTGATTCTGCGACCACCGGAGCTGAAATCCGGGGCTCAGCTGTGATGGGGGGGCCGCTTGAAGTGCCGGAGGGGCCGAGTAGCGAACTACAAAATGGCGGCGACCCTCGGTGGACTGTACTGCCCGGAGCTCTGAAACCTGAGACAGGGCTCTGCGGAGGCTCGCATAGGGGAGTGCAGTGGGGGCGAAGAGTGGAGTTGCCTGCCGTCCCGACGAACTGCTCAGTGGACCTGGAGTGCGGATACGGCGGGAGCGACGTCGGTGAGGAGGGGGAGACCTGCCCGGGGCTCTTAGATGGTGGCTGCCGGGCAGCTTGAGCGTGGACCACGGCGCGATAGGAGCTGCAGCTGGGCGATGGCCTGGTAATTTCGGGAGCCAGCAGACACTGGGAATCGGAGCGCGGCCCCGCACAGCAACCGGATTGAGGAAGCCTGAGGCCCGAGAGGGGCCTGTGTGAGAGGCGGTGCTGAGGCCGAGAAACGTTCATCGGAGGACACTCTGGGGGATCCCGACAGTCTGCAGAACATAGCGGTGCCCGAGGAAGGAGAGAGGACATGGCGGTGACGGCGAGTGGCTGGTGGACGTTTCCCCTTGCAGCTCTGGTGAGTGTGGTGGCGTGGGCCTGCGCCTGGTGCTACGGAGGTGGGGGCGGGTGCAGGTCGGCGGCCATGCACAAGCAGGGAATGCGGAGGCACAATTGCGGGCAAGGCAACGGATGCACCTGGAGGGGATGAGAGCGCTGCCCGCGGTCTTTCTGCCCGACCGGCCGGTTGCCGGGAGCATAAAGTGCAGGCTGCCTCGACTATGGCTATATAGTGCTTATTCATCTCGGCCTATTGAAAGCTCCTGCCCTACTGGATTGTGTGTACCTCGAACCTGTGGCAGTCCGTGCCATAACCTCCTGGGTGGCCCAGTGTGGCTGAGTGCGTGATCCCCTGGAGGAGGGGACTATATTACCCACTGGCTTGTGGACAATGTGGAGGGCTCGGACCTGTGAGTACCACTGAGTGATTGCCCGGAGATCTGGATACATTAGTGGGAGTGGAACATCGGCTGGCGGAGTGCATGATGACGAGTGGAGAGTTGAGGCCTGCAACACCACCGCAAAGGGAGTTGATGGACCTGTACGCCTGCGGTAACCCTGCCATTAGATGCGGATTGAGGCGAGACGACAGGCGGTGTCCCTCACTGTAAATCCGAACTGTGCAATGCCGCGGAGCTCGGGAACAACAAGTTGTGTGATCTGAGGGCCTACCTGGTGGCACAGGGCTCATACGTTGCTCTGTGAGGCCCTTGGTGGAGGCATTCTTGCGCAGAACACGGTCTGGTTGCGAAGCAGTGGACCACTTCCCCATTTAAAATGAAACCCAAAGGTAAACTGACGATGCTGTGGAACACGAGGGTGCCCGTGAGGAGGGGACGATACTGAGGGCACGCTGTCGGAGCGAAGACTGAATAAATGCCTCGATCAATTCCTGGACGCCATAGCGGCAACTAAGGAATCCCTTCATCAGGATATCACACAAATCACGATGGGACTGGGACTCCTGAGGGCGGACCACTCAAATTTGGCGGAAAGAGTCAAGGAGACTGAAGCGGTCATTCAAGACTTGAAACCAGCGGTGGTCACGGTGGAACGCAAACTGGAAGATGCGCTGAGACGCCTGGCGACGCTAGAGAAGATGGCCGAAGACTCTGAAAGTCGTAATCGACGTAACAACGTGCGGGTGGTAGGCCTGCCCGAAAAAATAGAAGGAACGGACATGATTGCCTATTTGGAGAACTGGTTCAAAACTGGCGTGGCCCCGGAGGGTCTCTCCCCCTTCTTCATGCTTGAGAGAGCACATAGGGTCCCTGCCAAACCACCCTTGCCGGGCCGCCCTCCCCGACCTGTTGTAGCCAGAGCCCTACATTATAAAGATAGGGATCTGCTGATTCAGAATGCCCGCTCAACAGGGCCTTTCAAGGTGGAGAACAGCACCGTCACGATTTTCCCGGACTACACTCAAGAGATACAAAGACGCAGGGCCTCGTATTTGACTATCAAAAAAGAGCTTAGAGACGGGGGATCCAATATTCGCTGCTGTTCCCAGCCAAATTGAGAGTGATCATGGATGGTTCCACACAGTTTTTCACATCACCCGAGGATGCTTGGTCATGGCTCGAATCGTATAGGGCAGGCACCGATCATAGGGGCAAAGGGGACAGAGGACAACCTAAACCGCAGCGGATGCGCCAATCACAATGTCTCTGCAAAAAAAACAGGATCCAACAAGCCTTACAGCTTGCACAACTAGCGGCTGACAAAAAAGGGGCTCTGGCGGCAACGGCGGCGATCACGGGATCACAGAAGGAGGACTCGACTAGAGGAACGGATTCCGATGATGACAAGAGACAGTCGGGCACTGAAATCTCAGACGAAGACAGTACTAGGGGCCCGGAAGTGGCACCCATTACTGCTGACGATCTATAGGTTCCACCGGCCTTCGTGTGGGCCTTCGTTGGAGGACTGAACCTGGTGTGGCTGCGGATTCTGGTAACGTTTGTGGACATTACAGTTGTGTCATCTTATTACCGGGGATTGTGGGGCTGGGGCGAGTGCTGCTGCCTGTCGGGGCTGGACCACCCACCCATTGCCCTTAAGGCAACCTGTAGTGACTACTGCAGGATAGTATTGTGTGACTTGTTGAGGAAGTTTGGATGGGGACTGATAATGTGTTATTGGGTCCTGTTCTGGGGGGGAGGGTCATGGGTGTTGTTCAAAGTGCTAAGTGTCCGGGGTTTAATGGTTCTGGTGTGGGCTGGCGAAATTTGGAGGAGGAGACACTGAGGGTGTACTGCAATGGGGGCGTTACCTGAATTGAAATGTATTCCATGGAACGTACGTGGATTGCATACTATGTCAAGGCGCCACAGGGTGCATGCATACTTGGTGCGACAGGGAATCCAGATAGCGCTGCTTCAGGAGACCAATCTTAACAGGCAGGAATGTACTGCGTTGCAGAAGCGGTGGCGGGGACAGGTGTTTGGCACTGCCTACTCTGCGTTTGCCAGGGGAGCCTTGATATGGGTGAGAATAGGGATTCCTTTCCAAGCCACAGATAGTGTTGTTGACCCGGAGGGCAGGTATGTGGCGGTGGAAGGAAGATTATATGGAAGAGATGTAATGTTATGCAGCATTTATGCACCGAACACGGATCAGCCCCGATTTTTAGACAAGCTCTCGGGGACGCTGGCACATTTTTTGGCGGGTCAGGTGATAATGGGAGGGGATTTTAATTTGATCACTGACATAGCACTAGACAGGTCACATCCACCACTGGTTGATTCCCAGGTCCGCAGGATTGCGAAGCAGAGGGCGGACTGGCCAGATGAGTGGGGGTTATCTGACATCTGGAGGGGGCACCACCCAATGGGTAGGGATTATTCTTTTTTTTCAGCGCCCCACGAACTGCATGTTAGAATTGACACCATATTATGTAGCCACTCATTAGCATCTTTTTCGACACACTCTGAGTACTTGGACAGAACTATATCCGATCATAATCCTCAGCTGGTGTCCTTTCAATGGCAACGTGAGAGGGCCGTGATCCCCACTTGGCGCTTATGTCCAGATACCCTGGAAGATCAGGTCTTTAGTTCCGAAATTCGAGAAGGTATTGAACGCTATTTCACTGTCAATAGAGAGTCAGCGTCTACTAGAGGAATTGAGTGGGACGCATTTAAAGTGGTAGTGAGAGGGTTATGCATTAGTAAACACTCAGGTGAAAGAACGGTGGTACTGGCTGATGTTCAGTAGGTTGAGGAGGCACTGCGGGAGATAGAGAGGCAGAGGCCAGAGAGGCGTGAATTACAGGAGCGGCTCTTAGCAGCCAAGGAACGTGCGGCGGCAGAAACAGAGAGTCTGCGGAGCTTTGATTATAGACAATATCTAGTGAAGGTTCATGCTGAAGGGGACAAGGTGGGCACACTTTTAGCGAGGCTAGCAAACCCGGTATCAGAGGGGTGTCCGGTTTTGAGTATGTGTACAGACACAGGAGACATGGTTTATTCTCAGACTGCGATCCTCTCGCGCTTCTCAAACTACTACACAACACTCTATCAGAGTTACTTGGAAGCGGAAACGCAGGACATAGAGGGCTACCTGGCAGGGATTCAGCTCCCACAGTTAGATGAAGAAGATGCTGAAACTCTGGGTCAGGCTATGACTTTGGCCGAGGATAGGGGAGCGATCAAGCAGATGGCCCGAAACAAGTACCCAGGAGTAGATGGGCTCCCCATAGAATTTTATGTACATTACATTGATATCCTGGCGCCCCACTTGGTGGAGGTTTATAACGAAGCTGTACAACAGGGCCACCTGCCATAATCCATGAGAGTAGCGCTGGTTGTCCCCTTGTTGAAACCTGGGAGGGAGAGTACTGATGTGGCCTCTTATAGGCCGCTGTCTATGTTGATGGTGGACTATAAAATATTGAGCCGCATACTGGCCACGAGGCTGCTACCCCACATGACTGCTTTAATCCACGAGGATCAGGCAGTGCTCATTCCAACTAGGAATACCTCGTCCACTATCCGCCACCTCATACGTGTCTTGGGGAGCGTTCTGGAGGAGGATATGATGCCTGCTGTGTTGTCTGTAGAGATAGAAAAGGCATTTGATAGCCTGGAGTGGGAATACCTTGATAGGGTGCTGGAGAAATTCGGCCTAGGTGAGCGATATCGACGTTGGACGAAGGTCTTGTACTCTTTAGCAACTGCAAGGGTGCGCTTGGGATCAGTAATATCCTCGGAGTACCCGGTGCGGAGAGGGACGAGGCAGGGGTGCTCCCTTTCGCCCCTGCGGTTTGCATTGGCAATTGAGCCACTAGCGATCACCGCGAGGATGGGACTGGCGTATAGAGGCCTTGAGTGTGGTGGAATTCTGCACTATATCTCATTATATGCAGATGATCTGCTGCTGTTCTTGGAGGATTCGACAAATGCACTACGAGGTGCAGTGGGCATGTTATCTGAGTTTGGGGCGTTGTTGGGCCTCAGAGTTAATTGGAATAAAACATGCATTTTCCCTCTGAGGGCAGATATGCCCCAGCCGCTACTGCCCGCTGATTTGATCTGGGAACGATCGTGCTTCACCTACCTGGGAGTTCCAATTTATCACAGTGTTAACAGCATGCTGGAGGGGAACATAGGACGCTGTATAAGAGCCCTGAGAGGCTGTATGGCATTCTGGGCAACTCTTCCCCTTTCGGTAGTGAGGAGAATTGCGTTGCTCAAAATGGTGGCTTTGCCCCGCTTGCTTTATTACTTCCGTACGCTCCCACTATGGATACCTCCACAGCTTTTTTGAGAGTTGCGATCGCTCACCATTGACTTTCTGTGGGGACATGGGAGGCGACGAGTGGCATTGGATACGCTGCTGAGACCGAAATCGGAGGGGGGACTGTCAGTCTCTAACTTCGAACTCTATTATCTAGCAGCGCAGCTGCAGATCCTTACACAGAACGTTGCACGCGAATTTAGGGGCCCGGACCAGATCCGTGGGACGGGGATACAGAGGCATGTTCTCTCCTACATCGTTATGCAGCAACAGCTTGAGGTGCGGGATTTGTCCCTAGAGGAGAAGACCCTGAGATTGTGCTGGAATAAGAGCCAGAAGAGAGCGGGAGTGGCGCACCCGTACGCACCAGAAATCCCTCTGGGCATGTTGACAGCACTACCACACGGAGGGGACTGGTCCCCGCTCATGGAGTGGGAAGAGAAGGGGCTCCAAGTGATAGGCGACCTCTATGCTGATGGCGAGTTGTTACCCTTCCGGGCGCTGCAAGACCAATTTGGCCTCCCTGACGGGAGTTTCCTCTTGCACAGGGCAGTAACGACAGCAATACAGAAGCATTGAAAGACTGGTCATTCTGAACCCAAGAACACGATGGCTTGCCAATATGTGGTGATGACAGCAGGCATGGTAAAAGTGGTCACTTGCCTACACTCTCGAATGTTACACGAGGGTCTGAAACCACTAACAGGTCTCAAACAGAAATGGAAAATGAGTGTGGGGAAGCCTATCCCGGACACAACGTGGGGTCATATCCTACGAAGGACATGGAAGGGATGCAGGAACGCTCGATTCCAGCAAGTACATTTTTTAATAGTGCATAGAGCTTACCTTACACCAGGGAAGACCCGGAAATATTTCCAGGTGCAAGAGGCGGGATGCCTTAGATGTTTGATGCCGGATGTGGAATTCGATCATATGTCGTGGGACTCTCCGAAACTAGGGCTCTCCTGTCTGACGTGGGAGCGCTTCTTAACGAAGTTACGGATCGGCAGCTAGCCTATGACATGGCGACTTGTCTGCTGCTCTGGTTTCCTCACACGAAGAAAACCAAGGTCACCAGTAAATTCATTGATCTAGGCCTTATCCTAGCTCAGAGGGAGCTAACCTGGCAATGGAAATCGAAGGAGGGTCCGTCTAGTAGACGATGGGCAAGGAAACTCCATAAATGGGCCCGTAGTGAAGGTGCTGTAAGATTCAGACAGGCAGCTCGGACAGCTAATGAGAAGAGTCTGGAGGTGGCACGAGCATGGGAAGAATTAGTACGAACGTTGAGTTACAGTGTGACACAGGAACAGGAAGAGGACTAAGGAGGAAGGGCTCTGAATGCAGTTTCATGAGATACACGGGTGAATGAGTATAGATCCTATAGGTTTCTTCCCTTTACTAGTTGTTATCCATGACGATGCCCGCACCAGTAGCAGTTAGGGGGGAGGGTATGGGTGGGACAGTCGGGGTCCTAATGTTGGTATAGGAGGGGACTGACAGTTGTGACCGACATGTGTTGATCTTTGGGTAGTACGAATGTTCAGGTATTTCCCACTTAGGGGATGGTACACAAGTTGTAGTTTTCCTACGAAGCTTATTCAAGGGGGCTAGATGGTTGGAGGAGGGCCACCGAATCACACTGGTAGTAACCACCGGTACTCACCGTCTGAGCTGTAGGACAGGTTATTTGTTGGGACTAGGGTATGGGGTAGTAAAAAGGAAAAGCAGGTACCAGTCCATCCTGGCACGCAGATGTTCTTGCCACTATTGTGATGGTCAATGTTTGGCACTTTCTAGCTATTGCCGCCCGGCCTCCGGGATGTGGGCTAAATGGCTGTGTGTTGCTTAACTTACGACATCTGCAGGATATTTGCAAATGGCGGAACATTGGAAGAAATGATTGTATGTTTTTTTTCTGAAATCTGCAATAAAAACACAGTTTAAAAAAAAAACTAAAAAAAAGAAACAATACCCTCCACCGTCATATCTCGCTTTAACAGAAAAAAAGCAAACTAAGACCATCCAAAACTGTGATACCATTTCACCACAAAAAGACCTCTCTTCACTAAAAATAATCAACACCAAGCAGAAAATGAGGATTTTTTTTATATTTTCTCCCTTGCCCCACCCACCCACTTTCCCAGTGCCCTAAACTACACCCGCCACCCCCTTGGGAAACCCTTCCTCTATCTATCCGGAAGGAGTCCAGAAGATAGTGCGCCATCCCAAAGCTCCTGCCAGATGATTAGTTAATACAGACCGGAGACAGCGGAGTAAATGATATGCTAATGAATTAACGTCACCCTAACCAATAGATCAACTAATAAGTGTTAATATGTGGTGATTATAAGTAAACCGAGTGGGTCCCATCCTTTTTTTTTATTGTGCTTCATATCCTATATCATATTTCTCTTCTCTGAGATCAAAGCTAGATAGATAAGAGTTAATAGATTGCAAGACATGTTAAATGAGCAAGATAATAATGCAGGCAAATAGGGTTATAACTAACCAGAGGGACCTTTCTCATTCCCCAAAGCCATCAATAGCTCATCCGCTGCCTGCACAGATCTAATATTATGCATCTTATTATTGTGCATGATCTTCAACCCAGCAGGGAACATGAGATGTGCGACTGCCCCTAACTTTCTAAATGCCTCAAGCCTTCTCCCGAACTCCCATTGTTTGTCCAGGGTAACCCTGGATAGGTCAGACCTAATCTGAAAGTTGAAACCCTTCCCACTCAAAGATTTCTGCCTCAAAGCTAAGTTGAGAATTGTTTCCTTGAGAGTGTAGGTATGGAAGTTTACAAGAATCTTCCTAGGCTTAGACCTAGGAAGAGGCTTAGACCTTTGGGGATTTTTTCTAAAAGGGTCCCTATGAATATGTTGAATATCCTTAGCTAGCTCTTCAGATGATTGCTCTAAGCTTAATGAATCCTTTAGAAGTAAGATGACGTATTGTTTAATGTCTGCACCTTCACTCCCCTCCGGAACATTAAGAATGCGAATATTACTACGCCTTGCATTATTTACCAATGATTCCATTCTTTGAGATAACATAAGGTCCTCTTTTTTGAGTTTGGCGATGTCATCCTTAGCCTGATTCAAGTGCAAAGAGAGGCCAGCCAGGGTCTCCTCAAGTACCGCAGTTCTAGAGGAGAGGCCGACAATCTTATTTTCAAGGGATTCACAAACATTTCTAATCTCCAACTGGTTTGCAGCTGACACATATAAACCTTTTTTACTATCCGTTTAGTGGGAAGAAAACATGAGCTGCAAAGAAGCGGCCATCAAACCACTGTCATCACCCTCGATAATAGTATTCAAGAGCGTGGCCATACAGCCCTGTACAACCTCTCCCTGCGACATTGCCTGTGATGGTTGTAGACCTGGTTGTAACCCTGGTTCTATAACTGCAACTGTAATCTCAGTGGCCTCTGTAACTACCTCATTTGATACTTTTAATAACGGAGATACCTGTGAAAGTGGCGACTGTATGGGCTCTGACACCACTCTTCCCTCGTTTTCCAGAGCATCTTCAGATTCATCCAAAAGATCAACATTATTTATATTGTTTTGCTACAGGAGTCTTGAGTAATGAAAGTAGTGGCTCAAGTTCCATAGGGGGAAATGAAGAACTCATAGTGTTAGGACTAGATGTGACACAGTCCCCTGACAGTTCTAATACTTGCGGGACTACCTTAAAATAGGATCGAAGGGATGGTGTTATCTTGGAACCGAGGTTAATCGCAACCTTAACCCCCTTTGCAGCTTTACAAACTTTTGTAAGTTTGGCTTTGACCTCCCTGCATAAAAACGTGGAGGTTTTCTTTTTTGCCACAGTTAGATCAGGGCTTACTCTTTGGCTTGATATCGGGGCTATCAGACCAACATTTAACCCTGGAATTACAACAAAGTCCCTATTCTTCACCCCACTAGGCTCCTTTCTCGTTGGCCCACGCTTACCTCTTGTCTTTACAGAGAGTAATGCAGGAGCCGCAAAGGTATTAGAGACAATAACCTCACCAGAGTGTCCAGGTTGTTCTGCTTCTGCTTCGGTATACACAGCCAACCCCTCTGGCTGTAGTTGAAGTGACTCCTCTGATTCTTCTGCCTCCTCCGTCGTCTTCAAAACTCCTTCACCCCCCAGAGGCCCAGCAGATATACTTTGGGTGCCTTGGAGGAGACTACAGAATCTTCTTCCTCTTCTAAGCTCCAGGGCGGCCAGGGACCAATGAGCACAGCCGGGTCAGCAGACTCGAAAAACTCAGCCGCTGCCGATCGAGTGAGGTGAGACATTCCTCCAAAGGCATGGAAAGCATGAAACGCCACCCAAACACCGCCAAACCGGGTCAGGAAGAAAAAAAAAAAGAAAAACCTCAAATAACACGGTTTTACAGAAATCACCAAATCTTATCTATATTTGAAAGATGAAACAAAATGCTGCCGTAATACCGCGTCCCTAGCATACCGAACCTCAAAAGAAAAGAATCATCGGCGGGAGCCCGAGCCCGGAGCACCGCAGCAGCTCAGCTCGCTGCCGCCATGTTTCCCCCAATCCCCCGAGGCCGCTATTTTTGCTGCCTGGTCTCTTTGGTCTTCGTCCGAGCACCACCTCTTGATCTCCTTTCTGTCCTGGTGGGTGAGCCAGATGGGGTTTGGGGGATATGCGCGAGGTTTAATCGGTGTCCACTCCAGGTGCTGTCGCACTTGTGACCTCTCTGCAGCATGGGTATCTCCCACCGTTACTCAGCTCTCCTGCTGACCTTAAACTGCAGTCTCCCCCCTCGAGGTACGGCCTCATCACCCTGTTAGGCTTGATTAATTCTGCCTGGATGCCATCTTAGGGTCAGGCAGGTTTGGGTGCTTCCTGCAGTCTTTTCTACTGTGAATAGCCTCTCAGTGGGCCAGCCCATGGTGCCCAGTATGGTTCGAGGGGCTTCGCTTCATTGCTACAGTCCGGCAAAGTGAGATGAGGGGTGGGCGGGAATCAGGATACTGTAGGGCTGGGCGGGTTAACGTCCTCCGCCAGACAGATTCCTTCACCCCCCAGGCCCCCCTGCAGCAGGTGCACTCACCCGTACAGTCGCTCATGGGATGTGCCCAGCTTTTCCTAATGTTGACTACCCGTTTTTCTGCGATCTGCGCTTCAATGGCATCTAGTCGCCATCTTTTTTTTTTGTTTTTTTGTTCTCATACATGGCATTAGACCTAGAACTGAGGCTGTGTGCACTTTAACTAGGACAACCAAATCAGCACACTATTTCCCAGAAATCCATTAGGCCTTTTTGTTGAACTAGATATCTGGCGAAATATGCGACCTGACCAACCTTCAGCATAGTTTAGTACGCCTTAATCATTGGACTTTATTAAAAAATATCTTCCCTATGTATTCCCAGGTAGTGAAATCCCCGTTAATTATCTTCTTCTAACAGTGTTGCCCGTATTGGTTCCCACATTGTTATCCTTTTAAGTGAACACTTAGTACAGTCTACCCTACAGGTAAAATCCATTCTCTTAATGATAAAGCAGCCTGTGCTACCCACTTTGTGCATATTTCTCTGTGTGCCATAATTATCAATACAAATAAAAAATGTGCTTGGAATTTATTTGCTATATAGTTTTTATTACTTCTAGGTAGTCTTCCAAATATAACAAGTTCAAGGCTTACCTGTATTTTAGTCCCAAGTGTTTTAGAGGCAAACTCATTTACCTTGTGCCAGAAGATTTGGATTACCGGACATTGCCATAACATGTGAACATCATCTGCTTTTTCTAGCCCGCATTTAGGACAAAGTCTTCTTGTGCTTGCACCCATCTTGGTTAGTTTCTTCGGGGACCTATAAACTCTGTAGAGTAAAGAGATGATTTCTTTTCAAGGGTGCAGTTTAACAATAGATCAAAGTGCAGCATATGAGGCTTACCATAAAGTTTGGATATCTGTTTCCGGCATGTCCGTCCTCCATATCACCTCTGGCGCAGGTAACGTGTTGTCCTTCACCTCCACTAGCATGCAGTACCACTTAGCTACTTCCTTTTTAAAGGCTAGGTTTTTCACAAACTCTCCCTCCCATTCTGACTCCAAGCCAATCTGCAGTTCATTTGGGCCAAGCTTGTCAATTGAAATTATTTAAATCTCGCTAGAGTAAAATTTGTTTTTATTGCAAGTGTGTTCCAAGGTATAAGGGAGTTGTGTTCAATTTATTTATTTATTTATTTATTTTTGGCATTTATTAAGCGCGAACAATTGCCCGCAGGCGTCTCGGCGCTGTACTGTTTTACCCTCCTATATGGTCTGTATAGTTTTTAGAGATTAAATAGCCAGGTTTTCAGTTTCTTTCTGAAGGACAATAAATTTGGACTTGATCTTATGTTTTGTGGGAGTATGTTCCACAATCTTGGGGCGGCGACTAAAAACGTCTGTCTCCCCAGTTGACCAGTCTGGTTCGAGGCACAATCAGGTCATTCTGTCCTGCAGATCGTAGCATTCGAGTGGGAATGTACGGGACGAGATGGTCGCATAAGAACTGAGGCGCTTGATGGTGCCGTGCTTTATAGACGATACATAGCGTCTTAAACTTAATTCGGTTCCTAACAGGTAGCCAGTGGAGACTTCTCAAAGATTCAGATATAGGCTTAAATTTTGGAATGTTGAGGAGAAGCCTGGCTGCTGCATTCTGGATTGTCTGCAACTTCTTGATTGTTTTCGCTTGGGCATTTGCAAACAAGCCGTTGCAATAATCCAGCGCTGAAAGGACCATTGCGCTAACCAATGTCTTTCCCACGTTGGTAGGGAGAAACGGAAGAATCTTCCTCACCAATCGTAGCTTGAAGAAGGCATTGGAGGCTGTCTGGTTTGTGTGAGCCATGAAATTTAGGTTGTCATCAAAGATGACACCCAAGTTTCTCACTTTCGTAGCTGGCTCAGGTACAGCTCCGAAAGATGATGGCCACCAAGTGGGGGACCAGCTTGGACTGAGGTGGCCAAAAATGACCACCTCGGTTTTGTCGGAATTTAATTTCAAGCAGTTTTCGGACATCCATTTTCCAATGGCCAATATACCTGTCTTGAAATTTTCCGCCACTGTTTCCCCGTCATTTCTGACAGCCAGTATCAGCTGAGTGTCATCTGCGTATGAGGTAAGGTTCATCCCGTGCGCTTTGATGGTATTTGCGAGGTCCGACACATAGATGTTAAAAAGTGTCGGACTAAGGGATGAACCTTGTGGTACCCCACACGGCAGTGATAATTCACCAGATTCATACTGGCCCAGTATGACTGCCTGGGATCTTTCTGCTAGAAAAGACGCTATTAGGTCTTTCGCTGTACCTTGCACGCCCATCCTTTCGACACGGTTGACTAGGATCTTATGGTCAACCGTGTCGAAGGCAGCTGATAAGTCTAAGAGCACCAATAGTGCGGTTCCACCTTGGTCTCTAATTAATCGGATGTCGTCTGCTTCAATTAACTCCCCCCAGGTTGTCAAGCTCGCCCTTAATAAAGGAAGAGCTAGGACATCGGAAAGGCATTCTGGAGTGCCTGGAGAGTTCCAAATTGGTGCTTTACAGCTATAGTAAGGTGTTCCCATAATCTGTTTAATTTGCACCCACACCTCACAAGCTGCTTACAAAACCTTGAACCTGATTTAAAAAAATAAATATGGATGACCATATTTGAATAGAAAAAGATTTCCTTCCTCCGGAAGATTCTTTTTTAAGACCCGTAAGTGTAGGGGAATATTTTGTGTATTATCCATAAGGAGATGTCTGGTGTTTTTAAAAAAGAAAGCCCAATGGTATAATTTAAAGTCTGGCAGAGCGATCCCCCCATCAATTTTCTTTTAATACAATTTTTTCAATGCAATTCTCACAGCCTTATTTTGCCACACAAAACTGCTCAAATCACTTTGCAATTTCTGTAACCATTCTTTTTCGCCATCTTGTGCCCAGGCCAGATGGGTTAACAAGCCGTATCCCCTCTCCAAGTCCACTGGCTACACCTCGGTGCTCGCAGTGGGATGCTCCCGATTTTCCCTGCCTGGTGCAGTTTCGGTGGGGCAGCTAGTCTCCCAGGGGCCGCTGTTCTCGTTTCAGCACAGCAGAGCTCAATGGATCGTCTACCGCTCGGTCGCCATCTTGGAGGCATTACATGAGAGGTGATATTTGGTGGGAGTTAGAATGTAATTCTTTTGTGACTCCAAGGGCCACATGTGCAAATATTTTGCGACTCAGTAATTAGTCATAAACTGATTACTTGTCACAAAAACAGCAATTCTCTATGTAAGAAATCCATTTGCAGAAGTACATTTTGCATTTCAAATGATTAATGCATTATTATTTTACCAACTCTAAATAGCAAATTGCTAATTGGAAATCTCAAATAGTGATGTGCTGTCTCTATGTCCATCACATCAACAAATAGCTAATAGTTACAAAAATCACCATTTTGCACATGCAATTTGCCACCGACATAAACCAGGTTGTAACTGTGTGCAAACTATAAAAGTTGGGTTCAAATGCATCTGCGACTTTCCATAATGGCTGCCCTGCATGTGATGGTAAGGAGCATGCATATTCTGGCTGGTTTGCAGGTTAGAAGGAGAAGACAAGAGAGGATCTTCAAACTGAGTATTACACTATTTGAGCAAACTGAGGAAGATATATGTATAAATATATATATATATATATATATATATATATATATATATATATATATATATATATATATATATATATATATATATATATATATATATATGTATATATATATATATTATATATGCTGAATAGCTCTGTTATCATGGAGTTTATAGCTGATTTAAAACCTCAGCTTGAGAGAAACACTTTGTGGAGTCCATACCCACTCATGTGCAGGTGTTGTGTAGTTTGCATCTGTTTGCCTCTGGTAGCTAACAAGGTGTCATTGCAGCAGCTGGCGGTGCATCACAGAGTGCCCTTTCTCATTTTTTCTGTGCGTTACTAGATGCAATGTTAATACACATGTAAGAACTGTAAATTTTTAACCAGAAATGCACCAGAATTGCACACCACCAAAACAGAATTCCATAGGACTGCCAAACTTCCGCATTTTATAAGATGTATACATGTATACATGAGCTTGTAAGCCCACCACCTGAAATTGAGTACTCATTCAGGTATTGAAAAATACTAATTTCAATAACATTGAAGTGGTGTGTGATGCAAAAAACCTCATAACAGATATTGGAGCTCAATTACCTCGGATCACCCACAACTCTTTCATACTCCCACATAGTGGAATTTATCAAAGGTTACAAAGAGAATATTTTTATGATGGATATTTATTGGGTAAGTATACATCGAGTTGCATAATATATCTTAAATGTGATTTTTATTACTTATCTAAATATGATTGCTCTGTTTATAGGTGATAGTGTGTATGCCTTACGGCCATGACTAATGACTCTAAATCCGCTGGTTACTACTCCCAATGAATGTCGGTACAAGGAGACCCACTGTACAACCAGAAGCATCATAGAATGCACATTTAGGTTTGTCTGAGGAGCTTGAAGAAGGCACATTTCAGGATTGGGAGCCAGCAGAGGTCTTTGAAGTAATTGGTTATGAGAGTTTGGTGAGGTCAGTTAAGAATGAGTCTGACAGCCGTATTCTAAACGACAGAGAACCTTTTGGTGAGCTGGGCTGTTCTGCCTACATCATTGGGGTAAAGATGGTGCACTATGAGAGAGTGCGACTAAGACCAACATATCCTGATGGTGTGCTTAGAATCAGTCTCACACAGTTTTGAAGTTTATGGTGTTCAACAAACACTCAGTTTTTACTGAGAATGCATAAGTCGTACAACAGTGATGATGAGGGCATGTGTCACTCATATACAAGTGTCCAGTTGGAGCCATTTGAAGATTTTCATGAGCAGTTGGAGGATGTGGGAGTAGGTTGATGTGACTGCATTGGTCTGGTTGGCGATGGCTATATGGTTGCAGGTCATGATGCCAGGATCCTGGTGGCATTTGGGGATAGGCTGGTTGGTCCTAGCTTGGTGGACCACCAGACTGGTGACCAACAATAGATGAATTTGCCAAAATGACTGTAGCGTCCCCCCCGCCAGATAGCATGTAAATGAATCACGCCACACAAGGAGCTCAGTATTGCATGTCTTTATTCTCTATAATGTCACTGTTAACTGACATGTACTGCTTCATGAATTTTATTAACCACACCCAATCACTTACGTCACTTGACTACGGAGTCCATTAGGTACCACTGGGGTCCTGTGCTCTATAGTACACAAGACACTACCTCTCACCCTTTATTAGATGAAAAGTACAAACAAAACATCTATAGTTCCTCAATAAGCCATCGACACACTCAACCTACTCTTCCAGATCTCATTGTATGAGGATGAGGAGACACAGGTGAAGCAACCCCAGCAGGCACCGGTGATCTAGACACAGTTGCAGTCCTTGGACTTTCCTGGCCCTCTGATGAGAGAGTGTCACTCCTGATGTCTGGAACCGACAGACTCGAAAGGCAGGTGCTTGAAATGTAAGAAATCCCTCATAATGGACTTTCCAGGACAATGAGAAGTCCCTATGTGTCCCTTAGTAGCCACAACTTGCAATGGATCAGTATCAAATGGATTATCGGATTTTCATTTTCGTCTCTGACAAGAACACAATCTCCTTTTCAAAAAGTAATTTTCCAAGTACATCGAAGCTTGTCAGCATATCTATTCATGCTGGACTTGTGAAATGAATCAGTGATTTGAAATTTCTCTGCATCTATTGTTCTTTCAGTAGTCCACTGGTGCAATTTGGTACTCATCGCTCTCCCGAACATGTGGGTGGCCGGGCTTTCACCAGTTGTAGAATGCCGACTAGAATGGCAGCTGATGACACACCAAAACTCAATCTTTTGTATCTGAACAAACCAACATGAGTTGAAAAGGTAGTAATATACCTGCAATTTTCTTCCAATTTGAGATAATGATACACTTTGTTCAGATCAAGGTGCAAAAAGACATTGGCACCATTCAACTGGGTAATGATATCAGCATGTCAACACAAATTTGACAGACCCTTCACTGTCCTTTTTAGGTGCCACTACTATGGGGTGATACCCATGGCATCGAACCAGTGGTGTGCACAATAATACCATATTTCATCAAAGTCTCAATTTCTTTTTCAACAGCTTCTTGTGGGTGAAATGCAATTCAACAATGTTGCTGAGCAACAGGACGAATGTCCTCATTAATATGAAGCTGCACTTTCATCGTCTTAAATGTTCCTAATTAATGGAACAACAACGGAAACTGATTCACTATATCGTGATGAGCATTGGCATTGTAATTCAACGATATTAGTCCCTTGTCAGCAGCAATGCTGAAGCTGAGCAAACATGCACTCAATGCAGTGCCCTGAAGGACATTGATTGGGGTGTGTGTGTACCTTCATCTTTTAGTGTTTCATGGTTCAAATGAATGAACCTTGACTTTACATTGGCGTTGAGGCTGCCCACATGTATACTTTGGTTTTTCGATGGTGTGAGACAGGGCACTGAAGACAGTTCATGGAACTTTTTGGCTTGCATGATATTAATCAATGAACGACTGTCTATGATAAACAGTATATAGCAACTGTTAACCTTCAATTTTATTTTGGAACCACATCCAAATGAATTTTGTGATTTCACTTGTCGATCCTTTTCTAACTTGTACACTTTCTTGCATGAAGCCAAACCTTCAAGCACACATCTTTCAGTAGTCAGCATTGATATCGCACACCCATCTTCTTTACTGTCAGTTGACAGTGATGTAGAAGAACCGTTCGATGAGGAATCAGATGACAATTGGACTCTTTCAATTTCTACTTGCCTCAACTGATGTTGTTGTTTACATTGATGGGCAAGGCTGGAACACTTCTGGAACTTTCTGGCAGACATTTTGTTTTCATGACGGGATGCACTGGCTGCCATTTTGCGTTCACAACGTGATTAACTCACTTTTTCTCTCGATTCGAAAACTGGTTGATCTGGGCTGTTACCCAGAAACCGGGGCGGGGATTCTTGTTTCCAGTTCAGGGAAGGCCTGGCAGTTCAGGCTGGACTGTTCCCATGGGAAGCAGGGTCAAGACTGATTTGCATATGGCTGGGATCAAAAAGGAATGGCATGGTGAGCAAAATAAATGATGGATTTAGGCCTAGATCTCTGTACTGGGGTGAATGTGGAAAAAGGTAGGGCTATGACCTTTTTCAAGATTTGCCCGGCGCTAACCGCCTTTGTACCATTCAAATTACCAAGCAACGAGGCAGGCGCCGGAGACCAGAAGGCAGGAAACAGAAGTTTTATTCCGACGGAGCAGAACACATCAGATCAGACAACAAGGTATCGTCTCGAGGTGCTCTAACAGCCTCTCTGAGGCCTGGCCTCTTATACCCTGGTTTATGACATGTGAGCATTCTTTATTGCATAAAAGACTCTTTAAACTTATGAAATGACGTCCCCATAATCCTTGTGTCAAGCCCACCCCCACATACATCCACAATAGAGGTCCTCATCCTGTTGATAACAGGAGGGGGCTATCACACGGCTGAGTGTTCCGCCGATACTTAGGATGTGTGCGCCTGATTGTATCCCATGGGGTGGGGAGGCCATGATCAACAGTGTGTCCTTTGAAGAGGGGCGACTCCATACAATGAGGGGCAGTAAATGATATCTCCCGGCTTAGGCGATGGCCTCGGACCTGTGTGGACAGTCGCACACGGGGGAAGGGGTCATCAAAGGAGTGGTATTCATGCCGCGTGGACAATCGAGCGCGGAGGGAAGGTTTATCAACAGAGGGGCATTCATGGAAGGAGAGGAGGTGCTGGTCAGGCGCAGGAGTGACTCCCAAGGACAGGGTCATGCAGAAGGGTTATGCTCATGAGAGGGAGGGAGGGGGAGCCAGGGTGCGCGGAGGATGCTTGCTGGGTCAGAGGGGCGCGCTTGCGATCGATCGTGGACAGGGAGACCATGATACCTAAAATGGCTGTCATGCACGTTGTACGTGGGTGACAAGCTGGCGCAGATGATGTTCAGCTCGTAAACTAAAATTCCACAGTCCTCCCTTTTAACATGTCTCGCGAGCTTGTCAGTTCGGATTTATCCCCATAAGGCCACGTATTTCTACTTCATAGAGGGGACTCATGTGCTCATTTCGGAAGTCCAAAGTCTTTGGGCACATACAGTTAGAAACAAAGCTGCACAAAGATGGCAGACATTGGATACCTAAACAACACCCGCATAATATCACAACAGGTATCAGTATGAAGGAAAACAACCTCCAACCCCAGTTCCTCAAAGTGTCCCAAAACCAGCTCCCAAGCGACCATCCTTCTTGCTCTTGGTGAACCTCTGAGGAAAGTCTGTGGAGGTGTTCAATGGCTTTGTAGACTGAGGGCGAGTTATCTGGCACGTAAGTGCAGCAGCTAGATCCGATGATGCGGCATGCTCCTCCTCGATCGGCTAGGACCACATCTAGAACAAGGCGGTTTTGAAGGGCCACAAGGCGGACCGCTTGAAGCTCAGCCGTGTTGTTAGCGAGGATGCCAGCCGTGATGTTGATCGTCGTTTCTACTGCCTGGGTCAGGTGTCGGATAGCGCGGCTGTTTGCCATTGGGCCCCACAGGGGAACGAGTCCCTTTGCTGCATCCAAGAACCGAGCTCCAGTGGAGTCGGCTTGTCCAATGTCATCTGCACGCCTCTGCCGGTGATGGTTAGCAGGGGCTACGTACGTGGGGGGGGAGAATGAAGGCAATGTAGCAGATACCCTTCCAACCTTTCGGGAGCCAGGTGTAAGCTTTGGTGCCAAACACAAAGTACATATTTGGAGAAGCAACAAAGGAAGGGGGATCAACTGAGTCCAATGTTCTGGTGATTCTGCAGGAACTGTGACCCACCAGCTGTGTTCCCTGGCCTTCGAGACACACAAGACCTGTGACATTGATAACAGACAGAGCCACAGTCAGAGTGGCGGTAGTTTGTTTTCGCAGATGAGAGAAGGTGGATCTAGCTGGATTGTGGAGTACCTGTACTTCGACACGTTCTTTGGTTGGAATGTCTTTAAGGAAGGTGGCGCCTGTGAGCGCAGGACACAGGGGAGCAGAGGTCTTTCCGGTTTTGTTCAGCCAGAACCCAGAGTAGAAGTGCGACACTGTCTGGCTGGAAGTGGCGTTGTCCTTGTGGCTCTCTTGCATGAGGATCAACCAGGCGAGGCAGGAGCCGTGAACTGAGAAAGGAGAAGGGATGAAGGGGATGGAGTGTCCAGTGGCATGCGGGAGCAACCCGCAGATCCAGCAGTTCGTAGCATTTGCAGCAAGGTTGTGTTGGTGCAACAGTTGCACGAAGGAATTGTTCCAAAATTCCCTGCGCCTTTCTCGGAGCTGAGGCGACAGGGAGATTAGGTGATGCTCTTTCATGGGGGTCGGTCGTGCAGTGGGCAGCAATGCCTCATGAGCCGGTGTGCTTTCCTCCAGAATCCAGAAGGAGGTCATGCGGAGGAGGCAGAAGAGGAAGACAATAAAGAGGGCGATTGTCTTTGATTTGTGCAAGTTGTCAGTCTTTGGGTTTCTATATTGGGTATTTCCTGTTGCTTCCATCATCTTCTTATCTGGCGCTTCCATCATCTTCAAGGGGCTCGGTAGCGGGCAGAACCACAAACTTCGTTTAGCTTCTCTCCCGGTAACCCTTGGTTGTGTTTAGGTCACCGTTCTGAGATTCAACTTAGTCCGTGGCCTACTTAGCCGAAGCTCCCTCCTTTCGACGCAGGAAATACCCTTCTCTGGTTGGCACAGTGGGGTCAGAGAATTTTGCAAGTTCAAGTGCCCCGGTATCGGGATAACAGTTCAATGTCGGTCGGTCTTTGTTCAGGAGCTCTTCTTGGGTGTTGACGTTTTCTGTCGTGGCCAGGTTCGCAGAGACCTTCCGGCAGTGATGTGCGTGCAGCCAGTGCCTCTTTCCCTCCACTCGAAGCGCCGTCCGTGTGGTAATCAGCACTTGCCAGGGGCCCGTCCACCGGGGTTCTAGGCTCTTGGTCCGTTGGAAGTTGCGGACTAGAACGAAGTCCCCCGGTTGGATGTCGTGGCCTGGGCCCCTGGAAACATCGGGGATGGCCTGCTGCACCTGTTGATGAATGACAGACAAAGTTTTAGTTAACTTGCACAAATAATCAGACAGTAGGACATCCGGGACGTCATGAATGGAGGTTGGTTTGGGAGCAGTCCAGAGGTTCATCGGTCGCCTGAATATAACCTCGTAGGGGGTCAAATGGTGTTTGGTGGGAGTAGAGCGCATCGATAGCAAGGCCAAAGGGAGAGCGTCTGGCCATTTAAGTCCAGTGGTTGCCACTATTTTTGACAATTTCAACTTCAGTGTGGCATTATGGCGTTCCACCAGGCCGGCGGATTGGAGGTGGAAGACTGCATGAAATCTCAGCTTCACCCCCAATCCCTTTAGGATTAGTTGGATAACCTCAGCTATGAAGTGGGGGCCATTGTCGCTCCATAAAATTCGACAAAGGCCATAGCGAGGAAAGAATTCTTTCAGTAGTACTTTGGCAGTAGTCATGGCAGTGTTGTCACGGGTTGGATAGGCCTTTACCCATTTGCTGAAGGCACATACGATGACTAGTACATACTTCAAGCTTTGGCATCTCTCTAGTTGGATGTAGTCCATCTGAAGGACCTCAAAGGGGTGATTGGGGGTCCCAAACCCTCCCCGGGGTACCACAGTTCCTTTCCGGGGGTTGTGCTGCAGACAGATAAGGCACTGCTGGACTAGGCATCTGGCTGAGTCGGGGATTTTGTCGTTGTGCCAGACTTTGGAAATGAGTTCGATCATGGGTGCAGATCCTATGTGTGCGGGGGAATGAGCCATTGTCAGTATGGGGATCAGGTATGAGTCAGGTAGCAACCATTTGTTTGCATCTTTTGTTCGCCAGCAGGCCTCATCATCCTTCAAACCCACCCCTGCCCACTTAGTCAGTTCGTGAGGGGTGCTGGCCGACTGGATGTCTCTGATCATTTCCCTTGCGTCAGTCCATTTCTCTGCTTGTGACCTGGTCACGTACATGCGTGTCACCGTCCTATTCTCAGCTGTGGTTCGTGCAGTGATGTCGGCCAGTGCATTCCCTTGTCCGACTAAGTCTGTCACCTTCTTGTGTGCCTGGCATTTGATCACTGCTAGTCGTTTGGGGAGGAAAACCGCTTCAATCAGGGCAGAAACCAGATCTCCATGAAGGATAGGGGTGCCGTGGGACGTCAGGAATCCCCTCTCCCTCCACAGGAGCCCAAAATGGTGAACCACCCAGAAGGCATACTGGCTGTCTGTATATACGTTCGTGGTGGTCCCTGTGGCTATGATGCATGCTTGTGTGAGGGCTACCAGCTCTGCCGCCTGGGCAGATCGTTGTGTGATGCAGGCTGTCTCAACTACTGTTCGGGCTGTCGTTACTGCATAGGCAGCTGAAGTGGTGCCATCTGGGAGTTTGATGCATGAGCCGTCTACCCATAGCTCTCCATCGGGGTCAGTGAAAGCAGTGTCTCGGAGGTCAACTCTACTCCTAGTTTGTTCGTCTGTGAGGGTCACACAGTCGTGTATGGGAGGAACGTCGGGGTCATTTTCAGGCAGGGGCAACAATGTGGCAGGATTCAAAGTCGTGCATCTCTTTAGTGTGATGTGGGGTGCAAGTAGCGTCAGTTCGTACCCTGTCAGTCGTGCGCTAGTCAAATGTTGAGTCTTGGTTTGGTTCAGAAGGGTGTCGACAGCATGGGGTACTAACACGGTGAGAGAGTTTGAAAGTACGATTCCTTCGCTCTGGCGGATAGAGACGGCAGCGGCAGCTACCGCTCGAAGGCAGGCAGGCAAAGCTCTGGCTACAGGATCAAGAGTGGTGGAGAAGTAGGCACAAGGGCGCTGCTTTGGACCTATAGACTGAGTCAGGACAGACAATGTACACCCCTCCCTTTCGTGGGTGAAGAGGGAGAAGGGTTTGGAGTAACCCGGGGTTCCCAGGACGGGCGCTGAACAGAGGGCATCTCGCAATTCCTTAAAGGATGCTTGACACTCAGGGGTCCAAGGGAGCGGGAAGGAGGCATCTTTGGCCAATAGGGCAAGTAGGGGTTTTACAATGAGGCTGAAATTAGGTAACCACTGTCTGCAAAAAGAGGTTAGGCCAACCAAAGAGCGGACTTGCTTTTGTGTTTTTGGGACGGGGGTGTCTAGGATGGTTTGGATTCGGTCGGGTGTGAGTTTCCTCCCTTCTTTGGACAGGAGATGGCCTAGGTATGTCACTTGTGGCTGGCAGAACTGTAATTTCTTTTTGGAAACTTTATGGCCATTTTCTGCAAGAAAGTGTAGGAGTTGGACAGTGGCTGTGATTGCAAGTGGGGTGGTGTCGGCCGCCAAAAGGATATCATCGACATATTGAATCAACACCACTCCATCCGGTAACTGGACGGCGTCCAGCTGTCTTTTGAGGGTCTGGCTGTAAATACTGGGACTTTCAGTGTACCCTTGGGGAGCTCTACAAAATCGGTACGAGCGGGATTTTAAGGTGAAGCCGAAGAGATAACGGCTGTCTGGATGGATGGGGATAGAGAAAAACGCATTCTTGAGGTCGATAACAGTGAAGGTGGTGGCAGTGGACGGGATGAGGGTCAGAATGGTGGTGATATCTGAGACTACGGGGTATTGGGGTACAACCACTTTGTTAATTTCTCGCAGGTCGATGATGAAGCGGTACGCTTTCTCATCTCCTTCGCCTTGCTTCTTAACAATAGGTAGGATTGGGCTGTTGCAGACGTTGCTAACCACCTCTTCAACCACTCCTGCATCTACCAGAGACTGAATGATCGCTACCAGTGCCTTCTCGCCCTCGGGGGATATCCGATATTGTGGGAGTTTCGGGAGCATAGCGTCCTGTCTTACAGTTATATGAATAGGGTCAATCATCATTCGTCCCACATCAGAGTCATTTTTGGCCCATAGGTACGGAGGCAGGGTATCAAGCAAGGACAGGTCAGCATCAGTTATGGAGCACATGTGTCGTGCAGGGCAAGATTTGGGTATGTCTGGGTTGTCGTACAGGATGACTCGGATTCCATCTGGGGAACACCTAATGGTAGCTCGAAAATGTTTCAGTAAGTCAATGCCCATAATGGCGTCAGGGGAGTTGGAGGAGAGCAGAAATGTTGTGTCAGTGGTGTTGCTTTCTAGGTCAAAGGTGATAGGTACGGACAGGGGGTTAGTGGAGGGCGTCCCATCGAAACCTATCGATGTAATGTGTGAGCCAGACAAGGGTGCCCTTGGAATCAGTCGTTTCGATAACACACTACGTGTCGCCCCAGTGTCTACCAAAAATGGAGACTCTGTACCCAGGACCTTAGCGGTGACATAAGGACCTTGCTGGTCAACACAGAGCTCGACTGGATCCCTCCCTTGCCCCTGGCAGTCCTATGCAAAATCGGGGGCATTCTCACCGTCGGATAGTTGATATTGGTTCTGTCGGGGGCGGTCAAATGTGTTCAATCTCCCTGATCTGTCATTGTTGGTGTCGTTTGTGTGCCCTCGTCCTTGTCCTCTATTTCTCGGACCACCCGCCCCATCCCTGGGGTCCCTATTTCTGTTCATCTCTAGCAGAACCGGACACTGGGATTTCCAATAGCCGAATCCTTTGCAGAAGGCGCATTGGTCATCGCTAATGTCTCCACGTCCAGTGTGGGGTGTTGGGGTGTGATCTTTAGGAGGTGGATTTCTGGGGGTGGTCGATTGGTAGTTCCCCCTTTGGGGTTCCCGTCCGACCGCTATACCTTGTATCTGGGCTATCATTACCCTTTCTTTCAAATCTTTCTTCTTTTTCTCGGATGCCCTATCATTCTCATTTTTCTGGTGCTCGTAATACTGAGCCATCTGAAGGATAGCTGCGGGTTTGGAGGCCCCCCAACTACTCCCACTCGTCTGCAGTTTTTGGGAGACCTCCTGTGACAGGCCCTTCACATAGTTTTGTACAAACAGGTGTTGTCCGGTTGCGGTGGTCATGTCTTGGCCACTGTAGTCGGAGAACACTGTCTCGAATTGGGAGAAGTACTCTGATACATCTTCCTGGGGTTTCTGGCGACAGGCCGTGACTATCGACCAATCTACTTTTTTCTCTGGGATCAGTGTCTTTAACTTCCGAACTAATTTGTCTGGGAGTTCTAGTATGTCTTTTACTGGTTTCCTTCCAGGCTCTCGCTGTCTATCTAGTTCACTGAGTTGCTCCCAGGTGTGCCCGAACAGATCTGTGTGGTCAGCCTTCCGGATTTGCTTCCACACATCAGCAGGCAGGCATAACCCGAAAAACAAGTCAATGTCCGCTAAAGTCATTATCGTTGAACCCAGGGCTGTGTTCATCTCGGTATAGAACGCTGTTGGGTTCTTTCTTAAATCGGGCAGAGTTTGTCTAAAAGTTAGGATATCTTGTCGGTCCCATGGTTGGTAAACCCAATTGTACACAACCCACCCTTTTGCATCTGCGTGATTAATATCATCGTTTGTTCCCAGACCGCGTGGCGGAATCCAGTATGGAGCCGCTTCTCTGATGGACATCATAGTGTTGGCTACTTCTACTGAGGTCGTTTCAGGGACTGTAACCTTGGCTTCTGGTTTTTGTTCCGTGAGGTGGCGGAAGACCTCAAGCGTCTGCATGAAGAGCTCCGTCGCCTCACATTCAGTCCCATCTCCGACATCAATCTTCCTATACAGTGTGGTCAGTTTAGCGGGCCCTTACTTTGATACCCATCTTCATATGCGTTCAGGGTGTGGTAGCTGAATCGCAAAATGAAATGCCGTCTGTGGCTGTCGGCATGCGAGTTATACATGTTCATTGTGTACTCTTCGCTCTCCCTTCGTTCCACTAGTGTCTTTGCTATTTTGTCAATCCCATCCCGTTCATCTTTGCTTAATCTGTTTGGTCTGGCTGGTGGGTGCTCGCTAGCCTCGGGGGCATCTGTCGGTGCTGCTAAGGTGGCTGGTGCGGAGGCCGTGAGGGCTGGTGCGCTAGCGCTAAGGCCGTTCTCGCTCGTACTCTGGGCCTGCAGGTGTTGTTGACAGGGAGCATATGGAGGGGGCATGTAGATGATTGGGGGACCTAGCAGTAACTCATCGTTCGTCCGCTGTTTGGAGGGCAATTCAGGGTAGAGCGCAGAGGGGGTCCTAACAGGGCATTGACCTGTCGACCCTGATTCTTGGTTTTGTGCAGCTTCTTTTCTTTCTTTTATTTCTTCTTCTAGTTGCTTAGCGGCTAGGTGGGCTGCCTTTCGTAATTCTTTCCCTATTTTTGCTTCTTCTCTTTTCTTTCGTTGTTCCGTTTCTTTGCGCCACATGCCAATACTATCGAGCATAGTGGGCGTGGTCTTATTTTTCTGGAGCGCTATTTCCAATGTTTTTATTTTATTTTCATCAAAGGAACCTATCAGTGGCCACTGACTTTCGGGGTTCTTCTTTGTATATTTATGCCATAGCTTAGTGTAAGCTATAGCAACTAGTCCATGCTTGGTGAACATGTCCTTATTAGGGGTGCCTTCCAGTGGGGCTGGATGGTTCATCTCTAATAAGCGGTCCGGGCTGTACAGGCTACCAATCAGTGGGGAGAAGATAGGCATGACGGGTTACAACGGGGACAAAGGTCTGCACTACCTATCTTATCACGGCGGACAAAGACTAGACAGAATATTTCTATTCTACGTTGTTTGTAGGCCGTGAATACCTCAAAAGAACCAATACCGAACACTTAATGTACGGTCAATCAAACAATCAATGGGGAGAATAAGTGGGTACGACGTGTTAAAGTTTTGCGTTACCCACTCTTTCTCTACCTGCAAAGAGAGACCTTGTTCTTCCCTGTTTGCAGACAGAGAATCTCCAGACAACAATCCACGAACGACAGTTCGGGAAAACAGTGGGGGAGGAAGATAGGCACGACGGATTACAATGGGGACAAAAGTCTGCGTTACCTATCCTTCACTGTTTGCAAAGAGAGAGCCTGTTGTTTTCTCCGTTTGCAGACGGTGAATCTCCAGAGGGATCAACAAAGCGTAATACTAGTATTATCCAAATCAAACAATCATTTCTCAATTTGTCGTGTTTACACGACCTTACCCGGACCGCATGGACGGTTTCCTGTTTTCCGAATCCAGCGCCCGATCGTCCTCTCTTCTTCGTGATGTTCGTGGCACTCCTGATGGTTCCCAGTCAGGACCGTAGATCACTCGAGAGAGGTCTGTTCGGAACTAGTGAAGGTCGGATGATCGGCTGTCAGACGAGGGTCTATCGGACACGAGCTCTCCCGATCGTTGCAGCCGTTCACTCTGTCGTCGGGACCTCTCCCACTGGATCCACGTGTCGCTGATGGGCCCCACGCTTTGGGACGCGAATTGTGGAAAAAGGTAGGGCTATGACCTTTTTCAAGATTTGCCCGGCGCTAACCGCCTTTGTACCATTCAAATTACCAAGCAATGAGGCAGGCGCCGGAGACCAGAAGGCAGGAAACAGAAGTTTTATTCCGACGGAGCAGAACACATCAGATCAGACAACAAGGTATTGTCTCGAGGTGCTCTAACAGCCTCTCTGAGGCCTGGCCTCTTATACCCTGGTTTATGACATGTGAGCATTCTTTATTGCATAAAAGACTCTTTAAACTTATGAAATGACGTCCCCATAATCCTTGTGTCAAGCCCACCCCCACATACATCCACAATAGAGGTCCTCACCCTGTTGATAACAGGAGGGGGCTATCACACGGCTGAGTGTTCCGCCGATTCTTAGGATGTGTGCGCCTGATTGTATCCCATGGGGTGGGGAGGCCATGATCAACAGTGTGTCCTTTGAAGAGGGGCGACTCCATACAATGAGGGGCAGTAAATGATATCTCCCGGCTTAGGCGATGGCCTCGGACCTGTGTGGACAGTCGGACACGGGGGAAGGGGTCATCAAAGGAGTGGTATTCATGCCGCGTGGACAATCGAGCGCGGAGGGAAGGTTTATCAACAGAGGGGCATTCATGGAAGGAGAGGAGGTGCTGGTCAGGCGCAGGCGTGACTCCCAAGGACAGGGTCATGCAGAAGGGTTATGCTCATGAGAGGGAGGGAGGGGGAGCCAGGGTGCGCGGAGGATGCTTGCTGGGTCAGAGGGGCGCGCTGGCGATCGATCGTGGACAGGGAGACCATGATACCTAAAATGGCTGTCGTGCACGTTGTACGTGGGTGACAAGCTGGCACAGATGATGTTCAGCTCGTAAACTAAAATTCCACAGTAATGGTTGACATTGTTCAGCATTCCGTCCATCAATTGTTCTTTTTCCATTCTAATACGGTGGCAAAGATTCATTGACTCAAAGAAGCATGGACATTGGAAGTTTGCTTTGTAAGTTTGAAGTGGAGCTACTTATATTTTTTTTATGAGATTTCAGCGCTCGCAGGTCTGAACAGTATCCCTCTTGAGGAAGCCTGTGGGATATACACATATGAAGTGCACCAACCCTCATATAAAGACAATGCATCCACATTACCCAAGATACAGGACACATCACCCAAGGCAAATTACCATGGCTGCTGATTCTGACTAGAATGGAACAACTAACCACCCACTGATATGATTGAATGACCTTTCTACGGACAGCGAGTTGGTATGAAGATGAAATGCTATTCCGAAAAAGACACACTGAGTCAAAATGTAATACCTGTTACTTGCCATTTCTGCAACTGCAGTTAAATTACATTAGGGCTTATGTTGGTGCTATGCAAAACTTTTAAGTAAATAACTAAATAGAAATAATAAATGCAGTATAAGGTAGTTTAAATATGAAGTTTCTGTGAGTAGTCATGCCACTCGGCCATGGGCTCCCTCTGATATATTTCTGCATATACTGTTACTGGGACTAGGTATGCAGTATTAGCTCAGCAAGGTGCAAGAAGAATGCAGTCAAAATCTGAGGTTTTATGTATAATAAAGTGAGATAGCAAATATGTGCGAACTATTTTTTTTTAAATGTTATATATTATACATGTACATGCTATATTTAACCAGACTATTGAATTGCAAGTAATGTTCCAGAAACACGTTTAATGTGATGAGTCCACTTTTGAATTATGATGACAATTTTGGATTGTCTTACAACATTATGGATGCTTGAATGGGTTACATCTGCTAAGCATTTGGTATGCCATTGGCATTCTTTTCGTGGAAATAATTTCAGAGGTATGCAGCAAAAGGCTTTGGTCTATGAATACCTACAAAAAGTACTGCAGAATGAAACTTGTAATAAGTCAGCCCTTTCTTATTCGAACAAGTAGAACAACATATCAGCTATATGAGTGTGCTTGAGCATGAAAACTGCAAATCTATAAAAATAAAAATAAATTAGTTGGGCTGCTCCTTTCTTATGAAGTTTAGATCAGATATTGTTTGTCTTGCTTACAAGCATAATTATAAAGACAGAAACCAGAACTTCCGGTCAAGCCACCCAAAAATTCTATCTTTTGATAATTCAATTACGATCAATTACCTTACAAGCATAAAATTAGCTGTTGAAAGAATGTAACATGGTGAGAAGTGAGAGTGCTTGAAGCAGAATGGAAACGTTTTTCACCCTACTTGTGGGATGTACAATCTGCATTGCATAGAAATGGCTAGACTCAAAGCCTCCCAGTGAAATCTCGACATTTAGGGGTCTATTACGACCATCATTTCGGAAAATGGAACCCCCACTATGTGTGTGGCGGTCCCACAAATCCAATTAGGATGCACCCGCCACACTGGCGGGCACATCCCGCATTTTTAACATTGCGGTGGGCAGTGCTTTCAACAGCACCCTCCGCAATGTTAAAAAGGCATTTGTGCATTTGCATGCAAATGCAGGGGGGTACCTATGCACCCCCAACACCCTGGGAGCCCGCAACAGGCCCCCACATGCAGACTCTGCATGCCTTTCCATGGCGGCAGTGCCGCCATGGATAGGCACATCACCGCCTGCATCTTGATATGGATGGCGGTGTCTTGCAGACACCGCCACCATATCATTTCCCTTTTCCACCCGGTCTACTGTTTGACTGGCGGAAAACCGGCGGACGATCTTTCCATCCACCGGGGTCCCCTCCGCCAATCTAATATGATGGGGGTAAATGAGATGTGGCGGTGAATAATGACGGGCGAATCGCCGCCATCATACTGGCGGTGGCGATCCTCCCACCATTATAATAGACCCCTTAGCCTGTTTTAATATCAATAATGTCCCATAACAAAGTAAGTGAATAGCTGCACGAAATAGCAGCGGTGAATAATGACGGGCTGATCACCACCGTCATACTGGCGGTGGCGATCCTCCCACCATTATGATAGACCCCTTAGCCTCTTTTATTAACAATAATGTCCCATAACAAAGTAAGGGAATAGCTGCACGAAACAGGGGAAATGTCTCTCACAGGATCCTCTCTGGATCCTCTAGAAGCAGACATTGGCATTGTGAACTTATGATTGCGTGACATTCAATTAATTTTATTTATTTATTGGCTTGTATATGTAATTTTACATTTAAATCTGTTCTTCCGAAATCTTCTAAGAAATGCAGTTTGCCCAACTCTCACAGAATAAAAAAATAAAATAGTGCAAAAATAGTAAATAAAATTGGAGATGCTTTCCGTAATAGATTTTCAAGTGACATAGTGATGCTCAAGTTTTTCATGATGTCCCTGTGAACCGCCAGATGGAAAATATAATTTTTTGTTGGCACCTACTCATCTGCAACATTATGTTATGAAAATCTCGCCCATGTCCCTTCCTTCAACCTATGGTGATCACAACCTGTGCTCTGTGTGAGGAGCAATAACCCATGCCACACAATCTGCCTATTACACTTGAAATAGTAACGGAAAGATCCACACTTGTAACCCAATAACACTGCTTAGAATCAGGCCCGCAATAGCTTGGGCTTGTTCTGGGCTTTGCTTCTGTGCTTCCCTACCAATCATCAGAGGATTTACCGGTTGCTGAATATGGTTTAACAGGGCTATAATAATAATAATAATAATAATCCACATTTGTAAAGCGCAAATCATCACCTGTTAGGGTCTCTAGGCGCTGGGGGCCGTCGGGAAGATTAAGCAAGCTATTGCCCAGAGTCACATGGTGCTGGGCTAATCTGCCGCCAGCCCCGGGATCTAACTGTGATCCCCAGATTCCGGAGTCAGTCACCCTGGCCGCGGTGCCACACCTCTCCCTCATACCCATTAAAGGTTTTCCTTCAGGTGGAGAAGTGCAATCGAATGTTAGGTTCCTTGCACAATGGCAGAGCTGAAGTTCTTATGATTGTATAATGGACTCATCTACTGTGAAGTCAACGGAGTGCTGATTATTTCATCTACATTTGTCTTTGGATTTTGGGCTGGGGATTAGGATTGTAAAGCAGTGTTTCCAATTAGGCTTTGAGTCTCTAGCATTGGCCTCCTGCAAAGGGTGGAGGGACAGAGTCCTTGGCAAGGGGCACAACGTTTTTATTTTTCCAGAAACAATCCATAATGTGTGAGAAGGTCTGTACAGGCTTACACAACACTATTCCACTTTTTGAATTTAGCCACACAGAAAATTAAGCACCATAAATGTGACAATATCCTAAATGTAAAAATGGATGAATGTAACAACTCTGGGCCTGATTATGATGCCGGCGCAGGTCCGCCCACCCCATTACGATGGCACGCGGATGGTGGGTGGGTGGAGAGACCGTTCGCCATGCATTAAACTGCCTCAAGGAGCCAATTGGACTGTCGGTCCCTTGCCCCCCTAAAAATCCCTGCACCATGTGGCAAGCACTGTATAGTTCCTGCCACATAGTGCAGGGATGTTTACAACATGCCTCTTTGCAGTGAGACTTGTGCTGTAGCCCTTTTTCGGGCCGCAGCACACGCCTCAATGCTGCAAGGCATGTTTCTGACTGCCTCCACAGCGGTAGGATTGTAATTTGCTTGGCAGGATGTCGGCCGGTCCCGTTCCCGACAGGAAGGCAGTCGACCGCTCGTCCAACCGCCATCATAAGCAGGCCCTTTGTAGTCTTACTCTTCAAATTTTCTTTTTGAATATTGACACTAATAAGTTTATCTTTTCAGTAAAATGCTTAATTTGAGCTTGTGGGGTGCACCAGCACTCATTTTTGCTCCCATTTCACTTATTTTTCCACATCGTATATTTCAGAAAAAGGTATTCAGACAAAATATTGAAACAAAAAATAGCATGTCCCTAATATCATGATATGGAAATATCATCTGGAAGAGTATCGTTGTTAAGAATATCGACTTAAGATAAGTTATATTGATTTTCAAAATATCAAAGTTATGAATATCTTTTACAAAAATATATTTGTTAATAATATCGTTTTTTAATGATTTTTATGTATTTTAGAATAGAATTTAAATATATATTTTGTACATTTTTTGTAAAATTATTGTTTATGTTTTTTAACATAGTTGTAAATTATTTTATAGTTATTCAATTAAATGTAATACATTTTTGTGATTTTCCAGCACCATCGCCAGCTGTGGGTTTATAGGGTTACAGGTTGGGAAGTAAACATAATTATAATTCTTTTTTATTAGTTTTGAATTAATATGAATGATTACATTGATAATTAATTATGTTTATTGTGTAATTAATTTTTTTTACAGTTACATTTTAGATGTGGGTTGTGAGTTTATAGGGTTGCACGGTGGGAAGTCATTAAAATATAATTAATTATTAATAATTTTTAATGAATGTTAATTTAATTAACAATTAATGTATTAATTGTGCAATTAATTCTTTTTAAGTTAAATTGTTGATGTGGGCAGTGACTTTTGTAGGGGTATAGGGTGGGAAGTACATTAATTTTAGTTTAAGTAACAATTAATTTTTAATTGATGTAAATTACTTAATTGACAATTAACTAAGTTAATTATGTGAATAATTTTTTGTTATGTTACAATTTAGGAGCGGGTTTTGGGATTCTAGGGCTATAGGGTGGGTTAAAACTAAATTAGAATGATTAAATAATTCATTTTTTGTAAAACATTCATTTTTAAATAATATTTTTTTTTAAATGAAACATAACTATGGAAATTGTGTAATATATGAACTGTTTTTTTGGGTTTGTGTTATTCTTGTATGTGTAAAGGGTGTGTAGGAAACTAATTATACTATATCTAAATGATAAATAATGATGAAAAATATGCAAATACATTATTTATTAAATTATATATTAGGTGTCAGTTGTTGAATTTGTAGGAGTAAATGGGAAGTTAATTAAATATTAATGATTCATTATTACTTAATTATTAATGATACATTTTTAATCGAGAGTTCATTATGAAAATTATGGAAATACTTTTTAAATTGATATATTTAATGTATGTTCATTTATTTGTATGGATAAAGGGTGGGGTGGTAATTTACTAGAATTATTTTATGAATAAATAATTATTAATAATATTTTAACTAATATTAAAATATTTAACATGTGTACTTAAAAATATTTAAATAAAGGCTTTTAGATATGTGTTATGCACTTTGTTGAAGTATAGGGTAGAAAGTTACTTAAGTATTAACAACTTTAAATATAGTTAATTTATTTTTAATTATGAAATTTATTATTTTTTGTGTTGTGTTTTGTTTTTAAATTTGAATAATTTTGTATTTATCTGTTGTTACTATGTTCAGAATATAGTTTTTATAATAATATTGGTGCACATTTATGATATGTATTTAATAATGTAATATGTATTTATTTTACTTATTTATATATATTTATATTTTTAAAATGTTTCTTTTATTGTTTACTATGTTTTTGAAAATATTTTATTATGTGAATTAGTTTGTTTCTAATGTTTTTAATGTTGCACTGACTGGAGTGGGAATCGTCAATGTTACCCCTCCACAATCCAGCACTTTCCCTACTGTTGTATTGGTTTGAGTAGGAATAGTACATTTTACCCCTCCACAATCCAAACTTTCCCTACTGTTGCACTGACTGGAGTGGGAATAATACATTTTGCCCCTTCACAATCAAGCACTTTCCCTTCTCTTGCATTGACTTCAGTAGGAATAGTAAATTTTACTCTTCCGCAATCCACCACTTTCCTAACTCTTGCATTGGCTTGAGTGGGAATAGTAAGTTTCAACCTTTCCATAATCCAGCACTTTCCCTATTGTTGCACTTAGTGGAATAATTTATTATATTTTATTATGTAAATTAGTTTGTTTCTATTGTTTTTAATGTTGCACTGACTGGAGTGGGAATCGTAAATGTTACCCCTCTGCAATCCAACACCAGTAGCAGTTACTGGAGGGAGTTCTGCGGGGCGGTGAGGCGGGGCGGGCGAGGGCCAGGGTGGGGGGTAGTAAACTCTGTCATACGCCCGAACGGAGGTAAGTACATAAATAAATAAATAAATAAATAAATAAAACTAATTACATTGCGCACTCTGCATCGTCATTTGTCATTGCAGCATGCGCAATGTAATTTGTTTTGTTAATTTATTTATGTACTTACCTCCGTTCGGCTGTGTGCTGGAGTTTACTACATCCCACCCTGTCCCTCCCCTGCCCCATCACCCTGCAGCACTCCCTCAAGGAGCCGCTACTTTCCAACACTTTCCTTATTGTTGTAGTGACTGCAGTGGGAATAGTATATTTTACCCCTTCACAATCCAACACTTTCCCTACTGTTGCACTGACTATATTGGAGATAATAAAATGTACCATCCCGTAATTTAAGAATTACTCTACTGTTACACTGCATGAAGTAGGAATAGTAAACGTTACCCCTGTGTAATGTAACCGTTTTCCTACAGTTATGAAATTGAAATATAAATTAAAATTATTAGGTTATTAAAACTTTTTAAATTAGATATACGGAAATATCTATATATGTGGTTCACTTTAACTAAATAAGTATTTGATTCGTTTAAAGAAAAATTAAATACATTTTATTTTTATTATATTAATGTTATTGTTGGACTTGGCCCGCAGGGCAGGTTCACCCCTAGACTTTTTGCCTTATTTGTGACCCTGTGTTAGTGATTTTTGGGTCTCTGCGCACTTTCCCCTGAGTCCCAGAGTGAAAGTGCGTGCGTGTAGTATGGCTGGCCTGCCCTCCCATAGGAATGCATGGGGAATGTGTGTGTCCCTGGTAGTTCCTGATGCGTGGGGAGTGCAGGCTCGAGTTTGGTATGCCTGAACTCGTGAGAGCGAATGCTGCAAGATGGTGTCTGCGGCATGTGTGTGTCTAGTTGGGAAGTGCTACTTCTGGACATTGAGATATGTGTGCAGTGAGGGTGCTGGAGCGTGATTGGCTGGAGCTGGCTGGCATGCCAGGCTCCAGGAAGTCTGGATGGGTCTGCCCGGTGGTGAGTGGGAGATTAGCATGAGTGATGTGTGGGAGGAGTGTACCTGGGTCCTGGATGGGCTGGGTTTTCCCCACACAATGCTGGCTCCGCCCCCCTGTGGTGTGTCTAATGACCCTAGCCTCCCCAGTGAAAGGAATGGGTGGTTGGGCCATCAAGAGTGCTCCAGA
Source organism: Lissotriton vulgaris (assembly GCF_964263255.1). Lineage (NCBI taxonomy): Eukaryota > Metazoa > Chordata > Amphibia > Caudata > Salamandridae > Lissotriton > Lissotriton vulgaris. The sequence continues at coordinate 244,548,508 of NC_141699.1, read as the reverse complement.
ACCAGCTGCGACTGGTTTTCCCCCCACCCTGCACATTGTAACAAAGGATTTGTTGGTATAAGAAGGGGCTGTGTCCCCTTAGAAAATGTTCTTTCCTGATCCTACTTGAGGGGGCTGCTGCTGCTGGGGCCAGGAGGAACCGCCACTTGGACTGCCTCCCTGCCTGGAGGGCCAGTGAGCTGGCCCCTGGCCCAGCCTTGTCCCCCCTGCCTGCCCTAAGGACCTTTTGCTGGACTTCTGGGCTTCCAGACGCCTGGAAGCGCTTGATTCCTCCTGCAGCGCTGAGAGCGCTTTATTGTTGCCGATCGCGTTTCTCCGCCCCGCATTTTGCGTGGGGAAAGCAGGGGCCGCCCTGTGTGTTGTCGCCGGTTCGCGGCTGCCCTCGCCGCACCTGTGGCTATGGTTATTGCCCTTTTTGGGCTGTGCCCCTTTATTGGAATTTGCGAGTGCCACCTCGCTTCTTAAGTTAATTGGAGGCCGGTGCCCACCCGGCATTGCCCCGTGTTTCACCGCCGCAGCCCGGAGTGCTCGGAAAACGTTGCCGGGCCGCTGCCAATTGCGACCCGGAAGTGCCCGCCTCCCTGCTCGGGGCCGCGCTGCCATTGGCGGACACCCGAGGCAGGAAGCCAGGCAAGTTGCAGCGTGACGGGGCCAGGCGGAGAAGCAGGAAGCAGCCTGCACGTCCTACCGAGGCTCCCGAGTGAGAGGAGAGCCCCGGACCTCTGCCAAACCGCCGGTGAAGAGGAGCCTGGACCAGCGGGAGAGACCCGCCGCCGCTGCAAACCCGGTGAGGGCAGGTGCCTGCAGGGGAGGGGGGTGCGTCGGGACACATTGCCGGTGTCCGCCCCGCCCCCTCTCTGTAGCGCGACCTCGCGCCGGTAGATGTTAAGAGCCCAGAGAGGCTCGGGGGCATTGTGTGGTGAAGAGCCCAGAGAGGCTCCAACGACCAGCGCAGTTATTGTTTGGCGAGCCAGAGAGGCTCGCGAGCCCATTTACTAAGAGCCCAGAGAGGCTCTGAGGGGCATTTCGTCCGTGAGCCTGCAAGGCTCTTGAGGGGCATTTGTCTTTACCCCGGGTCCCCAGAGAGGGGGACCCCACAGCCCAGCGAGGCTGCATCTGTTCAGTGCTGGAGCCCCGAGAGGCTCAGCCGCCCCCCCTTACTGGTGAGAGAGCCTAAGAGAGGCTCACCAGTGCCACAAGTGGTGGTTCCTTGAGCCCAGAGAGGCTCCAACTCTGTGCTAACTTTCCCTGCTCCAGTTGTCCAGCACTTAGTGGACAACTGCCACGTTTAGGCCCTGACATTGGGACACCGGGACAGTCACAGGTGGTGACTTGTGAGTATGGGGTAATGGTTATTGATTCTGCACCTCTGAATGTATTGATTATGCGTCATGTGCCTTTACACCTCTGAATGTTGATACATCATGTGTCTTATCCTTGCACCCCTATAGGTATTGTGACATGTAGGTGGTTGTTTTCTCCCTAGTACAGGTGGTGCTAGAGAGGTCCTGTTACCAGTGATTACTGGTGGTATGCTCTACTGTTATATTTTTGTGCTACAGTCATTATTTCTAAAAGTGCTGATACCCTTGACAGTGGTCCAGGTGGCCCTGTCCTGTACAAATATCCCTTGTAAATTCCGCCCGTGCCTGTTGGCACCGTGTAATAAGATGTGTGTTTTATCTGATGTATATTTTTATAATACAAAGGCTATTTTTACATAACCTTGTGTGGAGTGTTTTCTTTGTGGTGGGCCTTGGGTGTTGTTGCTGGGGTGCATGCGCAAATACTTAACTTACATCGCCTCCAAGTTTAGCCTTGACTGCTCGCGCCACGTTACCTAGAGGGCGAGTAGGGGTTGCCTTGGTGTGTAACTCCCTTGCCCTGACACTTAGAAGTGGCGATCCCTGACTGACCTCGACGCGAGTCTTGGCCGGCCAGGGTCCCGGTTCTAACATTGGCGGCAAGCGGTGAGGATAGGAATTTGTGTTTGCGTTGTACCACAGTAGCAACTGGCCACTACAAAGCTCTGCATTTTAGATGACCACATTTTTGGGGATTATTGTGTTTTTGGTGAAGTTCCATTATTGCTTCTCCTGAAGAGTGTCATTTGATAATTGTGTTCAGTACATTTGTCCCCCGCCCTGCTTCCAGAGTTTGGTACCTGTGTCACATGTGGTCAGGTTGAGAAGTCAGGGGTGGTAGAAACTGCCTTACCGATCCGAGGGGAGGGTGTGTGTGGATGAATGGTGTGTTTTCCTGGACGCATGAGTGAGTTCTTTTTTTTAAGGAGAGTGGAAGTTTTGGAATTGTGTACTTTTACTTCAGATTGCTAGTTCCCTTGTGTTGCACGTGTCTGTGAGCATCCTGTCAAGATGGAATCTCCTTTTAACCTGTGTGGCCTGTCTAAGTACAGTGTGCATGAGTTGGTACGGTTATGTAAGGAGAGAGACATCCCAGTGAGTGAGTCAGACACCCAGTCCAAGCTTAGGGATAACATGATCCTGTGGCAGAAGAGTGACTGGGAGCGTGAGCACAGTGAGAGGGAGAGGGCCCGGACCGCACACCATGAGGGTGGTGGGTCTGAGGGGAGCCCTGAAGAGTCTTATGTGGAGAGTGAGTTTGACAGTGGATGGGCGCCAGCAGAGAGCGAGTACCCCCTAGATAGGGAGTCCCTTGCTGGGTCCCGTGTCAGAGGTAGCCCCCCATCCCTTTCCCTGTCCCCAGAAGAGTGGGTGGATAGGAGAGAAGAGAGGGAGCACCAGCTGGCCATGGAGAAGCTCAGGTTAGAGTATGCCTGGAAGATGGCGCAGCTGGGTGTGAGTGAGCGGATTGCAGAGGCTGAGAGGGCCTTGGCCAGGGAGAAGATAGCCCTAGAGTGTAGGTTATCCCCTGCCCGCAGTCTTAATTTTCTGGATCCCCCAGGGAGGATGGAGTCCAGTGGTGGCAGCTATGTAGAACCCAGTGCGAGCAGTCCCACTCCCAGTTCCCCCAGTCTGGTACCTGTTTCCCCAGAGGAGGAGTTAAGGTTGAAATTCAGGGGCAGTAGGAAGCTGCCTCACCAGTCGTGGGAGGAGTTTGAGGATGAATGTTGTGGGACACTGTTTGATTGGGTAAAGGTTAACACGAGAGATGATTTTGATGTCTTGTTTGATCTGATTGTCAAGGAGCACCTGCTCAGTTGTTGTTCTCCAGGGTTGCGCACACACCTGTTGGGGTGTGGATTGTCTGAGGCATGTGAGCTTGCAGATGAAGCGGACCGCTGGGAGAGTGCGAGAGGTTCTGTACAGTCATTAGAGAGTGAGTCCAACAGCAGTGGTACAGGGAGCTTCCAGCCCAGCGTGGTGGAAGAGGCTCAGTGTAGCCCAGCTAGGTCCCAGTATAGTGAGAAGGGTGAAGGGGCTGACTGCCTGGCTCAGTGGAGCAGGAGTCAGGGGGTGGCTGAGAGCACCCCGAGGCCCGAAGCCCTGTCTCAGAACTTGGGTGGTTTCTTGAGGGAACACCAGGTTGGGGACCTAGGCTGTCCTGTTAGTACACTTGAGGAGGATCTCCTAGTGTCTAGGGAACCTGGAGTGTCTGTAACCAGAACTCCAGGGGTTCCAGTGTCCGGCAGTGTCGCTCCAGTTGGGAGGGCACAGAAGTCCGAAGCGAGGAGTGATTGGGGGACGAGTTTCCCAGTGGATGCACCAGTGGACCAGAGACTAGCCAGTTGGGCTAGGTCTTGGGTGGACCCGGGTGGCGCCACTTCTGGTCTGGGGGATCTTTGCGCCCTGTCAGGTGGACAGGAGGCGGGAGATCTGCGCCAGACAGACCGTCACATGACACATGGGTCATGTGTCAGCCTCAGGGGGATTGCGTGTGAGTCCCCAGAAATCCTGGAGTGCCAGGCAATTATTCCACCAAAGGTTTTAGACCGGAGGTTGGGAGGCCAGGTGCAGGTTCGGCCTGACCTGAAGGGTAGGACGACTGTAAGCAGTGTCCTGACCGGTTCTTCCAGGGGAACTTCTCCAGTTGGGAGAGGGCAGACCTCTGGAAGGGGGTGCAGAGGGTGGGAAAGCCCACCTCTGACCCCGGCGCAACCTGAGGGGTTAAACCCTGGGTTGGAGTGGCGTTGTAAGGGTACCCCTCGCAGGAGGAGGAGGAACCCTGGAAGACGAGGTAAGGGGAGGAGAGCCTTCCCTGAGACTCCTGGTCCGCCTGAGGTTGTAGACCAAAGGCTGGTGAACCAGTGGCAGTCCAGTCCTGTCTTGCAGACAGGGAGAGTGGAGAATGGACACTATGTGCCAGGGGTTACTACCCCCCGCTCTGCGAATTGGCAAGGACCGGTGGCACCTGGGTGGCCCAGGGCCGGGTCCTGGCCGTGGACAGCTGAGGAGTACCAGTGGGGTAGCCCAGTTGGTCCTTACAGGAGCTTTAGAATGAACCCTAGGGGTTCACCGTGGCATAGAACAGGAGAGTGTCCCGGCAGTGGCGGGCCTGCGTCCGTGTTCTATCGCCCCAAGCAGGGAAGTCCATCACGGTGGTGATTGTTCTCCCCTGCGTTTTGGCTGGAAGGGGGTTGTGTTGGACTTGGCCCGCAGGGCAGGTTCACCCCTAGACTTTTTGCCTTATTTGTGACCCTGTGTTAGTGATTTTTGGGTCTCTGCGCACTTTCCCCTGAGTCCCAGAGTGAAAGTGCGTGCGTGTAGTATGGCTGGCCTGCCCTCCCATAGGAATGCATGGGGAATGTGTGTGTCCCTGGTAGTTCCTGATGCGTGGGGAGTGCAGGCTCGAGTTTGGTATGCCTGAACTCGTGAGAGCGAATGCTGCAAGATGGTGTCTGCGGCATGTGTGTGTCTAGTTGGGAAGTGCTACTTCTGGACATTGAGATATGTGTGCAGTGAGGGTGCTGGAGCGTGATTGGCTGGAGCTGGCTGTCATGCCAGGCTCCAGGAAGTCTGGATGGGTCTGCCCGGTGGTGAGTGGGAGATTAGCATGAGTGATGTGTGGGAGGAGTGTACCTGGGTCCTGGATGGGCTGGGTTTTCCCCACACAATGCTGGCTCCGCCCCCCTGTGGTGTGTCTAATGACCCTAGCCTCCCCAGTGAAAGGAATGGGTGGTTGGGCCATCAAGAGTGCTCCAGAACCAGCTGCGACTGGTTTTCCCCCCACCCTGCACATTGTAACAAAGGATTTGTTGGTATAAGAAGGGGCTGTGTCCCCTTAGAAAATGTTCTTTCCTGATCCTACTTGAGGGGGCTGCTGCTGCTGGGGCCAGGAGGAACCGCCACTTGGACTGCCTCCCTGCCTGGAGGGCCAGTGAGCTGGCCCCTGGCCCAGCCTTGTCCCCCCTGCCTGCCCTAAGGACCTTTTGCTGGACTTCTGGGCTTCCAGACGCCTGGAAGCGCTTGATTCCTCCTGCAGCGCTGAGAGCGCTTTATTGTTGCCGATCGCGTTTCTCCGCCCCGCATTTTGCGTGGGGAAAGCAGGGGCCGCCCTGTGTGTTGTCGCCGGTTCGCGGCTGCCCTCGCCGCACCTGTGGCTATGGTTATTGCCCTTTTTGGGCTGTGCCCCTTTATTGGAATTTGCGAGTGCCACCTCGCTTCTTAAGTTAATTGGAGGCCGGTGCCCACCCGGCATTGCCCCGTGTTTCACCGCCGCAGCCCGGAGTGCTCGGAAAACGTTGCCGGGCCGCTGCCAATTGCGACCCGGAAGTGCCCGCCTCCCTGCTCGGGGCCGCGCTGCCATTGGCGGACACCCGAGGCAGGAAGCCAGGCAAGTTGCAGCGTGACGGGGCCAGGCGGAGAAGCAGGAAGCAGCCTGCACGTCCTACCGAGGCTCCCGAGTGAGAGGAGAGCCCCGGACCTCTGCCAAACCGCCGGTGAAGAGGAGCCTGGACCAGCGGGAGAGACCCGCCGCCGCTGCAAACCCGGTGAGGGCAGGTGCCTGCAGGGGAGGGGGGGAGCGTCGGGACACATTGCCGGTGTCCGCCCCGCCCCCTCTCTGTAGCGCGACCTCGCGCCGGTAGATGTTAAGAGCCCAGAGAGGCTCGGGGGCATTGTGTGGTGAAGAGCCCAGAGAGGCTCCAACGACCAGCGCAGTTATTGTTTGGCGAGCCAGAGAGGCTCGCGAGCCCATTTACTAAGAGCCCAGAGAGGCTCTGAGGGGCATTTCGTCCGTGAGCCTGCGAGGCTCTTGAGGGGCATTTGTCTTTACCCCGGGTCCCCAGAGAGGGGGACCCCACAGCCCAGCGAGGCTGCATCTGTTCAGTGCTGGAGCCCCGAGAGGCTCAGCCGCCCCCCCTTACTGGTGAGAGAGCCTAAGAGAGGCTCACCAGTGCCACAAGTGGTGGTTCCTTGAGCCCAGAGAGGCTCCAACTCTGTGCTAACTTTCCCTGCTCCAGTTGTCCAGCACTTAGTGGACAACTGCCACGTTTAGGCCCTGACATTGGGACACCGGGACAGTCACAGGTGGTGACTTGTGAGTATGGGGTAATGGTTATTGATTCTGCACCTCTGAATGTATTGATTATGCGTCATGTGCCTTTACACCTCTGAATGTTGATACATCATGTGTCTTATCCTTGCACCCCTATAGGTATTGTGACATGTAGGTGGTTGTTTTCTCCCTAGTACAGGTGGTGCTAGAGAGGTCCTGTTACCAGTGATTACTGGTGGTATGCTCTACTGTTATATTTTTGTGCTACAGTCATTATTTCTAAAAGTGCTGATACCCTTGACAGTGGTCCAGGTGGCCCTGTCCTGTACAAATATCCCTTGTAAATTCCGCCCGTGCCTGTTGGCACCGTGTAATAAGATGTGTGTTTTATCTGATGTATATTTTTATAATACAAAGGCTATTTTTACATAACCTTGTGTGGAGTGTTTTCTTTGTGGTGGGCCTTGGGTGTTGTTGCTGGGGTGCATGCGCAAATACTTAACTTACATCGCCTCCAAGTTTAGCCTTGACTGCTGCGCCACGTTACCTAGAGGGCGAGTAGGGGTTGCCTTGGTGTGTGACTCCCTTGTCCTGACACTTAGAAGTGGCGATCCCTGACTGACCTCGACGCGAGTCTTGGCCGGCCAGGGTCCCGGTTCTAACAGTCATTATTTAAAATATTTCATTATTGTAATTTAAAACTTATTGCTTGCTTGTATAAGCTTTATTCGAGACAATTCTCATAAAAGCACATAAAATCAACAGTTACACAAAAATACATAGTCACAAAGTAAAAAATTCATTAAACACAGTGCAGCTCATACAACATTTACACATAAAACAGTTTATACCAGTAATATTACATAAAAATTTGTTAAAAAAGGAATTCCTGATTACCTGCTACCCCCCAATGACCGTCGTCTTATCGCCCAAGCCCAACCCATATATTTGGCTACCCCTATGACAATCGAATCCAGGTTTGTTGTGCATAGGATTCTTAAGGCCACTACACTATCTCGTGTCCCCAGGTTTTTGCATACCGGCGAGAGCCATTTTCTTCTCGGATTTACATAGGCTTGGCATGCAAAGAGAAAATGGCCTATGCTCTCCTCGGCATTTTCGCAAGCAGGACATATGTTGTTAGTGGGTCTGTGCCAGCCAGATGTCAATTTCTTAAGGGGAATGGATCCTGACCTTAACTGAAAGACTAGTTTCCTGTCCATAGGTACCGTGATATTATCCCAGTAGTTTTCTAGGACAGGAATAATTTTAGTCTCCAGGAAACGGCCAGACATAGAGTCTGCCCTAGTGTCGTTCAGCATCTTACCTCCCACCCAATCCCAATATTGCTCTTTGAGGGCTTCTTTGCTTGGGAAGATTTCTCCCTCGGGGTTGTTCCAAAGATTCGAAAACCCTAGATTTACCAACATGGTCTTCAGGTGTTTTAACCATTTTATCTTATGGAAGATATCTTCTTTGATTATCCACAGAAAGCCCTCTGCGTATTGTCTTATTTCTGGAGTCGTCCAGAGGCGTCTCCAGTAAAGAACTGGGCGCAATCGAGCTCTGTCGACAATCGTACGTCTGCCTAGCTCCAAGAACAATGGGATTAGAGGGGTGCTCTGTGGGAGTCCTATAATCCCTCGCATGAACTTGTTCTCGGAAGTCTGAAGAGCCACCAGACTATCCCAAGCCCATAGTTCCGCGCCATATAGAGTGGCACCCAAAACCTTCGCATCATATACTGCCATTGCGGGTTTTATAGGTTTTGTTTTTGATTTACGGTGTTCCCCCCTTAGAGCACCTGAAAGCTGCTGGTGCTTTAAGACCACTTTATTCACATGATGCGTCCAGCCTGTCCCCCCGCAATCTGTACTCCCAAGTACGTGAATTCATTAACTATATCAAGCCTGCTGTTATTTAGGGTAATCTTGGGATAGCTCCTGCGTCCTGCAGAGAAGGCCATTAGTTTAGTTTTTCCTACATTTACTTCTAGCCCATGCTCCATGCAAAAAGCATCAAAAATGCTTAATGCACGTTGCAGCCCCATGGGGGTCTTAGACAGAATAAGAGTGTCGTCAGCGAACATCAGGATCGGAACTCTGGTGTCCGCTAACGATGGGGCATCTACACTAGCCTTCGACATTCTCTCGACTATCCCGTTAATGAATAACGAGAAAAGTAGAGGGGCCATAGAACAGCCTTGCCGAACACCCCTTTCCACAGGGAAGTCCAAAGTTGTCTCCCCACTGCCACCCCACTGGACTCTAGCAAAATTGGATTCATGCAGTCGCATGATTAATGTTAGCAGATCTGCAGGAATCCCCAGCTTTTGGAGAACCGACCAAAGCTTGTACCGGGGGACTAGATCGAACGCCGCCCGCAGGTCGACAAACGCGTCGTACAGGCAGCCCCTTCCCAGTTCGACGGTCTTCCACCGCAATATGGCGAAGCGGAAGACCTGGTCAATGGTACTAGTTGCTCGCCTAAATCCCGCTTGGTATGGGGAGAGGGCGCTATTATCTTCTACCCAGTCCATTAGCTGGTTTGTTACCATTCTCCCAACAATTTTCTGTATAGTGGCTATTAAACTTATGGGCCTATAATTAGCAGGCAATGAGCGATCGCCCTTCTTGTGGATGGGGATAATGGTTGCACCCTTCCAAATGTCTGGGACCACGGCCCCCTTTGCTAAGGCATTTGCCACAAGGAGGGTGTATCTCGCCCATCTAGTCACATCATATTTGAAAATATCAGGGGGGATACCATCCGGACCTGGCGCCCTCCCACATTTCGCGGAGCAGATGGCAATTTCCGCTTCACTAAGGGAAAATAGATCTTCAGTTGCATAGACCAGTATTATATTATCGGCTACCACAAGTTTGTTACTTTCCGCGTACTGTGGTCCGAAGTAATCCACCCAGGCTTCCACTGGTACATTATTGTCAGGTTTTGCTGGGCCCGCACCACTACCCCACTTGATAATTTTCCAGAATAACATTGAGTCTTTGTTATCAGAGGCTTCTTTTAATTGGGCCCAATGGTCTTCGTCCCATTCCTTTTTGGCACAATAGATGGCTAATTTGTACAGTTTCCTATTCTTAATCACTGCAGCACGATCCCTGTTCCTTATGGCATGCCCCAGGTCTAGTCGCGCAGTTCTACAGCGTTTATCAAACCACCTACCCACTTCCTTAGTTTTCTTCCCTTTTCTTTTCTTAATGAAAAAACATGGTCTTAGAAGGGAGAATAAATTATTGTGGATTTCAGTGATACCCTTGTCCCCTGGAACCACTGGGGCTGCTGCTTCAATCGCGGAAATTGCACGATCAACCTCATTATTAATATATGTCATAGTGGCCTCATTTGCTAGTACCTTGGGCCATTTTAACCTTCGCTCATCGTTGCTTAAAAGAGGGGTTTCATCGTGTGTCACAATAGGGTTTCCTAAACCAGTATTCCACCACCTATGGGACACACATAGGGGGTTGTGGTCGCTTTCAACCCGGGGCCTAACAGCCATGTCAAAAACCCCATTCCACAGCTGGAGACTACACAGTATATAATCAATTCGACTCCTATTAATACCATTGTCAAAAGTGTAGCAACCCTCCTTGTCACCATGTGTCCTGCCGTTTAGAGCTCTTAAACCATGTTCCAAACAAATTCCGTTTAGTAATATGATCTCCTTTGTCCATCGCTTCACAGGTTTTAGGTTTAGAGATGGTGCTCCCCAGAGATTGTCCTCTTCACTCTCCATAAGGTCATTTGTACAGTCCAAGGGTTCAAAAGTCCTGTTTAGATCCCCAACAATTATCTTTACATTTTCCTGGGAATTGGCCTCCATTGCATCAGACAATAACTCAATAGTGGATAGATTTGTTACTTTGTCTCCTCTCACATAAACATTGTATACATCTATTGATTGGCCCTTGGCAACGGAGATTCTTAGTGCTTGCAGATCAATGTTTCCCACGTCCAGGGTTTTTATGTTAATGTGCAGATCCTGTCTAACCCAAACAGTTAGGCCTCCCTTGGGCCGCCCTCTTCCCCCTTTTGAGGCTGGTATACAATAATTCAAGTAACCTTGACAAAAGAGTGGATCACAAGCCCAGGTTTCTTGAAAACAACAAATGTCAAAACCACTTATAAAATCCACCCAAGATTGGGAATCCAACTTGCTAGCCAACCCGGCGACATTCCAAGATAAAAATGTACCAATGTCTGCGTTTGTCCCGTCCCGAGCTTTGACTAGTGGGAATACTTGGGCTGGCATTGGGCTTTCCATAGGACTAGTCAGCCTTTCTAAGTCATCTGTTGGGTCCACAGTTAAATCATCTATTACATTTGTGTTAACTATTCCCAGTCTTGGGCCACCTTCTTCGACCACACACCCCGCCTCAATGTTGTTCACCAATTGATTTGTAGCAATAGTATTACCACAAACGTCACGTAGCCCTTCTACTTCTTTTATGATCCCACCCGTGCTATCAGTGCCAGTATGTCAATACCCCCAGCCCAAATCCTGCCATCCTACATAGGGATTGTAATGTGTATGTAAGGTATGCTTATGACCAGCAGGGGGAGGTGGTAAGGGATTAACTGGCCATGATACAGTAGGGGGGATTAAGGGCTCGTTGAGTAGACTTGTAGTTACACTTGAGGGTCGGGGGTAAAAAAAGGTAAGGTCCACAATACCAATTCCACCCTTATTTGTTCCCCATCCCTGCCTTGTTATCCATCCCACCACCCTAGGGTCTTGGAAATTAACCACAATACAATCCCCCCCCAGGGTTTTTGGTGTGTAACCCATCCAGTCAATTCTCCTTGCCCCTATTATTAGCCCGTCAATATCACCCGGCAGAGGACGGTTTTCCTTTAACCAGTGCATGGTCTTGTTTTTAAGCATCTGGAAATTTTCTCTCTGTCCTGGGGGTAAAGGTGGTACATTGATAAGAACTGCCACGTAGGGGAAGGAGTCTGGAGTAAGATTAATTGGGGGTTTTCTATGGGGTGGCTTTGGCAATGGCGGTGGGATAGATTTGGGGGCTTGGGGAACGAGTTGGAGGGCAGGCTTCTGCACCTGTAGTTTATTATTTGCTTGGAACGATGCTAAAGATTTACCTGCCGACTGGCATACATTAGCCCCGTTTCCTCCCCCCGGGATGTTTGGGGCTATGCGTGTGCTATTGGTTACGTTTACAGATGTTGGTACTTTACCCACTTGTTGACACAATGTAGCCTCAACGTTCCCAGTGGCCGGTGGATTTTGTGTCTGGGGTATTATGGGCTGTGTAGGGTGCGTTGAAGTCGACTGCGGTGGTTCAGAACCAGCAGTCACTCTCTCAGCCCTATCTGAAGTTTTAACAGTGGCTTTAGCTGGAGGTTTGTTTTGTTTGGGAGGTAAAGGAGAGCCATTTCGGGGATTTCTACCCTTGTCCTGTACATGAGGGTTATTTACGACCTGGGGGTTTGTGTTTGCTTCCGCTCTATTTGCTTTAATCAAGGATTTTGTCGAATAGAAATTGTCTAATGTTGTCTGCTCGAAGTGGTTTAACCTTTCTGCGAGCTTGACAATTCTATCCTCAATAGGGGTAAGTAGTTGTCTGAACATTTTTTCCAGTTCTGGGAGCACATTTACAAATGATACAGAATTTTCTTTACTTGGTACATTGGAAACAGTACAAGAATTGTCCGCTATGTCTTGGCTATCCTGGGATACAAGAATAGTTGGTGTTACACTTCCTGTACTTTGGACTTGTTCGTTAACTACCTTTCCAATGTTCACAAGTTTATGTAGCTTCCTGAGTTTTTGTGGGGGTCTGACCACCTTTTTGCATTTTTTTGCGGAAGCTGGTCGTTTCCTTTTGGACCCAATTTTGGGATTGGCCGGTGCAACCTGAGGACCTAAATCAGGGTGCGATGTTGATTGGAATTTACTGCCACATGGATTATTTGAGTCTGCCACGTCACTCTTATTTGTTTTATCGGCCTGGACCTCAGAGTGTTCGTGTGTAACTCGGAGGTTCACTGATGATAAGGGGGTTACCAAAGTGGGGTAGGCTAGATTTGGAAATTTGTCCGTGGAGTTCTTAAGTATTTCAATGGATAACCTACGCTCTGCACGCTTCTCAGCCAATGTTAGCTCTTTGTCTATTGTCAATGAGCGATTAAAAAAGAATTTGTCTAAGGGACCAATAGCCAGTGGACCAGGCTCCATTGGAAGAGTCATCAAGGGGCAGTTTGCAGCACTCGTATTTGTAGTCATTGCCATATTGATTACAAGATAATGCAGGAGTGTCTATGTCACTTACTGTGATTGATGATGTATGGCGTTGGCAAGAGGGGTGGCCCAGCCCGGCCTCCTTCGGCCCCGGACGGCCACAGACGGTCCCGCCCTTGTCCCGGGCTTCTCCCGGCGCCCTCCCGCGCGCTCCCGCGCAGCGGGGATGTTACCTCCTTTTATATGACTGCTGTGAGCACCGAGAAGGCGGGGCCGGCAGGGAGAGGAGCCCAGCTGGAATCGGGCGCGCGGGGACTCCTGGTCAATGGAGTCCTCCGCTCTACCCTCGCAGCCCTGCCGGTCTAGTGACGCTCCTTCTGGTTGGTCCGCTACTGCTGCTGTGAATCCGCGAAGCGGGACCCGCAAAGCGGGTCCGGCGAGGAGGGGCGGCACACAGCAAGCAGAGGCAAAGGTGAGGAGTGGCGCTCGTTGTGTAGCGTTAGGCAACAGGAATCCACCTCTGTTCAGGTTCAGCTGGTTTTTAACACTCCCGGTGGTGAAGGCGGGGCCGGCAGGGAGAGGAGCCCAGCTGGAATCGGGCGCGCGGGGACTCCTGGTCAATGGAGTCCTCCGCTCTACCCTCGCAGCCCTGCCGGTCTAGTGACGCTCCTTCTGGTTGGTCCGCTACTGCTGCTGTGAATCCGCGAAGCGGGACCCGCAAAGCGGGTCCGGCGAGGAGGGGCGGCACACAGCAAGCAGAGGCAAAGGTGAGGAGTGGCGCTCGTTGTGTAGCGTTAGGCAACAGGAATCCACCTCCGTTCAGGTTCAGCTGGTTTTTAACACTCCCGGTGGTGAAGGCGGGGCCGGCAGGGAGAGGAGCCCAGCTGGAATCGGGCGCGCGGGGACTCCTGGTCAATGGAGTCCTCCGCTCTACCCTCGCAGCCCTGCCGGTCTAGTGACGCTCCTTCTGGTTGGTCCGCTACTGCTGCTGTGAATCCGCGAAGCGGGTCCGGCGAGGAGGGGCGGCACACAGCAAGCAGAGGCAAAGGTGAGGAATGGCGCTCGTTGTGTAGCGTTAGGCAACAGGAATCCACCTCCGTTCAGGTTCAGCTGGTTTTTAACACTCCCGGTGGTGAAGGCGGGGCCGGCAGGGAGAGGAGCCCAGCTGGAATCGGGCGCGAGGGGACTCCTGGTCAATGAAGTCCTCCGCTCTACCCTCGCAGCCCTGCCGGTCTAGTGACGCTCCTTCTGGTTGGTCCGCTACTGCTGCTGTGAATCCGCGAAGCAGGACCCGCGAAGCGGGTCCGGCGAGGAGGGGCGGCACACAGCAAGCAGAGGCAAAGGTGAGGAGTGGCGCTCGTTGTGTAGCGTTAGGCAACAGGAATCCACCTCCGTTCAGGTTCAGCTGGTTTTTAACACTCCCGGTGGTGAAGGCGGGGCCGGCAGGGAGAGGAGCCCAGCTGGAATCGGGCGCGCAGGGACTCCTGGTCAATGGAGTCCTCCGCTCTACCCTCACAGCCCTGCCGGTCTAGTGACGCTCCTTCTGGTTGGTCCGCTACTGCTGCTGTGAATCCGCGAAGCGGGACCCGCGAAGCGGGTCCGGCGAGGAGGGGCGGCACACAGCAAGCAGAGGCAAAGGTGAGGAGTGGCGCTCGTTGTGGAGCGTTAGGCAACAGGAATCCTTATATATATATATATATATATATATATATATATATATATATATATATATATATATATATATATATATATATTAAGAAATTATCTTTTATACATCAGTATTAGTGACAATTATATATTTGTTCGATATTTTTGTACTTACTATTATAAGTATAGGATGGAGATATTTTTGTCTTCGATATTTATGTCCCGATACTTTTGTAGCACAATATTTTAGGAGGCGATATTTTGTCAGTGAAGCTTCTGAGAGCAGAAGAAGGAAAAACACATGATGGGGAAACAAGAAGGCTGTGCATCCTTGGTATTCCGCATGCTGATATTAAATAGTGTCAGCCTCAGTCTTCTGAGCAGAGCTTTTGGAATTACCACTCTTTATTTTACAAATTAAACACTGTAGGGAGCCATACATTTCTTAGATGTGCAACCAAAACAATCTATCTATCTATCTATCTATCTATCTATCTATCTATCTATCTATCTATCTATCTATCTATCTATCTATCTATCTATCTATCTATCTATCTATCTATCTATCTATCTATCTATCTATCTATCTATCTATCTATCTATCTATCTATCTATCTATCTATCTATCTATCTATCTATCTATCTATCTATCTATCTATCTATATATCTATCTATCTATCTATCTATCTAAAGATTAGTTTTAGTTAGGGAAATTGTATTTATTCTTTCTATACAAAGCAAACTTAAACTAAACAAACATTTCAAATTCGGAAGTTATAGTTTTACCTTAAATCAATAATGTATGCATCACCTTCAAATTACTATAACTTGCCAACTACCATACACACCATTCTCAACTTGCTAGCCAGAGTACATTAGTTATAATATGCCCCATCTCCAAATGCTTCTCATACCCTTTCATATTACATGACAAATATCATGTGAAGTTATAGCACTTATAGCAACACTTATGACATCTCAAATGACACCATTTGTGAGAACACCGTGCACGGTAGCGTGGCCAGCTATCATTAATGCGCTCAGGCTAGTGAGTTGAGTGAAGTGTGGTAGAGTGGAATAGTGCAGAGTGGAGTGGCATAGAGTGGAATGGTGTAGCTTAAAATGGTGCAGAGTGGAGTGGCATAGAGTGGCTTTTATTTGAGTGGTGTAGCGTGTAATAGCATAGAGTGGAGTAGTATAGAGTAGAGTGGTGTAGAGAGGAAAGCACTGAATTGAGTAGTGTAGAGTTGAATGGCGTATGTTGGAATAACTTAGAACGCAATAGACTGGAGTGGAATAGAAAATAGAGGAGTGGCGTAATAAAGTCAAGTGGCATAGAGTTGAATGGTGTACAGTGGAATAGCGTAGAGTAGAGTGGTGTAAAGTGGAGTGGCGTAGAGTATAATAGCAGGGATTGGGGTCAAGTGGGGGGCATTGAGTGGGCTGTCATAGACAGGAGTCTTGTAGAGTGATGTAGAGTAGTGTGGCACAGATTGCATAGTGCAGAGAAGAGTTGTATAGTGAGGAGTGGCATAGAGTGGAGTGACATAGAGTGGCGTGGTGTACTGTCAAGTAATGTAGTGTGAAGTGGTTTTGAGTTGAATAGCACAGAGTACAGTGGCATAGAGTGGAGAGGCGTACAGTGGAGTGACATAGAGTGAACTAGCATATAGTGGAGTGGTGTTGAGTGAACTACCATATAGTGGAGTGGCGAGTGGCGTAGAATGGAATGGTGTTGAGTGGAATAGCATAGAGTGGAGCGACAGAGAGTGGAGGTGTGTAGAGTGGAGTGGCGTACAGTCCAATAACGTAGAGTGGAGTGACATAGAGTAGAGTGGCATACAATGAAATAGCATACAAAACAGTGGTGTTGAGTGGAGTGGTGCAGAGGTTAATGTCGTACAGTATTTGTATTTTGTATTTTTGGTATTTGTTAGGTGCATATATCACCTGTAGGTCTCATAGCACCCACAGATACTCAGAGAAACCACAGGAGGTGACTAGGCAGAGCTAGAAAAGCCAGGTCTTAAGGATTTTGCGGAATCTTTTATGATCAGGTTCCAGTCGGAGATATGGGGGCAGGGATTGCCATGTTTCCGGGGCAATTTTGGAGAAGTATCTGTCCCAATTTCTTACTGTACGGAAGTTGTTTACTGGTAGAGTGGAGGATTCTGACTGGTTGGTATTTTATCAGATTATTAGCTAGATATTTTGGTCCTTTGCCGCTTAGGGTTTTATGGACTAAACCGCATAGTTTGAATGTGATCCTTTTTTTATGGGGAGCCAGTGAAGGGTCCTCAAACTGGGCGCGGAGGGAGTGTGGGGAGGAAGGTTCAGGACCAACCTGGCCGCAGTGTTCTGTAAAACCTGCAGTTTAGTCAGATACTCTTCATTTATTGAGGCAAATAGTGCATTTCATTAGTCCAGACGGCTAATGATTAGTCCCTGTACTAGGGGAATGCTTGAGGATAGAGGAATCCATTTGAACATTTTCCTGAGATTATACATAAGCCCATAGCTGGTGCGTACTACATTGTTGATGTGGTATAGCATATAGTTTAGCATCATGTAGTCTAGTGGCACAGAGTGGAACACCGTAGAGTGGAGTGGCATAGAGATGAGTAGTGGTACAGAGTGGATTGGTGCACAGTACAGTGTTGTAGAGTGGAGTGGCATAGATTTGAATAGTGTAGAGTGGAGCAGCTTTGGGTGGAATGATTTAGAGTGGAATAGCGTACAGTGGCGTGTCACCGGATGGCTTAGAATGGAGTGTTGTGGAGTGGAGTGGCGTACTATACAGTGTCATAGAGTGACGAGGCATACAGTTGAATAGCACAGAGTGGCATACAGTGGACTGGCATTGAGTGTTGAGTGGAATGGTGGAGAGTTCAGTGGCATAGGGTGGATCAGAGTTGAGTGGCGTACAGGGTAGTAGTGTACAGTGGAGTGAGGTAGAGTGGAGTGGCATAGAGTGGAGTAGCATAGAGTGGAGTAGTGTACAGTGGAGTGGCATAGTGTGAAATATTGTAGAGTGGAATAGCGCGGAGTGGAATATTGTGCAGTAGAGTGGCGTAGAGTGGACTGGCATGAAGGGGAGTGCCTTATAGGGCTATGACATAGAGCAGAAAAGGGAAGAGTGAAGTGGCTTCGAGGGGAGTGGCATAGAGCAGCTTAGAGTCGAATGGCGTAAGGTCTATTAGCATTCAGTGGAGTGGTGCAGAGTGGAGTGGCATGGAGTTGAATAGTATGAAGTGGAATAACATAGAGTAGAGTGGCGTTGGGCCCGATTCACAGAACTAATTTAAGACAAAATCCTAAACTTACTACTTTTGGTATTCACAGAAGTTAGGATTTTGTCTTACGTTTGTCTTAAGACAGACTTAAGTTAGGATTTTGTCTTAAGTTTGTCTTAAGTCTGTCTTAAAACAAACTTAAGACAAAATCCTAACTTCTGTGAATACCAAAAGTAGTAAGTTTAGGATTTTATCTTAAGTTAGTTCTGTGAATCGGCCCCGTAGAGTGGAATACTGTAGAGTGGGGTGGCATAGAGTGACTTAAAGTTGAGTAGCGTGGAGTGTAAATAAAGAACGCTGGAAAACATTTGGTTCCCACTGCACATTGCGGGCCTGTGACATAAGCTTTGGAGGGGTAAGTTAAAGGCAGGCCTAGAATGTTTAGTTCTGACTTACACTCAGTGGAATAAAGATATGTAAAATTACTCTCTGTTTGGGGAGTGTTTCTTGGCAAGGGCCTGTGCTGGTAGGACGCTACAGCTGGCGACGAGATAGGAGATACAAAGCCTGTACACTGAAAGCGTGGTCCAGTAAACTGTTTGTGCATGCCAAGTGTGACGCAGTCGAAGTGCAGAATTGGCCCTGGCACCGGTGGAGTGTCAGCACAACACCAGCCTGTGTAAAATGCTTGAAGATAAAGAAAGCAACATTGAAAGTCTATATGCCATGGCTAGGAACTGAAAAAATGGACGTCAATAAAAGGTACTTCACCATTACATGAATGAATGCCAAACACTATACAGAGCAAGAATGCTAAAGGCGGCTGCAACTAGGTTATGAAAGCAGCACACAGCAATGGTTCAATACAGATTAAACTGAAATTCATGTGCAATGAAACAAGGATTAACCCGATGTTTGTGAAAAAACATTTAAGCACATATCTAACCAAATATTATAATGTTATCTGCGTTCATGGACTAGTAGTATATGAGGATTATCTACTTGTGTTTGATACCTGCATGACAACCACCAAAGCTGCCGCATAGGGGATTTCAAAACCTTCAGAGACTGCCATCAAATAAGGAGCTCCAATGGACAGCCTGGGCGAGGTTCAAGCTCCAAGCTCCAAAAGTTATTAAGGCTGACCCAGAAGCCAGCACGTCACAAGGTGATAGAGAAGCTTTGTATGAACAAGTTCCATAATAAGTACTTGAGAGACCATTACTATCCACCAATGCATATAAGGCTGTTGCATTCCTAAAACCGCCATCAGCATTTGATACCAAAAGCACAATATTGGCAATAGATGGACTGCATGGATAAAGACTTTTGAAGATTTCATAGATGCACTAGATGAAAAGGACAATAAAAAGATTATAAAGAGCCGAATTACGATGTTGGGCATTGCGGTCTAGAACCGACACACCATAGGTCGGCGGTTCCGACCACCGGATTTGTATGCGACCGCCCTATGGGCAGTCAGAAACATCCATTCCCCAAAGGCAGGTTGTGGGGTGAGGGTAAAAGGCCCGCAGCACAAGCTCCCGTTGGTAAATGCATATTTTTTAAACATCTGAGCACCATGTGGCAGACACCATGTAGAGCCTTCCACGTGGTGCTGGGATGTTTAGGTGGGCACCTTAGTGAGGACCAGTGTGGAAGGAGGCCTTGCTAGGAGCCCAAAAGACCCTTTCCGACTGCTGCTCCATGTCAGAAAGGCCGTCATGAAAAGGCTGTCAGAAAGTGCCATCATAATCCCGATGGCAGAGCCAAGTCTGGCTCCACCATCATTAGGGGATTATTTTGGCTTCTGTTGCTCCAACAGACTTGAAGAGCCTGTCGGAAGCCCATCAGAATCCCCTGCAGGTTTCACTCAGGCCCCCATCATCCTAATACGGCGGTTGGACTGAAACTTACGATGTAAGGCAGAAAGCCTCCAACAGCTGGTTGGAGGCTTTCCACCTGACATTGTAATCAGGCCCCGTCTGAGGAACATTGCTGGTGAAAGAGTGAAAGAAGCCATAAAAACAATACCAAAAGAAGGTGATGTGAGGTCATTCAAATCACAACAGTCTTAAATATCTAGTTTAATCCCGTGCCAAAGGTAGATTATGAAAGATACATATTCAGTTAAGAACGCCCGAGACCATGTGCAACTATTGATGAATTTGTTGAAAGACAGGATGTTCTGGTGAAGCACTGTAAATTCTAGAAGACCACTTATTTGTCCGAGGGTTTGAGACAGATCCACAGATCCATAAAATGAATTTAAAAAAAAAGAAAGACTAGGTGCATTGCATTTATAGAAAGACTACAAAAGCTATCTTAACTTAAGAATATATATAAGCATGAATGTGTGAATAAAATGTATTTATGAACTAGCGAAGATGTATATTAATATATTTTACTTATGGGTCGACATGTAGTAAAATTTGTATTACAAATAAATTGGTGAAATTCACTTTAAAACCAAATGTTACAGGGACGCTATAGTTAGGAAATATCATTAAAAAACCATAGCAATTGACTGAAAAAAACAAAGGTTACAGGAATGTTATAGTTGGGAAATAGAATTTAAAAAACCTTAAACATTCACTGAAAAAAACAAAGGTTACAGCAACATTATAGTTACATTCACATTTTACACACACAAAATTATAGAAATTAAGCAGTTATAGTTATAATTATCTCAAGTAACTATAACTCATGCTCTAAGGTAACTATAACCTGCACCTTCGCATATATATGTATATCTCCAAAAGGCACTGGCAAAAACAATTGGTACCACCCCACCCGGATCCATGATTGCTCTCTTTATTACTCTCTGCAAAATAGTTTTTACTCCGCACAATCACTCCACTATTGCTGTCCACCTCTCCCATTGCATTATTTTTTTATGCTTTCCTTTGAAAGAATTGGCAGTTGCAGTTTATTCCATGGCAGTTCCTTTTGCACAGAGTATATATTTTTTTACTTACTGCTCCAACATGAACGTCCAGCATCTAGGAATGATAAATTAAAAAGAAACAATTGTTTCAGAATAATAATGTATACACATGCATTCTTGATGATACATGTGCTTATATTCACCATCACAGGTTGGCTTTCTTTTTTGGTTTTTTGAGATACTGTTCAAAATCCACAATATTCATTTATTTTCCTGTTTTTGCTGATGCTAAACAGTATTGGCAAAAAGCACTTGCAAAGTCAAAAGGTAAGACCGATTGGCTTTGCCAATGCTTGTTACCTATTTGCTGCCGCTTAAGTCAAAATAGACCATGTTCATTGCTGTCAAATGCCACAGTGTCCAAGGTGAAATTTCATTAGGTGCAAGACATTTTATTGGGAAAGTTTTTCAAAGTTGTCACAATTCACAACTTTAGATGGGTGCGAAATTTGCCACTCTTCACAAAACTTGCATGGGTGTAAACTTCCCACATGAAAACATGTTTTACTGGAGATTTTTCAGATAAATCCTGCTTTTTTGTTTGGATTTCTCAGCCACTGTTTTTTAAACTTTGTAAAGGTGGAAAATCTTTTTTCATGTGCACACTTCTACTTTTTCCCAGATGTGTTTATTTTAGCCAGAAGACCTGAGCATGTTGCAGCATGTTGCAGTCTTACCATTACCAGTATTAAGTCCAAAGATGCTTAGTGCTGTTGGCTGCAAAACCAGGCCTGGCTGAAAGCCACCTTCGTGATTTAGGGATAGTTTTCGGCTATGTGTGATCTGCATCTCCCTTGGGCAGCAACACCATGCTTTTATCCTGTTAAACCCATGTCTTTGAGCGGTTTTTATCCACTTTGACGCGAGCTTCCAAAGTGTAATCTACATATAACAGAAGTTTTAAAGTGCGGCCCAAACTGTCTTGTTTTCTTATTCTCGCGGTCACAATGGGGAGCCGGGAGCTTGTAGTGCAATCTGTTCACGCTCTGACTCCACTGGGGTCTAGAATGTGGAAGCTCGAAAACGAAGCAGAAAAGTACAGCCATACCAGCAAACCTTGGGGAAAGGTTGTTGATTTTTTCCGGTTATTTGAGACGGCTTCTTTAATCCCTGCCCCCTGGACTTAAAATAAACACCCACGATAGACGATACTACACAAGGAATGCTGGCCCCACAAAGGAAATGCGAAATCTATAGAGGAAACAGATAGAAGGCAAACCCTTGGAGACCATTGTTTTTTTCTAGAAGTTTTGACCTTTGACTTTTCAAAAAGGTGTACGGTACTGTTTCTTCCGTAAAGAAAACGACAGCGCCCATTTTATATTCTTGTAAAGCCCTGCTTTGTTTTTGGGTAAGAGAGTGCCTGCAATGTTTAATCCCTTTAGGAATCCGAGGCATTTGAGTCACTTTTTTGGCCCCGGGCAGGAGAGAGACGATAAGGAGAAATACTTTTAATCTCTTATTCTCTGCATAGAAAGGTGTTCATGGGAAAGACTGAAAACTATGTTTGACATGTCTCAAGGGTGTTTTTAATTAACAAATTCATCTTCATCGGATCACACTATTACATTATGGGCAAATGGTGTGATTTCAAGTACAGAGATATAAATTGAGCAGAGCCCTGTAGTAAGATCGACATATTCACACACAATTTCGCATAACTATATTCACAAAGGGCATTGGAGCATTTTTGAGGGGGTTCACTAGCGAGTATTTCAAAAGCCTGAATATTTATGCCTTCTTATTATCCAAAGGCATGTGTTATAGATCTTTATGAGGGGAACATCCAAACTCCATATTTTTTGCATGACCTCATGGTATCAAATTCCCTCTGGCTGATTATTTTTTTTCTATTTCTTACAGGGACTACAAGTCTGCGTTAACCTGCAATGCCACAACTGGTTAGACCGGAATATGCAAAAACAACAGGTGATGGACCGAGTGTGGATCAATGTCACACACTCACCCCAGTCCAAAGATCGCCCAGATCTTTGGACTGGGGTGAGTGTGTGACATTGATCCACACTCGGTCCATCACCTGTTGTTTTTGCATATTCCGCCCTAAGTGCGCTGGGGATGCCCAGACGTGGGTCCCAGGCACTCCACACCACTGGAGTCAAGCTAGCAGGGCTGATGAGAGGTGTTACCTCGAAACCGGTCCGGTCCTCGGATGCTTGATTCCGTTCTGGGAAGGACATGGCTTTTGTAGTTCGGACTGGACTGTTCCCATGGAGCACAGGGTCAGAGCTGATTTGCATATCGCCATTGTCTAACCCAGGGTGGTGTGGAGTGCAAAAAAACAATGGATTTGGGCCCAGATCTTTGGACTGGGGTGAGTGTGTGACATTGATCCACATTCGGTCCATCACCTGTTGTTTTTGCATATTCCGCCCTAAGTGCGCTGGGGATGCCCAGACGTGGGTCCCAGGCACTCCACACCACTGGAGTCAAGCTAGCCGGGATGATGAGAGGTGTTACCTGGAAACCGGTCCGGTCCTCGGATGCTTGATTCCGTTCTGGGAAGGACATGGCTTTTGTAGTTCGGACTGGACTGTTCCCATGGGGCACAGGGTCAGAACTGATTTGCATATCGCCATTGTCTAACCCAGGGTGGTGTGGAGTGCAAAAAAACGATGGATTTGGGCCCAGATCTTTGGACTGGGGTGAGTGTGTGACATTGATCCACATTCGGTCCATCACCTGTTGTTTTTACAACTGGTTAGACCAGCATGCCTATTTTGATGGCCTTGTCCATACACTTTCAGGGTTCAAAATACCCCAGTGCATCTGCATTAATAATGGTAGGCTAATCTATTATGTATTTTGGGAGTCAATTGTGGAAAGCATTGCCTACAACTCCACAGTCATGATGAGAACCATGACCAAGCAAAAGTACTGCGCAATCAACCTCTACTCTGACGTACGAGAGTAAAAACTAGACAAGCTCTAAAAATTCTAGACTGTGTAAAGAAAACTAGCTATGTTCCTGCAAAAGTGATTTGGGTGAATGTAGGCGAAGAACAAATTCAAGATGGTGTGCTTCACCTTCAAAGGTGTTAAAGTCTTGGCCTACTCTTCCTCCATAGTCTGGTCACCCACTCTGTTCTCAATAGGCTTGTAATTGCCAGTGCTATATGGTTTACAGTTGTCTTGGCAGAGGAGATGGATGTTGGTCTACGCAAGTACCTAGACTCTGAAATACACTTCCCATGCTATTTCAGAGTAGTACCATTCTGCCTAGTTAAGAAACAAACTAAAAATATTTCTCTTCTACAAAAGCAAAACTGCAGGAATCTGTAAGACACCATCTCCTGCTAAATAATTTACCAAGTGTATAGTGTGTGCAATGCAACAAGAGCCTGTGGACGCAAACTTAAAGTTCATGTGCGTCACTTTTTCCCATTTTAAAAGTGACGCAAAAGTGGCGCAAGACCTTCATAAATAAGGCCCCATGTGTCTATTCAGCAGCTATTTTTCGGGGTGTAACTGAGCACATACACCACACTTAACAGCAATTTAATTTTTAGCAGGTGCACTATAAAAATAAGAAATAAAGAAACCTTAAATATCAATGAACGGCAACCTTGCAGTCCACTATGCATAAGTGTGGTTTTCAGACATTTCCCTCTGCCTGACCTAACACATTTCAGATATGTGACTGTGCAAGACTCCTTTCTTTAGTTGTAGTTGCTATAAATGTATGTCCCTCTAAACATATGGGGCCCGATTCACAGAACTAACTTAAGACAAAATCCTAAACTTACTACCATTTTGGTATTCACAGAAGGCACTTACTCAATTCGGTATTCACAGAAGTTAGGAGTCCTAACTTTAAGACTCCAAAATGCCTTCTGTGAATACCGAAAGTCTTAAAATTAGGATTTTTCTCAGTTTAGTAGTAGTAAAGTTAGGACTCTTAACTTTAGGACTCCTAAATGCCTTCTGTGAATACCGAAAGTCTTAAAATTAGGATTTTTCTCAGTTTAGTAGAATTAAAATTAGGACTCCGAACTTTAGGACTCCTAAACAGAGAAACATCCTAATTTTAAGACTTTCGGTATTCACAGAAGGCATTTAGGAGTCCTAAAGTTAGGAGTCCTAACTTTACTACTACTAAACTGAGAAAAACCTAATATTAAGACTTTCGGAATAGACAGAAGGCATTTAGGAGTCCTAAAGTTAGGAGTCCTAACTTTACTACTACTAAACTGAGAAAAATCCTAATATTAAGTCTTTTGGAATTCACAGAAGGCATTTAGGAGTCCTAAAGTTAGGAGTTCTAACTTTACTACTACTAAACTGAGAAAAATCCTAATATTAAGACTTTCGGTATTCACAGAAGGCATTTAGGAGTCCTAAAGTTAGGAGTCCTAACTTTACTACTACTAAACTGAGAAAAATCCTAAATGTAAGACTTTCGGTATTCACAGAAGGCATTTAGGAGTCCTAAAGTTAGGATTCCTAACTTCTGTGAATACCGAAATGAGTAAGTGCCTTCTGTGAATACCAAAATGAGTAAGTGCCTTCTGTGAATACAAAACTGGTAGTAAGTTTAGGATTTTGTCTTAAGTTAGTTCTGTGAATCGGGCCTGTCTAGTTCAAATGGTCTTTGAAGTTACTACTGGGAGGCTCACTTAGAGTCTCCACTGATACTTTGGCTATCACAACGCCAATACAAGTCTCACTATTAGTAGTGGAGAAAACATGATAAGATCAAATTTAATTTCGTTCTGAACCATCAAACTTGGGAATTTTTCATTTTTTCTTTCAAACGTGTTTTCATAATAATACTGCATTGTTGAAAACAGGAATTGGTACATTCTACATTTTTCGTAATCTGCCCATGGGGCCATTAAAAAAGGATTACATTGCAATATTCGTAATGCACCAAGGTTTACTCACCGAACACCAATTGTGTTTACAATCCACATGCAGCAATTACAAAATAAAATCGCGGGCGAGTCGAATTTTCATTGTCTTGAAAATAGTTATGAATGGCTTAGTGTAGCTCTTCTTTGAATGCTGCATCCTCTAGCCACTTTGGCTGGAATTTCGATGTGGGGATAGGGGTGGGTATTTTACCCCAGTTCACACTCTCCTCTAAGGGGTTGTTATCCTACAAGGTTTTCCCAAATACTCAGCTCAGTATGTTAATGTTTTCGTGCTGCGATACACACTATTCTGTCTAGTCTCACATGTTGCTGATGAGGGGGGGGGGATTAATATTTCCACTGTCCCATCAGTGTAGGCACATTTTAAGTCTCTGTCATTGTGGGAGACTGGTGTAGAAGGGAGGGGGGATGCGACCAATCTATTGTGACATCTAGGACCACATTGAAGTCTTCATCCAGGATCCAGGGGATGTCCACTCAGTCTGTCAATGTAGTTGATAGCTGGGTTTAGGAACTGCTGTTGGTTCATATTTAGCAAGGATATGCTGCCTAGGACCAGTGATAGGCCAACAGCCTCCCTTTCAGTAGTACATTTTTGCCCTCTGGGTCTATTTTGTGTTTGTCAGTTATATAGGACACAACTGGTTTTATCCATATCACAGCTCCCCTGGCATAGGCTAAGACTGTTGTGGTGTACAGTTGCCCTGTCCATCTATTTATTAGTTGTTAGCGTTCCACAGCTGTTAGGTGCGTCTCCTGTAGGTAGTGCATATGCACCCCTCGGTGGCATATTTGTGCTGCCACTTTATGATGTTTCTGTGGTGACCCCAGGCCCCCCAAAATCTAGATGGAGTATGTGAAGTGAGGTTTGTGCCTCCGGAACACTTTTGGTGAGGTATGTGGGGCTTCTGGAGTGGAACTGGCAATGCTGAGCATGTAGTTGATTGGGTGGGAATCCTTCTATTCAGAAATCCTGGAACAATAATGACTCTCAGTCTGACCCCATCTGCAATTGGACCATTCATCTACGCATCCCTGGGTCTTGTAATTCGAAGAACAACAAGCTGTGGGTGCTGAACCATCAACGTTGCTTTCGCTTAACAGAGGGTGGCCGTGCTGAAACATTGTTCAACTCTGTGGTAGCTCGGTTGCAAGCCATTAGACAGTCACAGGGGCATGAAGGATTATAGTGGAGGTGATTGCTGTTGTAACAATTCTCCTCATTGCTTTGGCACGCATTACTTGCTTTGCATCTTGGGGCTAGCCTGTGGCAGGCAAGTGAGGGCAATTAGTTTGTTGTAGTTAATTTCAAGCTGTCCTAGCTACTATTGAATGTGAACGGACGTCTGTGGTATCACTTATAGCAGGATTATTGAGTCCCTTTGGGAACTGGAGCCTGTCCGGGGACATCTTAAGGATTTTGGGGGCCGGGGGCAGAGCATCTTTTGGGGCCCCTGTTCGGAACAGCTTTGAATTTATGATCCAATATCAACTCTTTCATGCCCTCTTTGGCCAGGTTACTGCGTGCACAGGCAACTGGTCCAAATTCTAATGTTGTTACTTCTAATATTCTGGGATAGTGACGTGTGTTTTCAATATTGAATCATAGTAGCAGCTCACAAATATTACTCCAAATAATGTGTGACACCCTCCCATTTCATCTCATATGTGAGTCCTGTTTTGAACTTAAAGAAACATTTTATGGATGTTGCATGAAACATAAACACAGCATTTCTCTGCAAAAATGTCTACAATAGACTCTCGCACATCACTCACATTAAAACTAAATTAAAGAAAACTGTATTTGAAACAATCTGTTTAAGAATTATTCAATGTTATGGGGAAAGACTCTGCAGAGCCGAGTTGGATCTAGCTGAGGGCCCTCTGAAAGTTTGGGACCCTGGGCCTGAGCCCACTTTGTCCATGCCTTAAACGTCTCTGCTTCCATCCAGATCCACAGTAGAGGGGGTCATGAATCTCTCCCAGATCATTGCCACCAGTTCCAGCACAGTTCATCCATCTGTTCGGACTTGCTCCACCTGAGGTGCCATTGTTTCCCATCCATGGCCTGACGCCCATGGGAGTTACTTCTTCCTGGTTCAGGTGTACTTCTCATGCACCTGCTACTTTTCTTTTTCTGTAGTCGTCCCTAAAGAGTGCTCCTCCACCCAGTCCCAGGTGTCTTAAAGAGTGAAGAAGAAGTGTACCCAGTCGGAGACTATCACCTTTAGCTTCCTCCGAGACAGGAGAACGTATGTAAGGCCAAGCTCCTTGAGGCAAAATTCTTTTACACCCATAAATGTTGCTCGTTGTTGTTGAACTGCCCTGGTGTAATCGAGGAAGATCATTACCCTAGTGTTGCCTATTGAGATATGATTGGGAGCATTGTGTTTGGAGTATGGGGTCTCGGTCTCTACAGTGCAGGAGCAGCACCAAAAATGGCAGAGGAGGACTCCCCAGTTGTGGGTGTTGTGTCAGCAATCAATGTGCTTTCCTCAAAAAAGATAGGCTCCATGGGACCACCTCTTTATGAAGCAAGTCCTCAAAGTAACGTGTAGGGATGGACCATTCCATGCCCTCCAATAGGCCCACTATTCTGATGTTGTTTCATGTTGCTCGACCTTCTGCGTCCTCCGCGCACTTCCAGATGGGCAACTTTGCCAGTCAGATGTTTCAGGGCCTGGGCTTGATCTTGTGATTGCGGCTATAAAATTTTAATGGATTCCTCAGCATTCTGGAACCTTGCCTTTAGTTTGCGCTGATCCTCTCGCACCAGCTTTAAGTTTATGGCCAAGGAGTCTATTTTTGTTTCTAAGGGGGCACATATATCACTTATGGCTGCAAGTACGCAATCCAGCTTATCTGGCTCAGTTTGCCATTGTGAGGATAAGGCAGTGGTGGCGATAAGTTCTGGGGTAGCTCCGATGTCTGACCTGGGTGCCAAATCCAGGTTTTGCTGGGTGGGTCTTGCAGGGGGTTTGGTTCTGCCCATGCTGTCAGTGTTGGTTGAGCTTTCCAATCCCTAAAGCTCTCTGTCGGGGTACCAGCCAATGAAAGGCCACTTTCACGGCCAAGGTGGCACCAGGTCTTCTCTATTTTGCTTCCTGGTTGCCGTACAATGCACCTATGCAGCCACCGGCTCCCAGCCTTTGGGTCACATGATCTGCCTTATCAGGCAACATGGACTCAGTCGTCCCTTCCCTAGGCTCCGCAACCCTACTCAGCACACGGCCCTTACACCATCCTTTGCCTCGGTGTTCCTCACAGGTTTGACATGTACGTGCCAAGCGTCATGTGGGACCACAGTGTCACAGAGAGGGATTAGCCTATGAGTATTCTCTCACACCTCAGATGTTGAAGGATTTGGTAGGGCCCATTCGGTAGCAGTTCAGCTACATGTCTTCCATCTTCGGCGTTTGGCCGCACCTCCCACCTATTTTACTTTAGGATTGTAGGTTTCAGGACTGACCTCCCCATGGGAAGGAGCGCTAGAGGATTTTAAAGAAGCATGAGAAAGAGTGAACAAATGAGTGATTGTTTAATTGTTGCAATGTATCAGTCAGTGATTGCTGTTGTGATTGGCAATTAATTCACACTTTTGCATGTTTAAAAGTTGCTGCATCATTGTTCAGAAGGTATTGGAATTGTTTTACTACAATAAGCAGACAAAGAAAGTTATTGTAGTTTTAAGACAATGATTTATTTCATAAGCAAGTTTTCCTTTTCTCAGTCTAAACTTTCTACAAAACGGTCAAAGCAGCAGCAAGTAAACTGAAAACCATATACTCACAGCATTATCAAACCAGAAAGCACCCTGTTATGCAGCATCTAAAAATAACACATATTTGATTATTTGCAGTTTATTGGCCTAATTATGAATCAGTTGTTGGATTTTGACCCTTACATAAACCCCTGTTTATGCATGCACCAGAATTATGAGCTGGAAACTATTTAACCCATTTGGGGCTAACTGCACATTTTCATTGTTTGCACCGGGTGTACCTTTTAAAAGGTGAACCCTGCGCAAACAATGAAAATTCGCTGTATTACAATGAATGCGCTGCTCCCAGGGCAACTGTGAACTTGCGCTGCAATGGGGGCAGCGCATCCCTATGAAAAACGGAGCGGTTGCTTTGAAGTCGCTCAGTGTTTTCACAGTGCAGGTGGCAACCCGCACGCACTTTGAAGGGGAATTAGAGATCCACTTGCAGGTGGCTGAAGTGAGGGACTGCACCGGCTTGCAAGGGGATATCTGGGTCCACCCTCCATAGGGCTGCCAGCCGGGGGCACACTGAGAGCATTGTTGCCTCTGCACCCACGTCTGTAATATGGAGCAGGTGCAGAGGCAAAGGGATTCCCTCATTTGCATGGACCATGCCTCCATGCAAATGAGGGAACACCCTCTGAAGGGAGTGCGCTATCAGTATTACTTAAGGGGTTG
Organism: Lissotriton vulgaris; assembly: GCF_964263255.1. Lineage (NCBI taxonomy): Eukaryota > Metazoa > Chordata > Amphibia > Caudata > Salamandridae > Lissotriton > Lissotriton vulgaris. Next base: position 244,518,708 of record NC_141699.1, on the reverse strand, counting down.
CATAAGCGTCTGCTGCCCCTTCTGTAATACCAAAGTGCCCCTGGGGCGTGCAAAGCGGGCGCAAACGCCGGGGCAGTTTCATATTACAGCCCCTGTTAACCATCAGATGCATTAAATACCTCAACCTTTTTGCAGATGAAACCTACTAAAATTTAACAGGGAAAAACATACTGTATTTACTGTATCATGTGGATTTTGGTGCTTTAACCATCAAAATCTGCAAGGCCCTTGACTGGACCACGTCCTTCCTCTCCGGCAGAACCCAGAGCGTCTGCCTCCCACCCTTCCGATCCGAAGCCCCCAAAATCATCTGCGGCGTCCCCCAGGGCTCATCCCTCAGCTCGACACTGTTCAACATCTACATGGCCCCCCTCGCACATGTGGCCGGCCATCACAGCCTCAACATCATCTCTTACGCCGACGACACCCAGCTCATCCTCTCCCTCACCAAGGAGCCACACACTGCCAAAAACAACCTCCACGAGGGAATGAAGGCCGTCGCCGACTGGATGAGGAGCAGCCATCTGAAGCTGAACTCATGGGTATGTGGAAGGATACTCTGTCGTTGAGGTATTTGGGTCCGATGTTGTTGAGGGATTTGTAGGCGTGGGTGAGGAGTTTGAAGGTGACCCATTTCTCCACGGGGAGCCAGTGGAGGTCTTGTAGGTGTTGGCTCATGTGTTAATGGCGTGGAGTCCCGAGGATGAGTCTGTCTGCGGCGTTCTGGATGGTTTGGAGTTTGTGTAGAAGGGTCCTGTTGATTCCGGCATATAGGGCGTTGCCGTAGTCGAGTCTACTGTGTATGAGTGCGTGGGTGACGGTCCTTCTGCAGTCAGGGTGGATCCATTTGAAGGTCTTGCGAAGGACGCGTAGGCAGTTGAAACTGGTGGAGGCGACAGCGTTGATCTGGGGGTTCATGGAGAGGGAGGAGTCGAGGATGATGCTGAAGTTTTGTGTGTGGTCTGTAGGGGTGGGTGGGTTCCCGAGGTTGGAGGGCCACCAGGTGTTGTCATAGGCGGAGGTGTCGGGTCCGAGGATGAGGACCTTGTTGTTTTCTGAGTTGAGCTTCAAACAGCTGTCTTTCATCCAGGCTGGCATATTCCTCATACCTTCCTGGAAACAGAGTCTGGTTTCTTTGGGCTTCTTCATGAGTGAGAAGATGAGCTGAAAGTCATCGGCATAGGATAGAATGCTGAGTCCATTTTATCTGTTTGGCATCGAGGAGAGCCATGCAGATGTTGAAGAGCTGAGCGATTATCTTTGGGTTACTCCACAGTTGATATTAGTGGGTTCGGAGAGGAAGGGAGGGAGTCTGACCCTCTGGGTTCGGCCGGAGAGGAAGGATTGGATCTAGTTGTGAGCGTGTAATGGGAAACGGTGTTGAAGGCTGTGGAGAGGTCTAGCAGGATGAGGGCTGTAGTGTGTCCCTGGTCGATTAGCATGCAGATGTCATCAGTGGCTGCAAGCAGGGTGTCTCAGTGCTGTGATTGCTGCGGAATCCAGACTGGGAGACATCCAGGATGGAGTTCTCTTCGATGATGGCGGTCAGTTGGGCGTTTACGAGTCTCTCAGTGACTTTGGCCGAGAAGGGGAGGAGAGAGATGGGCCGGTAGTTTTTCAGGCGTGTTGGGTGAATTTCCAAGGTTTTTGAAAATTCTATTTTCTAACTATAATGTCCCTTTAATCTGTGTTTTTTTCAGTGAATTTCTACCTTTTTAAAGTGATTTAATCCTCACTATAACCTGACACCTTCCAGCGTGGGTGTTTGAGTGGTGTGTGGGTGGGTTCATTAGTGCCTTTGTGAGGTTTTTTTGAGTGTTTGTGTGGATCTGTGAGTGCCTGTGTGAGTGTCTGAGAGGGTGTGCGAGTGCCTGCATGGATCTATGAGTGGGTGCGTGAGTGTCTGTGTGGGTCTGTGAGTGGATATGTGAGTGCTTGTGTATGTCTGTGAGTAGATGTGTGAGTGTTGCTCAACACAGTTACTACACATCAGACTGTGCTCCAATAGATCAATGATTAATTTACTTCCATTAAGATTTTCATATAATTTTTCAACATAGAATACGTTCGGAAATACATTTGCTTTGCCAACGCCAAGCCGAAGAAGTTAGGATCGTTTTTTCGTTACTGAAGTGTAGATTCAACTGGGGCATCTGCTGTGTTTATATTTGTAAGTGCTTCCAGCTGAGGTTTAATTTCTGTGAAATGAGCACCAGGGCCTGAATCAAACTATATTTTTTCCAAGAAGAATTCCCAGTTTTGCTGAAAAAGTCTACCTAACTGGAATACTCTCATTTGGTTAATTAGTAAGTGCTACCTCGTTGGGTAAATGTCTCATGTATATTCTACACTCGAGCTGCATAAAGGACCACAAGGTGGGCATGCAATTTAGGCAATGGGATTGCTCCTTGAGTGTCTCTATCCACAAATCCGTGTTAACCTGAATCCTTGTCAAGTGAAGATGACAAGACTACAAAGAGGTGAATCTGCTTCTCTTCACATTATGAAGTAAAGCAGAGGGTGGCTAGGTGGACCCTCCAGGGCTGATTTTGGCCCTGGGGCCAAGCCTCTTGATCCTGGGTGCCCTGGAGCTCACCCAGGGCACCTAGTCTGAGCATTGCAGACCATGGGGGAATCCTCAATGCCATGCTGTCCCTGGCATATTCCTCTACATCACCAAATTCACCAGGAAAGGGCTTTACGTTAAACTGTCCATCAACATGGAAAAAGGCAGGAAGACCTTGCATACTACTAAAGAAAATGGGGCAGGGCCAAGTGGATAGAACATGCAGATGACTTTGGGCATTTGTGTACTCAGGATAATTAAAAGGGCGAATCATGGACTCTGCTCTCACCAGGAGATGACGCAAAATAAATATTTGTCATTGTCACCCCAGATCAGATTATGCTCCAGTAAATCAATGATGCATTAACCTCCATTAAGTATTTCAGATTGTTTTTGAATGTGGAATATGGGAGGAGACATATATGCTTTGCCTGGCCATGTCTCCCTGGGTTCCCAGGAGTCTACCCAGGGTACCCAGTGTGCTATGGGACTGGGAGCCTCAAGGACACACTGTCCCAGTAATCTCCCCCCTCCTGTGGGAGCCGGAATTGCAGCACCCTGTGTGTCAGAGCATTTGTTTATTCTGTTTCCCTGCCTGCATCACAGCGGGCTGGATAACAGATGAAAACTCTGCATCCAGCACGTTGGAGCGGTTTCACAACTACCACTTGCTGGAAGCAGAGTTATGTTTGCTCTCACTTTGTAGGAGCTATCAGCTCCCGGGAAGTGAAAGCAAACTGCTATGTCCCGGTGGTGGCAGTCCTCAGGGTCATTAACGACTCCAGAAGGGGGGCGAGTGGCCCTCTCCTTTAAAAGGCATGGAATGGCCCTGGCGAGGGGGTGGTCCTCGGGGCTCCTACAGCCACAGGAGGAGGGCTGCTCTCCTCCATTTTGCATAAGACTCGGCCAGCCCCGGGGAGATGGTGGTCCCCAGGCTGAAGATTGACCATGGGGAGGTGGGCCTTGTGGGACCCCCTCCCTTTCTTAAAAACAAAATATGCCCCTGGGCCCTGGCACACCCAGGTGCATATCTTCAAACAAGCACAGGAGGCAGCGTATCTTTAAAAAAAAAATTGCAGTGGATTTGCGACTACATCATGATGTCACTGTTTTTGATTTTTAAAAAAAGGCATTTTTAACCCCGGGCGTAGTGGATGTAGCGGGGCTATGCAGAGGGCACGGAGGGCATGCGAGAAATGCGCATGCGCGGACACACGCCCATGCACAGTTTTTACAGAGAACGCGATGAAGAGGAGGAGGGCAGCCCGGGGACGCCGCAGCTAAGGTAAGGTGTTTTTTAATTCACTTTGAGTCGTTTTTTAAAAGTTGTAAGTAACTGTTAATAGGGCGGGTGGGAGGCGGGGCTGGTCAACTCCGCTCCGCTGCAGAGTGTGCAGAGATTTGCCTACTTTGCGTATTCCGCGGAAAAGTTATGCTGGCTCCTGCATGAGGCAGGGAGCCGGCGGGACTGTGGGGGAATTGGGCTCCCCCAATGGAGAGGACAGGCCCTGGGGGATGGGTTCCCTGGGGCAAGGAGTGGCCTGGGAGGGGGGCGACATGGCCCCCCTACCCCAAGAAAGAAATGGACATACCGGCCCAGGGGGATGGGGTCCCCGGGGCCAAAAGTGGCCTTGTAGGGGGACCACTCGGCTCCCCTCACCAATATTAAGTAAAAAAAAAAAGGAAAGGCCGGCCACGTGGCCCCCCTACAAATAAAAAGAAAATTCTGGTCATGCCCTGAGGTCATAATTGGCCTTGGGAGGGAGGCCACGTGGGCCCCTCACTAAAAATAAATATATATAAAGAAAAAAGAGGGTGGCCAGGCCCCAGGGGATGGAGTCCCCAGGGCCATAATTGGCCTCTGTTTTTTTAAAAAAGGGTCAGGCCCTGAGGATGGGGTCCCCAGGGCCCCATAAATAGTAAAAGAAGGGGGGCCACACATACCCCCTTCTAAAAAAACAAACAAAAAAAAGCTGGCATTGCGCCGGAGGCCCCACCCCCTCCTTGCAGCACTCTGCAAACGCACCACTTGGCATGTTGTTAGTTGGGGAAATAATTCCCCTGGAATACTGAGGGTCCCTGGGGGCCAAATAGCCCACAAAGTACCTCCAGTATGCACCAGGGAGCTGCGTTGCAGAGAGGTGGTTGAAGGCCACACCCCCTTTTTACACCACTTTGCAACACTCTCTGTGGCGCTTACAAGAGGTACCTGGTGGACTAGTTGGCCCCCAGGGACCCACAGGTTTTAAGCGGACTTAATCCCCCATCTTAGAACGCGCCAGAGGGGCGTGTTTGCACAGTGGTGCAGGGAGGGGGCAGGGCCTGATATGTCAAGTGCGTAAATTGTCATATCAACTCAAAATATATACTGACCGTTGAAACAATCGACCTTTGTTCACACTTTACTGAAATGAGTCAAGCGCAGCCAAATAAACTTAGAACTGTCTCCTTTAAATAAAGATAAAGATATTCAATACTGTTCTTATTAAACAAATATTAGTGTGTTAGTGACTTAACAAGGTTTCACTCCAACCTCATGCACATACCTGATATCTCAGTTTAACATCTGTCAATGGGTTTCTGTAAATATTAGAAAAGAAAGGAAAAGAAACGATGCCAGCAACCTAATTCTCTGGTAACTACTGGATGTACTAAGAAACTATTTAAGTTATACAATTCTAACAATTGTTTTGGTCAAGGTTTGCCTTATACATAACAGTTTAATCAGATCAATATTGCTTTTGACAAGGTTTGTTTTTTTTAAACATCACAAACTCTTTCAACACGATCAATCCGTCAATAAGATTGAATTGGTTTTTATCAAGGCTTGTTTTTGCTGCAGCGCGATTGAAAAACAATGTTTAAATTGTCTTTAGGGGTACAGTCTTACTGTCCTTTTTCGATTTCGCAGACCAGTTCGGAAGAAGAAGAGTCTCGGACAGGAACTTCCTGGAAGGCGTGTCACCAGCTTCTAAGACAGCCCGTGGGCTTCCCGAGGACTTCGGCCATTCAGCGTTATCAGGTAAGTACCGGGATTGGAATGCGGGCGGCGGCAGCGGAGTCTTGTAGGAGGGAGGAGGGAGAGGTTGCAGGAATGCAGCAGGTTCGGGAACTTGTAGGGAGGTAGCTGGTTCGGGAGCTTGTAGACAGGTAGCGGGTGCGGGACGGAGTCAGAATCCGGATGCAGAACTGAAGCGCTCGTCAAAACAGCAACTCGAGACGAAGCGCTGACTCGTTAGTACGCGATCCTTAAATAGGCTTCCCTCACAGCAGTATGTGAATTAGCATATGCTACATGTGGAAGCCTTTCCTTAAGCCTATGCGTGTTGGAATTGGACCTTGATGCTAAGACTGCTCAGACAATCATCAACAAGCAATGGTCAAGGCAATTGCATTTGGAAATACAAGTTTGCTTAAAAATCATGAATCCTTTTACATTTTAATGCCCCATTTAGCTATTTACAATTGCTATTCATATTAGAAAGAACTGGAACATGAAACAGGATCAGTGTCTCACAGAATTGCATGGGAAGACCAGTTGCTGTGTGTGGACCCTTAACAGCTATGGCCTCTTTATATGTATTTACATGAAGCCCATTTCCAATTGGGACAGAGAAAATGCTGCAAAAAAAGCAATCAGATGACAATGACTAAATTCCATTCTGAATATGAACAACTAGAACAATGGATGAATGATGGTATATTATCCGGTGCAGAATACCTATTCCTGAGAATTTAAACTCTTAAAACCCCAGTAACTTTCTTTAATTCCAAAGGTGCATAAGAGTTCTAGCTGCCTCTTGGGATGCCCGATCATTTCGGTGATCGGGAGTATGATGGCGAACACGTCTAAGTATTTAATTTACTTCTTACAAAATTATGTGAAGAACTTAACATCTTATATACAAGATAGAAGAAATGTCTTAAAAATGTTTTATGATGTACCCATAAAACAGGATTATATACTAATGGCGCTGGATATAACCACTTTATATACCAGAATTAGCCATAAGGGTGGCCTAAGAGCCATGCAGCACTTCCTTCAGGATATGCTGGTAGGTTTGTACAGTCACACCTAGATGTTGATAACAATGGCTGAAAAATGTATGGAAGGAAACTTTTTCCTATTTGGGGAGACCTGTACCATCAGCAGCGTGGGCCTGCAATGGTCACCTGCTTTGCCCCCAGCTATGCATGTTTATATGTAGGCTGGTGGGAGGAGCAGGTGCTGTGCAAGGAACATGCAAGAATATGGGATGAGCAGATAGTAATGTGGTTGAGGTTCATAGACAATCTTTTTGTAATTTGGAAGGGTACTATCAGCTCAACAGAGCAGTTTGTTAAACTTCTGAATAGGAATAAATTGAACTTGAAATTCATATATGACATCAGTATGACAAAGGTCAAATTTTTTGATCTTGAGGTGTTTGTTTAAGAAGGTAAGCTAGAAACAAGACTTCACAGAAAGGAAACAACCCTCCATGCCTCTAGATTCCACCCCAATCACACTCAACTAAGCATTGCATATAGTTAACTGCTACATGCGAGAAGCAATTGTAGCATGGAGAATGATCTACAAAAGTGCCAGGACAAAATGACTAATAGATTTCTGAAAAGGGGATATAATATCTCTGTAATTGAAAAAGACCACTAAAGCAGCCAATAGAAAACAGATGGAGGCAATTCTATTTTTCACGAAAGAATCAAGGGAATTGGTAAGCAAGGCCCTGTTGAGATTTCTAACCATGTATAATGCACAGAAATAAGAGCTCAGGAATCTATTTAACAAAAGCTGGCACATAGTGAGATCAGATCCAGTAACAGGAAATGCATTACCAAAACATTCTCCCATAACATATCGGACAGCCCCATCTCTTCGAGATGCAATTGTAAGCAGTAGCCCAGAGATGGAGCTTGAACAATGTTGTTTAAGACCCCCAAATGGGTTGAAGAAATGCAGTTGTTGGAAGGCCTGTAGTATAGGCCAGAATACCACTCCATATGACCCCCCGTTCTCAAGCGAAAAGGTAAAAATCGGGAGGGCATACATTTTAAGCATGGGCGAATTTTGCGGATCTCGCGTTCGCGGATTTTGCGGATTTGCGAACTCGCAATCCACAAAATCCGCGAATTCTCGCGAATTTGCGGATTTTTTTTTTATGTTCGCACGGGTTTCTGCAAGTTCGCGAGGGTTTTGTACAATTTCGCAAATTGCGAAACTGTACAAAACGCGTGCGAACTTGCAGCAACCCGTGCGAACACAATAATATGAAGAGAAAGAAGCTCCTGGTCACAGGAACAGCACGGGGATTGCGCTCATGAAAGTCAAGGATGCAAAGGCCTCTACCCAGCATCACAGCTGACTTTCCACAGTAGATTTGGGAAGAGGCACACCTGCCCAGCCTCGAAGACGCTCATGATTGTTTTTGGGCTAATGAATGAGTCACTGAATTTGAGCATCAACTAGTTTGAGCGACCAAGTGTGTGTTACTATGCAATCGCCCCGAAGGGCGCAGGGGTCCCTTGAGTGAGCTGTCCATCATAGTGGGTGAATGGCGGGAAGACGGTGCAAACCGCGAGTGTGTGCGCGGGGCCAAACGTGCGGGGCTTCCATGCGAGTTCACATGCCTCTTGTGTGCATAAAAGGTAAGAGAAAGATCAGTTCAGCAGATGAAGAGAAAAAGCTCCTGGTCACAGGAACAGCACGGGTATTGCGCTCGTGAAAGTCAAGGATGCAAAAGCCTCTATCCAGCACCACAGCTGATTTTCCACGGTAGATTTGGGAAGAAGGCACACCTGCCTCGACGACGAATGAGTCACAGGAAGGGTCACAGGAAGGGCATGTTGTAAATATTTTAGGATGGCGCCGGCAAGCTGCCAGCGCCATCCTAAAATACTTACTAAATTAGCTTCAACAGGAAGCTCTAATAGATAAAATAAAGCAGGTGCTCGCACCTGCTTTATTTTATCTATTAGAGCTTCCTGTTGAAGCTAACTTAGTAAGTATTTTAGGATGGCGCTGGCAGCTTGCCGGCGCCATCCTAAAATAGTTACAACAGGCCAGGCTTGAACTTTTGCCCCCGGAAAAATCCGCTGCTCGCGGATTTGCGGATTTTCGGTAAATTCGTGGGAGTTTGCGGATTGCGAATTTACCGAAAATCCGCAAAATCCGCGAGCGGAACGGATTTTCCGCCCATGCTTAATACATTTGCAAAACAGGGTTTGCAGTTTATGTGCTGACATGTACTTGCAATTTAAGGTATGCGGGTATCACCACATTGCAAGTACAAAGGCGAATCTTACAGCACATGTTAGCAATAACCAATGGATCACACCCAGTGGCACAACACTGTGAAATCTTTCATCAAAACAATCCAACATCAATCAGTTATTATGTGATTGATCTAGTACCACTAAGTAAGTGAGGGGGCGACCACACAAGAACTTTGCAGGAATTAGAAACAAGATACATAATCTTGTTAGACAGTAAAATAACTAATGGGTTCAATTTTGATGAGGAATTGCACTCCTGTCTATAAAACTGACATTTGTATTAAGTAATATGGAATCAATGTGTTTCATTCTATTTAGATTTTCTTTAGAAATGTTATTAATTTTTCCACTGTATTAGCTTAATAGATATAGGATAATGATTGACATTATGGTAAGGAGAAACATAATGGGTTGTAAGAAATATTTTTTGAGATGGTTTCAAGTGCGAATATGTTAGACTTTTTCTGGCACTTGCCGAAAGGATTCATGAGATTTTTCAGCACTAAAGCACTTTCATGTATGTAGTATATTTTGCACAACAGAATACTGATTTGTTTTTTAAGCTGTAGATACGAACATGTTGGATCCTATTGGCACTTGCCAAATGATGATACAGTTCTTGTGCACTTATACACTTTATTATGCATAAAATTGCACATTTTGTACAACCAAAACTAATTTATTATAGTGAATAAGATGAAATGCTAAGGACACTAGTCTGGTATTAATGCGGTACTAATGTGGTATTATTGCAAAAGGATGATGGGCAACATCTTTATTTGACTGATGATTTATTGCCAGGGGTGTCAATTGTAATAAGACACTTGTCTAATATATACTATTTATGAAGAAAAGTATGTCAAGATGTTTATATTGATTATTCGAAATGACTGCAATGAATTGGAATTATTATTTGTAATTTAAGTGCATGGAGGTAAAGGTCTTTATTTTATTTTAATCTTGCGTTGCACATAAAAAGAAGTAAACAAAGTGTACATGACATGTGACCAAGGCCATTTCAGCGGCCGAAACGCGTAATGGCTGACAGTTTAAACTGAAAATTATCATCCGCATTTGAGTCTGTTCCATATGACGGTATCTGCATGAAAGAGAAGATAATATATATAATCTATCTATCTATCTATCTATCTATCTATCTATCTATCTATCTATCTATCTATCTATCTATCTATCTATCTATCTATCTATCTATCTATCTATCTATCTATCTATCTATCTATCTATCTATCTATCTATCTATCTATCTCTCTCTATATATATATATATATGTATATAAAGCGGTTCCTAAAATAAATTTTGCAGCAACTTTAATTCTTTGAGTGCGTGTCTGCTTGGAAGCACATGTTTGGATTTTATATATATATATATATACATGGGAAATCTGTTTGAAGTCAGCCGAGGTATCGGACCATCTGTGACCCGCCACCGTAACCTGCAAAGCACAGAGAAGCTGCTGTAGTACAGCGGGTCAAGCCTGCTTGACAAGACGCTGTCACTGGATTTGCGCCTTCGAACTAGGTGCCTGTGGGGTCGATGGTTGAAAGAAGGGGACGCAAGGCTAGTGAAAATACAAACTCACCACGATTTTTCCCACATGCACTGGACATTCGCACGTTGCATTGTGGGACTGGTAGTCCTCGTGATTGGCGCAATGTTAAGACGAACCCTTTGCTGGTGTGAAGAACCTGGTTTTAGAACCCAGCGGCGCCAGGGATAACGCCCGATGTCTTCGGAATCCCCTGCCTCGGCAAACAGAGACACAGGACACTTCTTGATGACGTCAAAGACCAAGTTTATTGGCTGCAACCAGGAACAGAGGTCTACGAAGCACTACACAAGTGGTTCGCTAGAGACTGCACAAATTCAATGAGCGGAGCATGGTCTTTTATGCCAAAAATCACATTCCAGGCTAGCATCGATTACATACAAACTGACCAATAGAAAAATGACATTTCAAAAGTCGCGCATGATGACAATCCCACTTTCCGTTGTCCAGTCCACCAGAAATGACCAAGCACATTCCAATATTCCTGTTCGATCAGGCCGGACAAACCTATCATAAAACCTCAACCCAAATCAGTGATTAAGCCATAAAGGAAGGAACAGAAACAGATGAGAAGCAAGATAGAAGGGTGGGTGCAGTGTACCATAAACTCAGCAATGTCCTGCTCTTTGATCTTTATCTGACCAGCTGCTTAACAAGGAACTGGCTCAGCGAGGTCAGCCTCGGGCAAGGGAGTCAGTTCGGCCAGGTCACGCAAAAGTCAGCTAAGGTGTACTTGTCCCAAGGACTCGTTCGGCCGCATGTCATCGGCCTATGTTAGGGCAACCACACAAAATGGCTGCCGTACACAAAATAGAACCCAAGGGTTCAAACGAAATCCCTGAATACGTAGTGTTCTCATTGATCGATTATGACGAAAACACTCGTACACACCGCACTCCTGATTTGCGGTCCGCTGATACCAAAATCGTCTATATCCGATGACCTTTATTGCACGGGTTCAGAATCTACGAACCACGGACCCTCGAACTACGGAACCACAGACCCTCCTTTTGCCCTTAGATAGGCAATAAACCCAAACCCATGTCAGTCTGAATCCAGGTCTATATTCATCAGATCATCGATATGTTGTTGTAGCATCATCCTAGTACTTAGCACCTCTCTCTGGACAGGTCTCCTTGCACACGAAGTAGCACAGAGGCCACAAATAGCAGGAAAACAGAGACAGAACAGGAAAAGGATAGCTAAGATCATTCCAATGACCATCAGAATCTTCCATCCCCACGTGGATATCAATCCCCAAAATCATCCCATCAACGACCAATCTCCCTCGTCTATATGTACAGAGTTGGAGATCTTATGTAGTTTGGAAATGGCCTGGAAGACTGTCGGAGCGTTGTCTGGAAAGAAAACGCAGCAGCTCGATTGAATCAGTTTACACACTCCACCTCTATCTGCAAGTATGACATCAAGAGCAACTCTATTCTGAAGTGTCATTAGTCGATCCGACTGGAGCTCAGCAGTCAGGTACTAAGGGCACCGGCAGTTTCGACTATGGTGGACTCAACCACTCTCGTCAACTGGCGAATGTTCCTGCTGTTAGCCATCGGTCCCCAGAACGGCAGAAAACCCTTAAAGAAATTTCCCAACTCTTGCCGTGCGGTATCTTCCTTGCCGAAGACACCTCTAGCAACTCTCATTTTATGGTAATCTGCCACAGCTGAAAAAGTGGGAGGCAACAGGAAAGAAACAAAACATATGCCCGAGAAGTCAGGGGGCAACCATGTATACGCTTTGTTGTAGCAGATGAAATAGGTACCCTTAGCTGCTAGAAACGCTGGGGAAGTCTGGGACGCAAATACATAAGTCTCAGTGCAGACACTCTTCCCTAACTGAGCTTTCGGTTTCCTGCCATTACCTTTCAGACAATAGCGACCCTGATGGGGCACTATCCAAATCGGTGGAGAACTTTTCGCTCGCTGGTTAACACTCAAACTAACTCCATATCCAGTAACGTTCCAACCAATGTATGGTTGTCTCTCATCTCTCGGAATAGTCTCATACGAACTAGTTCCTTTAACCATATCGACTATACCCTTGGCCAGAGCACTATTCTTCTGATTATCTTTCGCTGAACGTTGGGGATAGACACTATGAGCATAAATGAACATCGTTCTATATGCCCAAATAGAACCATTAAGGCTGAAAGGCAAAACCAAGTACGGAATACCTTTATCGGTCGTATGGGGTATTAGGCCACAAATCCAACAATTTGTCGTGTTCATAACTAGCTGGTGTTGGTGTAAAAGTTGAATAATGGAATTGTTAGCAAACTCCAATCTTCTGACCATTTCATGTTCGGGCAGAGGGTGAAAAGAATGAGAAGAAATAGTAGGAGGAGGTATAGGTTGCGTAGTGGGCATGAACATCACTTTAAAAGAGAATGTCACATAACCAATTAAAAATATCATTAAGCTTGTCGACGAACAATCTCTGACCACCTTCGGTACTCATGTCCTGACCACTGTGGTCTTCAAAGGTCTCTTCGAACCGCGTGAAAAAGTCAGACACAGTTTTGTCTTTCTTCTGCTTGCACGCAGACAACTTGTCCCAATTAAAACGCACTTCAGACATTAAAGTCTTCATATAATTAATAATCCTACCAGGAAGGTCAGTAATCAAATCCTCAGGCTTAGCACCACCTACTTGTCTATTATCTGCATCTCTAAGATTATTCCATGTATCACCTAATTCATGCGCATGATCCGTGTGACGCATCTTACCCCAAATCGGCTGTGGAACAACATTCCCAAACAACATATCTATATCTGCCAGATTCATGATACATGTACCCACAGTCTGAGTTAGCTAATTATAGTACCCTGCTGGATTTTTGCGCGGATCAGGCAAAGTCTGCTTAAGCGCTAAGACTTCAGCACGCTTCCAAGGAACATGTACCCAGACACGCTGAAAGTTTGCAGCAGCATTTGCATCAGCAGGTCTCCAAACTGGAGGAACCTCATGTATCGGATATTGACGCGCCTTTCTCCTAACTGACGAATCAAGCTCAAACAATCGGTCAGAAGGAGATGCTTTCCGTAATGGCAACACCGTCCCAACTGCTTTCTCAATCTCGAGACCCACAACAGTCCCTTTTGCAAACTCGGAACGTATACGGTACAACTCAGGCGGAGTTTGACCTACCTCGCTATCTTCTCATTGTTCACGAATAAAAGAACACATCATATCGAAAACGTACCGTTGTTTCGGTGCTTCCCATTGCTGGAAAACATCCATAACACCCTCAAGATCATAATGTGTAGGATACGTAACCCATTTACGCGCCAAGTGGTCTAACACTGTCCGCTCATTAGTATCAGGCAACTGACTACGCGATTGCCTACGCTCGACAACAGGAGACATACCCAATGAACCCAACAGAGGAGAAAAGAGACTAGCTACCGCATCAGTCATTCTCTGTCGAGCAGAAGGAGAAGATGACAAAAGAGGAGGAGATGGAACAGAATGAGAGGAAGTCAAAATCGGAACAGGAGGAGTATACAAGACAGGTGTAGGAGGAGCAGACGAAGGAGGTAGCAAAGGCGGCGGCCCTTGAGAAGGCTGCACCAAAGGAATAGTAGCCAACGGAAGAGGAGCTGGCTGTGGAGGAATCGCAGGTGGCAAAGCATCCGGAGGTTGCACAACTACAACTGGTGGCGAAGGTGCCGTAGCATTCTGTGCATAAGGGGGTGGCAAACTCAATAGATGCGTCATTAAAGGATCTTTCACAAGATCTTTCTTCTCTTCTTGCTGTTTAGGTGGCAAAGCTGGCTAGCACTTATCTACCGCTAATTTACGGGCCCTAAGCATCTCTTCGCTCTCTTGTTCTTCCTCATTATCCCTAAACTGTGTAGCAGCTTGCACCATTGACATACCTCATTCTCGTTTATTCTTCTTCGCTAACTTAATTTCTTTCTGTTTGGCTTCTTTTCGCCATAAGCGGAAAGAGTCAAACATCGCCGGCCGGGCTTTCTTCTTGAACAGTTTAACTTCGAGATTGTCTAAAATCTCTGTTTCAAAGCTACCATAACGGGGACACTGTAGGACACCGTCTTTTCTCGTGTAATTTACCCATATGTCATTATACGCCATGGGGCCCACTCCATGTCTTACGTAGAGCTCATAGGTCGGAGTTCCAATCGGAGGAACGGGACACAAATCCTCCAATCGGGAATCCCTAGTACAACCAAAACCAAATATCTTTCCAAGTCTGCTAAGACCAGGTATCTTCGCTCACTAGTCTAGCTTCAAACTTCAAGGGAAATCGTAAAACGATAGCCTCGTGAAAACACGAGTCCCTCGGCTTTGGGGCCTGCAGGTACCAAATCAAAGCGATCCCGAAGGATACCCAAACAAAACTAAGGACTGGGAGACGCTCCACTCATACTTAACTGAAATGTCGATGGCGTCACCAGAAGACCCGTCTATTGTCTCGCTCTACAAATCGTCTAATGGCTCCAAGACAGGGCGACAGTCAGGGCAGCAGTCCTTCGTAGCCGTCGGAAAGCGGGGAACCTCGCAGCAAAGACTTTCGGACCACGACGACATACAGGGGTCGATGTAGTGGCAGGCCTTCCTCCAGAATTTCCACACGAAGCTCCTCACGATCTTCGGGCTAGGACCGGTACCGCTGAAGTCGCCCCACGTTGGGCGCTAACTGAAGAACCGGGTTTTAGAACCCAGCGGTGCCAGGGATAACGCCCGATGTCTTCGGATTCCCCTGCCTCGGCAAACAGAGACACGGGACACTTCTTGATGACGTCAAAGACCAAGTTTATTGGCTGCAACCAGGAACAGAGGTCTACGAAGCACAACACGAGTGGTTCGCTAGAGACTGCACAAATTCAATGAGCGGAGCATGGTTTTTTATGCCAAAAATCACATTCCAGGCTAGCATCGATTACATACAAACTGACCAATAGAAACATGACATTTCAAAAGTAGCACATGACGACAATCCCACTTTCCGTTGTCCAGCCCACCAGATATGACCAAGCACATTCCAATATTCCTGTTCGATCAGGCCAGACAAACCTATCATAAAACCTCAACCAAAATCAGTGATTAAGCCATAAAGGAAGGAACAGAAACAGATGAGAAGCAAGATAGAAGGGTGGGTGCAGTGTACCATAAACTCAGAAATGTCCTGCTCTTTGATCTTTATCTGGCCAGCTGCTTAACAAGGAACTGGCTCAGTGAGGTCAGCCTCGGGCAAGGAAGTCAGTTCGGCCAGGTCACCCAAAAGTCAGCTAAGGTGTACGTGTCCCAAAGACTCGTTCGGCGGCAGTCATCGGCCTATGTGAGGGCAACCACACAAAATGACTGCCGTACACAAAATGGAACCCAAGGGTTCAAACGAAATCCCTGAATACGTAGTGTTCTCATTGATCGATTATGACGAAAACACTCGTACACACCGCACTCCTGATTTGCGGTCCGCCGCTGATACCAAAATCGTCTATATCCGACGACCTTTATTGCACGGGTTCAGAATCTATGAACCACGGACCCTCAAACTACGGAACCACAGGTGAGCCTCATTCCACTGGGAAGTAGGGGCCGTATTTTAAGACTTGAAGTGGGAGGAACGGTGTATTTGGACTGCTGGCACTGAAGAAAGCTATGTGCTGAAACCGGTCTGCCTAATCTCCAAATAAAGCAGCCTGTGAAGCCCCTGCTGTGTCCTTTGTTCTTCTACCGGAAGGTGTGAAGTGGTTTGCTGTATATATATATATAGATAGTTATAGTTAGGACCTATTTTCCATAGGAAATTCACAACATTCTATTCCCACTAACTTTGGCACCAGTTGACGAATCTTCACGAACTTTTTAAAACTCACGGATCGCTCCGGTCTGCTCCTATCTTGAACGTTTCGGGGTGATTCGTCAAGCAGGGGCCGAGAAAAAAGGGGGGTCCCAAAACATGTTTTCCCCATGCAATTTTCCATAGGAAACTTTATACACAACTACAGCCCGAACTGCTGAACGGAATTACACCAAATTTGGCAAAGAGGTAGTTTTTGGTTCAGAAAGAACCCTTTTTTTGTTAAATGGTGTAAATCCATTCAGTAGTTGCCGAGAAATTCAAAAGTAAAAACACATATATATCTAGGGCCACGGATCCTCCCAAGCACAAGCTTTATGCTAATTGGCTGTCAACACTTCAAACCAGGTAAGTGTTGGCAGCCATCTTGTGCCTCGGTAGAACTGAGGCACAAGAACTGAGTGAAACAAATGTGCAAACCACAAAAGGGGGCAGTGTAGAAACACCCTGACCCCCTAGGCCTGCTTAGGGGGTCCCACAAGGATCCCCAGGCCCCCGAATTATTTTTTTTAAATCTGCAAAATCCACGCAGGGTGCATGGATCCTGCTGAGAAAAAAAACAAAGCACAGGCTCCCGTGCTTCGTTGCTATTTAGCCCCGGGTGGGCCAAGTCCCAGGGGCAATATGTTAATTGTAATGGGGGCCAGAGGGGCCCCCCAGCACCAGGGACCACCACCCCGGGGGGCTTGAATACAATATATGTGGGTGGGGCTCACAGCCCCCCCTGCTCCGGGGACCGCCCCCCGGGGATTCAAACATAAATGATTGGAGGTACTCAAAGGTACCTCAAGCACCGAGGACCGCCACCCCCGGGGCTTTCTCAATATATGTGTGGGGGGGTTCACAGACCCCCAGCCATGGGGACCACCACCTCCCAAAGCTTTGAAAATCAATGGGTGGGGGGCTCACGGCCCCACGAAGACCCGTGGGCCACCACCCCCGGGGCTTCTATTTAAATAAAAATAAACCTGTGTGGGGCACTTCAACCCCCTCCACATGCCCCGGGGACTGCCACCTCCCCGGGGCACTAAATAATAAAACTTGGGGGTCCGTGATAGACCCCCAAGCCCCAGGGACCACCACCCCCGCCGGCTCCTGCAGTGTCCCGGGGTGCCTACCCCTGGGACACTGCTGTTTGCTGTAGCAGGGTGGGAGCCTCAGGGCTCCCACCCTGCCGTAGCAAACTGCTTTAGTTTTTGGAAGAGAGAGCAGGAAACATGCTATCTCTTCCAAAAACCAAAGCTGATTGCTTTTTCACACGGGGAGCTGCATCTTAGCAGCTCCCCATGGGAAAAGCAATGCTAGCTCCCGCAGGAGGCAGGGAGCCGGCAGGACAGTGGGGGGATTGGTGCTATTGGTGGCCAGGGAGGGGGGCCACGCAGCCCCCCTCCCCTTAGAAACAAAAAAATATATTTAGGAAGGGCGGCCCGACGGATGTGGTCCCAGGGGTCACAATAGGCCTGAGGATGGGGGCCACACGGCCCCCCTCCCAAATTTGTTTTTAAAAAGCAATGCCCAGGCCCCGGGGAATGGGGTCCCCGGGGCCAGAAGTGGCCCGGGAAGGGGGCAATTATAAATAAATATTTTAAAAGAAAAAAAAGAAAGGCTGGCTCCGGGGGATGGGGTCCTCGGGTCCATATATGGCCAGAGGAGTGGGGCCCCGCAGCCCCCCTCCAATTGAATTACAATAAAAAAAAGGCCATGCCCCCGGAAATGGGGTCCCGGGGCCAATTATGGCCTCAGAAGGGGGGGGCACGTGGCCCCCTTCCAAATAATTTTTTTTTTAATTAGGGAACAGACCCTGGGGGATGGGGTCCCCATGGCCAAAAATTTAGGAAACAAAGGGGGGGCCACACAGTCCAAAAAAACAAAAAAAAAGACCGGCATTGTGCCGGAAGCCCGCCCTCTCCCTGCAGCACTCTGCAAACGCGCCCCCTGGTGCGTTTGTAGATGGGGAAGTAATTCCCCTTGAATACTGGGGGTCCCTAGGGGCCAACTAGCCCACCAGGAGCCTCCAGTATGCGCCAGGAAGCTGCGTTGAAGATAGGTGTTCAGAGACCACGCCCCTTTTTACACCTGTCTACAAGGCAGCTCTGTGGCGCTTACTGGAGGTACCTAGTGGGCTAGTTTGACACTAGGGACCCTCAGGATTCTAGGGGACTTAATCTCCCAACATAAAACGGACACAGGGCATGTTTACACAGTGGCGAAGGGAGGGGATGGGGCCGGAGGTGACCTGTGCAAACACAACCTGTGGCATTGTTTTAAGTTGGGGAAATAATTCCCCTTCAATCCTGAGGGCCCTTGGGGGCCAACTAGCCCACCAGGTGCTTCCAGTAAGTGCAATTGTTCTGCGTTGCAGAGAGGTGGTCCAAACCATACCCCTTTTTACACCTCTCTGCAACGGCGCTTACTGGAGGTACCTAGTGGGTTAGTTTTACCCTAGCGACCTTTAAGATTCAAGGGGACTTAATCTCCCAACTTAAAACGGACACATGGCGTGTTTACACAGTGGGTAATGGAGGGGACGGGGCCTGAGGTGACGTGTGCAAATACGCCCTGTGGCGCATTTTAAGTTGGGGAAATAATTCCCCTCCAATCCTGAGGGCCCCTGGGGGCCAACTAACCCACCAGGTGATTCCAGTAAGCGCCACTGCGCTGTGTTGCAGAGATGTTTTTCAGGCCGTGCCCCTTTTTACACCTCTCTGCAACGCAGCTGTATGGTGCTTACTGGAGGTACCTAGTGGGTAGTTGGACCGTAGCAACTCTCAGGATTCAAGGGGACTTAATCTCCCAACTTAAACAGCCACAGGGCACGTTTACACAGTGGTGAAGGGAGGGGATGGGGCCTGAGGTGACGTGTGTAAACATGCCTGTGGTGCGTTTTATGTTAGGGAAATAATTCCCCTTCAATCACAAGGGCCCCTGGGGGCCAACTAGCCCACCAGGTGCTTCCAGTAAGTGCCACTGCGCTGTGTTGCAGAGAGATGTTCCAGGCTGTGCCTCTTTTTACACCTCTCTGTGGCGCTAACTGGAGATACCTGGTGGGTTAGTTGGCCCCAAGGGACACTCAGAATTCAAGGGGACTTAATCTTTCAAAATAAAATGGCCACAGAGTGCGTTTACACAGTGGTGAAGGAAGGGGACGGGGCCTGAGGTGACGTGTGCAAACACACGCTGTGGCACGTTTTAAGTTGGGGAAATAATTCCTCTTCAACCCTGGGGGCCAACTAGCCCACCAGGTGCTTCCAGTAAGTGCACTGCGCTGCGTTCCAGAGAGGTGGGCTAGTCCGTGCCTCTTTTTACACCTCTCTGCAACGCAGCTCTGTGGTGCTTACTGGAGGTACCTAGTGGGCTAGTTGGACCCTGGGGACCCTCAGGGTTCAAGGGGACTTTATCCCCCAACTTTAAACGCCCACAGGTTCTGTTTGCACACTTGTCATCTCAGGTCCCCCTTCCCTTCACCAGTTTGCAAACGCACACTGTGGAACGTTTTAAGAGGTAGTTTTAATCCCCCTGCCCTATTATATACTAGGGGCTTGCAGAGGAGGTCATGCTAATCACAGGGGGACCTCAACGCATAGTGTTCCCTAGTGTATGTAGGTGTTTTAACTGTATTCTAAGTGTCTTTTAACATAGCTCTGGCTCTAGGACTGGTTAGTCAGACTCGGTTACCACCAGTACCCGTCTGAAAAAGTTGAGGGTACTGGATGATTTTGCAACAAGGCCTCTTTCTGCTCCTCTGTTTTTTCTTTCTGCACGTTTTCCTTCTTCCTGAACTTTTCTTCGTCTTTGAGGACTTCTGTTGCTTATTTCTGCATTTCTTTTTTTCTTTCTGTGCGTTTTTTCTTCTTTCTTCACATGTCCTACCTCTGTAGGCATAGTTAGAAACTAGCATTTAAAAAAACCTTTGAAATTCACAGAAAAAACCATAGGTTTCAGGGGCGTTATAGTTAGGAAGTAGCATTTAAAAAACCTTAAAAAATCACTGAAAAAGCCATAGGTTTCAGGGGCGTTATAGTTAGCTGGACATTTCACTTGTACATAACTATTGAAATTCCCCCGTTATAGTTAGTTCAGCTAACTATAACTTGCATGCCCGCAATTCACTGCTGATGACGGCACATATTACACATTATCACTCATGACATGGTCTGTGACATCACTCATTACATCACTGATGACATCTCAAATGACATCACTGATGACATCACGGATGACATCATTCTTGTGATAGAGTGGTAGACCTCCCCTCACCCTAATATAACCTTTGATACACACATTCAAAAATAGAAACTAACATTTTCATGGACATACCAATACTAGTTACAACAACCTATTCAGTAATTCCAAGATCTACATACACATCCACTCATTCACCAACAGTCCTATATAGTCACTTTATCCCCCAACTTTAAACGCCCACAGGTCCTGTTAGCACACATGTCATCTCAGGTCCCCCTTCCCTTCACCAGTGTGCAAACGCATGTACTCACTCATCATATGTACTCATACACCTATACATTCTGTTACACACTGCCACTCATCCATAGAGTTACTCACACAGATAGTCACTCATGCTAATAAAGAATCAAACATCCATTTACTTGCATATACAGTTATACACACATCACCACACTTACTTTTACAGAAACTAACACATATTTACTCTTTTAAAGAATCACTTATAGAAACACATACTTATTCATACAGGAACTCTTCCAATCTCTCACTCGCACATAAACTCACTTATATACACCAATACTCACATATACTAGTCTAAAATATATGTAGTTACTTATAAAGACACTATTGAGACAGTTATTCACTTACTAACACACCCATACACACACTCATCCAGCCATACTGTCCTGCACACATACTGTCTTCAACACATACAAACAGTGACTCACTCATCCATGCATCTATGCACTAAGTAATACCCCCACTGATCCATACAGACATTCAGACACTCATTCTGATACTCGAAAAATAAAGTAATACCTCATATAGACACTCATGTAGCTACTCACCAACCCATGCAGCCACTTATACACAAAGTGAGAGACTGATACAGATATTGACATATTTAAACATTACTCGCTAACCCATTTATTCACTAAATGTAATGTAAATGTAATGTATTTGAGCTTATATAGCGCACAGCTACCCACAAAGGGTTTCCCGGCGCTTGCTTAGGGAACCCGTCCTGGTATTCTCCTGTGAGATAACCCCGGCAGGGTATCCACAAGGTGAAAGCCAGGCATCCCGCCGCGAGGGGCCGTTGTGGAGATTAAGCAAGCTATTGCCCAGAGTCGCAGAGTGTGAACCCATGAGTTGAGAAGGCACCGGAGCGAGAATTATCGAGTCCGTGGAATTTTTGAGCCCAAGACCCACCGAGGCGGGGAATTGAACCCTGGTCCAGGGCCGATCTCAGCTTCCGGGTCTGCCGCCTCTAACCCCTGAGCCACACTTCTCACTAAGATACACTTAATCAGTCAGTTATACAATTTTTTTTTTAAACATCATCATTTAAACATCATCATTTAGACACTTATATACCCATTTATTCTTCTGTCGGCCTTTAGATATACATATATAAAACATATTTAATTTTTAGAAAATCACACATTCACTGGATGATGTCACTAGTGATGTCATTTGAGGTGTCATCAGTGATGTCATGAGTGATTTCACTGACCATGTCATGAGTGATGTAATATGTGACGTCCTCAGCAGTGCATTGCGGGCGCGTGAGTTATAGTTAGCTGAACTAACTATAATGGGGGAATTGCAATGGTTTTGTACGAGTGAAATGTCCAGTTAACTATAACGTCCCTGAAACCTATGGTTTTTTCAGTGAATGTCCTATACATATATATCTACATATATATATATATATATATATATATATATATATATATACATACATATAAATGTGTGTGTATATATATATATATATATATATATATATATATATATATATATATATATATATATATACATTTATATATGTATTTATGTATGTATGTATGTATGTATATATATATATTTTTTTTTCCAGCAAAACTGTCTCAATAAAGAAACACGCCGCACACTGCTCCGTTTGTCAAGTATTTTGGTTTATTTTCTGTGGGTTTCCCACCACCTACGCGTTTCGGACATAAATCTGTCCCTGGTCACGGTACAAACATTGGTCCTTCATTGCTTTCTAGTATTTATACCTGTGGTCACCACTTGGCAATTAGGGTGCATTGTGGGCCCAGTAGTTCAGAGGAATAAAGTGACTCCAAACTGTGCGCTGCACCATGCCGGTTCCAAGCATTTCAACGACATGATTTGTTACTCGCTTCTAAATGAATGTGGTGTTTGCCAATGCGCGCACATTAGTCCAGTGGACTAAATATATATATATATATATATTATAAATGTGGTACAAATAACTCACATTGTTGGCGCATTTATGTACAACCACTTGAACAATTATAGGACTGAGTGTCCAAGGCAAAGTGTCATGGCTAAGTGCCTGCGAGTCGCATCATGTCGGTTCTTGCTTGGATCAACAGCATTCACAGAGCACAGAAATTTAAAAAAATACATACATTATACTTATCAAACGTCACAAACATTAAATTCATGTGGTTCGTTCATCATTGTGTCAAACAATTAACTGCTGATATCTGTTTTCATGCTCAGCAGTAAACAAGGATTCTGAAATTTGCATTGTTATTCTGGTTCTGGAATTATAAGTGTACATAAAGTTCCTCATCGGCGTTAAGACCCCAAGGGTTCCTGGTTCTGAATCTTATTATCAATTTAAATTCCAACCTCCTCAGAGCAATAATTCGATCACCCCCTCTTTCATTTTCACCAATTACTGCTATTCCTGAATACTTCATGTCCTTCCAAGTTCTCCCAGGATGTGAGTTCAGATGTTTGGCTGTTGCATAGGTTGGATCATTGTTTTGAATTGCCCTTGTATGTTCAAGAATCCGTTTCTTGAGTGGACAGATTGTTGAGCCGATGTACTTTTTCCCGCAGAAGCACTGTATTTGATATACAACAAATTGTGACTCACACGTTATTTTGTCTTTGATAACAAATGTTCTTCCCCTGGGATCAGTTATTGATTTTAGATTTTTCCCAATCTTACATGCTTTGCACGTCATGCACTTGCTGAATCCCAGTTGTCCTTTTTCCAGCCAGTTTTTACTTTTTGTTCTTGTGAAGTGGCTGTTTACCAGTGTGTCGCGGATTGATGGAGCTTTGCGATATGTTACCAGAGGTCTGTCACCAATTAAACTGCCTATTTCACTGTCCTTTTTGAGAACATTCCAGTATTTGGACAGGATTTGGCGGATTTTGTAGCTTTCCTTGGAGTATGTTATTATTAGTCTTGGTTGTTCTTCCTCCATGCTGTTTGTATTCAATTTTGGTTTGGTTATCAATGTTTCCTCTCTTGTTTTGGCTCTCGCTTTTTGTTCTCCCTTCATTATGTCAGCATGTTTGTAACCACGTTTGGAGAAGCGATCTTTGGTCTCTTTGAATTTGTTCTCCATCTCACTTTCATCAGAACAATTCCTTTTCATTCTTAAAAATTCCCCGTACGGGATGCTTTTCTTGAGGGAGATAGGATGAAAACTAGTTCCATTCAATATGCTGTTCGTTGACGTTGCTTTTCTATATACAGTTGTTTCAAGCTTGTTGTTCTTTACATACACTTTGGTGTCCAGAAAATCTATTTCTTCCTTTTGAATGTTTGACGTGAATTGTAATCCTACTGAGTTGTCATTGAGGATTACAATATATTCTTGCAGTTTCTTTTTTGAACCTTTCCAAAGGAGGAACAAGTCATCTATAAATCTAAGCCATATAACCACATCCGTGGTATATGGTTCGTTTTCTTCTCTCCAAGCTATGTTTTTCTCCCACCACCCCATGGTGAGATTCGCATAGCTTGGAGAGAATAAAACACCCATGGCACATCCGCAAATTTGCCTGAAATTTTTTTTATCAAAAGTGAAAACGTTATTATCTAGGCAAAAAGTCATCATATCAATTACCATGTTGGTATGTCTTTATTGAGACAGTTTTGCTGGA
The DNA here is from genome assembly GCF_964263255.1 of Lissotriton vulgaris. Lineage (NCBI taxonomy): Eukaryota > Metazoa > Chordata > Amphibia > Caudata > Salamandridae > Lissotriton > Lissotriton vulgaris. The sequence continues at coordinate 244,494,360 of NC_141699.1, read as the reverse complement.
AAAAGTATTTTGCAAGGGTGTCCCGAACCTTGCCGCCGGCACCAGCCTTAAAGTGCTCCTCTCATCTTGGGACATTTGCTTTTGAATATATATATATATATAAATATATAAATATACACACATATATATATATATATATATATATATATATATATATATATATATATATATATATATAGAGGGGCTCATATCAATATTTATTGGTTGGTTGTTAGTCAATGCTTGTTTTTATACAGTGTGTGCCTTCATTGAAAAATAATGAACAAAATAAACTTGGCCTATTGGCTTTGCCAATGCTTGTTTCTCAATTGTAGACTAAACTTTGTACCCACGGTACTATCCATCAGTAATACACCCTCTTAAACATTAAAAAAAAGGACCACATGTCTCCGGTCTCCCAGAATGCCAGTGAATTAACTTTAAAGCTCTATGTCTTATTCATGTGTGACCGTGGAGACTTTGCAGTTTGCAACTAACCTCGAACTGATGGTTTTATTCCTAGCAAAACTCAAAATTTATTGTTCAGTTTATCCATGCCGAAGGGTTTTTAAATGCTGGATTTAGCAAATGTGCGAAACATGAGTGGATTATAAGTGCATTCCAAATGTAGTGTTCATGTCTGAATACACTGGTTCAAGGTACCAAGTGGTAAAACAGCTCAGATAAGCTTCTAGCATAAGGCTGGGAGTATGAAGTAGTAAAATAAACAATTGTATCCATATTTTAACCAGGCATGGCTCAAATCCAGTCTGCTTTGCTTTCTGAAGAGTTATCTTTAGCCTAGACTCTCCCCAGAGACCTCACAGAGTTCAACCAGATGACACAAGCAGCAGCAGGCGGGGTGGGGAGAGGTACAGGGGGGAGGAAGGCAGTGAGCCCAATAAAAGAATTTTCAGAATGGAATTAGGAGCTTCCCATATGGTATGTGTTGCTTGACCCAAGCCCTCATTGGCTGAGCAACAGCACAGCATCTTATTACGCTACATAATAAAGCAGATTGCACTAAAATGGTCAGCTGCCTGCAAGAGGTAGAATTTTAATGGCTGGATGCCGCCTAGAAGACACACCAGGGACTATATTATAGAAAGGGTGCTCTGGTGCAAAATATCCGAAGTAGATGCATTTGCATCCGTTTGGATGCATGATTTCTAGAGAATGGATAAAACAATATTTGCATTGCGGCAAACATTGCACAAAGTGGTTTCATACTATTTTTTCTGTGTTTAGATAAAAAAGGAAATAACACAGTTTTCCACATTTTATATGTGAAATATAGGTTATTGTTGATTTATTGTCAGTAACTTGTATTTTTGAACCATGGCAGTGCAAAATCAGCTTTTCGAATTGTGTAAATAAGATTATTCACCGACTTCCGTTCTTAAAGTATTATTCACTATGAAAGATTTACAAGCAATGCAAGTGAGACATACAAATTCACAATCTGTTGTCTTTATTTTTGCTCTAATTAAATATCTCGCAGCATTGTGGACTGGTGCTAAAGGATTTGCCCTGATATTTGCCAGCGCAAAGATTTTGTAATATGTCATTAAAGAGTATCTCAAACAAAATTAATGCGAACTGCCATTTTTTGGGAGGCAACGATGGTAGATTGAGATAGAGAGAGAGGTAATTACAGGGCCACTAAAAGAGATTATACTTAATTATCAAATTGGTTTCACGCTTGACCGGCCTGACACACAGCCAATGCCATAGTCATTATCGGGGTCTTGGAAGGGCCCACTGTGCCGCTCACTTGTAAGAAAAGGAAGGACTTTGGTATTCTCTGTTGCTTGTTAGTCTTATTTCTTAAAGGGCATCTATTGTACAGAAAAGAAACAGTCTCTTTACCCAGTCCTGAATTTCTTGGGGTTATCATCAATAGGCATTCCAGAATGCACCTTTGTTTGATGTTCTCAGCTGGGGTTTGTAACCTATTGTGCCATCATTCACCGGATGGCCCCTTTAAGAAACATTGAGGAGTGCGAACTAACCCCTAAAGGTTGTTGTGTGTTTGGAGAGAATCAATGCGGCATCACCTGCAACATCTGAGTGTTTCAACAGTGATTAGGAGGGGCATTTAATAAAACACTATAGTTCAGTGGAAAGCATATTTTTGGCGCATAAGCTCTGTTTTTATTCACCAGTCACTTGAAAACGGCAAGCAGCTGCATAAATCCCTAAGTGAGGTGGATTTCTGCGGTATCTCTCAAAATCCAATAATGAAGCTAATTAATTATAACCAAGTCCACCGAAATGATGTGGCAGGAGAGGGGCAAATTATGTGACAGGGTTGAGTAAATTATGCGGCGAGAAAAGGCAAATTATGCAGCGTAATGCGGCACATTGTGTGAGACTATTGCTTAGTTATTTTTAGGTTTTTACACTTGTTAACATTGTCTGGACATTGGTGAGATCTCATTAGTGTCAGTTTAACACCCAACCATAACAGTACGTGACATTAAGGTGATCAGCCAACATTTGGAAAGGGCCTTCCTCTGCAAAATAACACGTGTTGCTGCGTTTTTAGTAACTTTAGAACAGCTGGAACTAGAAACAATTTTTGGTTGTTAAAATCTGCAGGTTATGCAGCAAATGAAGGATTATGTGGCAAATGTGGCAAATCTACAAGTATACAAAAAATGGCACGACAACACAATGGCATAATTCCAGTGGCCCTGATTATAACCCACATTACTGTCAAAGAGACAGTAAAAGGTACCCTTGACCTACTGCCCACTGAATGAGAGAATGCAAAGAATCAATGTTTGAAGAATTGCTAAAATAGCATTATACTTTCTACAGCTACTCTTACTCTCCTGCAGCAAAAACAGCACCCAACTCCAAGTGGCACAGAAGAGACCACAGGCCCTGATACAAGGAAAGAAATCAGGCCTGCTTTGCCTGGTTCAATAGTAAAAGTATCAACTAAATGGAACAAAGTGGACCCTCATACCCCTAGGCCCTGGTGCCATTGCACCTGCTGCACTATTGAGAGCACAAACCCTATGAAAGCCGCCAAAAGAAATGGAGAACAATAACACACCCTAAAAAAGATGTACGGTGGTGCTAAATAGTGCTGAGGCCAATCCGTGTGTTTTTTTCACCAGCATTTTTAAGTAACATAGACTTGTACTGGTATTTGCAATCAATGATATTGTAAAGACAACATTGTTGCTTTTATGTGCATTGTACAGCCCGATAGGGTTTAACTTGGGTTTTCTAGCTAGTACATTTTGCAGCAAGAATCTGTCAAAGATAATGCAACCTCAATGATTAGGTGTCTGATGTTGAGTGTGATGGGCAGAAATTCTGTCTTCACTATGCAGCATTTTGCTCCCCTTACAAGGTGGGAGAGAATAATATGGCATATTTAGAGCTCGTTACTTGTTTGGCAGATATTTCGGTCAAATTGGCTGATTCCACAATTTGATGAGGCAACTTTAGGAGAAATCTTCAGTCAAACATCTGTCAATAGCAACACTTATGCAAAATTACTCCCAGCAAACTTTGGCGGTGGAAATATCCCCACAATGGTGACACATTGGGCCTGCCCATACATCCAATGTCTCACTCTGACACTCTTGGGGGTGTTTCCCAACGTCGGCTGCATACAATAATGACCTTATCATGAACGCCCCTCAAACCTTTCGTGGTGGTCTTTCACAGAGATGCTGGCATATCATCCATTCAATTTTGACTGGGCAGTAAAGAAAGCGTTGCCTGTGCACCTTGGCCTAGGTGGTAGATCCAGAGATGTTTCTGTCAGTAGAATTTCAGGTCTCAGGGAAAATCCAAATCAGTGTTTGTCCTATGACTAGGGTGCCACCATATGTGACTTTTTTTGCGGATTTACTGGTACTACATTTTATGCAAACAGGCTGCAATTGTGCAGATTGGTACACCATTAATCTGCAGGGTGAAGGAGGCAGAGGTGAGGGCAATTGTCAAGTTAACTAACCTAGATTTCAAGTCATAACAAGGCCTTCTTCCTCTGCCTTTGGCATTCGGATAGCCTTATATTAAATCCCCTCCAAACAACAGTTGTTTTCAGTCTGTGCACTCCTGTACCTTTCCTGTCCTACTAACTGATTTTTTTACATGCAAATTGAAAATTCAAACACTATGCCTAGGGTGGGGTAGGAAGGCAATTTTTGCCAGCAGCCCAACTGTGCCTTTCAGTCAGCCCTGAATATCAATACAACTGTGTTCTAAGACACACTCACAACTCCAGAAAAGCACCAAGGGCCAGCTGTATCAAAGGGTTTAATCTATTCTGTGTCTATGGGAAAATGAGTTCGTACATATGGCCCCAAATGCTAAAGCAACATATTTATTGTTCCCAGACTTTCTGCCAATTAAGATAAACCACAATTGCCCAGAATTATAAGGTATGGGTGATTGGGATTTTACATGTGCACGTTGCCACGGTGGTGAGAACATGAGAAACAAGCTCTGGCAAAGCCAATAGATCTTGCCTATTTGAGATTTATTGGCTTTATTAACTTTTTTGCTATGTTGCAAATGGATCACTGAAATAATATCGAGGGACAAAATATCGACTTGCAAAAATATCGTGGACAAAATATCGACAGTCAAAATATCGAGTTTGTATCTACAAACAGGTAAGTACAAAAATAGTGAGTACAAAATATTGTTTACAATAATATAGATGTAAAAAATATCGACTTTATAAAAAACAGTGTTAAATTAAATTAATATTAAAATTTAATTACTAAAATATACTTAAAAATACTTACATTAACTTATAATAATTAAATAATAAATGAAAATAATAAAAAAAAATTCTTACAATCTTATTTGTTAAAACACACATATATAGTAACATACTATAATTAAATAAGATACTATTATATTACCGTACGATACCAGAATTGTAAAAAATACTATTCCCACTCCAAAGAGTGCAAGCGTAGGGAAAGCGTTGGATAGCGTAGGGGTTACAATTACTATTCCCACTCCAGTGGGTGCAACAGTAGGGAAAACTGACCCTGAACCCTAAAAATACCCCTTTACCCAAAAACCCAAAACTGACCCTGAACCCTAAAAACACCCCTTTACCCAAAAACTGAAAACTGACCCTGAACCCTTAAAATACCCCTTTTCCCAAAAACTGAAAACTGACCCTGAACCCTAAAAATACCCCTTTACCCAAAAACTGAAAACTGACCCTGAACCCTAAAAATACTCCTTTACCCAAAATGAATTAATATTATTTAATTACCAATTAATTATTCATTAACAATAACAACAAAGTAAATATATTAGCACATTAGCTGTTTTTCCCAATTAATTAATTAACAATAACTAAACATTATATGTATATAAATAAATTACTCTAATTAATGTAATTAACTAATTAATATTATTTAATTACCAATTAATTACTAATTAAAAATATGTACAAAATTATATTAATTAATTAACTAATTAATATTAATTAAATACCAATTAATTATTAATTAAAAATAATTACAAACATATATTAATTAATTAATTATTATTAAATTACTCCCCACCCTTATCCCCTATTAACCCAACATCCCGCTCCTAAACATTAAATACAATTTATATTACTATTAATAATTTTTTTAACCTTTTTTCTACATATTATTGACATTTTTTACTTTGACTATTTATATATATTTTGCCGATATTTTTGTAATCGATATTTTTTTATCATTATTTTAATCGATATTTTGATCAACGATATTTTTGATATCGATATTTTATTATTATCGATATTTTTAACTCAATATTTTGTCCATTCGATATTTTTGAGTCGATATTTTGTCTGTGCACCGTTGCAAATGGCTGAAAGGAATGTAAAAAACTGTATGACACTGCCAGGATAGTCCACGTTATTGCAATTCTGTAAATAATGTTTCGTTATGCTGCACTGAAGCTAGCGCTGCTGTATAATATGGCTAAAAATCTTTGACAAAGCCAATAAATCTCACATAGGTGGGAGCTATTGGCTTTAGCAAAGCTTGGTATGGAATGCCAAATGGTAAGTTATAAGTATTTATATAGTGTTTACAATGCTTGAAGTATTTATGTTATAGAATGGAGAATGCCCTTGCCAAGGCGTTAGTGTGTCCAGATTCTGAAGCACTTTAGAACCATACAAAAACTGTGCAAATGTGCCATAATAATGCGCTGAATGTAATATAAGTTTTAGGGAGACAGAAATGTCCAATAGGTTGCAGCTTTTATCACAGTGATGCCCTAGGCTGCTGCACCATTCAAATTATGACCCTAGTGCCATTAAGGTATTTGAACTTGTGACTGCTTGTTTAGTAGTAAAATATACCAATAATCAGTGTTCAGTTGGTTTCATAGACCGTTTGACCCCTGTGCCACTGCCATGCTGTGCCATTCAAATCAAGACCCCAGTGCCTGCAAGGTAACTGCACTTGACTGCTTGCTTATTAGTACAATCTAGCAATAATAGGTGTTCAGTGGGTTTCTTAGAGCTTTTGACCCCTGTACCACTGCACCTGCTGCACCATACAATTAATTCCCTAGTGCTTCCAAGGTAATTGCCCTTGTGACTGCTTGTTTTGTAGGAAAATAAAGCAATAGTTGGTGTTCAGTGCCTTTCCTAGTGCATTTGGCCCCTGTATCACTTCACCTGCTGCACCATTCAAATCATGACCCTTGTGCCAGTAAGATAACTGCATTTGTGACTGCTTGTTTAGTGGTAAAATATAGCAATAATTGCTGTTCAATGGGTTTCCTAGACATTTTGGCCCCTGTGCCACTGCACCCCCTGCACCATTCAAATTATGACCCTAGTGCCTGCAAAGAACTGCACTTGTGACTGCTTGTTTAGTAGTAAAATATAGCAATAAAGGATGTTCAGTGGGTTTCCTAGACCTTTTGGTCCCTGTGCCACTGCACTTGCTGCACCATTGAAATCATGACCCAAGTGCCTGCAAGGACAAAAGAGGAAATCGTTTATATCCAGTAATATATGTGTTCCGAAAAAGGCACGTCTGCAGACAGAATACATAATTATTGTGTAGCTAAACAATAACACAAAAGCTTTCATAAAAGGTGCCTTTAAACGTATCCACCCATCTAATAAGAGTTTCCACAGATGTTATAAATATAGCATAGGCTTTACACATCAAAGTGAAAGCAAAGCATAGTTAACTTGTGTTACAATGTGGCTGGCTCGTTCTTGTGAAAAGATCTTATTCTGTGCTTAACAGGGAATGGTCCAAAAACAGTGTTGCCCAGGATTACCATATGTTAGGCCGACGCTGAGACTGAAAGGCGGTTTTATACTTTTTTTTTCCTAAAAAGGTAGTTTCACAAATTAAATGGACTTGCCAAAGAAGAGGAATTTTGCAAAAAACGTGCACATGTTTTGTGCAGCTGAAGGAAGAGATACCTTTTGAAATGGCTATTTCTAAAATGAAATTTAAAAAAAGGGCACAAGCAGGCTCCATTGAGAAAGAACACAGGCATTCCTCTTCCTTAGAAACGATCTCACTTTGAAGTCAGCCGAAAGCAATATAAACAATAGGCTCCCACAAAAACACAGCTTGCAGGTAAGCATGGTGGGGCGGGACGGGGCAGGGTGAGAGGTGGGGAAGTCGACAGACAATGTAATAGGGGAAATTAAATAAATAAATAAGTCCTATTCCGTCATCTGTCGATATCCCCCTGCCCCGTCGCACCGCACTTAGCGGCAGGAGCTGTGACTGACAGCTTGACATTTGACCTCAATCTTTAAACGCCCAGCAAATGTGATGAGATTACAAGATTTAAAGGCCTGCTTATTACAGGAAACAAGTTTATGGAAGAATACTGTAAACATGTGTTGGACTTGGCCTTTTTTGCAGGTTCATCCCTAAACCCTTTGCCTTTCTGCTAGCCTTTTTTCTGACATGGTGTTGGTGGTTTTAGGCCTCTGGGCACTTTAGCACTGATGTTCAGTGTAAAGTGCGTGCGCTCTCTGTGTTAAATATGGTAAGATGGGTCTACACCTGTTTGGCCTACTTAATTTACCTCTCAGTTCCTTGTAAAGTGGTATCTCATATACCCAGGGCTGGTAAATTAAATTGTACTGGTGGGCTTGCAGCGCTGATTGCACCACCAATCAAAGTAGCCTTTCAAACCTATCCCAGGCCTCTGCCAGTGCAGGGCCTGTGCGTGCAGTATTACTGCCGCTGTAACGTGGCACCAAAAGTGTGTGCCTTGTTCATGACCCCCCTTTTACTGCATATCAGTCACCCCTAAGGTAGGCCCTAGCTAGCCCTATGGGCAGGGTGCATTGTAGGCAAAAGATAGGACATGCTTCTTAAGTGTGTGACATGTCCTGGTAGTGACTAACAGCCATTTTGATTTCTCACTACTGTGGGGCTGCCCTCCCATAGGAATGCTTTGGGGATTCCCCCACAAGTTTTTCAGTGGTAATTCCTCATATGAGAGACGCAGTGCGGTCAAGTTTGGTATGTTTGGAATAGTGTTAAAAAAATGCTACGCAAGGGGGTGCGCAGATTTATTTTAACTATTTTAGAAATGCCACTTTTAGAATTTGCATTTCTGTGTGCTATGTGTCTGCCTGCCTGAGGTAAATTGCATGTCTGGCTTTTGAGTGACAGGGACTGGTGAGGTGTGTGTGACTCCAGGGGGAAAGGTGAGTGAGCGCTAGGCTGAATGGGACATCTGCATTTCGAGTGGTGGGAGGAGAAGTCCCTGGTCCCTGAATAGGATGGTGCCTGCCCTAGTGAATGCTGGCTCCGACCCCCTGTGGTGTGTCTGATGACGAGCCCCCACCTAACAATAGGGAAGAGGAGACCTGTCAACAGAGTGCTCCAATTCCCCCATAACCACATTTCTGCTGGTTCCCCAAGCCCTGTGCTGGCACAGACAAAGGGAAAAGGTGTATAAAGGTAGGGGCTGTGACCCCATGAAAGTGGTTCCTGTGCTTTTCTTGTGCTTACTTGGACTAGTGGTCGGCAAGCTGCCAGCCTGCCAGGAGGAACCGCCGCTGGGGATGGACTTGCTGCCCTGCTAGGCAGTTGGGGGTCTGATGGCCTTGGAGCCCCTAGCATGCTGGCCTGCCTGTGCTTTCTATCCCTAGCTTTTGCCATCATCAAGCTCCATGACGAGGGGAGTGTGAGGGCGCTGCAGCACTGTGCTGCTGAAGTGTCACGAGGAAATCCCACATTGTGGGTATTCCCTCCGCATTACTGAAGGAGCGGGAGCCCACCCTGTATTTTTGCGTTGGTGGGGTGGGAGCCTATCCCGCCTGTGGTGTTTATTTACAAGTGGGAGCCCAGAACGCATCTTCCAGGAACGCCGCGGCAGCGCCGTGCTTGTTGAGGAGAGTGAGGTGACTGGTACACGTGTCAGTGCACCTTCTGACCAGCGTGGAGGGCACTCTGCTTATCTATGTGCCTGTGCCAATGGAGACTCCGCTCCGCTGCCCAATTCCTGAATGGGGAGTGCTCAGGAAAAAGGCTGGTACTCCCAGTGTGGCAGCATTCGTGTCCCTCTACGCAGGGAAGCTCTCGCTGCTCGTTGTGCCCCGAGTGCTGCATCACAGAGCGAAAGCAGGCGGAAGTCAGGCGTGATGAGCCTGACTGTGGTGAAGGGAGTTGCACGTGTGGCCTGGGCATCCCACCCCACCTTGTGTCAATTCTGCCTTCAGGAGCCCCGCGGGCATCCCAGGATGTCCGGAGCCTCACAGGCTCCTTGCCGAAGTCCCAGTCCCAGGAGAGGGACCGGATGAAGAGTAGAGTTACCACCAGAACAGAGGAAGCCTGCAGAGTCTCGTCAGTAGGGCTTTAATCTGCACATAAAGAGGAGGCACCAGAAGTGCCCGTAAGGGGGGGGGATTGTCAGGGCATACTGTCGGTGCCCGCCCCCTCAGTGAGACAAGCTCAGTGAGTAGGGCTCCCCCCCCCCTCCCTGCCAGAGGAGGCACCAGAAGAGTTTTGGTGTCAGGGGCTGAGTGTGGGGCATTGATTTTGGGCGCCAGAGGCACGGAGAGTGCCAGGGCAGTTTGTTTCCTGCACAGCTGACAAGCACATACTGGCAGCTGCAACAAGGGGGCCAGTGATCCTCTTTTTACAAAAGGAGGGGTGAGTGTGCCCCAGACCACAGTACACTGACGCACTTTAGGTTTGCTGCTGAGGAAGCCAGGGGGCCCTTTGTGAGGTCCCCCTCAGAGCCCTGACTTTGAGGGACACAGGGCATTTGAGCCCAGAGGAAGGCCAGTTGGCCCAGGGGTTATTTTAGTGTGTTATTAGGGCCATTGCTATTATGGTGCACTGCTGTTTTTATGCCTAAGGTATATCCTGCCTAATGTGATGCCACCTATGATTCATGCCCCATGATTATTGCGTAATGTGTTTATGCTGATGAGGTTTGGTCCTAACATGTTTGATGCCTAATGTGATTTATACGTAATTCGATTTATGCATAATGTTGTGCCTAATGTCATGCAATGGTATTCTAGGATGGTGTCAAATGCTAATGTAAGAATGCTTAGGTCATTATGGTACCAGTAGTTACTGGTTGCGTTTTTCATTTACTTACCTGTCCTGATGGTTCTGAACGTGGCCCGATTGGCCTGGTCTTGTATAATCCCCTGTGAATATTGCCCGTGCCAGTTTAAATGTGTAAACGTGTGATTAGGTTTCTAATGTGTTTATGATAATACAAAGGCTGTTTTCTATATAACCTTGTGTGGAGTTTCTTTTGTAGTGTGCCTAGTTTGTTGCTGCTGTGTGAGTGTGTTGTGCAAACGCTTTACAGATTGCCTCTGGGATACGCCTGACTGCTTGTGCCAAGCTACCAAGGGGGTGAGCAGGTGTTATCTTCAGAGTTTATCTCCCTTACCCTTACTAGAGTGGTGGTTTCTGCCTGGCTTTGGTACAAGCACTAGCGAACCAGAAATCCCATTTCTAATATTTGTGGCAGCGGTGGGATAGTACTTGCGTTTGCGCAGTACCACAGTGACAACTGGTTGCATTACAAACTCTGCATTTAGATAATCACGTGTTTCGGAATTATTTTTCCTAAGTTTTGTTTTTCTCCTAAAAGTGGCAAAAAGCAAAGGTTAGCCAACAACCCGCAATCAATTTAAATTGGAGGGCGGTGGAGGACAGCATCAAGCTCAAACTAATTCATCAATCACAGGTCCCCAGCATGTCTGGAGAAGTGGTTCATGATTCAAAACTCTTTCATACCTGGATGCATCAAGTTACTAAAGAACGGGCCCCCCTCTGGAAAGGCAACAAGAGGAAAGATAAATGCCCCCTGGTTCTCACAAGCTTTGGCCAAAAAACACCTACTGTGTAGGAAAAGCCAACGTAAATGGCGAAAAACATATGATCACACAGCCAAAACCCTTTACGTACAACAAAGGAAATCATATCTCTCTAGCAATAAAATCGCTAGCAAGGACTATTATATTAAAGCCATTAAAGAAGCCCAGCAAAAACAAAAAACAGTTTTTTCCATTGTTAAAGCTTTCACACACCCCAAAGCCCTCCAACCCGAAATTCCGCTGTCTTTAGACTTCTGTAATCAAATTGCGGACCATTTTGAGGAGAAAATTAAACTGTTACAGAGGGATTTTCCGGCCTCTCCTGCATCCCCCACGTCAGGTCGTCCTGACAAGCTGGAGACTAAGACCCATACTTTCAGTGCCTTTAAACCGGTCTCTTTGCTTCAAACTCGTGAAGCTATCCTGTCTGCAAATCCGGGGCTCCTTCTGATTCCTGTCCTCCACGGATACTCCACCAGTCAATTGACGTAGTCAATCCCATTTTTATCGGGATCGTCAACGCCTCACTTAGCACAGGTCTGGTCCCGCCTGACTGGAAAAAAGCAATAGTCAAACCACTTATGAAAAAAACTGATAAATCCACTACTGACCTTTCCAATCTACGACCAATATCTCTCCTTCCAGTTCTGGGTAAGATAACAGAACAGATGGTCCATCAAGAGTTAAACATTTTTGTCGAAACATCTAATATCCTTCATCCTCAGCAATCGGTCTTCCGCTCAAGGCACTCAACGGAAACGGCCCTCATTGAGCTTACCGACTCAATAACATTTTTACAGGATGAAGGTAAAAACGCCGTTCTGATCTTGTTGGACCTAACAGCGGCTTTCGACACCATCTCCCACAAAATATTGATCAACAGGCTGAGAGATATAGGTATTACAGATGTGGCCCTGGCCTGGATAATTTCTTTCCTGTCAGACAGATTCCAAACCACCGCCCTGGGCTCCTTTCTTTCTAAGGAAAAAAAGGTTTTATCTGGAGTTCCGCAAGGCGCTATTTTGAGTCCTTTATTATTTAATATTTACATGGTTCACCTCAATTCCTTAATAGAGTCATACGGCATACTTGTAACATCGTATGCCGATGACACCCAATTGATTGTACCTCTAGACAGGAACTCCACTGATGCAGAACAGAACTTAAAGAACTGCCTGACGGATGTTTTCCTGTGAATGGAAAACAACCATTTAAAATGCAACGCCAATAAGACTGAGATTTTGCCCTTGGGGAAAAATGTCCACTTTTGCCCGAGTAAATGGTGGCCAGAGGATTCTCCCGCTCTGCCCCATTCAGTGGAATCAGCTGGAAACCTGGGGGTCGTATTTGACTCTGCGCTTTCCTTTGACCAGCATGTGAGGAATGTGGCAGGAAGCTGTTTTAGTATTATTAAATCTTTAAAGAAATGTTTGGACTTCCTCCCCACTGACTCAAGAAAGGCGGTGGCAGTGGCCCTTATACACTCCCGTCTAGATTATTGTAACGGCCTGATGGCCGGGGCTAAAAAGGCCACGTTAAAGAAACTGCAGAGTGTGCAACACGCTGCTGCCAGATTGGTACTGAAACTAACGAGGAAATCTTCTGCATCGGCTGCCCTCAAAAACCTGCATTGGTTACCCCTGCATAAGAGGATTTTGTTTAAAATCCTGGTGACTACCTTTCGAGCTCTCAACAACACAGGTCTGAGGTATCTCACTAGGTGATACACTCGCTATATTCCTCCCAGAAAGTTGAGGTCATCTGATGGCAACCTGATTAACATCCCTAGATTCCACTACAAAACCGAGGGGGGGAAGGCCCTGGCTGTCTTGGCCTCTAAGGCTTGGAATGCCATGCCCAAAGATCTCAGATTCCAGGACCAAGATAGCGTCTTCAGAAAGCAATTAAAGACCTGGATTTTCAATCTGCCGGATGCCTATGCAATGGCTGCAATCTAGTATCTGTAAATGTATTGCACACTTTTTCAGCGCCAGGATGCTCCTTTTGTAGCGGCAGTCGCGCTCTACAAATACAGAATACAAATACATACAAATACATTTGTAAATTTTGTACTCGTGCTCCAGCTCAGACGCCTAGGTCTCTTGTGTTGCACTTGTGTATTAAGTGCCTTGCCAAAATGGTATCTACCTTTAACTTCCATGATATGTTGAACTACAGTCTAGAGGACCTAAAGTGGTAGCGTGATGAGAGAGGCTTAGAAGTAAGTGGAGAGGGCACTCTGGGACACCTTGGGTGTGCCCTGATACGCTGGCAAAAGGCTAGGAGAAAGGCAAAAAGATTAGGGCTGAACCTGCAAAAAGGGCCAAGTCCAAAAACATGGCTTTAGAATTGGGAGATACAAACTCCAGCTGCACAGCCTAAAGCAAACAAAGTAAATGGAAAGGCAGATAATGTGAGTTACAAACCACAAAGCCAATAGCAAGCAACGGGTGGAATGCATTTCCAGGTTAACTTTCTGAAAGTACCCAAGATATTGTTCACATAGCCAGAGAGCTGTGCTGTCTGGTAGGTGGCGACCTCAAAATAGAGTGTAGACGGTGCTGTCATTAGAATTACCTATGGTTTCATCCTTGCTCATAATCCCTTGGGGAAAAAAACTTCAGCTGGGAGGGAGTGATCAAATAAAAGGAGTTAGTAGGAGACCACTTGCCCCTCATATCTTCGGCTCTGACTACATTAGCCCATCACTAAGTTCTTCATACTATTGTTTAGCCTGATCTTTGATACAGTTTCACTTCTGCCTTTCCCTCCCTGAATATTTTAAGGGGCGTATTCCTAGGAACCCAGGCAAAATACAATATGAAACAACTATGGTTCCCCGGAGGGGGCTTAAAGCCAAAAGTCCCTAGGCTTGACTACTTAACAATTGTCACCAATGTTGATGTATAGTTATATTTATTCACTTTATAATTTTTCGAGATATATTAAAACAGGAATGCCAGTTATCTTAAAAGTGCTCCAACTAACAGCACAATGGAAGTGGATTGTGACATAAGTGACAAAACTGTTTGCAGGTGCTAACTTCTCAACTGGCGCCTGAGGGGATTTTCAGGTCAGAGAGACTCGACCTCCCAGGCAGCTTTGATGTGCTCTACAGTATGCCCACTCTTCCCTTAAGTTCAAGTTCAAGTTCAGGAATTTGTATAGCGCACTACTCACCCAGAGGGTCTCAAGGCGCTTGTGGGAGGGGGTGCATTATTTATCGAATAGCCATGTTTTAAGTTCCTTTCTGAAGGAGATGTGGTTCTGTGTAAGGCGGAGGTGGATGGGGAGAGAATTCCAGGTCTTGGCCGCAAGGTAGGAGAAAGATCTTCCTCCCATGGTGGATCTATAGATGCGTGGAACTGCGGCGAGGGCTTGGTTGGAGGATCTTAGTTGGCGGTTGGGTATGTAGAAGGACAGTTGTGTGTTGAGGCATTCGGGTCCTAGTTTGTAGAGGGCCTTGTGTGCGTGGGTGAGGAGACGGAACGTTATTCTCTTGTTGACGGGGAGCCAGTGGAGGTCTCTCAGGTGACCAGTAATGTGATCTTGGCGAGGGATGTCCAAGATAAGCCTGGCTGATGCGTTTTGGATGCGTTGGAGTTTTTTCTGTAATTTGGCTGTGATTCCGGCGTAGAGGGTGTTTCCATAGTCCAGTCGGCTGGTGACCAGTGCATGGGTGACAGTCTTTCTAGTCTCGGAGGGGATCCAGCGGAAGATTTTTTTGAGCATGCGAAGTACGTTGAAGCAAGAGGATGAGACTGCGTTGACTTGTCTGGTCATCAAGAGTGAGGAGTCTAGGATGAAGCCAAGGTTACGTGCGTGGTCTGTGGGTATAGGTGCTGTGCCCAGGGCCGATGGCCACCATGAGTCGTCCCAGGCAGAGGGAGATGATCCTAGGATGAGGACTTCCGTTTTGTCTGAGTTAAGTTTTAGTCGGCTGTTTTTCATCCATTCGGCTACTTCTTTCATGCCTTCGTGAAGGTTGGTTTTCGCGGTGTTAGGGTCTTTGGTGAGGGAAAGGATCAGCTGGGTGTCGTCAGCGTAAGAGATGATGTTAAGGTTGTGTTGTCGCGCGATGGATGCGAGGGGACTCATGTAGACGTTGAAGAGGGTGGGACTGAGAGATGAACCTTGTGGTACTCCGCAGATGACTTCGGTGGCCTCTGATTTGAATGGGGGAAGTCGGACTCTCTGGGTTCTCCCGGCGAGGAACGAGATGATCCAGTCCAAGGCTTTTCCTCGTATGCCCGAGTTACTGAGGCGTTGTATGAGGGTGCTATGACAGACTGTGTCGAAGGCGGCGGAGAGGTCTAGTAGGATGAGGGCAACTGTTTCTCCATTGTCCAGTGGTGTTCGGATGTCGTCTGTCACTGCAATGAGGGCGGTTTTGGTGCTGTGTTTGGCTCGAAAGCCAGATTGAGAGGAGTCGAGGGAATTGTTGGATTCAAGGAAGGCGGGGAGCTGGTTATTGACGGCTTTCTCGATGACTTTGGCAGGGAATGGGAGGAGGGAGATGGGGCGGTAGTTCTTAAGTTCAGAGGGGTCTGCTGTAGGTTTCTTCAGGAGGGCGCTAAGTTCGGCGTGTTTCCAGCTTTCTGGGAAGGTATCGGAGTTGAAGAAGCAGTTGATGATGTCACGGAGATGGGGTGCGATGATGGAGTCTGCTTTGTTGAAGATGTGGTGGGGACAGGGGTCGGTTGGTGAACCAGAATGGATGGAGTTCATTAGGCGGATGGTGTCTTCAGTGGAGATTGGGTTCCAGGCGCTAAGGTTGTTAAAGGGCGGTTTAGGTACGGAGGTGGGTGGAGTGGACTGTTCTTTGGAAGTGTTCTCAAAGCTGTTATGTATGTCGGCTATTTTGTTGTAGAAGAAGGAGGATAACGAATCGCAGAGGTCTTGGGAGGGTGTGATGTCGTTTGAGGCTGCAGTGGGGTTGGTAAATTCTTTGACGATGTAAAATAGTTCCTTGCTGTTATGGGCGTTGTTGTCGAGTCGATCCTTGAATGCTGATTTCTTGGTGGATCGGATCAGTTGGTGGTGTTTGCGGGTGGCTGCCTTGAAGGTGGTCAGGTTGTCAGTGGTTGGGTTTTTTCTCCATGTTTTTTCGAGAGTACGGCATAGTTTCTTGGATTTCTTAAGGTCATCGTTGAACCAGGGGGCCTTTTTGTTACCTTGTTTGATCTGGTTGTTTTTCAAGGGTGCTAATTCGTCAATGCTGTGAGTGATCCATTGTTTGAGTTTGGTGGCAGCCTCGTTTGGGTCCGATGAGAGGGCGGGAGGGTTTTGGTTGAGCGAAGTGAGGAGTTGGTCGGTGGTGATTTTGTTCCAGTTTCTACGAGGAATAGGTTGTGGGGGGTTGTGGATCGTGGTAGTTTTGTAGCTGAAGTGAACGCAGCTGTGGTCCGTCCAATGGAGAGTTGTGGTGTGATCGAAGGAGATGTGTTTGCTGGAGGTGAAGATAGGGTCGAGCGTGTGTCCGGCAAGGTGGGTGGGGGTGTCAACAAGTTGTTTGAGTCCGAGATTGGCCAGGTTGTCCAGAAGGGTGGTGGTGTTGCTGTCGTTTTTCTTTTCCAGGTGGAAGTTGAGGTCTCCCAGTAGAATGTAGTTCTCGGAGGCGAGGGCATGTGGGCTGATGAAGTCAGTGATGTCTTCGCTGAATTGATTACGGGTTCCTGGTGGCCTGTAGATGAGGGTGCCTCTAAGTGTGGTCCTGGGGTCGGTGTGGATCTGGAAGTGGAGGTGTTTGGCGGTTGCAAGGTTATCGTCGGAGCTGGTCGTGATTCTGATGGTGTTCTTATGGACGATGGCGATGCCTCCTCCTGTTTGGTTGGTGCGGTCTTTTCGGGTGATCTTGTATGCGTTCGGGATGGCTATGGCGATGTCGGGTGCTGATGATGCGTTCATCCAGGTTTCTGTGAGGAAGGTGATGTCCGGTGAAGCAGTGTTGAGTAGGTCACAGAGTTCAGTGGCGTGTCTGTGGACCGAGCGGGTGTTCAGCAAGATACACTTCAGGTGGTTAGAGTCGGAGCTGTGTTTGGGGTTAGAGGGTTTGGTGAGGGACCTGATGCAGGCAAACTTGCAGGAGTGGCAGACGAAGGGTCCGTGGGTGTGTCCTGGGGCAGCTACGCAACATTGTGTGGTGCGTCCAGGGTTGAGGGCTATGAGGGTGGAGGCGGTATACGTTATGCAGGGGGAGTGCGGTTTGCGGGGGCCAGGGGGTCTGGCGCTGGGCGCGGGCCAGGCGCGGACGGGCGTAGACGGCTTACCTTTGGTGCGCCTTCGGCGTGCATGGGGCGCGTCCGCTGCGCGTGGACGCTGCGCGTAGGTGCATCTGCCATAAATGGAGAGAGGAGGTGGGCGGAGCGTGGGAGGGGCAGCAGGGAGGCGGTAGCGTGGGGGGAGGGACGGGATGGAGGCACAACAAAATGGCAGCAACACAAACAATGCAAACACAACGATATTGGGGGTGAATAATGGCAAATACTGCTGTGGGCACAGTCAGGCAGCCTCAGGGAGCAATGCAGGCAATGCGAGCGGTGGAGCGCCAGGAATACACACAGGCACAGACAATAATTACAGCAATGCGAGGCGCAGGTAAGCACAGATTAAATTCAGGTACAGATTAAAGGCACAGGCATAGAATCGTTAAGGCAGCAGCAGGGAGAGCAGCGCTACGATACCAGGAGGCACAGGCACAGGATCGTTATGGCAGCAGCGGCGAGAGCAGCGCTACGATACCAGGAGATGCCAGGGGCCAGGGGGGAGCGACCGCTTCTGCCGAAGACAGGCTGGTCACAGTGATGCGCAGGACGGGACATTCCTGATAGCCAGTGGGTGGGAGGGGCAGCAGGGAGGCGGTAGCGTGGGGGGAGGGACGGGTTGGAGGCACAACAAAATGGCAGCAACACAAACAATGCAAACACGACGATATTGGGGGTGAATAATGGCAAATACTGCCGTGGGCACAGTCAGGCAGCCTCAGGGAGCAATGCAGGCAATGCGAGCGGTGGAGCGCCAGGAATACACACAGGCACAGACAATAATTACAGCAATGCGAGGCGCAGGTAAGCACAGATTAAATTCAGGTACAGATTAAAGGCACAGGCATAGAATCGTAAAGGCAGCAGCGGGGAGAGCAGCGCTACGATACCAGGAGGCACAGGCACAGGATCGTTATGGCAGCAGCGGTGAGAGCAGCGCTACGATACCAGGAGATGCCAGGGGGAGCAAATTTTAATTACTCAGGTGCACATTTATTGCTGAGACGCTCTGATTTTCTACACTGTGCGGCACGCACCTCATAACTTTATTTTCAACTAGTAGCCCGCCCCGACGGTGTCCGGGGGCAATGAGGCTTCAGGGCCAAACGCCCGCCCAGGCCCCCGCCCACCCCAGCCCCCGCCCGCCCCGACTTTGTCCGTGTCCCGGAGCCTGAGCCTGCTTATTCTTGTTTCCATTTCAGAACTCCTTCTTCCACATCCGTCCATTTCTTGTCTCTTTAGCAAACTGTATAAGGCTCTTTTTTCGTCCATGATTCTCCCTTTGTTACTCTCTTCTTATCTTTTCCTTCCTCCTTTATTGTTTCCCTACTGTTCTGTTTTTCTCTGGCTCAAAGCATGATAACGAAAACTATGTGCCAGTCTCCAAGTGAGTGCCAGTGTTCACCAGTGTTCACCAGCTGCAATCACCAGCATAATTTTAAATGGCTACCGTCAGGGCATTAAGGATTTGCCAGTGGAGGGGGCAGACAGGTGAGTCAGTGCTGCCATGATCCAGGAAGGAAGAAGGGGCTGGCAGGTTTGTAGTGAAGGAATTGATTCTGTGGCGAGTGATAGCTTTTCCTCTGGCAGAGGGACTCTGTTGTTCTTTGTCCCGGAGCCTGAACCTTACCTTAGCCGCTGTTCTTCAGGGCCAACCTCCCGCCCCCCTCCCCCTCCTGCCCAGCCCCCTCCCGCCCGCCCCCCTCCCGCCCTGACATTTGCCTTACCTGAGCCACCGCTCCTCCCCGCGCTCCTCACTTCACCGCTGCTACATGTCCGCCGCTCCTCCTCGTCATCACGCACCTGAGCCGCCGCTCCTCCCCGCGCTCCTCACTTCACCGCCGCTCCATGTCCGCTGCTCCTCCTCGTCATCATGCACGTCGTGGCCAGCGGTACGTCGCGGCCAGTGCAACGTCGCGGCCGGCGCTTCTTTCAGGGGACTACTTTTTTTTAAAAGTTATATTTTTAAATTTACGTTTAATTTTTATTTTTTATAGCTTATGTCCATCTGCACACCCTGACAATTTCTACGATATATCGGGTGTGTGGATTGGCGCTGTGGTTCCCGAGTTTACCTGGCTCAAAGGTTTGTGTTCTCTCTTTATAATAGTAGTATAGATTGCTGAGGCACCCTGTGGGAAAATATTTATTATTGATAACTGTGGCTGTAGCTTAGGCGCCAAGACATGGTTTTGCAGCGGACTCTTTCTCTCCCTAATATATTAGGCACACTTGGTGGCTAGTGAGGTGCCTGAGGAGACTTTCCTGCTATTGTGGCTCACTTCATTCTGCTAGGCTGCTTGTGGCATATACAGGGCTTACTCAACGTTGTACGGCTAAAGAGAGACTGTTTGAATTCTAACTGCTTGTGCCCTACTGTCATATATTTGAAGTGCCTGTGATGCCTTTGAATTATTATCTCTTATTGTTTCACTGACTCAGTTCTGCACCACATCCATCAGTAGTGTCTAGCCCTGTACTGAGCAAAAACGTTATCAACTGAGGAGACCTGCCCTAAGCACACCTATCAGTTTTTCTCCTCAGCAATTACACTTTGACCCTAATTTTTTGTTGTGAATATCTATTCTACTACAATGACCACAGGTGTGTCTTCAATATTGGTGCTCCAGTGGGTGAGGGAAATAGGAAGTCTACTTGCCTGTATAGTGAGAAAAGTGAAGGAAAGGCCAATAAGACATGCTATCTGGCAAAGCGAATAATAAATCCATAAAGCAACCTCTGTACTCCGGAGCTTTAACTCAGGGCCTTTCCATTTCGACAGCCTCAACTACCTCTCCCTCAACTCAAACAATATCTAATCCTAATATGGCAACCGTTCCAGACTCAACTTTTGACAGCATTTTTTAGGAGATATCAGCAGTAGCTCGACGCTTGGAGGGCATGGAATCTTCCATATTTGCCCTAGCAACTGATACCAAATCCATATATGCGGATATATTTCTGGATTTTAAAATCGTCTTCAAGGTCTAACGAGCAAGTTGTCAATGTGGAAAATCATCTTAGCAACATACTGGATCGAGATCAAAAACTTATTTTTCTTTGTAGTAAAATTATAGATTTGAAAGACAGAAGTCGTCAAGACAATGTACTTTTTTTTGGTTTCCCAGAAAAAATTGAAGGTTCAGACGCTAAGTCCGTTCATCAAACCACTCTTCCAAAAATCACAGGCCTCAACTTTAATCCGCCTTTGGAGATGTAGAGGGCTCATCGCATCGGCCCACTTCAAGGAGGGAAAAATATACGGCCTCGCACACTCATTGTTTGTTTTTTAAGACATCAACAGGCTTGTCAACTGATTACTGACACCCGTATTCACGGACCATATGTGTTTGAGGGTCATGAAATCCTTGTAGCGGCAGACTTTTCAAAGGAAACGAATGATCGACACAAAGCCTTTCTCTCCTTTCAACCTTATCTACGTCAATTGGACATTAAATATGGACTTTTTGAGCCGGCACGTCTACGAATCAACAAAGATGGCATTTCTAAAGAATCTTTTAACGCGGATGATCTTCAACAATTCCTGGGGAACTTTGTCCCTAAAAATATGGATTGTACTGTGTCTCTACCAGAGCTTTAATCTCATCCACCTTCATGCAATTCCAAGATGTCTTCTGGTGGAATTTGGCGCAATCCAGGTCGTTCCAATAGTAGAGGAAGAGACCCAGATCGACTTGTGCGTCCTATTGGAGATCGATCACAAGCTTTTCAAGCAGGGACAGCTCTTACCAGGATAGAGATAGAGACAAGTCACGTTCTCCTCTAAAATCTTCTTTATACATTGAAGCTGGTAATCTTGAATCCTGATTTAAGGATTGATTACCTAATATTAAAGTTATGATAAGACTTTATTTATAGTATTCCAATATTGTAATTAATTAGGCATATTTTATATCTAGAGTTAATCTATATAGGTCTTACACTTCAAGTTTTCTCCTTCTTTCTTTCTTTATTCTGTATACCACTGACGTAGATATACTAACCACTTCAGGACTAATATTTCTTTCTTCTTACCTTTTCTTTTTTCTCCTTTTTGCCTCTCCTATTATATGAATATTATGAATTAAATACTAATATATGACAGTAATACTAATATTCTCTTCTCTCTGCATCTCTTCTCTTCTATTTTCTTTCTCAGCGACTCTTAATTA
The DNA here is from genome assembly GCF_964263255.1 of Lissotriton vulgaris. Classification (NCBI taxonomy): domain Eukaryota; kingdom Metazoa; phylum Chordata; class Amphibia; order Caudata; family Salamandridae; genus Lissotriton; species Lissotriton vulgaris. Next base: position 244,472,617 of record NC_141699.1, on the reverse strand, counting down.
TCTCATTTCTTTTAAATATATTATTTTAATTAATTATATATGTATATCTCTTTCTAATAAAATCAAAATATTTCATAGTGTTATTCTACTAACTTAGGGGCCGATCAGGATAGCGGTTTTTCCGCATCCTCGGGGCCGGCGGAAGCCACCGCCGGCCCCGAGGATGCGGAAAAACCGCAGCGGACTGACCAAGGACCCACCGCCACATTAGGATGGCTGGTGGGTCCTGGTTTCCGTCCGCAGCTTTTCCGCCGCGGTTGGCTTACAACCGCGGCGGAAAAGCTCTAATATGGTGACGGTGTCTCTCAGACACCGTCCACCATATTAGGATGGGCAGTGAATTATGCTTTTCCGCGGCGCGTTTCCCGCCGTGGAAAAGCATACGGAACTTCACTGCGGGGGCCCGTTGCGGGCCCCCTAGGTGAAGGGGGGGTGGGGGGTGCACATGGGGGGTACCTATGGTACCCCCCTGCATTTGCATGCAGAAAGCGGCAGGCACCGCACGGTGCCTGCCTCTTTCTGCATGCAAAAGCAATGCGTGCATTTTTAACATTGCCGCGGGTGCAGCTTGAAGCTGCACCCGCCGCAATGTTAAAAATAGAGGATGTGACCGCCAGGGTGGCGGTCACATCCTAATTGCACAGGAGGGAACTCCGCATGCCCATGCGGAGGTTCCCTCCTGCTCTGGGGTCGCGGACGGACGCAAGTCCGTCCGCGATCCTGATCGGCCCCTATGTTATGACTTTTATGATTACTTAAGGCTGGTAAGCATTAATTTAACTTTCAATCAAAAATCCTTTCTCTTCTCCCTTTCTTTACTCTATAAATTTCAACTCACATATATACCCTCGCACTTATGTACCACGTCCTTCACTTCTCTCCTTTTCTTATTTCCCATGTGATATGTACGTTTTGACTTCACTTAATATAAAATGTTAAATGCTGACATTTTATTATTTTCCCATTTCTCTTCTTATATTCCCTTATTTATTGACTCTCCATTCCAGAACATATCAATTATTACCTGGATGCCTTAATATTAATTTAAATATTTATGAGCAGCATCTAATTTAAAGAATATATAAATATTGCGTTATTATTCAAATCACTCTAATTTTATAATGTTATAATTTGAAAATTATGAATTTTTATGTACATTATGAATTAAGAACCAGCATCTATAATTAATGTTGTTGTTTAATCGTTATAAGGTTCCATATTCAATTATTCTGCTATTTACTTATGTAACATTTTTAAATATTTATAGTATGCTGGTTCCTTGACATATTAATATTTAATTGTTCTATTTTAATATTCTTCATTATAACTAATGGGCTTATTGTTATAGTATTATATATGTCTGGTTTACCTTCTTTTTTTGTTCATGTCCCTTCTCTCTTCTCTCTCTTCTACAACTGTATCCTCTTGATACTAGGCTTTCTTTTCTCTTTTCATTTTGGCCTCTAAATTCCAATGCATATGTTACATTGGGCTGTGTATTATTTCATAGCTATTTCCCTCGCCATTGATGGTCTCATCGGATGGAACTCCCCCTGCGCGAGTAGCCCATAAGTCAGGACTCGCTGTTAAAAGATCTAGGGGCAGATGTATCAAGATTCCATTTTGCGATTCCTAAAGAGCGATTTTTAAGGAATCGCTATTTAGAATTCGCAAAATGGAATGTATGAAAAAAAATTGCTATTTTTTTTGCGATTCCTTAATCTTCCATATTTGCGAATTCGCATTTTGCCAATTCGCAAATAAGGAATAATTTCCCATGCATTCCTATGGGCCAGGAGGCCAATATGAATGATTGTGAAGTAATTCTCAAATTGCGAATTCGCAATTTGCTAATCACAATTTGAGAATTATTTCAAGGGTGCAGGGGTGTCTCAAAGACACCCTGCTGCACCCCTGAAATGTACATGTGTGTGCATATGGCGCACATACATGCCCTATGGGCATGTGTGTGCGTCACATGCCTCCAATAAAAATGCTAAATTGTGCATTTTTTAAAGACTTCGCAAATTAGCATCAACTACAACTTGGAGGTAATTTGCGAATTCTTAAACAAAAATCACAATTCAAAAATGCTACATACATAGCATTTAAGGAATCGCAAAATTGCGATTCCTTAAATGCTAGGGCAAAATAAGGAATCGCAAATTTTTGCTATTTCTTATTTTGCGAATTTTTGATGCATGCCAAAACATGCAAAAAGACCTTTTGCGATTCGCAAAGGCCGAAATTCTGCAAATTTTGACCTTAGCGAGTCGCAAAAGTCTTGATATATCTGCCCCTTATTTTGTTGGTACTGTGTTGTTTTTTACACAACACATAAATTTCCTTTTTCTTCTTTCCTATTCATTCTCTTCTATTTGCTCCTATTACATTTAATTAAAAAAAATTCTTTAGCACTCTGTGTATCCATTTATTTTGCCTGGTATCTTCTTTTGTTGTTTGTCTTCATTAGAATATTCTTCCTTGCTCTCTCATTAGACGAGTGACTCTCCACTGAATATTGGACTTATTATCCTCATTGGCGTTTCTATTAAGTTAGAGGTATACTGATTGCATAGTATAGTTTGACCTTCCTAATATATTTCCATAGGAACTTTCTTTTACTTTTCTTATATCAACTCCTATTGTTCTATACAATATTTTGTAGGTGCTATATTGTTTCTCTTCTTCTCTTTCTCTATCACGTTTCTCATTCACAAGTCTATAATCTTTGCTTTAGATACTAAACTTCTTAACCTATAAAAATCTTATTCACTTATACTTTCTACTACGTATCAGCCAGAATGCCCTCCCCTTTTTTCCCTTCCCATCCTGCTCTATTTCCTCTTATTGTATTCCCATTAATTTATCATTTCTCTTACTTTGACTAATACATTAAGTCCTGAACACTTAATCCTTTTTGACCGTATCTCACCATGGCTAACACTCACCCCCTATTTACCGTCACGTGGAATGTCAATGGTCTCACTCATTACATCAAAAGGTAGAAAGTACTTTCTTATCTACAGTACAATTGTGTAGACATAGCTATACTACAGGAAACATACCTTGATGAGATTGAATCTGACAAACTCTGCAGAGATTGGGTGGGGAAGGTCATTCACAGCAGCATTCACAAAAATGAACCCACAGATAGTAGCCCTGTTCGCAAATGTGAAGTTGCAATCCTTATTCGGAGATCACTCCCAGTCACGATCTCCAAAACCTGGTCGGATCCTGATGGTCGATATGTATTTGCTAAATTACGTATTGGGGATTCTTACATTTGCCTGGGAGCAATCTATGCTCCGATTAGCACTAAAAAGTATTTTTTCCTTCAATTGAATCGTCTTCTCACAGAGATTGATGCCTCGCAATACCTCATTGGAAGGGATTGGAATTTGGTACGAGATTCTATCCTAGACAAAACAGGTCCATTTGATAAAGTCAATGCAATGGATAGAGCTATCTTAAATGATATACTCTCTGATAATGGTTTGGTTGACCATTGGCGTCTTAGCCACCCACAAGACAAAGAGTATACGTTCTTTTCTCCATTCCATGACAAATTGTTCCGCTTAGATTACTTTCTGGTATTACACATAGCAGTCCAATTGGTCACTGAATATCATATCCTAGAGGCAGCCTTGTCTGATCATTCTCCTGTCCTTTTATCTTTAGATGAAGGTCTCTCTCGACCAGGGTGTAAACCATGGCGTATGAGTATCCAGCGACACAGGACACCCAAGGGTAAACTTAAATTGCAATCCCATCTCCAAGATTATCTCTCTATTAATCAGGGTGTTCTGATGTTGTGTGTTCCGCATCCCAGGCTATCTGGACTTGGAATGTGGAATGCGTGAATATCATGTTCTTCGGGTTCTCTGATAGACCGTTACTTTCGGGAAGCTGATAAGGGTTGATGAATAAAACTACTCCCCTCATATTTCAACTGTTGTTGTGTCTATATTACCTTCCACAAATTTGGCGATGATTTGTACAAGACTGTCACACCTCAAGAAGACAAAGAAAAAAGAACCTACATGTGAAAAAAAAAAAAGAAGAAAAGACAGAAAAGAAGAAAACTGTAAGTAAGGCTCCCGCTTACTTGTTATCTTCTCACCTTACTTTGTGCGCATCTTTTATGACTCTGAGCACAAAGGCTCAGCTTCCCGTATGTCTCGGTGTTGTTTCGTGCATTTCCAATATAGTCGCTGAAACTTAAGCTGGTGTTGCGTCTAAGGTCAGGCTTAGCGTCAAGTGACACTCACGCCAACGTCATTGCGCACGGGAAAATATATGTGGCAGAAATCTTGGCTCCGGGACAACTTCTTCTACTGTTTCCTAGGCAACCCAACAACACAACCATCTCTGAGGCACAGAATGTTCGTGGAGGACATTTTATGTTCTAAATGTCTTTGGTTGCTGTCTCCTTGGAAATGAAACAACGCAAATTGCTCCGCTATTTTATTGTTCTTTCATGAAGCCAAATATCATTTAAAGTGCGGTCCTTAACAAACGCTTGCCTACATTGCGATTAACTATGAAACCGTTTCTGTGCATTGTGACATGCACACAAAATAAAAAAAAATCCAAGTCCATCGTTTCCTTTTACACGTTTATGGTGTGCAACACTCTGACAAAACGTGCTCATCATTAAAAAGCCTACCGTTTCTACAGTACTCATCAACTGATTCTGCTGCTGTGTGTAAAATGTTCTTTTTCAACAACGCAAAACTTTGAAACGCACTATCGGCCACATGCATCAAGGTATTTAGGAATCGCAAACGGTGCGATTTGCTAAAATCGGCCGTTTGCGATTCCTAAATATCTTTTTACTATGCATCAATCATTTTTGGAAAAATCGCTATTTTTAGCGATTTCCAAAAATGCAATTGCTTCTAAGGAATCGCAAATTTGCGATTCCTTAAAAGCAATGCATGATTGTTTTTAAAATTGCGAATTCGCAATTAAGGGGGGCAAATTACCACGAGGGTGAACCTTGTGGTAATTTGCGAATAAGATTTAAAATGCTCAAATTAGCATTTAAAACACTGTCATGTTACAGACACACATGTCCTTAGGACATCTGTGTGTGAAACATGCACTTTAAAATACATTTCAGGGGTGCAGGGGGGGTCCTTTGGAACCCCCCCTGCACCCATGGAATGCATTAACATTTTGCGAATTCTAATTTGCGAATTCACAATTCCCATTGATTCCTATGGGCCTTTTGGCCCATAGGACTCAATGGGAATTGCGAAATCGCAAATTGGAATTCGCATAATATTTGCGATTCGGTAAAAATTGCAATTTTTACCGAATCGCAAATTTTATGCATTTTCAATCATGCATCCCGTTTTGCGATTCCTTACTTGCAATTCCATAAAAATCGCAAATAAGGAATCGCAAAAACGTACTTTGATGCATGTGGCTGAAAGTATCATTTGCGTATCAATTCAAATTTATCGCTGTGATACGCTCATGTTCTACACAAATCTTTGACACGCACAAATTTGCATTTGCGTACCAATACAAATGTATCACCGTGATACGCACACACCATTTATCAATTTATTATTTCTTTAAAAATGTTATGTGTTAGTTTAATTTTCTTTGATTTTTTGGGTAATTTTCCTTGGGCAGCAATTTTGCTTGTTGTAAATTCTTAAACATGTATGGTGTGAATTAGCATGCAAAGTATTAATGCTCCTCCACCTTTCCTTCAAGCTCCTGGGGATCCCCTATTCCATGGGGTTTTTGGTATAGAGCTTTTACAAAGTATATGGGTACTATTGGTGGCAACAGATATTGTCCAGAAAGGATTTTTTTTTATTAGAACATAGTTTAGGTTTAGAAGGACAGTCAGTCAGTTTATGAGCACCTTCCACCCTATAAGGTGAGAGAGGATGATGAAGAAATTGATGAATATCAATTAGCTATCAAAAAATTAGGAAAACTGTTTGATATTCTACCGGGTTAAATTGTAAACAGACACAAGTTTTTCACTAGGGAGCAGCAACAGGATGAATCCATTGTTACTTATGTTGCTGCTTTGCGTACACTAGCCACTGAATATGAGTTTTGAAAACTTTACGACTCAACTTATCAGAGATCAGATTGTAGTCAGATGTTGGGATAAGAAAGTTTAAAAGAAGTTATTAACATTAAAAAATCCTACACTCACAGAAACAATAGATATAGTCAAAAGCTTAGAAATTTCACATAAATTGTCAAAAGAGTTAACAAAGAAAACTGACAGTGGGTTGTCAGTAGTTAAAGATAATACGAAAGAGAGCACTAGTCAAGCACAAAAAGGGCCTAGCAAGTATGTCTTTAAAAGAAAAGAAGGAAAGGATAATATTTTCAATCAAAAGAACATTTGTTTTAGGTGCGGTAACACAAGACATGGTTTCAATGGACGTCCTTATCCTGCCATGAATTTAAAATGCAGGATGTGTAATAAAATGCAGCATTTTACTAAAGTTTGTAAAACACCAAAAGAAAATATCAAAGTTAATTTGGTTACTGATAAAGAGATGAGTTATGAGTCAGCAAATGAACATATTGAAAGAGACTTGATAGTGGTTGTACAAAGTGACAATATGGATTGTGCTGATCCGTATGAGAATATTACATAGAAAATGGAAGGTGCACTCCAATGAAGTCAATTGCGCAGAAGGATATTTTGAAAATGTCTTCTCTTTATTTATATTCTTTCACTTTCTTAAAAAAGGCACTGCCAACGCGTTTCGTTCCCCTAGTGTCACGGGAACTTCGTCAGGCCTGCAAATATCGTAACATACACAAACATAAATATACATACATAAAACATAGATATACAATACAGAAACATTTTCACTAAATCTTTACACAACATATATATAGACCCAAAGCAAATATGTGTACACATATACATAAGACATACATATCATTTTTTTTTAGAATTATTAAAAACATGAAAAAACGAAAGAATCTGTGATTAATAAGGGTGTCGGAAAAAGCATATTGGCTCATCGAGATTGTACACTACAAAGTCAAACATTTTAGTTAATGAGTGTAAAGGCCTCATCAAGGGTATATCGTCCCAGGAATTCAAGTTCTAATATCAGGAAAAGATGTCCAAAGATAGTATCATAAATGATGACAGTTCTGAAGATGAGGAATAATGTAAATATGGGAGGGGTTTCACGGGATTGCCCGGTGTGTTGGCCGCAATTAGCCAAATTTGTACAGGTATTGAAAGTGCAGTGATATGGTGGTTATGTATACTCATTGTAATGTATGAACATGTCCAGCCTGACTTTATTGCCGAAGTTGTTAATGAAAATAAAAACAGAACATTCTACTGCGGTTTCTCCCACATCTACTCCTCAACTGCTCTCTATAGACAGCAAATACATGTAAGATGGAACGTTTTTAAACCTGTAAGTCCCCTTTCAGGTTATATCTTTTCTTCTTTCAGTACCTCTGCCCTCATATTTTGCACAAGTAAATATTGCCTTGACGTGCACAAGTTAGTTTAATAAACAAAAAGTGTTTCGAAAAAAAAAAGATAGTGTCACAAATGCTCATACATCCTCCCAGTAGCAAAAAAATCGTCAACACCATCTGTCACATCTGACAATAAAAATCCAAAACTTCTCGCTTCTCAGAGAAAGTTATGCAGTAGTTTAAATGAGAATGACTTTAGTACCACCGGTAGTTAGTGGCAGTCCTTATACTATGTATCGGGACGAATACCCGCCTCATTTTCGACAATAAATGGCCATATATGTACCATTGGGTACAACTTTATTCTTAATATTTGGTGGAAATACACATAATATGGCCATATTACGATACTATTCACTGTGACTAATATGAGGAAATGACATCACAATGACTTCATTTACCGCATATATTGATTTGACTTTTCGTGAGATTTCGGATGTGGTACTTTGCCTTAATTGTAATACTTTTAACCAGACGAATATTGGGTAGTTCTTAATTTATGATTGTAATAAGTCAATATATACCCTTTTGTCATTACCAATATAGCATTGAAATATTTATAATATGGTTACTTTAGGGTCGGGTTTATCAGGACTCAATGCAGATATTGATATTCTGGTGAAATTTTATACCTCACTTATCGCTGGTAATTTATTTGCGGTCGGTGATATAATCGGTATCTATACGTTAACACTACTTGGGCTTTCGGCTCCATTCTAAGATGGCGGCCACATTTCTTTACTATACACATATCGGGGAAGGCGGTACAGCTCCTGCTTACGTGTGACGTCTTCCCGGAAAACGTCGATAATTGTTTGCTGCTTTAAAAATGACGTGTAATGTTAAGCGCCATTCGTGTTGGCTTCCGGAGATACGGGGAACTTGCGCCATATCACAGGTATGGAGGGGGCCATGGGTTAAACTGTGGGGGCATGGTTTGCTCGATGCTGCACTTTCCTATGGAGTAATTGCTCAATCGTCTTTACAGGTACTGGGAACTCGTTTCACCCATACTACAGGTGAAATTCCGACGGGATGTAAGTCGGATTACATCGTGGGGGAGTGCATTTTACATATACGGTCCCCGTCTCTCCTTTGTGAATGATGGTTGATTTTAGGTATGTCTTAAGGGTGACTCTCTGTATTATGTGTTGATTTGATTGTGTTTGGCCTGCCTTTCACGAAAGGCCTTTATTATTGTTTAATATCACCACTAGGACACGATGATGTGATATTTCGAAGACGTGGAGGACTGTGAGGGGTGTTCATTGTGTATTACCAAACATACTGGGCCAATAGCTTGAGGTATTTGGGCCACATTAATTGCAGGGTGTTTATCCTGTTTTTTCCTATACTTGTTGTGCATTTAAATGTGTTCTGATATCCCAGACTGTGGTATACGGTGGGTGGAACACTATGGTACTACTAATGTGTGAGATCCCCTCATTTTTACTTTATATGTGGGGTGATATTATGAATCTATTTTTCAAAAAAATTTGCTTTTTTATAATATGGGCAGTATTACCTTCAAGCTCCAGGTAGTATTGTTGCGCAACTAATACTTATATCCTCGATATTGCAGATAAAACTTATACTGAGGCAACTATACATAAACTCAACTGTCCCGAATTGAACTTGGAGCACATGTAGAGGTGAGACGGGACTTCCGTTGGGTCTCTTTAGTCTGATTATCTCGTCCACCTATTGTTGAATTTTATCCTTAAGACATGTCACAGGACTTTGCCACTCTTAATTCTTTAATTCTTTCTACAGTTTGCAATATGAATTCGGATCATTATTTTGGATCCTAAAAACTAGTGGCTATTGACTTACTGTTGATTCACATGACAATACCTTGACTGTGAATACATTTTTGATTTAATAAAAAATCTTGAGATTGATTTTTTGAGTATTCCCTTTTTATCTACCTTATGACTTATCACACCACTACTAGAAGGATGTATGAGCTTTTGTGACACTATCTTTGGACATCTTTTCCTGACATTAGAACTTGAATTCCTGGGACGATATACCCTTGATGAGGCCTTTACGTGAGGACCTTTGCTCACCCAACACAGATCACTACATTTAGGTGTTCTCTACGTAAGGTGAGCTGACTTTGGATGATATTTTTGAATTTTCTTTCCTTTAAAATCAGAATTTAAATTGAAATATACATCATGATTCGTTCCTTTTTACTCTCAAATTATCTTTTTTCTCCCTTTTTTTCTCCTTTTTTCCTTTTCCCTTCGCTCTATCTTCAACTGGATCTATATGTCTGGGTAGAGCAATAGTATCATCTTAATATCAAAACACTCATTAACTGAATTGTTTGACTTTGTAGTGTACAATTTTGATGAGCCAATATGCTTTTTCCGACACCCTTGATAATCACAGATTTTTTTGGTTTTTAATGTTTTTAATAATTCTAAAAAAAATATATATGTATGTCTTATGTATATGTGTACACATGTTTGCTTTGGGTCTATATATATATTGTGTAAAGATTTAGTATATCATTTTCTGTATTGTATATCTATGTTTTATTTTTGTATATTTATGTTTGTGTATGTTTTTGCAGCCGTGACGAAGTTCCCGTGGCACTAGGGGAACGAAACGCGTTGGCTGTGCCTTTTTTAAGAAAGTGAAAGAATATAAATAAAGAGAAGACATTTTCAAAATATCCTTCTGCGCAATTGACTTCATTGGAGTGCACCTTCCATTTTCTATGTACATTTTTTCATTTATACATCCCTTAGCAGCGGATGTCAGGAGTAGTTGCACCTACAGATAATAAAAACAGACGGAATCAATGTGCTTGACCTTGGTCTGTTGCTGTGTGTTTTTGGTACCATATGAGAATATTATTATAGATGGAAAAACTGTGAACTTGTTAATTGATTCAGGGGCTAGCAATACTATGGTCACTGATGATCTGTTCAAGAAACCGTGGAATGATAAGCCTTTACTTCCTCCAGATAGAAATCTGTTTCCATAAGATGGGAGGAAGATTGAACTAACAGGTTACTTTGAAAGCAATTTGGAATTTAAAGAGAGGGTGATTTTTGGAAAACTTTACGTAGCAAAGAAGGGGTTGAATATCCTTGGATGGTACCACCAAGGATTATTCAGAATGACTCTTAGACCAGGGAGAAAAGTCCAGGTTTCATTGGTTGAAGATCATCCTCTTAGCGACCATTCGGATCCAGAAACCAGTGATGTGAAATGGATCAACAAATATAAAGAAGTGTTCAGTGAGAAGTTGGGAAGAATTTCCGGCTTCAAGCACATGATCAAAGTACATAGTGTCACCACTCCAGTTAAACATAAACTGAGGAATGTTCCTTTTAGTGTACGAGATGAATTGCCACAAATTCTCATGAAAATGTGTGAGGATGATGTTATAGAACCAATTGAGTCATCTCTTTGGTTATCCCCATTGGTTATCACAAGAAAAAAAATGGCCAACTTAGAGTCTGTGTGGACCTTAGAAGTCTAAATAAAGTGATCTGGGTAGACTCACATACTCCACCATGCATCGATGACATTGTTTCTACATTCTCTGGTGCAACAGTATTTAGTAAAATAGATTTGTCTTCTGCCTACCATCAGGTAGTACTTGATGAATCATGCAAACACTATACAGCTTTTGTCTCTCCCATTGGGACTTTTCAATTGATGAGAATACCTTTCGGATTGGCCTCTGCCACTTCTGTTTTTCAACGTGTGTTGGAGAATGTTTTGAGTGGTATAAAAGGAGTTGTAAAGTTTCAAGACACATCTTTGTGGCTGGAAAACATCTTGTGCAACATGATGAGTTAATGGAACAGGTTCTAAAGAAACTGCAAAGGGCTGGCATTGTTGTAAATCTAAAAAAAATTGAATTTGCTAAGGAAAGTATAGAGTATCTTGGACATGTTATATCAGAAAAAGGAATATCACCAAGACCTGGTTTAGTCGACGCCATCACCAATGCACCATGTCCCACAACCAAAGACATGTCTCATCCATTTTAGGAGTTTGTGAATTTTATGCAAAATTTGTTGAAAAATTTTCAGTAAAAACTGTCAACTTAAAAAAAAAGTTTTTACATGGTCTGCTGTGTGTCAAGACGAATTTAAGAATCTCAAGAAAGAGATTAGCTCTCCAGGTGTTCTAGCACCTTTTGATCCTTTGAGACAATGTATCGTCACAGTCGATGCAAGCAACAATGGTTTGGGTGTGACTTTGACTCAGATAAGCAAACATGGAAAGGAAGTCACCCTAGGTTTCGCTTCAAGGTCACTTTCAAGGTCACTGAGAGACAATGAAAAAATATATTCTGTAATTGTGAAAGAACTTTAAGCGTGGTGTTGGACATTGGAGAGATTTAAGTGTTTCATTTGGGGAAGGAGGTTTGTGTTGCAAACTGATCACAAACCCTTGGTGAACATTTTATCTGGCACTGTTATCAGAGACCATACCCCGAAAATCTTAAGATTGAGTGCTAAGTTATTGCAATATGACCTTAAAATTGAGTACATCCCTGGTGGTAAGAATGTAAGGGCAGACTATTTATCCCGTTCTCCCATTTCTGTTGATATCAATTCAGACGATTGTGATGAGGATTTTGATGAATGTTTGATGAATGTTTGATAGCAGCTGTGGATGTGTGTCAAGGACAAGCGATCAGCGAAGAACAATGGAAGTTGGGTATGGAAGATGATGGTGATCTTGTTATAGTTAAAAAATTTGTGATGGATGGTTGGCCGCGGGAACTTACTTTGCCTGCGAATTTGGAAGTATATGCAAAAATCGTAGATGAACTACGTGTTCAGAAGAATGGGATTTTGATGAGAGGTGACAGATCTGTTCCCCCTTTCGGTTTGAGGCAAAGAATTATTGAAAATGGACATTAGGGTCATTAGGGGCAAACCATAACAGAGAGAAAAATTAGTGAAAACTACTGGTGGCCAGCAATGGACACTGACATCATTAACAAAGTTAAAAGGTGTGTTATTTGTGCCAACAGTGACAAGAGTGTCAAACTCACCATTCCTCCTTTATAACCTGAAGGTCCATGGTTTAAAATTGTGATTGATTTTATTGGTCCATTTAATATGTTACCATGCAAATCCAAGTTTGCTTTAGTCATTGTTGACTACTATAGCAACTGGTGGGAAGTAGATTTCATGGAGGAACCCAACACTAGTTTTGTTTTAAAGTCCTTTAAAAATGTTTTCCTTAGGGAGGGATAACCAAAGGAAATGGTTTCGGACAATGGAGTTCAGTTTATTTCCAGTTAGATGAGAGATTTTCTGGAAAAGAATGCTATGGTTCACAAACGCATCACCCTTTGTCATCCACAAGCCAATGATCTGGTGGAAAAAATTAACCAAACACTGGAAGAGTGCATTCAATGGTCTATTCAAAATGCTGTTCCCGTTCAAGAGGCTGTTGAGAGCATGTTATGGTCTCACCGTATGACTCCAAATGCCATAACTGGTAAGAGTCCTTTTGAACTAATGAGGGGGCGTTCCTCAACGTCCAAGTTGTGTCCTGCATGGTTAAGGTCTTATCAGTCTAAAACGGACAATAAGAATTCTGTTGATGAGACTTTGCGCCCTAACGTAGAGTTGTATCAGAGCAAGATGAAAGAGTATTATGATAACAGACATAGAGTTCGGGAAAATCATACAAGCATTGAGGTGGGGGCTTGGGTTCGGATCCCTACACATGTTGTAAAAGGTAATTCTAAATTCAAAGATCCTGTACAGGTTGATGCTGTGTCTAAGAATGCTGTTAGGGTCAAAGAACATGAATGGTGGAATACAAATAGAGTACATAAAATCATTGCCATTAGTGAGAAGTAGAGTGTGCATAGTACAAACAAACAACTCAATGGTTTCGGCATGTCTGATGCCAGGATGCAAAGAAATGTTGAGAAAGACACTTTTCCGGTGGCTTTACGCAGAAGCAAGAGGGTTGTTTCTAAGCCCATCAGATTTTATGATGTATAGAGAATGTTAGTTTAAACTTCTCCTTTGGAGTATTTTAGATGATATATCTTAAGTTGTTTATTTCCCAATTTGTAAATTGGGCATGTGTGTTTTCTTAATATGTTTATTAAAGGAGGGAAATGTGTTGTGATGTTGTGTGTTCCGCATTCCTGACTATCTCAACTTGGAATGTGGAATGCGTGAATGTAATGTTCTTTGGGTTCTCTGATAGACCACAAATTTGGTGATGATTTGTACAAGACTGTCACCCCTCAAGAAGACAAAGAAAAAAGAACCTACATGTGAACAAAAAAACAAATGTTCTTTGGGTTCTCTGATAGACCGTCACTTTCGGGAAGCTGATGAGGGTTGACGAATAAAACTACTCTCCTCCTATTTCAACTGTTATTGCATCCTTATTAACCTCCACGCAGGGCTCTGTCACTTCCAGCAGGACTGTATGGGTGGCAGCTAAGGCCACTATTAGGGGTCAGTTAATGCGTGATGCAGCACTTGCTAATAAGAATAATATTGCAAAGCAAGCAGAATTAGAGCAAGACATCCAATCTTACTCTTGTCTATATACATCAGCTCCTATCTTGTATAATCGTAAATTATTGGAGCAAGCACGCATGTCCCTAAATAGTCTCTTTACATCTAAAGCTGAATAAGCTTTACATAAAATGAAAGGACAACATTACGAACAGGGGGAGAAGGCCGGGCGGCTATTAGCTGCCCAATTACGTCAAAGAGAGGCAGCAATGGCCATCCCAGCTACTGGGTCGACTCAAGGTGACATACTTACAAGGCCTCAAGAGATAGTTAATGAATTTGTCTCCTTTTATCAATTCCTACATACTCCAGGCAATCAAATAGACCTAGATAAGATGTCCTCTTTTCTAGCAAAGGTGAATCTTCCTCATCTTTCTGATGATGGTAGAGCTCTACTTGATGGTGAAATCACAAGAGATGAGATATCTAAAGCTATTGCTGCTCTGCCTTACCATAAAGCTCCTGGGGAGGATGGATTCCCTGCTGAATTTTAGAGATGTTAATATGTACACATGAACTAGCTGGCTATTTGAATGTTGTCCCAAATCCGACAGACTGGAACCAAAACAATTAATACTTTGATCCAATTATTTAATCATTAATTTAAAAAAAAGCATTTTCTTCTTTAGTTCACAAAAAATACAATGAAAAGACAAAGCGCAACACTTCCAAATTTGTGCTACTTACAAAGACACATAAATGAAACACATCACTTAAGGTATGCATCAATAACACACAAATCAACAGTTAATGTATTACATAACCACATTTGACAGACCTACACCAAATTCAAACATTAACAAATATACATTTAGACATAACTATCAGTCATGGGCTGAACACAGCAAGTGGGACCCAAATGATGTTTAACTAAAGGCACCCCCCTCTAACAGGGATTTCAATTGTTCCTAGCAACGGAATATAACCAAATCACTTCACCTGCTAATTATTTCTACAATGTGTCCCCTGTTGGAGATATTTGATGCCAACGCGTTTAAAAGCCCTTGTAATTCCAAGGGCCTCTCTTCAGGGCTGTGACAGGGTTCCTATGAAAATCAACAAAACAATAGTTGTGTTTAGACTAACGATCTTGAGGTCCTGTTTTTCTAAATTCCAATATCTAATAGATCCCCTGATTACCTTTAAGTTTTTGGTGAAGAGTCAAAGAATTTCAAAGTGTCCTGCTTTTGGAAGCTGGTCGTTGAGTGAGTATAACACCCATGAGAGCCTACAAATGAAAACACTTATTAGAGCCTCATTTTTTATATACAAAGGGCAGTATTTACAAACAAATGAAAGGCTCAATATTTTCATATTAGCTGACGAGGACTTGTTGGCAAAAGCACAACCAGCTTCGCAGAATGCTGATTCCAACTTTCAAAATGTGTCACCATTACTCATGGATGCCGTACATGCTGTTGAAAAACTGATTGGAAAATGTTTTATTGAAAAGCTCAACATTGCCTTTCTAACAGGCTTACTTTAAAACAAGGGGCATGATTACTCACATTTTTAGGAAAGAAAATGCACACGAGTCCCTTGTGTATTTCCTGGCTCATATGCATAAGGATCTGAATGCTTGTGTTAGAATTTGTCAGGGAGGCGAAGTTACAAATACTTTTAAAGTTCAAAGATGGGTGAGACAAGGATGTGTCTTAGCCCCTCTTCTTTTTATTGTTTACATTACCGGTCTTCAGAAAAGTCTTATTTTGCTCTCCCATGATGTTCCAAAAATTCTGGGCAATTCCCTCCCTGTTCTGCTTTACGCAAACGATGCAGTCCTTATGGGCCGCACCCCTAATGCTTTACGTACCATGGTGAAGGGATTTGTCGATTATATGGAGTCTCTCGATTTGAAAACTAATTTCAAGAAATCTTTCATCATGTCCTGTGGCCCTAACAAATGACAGCTAGGCAGTATGTCGGTAGGCGCAGACAAACTGTGGTCTACTAATAATTTTCCCTACTTGGGGGTGGTCTTTGCTGCGAACAACTCCTGGACTGAGCACATTGCTCACTCCAGGGGTATGATTCTCAAAGGCCATCAATTCAATTCTCAGCCTACCTCGCTCTAAGAACACTGGTACTTCATCTGCTGTTTTGTAAACCTGTAAAGCCCAGTGTTCTCCTGTTGCCACCTATGGCGCGGAGGTTTGGGGTGTGGCCAATTGTGGACCCATACAATTGGAAGAGAATAGATTTCTCAGGAAGATACTTTGTGTCCCTATCTCTACCGCACAATATGTCTCCCACAATGAGTTAAACTTGAATTTTATCGAGGACTTCATCCGTGCCCGTCCGCCTTGTTTTGGCTTTCCATTTGGAATAACCCGGCGGCCTCACTTATCAGGGATATTATTACTGATTGTCGGAACTGTGATAAATGTTTGGATATTCCCTGGCTCTCTGGAGTGTATAATAGTCTGTGTAGCATTAATTATGGGAATGTTTTTTATCAAGCACACTGTAGATAATCTCCCACTTAAAAACTGAAATAAGAAATGCTCTATACACTCCATTTGCCGAAGAAAGATCAAACTGGGAATCCCTTAAGACCACTACATATCTGGCCTTTAACTTTTTAACCTTGCCCATCCCTTATTATCTGACACTTCCGATGTGCCACTGGGTGCAGGGACTATTATTCCGCCTAAGGGCAGGCTCAATGAAATTTGTACTTTGTTTTCCCCTTGGCCATCAGAAAGATCTTGATTCCCTCCCTTGCCCGGGTGATGGACTGAGCCGTCAATCTGCTTTGCACTTTTTATTCTTTTGTAAATTTTATATGAAATACATTGAATTGTTTTTAACTCCGTATTTAAAAAAAATCAAACCTATTAGCTTGGAAAATGCATATCTAATGATTTTAACTATGGACATTGATTCGCACCAGCACTTTTTTGCGTATAGCCGTTCGTGCTAGACAGACTAGGCTCGATTTATGAATTTGTATGTACCATGTGATCTTATGTTGTTTCTTTTAAAACTGTCTCTTTTTTCTGACTTGTACTTTTATGGATACTTTGTTATCCGAATAAAGTTTTATTGATGATGATGATGATGAAAGTTGGAATCAGCGTTCTGCGAGGCTGGTTGTGCTTTTGCCAACAAGTAAGTCCTCGTCGGCAAATATGAAAATATTGAGCCTTTCATTTGTTTGTAAATACTGTCCTTTGTATATAAAAAATTAGCCTCTAATAGGGGTTTTCATTTGTAGGCTCTCATGGGCTTTATACTCACTCCATGACCAGCTTGCAAAACAAGGACACTTTGAAAGTCTTTGAGTCTTCACCAAAAACGTAAAGGTAATCAGGGGATCTATTAGATATTGCAATCTAGAAAAACCGGACCTCAAGACCGTTAGTCTAAACACAACTATGCTTTTTGTTGATTTTCATAGGAACCCAGTCACAGCCCTGAAGAGAGGCCCTTGGAATTACAGGGGCTTTGAAATGCGCTGGCATCCATATCTCCAACGGGAAGCAGCCACTACAACACAGACATTTCCACACTATACTTAACCACACATGCTTTACAACGCATGCGTGGTTACCACGTATAGCCTTTACCACACATTCCTTTACTACAAAATACGTAGTAAAGGATTGTGAGTAAAAGGAAGAATTAAAAAAAGGGGTTTGGAGGGAGCTTGGAGTGTCTCCCCTCCCAAAAAAACACGAGTGGGTTTAATAAAAATAAATAAAAGTCTTACCAAAAAAAAGCTCTTCTGTGCTTCTTGTCCATCTTTCAATGAGCCTCAATAACAATGTAATTGCGTACGTGTGTCTACATAATGAATTTACAAAAAAATAGAATAGAAAAAGACCACTTAAATCAGTGTATGAAGAAGGAGAAGTCCGTCGATGACAAATAAGGAACACTGTGAGTAATTCATTTTATTATACTAATTTTTCATGTTAGGCATATTAAAAAATACATTTATAGTTATAAACTAAAAAAAAGCACAGCAGGCGGTAAGGGTGTGGTAGGATTGGGGGCTGGGGTAGGAAATGCAGTTATCATGCATAGTTATACCACGAAAATCGTTGTATAACTATGCGTGGTAAAGGTATTTTCATGGTGAAGCATACTCGTGGTAATTGCATTTACTTTGTAACACATGCGTGGAAAAGGCATGCGTTGCAACGGTAAGCGTTGTAACGACATACAACCATCTCCAACAGGGGACCAAATTGTAGAAATAATTAGCAGCTGAAGTGATTTGGTTATATTCCGTTGCAGGAACACATAAAATCCCTGTTGGAGGAGGTTGTCTTTAGTTAAACATCATTATGGTCCCCCTTGCAGTGTTCAGCCCATGACTGGTAGTTATGTCTAAATGTATATTTGTTAATGTTTGAATTTGGTGTAGTTCTGTCAAATGTGTTTATGTCATACGATAAGTGTTGATTTGTGCGTAATTGATGCATAGCTTAAGTGATGTGTTTCATTTATGTGTCTTTGTAAATAGCACAAATTTGGAAGTGTTGCGCTTTGTCTTTTCATTGTATTTTTTGTGAACTAAACAAGAAAAAGCTTTTTCAAACAATGAGAGAATAAATAATTGGATCAAAGGATTAATTGTTTTGGTTCCAGTCTGTCTGATTTGGGACAGCATTCAAATGGCCAGCTTGTTCTTCTGTGTACATATTGTTATTGACCCATTATAGCTGTGTGACATAGGGTCCACCCAGTGTGGTATATAAGAATTTTAAAGATGGGCAGGGCATAATATTATTGATACTTTACATGCTGCATTTCTTAAGGTAGATACAGACTCATCACTGGGACCTCTTTCTAATAAGGCATTATAGCTGTGTTACCTAAACCTGGCAAAGACCCTCTTTTGTGCGGTAGTTATCGCCCCATTTCTTTATTGAACTGTGATTTTAAAATATTAGCCAGCATCTTAGCATCTCGACTCCGGAAAGTACTACCCTCCTTAATACATCATACTCAAGTGGGTTTTGTTCCTGGGCGTTCTCCTCGGAATCATCTCCGTACACTGGCCCATACATTGTGGTCTGCTAAGCATCTTTCAGAAGATGCCTTGACTTTTTCGCTTGATGCAGAAAAAGCGTTTGACTGCATTGAGTGGGAATACCTTTTTACTATAATGCAAAGATTTGGATTAGGTGATCAATTCATAACTAAAGTGCGCTTATTATATGATAAGCCCTCAGCTCAGGTAAATTGTGGTGGTTTTTTGTCTAACGCATTACCAATTCGGAGAGGAACGCACCACGGTTGTCCATTATCCCCCTTCTTTTTCTTTTAGCCATGGAGCCACTTGCTGCTACAATCCGTCAATCTGATGAAATTATAGGTGTCCCGCTCCCAATTGGACATTCTAAAATCAACGTATATGCAGATGCTATCCTTCTTACTCTTACTAATCTTCCTCAAACTCTCCCGTCCCTCCTTCAAATTATTATTAATTTCTCCTCCTTTTTAGGTTATGAAATCAATTGGCACAAAAGTGAAGCCTTACGCATTTCTGATGACACTACAAAGGCAGCGATTGATGGATTTCCTTTTCCTTGAAAGTCTTCACATCTCAAATACCTAGGAATTTTAGTCAATAAAGGTTGGGAAAACATGATTGCAGACAACTTAGCTCCTCTATTTTCTCAAATGCAGAGGAATTTTGACAAATGGAAAACTCTAGGATTATCTCTTTGGGGTAGTGTTCAAGCTATCAAAATGGTCACTCTTCCGCGTTTCATCTATATTTTAGGTATGCTTCCCCTCCAGATTCCTTCAGCTACCCTTAGATCAATAGATTCCAAGATCAAGACCTTTATATGGGGCTCAGCTAGACCACGTCTTGCTATGGCAAAATTAAAGTCCCATCAGTTACATGGAGGTATGTGTCTTCCATCCAGCGAACACTATAACCTTGCTCTACACATCCCCAATTCTCTTAATTTCTGCCAGGAACTAAAGATATTCCGCATTGGGTTTCCATTGAGTGTCATCTCTTATCGAAGGATTCAGGTCTTTCTCTTTTATATGGTAGTGGCACTAGTTCTTCTGACCCCAAAAATCTGATCTTATCAGACATGCACAAATCTTGGCAAAGAGGACATTGTTTATTAGACTCAAACGCACATATTTATGTTAAGGCTCCCCTATGGAATAATTCAGCTATCGGTATCAATGATCGCACTTTATCTTGGCCCTTATGGCAAGCAGCTGGCATCAACTCCCCAGATCAACTCCTCCATGATGGTAATTTCAAAACCTTGTCTCAACTATGTGAGGAATGGAATGTTCCTATACAACACTCCTCTAAATATTCTCACCTTCAACAATGTCTGAAGAAACATTTGGGATCTCCCCCTTTGTTGCTCCGGTATCTCCAATACCATGGTACCTATATTTGTGGGGGAAGATTAAAGGAGTGACTTCTGGTCTTTATAAAACCTTTATGCTTCCTCTATTCTCACAAACCCTCTCTCATACTCTTCAAAATAAATGGCAATCCCGTTTATCTATTCCATATACGGCTTCTGAATGGGACCAGCTATTGGAGGGATTACATAAAGGAGTCCGTGAAGCAAGGCTTACATTTTGTATATTTAAAATCCTCCATGACTGGCACTGGTCACTGATTAAATTACATAAAGTTGGAATACTCTCACACACTAATTGCTGGAGATGTTGCACCTCTGGTTGTGACATAACCCATATCATTTGCGAATGCCCAGAAACCAGGTCTTTTTGACCTTTGTTGGTAAAACCTTACATTGCACAATGTCATTATCTTTACCATTTACATCTGCCGCCATTCTTTTGCACGTTTTACGTCATTTTCCAAAGTTTTCTAAACCACAAATTTGTCTCCTAAATACTGCGCTAACTACAGCTAAAATTTTTATTTTGCGTCATTTGAAGTCACCATCCTCACCCTTACAGGAAGAATGGCTGGTGGCAATGATGCAGACTGCCCTACTTGAACGCACGATCTATAACCTCCAGGACCAAGCTGATATTTTTCTCCAAACTTGGTCTCCTTTTTTAAAAGCTGAAATTGATGATACTGCCAACTCCATTCTCTCTCCTAATGCAAACAACCAAATCAATTATTTCATTATTTTACATCCTTGTATATTAAGCTTTCTCCACCATCTCTTGTTTTATTTTCATTTCCTTCCTTTCTTCCTTCTCCCTTTACCATTTCATTTTCCTTTCCCCTGTCCTCCTTCCTTCCCCCCCTTACTCTGGCTCTACTCTTTCTCACTATTCTTTAATACTATTCTTCAAAGTTTACCACCTTTCTCTTATTTTCTTCTTTCTTTCATTTTCCATTCCAACTTTCTACTCTTTCCTAAACTTTTGTGTCCTAATCTTATTAATATAACTATCTCGCATAAAGTTATTGTCTTTTATTTACATTTAGATTCATTCATATTTTATCTTTTAACTATATATACAATATCAATTTCTTATTCATATTTCTACTATTTATCTATTCACTTATTTATTAAAATATTTATACATAATATATAATTTCTTATTTATTCGTCCATATTTATCATTAATAATATGTATTTTATGTTTTTCTTACTCCTATAATATTTTTTAGGTATTTATCAATAATTCATTGTTTTGCTAATTGTTGTATTACTATGTATTTTATTGTAAAATTCAATACAAAATTTCAACACAAATTACAATGTACAATGTGTTCAAAGTAACAAAGAATGTCTCTTGGCTAGTGAAAAAGTTAATCCATCATCAGGACAAAAGGTGTTCTCACTAATGCTATCTAGCCATCTGTATGAACTTTCTAAAAAAAACATGTGTTCTCCATTGTCACAATTCAGAATATAATTTCCTACTTCTATTTGATTTTTTGCAACGGCAAATCACTAGGGTCATGTAGTGCATGTAAAAAAGGTAACCCATGTGGCATTCAGTCTCTGTAGGTAGCACAGAACTATATAAACTAATAGATGGCCATACCTCTGTTTCAGTCTCATCAACATATAACGTCCCACATGGCCACAAGATGAAATATTTAACATTATATGTTCTAAATTTGGCAAGATTCTGAGACTTTGTTTTCTACCATGGTAAATAAATGTATCTCCATGTAGTGTAAACTGGCAGGAATTGCATGGATATGCATCAAAATTACCTCCTCTATGGTTTAGAAATAAGTTATTTTGGATCCACCATTTTAAATCACTAGGGTCATGTAGGCCCACATGCATCAAGCACTTTTTCATTCGCAAACGGTGCGATTCCTTAAAATCGGCCGTTTGCGAATGCAAAAGTGCTTTTTGGGATGCATGAAGCAATTTTAGAATTCGTAACATGTTTGCGAATTCTAAAATTGCGGGTGCTTTTAAGAAGTCGCAGATGTGCGATTTCTTAAAAGCAATGCATCATTATTTTAAAAAGTGAAAATTCGCAAATAGGGTGCCAAATTTACCGAGTGGTTGAACCACTCGGTAAATTTGGAAAAAGTGTTTAAAATGTTGAAAATGCTTTTTTTTCAACATTCATGTTACGGACACACATGTCCTTAGGACATGTGTGTGTGCAACATGATGCGAAAAATACATTTAAGGGGTGCATGGGGGGGTCCTTTGGACCCCCCCCTGCACCCATGAAATTTTCTAAGTGCCACTCGCAATTTGCATTGACTCCTATGGGCCTTTTGGCCCATAGGAATCAATGGGAATTGCGAAAACTAACTTAAGAATTCGGTATTTCTTTGGGATTCGGTAAAAATTGCGATTTTTACCGAATCACAAAGAAATACCGAAAAAAATGATGCATAGCATTTTGCACTTCTTAATTTGCGATTCCTTATTTTTCGCAAATTAAGAAATGCAAAATGACACAATGATGCATGTGGGCCGTAGTTTCTGTAAATTATTTAACACCATGGGTTCATTCAGTCCTCTTCTAGGTAGCGTGGAACAAAACATAATAATTCATAGACGTACCTCTGGCTGAGTCTCACAAACAAAAAACTCTCCACATGGAAATATGATGACATATATAACATTCAATGTCCACTGTAAATAAATTCAGCGTTTATGTAGTGTTAACTAGCAGGAATTGCATGTGCCATATTTGTGATGCACGGAAATTTTGTTCTTACTATACAGACAGCTCTTACTTTTTCTGTTTGGTTCAATCACAACTCCTCAGAACACACTTTATTCCACCTTTAGAGTTAAATATATGCAATGTTGAATTTATTACATTTTTGAAGCTATTCATTTTTTAGATTAAGGTTTTAACATGTTCCAATTTATCTTCATCTTATTTTAGAGATTTGAGTTAAAATATTGTCTCTCTCTTATAAAAAAAACTTTCACGGCTTTCCTAATAACCTTATGAATGTATCCGCTATCTATGAGTTTTTGAATAATTTTTGTGAAAAGCAAAATCTCCAATATTGACTCAGTTATATCTTTATCCAAAATAAAGGCCAAGGGGAGGATGATCCATTTAGATCCTTGGATGACTATTGTCATAATGTAATATTGTGTTGTTTTATGTAGGCTTGTCATAAAGCTCTGTGACCAGTTTTCGCCCTCCTCCTTGATTCAAATATCAAGGAATGTCACTTTCATTTGTGATATAGTGGCAAAAATTAATGATACATGTTAGACCTGGCATCCTGGTGTGGTTTCCCCTGACATTTGGCCTACTGACCTCCAGTTTTTAACTGTTGTGCTGACTTCCTTTCTGGCTTCAGGAATGTCACTTTACCACTGCTAACCAGTGCTATAGTGCCTGTGATCCTTGCTTAAAACCTGGTAACATTGGCTTATCCACAGGTGGCATATTTAATTTAATTATAAGTCCAAAGCAAAATGCACTACACGTGCCCAGAGTCTGTAAATTAAATGCTGCTAGTGAACCTGCATCACTGATTATGCCACCCACTTAAGTAGCCCCCTTAAAAAATGTCTCAGGCCTGCCACTGCAGAGCCGGTTTGCTTAGTTGTAAACTGCCATGTCAACCTGGCAAATTAAGTACTTGCCAGGTCCAAATCTTTGTTTTTATTACACATAGGTCACCCCCAAGGTAGACCCTGGACAGCCCCTGGGCAGGGTGCAATGTATTTAAAAGGTAGGATATGTGCTATTGAATTTTACATGTACTGGTAGTGAAATACTCTTACATTCGTTTATCACTACTGCAATGCATATCTCTCCCATAAGATAACATTGGGATTGCCTTATTACATTTTATAGGTGTAATTTCCAATAGGGAAGAGATGGGACCCCCTAAATCTGTTGTCTCTGGACTCACAATTTAAAAACACAATTGATGATGACGTTGTTTTTTTACTTACAGTTCTGAAAATGCCTCTTGAAATTTGGCATGGTTCTACTTAAACCATTTGGGGCCTTCTACCTGTCTCTGGAATACACTTCTGGGGTGGGTGACAGATGGCTTCCTGCATTTCCGCTAGGCAACCACATACAAAGGAAGGGTAGGTGTGACTGAGTGGCTATCTGCATGTTAATGGGCCATCCACGTAGGATGGGAGAGAGGAGCTGTAACCTTACACCTGAAAGGGCCTAGTCCTGCCCCCACACAAAGGGTTGCATACTTCCCTGTAGGTAGTCTGGAGCCAGGGCAGGAAAGGCAGAGTCTTGTGCACTTTAAGACATCTCTTAGAAGTCTCCCTACTTCAAAGGCCCAACTGGGAATAAGTACTAGACCTCTTACACCACCAAATCAGAATACTTCTGGATCTGAGGACATTCTACTAGGAAGAAGAACTGCTGTGCTGACAGGAGGGACTGCCACTTTGCTGAACTAGTTTGCTGTGTTGGCATGCTGCCTGCTGCTTCTTGCCTAGGTGTGAAAAGGACTGAACCTGCATCTCTATATACAAGAACTTAAGTACTGTCCAAGGGCTTGTTGAATTATCTCCTGTGTCTGAAGTCTCAGGGATATCAAAGACTTCACCTTCATCTTCAACTCGGCACCTGGAATTTACTTGCTGTAAGTCCTGCTCTGTCAAGTGGCGCCAATCCAGTTCAGGGCCCTTGGTAGTGAGTTAAAAGTACTGGTTCTACCAGACCCTGTGCATCAACATCATTCTGCTGATCGAAAGTGACGTATCTCCGGCTGCAAGATCGAGCTCTATGTATCACAGCTGTTGCAGGAACCAAAAACTGCATGCGGATGCCATTGCGCTGATCGGAACCAACACATAACCTACTGTGAGATTGACAGAGCATCGTACTCGGAACCACTGCATCGCCTCCAGAACTACCACTTCCGAAACCATGCTTCACTGACACTGTGTGCAGAAGATCGACGCCTCACTCCTCCAGCGTGGATAAAGCCAGATCATTGCATTCAGAACTGTCACACTCAGAACCGGTGCTTTGCTCAATGGAACCGATGCATTTTAGCAGTTGGGTGGAGAAATCTGGCGCAACACCCCAACTGCGTGGGGATCATCGACGAATCTCATGCTACTACAAGGATTAAGGTACTTTTTCTCACCAGGCCCTGCCTGGGTCCTGTAGACACACTTCTGCTCCATCGTGGGCGGCCTAAACTCTTGGCATTGTCCCCATCCAGCGTGATCAATTTACTCTTTGAGCACCATTGGCTTCTAAGTGCTATTTTTGAATGTAATATTACAAAAAATATATCTTGACTTCAACCGATTGGATTTTTAATCATTTTGGTCTTGTTACTGTGGGCTTTGTGCACAAATACTTTGCACATTGCCTCTTAGTAAATCCTGACTGCTCTGTGTCAAGCTACCAGAGGGAGAGCACAGGTTAATTTAGAGTGTGTTACTGACTTACCCTGACTAGGATTGTGATTCCTACTTAAACAGGGTGCATACCTCTGCCAATCAGAAACCCAATTTCTAACATTACTTATTACAAGCACTGAGACAATCTCCAGTGGTTTTAGGGCTATCCTTATTTCCTTCCCAAACTTAGTAGGTAGGCTAAGCACTCACACTCCCAGAACATAAGGGCTATCTCATTAGATATATTTTTTTCTCAAATTCTGTGATGTACAGATTTGCTACATAGAAGGGGCATGTCACCCAACCAGATGCATCTTTACTTCTAGGAAAAACTCATTATGACATTGGAAAACATTGGTGTTCATCTTCCAAAGTCATCAATATGATCTTAATATCTGCTTTTTGAGGAATAATTGTATTGAAAGCCCTTGTAACAAGTATCTATCAGGCTCAAACATTGTACAATTATGGTTTTTTTCAAAATCTGTATTGCTTCTAATTTTACCTCACAGCATTTCTATTAATTACAACTTGATTCCTTTCAGTGCACTTTGTGTTGGTACAATGTGCTACTCTTTTGGATTGCAGGAGGAAAAAACACTCACTTGAAAGACGCATAGTTTAGCAAGGATACACCAGTTACTGAACTCTAAAACTACCCCTTCCCTCCATTCCCATAGGTGGATTCCCATGTTGGAGCCGAGGTTCATGATGAATGTCCTCCTGGCTTAAGGCATCCCTCGAGGTTATTAAGCTGTTACCCGGTTGGTGACATTGAGGTTTAATTTATATTGTCCACCACCTGTAAATCACCATTGTTGATTTAATACAGGTATGGGTGTATACCACCCTATATGCAACACAGCTAATCTTTACAATTAATCTGTTTTACATTGTTTATAATCTCCTTTGGTATCTGAGGGTGTGTTGTTCCCATCTTTGTCATTCTCTTTATGTGCTTGGCCTAGTTTATTCCATTGCCCTGCTATTGACTATTGTCACAAGCAATTCTTCTCCTCTCTATGCAAAGTGCAGCTCTCTGTCTCCGCCCAGTGAGATACTGTTTTCCAGGCAGCTAGAATGAGTGTGGCAAGGATAATTCTGCCATGTAGTTATGGTCATTTTGGGAAAAAGCAAGGCCAAGTCCATTAATTGCAAAGTAACCTTGCTTTCGCTCGTTTTGGGGCTTGGGATAAACCCGTTTGCAGCCTTCTTTATGCTCAAGATCAGGTATTTTGCGCAATTTCCTCAGCACTTTCTTCTAGATGTCCCCCACCATCTGTAATCCCTCAGAATATGCCAGAAGCAAACCTGAGTAATATAGCATTTTGGGCGCTCAGATGATGCTCCAGGGAATATCATACTGATACTGCGTTGTGTGAGGTTTGCCCTGTGCAGTATGTTTAATTTTATTTGTTTGAAGCAGGCGTTGTGTGAGATCTTGTATGAGTAAGCGAGCACCTCTGCCATTCTCTGTTGTTAAACACTGGCCCTACTTTAGTTACTCGTTGATTCCTAAATGGATGAAGGGACACACCAGGGTGCTGCATCATAGCTTTATATGACCACATGATCAATATCCTAACATTCATGATGGTATACACAGTTTGCAACAATGCATGTGTCTGTGGCTCTGTCTGATTGATTTTACAGTGCTTTTTGACTACATTCTGCCATCTGCTGTGTAGCAGGAATTGAAATTTGTGTATGCCTCACTCTTCCTCTAATGCCTGGTATCCATGCAAGATGCTTTTGCAGATATATACCCCACTGTATGCATGCCTACTTCCTCCCTGTATGTCAAGCCATTGACTGAAAGAGCGCGTGACTGTGTAAGGAAATCCCTGAAAGGTATCACTGGTGCAAAAGGCATACCAGGATATTTTAAAGCAATATACAACTCAAACAGCCCAGTGCAGCTCATACAAGATGTGGGAACCCTGTACCAGTTAGTTTGCCAGGGAATTGTAGCTCAAATATTTCCCCCTCCTGATAATTCATAACAGTATAACTGGTTTCAGTAATATGGTGTTTAGCCATTTAGTAGGCTACACTGTCCAGTTGAACAGCCAGACAGTATCTTTTAACCAGGAAAATATAAGACTTATCCCAACTGACATTTAACACCAGCACTCATTTGAAACAATATAGGTTGTTTGAAATTGAAGTCAAGTGAGAGCCAATGTACCACATAAAAGGCAGGATATCATCGGCAAACAGGGGAATCAAGTGTATGTTTTGTCCCACAGGAATATCCCAGTCAAGACATTAGGCTTGTGTTTACATTTCTAAGGGTTCAAAATCTCAGGCAAAGAACAGGAGGGAGAGACAGCACCCCTTTGGCACCTTGTAAGAATGTCATATATTATGACTCATTCTGACTCTTGCCACTAATTTAGCATAGAGAGGTTGAACCCAGCTAATTATCTGTCACCTCATACCAAACTTCTTCAATACGTTAATCAAGCAAATTGAGAGTGCAAAAGGTCTGCGCTCTTGAGGCAGAATGGGGCCAGTGAAGAGGGGTCCTCTCTAGTATTCTATAAATCCTCCTGATTTTCAATGAGGTACCCCGCCATGTAATGAGCCCGTTTTGGACCTTATGTACTGACACACCTGGCTGGTAGGCCAATCTTCAGAATTGTTTTGCTGAGATTCTTTTAGTCTGTATTTAAGACTGAAAGCTATTGACATGAAGTGACAATTGAGGGATCTGACCTTGATTTCAGAATCAACATACTAATTATTTAATTTGTTGTTGTTGGGAGATGACCCATACTCCTTAACACTTCATAGAGTATGGTTAACCTAGGGATTAATTGAGCAGCAAAGGTAGCATGGTATTTGATAGGCAATCCATGAGACCCACCACAGACTTCTAATTCAGTAATTAGAGATTCTATCACATCTAATTGACCCTGGGGTACCCGAGGAAGCTACTCTCCATCCAGAAATATATCTAGGGGCTCTTTGCTCAAGTTGACTCTGCATTAATATAAGTCCGTATAATGCATTTGAAAGGCTCAATTATTCTTGACCTGCACACTCACTAGTGTGCAGGTCAAGATTATAGGAGTTCTGGCCAATAAAGTTATATCATCCAAGCAAGCAGCCAGTCAGCCTTGTCGGTTTTACTATGTGTCCTACACTGCAATCTCCAGAGCAGTTGGTGAATTGTATCAATTATACAGGATTCACTGAAGTAGCCTGTTTCAGTCTCTGTAGACAGCCTTCCATTAGCTGAAGCTCTTGCTCAACCACCTTTTTAGCTCGCACCATGGCACTTATACAAGCACCACTGCTTTGATTGCTTTCCACTCTTTTTAAAAAACATCATCAATTGTTTCCCATAGCATTTTATTTAACTCAATATCCTCCAGTTAGGATGACTGCAATTTCTAAGTCGGGTTGGGAGTTAGGAGTCTTCCCCAGGCCATGCCCATTTCCACTGGGTTATGACCAGGGAGTGCTTAACCTTGGTAAGTTGTGCGGGACACATTTGGCTGTGGAGAAGCAGTGCAGAGAATGCAATCCAGTGTAGCATTTAATTAGTGCATCACTGAATAAAATAAAATGAATATTCATTTATTCCTACATTTCTGTGCCAGCGTGAGTCCACTAAAGACTATTCATGCAGCCACACCTCCAAAACTAGTGTGAACCGTGAGTGCATGTGGCGCTGGTGTGATTGGTCAAGTGTTATATCTATAACACTATTGAATTTCCCTCCTAGAAATCAAAGAATATGCATCTATTTTGCCAACCTCTTCAATGATGTTGGCAGAATGCAGGGCTGGTCGGTATTCATGCACATAAGCTGCTTAGAATATGGACCATTAACCTATGCAGCCTTTCACTTGTGCAGATAACCCTTACTGTTCAAGGCACACATCTTCAGCCCCAAACGGGGAAACATCCTTTATAACAATGTTTTTACCACACAGTGCTTTTACCACACAGCCGTTACCATGCTTTTCTTTACCACTGATAGCTCGGACTGGGCCCTAAAAACAGTAATTTCATTAACTAGTACTATCACAAATTTACTATCACGTACCCTTTCCCTTTGTCAAGAGCAACTCTGGAGGCTGAACTACAGCCCGGAAGACAAAATAAAATACAAAACTTTGATTAAAGAATATTAAATCAAAATAGGTGCAGCCAAAACTAATTTATTTACAGAAAAAATCAATGCAGCCATCAACTCCACTAAGGAGCTTTTTAACACAGTATAATCGCTATCCAATTTCTGTATTAAGCACATTGTTAAACCGGACCAACAGCTGTCTTCTTTTTTGCACTAAATTAAACAATATATTCTCAGTATTCACTGCAATATTGGATAGTGCAGAACCTTCCTTAATGATGGAGATGGTTGAGGAAACCATCTACTCTGATTCAAAAAAGTGTCATCCAATATTTACTACCTTTACCCCACTTACTGAAGAAAAGGTTGCAATTTTGATCAAAAAGTCCAAATTAGGTGCCCCTTTGGGACCCTGCCCTCCACAGGCCCTTTTTTCGGTGTCATAGACAATCTCAGTTCATATTGCCTTGCTCCTAAATAGGATTCTCATCTCTGGCTGATTTTCAGCTGTTTGGAAAAAAGCATCCATTTTGTCACTTCTAAAGAAACCCTCAATTGATCCTCTTGAGGTGAAGAATTACAGGCCAATTTTGCGACTTCCTCTACCAGCCAAGATCCTCGAAAAGACCATGAACTAAGAAATCAAGACCTTCCTTGAAACCACCAACCTCCTCAATCCATCACAGCATGGATTTAGTCCCAACCACTGCACAGAGTCCGCCCTAGTGATGGCCACAGAATAAATTAGAGCCATTGTAGATAGTGGTGGTAAGGAGGTCTTGATGTTGCTTGACCTCTCGACCACATTCAACACAGTTTACCACTACCTGGTCAACCATCTTGAAAGAATTTGCATTAAGGGTCCAGCATTAAAATTGATCAACTCCTTTTCTGTCCAGCAGAAAGCGAGTGGTTGCTTTGGAGGATTTTACTTCTGATCCTTTTACTCTTTTCTGCATGGTCCCCCGAGGATCCTCATTGAGTCATACACTTTTTAATGTGTATGTCACCCCTCTGATCAAACTAATTTGATCATGCAACTTTTCAGTATTCTTATATCCTGACGACACCCAAATAGTTGCATCAGTCTCTTACAAAACAGAAAAAGTAGCCATACAATGCAATATTTGCATGGGTAACATCACTAACTGGATGGAGAATTGTTTGAAACTGAATTCTGAAAAGGCTAAGGTGTTGCTTTTTGGTAACAACACCTCTTTCTGGAACACCACCTGGTAAACCCCCAACCCTGGTTCCCTCTTACCGCCAGTCTAGAAGGCAAGAAACCTGTGCGTCATTTTTGACGCTAAGTTAGCATTTACAGACCACATCAGGTAACATCCTCCTGCTTTCTCACTCTGTGAATACTAAAAAAAAACCTATTTTCCTCCCAATAGAGTTAATAAAAACTGTTCTGAAAGCCCTAACAGTCTCTAAATTAGACTATTGCAACACCTCATATGTATGCTCCCAAAGATGCCTACAAAACAAACTTCAGACCCTTCTAAATGCGTCAGCCAGGGTGCTGATGAATCTCCTAAAATTCAGTTCAATCTATCAAACTATTAAGAAACTGCACTGGCTACCAATAAGGGCATGAATCAAGTTTAAAGCTGTGCTCACAAGTCCCTGCACAATATAGGCCCCTCTTTTTCAGAAGATTTTAAAATGGTACGCACCCGCACGCACCCTGCGGTCCAGTGCAGCGGGACAGGTAAACATTCCCAGAATCAAAAAAACACATTGAGGAGGAAGATATTTCTCCGATTTTACATGCAGATGGTGGAACTTGATGGCGGACCATCTCAAAGTGCAGCCAAAACTTATTAAATTCATAAAACAGCTAAAAACCTCTGGCTCTTTTGTCCCCCTGCTTAAGTTTCCCTCCGCCTTCAAGGTTCATGTCTGACACTAGCACCAAGACGCCGATTGGTATTTGTGTGCTTTATGTGATTATTACACAAATTATTAACACACCTGCAGGGTTCAGCCCCATTTTTGCGCTAGGTTCTTTTTTCTCTTGATGGATCTTGGAATGTTGTATTAGGAGTCAAGGAGCAAATCAGACGTCTCAAACTTACATTTCATTAACAGTTTTAAGTCCAGTCAATGAAGAGAGTTGGGATAATGTTTCCAATACCTTTATTCTCATAAAGAGATTAGTACATTCTTTGCTTTATTTTTGACTTTGTTTCAGTTAGTCCATGAATCAAATAAGTTTACAGAAATCACATCAGAAAGAATTGTTAGAATAACGCATTAAATATAGTTTGCTTTAAGCACATTCCATAAAGTAATGCATTCTCTACACTAAAGATCAGGGGTCAGAGTTTTAGATTTTGGGAATTTAACAGAGTGAGATCAATGGAGCATAAAGTTACATTTTAGAAATAGCAGCCCTAAATAACAAATGCCCTCCCAGTCAGCAGGAAACAGAAAATAAGCATTCCATACACAAACAAAATAAACAGCTACAATTGCAGATTGCTCTAATTAATTCCCTCCCATTAATTCACATGAATGTTCACAACTACTGATCCCCACATGTCTAATTCATTTTGGTGTCCTTCTTCTGTAAATGCACATTTTACCTTTGTGTTGACTGTCTAATATTAACCTTGTATATACCATTTTCTTTCTAAATTCCTTCTCCTTCTTCTTGCAAATATTTTTCAAAACATCACTATGCTTGTCTATACTATGTTTCATGTTAGGGTCTCTTTCTTCTAATGACATAACAACAACTTTCTCTAGTGGTCTCATCAAACAGGTTAAATTCTTCTGATAAGCCTTAACACTATTGGTCTATGTGACATAAAATATTACCAGGCTGTGTCCATTTCTTTTCTTTGTGAGAGATATTTATGCTTTCTATCAAAGGCACCCTATAAAGTATTAAGTCATAGTTAGAATAGAAATGTTCAAAGTGTTTTCGTCTATATATAAGTATAAGCAATGTGCTACTTGAAATTTCATAAGATAACAGCATGTAGAAATATGTGATTTATTTTGATGATGATGGTAAATGAACACAGACATAACAGCCCTTGGCTCTCATGGAATATGTGTATTCCTGTACTAGCCTAAAATAAACATTTGTTGAGTAATCCTCTCTATTGTATGCGACAAATGAAGCTTTACAATTGCTTCTAATGATTCAGATTATGTTTGATTTTGTTGTGTTTGAATTTTAAAATCTTTCTCAGATAAAATCAATAAAATAAAATCGCTCTATCACTATAGTAAACATAATTACTGTTATTACAAAAATTGTACACATTATATATTTACATTTATTTCTAAGGCAACACATGTATTCTCTGGAAACAGATTAAATGTATTCAGTTAATGTTCAGCTTGCAGATTTTGCAAACGACTTCTTTAAATGATTAGTTTGCAACAAAGCAAATCTTCTTTTAGACAATCCTTAACCCTACTCCGTGTTCTTCCAATAATGTTATCCCCACTCTTCTACCACAGAATTTAATCTTTACACAGCTCTTTTTGTTGTAAATGCAAGGTTTGTTTTGGTCAAATATCCTTTATCCAACAAAGCTATTACAATGGGATCATGGAGGTTCAGATCTCAAATAGCACAGATCATCGATTGTGACATTCAGTAGTCAGTCCTGATAGTACTACCACTCAGGTGATGAATACCTTCAACAAGGCACTTTTACTCTTTTTTTTCAGAACTAGAACTTTTACTCTTTTTGACCTTCTCAGCTTTTGTTGATTTTCTCCTGATTCACTTTCATCACTTGTCTTGGTTTCTTCTGGTATTGTCGATGGAATTCGATCAATTGACAAGCTTTGTTTCATTCTTCCTTGATTACAAGTCAGAGGCCATTCAACTTCATGGGTGACTCTTCTCAGTTCGGTGCATGTTCCTTCACCTGGGTCTCCTTGCTGTACTGATGCTGTTTCAGTTACATTTTTAAATTGATGATCTGTCTCCGTTTCTACTTTGTACTTCAGTACTCTTTGTGCAATAACAGGTACTTGAGTTGGTGTAATTGGTTACAGTTCTACATCACTCTCTTCTCTTTGCTGCTGGTGTGATCCAGGTGCCACTGCTGCACACAGTCTCACAGCTTGTAATGGTGAAAACAATTTCTTCTTCAGCGTTTCTCACCTTCTTGGTGTGGGATGCGTGCACCCAATATGGAACTTCGACACAGTTCTTTTTTTTTATTTTTTATTGAGCAGAAACACAGAGTATACAAAAAATTGCTGCAAACGGTTAGCTATGTTGGCATCCTTGTATATATATAAAATTCAAACTCCAACAAATATAAAGTGCAACATGCCATATTTAACCATTATAAGTCATTCCAACAGACTTAACATTGGCTTTCATCTGTAGATCTTTTCAATAACAGTACAATATACCAATTCCCATCTAGACATAAAAATAGAAAGTAATCTTGCAGAAAAACTTGACAAAGTGCAATTCAGTCATATATATGTATAAAGTACCAGATGCAATATTGAACAAATATGTGCTATTCCTGTCCAATTAACATTGGTTCCGTATGAGGAGGAGTGTGGCTCAGTGGTTAAAGTGGCAGACCCTGATGCAGAGTTCTGGGCCGGGACCAGGGTTCAATTCCTGCCTCGGCAGGTCTTGGGCTCAATTTCCTCGGACCTGACAATTCTTGCCTCGATGCCTAAACTAATCATGGGTACTACATTGCAACTCTGGGCAATAGCTTGCCTAACCTCCACACTGGCCCCAACAGCGCTAGGATGCCTGGCTTCACTCTGGGGGTGCCCAGGAGTGGACACTTCACAGGGAAAGCCAGGAAGGGTTCCATAGTGGTATGAGTAATAGTGCCAGGAAAGCGCTTGGTGACAGTGCACTCTACAAATACCTTGACATTTACATTTACATGGGTAAATTTCCCTCTAAAGTGCAATGAGCTGATTTACCATCTATATATGATATTAAAAATTCATCTTCCAGGCACACTTTCCAGAGTGCAGCCAGTGCAATTTACTACAATTTCCAAAGTATAACTTACAAAAGTGCAGTGCTAGAATGCAATTAAAAAAAAAAAATCTTTTTTAGATTTGGGCCTACTTCTCCGAGAAGGTCTCTAGCCTCTCCATATATTTCTAAACACAGTTACATTTTAATTGGCACCTAGTCTCTTAGCATATGCTTCTTCAAATTTCCTAGTACGAATCAATTTATTCTACCATGCTGAGTAAGTGGATATTTTGTGGAGCTCTCCAATTCTGAAGTACCAGAGAACGTGCCACAAGGGAGGTAATTACTAGAAATGTCTCCTCCCCTCTTGACATGCCAAGGTTTTGTCTCTGGCTTGCAAGACCAACAAGTGCAATCTCAGCTTCAGGATTCAGGCTTTTCTGAACTCCCCAGCTGAAAGCCAAAAAGATCCTCTTCCAGAATGTTTCTAGCTTTGGCCAGGTAAAAAAAGTATGGAGCCAACCTCCCTCACCTAGCATCTGACAACGAAAGCATGTATTCTCAAATTCTGGACGTATATTGTGAAGAGCTTGGGGAGTATAATATCCCATCCAGTGCAACAATAAAAAGCAATTCTTTTAAAATTAGCCGTACTTGTGGCATTGGTGATTAACTGTGTGATAAGTTGCCAATCCCGATTTGAGAACCTGCATTGTGTCTCCTGTGCCACATTTTCCAAGAAATTATTAATCATGATTGGCTCCCCTTGAGACCGTATACAATGATACCAATTGCCCACCCCTCTCAGCTTTGCTCTAAATAGAGCAGTCACCAGTGGAGTTGGGCCTGAGCAGGGTAAGAGACTGCACTTTTTAGTAGTTGTGAAATCTGGATGTATTAAAAAAAGAGGCTTACTCTTGTGGCCACACCTCGCTTGGACCTCTTGCCCCTACCACCCACTAAAAAGTGCCCTTGCTCTTTAAATCTCCAATTGTTCCAAGACCTTAGATGGCTATCCTGAATGTGGAGACCCAAGCTCTTACATTTGGCTAAGTTTAAGAAACCAGATCATGTGGAGCAAGCCTGCTTTGAATAAAAAGTCTGGAGTCTGTAAGTGTACTCCTGCAAGTTCTTGTACCTCGTTTTTTTGGGGAGTTTAGCTGTTTTCAGAAATACCGGAATCTGTGAACCAGCTTTTTGCACCATCTTCTGTAAAAACAAATCCTTGATGGACCCCTTATGGTCAAGTAAATGGGCTATTAAATCTAACAAGGTTGCCTCATAGTATGTACGAGCTTGAGGGAGTGAGAGCACCCCCTCACTGATGTCAAGTTGGAGCACTGAGAGTTTTACTCTTGAGCCTTTTTATTTCAAACAAACCTTCTAATAATCGTTTCTAACTTCTGAAAATATGTCATATTAATTCTTATAGGGACATTTATAAACAAAGAAACAAGTAAGGGTAAACTGGACATTTTTGTAAGTGCCACATAGCCTATCAATGTGAGCGGTAGTAATGGCCACTCTTCTAACAGCTTTATAATTTTTTGGGGAACTTCATCATTTAATTTATAAATTGTGGAATATTGACTGGTGATGTAAATCCCCAAATATCGGATTGGACTGGGCATAAGGGCTTGTTGTTTAAAATTATTGGGAAGAAAATCATTCGAAATATCCATTGTTAAAATCTTAGTCTTTTTATGAATAATGTTATAACCTCCAAGTAATTCAAATTGTGTAAATTCGGCAAATCTTAAATCAATATTCTGTCTTGCGGGACTAAGATAGAGGATAATGTCATCTGCAAACAGCTTCAATTTGGCCATTCCTGGTATTGGTGCTTTTATCCCATGTTCTTGCAGATTCTAGTGGCTAAAGGTTTGATTTAAAAAGGTAAAGAGCACAGGGGAAAGTGGGCACCCTTGTCTGGCCCCTCGATTAACATCAACTGTCTCAACTAGATTATAATTAGTAAACACCTGTGCCTGTGACCCTTGATAGATATTACAAAGCATTTTATAACCTTGGAGGGAATCCCATACCTACCCAGACCACAAAAAAGGGCATCCCACTTCTGTGTCGACCATCATAATGAGAGCTGGAGTTTGATTACTGTTAAAAAAGTCAAGTGCCGGTACTAAAAACCCAGTATTTGTGGACATCAACCTCCCTGCAATGAACCCTGTCTGGTCTTTATGGATCACTTTTTGTGATAGAGGAGTGAAATGCTGTGCCTAGATTTTCATTAAAATGTTATAGTCTGAATTCGGTAAACTAATTGGTCTTTATGAATTAAATATCTCTGGGGTTTTTCCCCTTCTTTACAAAACTGACAATGATGGATACCATAAAGGCTGTAGTAACCAGACCACCCATTTTCAATTCCTTAAAAAGCTCCACCAAAAAAGGTGTTGATTCCTTGACAAAAACATTATAAATTCTGTCGGCAGCCCATCGTTACCACGCACTTTTCCTCCTGCCATTGAGGCAAGGACTAGCTGAATTTCAGCTGCTGAAACATCAGCTTGTATCTCCTCTGCCTAGCTAATTGATAGCTGTGGGAGATTGATGTCCTCAAAGTATTGTTGAATTGCTTCTTGCCCTGCCATTTATTTAGTAGCATACAACTGCTCATAATGCTGCAGGAAAACTTCAGGAATCTTTTCCTTATCAGACAC
Organism: Lissotriton vulgaris; assembly: GCF_964263255.1. Lineage (NCBI taxonomy): Eukaryota > Metazoa > Chordata > Amphibia > Caudata > Salamandridae > Lissotriton > Lissotriton vulgaris. The sequence goes on along the minus strand of NC_141699.1, from coordinate 244,435,136 downwards.
TGGGGTTCTTGTGTTAGGTTCTAATACATGGGTAATTAGGGCCGCTTCCTGTTTAACCTTGAAGACCATCCCAGCAGCTTGTGTACCATTTGACTCTCTTCATAGACTCGCGGCTGAAACGCCTGGGAACTGTTCATTTTTTCTAGAAAAAAACTCCTTTAACTCCTGCTTAGCTTTTTCAAGCTGCACTCCCACTGGCTCATTTCCTCTCAAAGAGGAGTTTTTCTGGAGCAAGGAAGAATCAAATGCCGTCTGGAGTTCATCTATATGAGTTTTAGACTGTGAGGCCATGAAGGCAACCAGCTCCCCACGGACTGCAGCCTTGACGGCCCCCCCACACTGAAAAAAGTTCTGCTGTGCCCTTATTGACTTTAAAAAAATCCAATATCCATTTTATTGTATCAACTAGCCATTGGTAATTTGAGAGAAGGAGTCGATCCATCTGCCCCCTGGACCTCATCCTCCTAACCTCGTCTATTTCTATTTCTACTTTGACCAGCGAATGGTCTGAAAATGAATTAGCTCCCATTTCTGGTCCAAAATATTTCAAAGAACAAGATATTTTTAAAAAAGTCAATGCGGGAAGCTGACTGGAATTGTCGGAATAACAATTATATTCTCGTTCTTCATGATGGACTCTACTCCATGGATCAATTAGCTGATAATCTTGTGCATTAACATTGATTACTTTTTTAGTCTTCGGCTTCAGCAGTATTGGTCACTATAATGACCTGTAAGGGCTTTTCCACCATGGCGCCAAACAATTCTTTTGTGCATGCTGCTTGATCACAACCCAATCACCAGGATTGAGGTTGTGGCACTATTCTTAGTGTGGCTCTTTAGTGGCAGCTGCAACCTGGTAAGCAACAGAACACACCACATCAGCCAATCCTTTGGCGTAGTCGAGTATCATATAATCTGAGATGTTCAATAATCCATCAGTATGTTATGGGGTAAAAGATCAGTGTTCCTATCAGGGATACTTCAAACACTCATCAGCACCAATGGTAAGGCATCCAGCCATTTCAGTAATGCTGATGCACAGACCTTTGCTAAACGAGACTTGATAGTCCCATTCATCTGCTCAATTATGCCAATATAGTCTTTGCTCAATTTGTAATGATGTGCAAATCATCTTCATGATCTCATTATTGAAGTGGCTCCCCCAATTTGATTCATACCTGGGTATCAATTCTTGTAATAACAGTTGCTTATAACAAGACTTAATTTCTTCTAGTTGGGTAAGCTTCTACCCATCTCAAAAATACACATACTATGACTAGGACATATCTCAGCCCATTACGAAACAGGCATTTTTGATAAAGTCTATCTGCTTTCTGTAGAAAGGACCACCTGATCTCCCCATGTGACTTAGTGTGACGTGTATTCTTTTCCCTGCTTTAATATGCTAACATTTCAAACATCTGTTACATACTTCTTCTGCAAGCCCATGAAACTGGGACTAAACAAGTTCTGGCGTAAAAGTCTAGTCATGTGTGTATTCATGTAAATATTGAGTCATTGGGAACAACCAACTATCAGGTAACACTGGACTTCCATCAGCAGACATCCAAATGTCATTGGCATTTTTTAAACAACCTGCTTTAATCAAACTCTGCTTCTGAAACATTTTCTTGTACCCTTTTCAACTCTTCCCAAGTATGTTTCACCTACATTAGCATAGAGAATGAAGTATCTTCCTCAGACTCACATGTGAAAGCTCCATTAAATGTGCAGGCTAACTAAGCACAATACCATGTTGCTGAATCAGCATACCTACTTCACTTGGTATGTAGCCATTCTCTCTCACTCCAATGAGCTGCACATTTAACAGTTTCAAATGGCAACTGAAGAGCATCCAGCAAATATTTCACTTTCATCCCGTTTCTATTTGAATTTCACGAGGAGGTCATAAAACCTCTCTGTGACCATAATTGCCCCAAATCATGGACAATGCAAAAGCCATACTGACTATCTGTAAATATAGTCACTTTCATTTGGCAGTTAAACTGCATGCCCTGGTAAGGGCAATCAATTCTGTAGCGCCGGCTGCGGTGACCTCTTGAAGCCATGAAGCTTCGACAACATCATTTATAGTACATACAGCATAAGCTACTGTCAGGCTACCTTAGTCATTTCTCAAGCATGAGCCATCTACAAAAATTACATGATCAGGCTAAATCAGGGGTTACATCTAGGCGGTCATTTTCAATTTCATTACAAACATCATTTACTGGAAGGAATGTAGAATGATTTAAAATTTGTCATCTTTTAATTAAAACATTATCAGAAAATAAAATTCCCTGCTCAATTTTGTCATGTGCTGTGTTTTCGTTCTTGTCACTAGAAACCACAAAGAGTGAGGGACCATTACAGTTACTGGATATCCCATCACTATGCTCCCTTTTCCAGACTAGTGCTCATGGTGCAGTGGCTTTAAGGCAGCAGGGCAGGCCTTTGGTGACAGAGTCAAGGGTGGTTGTAAAAAAAGCCAAAGGTTTCCGAGCATCACTATGCATTTGTGTTAGCACTGACAGAGTGCAGCCTTCCCTCTCACGGCAAAATAGGAAAAACTCTCAATTGTAATCTGACATTCCTAACGCCGCGGCATGACAAGTATTTACTTTCAGCTGTAGGTAGGCTTTCAAACATTTCTTGTCCCATGGAAGTGGATTGGACACATCTCTGTGTGTTGGCCTCAGTAAAGGCTTATCCACTAGGGAAAAGTTGGGTACCCACTGCAGTAGCCAGGCATTCCCAGAAACATTCCAATTTCCTTCTGTGTTCAAGGTGGAGTCATCTGAAGAATTGCTTCCACTTTCTCTAGTAACACCTTTCAAGCTCCTTTTTCAATTATGTGTCCCAGTCTTTTAACGACTTTCTGACAGTACTGCAGTTCACCTGAAGGCACTTCATGTCCGGTCTCAGCCAGGTGATTTAACAAAGCAATGCTATCTTGTTCACATGCTTTTTGTGTCACTGATGCCACAAGTAGGTCATCAATATACTGCACAAGTATTGATCTATAAGTTATCTGTAATGACTCCAGATTCTTTCTCAAGATCTGGTTAAAAATGTATGGACTCTCTGTACACCCTTGTAGGACTAGACACTATTCAAAAACTCTCTAATGAAACACAAGTGAAAAAATTAACTGGCTATCTTCATACAAAAGCACTGAGAAGAAAACCCGGCAGAGATCAATGACTGGAAACTATTCTGCAGTACAAGGATTTTGAAACAATATTGTGGCTGGTTTCGATACCACAGGCAACATGGCACAACCATCTCACAGATTTTCCACAGGGTCTGCACAATCCGATATTTTCCTTTGGGTTTCTGCAAACTCATGATTGAAGAGTTACATGGACTCTCAACTAATTCCTTTTTATATCATGTCTTCTATTACAGGTTTAATGCCTGCACTGGTTTCAGGGGACAGATGGTATTGTGGGGTTCTTGAAAACACCACATTTGACTTTATGGTAATCTGAACTGGTTCTACTCCTATTAAACCCAATGTCTTTTCCTGTGAAATCCCACACTTCTGGGTTCATACTTTCTCTCGAGTCAGTAGGTAATTCTTCAGTTGTCATTATTCGGAACAAACCTACAACTGTCTTTTGTTGATTCATTTTGAATTCTACATCTTCTTCAGGTGTTTGTAATTGCTCACCTTCCGGTGTGCAGTACATTGTACAATTTAACTTGCACAATAAATCTCTCCGTAACAAATGTACAGGACTTGTGTCAAAAACGACAAATTGATGAATTTCCTCAAAGGAGCCTATTTTGACTAGGACCTTCTCTGTAACTGGATTGGTAATCTGCTTATTTGAAACTCCTACAATTTACATCTTCCTTCCCGAGAAGGGTTGGGATATCCAACAGTGATTCTGGTAGCACCAGTAACTTTCAGAAATGATACGGGGAAGCCATTTCTGGTCTGCCTTTAATACTGTGCTAAGCACACAATCGTCCTCCCCTCTCAGGCCCCGTCATTGAGAAGAGATTGAGCCTGAGCCATCCCATTTGAAAACAGGTTGATGAAAAATATTCTGACCTGCGTTAGGGAACTGTTACTTTGATTTATAGTATGGAAGGAATGTGTGTTTGGTTTGGTATCTTGTTCACATTTTCTGGGATCATTTAAGCCTGTGGGACCTGTATCATAGGAACATGTTTTTGCATTGCCACTTGCGTCAGCTGTGCTGGCATATTTTGCATCTGAACTCACCTTTGCATAGGCATTTTTCATTTGCATTATCAAGATTAAATCTACACTCCCTTTTCCAATGCCAACCTTGTTGCAGATGTGAAAAGGAGTCATTTTCTTCTATGCTGAAACCTACATTCCTGAACCTGGATCAATAGATACACCTCTAACTCTCCCCTGTAAAATACCAGACCCTCCAGAATTTCCCTGGAGACCAGTCTGTGGAACAACAGCACCTTGCCTACTTCGCATATTTCCTGCAAAAGAAGAATTCTGAAACCTACCTGGGCCAATTTTGTTTGCTCCAACCTAAATTACTATTTAATCTTTTTGTGCTTTATTTTTAATTCATACCTTTGTTTATTGCAGGATCTCATTAAGGGGCTTATTCTGCCAATTGATTACAATTGGTGGAATTGATCTCTGGTCTTAAACCTAACACAAACTGAGATACAAAAATCTTCATGTCCTTTTCTTAGGGTATTCTCTTCCACTGTGCTGCTGAAACACCTGCAACAAGCATTCATAATACTCAATAACTGATTATTTTGCTTCTTGTGTGGTCCGATTAATTTTCAACCGATCTAAGTCCTTTGGAGGCCATCTGCCTTTCAGAAAGGTAATCACTTCTTCACATGTCTCCATATTTACAGGAGATGGTATATTAGTGCATGCATCTCTCAGTGGCTCATCATGTGTCCATTATACAGTAGTCTTACATTTAGCCCATAAATCACTTGGCACCACAATACCAAATAATCTACCCAAAACAGTCCACAGCAGTTTGACATTTTCACAAATTGGTCAACTTGTGTATGCCACTATACAGGTTTATTTGTAAATGCTGCAAGATTACCTCTACTTCAACACACATGAACATACACTCCTTTTATTTATCTAAGTGGATAAGCTGAAGCTCCTTCTTCGTCTGGCTCCTTATTTTCCTTTCCTATTTCTAGCTGTTTCTATTTCTTTTCATGTTTTTGCCCATTACTTTACTAATTTTTCAAAATCACTCCATATATTAATAACTTTTTTTTTAATTCAGTAATGTGTAATCACATTCCTTTAGGATGCATTTTTTTCAATTGCTGCATCATCCAATTGTACCCTATAACTCTTCTGGTAAGGAGAGCTTTTTGGAATATTATCATATTTCTGGGCCAATTTAGTCAATTTCACATCTGTAATTTACACTCCTCTTGTAATCTCTTTACATAGGTACTTTTATAATAAGTTCAAACATCCCCTAATAATTTCCTCTAGTTCAACTTTAATTTTGGAATATTTAATGCCCCCTCTTTCTCAGGTTCTGGGCTAGTCATTTGCACTGAACATTCAGTCTTTTTAATACCTATAGCTTCCTCAAACTATAGTGGAAAAATTCCATCTTCGAACAAATTAGTTTCCTCCTGGATCATTGGTGTTGTAAAGACAATTCTTTCCCATCTCTTAGTGCTTGAACTGTCTGTAAATTATGAAAAGTCCAGTCAGATTCTTTCATAGGTAAACCTCCGACTGTTCTCTGTGTCTCTGAAAACAAATTAACATTTACTTTATCATTTGTTGCTTAACTAGGCACTGTCTGTACAGTTGCTAATTATGGTGCTTGAACAGGTACATACATAATAGGTGGATTTACCTCAGGTGGAGGAAAAATCTGTATCAGAGCAACTTCTGGTGGGCAGTCTCCAGTATTTCAAGTGGTTTCTCAACTTGTACCTCTGTAATTTCCATAGGATCAGTTGCTATTGTACTGTGTACCTTGGCACTACTTCCTGGACTATCAGCTGTAGTTACATAAGGTGGGGCATTGCAGCCATCATCTATTCTAATATATCATCTCCCAAATCCCTATCTGTTTCCTGTTCATTCTCTTTTCACACTTTAATGTTTTCTTTAGTATTTTTCTTCTTTCCTTTTTCTGCCACTTCAGTAGAAATTGCTTGATATAACCTAGTGCCTTTGACTATGGCTTTCCTCCATCTACCCTGTTCCCCATCCCATCAAGCATCTGCATAATTAAGCATTGCTCTCCTTGTGTCCTTTTCTGCTATTTTTCTCTCTCTGTCTCTTGCAGCCTTTCCCAACATGCTTAAAGCTTCAAATCATGTGGGTCTAGGTGGTGGCTTCATCTCACATAATCTTTCCCTTAATTTGTCAACAATTCTTATTTCAAAACTTCCATATTTAAGAAACCTCAATGGACCCAGTTTCTCAGTAATCTTGCACCATTGACAAAGCCATAAACATATATCTAATCTCACTTCAATTAACATAAAATGTGCAGGCGTACCCTCAGGAGGTCCCTCTTCACCGTTCCTTTTCAGAATTGTAACATCTCTCTCAAAGCTCTTAGATCTCATGTTTTCACAAGATTCTTAAAATAAACAATCAACAGTTCAATGTTAGGATTCTCTTCCGTAAACTTTCCCTTCTAATACTATCTCAGTTGGTATTTATAAAAATCAATCAATCAATCATATCATTTGTAAAGCGCACTACTCACACGTGAGGTTCTCAAGGCGCTGGGGTGGGGAATGCTGCTACTGCTCGAAAAGCCAGGTCTTGAGGAGTTTTCTGAAGGTCAGCAGATCTTGGGTCTGCCGTAGGTGGATGGGGAGGGTGTTTCACGTCTTTGCGGTGAGGTGGGAGAATGATCTGCTGCCTGAGGTCTCTCTTCGGAAGCGGGGGACTGTAGCGAGGGCGAGGTCGGTGGAGCGGAGCTGGCGGGTGGGGGTATAGAAGCTGAGTCGTCTGTTGAGGTACGTTGGTCCGGTGTTGTGGAGTGCCTTGTGTGCGTGGGTGAGGAGCTTGAAGGTTATCCTCTTGTTGACCGTGAGCCAGTGCAGTTCTCTCAGGTGGGGTGTGATGTGGCTGCAGCGAGGAATGTTGAGGATCAGGCGTGCAGAGGCGTTCTGGATGCGTTGGAGCCGTCTCATGAGTTTGGCCGAGGCTCCTGCGTATAGGGCATTTCCATAGTCCAACCTACTGCTGACAAGGGCCTGGGTGACTGTTCTTCTTGTTTCAGTGGGGATCCACTTGTAGATCCTACGGAGCATGCAGAGGGTGTTGAAGCCGGAGGAGGAGACGGCGTTGACCTGTTAAGTCATGGAGAGTGTGGAGTAGAGGATGACCCCTAGGTTGCGTGCGTGGTCGGTGGGTGTTGGAGCGGTTCCCAGTGCGGTCAGCCACTAGGAGTCGTCCCAGGCCGAAGGGTTGGATCCGAGGATGAGGACCTCCATCTTGTCCGAGTTCAGCTTCAGTCGGCTGTTCTTCATCCATTCAACAACGGCCTTCATTCCTTTATGAAGGTTGATTTTGGCGGTGTGGGGGTCCTTGGTGAGGGAGAGTATCACCTGGATCTCATCGGCGTAGGAGAGGATTTTGAGGTTGTGCCAATGGGCGACATGGGCGAGCGGTGCCATGTAGATGTTAAACAGAGTTGGGGTGAGGGACGAGCCCTGGGGTACGCCGCAGATGATCTCGGTGGCTTCGTAGCAGAAGGGGGGACGGCGGACGCTCTGTGTTCTGCCGGAGAGGAAGGAGGTGGTCCAGTCCAGGGCCTTCTCTTGGATCCCAGCGTTGTGGAGGTGTGTTCGTAGTGTGTGATGACAGACCGTGTCGAAGGCGGCTGGCAGGTCCAGGAGGATGAGGGCTGCCGTTTCTCCATTGTCCAGCAGGGAATTAATGTCATCGGTGGCAGCGATGAGGGTAGTCTTGGTGCTGTGGTTGCTGCGGAACCCAGACTGGGAAGGGTCCAGGATGTTGTTCTTCTCGAGGTAGCGGGTCAGTTGTTCGTTGACGGTCTCCTCAATGACATTTGCCGGGAACGGGAGCAGGGAGATGGGCCAGAAGTTCTTGAGGTCCTAGGGGTCCGCCTTGAGTAAGGCGTTGATCTCGGCATGCTTCCAGCTCTCCAGGAAGGTTGCTGTCTCGAAGAAGGTGTTGATGACTTTCTGGAGATGAGGTGCGATGGATGTGCTGGCTTTGTTGAAGATGTGGTGTGGGCACGGATCTGACGGAGATCCGGAGTGGATGGTGTCCATGATTTTGATGGTGTAATCGTCGTTGATATTGGTCCAGTAGAGCAGGCGGTTGGTGTGGATGGTGGTCTTGGGGGCGGAGTTCTCAGTGGTTGTCGGGCGGTCGTGGCATTGAAACTGTCGTGGATGTCTATGATCGTGCGGTAGAAGAAGGTGCCCAGCGAGTCGCACAGGTCTTGCGATGGTGGGACGTTGTTGGTGTTGGAGCTGGGGTTGGAGAGTTCCTTCACGATGTTGAAGAGCTCTTTGCTGTTGTGCGCGTTGTTGTCTAGGCGGTCTTTGAAGGAAGCCCATTTGGCAGATCTGATGAGGTGATGGTGTCTGTGGGTTGCATTCTTGTGGGCGGCGTGGCTGTCCGGTGTTCGTTCACGGAGACAGATCTTCTCCAGCTTTTGGCAGGTTTGCTTGGAGGCCCGGAGGTCTTCATTGAACCAGCTGGCTTTCTTGTTGGTATGATTGTTGGAGGGTTTCTTGATCGGGGAGAGGGTGTTGGAGCAGTCGTTGATACACTGTCTGAGGTTGTGGGCGGCGGTGTCGGAGCCTGTATGGTCGGCGGATGGGCTCTGGGCGAGGGTGGTGGTTAGCTGGTCTTTGGTTACTTTGCTCTAGCAGCGGTGAGGCATCTGTTGGGTGTGGTGGTGCGTGGTGGGTTTCTTGAAGGTGAAGTGGATGCAGCGGTGGTTGGTCCAGTGGAGTTCGGTGGTATGGTTGAAGGAGACTTGGGGGCTTGCAGAGAAGATGGGGTCAAGCGTGTGACCGGAAGAGTGGGTGGGTGTTGTGACGAGTTGTCTGAGTCCGAGGTTGGCTAGGTTGTTGATCAGGGTGGTGGAGTTGGTGTCGTCATTGTTCTCGAGGTGGAAGTTCAGGTCCCCGAGGAGGATGTAGTCCATGGAGGCGAGGGCGTGTGTGCTGACGAAGTCGGCGATGGAGTCACTGAACAGTGGTCGGGGTCTGGGCGGTCTGTAGATGAGGGCTCCTCTGAGGGTGGTGTTGGGGTCGTTGTGGATCTGGAAGTGTAGGTGTTCGGTGGTGCTGAGGTTGTCGTCGGTGTTGGTCGAGACTCTGAGAGTGTTCCTGTGGATGATGGCAATTCCTCCTCCCGCTCTATTGGTGCGGTCCTTGCGGTAAGCATGAGCGAATTTTGCGGATCTCGCGTTCGCGAATTTTGCGGATTTGCGGATTCGCAATCCGCAAAATCCGCGAATTCCCGCGAATTTGCGGATTTTTTTTTTTTTGTGTTCGCCCGTGTTTCTGCCAGTTCGCGAGGGTTTTGTACACTTTCGCAAATTGCGAACTTACCTGTCGGGTCGCAAGTTTCGCGAACTTGTTGTTTCTACGTGTCCAGCCTGTTTGGGACACTCTTCTTCATCACTGCCACTCTCTGTCACCACTGCCACTCTCTGACTACTCATGCCACCCTCTGGCCCACCCATGCCACCCTCTGTTTCATCACCACACCCTCTGGTTGTCCAGTGTACATTATTTTCGGCAAAGCAAAGCACACCTTCCCTGCCTCAAGTGACCTGAATTAATTTGGGGCTGATTAATGTGTCACAGAATATTTTTTTAGCTGGCACCTGCTTCCTTAGTGCGCCCTGATTAGTGATCTTTTGCACTTGCTAAGTGCTTTCATTGTTGCAAAATTAGTTACAACACCTGCCCTGCCCCAACTGACAATAATGAATTAGGGGCTGATTAATGGATTTTAACTTCCAGCCTGGCTCCTGCTTGTCTCCCTTAGCTGTAATTCAGGACCTTTGTGGCATATGTGTAACTATTCTGAGGTTCAGAGCAGGGTCACATAATAGTTTCAACTGGCAACTGAACTCTGGAGGGGCCCCTCAGGAAGCACTACAGGAAATGGCTACAAATGATGAGCCTGAACTTTTGAACCTGGTAAGTAGTTACTTTCAGTTTTGCTAAGATCGTATTTCTGCAATTTTGCACTTATTCGCGGGGCGCGAACTCACGCGAACTCACGCGAACAGTGCGAGCAGTGCGAGCAAAATCCGCTGCTCGCGGATTTGCGGATTTTGCGGGAGATTCGCAAATCTCACGGATTGCGGATTTCCCGAAAATACGCAAAATCCGCGAGCGGAACGGATTTTCCGCCCATGCCTACCTTGCGGGTGATCTTGTAGCCTTCTGGGATGGCTATGGCTATGTCCGGTGCTGAGGCGGGGTTCAGCCAGGTCTCCGTCAGGAGGGCGACGTCTGGGGAGGTTGAGTCGAGTAGGTCCCAGAGTTCAACTGCATGCTTTCGGGCAGAGTGGGTGTTGGAAGGATGCATTTGAGGTGGTTGGGTTCTTTCCTGGCCGGCAGCATGGTGGGGTGGATGCTTGTGAAGCTGCAGTTCCAGCAGGTGAAAGCTCCGTGGGTGCGCTTCTGGGCGGCCACGAAGCAGGTGTGTGATTGTCCGGTGTTGAGTGCGTGAAGGGTTCTGGCATCGCAGCAGTGTCGGGCGTCGTGGCGTTCGTGGTGTCCAGGGGTCCTGGCTCTGGGCGCAGTCCATGCACGGACGGGCACAGACGGGCTTGCCTTAGGTGCGCCAGCGGCACGCCCGCTGAGCGCGGCCGCTGCGCGACCGTGTAGCGGCTTCCATATGAGGGGATAGGGAGGGAGGAGCAGCTGGGAGGTGGGAGTGGGGCGGCGAATGGGCAGGGCCACACGGCCGCAGCAGTGGGAAAAATGGGCGGGGGCCGCAGGAGAAGTGGGCACAGGAAGGAAAAACAGGTTAGGCAAGAAAACAAGTACAGGCACAGAGGAATAAAAACAAGTCTGGGCAAGAAAGCAAGTTAGGCACAGGGGAATAAAAACAAGTCTGGGCAAGAAAGCAAGTACAGGCACAGGGGAATAAAAACAAGTCTGGGCAAGAAAGCAAGTTAGGCACAGGGGAAAAATACAAGATTAGACAAAAACAATGCAGGCAGAGCCGTGCAGCAGCGTGGGGATTGACCTGCCTGCGAAATCCTTTTAACAAATCCACAAGGGGCGTTCACAAAATCGCTGATCTATCACAGTGCACACCTTGAAGTCACCAACCAATCCTAGTGTGAAAGCACAGCAGCCGACCAATCTCAGCGGGAAACACTGTGAGGTCTGATCTCACTCCCTGCAGTCTCACACTCCTTTACAATTTCTCTCAAATTTACACAAACCATAAAAAGTTTAACAAAGCAAAATGTATATCAATTTTTGCTTGCTCTTCTAAAGGAAATAATAGCAATTCAACAACTAGAATATTAAGGGTTTTACACCTTCCGACTTTTATCATACACACAGAAATTCTCATTCGCAAGTGAAATCTCGACCAGAGTGAGATCACGCTAATCAGTGCAACTTCCCCTGACTGCGCAATTAGGTTCTGCTATCAGTCAATATTTCAATTTGTGTAGGTGATGGTACCCCAGACTCTACACCACAGAATCTCTGCTAACTAGAAATACCATTTGACGATGGCTTATTCAAGAGTCTTCTACATTTGTCTCAATGTTTTATACCCCAGAGGTAGACCCTGGCAGAGTTCACAGAAGTGACTAAAAAACCTCCGCCAAGCTACACAGAGATCGGTAAGCAACAGAGTGAGTTAAGACGCGCAGGAACCAAAACAATACCGGGAGAGAGGGTTTACTGCAAATAACTACAAGCAAGGCAGGAAGCCCACGCCAGTGTGGTCTTAAACGGCAGAATTCCTAAGACTAGTCCTGGCTCCCCCAAGCTCTAGGGTGAAGTTCCTAACATATCGGCTGATTTTAAAACTAATAATCACTCTGCTCACCATCTTAAAATCTGTTCCTGGAACATCCGAGGACTAACCAAGGAAAAAGCTGAAAGGACAACAACCTCCCACTTGAAGAGGTACAACATCATTGCTCTACAAGAAACTTGGGGGCCGATTACGATGGCGGGAGGACAAAGTCCACCCGCCATCGCACTGGCAAAAGGGACTGCCCGCAATAGGTGCCAGCGGTCCCGTTATACAAATTACGATGTGCCAGCCACACTGGCGGGCGCATCCCGTATTTTTACATTGCGCGTGCTGTGCTGCAAGCAGCACCCTCTGCAATGTAAAACTACATGTTGTGCATTTGAATGTACAATGTGACTGGCACCTTGCGGTGCCTGCCACCTTGTACATGTAAATGCAAGGGGGTACCATATGTAACCCCCACGTGCAGCCCTACACCCACACCCACCCAGGGGCCCGCAACGGGCCCCCAAAGGCATTCTCCACCTGTATTTTTGCAGCAGGATCTCTGCCAAAAAACACAGGCATCATAATGCCAACAGCGGTGCCTGCACGGCGCCCCAAAAGTGCCCCTATTGTACCGGGTCCCGCAAGGCGGGCAGAAAAGGACCGCTTTGCGGGACCACGGTGGACGGTCTTTCCATCCGCCACGATAAATTTCACATTCCCACCTCCATCCTAATTTGGCGGTGGGAATTTACAGGTTGATGGTGGGTGGATTGCCACCGCCGGGCCGGCGGTCCTCACAGCCCGCCATCGTACCCTTGGTCTTTGCAAACTATCTCCTGGGAGGACCTCACCTTTTATAAATCCTATGCAATCCCAAGCAGGTGGCCATGCATCGGGTGGGGTGTCAATTTCCTTAAAAGTCATACCCAGCAATTGGAAGATCGCAACTCAAAACAACAAACAACGATCCTTGGCTGCATCTACTTACACCCTTACTACTTACACCCTTCTACAATCAAGTGAGCGGCAACTCTGAGCAAAATGTTCCCTGCTGTGAGAGACCTTTTCTCTCACTTTCCTAATGACATGTGGCTAATAATGGGAGACTTCAATGCAAACCTAATGGAGACAGGCTTGGACTCCTCTTCCCCTAACATCACAGGATGACCAAATGTGGGCCGTTCCAGACATAAGCATCAGTACCAATGGAAAGGATGGACGCAGCACAAAGGTAGAGGCTGACGTAAATCAACTAGGCCCCAGTATCATAAATGGTAGACTCAAATCAGATTCACCTGTTGCTTACACGCTTGTATCTTTCTCTAGAATAGCCATGCTGAACTACATTTGGACTTCTGTCACTCACTTCCATCTAGTATAGGAATTTGTGGTAACTCCCTCTCCGGAAAGTGATCAAGCTATTCTCACGTGCAAATTGTCATTTCGACAGTGCCTCCAGCCAGTAACCCAGCTGATTGGGAAAGAAGGCAACTTGGAACCTGTAAGAAAGGCACTGTGGACCTTGGACCTTCAGGACATAATTAAAGAAAGGGTGGATCATTTCCTAGATAAATTGAATCTAGAGTCCAACGATCAACTGACTGCAACATCATGAGCAATGGCGGCGGAAGACCTTAGAGCAAACTTAGCCACAAAAACAGCTAATAGGCCCAAAAAACTCACTACAAAAGCCTACCACTTTATTGAGCACTAGCAGCCCATCCCGACGTTGTCCGGGTATGAATTGCTGCCGGTCAGTAGTATATTGTTATGTAGGATTTCGTTTTGATAGCATTTCTCATCTGTGACAGGCCTATGAAACGCTCCGATTCACAGTGCACTGCTGATGCACTTAGGAGTGCGCGTTCAGTAGTGTGTGAACTCGAGTTTCTCTACTTTATTTTTCCTTGCAATATTATATAGCGCGAACTCGACAACATGGCATGAGCACAATTTACATTACAGATGAACACATTCATTTGTGGTAGGCACGGGGAGACAAAGCGATTTGCCTGGAATCACAGGATATTGAGCTGATGCCGAGATTCAAACGTAGCTCCCCAGCTCTAAAGTTCGAAATTCTAGAACTTGTGGCGGGAGGTGTGTCTAAAAGTGTATGTCAGTGCTGGCCATCAATGAGATAGACCTGTGCATTTTTCAAATCGGTGGTGAAAAAATATGAGTATGTTGCTGGAGATGTGGGCTGCTGTGCCACCAATGTACTTGCCGGGGGAAGGCAAACACCCATTATTCCGCAACTTTCTTTCCGCATACCATCACTCTGCATACTTTCATTATGAAAGTACCATGACTCGGCAATGCCATTATAACGCATGGCATTACATTTTATATGCTTTTACCACACATACATTTACAATGAAATTCATTGTAAATGCATGAATGGTAAAAGCATGTTTTTTTATGTTTGGATAAGGTAAGTATTGGTATAGGGGTATATGTTTTGGGGTACTGAGGTATATGTTTTGGGGTGTTTGGGTATTTTAAGGGTTCAGATATAGTTTTGGGTTATGGGGTACAGGGGTAGTTTTAGGGTTCAGGGCTAGGTTTGGGTTTTGGGGTACAGGGGTGTTTTTAGGGTTCAGGCCTAGGTTTGGGTTTTGGGGTACAGGGATATTTTAGGGTTCAGGGGTAGGTTTGGGTTTTGGGGTAGAGGGTTATTTTTATGGTTCAGGGCTAGGTTTGGGTTTTGGGGTACAGGGGTATTTTTAGGGTTCAGGGGTAGGTTTGGGTATTGGGGTACAGGGGTATTTTAAGGGTTCAGGGCTAGGTTTGGGTTTTGGGGTACATGGGTATTTTAGGGTTCAGGGGTAGGTTTAGGTTTTGGGGTACAGGGGTATTTTTAGGGTTCAGGGCTAGTTTTGGGTTTTGGGGTACAGGGGTATTTTTAGGGGTCAGGGTAGGTTTGGGTTTTGAGGTACAGGGGTATTTATAGGGTTCAGGGCTAGGTTTGGGTTTTGGGGTACAGGGGTATTTTTAGGGTTTAGGGATAGGTTTGGGTTTTGGGGTACAGGGTATATTTATAGGGTTAAGATGGGTTAGTGTTTAAGGGTGTTGGGGTATTTTAAGGAGTAAGGGTGGGTTATGATTATGGGGTGCAGGGGTATTTAAAGGGAGCAGGGTGGACACCCGGAGCTGGAATGTACAGAACCTGGGAAGAAAAAACAATTAAATATTGGGTACAACGCTCGCTTTTTTTCCGTAATCCCGCGCCCGCACACGCCCATGCCCTCAGCACACGATATGAGATATGGCATGAAGGGCTGAATGTACCACACGCCCCCAGCGTTTGTCACGCCCCAGCACATGCCCACAGCACAACGCAGACACGCCCACAAGGGACTACTTTGCTGGCACTGTTCTTTTACCTTTTAAATGTATATGGTGGGCGTCTGCATAGCCTATGTCCTTCTGCTGCAACTGCCCTTTCTAACGCTGTATTGGGTGTTGTGATTGGTGCTGTGGTTCCTGAGATTACCTGCCTCAAAGGTTTGGGCTCTCTCTTTATTATATTAGTATAGATATAGATAGATAGACAAGCAAACCACAACGACATTAAATGCAAATTAAACAACTTACTGCGCAGGCGTGCCTACAATGACACTGAACATACATTTCTTCACAAGACGATATTGCTCACTTGCAAGGAGTACATGAAAGCAAGATTCACCTACTTGAGGATGAAAGAAGAACATCTCTGGGCTCCAGCTTATGAAATAATAAAATCAAAGGACCAAAGGAGATTCTGGAGCTGGGTAAACAAGGGTGCCAGAACCGTCCAACCACCAACCATAACAAATATTGCTCCTGCCGAATGGGAGGCTCACATTCAAACACTCTACATAGAGCCCATTAGCAACAATCGGTCTGACTACGAGAGCTCTAACTATGTCAACCCTCACTTTGGACCAGAGCCCATCATAAAGATTACACCAATGCAAGGCGCATGTATTATAAAAAAAATGCACCCGGGAGGGACACCCAGCCCAAATGGGATACCAACAAAGGTGTACAAAGCCTTGACGCACAAGTGGGCTGTATTCTTGGCAACCATATTCGAGGCAAGCAGAATGGGCGGGCCTATTCTTTACTCCTGGCGAGGCTCTCTCCTTGTCCGTATCCACAAAAAAGGTCCCCGGTCTAGCCCCGATAACTACTGGATGATTGCCCTCCGTGACGTCGAAGGCAAGGCCTACGCAAGCACTCTACTTAAAAAAATTGACAACCTGGGTGGATGACCACAAACTGATACCCTACACTCAAACCAGCTTCCAAAAGGGCTGCCAGATGGAAGACAACGTGACCTGTCAAGCTCACATGATGGCGGGCACGCTCACTAGAAAAGGAAAGTCGCTATATCTGGGGTTCATCGACTTCTGAACAGCTTTTGACTGCGTTGTTTGTCCCTGATTGTGGAAATAATTAAAGAACTGGGGCATCTCACAATCCCTATTGAATGCTCTTATCGCTCTGCATACGGACACCTGGGTAAAAAAAGACTTTCCTCTGATGGTCCACAACCAATAAAAACATGACCAACAGAGGCTTAAAGCAAGGAGGCATATTGGCACTACTCTTTAATCTGTACCTAGCAGACCTGCCAGAGTGGCTGGCTCTCTTTCCACCAAAATTCAGTCAATGCGATATGGAGACAATACGATTCTCCTCATTCAAACACAGGTGGGCCTCCAGAGGCTCTTTGACTCATTTGCCTTGTACTGTAAAACAAACGCATTAGAGATCACCATCACCAAAACTAATGTGATGATGGTATCGAGACAACGAACAAGAAAGTGCTTCTGATATATTAAAGGAACATCTATAGAGGTAGTGACCACATATAAGCAACTGGGAGTCTGGATAGATCACAGAAGAAGACCTGCACCGCATATTGCTGCAGTGCAAGGAGTGGCCCGCTGCCAGGAGGGGGCCTTCTTAAGAACGAAGAAAGGCCTCCACTCTTCGGATCTCTCACCATTAATTCCTGTGATAGGTGACAAACTTCTTTCGACTTTAGCCTTTGGTACACTAACTTTTAAAGACAAAATGTTCACTTGGCTAGACCGATCACAATCAGCCAGCTTCCCCAGAGTGTTTCATCTACCCAACTCGACCTCCCATGCCCAAATCTGCATGGAGTTTAGCCTGACATCTCAACCTTGGCTAATGAACGCAAGAATTATTGCCTTCTGCTTAAAAACTAAAAAGTCCTCTGACCTCACATTAGAGTCACATCCGGTCCCTGCTAAATAACCCTTGGACCTCTTGGAGTCAATTTTTAATTCACTGTTTGGATACACTGGAAGCCCACAATATATGGTCTAGTTAACTACCCGTGATTGTGGCCGCAAAAGTGCTGAACAAACAAGCAAAGATCTTGTCAGTGGAACATGATGCACTTGCTGTGAAAAATCTCTCCCATGGTAGCTGAGTGTCAAAACTCTACGATCGTGAAACCCTTGCACATTATTTATCATCACCCATGAAGCCATTAGTGAAATACCACTTAATGAGACTACGTTTTGGCCTAATCACCCTGATGGCCTATACGTTTGGCCAGATGTATAAGGAAGATCTCTCAATACTGTTTCTGTGGCAATGGGGAAGAAACTTAACACGTTTTATGCATTTGTAAGACCCTGCCCCTTTGCGATTTTTTTTGGTTGTGTCCTTAATGTGTGGGCATTCCAAGAGGCCCTAGAGGCCCTACAGGAGTGCATGAAGGGTGACTCTGCTCAGATGGCCGCCCATTTTGTAAAATTCATGTCTGAAATAAAATCTATTTTACCTGTAGATGATCGCTATGAATTTTAACTATGACAGACACAAACTCTTTTTTAACATAGAATGGAAATTGTTTGTAACACCTTTTTGGAAGAATTGCAATGATTTTAAGTAATTGTGCAATGAAATTATTTGTATTTGAGCCATTTGTGCTCATATGGCCTGGTATTGCGAAGTCCCCTCCCAGGAGTTGAAATGTGAGACACTGATAATAAATCATTCAAAACAGAAATTGGATTAGGGGTCGGATAACCCCGGCCGTATAAAAATGAATAAAGCATAATTAAAACATTACCACAATTTTTCATACGTAGAAAACCCAACATTTTTCATACGCCCAACCCTCTTCAACGTCTACATGAGTCCCCTCGCAGCCATCGCACGCCAGCACAACCTCAACATCATCTCCTACACCGACGACACCCAGCTGATCCTCTCCCTCACCAACGACCCCGCCACCGCCAGAGCCAACCTACACGAAGGGATGAAAGAGGTAGCCAAATGGATGAAGAACAGCCGCCTGAAACTGAACTCGGACAAGACGGAAGTCCTCATCCTGGGATCCTCACCGTCCGCCTGGGACGACTCCTGGTGGCCCCCCGCCCTAGGCAGCGCACCCAAACCAACAGACCACGCACGCAACCTGGGCTTCATCCTGGACTACTCCCTCTCCATGACCAGACAAGTCAACGCTGTCTCCTCGTCGTGCTTCAACATCCTACGCATGCTACGCAAGATCTTCCAGTGGATCCCCACGAGACCAGGAAGACGGTCACCCAGGCCCTCGCCACCAGCCGACTGGACTACGGCAACTCCCTCTACGCCGGAACCACCGCCAAACTCCAGAAGAGACTCCAGCGGATCCAGAACGCCTTAGCACGACTCATCCTGAACATCCCCCGTCGCAACCACATCTCCGGACACCTGAGAGACCTGCACTGGCTCCCGGTCAACAAGAGAATCACCTTCCGTCTCCTCACCCACGCACACAAAGCCCTGCACAACCAAGGCCCAGGATACCTCAACAGCCGCCTCAACTTCTACGCTCCCAAATACCAGCAAACAATCGACCGGCCACGCCCTCGCCATCCCCCGCATCCGAAGAGCCACCACAGGGGGAAGGTCCTTCTCCTACCTCGCCGCCAAGACTTGGAACTCCCTACCGACCCACCTCCGCCTGACCCAGGACCACCTTGCCTTCAGGAAGCAGCTCAAGACCTGGCTGTTCGAGCAGTAGCGGACCCCCCCTCCCCTAGCGCCTTGAGACCCTCCGGGTGAGTAGTGTGCTATACAAATGCTTTGATTGATTGATTGATTGAAACATATTTGTGACTATTTCAAATACACATATTTGCACATTTGGGATGGCTAACCTGAACATGAGTGGAATTCATAGCCATACCTAACCTAACACTGGAATATGTAAAACAGTTTTTTGCGTATCCCAGATGAGCCTACATGCAAGGTCATGACTGTTCCCCACTACTTGCCAGGTCTCCCTTTGACCGGAGTAACCTTGCGCAGGAGGCCCAACTGCCCATCAGATTCCTTTCCATGGGCACCCCCTACGGCCTCCACCACTACCTCTGAGGGACTGATGTTATGCCACGTTGGCACCCATGTGCCTGTGCGGGGGTTGACCCAAAAGTGCCTACCGGAAGTGGAACAGCCTACCCTCGCACACTTCAGCCCACCGACCATAAGCAGCCTCCAGAGTGTGATGAGGGACCACTGTCCCATCAGATTTGTTTTTGTGGGCACCCCCTACGCCTTCCAGAACTACCTCCCAGGGAGTGTTGTTATGCCACGTTGGCGCCCATGCCCCGCGGGGTTTGGCCCAAAGTGCCTACCGGAAGCGAAACCTCCTATGCCTGCACCCTTCAGCCTACCTGCCGGGAGTCCCCCCTAGAGTGTGATGAGGCACACCTGTCCCCCCCAGGCGTGCCCATTAAACAATGGGATGCCTACTAAGAGATGTAAAATGGACCTCGCAATCATGACTTTACCTCCGACCAAGGATACACAGACATAAGATACGACAAGCAAAAATTACAACATCCTGTAGAGCAAAACATAACGATATAACATCCAATGACTGAAAAGAACATTACAAATTTTCAAAATTACAACATCCTGTAGAGTAAAACATAACGATATGACATCCAATGACTGAAAAGAACATTACAAATTTGCAAAATTACAACATCCTGTTAAGCGAAACATAATGATGTAACATCCAATGACTTAAACATTACAAACTTCAACCTGTAAAGCAATCGATTGAAAACACACGCCAACGCAGCAATACTTCCTAAACCTTGCTGCCTCAGGGGATGGTGGTTGGAGATAAAGAAACGGTGGCTTCCTGAAGTCCTCAAGGCTGGTGAGGTGCTGACCTCTAGATCGGAGCGGCGAGGAAAAGAGTTTCCCCCCGCTCTGCGGCTCTTTTTATTGAGCCTCTGCCCCCAGAACTGGACAGAACAGGTATTGGCAAGATCCGGGACCTGCTTCACCCCAGAAGTAGTTAAACTGCTTCCGGGGCATAGTCAGGTAACCAATGGGTGTGAGAGGGAGGCGTGAGCCGAGCGCGTCATCCATCGCTGGCACTGCCCCCCACCGAGAAAGCTTCGGGGGACTGGCCAACCACCATATTGGCAATGTTACCGAGTTCCCGGTTGGCGTCTTGGAATTTTTAGCCCCAGTGAGTTGTCCCATGCTGGAAAGTCAGTGCGAATGGCACCATGAGCAGCGCAGGAGGGCGCTGCTTCTTTCTGCTGCTCAAGAACATTTTAGACTCAAGCGACAGCTTCCTCAATGCAAATAGATTTCTCAACACAAGCGGTCTCGACCATCCACGACCGCCCATGTTGAGAAATCTCGCTGGGAGGTGGAATAGCATTGGATTTTCCGCACTCGTGCTCACCAACTTAACGTTGGCGCAGGTGAGGGAAAACCTCCACTCTGCAGAGCACTGAGTGCAAACAACTCTGCAAACTCCGCGAACAGGACGGAGTTCACCACCAGGCCATGGGTTCCCCAGGACAGAAAACTCACAGGGAGGGGGGCTGTAAACCCCCACCCTTAAATATACCCAGCCCCAGGGGATGGGGTTCCTGGGGCCCTAAATGAGATGGGGAGAGGACCCTACTGACTGCTCCATCCCCATATATAGTTTATAAAAGGGCACCCATCATTGTTTTTCTTTTTAAGGAACAGCCCTGGGCATATAAAAGCTTGGGGGTCTGCACAGTGACAACATTAACGATTTGAACTGAGAAAAACACAGAAATTTGCCAGTTATAGTTAGCTCTATTGCCATGCACTTCTTATGACCTCACATATTACATTACTCATAACATGTTCTGTGACATTGTTTATGACATCACTGATGGCATCTCAAATGACATCATTGACGACATTACTGATGGCATCATCCAATGAGTGTGCTAGTTTGTGTTAAAGATTAGATTGTGGTGGGTAGCTACCATATTACTTTCCATCTAATTTTGTACAGCCTGCTTCCAGCTAGATAATCCATATGGTCAGATTGAGAGCCATACCCTTCAACACCAGGCTACCGTTTGTGATGGATCAGTTTGATGTGACTCCGTACCTGTATAGCTACTCCTGCCCCAATAAGGATGGCAATGTTTCTGCTTCTACTATCCCATTGTTCCTGGATGTATCACAGCTTAAGTTATAAAGCATGAGTGTAGATAATACAGAACCTCTGGTATCCCATTGACCTGCAGTTCTATTTGACGTTGTTAGGAAGGAATTTTTAATCAAACAACATTTGCATAAATGTATTAGAATTAGAATGTCACTTTAAGAATGCATTTAAAACTTTGCTAAGAAACCACATGAATAAATCCCATGCAGGAAAAATGTGCTTGCTTAAACTGTGTAAGAATATTAATGTGAAGGGAAAAATGCAGTAGGCTATCATTTTCAATGTGCTTCTGTAACTAGGCTCAAACCATATTTTGTTTCTACCCTTGCTTACAGCTAAATATGTTTCATTTATTTTGCCTAGCACCAGTGTCCTACTGAAGAATGTACTAACTTCAAAATGATATTCTTTTGCTTCATCACATCACATTAGCCCACCCTACTTTGACGATGAATTTGTTGTTGCTGTATAATGAATTAGAGTGATAGAACGAAGAACAAATTAGATATATAATGTGTATGTCTAACCAGGACATTGAAGTTAGAAGTATTTAATTACATTTGATAAGCCCTTTGTCTTTACAAAGAGATATTGGAAGCATCTAACAGCTTAGGTGTCAAGGTTCTTTCTTTCTCCCACATATCTAAAACTGCAACATTATTTTAACTATGACCTAGCATGAATGCTTACCATGGAAATAGGAAGAGAAGCAAAAGGATGGTGATGATATCATAGGACAAGTGGTTTCCATTGACTGAAGATGACCTAAACCTACTAATTTTCATTACATTATTTGTGTATTTCATATCATAATTGAATGTACCTAGGAGAGAAGACCTGAGAAGAGAGAAGACCAGAGAGGAGAGAAGACCCGAGAGGAGAGAATACCCGTACATTGCAAAACGATTGATGCTTAGGGCGTTCTATCATTATTACTGAAAGCTAGTGCTGACAGTGATTTTTCCCACTTTTACATGACTCTGTGTTCAGGGAGATTTCTTCCTGCATTGATCAGTGCTACTGCTGTGATCATTCCTTCATCACTGACTGTTTTAATGGTTGCTATTGCCACTGTGGAATATTCAGCGGAATTTTCCGGAATTATGCTTTATGGGAAGTTCAAGACTTTATCTATGCTCCGAGAATCTTGTTCTTTTCCAGAAGAGACTCTTCATGGGTTTCCATAGGGTAGGTTAGGGTCTTTAGATCAATAGGGACTGGTTCCTTTATGAAACCCCTGTTGATTTAATCTGTCACTAATTAAACCTTTTCTCGATCTTTCTATATTTGGACTAATTTGAATAAAAATGACAAAATTTTGCTAACTCCTTAAAGATAAATAAAGGTTTTAGAAACTTCTTCAGCTTCTCGTCATCGACTGATAATTAAGAACTCGACAGTTGATGATAATTGATGTTCACTTTTATTTGAACTCCTTTCCAAAACGGTGGCAAAGGTCTATTGACCTGATGATGATTCACTGAAACCAGGGCGGTGAGGCCTTGACACATGTGCGCACAAGTCATTGTTCTTGAATATTATTGTTTTCAATTCAAATAGGAATGCTCAACTCCCCATGGCCCACCGCTCACAGTAGTGCAGATGTTGTTTGAACTTTCACAGAGGTTATTGATGGGAGCGCTTAAAAAGATGCACGTTTGACCTGTGATATAAATAAAGGTCCAACAAGAATTGAACAAGGTACTTTTTTCAAAGAATATTTAAGGGTAATAAGAAGGTGCATAAATAGGCTTTAAATTAAAAAGATTACACAGTAGGCCTCTGGGTAAATTTAGAACATTTTTGGAGAATTTCTTACTCTTCCATAATGAGCAGTTAACAAGAGTTAATAAGGGCTTATAATAATGCAAAGTAAGAGAACAGGGATGTCCCTGGTATTTAGGAGAGAAACGATGAGACAATGGAGGTTTTCCTTAGGTAAATCACCTGGGTATTGGAATGTCATTATTATGTCGAATGCACAAGAATTTAAAAAAGAGGTTAACAATGTCAATGAATATAAAGAGAATATTTTGATAATTTAAAATATTTACTAATGAAGTATATTATTAATGAAAACTGGACTAATTGAAATCCCATCCTGGGTTATGTTAGATGGAGATAGGCAAGCATCTAAAGGTTTATGTAGTATTTTGGGTTTGAATCGATTTTTGTGAGTAGTGCTTTTGTATCAGTATAATGTATAACATAATAATGAATCACATTGTATGGAATTGATTGGTGTATATATTTTCTTTTTTTCCGCCTTGATGAAGTCCGGGTTAGGCCGAAATGCGTAGGCAGAAAAGAGTTGATGAAATTGTCTGAAAAGATTTGATGAAATTGAATGAATGACATTATATGATGCTCTTGCTTTAGTACATTTGAAACAAACATTCTTTGGAACTGAAAAAATGGCCTGTGGACTGGACTTTCTTTAAGAAATTCAATAATTGATTGATAACATTGAAAGAAGGGGATACGCTCCTTTCCTATTGGTATTGACTTGATGATGAAGTGCCACAGGATTTCGAGGATACCAGTTATAAGTCTGTTTTGATTGACTTAAGAATCGATTTTGACTAGTCCTTGGGCGCTAACAACATCTTTGGCTATCTGCCATGGACAGCCAGCCAAACACCCTGAGAAGTGTACTTTTCTTTCTTCCACCCTCCAGGGCTGGCATGAGCAGCCATCCGAAGTGGTCTTCCCTTCCTGCCGTAACACTGGTCCTCATAGTTGTTCAGTTCAAATGGGTCATAGCTTATATTTTTTGTAGGCTAAATAGATTTTGCAACAGCTGTGGGCATTCTACTTGCTTTCACCGAGGGTCACCCCAAAGCATCCGCAATACAGCCTCCTTGGTGGGGGGGACCCACCTCAGCAAGGTTCCAGCAATTGGAGTCCATTGGTGCCTATACTTTCAACCTTCCCATGCCATCAGTCAACCAAATCAGGATTCTGGGGTACTCTGGTATTGCCCCTCATTGTTTGGTGAATTGTCTGAGTATTCCCTCGACAGTTACGGCTGGAGTTTTTGCTTTGAGCAAACACATACCTGTCCACCATCTTTGACAGCCAGCCACGCGCTCATGCCATCAAATCATATTGAATCTTTTTCATATAAACTCTGTGAAAAGATGATGTTTCCTTCTCAATAGATTTAAAAGGAAGTATAGATACTAGAGAGGGCTAGCTGTAATAAGTCTTAAAGAAGGGTCTTTTATATTTTTATAGATTTCAGGTAGTTGTCTACATACGTTGTGGGTTCTGTTGGGAATTGTCTGTGCAAGGTTTTGTATTCTTTCTTTGATATCCATTCTCTCAAAATAGCTTCTTCAGTTACCTTTTTAATCTTATCCTTTTTACTGGATAACTTATCATATCTTTTAATTTGATGGTGAAATCAAAACCAAAATATTTACCAAAACCCTGCGAGGCTGATCCCAATGACTGGAAACAAAGAAAAGTAATGGGGGGAAGACCACCAATCACTCAGACCATCCTCTCTAACTATAGAAGCCAGTCGCTAAGCTCTCCCGTTTGGGGCATTAGGGTAAAAACCCTAACAGTTGCTGTAGTTTTTAAAACAGTCTAGCTCTACACCTTATTGCTTTTTACTTACATAAGATTTAAAATATATTATCTAATTATCTGACTCAGAACTGCAGTAATGAGTTAAGAAAATGAATCGTTTTTCACAACCATTATAAATTCAATGTATTCATAAACTTAACTGGAGTAGAAGGGCTGTCAAAACAATTGCTTATCACAATGTGACCAGACAGAATTTACATGTCAGCCTGCTAGTCAGTGAACATGTTACCCAAGTATTATGCAAGCTTAACAGGATTATTGTGTTGGATCTATTTTATTTTATCCATCTATCTATCTATCTATCTATCTATCTATCTATCTATCTATCTATCTATCTATCTATCTATCTATCTATCTATCTATCTATCTATCTATCTATCTATCTATCTATCTATCTATCTAATGTATATACCATTGTCATGTGCAAATATAGGTCTATAGTGCATCAGTGGTGTAGTATACCTACACTCTTCTCATGACTCTCCAATGTTGATTGGAAAATGCATTGATGTCAGTGAGGCCGTATGCTCCCTATGGAATCAGGGTTTCCTTCACTAAGCTACCACAATTGTTCATGGCACTTTAAGAGAAGTATTGCGACCTGCCGCATTGACTTTGAGCAAATGTGTTACAACTTTATCTGTGGTTGTGCCAGTATTTCTGGCGTTCCACTGGTTCATTGTGAATCATTCGCAAGACATTCAGGGGCATATTTACAAGCCCCTATCGCCTCCAGAGTGTCACTTTTTTATGCTCTGGTGGCATAGCGTGATTTTCAATATTTAAAAGGTGGCAATGAGCCACTTGACTGCCTTATCACCACCTTGTAAATATGCCTCTGCGGCAAAGGGGCATGCAATGGGTGTTGATGTGAGCATTCCACACCCATTGCTTTTTGATGCTGCCCCAGATTTACAAAAAAGTGTAAATTTGTGTCAGCTGCAAGAACTAACGTCATGCAAGATCAGCCATTCGAATTGCACACATGGAGAAATGCTTTTATTTCTGCGTGTTTTTACTTTTTCTATGTGTGCTGCATTCTGCAGAAAACATAGAAAGAGCAAAAAGCCATTCATGACTGCTTATGTGCAGAAGCTGTCCCTTCCTGCTCATAAACACTCTTTAAATAATGACGATTTGCTACTTCTATGTATGCTGCAGAGTGCAGTGTACACACAAAAGTAACAAATAGGCATTATGGATTGCTTATGTGCAGGAAAGGACACCTTCCTGCACATGAATATTCATTCCCTGCAACGCAGGCACCTGTGCGCTATGGTGCAAGGGTGCCGGCATTGGCACGAGGCAGCTAATTTTAGCACCAGTGCTGGGAAAACACAGGGGTGCACCGTATTGTAGTAAATACAGAGCATCCCTGCATTTTGAAAATGTCAGAGCGTGGTGCTGGAAAACTTGAGGCAGCTCCACGCCCCAACATTTTCTAATAAATATGCCCCTCAGTAGTGACTGGATTTTTGTCCAAATCATTTTTTGTGCTCTCTTTAGGCAGATGTTGCAAAGAAGCTTTCACATTAATTTCTTTCTCAGGGCAGCTTCTTTTCCTTTTTCTGCTCACTCTGTACTTTCATTGTGGACTCCTGAGGCTACTGCATTGCCAGGTGGTGTTAAATTGTCTGCCTGCATTTTTAACCCTACTCTGGCATGCAATTACTTAGGTCATTTGTTGCACAAGACGCACTCCCATATGCAACCCTACTGTCTTAACTATCATTGGTTAATCGGGGGCTCCAACTTCCTCTCAGAGACAATCCACTACAACCTGAAAATCCACACCAGTGAGACTAAAAGGGCACAAGATCCACCTCTCTCCAAACACCTCCCTGAGGGTAATTTACACTCTCAAAACCACATACACCCACCAACTTGGCTCCGGATAAAAATCCCCCAGTAGAGAAATAAAAGTAGAAGAGGCACTATCACAGGTCGATGGCTACACAAATATGCCACGTAATTGGCAAATTGGCTGTTCTGTGGAAAGACCCAATAACATTATGCCCACAAGGTTGTGTAATATCATCAGAGGCTGATGAGCAACATTCCGCAATAGCATTTTATAAATCGATTTTTTAATGGCATTTGAGATTTTGGGTGAATTGCTATTTTGTGACAAATGTCTTATTTTATTATGGGATTGGCATCACTGCTTTAGTGATTTTTGACAAAATACAAATTGTTCTTTGTCGCAAGTGAAATAAATCCCTCGTTGTTTGCCTTTTAAGCATCCAGCACTGGGAAACACACACATCTGTGCCAATGTGGGGCATTTTGGACTTGCAGCACGCACTTGCTATTTCAGTTCTGGTGCTCATTCATAATTCTTCCACTACATATTATTTCTGATCTGCGACACCAACTGCTGCTACAGACGAGAGAGAGCGAGAGAGAGAGGGATAGAGTGTCACCTTAATCAGTATTCCCTACTATTGAGTATTGTGCCATTCACACAAACCTAGCCATGCACACCATTCCTAAACAGCATCATCATCTTGTATTCCACAATTTTTGCCACACTCAGATTTGACAGTGCAGCTCAATTCGGACTTGCCTCGCTCCAGCACTAGGTGTTTCTATACCTTGCCCAGCATGCAGATGATCATGCGCAGCTTAATGCTGACTTCATCTCAGTTATCTCTGTACCTGTTCTCGCTTTCTATCAGTGCGCTTCAGCACCGTAGCTCTTTCCTTTTGAATTTTGCAGCACTGAGCTCTGTGTCAGGCGGTGGCCGCGGCTGCATTCGGTAATTGCTTCATACTTTAATACCTGAATCAAATGGAAAATACTGCGGCCTCAGGCCCAAGGTGGGATCGGCTCTCATATTAAAACATGTGTGTTTGGTTGCCCAGCACAGTGAAGTGAGGTTACGAATGATCAACTTCCTGCTGTCCCAAGGGGCCAACCTGCTGGTCATTCAAAGGTGATTGCCACAGCAGGTTGAGAGCTGTGCAGAAGGTGATGGCAAAAGGCCAAGGTCTCCACAGCAGTTGTGCACTGAACATGGAAGGCTCTCTGCAAGGTGAGTTTTGAAGATGTGATACATGCTGAAGTACAGGAGCCACTTCATGTTTCCTTTTTTACGGACTGGAACAGAATATACTCTTTTGACCATCTGTCACTGTCCCTGCCTTCCACTGAGCATGGGGGTAAAGTAATAAAGCATGCAATTTATGTGCATTGTTTTCTAGAGCATGGATGGGAAAGGATCTGTGCACCATGGCGGTGTGCACTCTTTGTGCAAATTCACTCTTGCTGCATAAACGACATGAACTGGATGCAAGGCTCTCTTCTTGATTGCCACAGTAAAGGGAGACCGCTCTCAGTAGACTCACTGCCATCCAGCAAGGAATAATATATGTAAACTGAGTCAAGTTTCTACTTTAGTGGATCACCTTTGTTAGAGAAAACCCATGAAGCTGAAAATTTCCTTTGGAAATCTTGTAATCTTGATTGAAGATGAAGGTAGCACTAGAGAAATCAACAGGTCACCAAATTGTCTATTAGGTTTGCCTTACTAAAACTTGAAACAATAGTTTGCCTATAAAAAAAAACAAGAAGATAGACTTTATCAATATGTGTTTTAAATAATGACAGAAAACTTTCAGGGTATGTCTTTTTTCTCTATATCTCACCTCTAGAAACACAGTTCCATTGTGCAGTTTCTCATGCTTTGAGCACAAGTCATATCTGGGACCATAATATGCACAGATCTGTGCTGTGACACATCTTTAACCAGTGACCAGTATGGGCACATACTGATACATTGAGCAGCATCCTGTGCATCTGCAAACTCACTGCTGCCCTGGAAACCCATTAGTGAGAGATCCACCTTTCACAGTTTAGGCAGTAATATGGCCTTCTTTTGAAACAAAGCAGAGATCTCCCTGCAAGAATCTCTCTCGGGGTAGCAAAGGTGATGCACTTATTGCATCGCTTCTTTGTGGCGTCGGTATGCTTCCTGATAGTTCCATTGTTCCTGCATCTATTTGCAGCACAGAAGCAAGTGTTCTTTCATTTGAAAAAGGTCATGTCACCAGGCCAATGAGGGAATTCCCCCTTGGGATAATGCTTGTGTGCGTGTGGTGCCGCCACAATCTGTTTTATGCAATGGACTGCACAAGCTTTTGCAGCCTCGTCTGTAATTCCAGAGTGCAGTGGGGGTGCAGAAAGCAGGCACACACTACTGTTGTGCTCCTTGGGCACTCGGTGTAATGTGACGCTTGGTCAGCCGTGCAACACCCATAGGGCTGAAAGGGCTTCAGCCCCCCGTTGTGTGTCTCAGACCGGGCTGCTGCAGCTTGAGCTGCTGTTGGCTCGGCTGTGAGGTGTCTGGAGTCTTATCCCTGGCACATCCACATTTTTCACATATCATTTAAAGACCATTTGCATATTTACACACCTTTGTAAACTGGTTACCAAGGCTTGTTTTTTCCTTTGGTTTCATTGCCCCCCCGGGCCCCCACTCTGCCTATTCCTTACATTTGGGTTTTACTTTTACTGCCTTAGTGGGAGAATGCATTTCATGAAAAGAAATATAAAGTAGGGTCACCAAAAGAAATATGCCAGCCATTTGTTTTTTTAAAGAGCCTGCAAAACCCTCGTCTTGACACCTGATAGGATTATGAATAACATCATATATATTCATTTATATTGTGACTTTTCTGTCTTTGCTCTCTTTAGTTATCAGCCATGGATCATTCAGGCTGCTCTAGAGCACAATTGAAAATGTTTTCTATTTACATTTGCTGTTCCAAGTATGCATATAAGTGCTGAAAATAGACTTTAGGTGACTGCTTATTTTTGCAATATCTGGAACATCAATATAATGAACTGTAAACCCTTTGCAGGATGAGCACAATATGTATTTCCTCCAGCCTCGATCCCTGAACAGGGCCAGACTGGGAATGCAAACTGGCCTTGGCATTTGAGTCTGACTGGCCACGGAGGTGGCGGGTGGGGCCCCAGGGAGGTGTGTGCGTGGAAAACACTGCAGTTGCTTTTGGTATAGGGGGCCGCTATTGCAGTAATGCTGCAAAACCAGCTCCCTGTACCAAAAATGACACTTACCAGTCCAAAACCGGCCCCCACACTTCTGGCCCACTGAGAAAATGCCAGTCCAGCCCTGTCCCTGAATGATGCGATAATAATTAAAGTTTAACTTATACCTGAAACCCTACGCCAGCCCTCAATAACATGCTGAGTTACTTCAAGTGTCTGGGAATGCACCCTGTATTTAGACAACTCACTTCTCATTCTCGCCCTTCACTTTCAAACTCATCCTGCACTCACAGTGATCACAATGCACTCACACTGATCCCCATGCACTCACACCATTCACACTGCACTCACAATGACCACACATCACTTATGCCACTCGCCATGAACTCACACCGTTCTCCCTCCACTTACCTTGCAGTCACATGAGCACACTGCTCACTCTGCATTCACTGTGATGAATCTGCACTTACACTGCACTTGCGCTGTTCAACCTGTACCTCACCTTGCAGTCACATGAGCTCACTACTCACCCTGAACTCATGGGACACTTCACGCACCTGTCCCTCTCACTGTTCAATCTGCAATCTCACTCAAACAAGCCCATCACTAACCATACATTCAGTGCTCCCACTCTGCACTTACATCCGCACCCAAATTCATATGGTCACCTCACTCACCCTGCAGTCACTCCTCTCACCCTACTTTCACACTGCTGCATCGCTCCCGTTCACTCACATAGGCACTCTTGCCACCCACACAGCACAGAGGGTTAATATGCCTGCTACAAAGAACGTGTACCATGCAGATCACAGAACTTAGTGTGAGTAAGCTATGAGTAGCCCTATAAAACAATTTAAATGTTTGTCAGAAAAGGGCTATAGAGAGATGATGTGCATTGTTGGCAAGTGGTAGTAAAGGGAATTTGTGGAGAAGGAGGAAATGGGGGTGGGGCGACAAAAAAGACAGATGCACCATGCACGAACAGTGTTAGGGCCAGCCCTGGCTAGGAGTCTTATCCCCCATCTGTAGTTCGGGTCTAGTTGTACCCCTACCCTTGGTTCATTCAGGTGTGAACTTAAAGGTGCCGATATGTGCATAAAATGCACTGTAAATATCTTCAGATACTCACAAAATTATAAATGTATGAATACTACCATTTGATAATTCCTTCTTCTTCAGAAATAAGTATAATTTACAAAAAAGAACATGACTTACTTTAAGAAAGTTCACATTTCTGCATACATAGCATAGAATGTTCATCATCGGTACATCGATGTGAAGGGGTGCATGTGAGGACTCTAGGTTTTCATATGTTAGTAAGGTTTACACATCTAAACAAGGTTGTCAGTCGAACTATATCATTTAGCGACATGCACTGTGCTATATAAACCAAATAACAAGTGCATTTTTCTTGGATCTTACTCATAATATGGGTTCTTCATTCAATGCAACTTCATATTGACGATGGATGTTCACTTTTTAAGCAGTGGAGAGGTGCCCTGAAGGTCATTTCTTTCAGTGTTTAGGCAGCGTTTAGGAAGCAGTTGTTTTTGAAGAATATAGATGTTTGAGTGTTGATGTGCATCTTGTTCAGTTTTGCTAACTGTGAAGGATGCATTCTTTCTCATTGTTTAAATAGTTTAGATGATTTAGGAGAACAGAGCATCAATGCAGATTCTCGCTGGCAATCTAAATTCACGAGGAGTTTTTAGATCTTCTTGGAAAACAACTGCATGAGATGTGGGTACACTGGTGACATCACAACTGTATGAATAACTACAGGTGTGACATAAGTAAGATTATATTATAAAAAAACAGTTGGATGTCACAAGGATTGGCAATATTAACACTATTTTATATATTCACAACTTACAAAATGATGTATTTAATCTGATTAACTATGGATTAGTGGAATTCTCTCTCAAATGGAATTCTCTTCTGATCTTTTGTGTTCCAAGTCAGCTTGGGAAAAACATGTTGCTCATTTATTATGTATTTAAAAGCACTTGCCTGTTCTGGGTGTGTATTTATTTTGTATGCATCATGCCCGCACTGCACACCACAACAATGCACCCTTCTTGTTCTATTGAGGTCTCTATCTGGGGATTTCTCTTCTGTGCATGGAGCAGATGGCTCCATCTCTGCAGAGGAGAGTGCTGCCATCTCAAGCTTTCCTTCCGAGCTCTGTATGTTAGGGCCTACATCCATTTGTAAGCATATGCATGAGCTCAGCTTTGGGAGTGTGCAGAGGGACTGCTAGCCAATTTAGGGATTAACAGGCATCCTTCAGATAAATACTCCCAACCCCTCCCCTGAATATAAAATAGGGCGATCAGATGTGTGGGTATACTGGGACAGTGTGTCCAGTCTGTCTTCACTCTCTCAATGGCACTTTTGTTCCATAAAGCAGGGCAACGTACCTCATGCTCCTTTAGAACATGACAGTTCTGGCCCAATATAACAGTGTAAGGATTTTGAAACGATTTATGAGGGAGGCGGACCTCAATAAAGTGCTGAATGTAAAAAATATGAAATTACTGCAAATTGAAGGACACCTGCATTCTTATCATTTTGGCATTCTTCCACACTGCATACCTGATTTTACTCTTTTCTATTACATCAATGAGCCTTCATAGCCAAGTCTGTTTTTACACTAAAGCCATGCTACGTGTCTTTCATATTACAGCAGCACTAGATTGTAAAGTGAAACCGAGAGGTCAACATCTAAATAATTTTTTTAAAGAAAAACATTAAAATCGTACAATAGCAAAAAAAATGATTTCAAAAATAGAAAAATACCAAAGGCTAGATGTATCAAAAGGGTTTACACATTCTGTGTCTATGGGATTTTTTTTATTTCAAGTGAATTTTATTGAGAAAAAAGTTTTTATATACAGAATACAGTATACAGGAGTACAGTGTGGGTTTGTTAGTACATCTGGCCCCAATTAAACCATGCAGTTTTCTTTGACTCGGTATAGTGAAAAAAAATGTTTACAATATTCTGACGCCAGTACATTATTGTTTTTCTCTCTACGATTGTAGGCAATATATGACCTACTTTTTCTAAAGACTGTTGCATGGTTTTCTTTGTGATAAATTCATCCACGGGAGAAAGGCAGGGAAATTCTAGTAGCTCTATGCGAAAATTAAACTTATTGCTATATTCATGTTTACTCATTCATATACTTTCTCTCTTGTTACAGGAAAGATGTGCATTGCAGAAATGTGCTTAAAACTCGTCATCATATATATTTTTGACTTAGTCTTCACAGCTCTCAATCATATGTCATCTTAGTTCAGTGTTACCACCCCCTTATAAAATAATTTTGCACCATAATTTTACCATGTTAAGGGGGCCATGCAGTATAGATTCAATCCCTATACAACCGTGAACATTTTAGCTACACATCACAATACAAAATTCTGATAACATGACAATGTAGTTTGACCCACTATTGTCTAAAAGTTGAACGCTCCCCTATTTAAACAGACCACTTTTATAAATGTAGGTCAATGGAACGGCTTTTTCCTACTTATCTAAAAAAAAAATGAAAATTGGCACACCCATCTCTCCTATGATAAAAGTGGAATTTGTGTGTAAAGTGATCCCTTTTTCACGTTTTCAGTTGGATAGTGAAAATTGACATATTGTACCCTTTAGTTGCAAAGGTGAACTTTTTAAATGGAAGAGGGGTGGATACATTTCTTAAATTTGCCAACTTTAAATGTTTTTACTTGTACTAGGTGAAACCAGCTATCTTTTACTAACGCCATCATTCTGGTGACCCTCCATTACTGATGCAGGTGAAAATCTTAGTTTCCACCAATTGAGTGTCACCAGGAACAAAATAATAGTAGATGTGGTATTACAACACCTGGTTTTTCAATGACACATTTAGATTTACAAGGGGAAACCCTGCACATTTTCCTCTGGAAATGGCCTAGAATGTGTGCACTACCTTTAGACTTTGGTGCAGTACCACTTATTTCCCTGGCAAATCCCAATTCCGTAGGGATAACTTGCAATGGCGCATATAATTTGCATCCTGCAACAACTGATCCCTACAGTATACCCATGTAGAATTGACACAATATTGAAATGACGCCCTTAAAGGAAAATCAGGAGCAGATCTTGAATAATTCTGCTTTTGAATCTGAAAATATGCTATATAAGTTCCTTCTTTGTGGATGTTGGCCAATTCATGTATTGCTTTCACTTGGCCATTCCCAGAATGCTTCAATATGTGTTCCCAATTTAGTAAAGTGTGAGTAGGTTAAAAATGCGTGGTTCACACTTACACATTTAATTTGAAGTTTTGTTTCTGAAGCAAGTGTATTTTACCATTGTGTATGTTATTCATCCATACTGGGACTAGTAACTTTTTCCAGATTTACAGATGAAGAGAGCACTTAAGTACAAATTAGGGGCGCAAATGAATCCCTAGAAGTGTACATTTTCACTTGAAATTCACATGCATTCAGATTTGTAAACGAATGTAATGACAGGTAAAATGTACAACAATATGGCACAATTTCATGTTTGAGCAAATCTGCAAAAAATGGCTTGTGCCCATTCCATGGCGGAATGCCTAGTATATGTAGCTAAACGCTCACAACCTGAGTTTGTTTTGTTTGTTAAATTTTGGCAGACACATTCAAACCATGAAGAGGGATGGAGGTTTACTGCTATCAAGCGCAGGAGTACAACCTATCCAGGGTAGGAATGGGGATGGGACTCCACCAAAATTGTTGGTGGTATAGAGGAAACAGGTTTTCTCAGTAGTGACTGATGGAGAAAAAATTGCACTTTATAAAATATGTCGCAAGACTTCGTAAATATAAGGGAGCTACATTTAAACAAACAACAATAGATAGGCATTGGGGTAGTTCAAATTTACAAAAACGTCCATAACGTCTCCTGTGGAAGCTGCAAATATTATAGATTCTTAGGTGTAGTCAAGGAATCTTTTGTGAATTTCATGATATCTGGAAATTGAATTTGCATGTAGGTGCAAGCCTACAGAGGTAAATTATCGAATGTTTGGTGAATTCATAATGAGCTCTTAAGTGTATGTGAGAAGACACCATTCCCTGGTCCATGTTAACAAAAAGAGTGTTGATAAGCTCTATTCGGATGAATGGGTGTGAATGAGTGAGTAAACCAGCAATGCTGCAAAGTGGGTTCCATTTATGTGCTTACTGGTAATGAATCTTAAGTTTTACTTCTGAGTGTGAAATGTTTGCATTTTGAGTACACATTAACTGTGTGAGAATGACATGCGTGTTGGCCTTTTAGTGCCTTTGATGATACAACATATTATCGGCATGCGCTCTGATTTTTTTTCTAAATGTTATGTTACTGGGATTTTTTTTAACAATTCCAATTCAGTTTAAAGAATAGTGTGATGTACTTTGGTCACGTTGTGTGATGTACATTATGAGATGTCATTCAGGATCATCGGGTATTGTACTGGACAATTTCAACGGGACACAGACTAGCTATATCGCAGCTTGTTTTACTGCTATGGTTTTGTTGTCGTTACAAATATGCAATGCAATGCCACTGTATGCAAAAAATACGTATATGTGTATGAAGTCCCTAGGGCTGTTAAAATGGCAGTAAATGCAATAAAATTTGTTGAGAAAAAACAAATTTAAATAAACAATAATGATGAAAATCCTATAAATGGAACCAGAGATATTAGCTTTAAAGTATTAAGTGAAAATAGCACAAAAATGTACCAAGAGCCAAAGATAGTTTTTGGCTGTGGTAGATCTGGACCAAGGCACACAGTGATGGAACTCAAGATCAGATGCAGAACGGCACATCAAAGATTTCCTTCCAACTTAATCTGCAAAACAGGGTAGAGTGTCTTTCAGTGGGGAAAGGTGGCAGCCTGTATCCAGCAAAGTCAATCCTAGTAAGAGAGCTTTGAGGCGAGGTCCAGCAAAAGCCACTGGTTTAGCTGGGAAAAGGTCTGAGCTGGAAGAATTTGAATTTCCCACCTGCTAAAGTCTAATTGTTGCCCAGATACTTCTTGCACCTTTAGCCAGTCAAGATTTTCTTTTTGGGATTTAGTATCTGAAATGACAGTCATTTTCTTAAAGTGGGACAAGGAGGTAAGCTGTATCCAATGAGAACTCCACATGGTCAAAAACCTACTCTCCGAGTCTCTGCTGATATGCTGAGATGGATTTGCTACTACAGAGAAGCTCCAAGTCGAACATACCACTTTCGCCACCATGGCAAGGTGCGCTCTCAGTGGATCAGGTCTGGTGGTTGATCCTGGCATTCAGAATTTTTCTTAGTCCCAAAACTGAGCAGGAGTAAGTCCCTTTTGCTCCAGTTTTTCACCTATGCCTCCCAGACTTCAGGGAAGACTCATAGACCTTTAGGACTTCATCCCACAAAGACATTTGGCAGGGTCCAGTGAAGATCCAGTTGTGATTTGACGACTGTGAATCAGGGAAAACATGTTTTTTAAGCTTTTTGAGTCTTTGTAGCCACACAGGCGGTCATCCCACCTGACCCTTTGAGTCTTCTTATTTGTCCCGGATACCAGAGTGAGCAAACTCAGGGGCATATTACCAAGCATTAGCGATAATTATCGCTATGCATGGTTAGGGGGTAAAATTATATCGCAGAGCACCGAGGATTTTTACTGCTGAGATACCTTGATATTATCAAGGTTTATCTCAAGAGCGGTAAAAATCCTGCAAAATGCATGAATATCGCTGAAAAATCAGCGATATTCATGCATTATCATGACAATGGTCTTAGCCATGTTATCCACCTTCCATTGGATAACATGGCTAAGAACTGCTTTTGGCAGGCGTTAGCTTTTGGAGATATTCGCGCTTAGCGCGAATATTTCCAAAAGTAGATAATAGGAGATAGCGATGTTAGCGACTGTTTCCAGCTGCTAACATCTTGGCACGCCCACTTTGCATGTCATTAGCGATAATTATCGCTGACATGCAAAGTGGGCCCCAAGATGATCGCTATCTCCTTAAAGCTGTCGCTAACTGGTGTTAGCGACAGCTAGGTAATAGGGCGATAAAATTATCCCCGCTTTAGCAGGAAAAATTCCTGTTAAAGCGGTGATAAGGCCCTTGGTAATATGCCCCTCAATCCTTCAGAGTTCCTCTCAGGTCACACCAAGCAGGGTCTAGTCCTATTCTGATCTTCCATAGGCCCAGAGTATGTTCTGAGAAGGGTTCATTGAGGTGACACCTTATGGATGGCACTAGTCAGGGGTAGTGGGGTGACTGATGGTTCCTCCCCTACCAATAGGGTAAATTATCCCAGAGGTAACACTACCAACTTTTCAAGCAGTTCCTGTTTACCCTACCACAAACAATCATATATGGCACCTTTCTCCTACAATTTGCGTGTGCAGAGCCTTTGCCTCAAGCCTGATATGTGGCCAGGGAAATGAGCAGTCCCCTCCTCTATGTACATTCCAAACTGGTCTTGGGAGTAGATGCTCTCCCACTGGATTTGGAGTCAGTCTGGCTAGTGTGGGCTTGGAGAACAAAGGTTTGCTTTCTCTTTTTCTTACTTTACATCTGCTTGAGAATGGACAGGCCTCACCTAGGTCCCATTCAAGTTAATGAAGTTCCTGGGTTCATCTCAATTGTTCTTATGGGAAAGGGAAGAATATCATGACCCCATGCACAGGCTATTGATACTGCGGTGGGAGTATTTTCCACTCCCAATTGTCAGGGACGCACGGATAGGCCAGCTTGCCCACACTATTGCTTA
This sequence comes from Lissotriton vulgaris, assembly GCF_964263255.1. Taxonomy (NCBI): domain Eukaryota; kingdom Metazoa; phylum Chordata; class Amphibia; order Caudata; family Salamandridae; genus Lissotriton; species Lissotriton vulgaris. Next base: position 244,397,323 of record NC_141699.1, on the reverse strand, counting down.
TGAGCCTTAATGGGGCTCAATCAGGAAAAGTACAACTTTCTAAAAGTTACTTTTTCAACATATGTTTTTTTAAAGCTGTCATTTATTTGCCCTTCTGAGTATAACTTTTGTTTTTTTTAACATTGTTTTTATTAAATCAAACTTCGCCTTGACAATCATGACAATAATTAGACAAATATTTGGCAGTCTTACAGTGAAACACATTTGATTATACATTACTTTCCTCCACAATAGTACATTATGTTTTGAGTACCTTTCACACAACTTCTCATACTTATTCCGACTCCCCTTCCTCTTCTACTTCGTCATCTGAGCTATCTGCACTTGATTCCGACAACGGTTCACATATTTCACCTCGAAATACATTCCAGGCTGACCAGATTTTTTTCCATTTACGCAGGTTACCCCTAGCTTTGTACACTGCGCGCTCTGTAATCATTGCCAGATCCATGTGTTTACACCATGTTGCTAATGTGGGCGGGTCTGCCGTACCCCATTTCTGCGTTATATCGCTTTTAGCAATAGTGAGGCCTTGCGTTACCCACGTCTGCCCTAGACGCGTAAGATCGTTGGGGTCCCATATATTTAAGAGACATTCTCTCGGCTCAGGTAGAAGGGATACTTCCAACGTCTGTGATATAGTATGCAACACCTGTCTCCAATATTCTAATATAACTGGGCATTCCCACATAGTGTGGAAGAAGGTTCCTTCCTCCCCACACCCTCGAAGACAAAATGGATGTTGTGTCCTTTGCAATTTGTGTAGCATGGTTCTGGTGTAGTATATACGATGTAGGATTTTAAGCTGCACCAATCTGAGCTTGGCTGAAATTCCCACTTCCTTAGGTGACGCTAGCGCCTCTCTCCACTCTGTGCAGTCCATGTCCCCTATGTCCGCCGCCCATTTCGCCCTTAGTATGGATGTAGGGTCTGGTAGGTTGTTGATTAGCTTGCGATACGTGAGTGATGTAGCGCGCTTTTGCATATAGTCAGTATCTGGTGGGAGTGCTGCTAACAACGCATGTCTGATTTGTATGTACCTGTAGGTTTCGGTTGGGCCCAGTTCATATTGTTGTTGCAGCTGGGTGAACAGGATCACCGTCCCCTTATCCCATAAGTCCCTCACTGTAGAAATGCCAATACTATCCCACTGCGCAAACCCCTTGCTGTGCCTCAAGAGTCCCAAAGCCTTGGTGTCCCAGAGTGGGGTAAGTTTCGCTATAACCCCTTTCCAACCCAGTTTCGCTTGCTCTGTGTACCATAAAGCGACCGTCTGTTTTGTGGGCCCTTCCAGTTTCGAGGCTAGTGTCCTGTTATAGAGCGCAGCTAGCATGTTGTCTGCATCCAATTGTGCCCTGTCCGCCCTATACGCTGGGTCATTGTGGTGCGTGGATCCAGTGATTGAGAGTTTTAAATTGTGTTACACGGTAATAGAGTTGTAGGTTTGGCAGCTCTATCCCGCCGTCATACCAATCTCTATGTAATTTGATTTGCGCTGTACGTGCTGGGCGGTTGCCCCATAAAAGGGTCGAGACTTGTGCTGCTACTTGTTTGAAATACCTGGGTGGAACTTGGTAAGGCGTATTGTCAAAAGCGTAAAGAAATCTTGGCAATGCCATCATTTTATACAATGCTGCCCTACCCAGGAGTGTCAGGGGCAGAGATGCCCAGTGTGTGACATCCCGCCTCAACCGCTCCAAAGGTGGAGCCAGATTCTTCGCAAAGAAGTCCGTTGCTTCCCTGGTAATGTGAATTCCTAAATATTTGAAGGAGTCCCCTGCTCGCACAAGCGGGCATTCAGCATGTAATGAGGGCTTTGGGCCTTTCAAAGTGTAGAGTACTGACTTCGACCAATTTATTGTGTACCTGGTATACTGCTTTCTGGGTCCGTCAGGTATATTAACATGTCGTCTGCATAAAGCGAGAGACGGTCTTCCCACCCCTCCTTCTAACTGATTCCTTTCAACAGCGGGGCTGCCCTAATTAACGTTGCCAATGGTTCTAATACCATTGCAGTTACTGGGATTTTTTAAGCGCTCTGTTACCCTGGAAAGTAGTGGCGCTGTACGCTACCAACCAATAGAACATCTGAGAAAGTGTAGGCTAAAAAAACGTTTTAAGAAAATAGCCATGTTTTTAAACCTTTCCTAAACGGGAGAAACTCCATTGAATTTCTGAGAGTGAAAGCAGGCTATTCCACGCCTTGGTATCGCAGTAACGAAAGCTTCTACCTCCCCAACTAGATTTGTTGTAGTGGGGGAGGATCACTTGTTTGGTTTGCGAAGAGTGCAGTGCTCTACCAGGAACATACCACTGTATTGAGTGTTTCAGGAAATCAGGACCAATGCCACTGAGAGCCTTAAAAACTATGCATAGGGCCTTGAATTGAATTTGTAATTTAACAGGGAGCCAAATGCAAAAGTAGTGACGTTTTTGATTAGCTAAATGAATGTTATCTGAAGAATTATACCCGGAGATCTCACGATTTAGGTATGATGGTCTGAATCATTTAATATATTCAAAATATCCACACAAGAGAAATTTACAAACAAGTAATCTCAATAGGAATCATTTATATAGTCTGAGGTTTTATTGAATACCTCAAGTCGTCCTGACCCTCATGGAACAATCCTGGACACCACTTGAAATAAACAAACATAGAAAGATAAATTAAAGCTCATATTCTCCCATTGCCTTTCCCACTTCACATATTCACATTCTTTTTCTGCCTTTTACACAACTCCACTGTATCCCTAAACATGGTGTGGACATCATTGGGCACATAATGGGCACCAAAGTTCTATAGTAACAACCTGCTGGCCACCCATCACTGGAAAACACACTAGTCTATTTTAAACACATTAGTCACTAGCCAATGTGACTGACCTCTAAGCACCACTTTGAAGCTAGTCACTGGTTTGCTAGAAACTTAAAGGGCATCCTGATTCAGAAAGCACTGCCAGACCATTACAAATGGTGATGAGAAAATATAAATGCACATATAATAACAAACTGTGAACAATTGGATTTGCAATTTTATTTTAGCCCTTAAATCCACATCCACAGATATAACTGAAATGGTTAGATTTACACCTGCAGACATCCACTAATGGGTGTTCCCCTGAATGATCATCAGTGTCAATGAAGCAGAATATCAAGGATTGCATATAGAAAATAAAATATATTCCGGTAAGTAGTACGTCTAGATTTTGTATATCTAACTATATATATATATATATATATATATATATATATATATATATATATATATATATATATATATATATATATATATATATATATATATATTCAATGAAAAAACCACTGGTTTTAGGCCATATATAGTTAGGGATTTGCATTTAGAAAACCTTATTTTACTCGCATAAAACCATTGAAATTCCATATATAGTTAGAAGCGCTAACTATATATCGCGCACCCGCAATCCACTGCTGATGATGTCACATATTACATCATTCATGACATGGTTAGTGACATCACTGATGACATCACTGATGACATCTCAAATGACATCACTGATGACATCACTGATTACAACATCCAGTGACTGTATGTTTCTGTAAAGTTAAAATATGTTTTACATATTGAAGAATGAGTGGATATATAAGTGTCTGGATGAAGGATTTACTAGGTGCATGACTGACTGATTGAGTGAGTGATTAAATGTGTCTCACTGAGTGCATGGGTTAGTGACTAAACTGTTTTAATTTGTGCATCATTATATCTGTTGTTCTACAAACTGCTGCATATGTTGATCAGTAGCTATATGAGTAACTGTATGGGTTATTGATTGGTTGTCCAAGTATTTGTATGGGAAACTGAGTGTGTGTGTATGGGTGGCTGGGAGGTGTGTGACTCTGTACATAGATGTGTGAGTAGTTGATTCACTATATGTATAGATTCAAAAGTGCATGTGGAAACAGCTGTATGGGCGGTTGACTGTGCATGAGTGTATTAGTGAGTGAATGGATATCTCAGTGCTACATGTCAAATTAAGCACATATGTAAAACACAGTACATGTGAGAGTTGACATCTATAAATAACTGTGCATAAGAGCCAGTGAATGTGTGAGTGGCTGTATGGATCATTGTGAACATGTATCAGAGATTGTATAAGAGAGTAAAGTAAATATGTGTTAGTATATGTTTGAATAAGTAAGGTGTGTATAACTGTATAGTTGAGAAAATGGAGGTGTGATTGATTTTTGGCATAACTGACTAGGTGTGTGAGTAACTCCATGGATGAGTGACAGTCTGTGACTGTCTGTTTACACTGATTGTATCTAAGGTTATATTAGAGTCTGAAGAGGTTCATGGTATTATCACATGAATGATATCATCAGTGATGTGATCAGTCATGTCAAATGAGATGTTATCAGTGATGTCATCAGTGATGTCATTTGAGATGTCATCAGTGATGTCATCAGTGATGTCACTAACCATGTCATGAATGATGTAATATGTGACATCATCAGCAGTGGATTGCGGGTGCGCGATATATAGTTAGCACTTCTAACTATATATGGAATTTCAATGGTTTTATGCGAGCAAAATAAGGTTTTCTAAATGCAAATCCCTAACTATATATGGCCTAAAACCAATGGTTTTTTCATTGAATTTTCAAGGTTTTGTAAATGCAAATTCCTAACTATATATCGACTATAACCTATGGTTTTTTCTGTGAATTTCAATGGTTTTTTAATAGCAAATATCAAAAGCTGTCAAATGTCAAGTACGTGATAGGTAAAAACGTTTTCGTGTTTATGCACGCTGATGTGCTTTGAACGCTGCCCCCCCCCACTCCCCTCTTTTCTCTTAGTAGTACTCTCTCTTTGCAGATAGTGAACGGTAGTTAACGCAGACCTTTACCCCTGTTGTAATCCGTCGTACCTGCTTGTCTCTCCATTTGATTGATTATTATCCAAGCATTTACTGTTTTACAATTGGTTCTCTTTGGATCATTCTCTATTTACAAACAAGCACAAAGTCGCAATACTCTGTTTAGTCTTTGCAGATAGTGAAAAATCGTGTAAAAAAATAAAAGTAATCAAGCAAAATCAGTAGACCACTAATTCGATCTCTTTTTGACCTCGGTAAAATACAAACATTAGGAACAACCCTTCATGAGAAATACGAAAATAGTGAAATGAACTGAGCTCCACACCATGAGGGCTGCAAGACAGCTCGACTCCGCCACCCACACCGCCCAAAATAACGACAAACCCTATGCAAATATTATAAATATACACAACACACCAGCAAAGAAACAGAGTAAAACATTTTATTAAATAACTATTTACATAACTATTTTATACTTTTTATTGCCCGATCCGGCTAGCTCAATCGATCGAGCATGAAACTCATGCACTGATAGCAAGCGTTGAGAGTTTGTAGAACGATGGCTTCAGATTTTCCACATACGGTGTAGTGGCGCGAACTGGCAGGGGGCGTTTGGATTCTACCCCTTCCCCAAATAAGATTTTCATACGTGAATGTTCGTTCATGCTTTTTGTCCCTGAGTTGCTTCCATGTCACTGCCTTACACAAATGGCATAAGTCCTGGTTGTTGAGTGCCATACTTCAGAGTTCTAAGCAGCTCTTGTAACACTGTTTAAACCTTATTTGCACCTGCTGCAGCTTCACTATTCAAAGTAAGTGGGGTCCATTTGTGGACCTGACTGCATTGGAAAACAATGTGATACGGTGCCTCCCTAAACCGCTTGACGGAGGCCCCTGAGGGGCGGTGAGATGGCGCGGACTGAGAGGGGGCGCTTGGCTCCTGCCCCCTCCCCAAGTCGTGTTGCCCTGGTGAGGCCTGAGATCGCCCCCGGCATAGGCGGCCGGCTCCCGGGGTCCGGCGGAATTTTTTCCCTTTTGAAGAATCTTCCATTCTGGACCTTGTCCCACAATCCGTTTGACCTGAAGACACGCTGTCGTGGGGCGCCCCTTTACCGTTTTAGTTGCCATTCCGCCCGCTTTTGGTACTCTGTGCCTCTTCCGCCATTCAGCTGTTTACCGCCCGCTCTTGCGACTACAACGTCTCGCTCACCATGTAGTTGAGTTGCTCCCGCTCTTAAGATTTAACCGAACTTTTTGGACTGCTGAAAGCGGTTGTATTCCGACCGCTGGTTGGTGGAGACATTTTGACTATATTCTGGACCTGCATTGTCGCGTAATGCGTCATATGACGCGACGCGTTAGCGCACCCGGAAGTGCTCCGGTGCGCAAGGCGCAGCTTCCCGGGAACGATCCAGAGCGTGCCGCGCAGCGCGTAACGTAAGCATAACAGGTCATGTGACTTGTTAATAAAACTTTTCATTGGTTTATTTTACTTTTCTTTTCCTAATGATGTAAGACTAGGTCATGTGACCTAAAAATAACACTTTTCATTGGATTAAAACATTTTTTTTCCCAAACGATGAAAGCCCCACCTTGTTTCTGGATGTTTCAGACTGAAGCTGGCGTCACCATGAGAGCACCACCATCTCGTAGCTCCGTCGTGGCCATTCCGCAAGCAATCATGGCAGCCGCTCCCCACCGGAAGCCTGCGGGAGTCGACGGCCCCCAAGACTTTTGTACAATCTTCAAGGCTGAGGGGACGCTTTCGAGAATGGAACCCAAGCCCTGGCAGACAAGCGTCCGAGTTCCAAGGTGTCCCAGGGCCATTTTATTGGACCAGGCCCAAATCCGAAGAGCCGGCCGCCATTTTAAGAGTCCTGTGGAAGCCGCCTATCGCTGCACCGCAAGAGTGGGAGCAACTCAACTACATGGTGAGCGAGACGCTGTAGCCGTAAGAGCGGGCGCTAAACAGCTGAATGGCGGAAAAGGCACAGTGTAGCAAAAGCGGGCGGAATGGCGACTGAAACGATAAAGGGGCGCCCCACTACAGCAGACAAGCCTCCGCCATGTGCTTCAAAACTGCATATGTATCTCGTGATATCAAGGTTGGGCAACCAGTACACAACAAGCAGTTACGAGTCCCATTTACACCGGCGCCATTTTGGGCGCGGCCGGGCAGGTCCAGGATCTACTGAAACATAACAAATGAGGCTGACGTCTCTGAAGCAGTTGAGGAACAGCAGGACATAACAAATAAACATGAACTCTCTAAAGCTGTTAACTCACTGCAGGACAAAACAAGTAAACCTGAAACCTCTGGAATAATTGTCGCTCAAAAGAACAACACACAAAACTCTGTAGAGCCTGAAGAAAAAAAAACAGAAGGGCACTGTAGTTTCAGACACACTTAACACTAATGACTAAACAAAGATATCGTCTGTTTATGAAGCAGTTATCATCTTCACAGAATTGACAAAGAAGTGTGCAGACACCAATGCTATTAAGAAACACAAGGAAATCCTAACGCATCAGCATTCTCGGAAGAGGTTGACACAGATAACATCTTAAGGAACAAAGAAAGACCTGTTCACTCTTGACACCCCAGGTGCTGTGTATGTTGCACTATAGTGCTGCATCGAGAAAACGGACAACCCTATTGATGTGGATTTTTCATTATTGATTATTGTAAAGAAATGGCGACTCCCCCCTTTAGCAGATTAGCTAAATGTTTGCGTAATTTAGGCATAAAAGTTATATTATTGTTGTTGTTGTTGTTATCGTTATAGTTCTGGTTAATTTCAAAAAATGGTTAAATATATTTACAGTTTTTGTTGCGTTCGTTATATTTAAAAGTTAATAAAGTTTTAAAATCTAACTTTGTTGGAGTGCTATATATGTTTAAAAAATCGGGTGAATGGGGCCTTGAATCGGGTTATTGTCATGTGTGGGCTTTGCAAGTGTACTGCTACAAGATCGGACATTTTAAACTCAAATGCACGTTCTTTTTCTTACCTTTCCGAAGCATGGAGCGCAATAGCAGGCAGAGAAAGGGTGATGCACGTGTTGAACACTGCCTGGCCTGGCAAGTTGCTGGCAGTGCCCCCCCCGCCCGCTCCTGAAAGAGGGCACACACACACCGCCGCCCCGAGTACTTCACAAATCTTTAAAAGACCATGCGCTTGTTCATGAGGCTTAAATGGTTTATCACCCCTTCTAGAACCCCTGCATCGACCCTCTGACGTTTCCTGGAAGAATTAGCACGTAACACAATACCAAGCCCTGTCAGCTGAAACCCCCGAGAAATCATGGGGCATATTATCAAGGGGGTTTATTTCCGCTTTTTTGGCTTTAAAAGCCAAAAAAAAAAGAGATAAAATGATCTCCCTATTACCAAGCTGTCGCTAACACCAGTTAGTGACAGCTAAAAGGAGATAGCGACCATCTTGGGCCCCGCTTTGCATATCAGTGATATTTATCACTAATGACATGCAAAGTGGGCGTGCCAAGATTTTAGCGACTGGAAACAGTCCCTAACCATCGCTATCTCCTATTACCAACTTTTGGAGATATTCGCGCTAAGCGCGAATATCTCCAAAACCTAACACCTGCCCTGAGCAGTTTTAGCCATGTTATCCAATGGGAAGTGGATAACATGGCTAAGAGCATTTGCTGGATAATGCATGAATGTCGCTGACTTTTCAACGATATTCATGCATTGCGGCCGTTTTTTATCGCATTTGCGATAAACCTTGCTAATAGCAAGGTTTATGTGCGATAAAATTCGCCGATGTGCGGCGATAATTTTTGTCTCTAAACAAGTTAGAGACAAAAATTATCGCTAGTTGTTGGTAATATGCCCCCGGGTTTTTCCTTGCAGGAATCGGGAAGCGAAAGACTAGCACTGAAATCAGTAGTCTCACGCCTGAATCGGGAGGGTTGGCATGTCTGGATACTCTACAGCTGGGGCCATAAACTACATCCGCAGGGCTAGGTGATAGCCTAGGTCCGGCCTGGACAATCGGACACAGAGGAAGAGGAGTGTCAGAGGGTGCGGTAGTGAATAGGGTGAAAGGGAGGTGTCGGGCGGGCACAGGGTGTGATTCTCAGAGAAGAGCAGCGCAGATGGGGGGAAGTATATGGCCCATGCATGAGAGAGAGAGCGGGGGTGACCAGTGCGTGGGGGAGATGCTTGCGAGGGTGGGGAGCCGTGCTGAGAATCGACGGCGTGCAGAGAGTGGGTCTGGTCAAGGCATCTAAAATGGCTGCCGTGCACGACAAAATTGTGGCATTGGACAAAAACGCAAGATGGCGCAGACAATGTTTATCAATAAGGATTCATTTATAACAAAATATTTACTCGCAGTGACAAAATGGTGGTCAACACTTCCTGATTTCCATCGAATCGAACGTTAACAAACGTCACGCAGCAAAAAAAAAAAAAAAGCTCACGCACAGAGCAGTTTTTAGCCATGTTATCCAATGGAAGGTGGATAACATGGCTAAGAGCATTTGCTGGATAATGCATGAATATCGCTGACTTTTCAGCGATATTCATGCATTGTGGCCGATGTGCGGCGATAATTTTTGTCTCTAAACAATTAAAACGAAGCACAAAATGGCGAATTCCCGTTTCGCTACGGCTGGGGCCATAAACTACATCCGCAGGACTAGGTGATAGCCTAGGTCCGGCCTGGACAATCGGACACAGAGGAAGAGGAGTGTCAGAGGGTGCGGTAGTGAATAGGGTGAAAGGGAGGTGTCGGGCGGGCACAGGGTGTGATTCTCAGAGAAGAGCAGCGCAGATGGGGGGAAGTATATGGCCCATGCATGAGAGAGAGATCGGGGGTGACCAGTGCGTGGGGGAGATGCTTGCGAGGGTGGGGAGCCATGCTGAGGATCGGCGGCGTGCAGAGAGTGGCCCTGGTCAAGGCATCTAAAATGGCTGCCGTGCACGACAAAATTGTGGCATTGGACAAAAACGCAAGATGGCGCAGACAATGTTTATCAATAAGGATTCATTTATAACAAAATATTTACTCGCAGTGACAAAATGGTGGTCAACACTTCCTGATTTCCATCGAATCGAACGTTAACAAACGTCACGCAGCAAAAAAAAAAAAAAAGCTCACGCACAGAGCAGTTTTTAGCCATGTTATCCAATGGAAGGTGGATAACATGGATAAGAGCATTTGCTGGATAATGCATGAATATCGCTGACTTTTCAGTGATATTCATGCATTGTGGCCGATGTGCGGCGATAATTTTTGTCTCTAAACAATTAAAACGAAGCACAAAATGGCGAATTCCCATTTCGCTACCAGTTTGCGGCCCAGTTCGCGGCCCGTGAAGCGCTTCTACCGTGAAAAATCATTTTTTTTTTATTTTCCCCACGGGACCCTTTAATAACCCCAACAACATTCCTAGGGGGTCAAGAGGGGTATACCTTGCCCCCTTTCAATAAATTCCCCCTTCGTTTTTCACCTCTTCTTCTCTCTCGATCCTACCGAGAGATAAGATGGCGGCCGCTCCGGACTGTTTAGAATGTTGACAGACACCGGAGAGCCAATCAGCTTTCTGCGCGCAAAGTTCCGTTTCGCGAAAAGTAAGCGGACCGGAGCGCAGCCCGGAGCGCTGTTACAGATATATATCTTGTTTTGAACGTTAATTATTCAAAAACTACTGGAGCACATATATTGAGACCTAGCAAAGGCACATCGGGCTAACAGTCCCTACAATTTTGCCAAGTTTCGTGCAAATCCATTCAGCCGTTCGAGCTAAAAGTGAGTCCAACCGCCCTATGGAAAAATGAATGGGAAAAACGCGTTTTGGGACCCCCCTTTTTTCTCAGCCCCCCCTTGACGAAACCCCACCAAATTTTCAGGGGCTGCTCAGAAACAAAATGTGCCATTTTCCTGAAAATTTCAGCCGATTCCGTCCACAAACGCCAAAGTTATTAGACATAGAATTTTCAAAAATCCCATAGGGAATTAATCCTAACTATATATACCTACTGGCGATAGCCAGTAGGTAATATATATATATATACTCAAGTGTTACATATATCTTTAAGTTCATAGATGTGGATTTAGAAATAGTAAATCTATACTTCCCTTACCTTTAATTATTATGTCCCTCGATATTCCATTCTTGATATGTGTATACCACAATGTTCTTGGTGTCAATATTCAGTAGTACTATAGGATGCCTGGTAGATATAAATGCATTTACTGCTGACTGTCTGCAATTATTAAGTGCAATTAGACAGTACTACACCCCATGCAAAGGGCAAGGAGTTGGCAAATCAAGTCATCAGTTCGCCTTGAGAACCGAGAAACATGTGAGGTTTTAGACACTCTCAAACTCTTTTCTGATCCTTTTCCAACCTGAAAATGGATAGAATTACTTCACAAAAGGACTTCAATGCTTCCCCTCAAAAAATACGAAATACCTCTATAGGGACCTATATTACTATATTGAATAAATCCAAGCTATTTCTATAACAGGATGCCAAAGAGGAAAGTGGAAACTTCAAAGTATTATCAAAACATATACATTTTATTTTTCTTTTTTCCTTTTTTCAGATAAATATATTTTGAGACATTTGTGCAGCTGTACATATCATTTCATCATATATCATGCTCAACAAATTCATGACTGTTACACAATTATTTTCAAAAAAATCTATAAAGTGCAATTGCAAAACAGTAAAGCATAAGAACAAATGTGCCCTCTAATAACATGTAATCCTAACATTCATACATACATGCTCGCATACCAATCATACCTTTTCTTTTCTTAAAAAACATACCTAACAACATAGACACATGGACTAGATCTCACAAGACATAGAAAAATGACAACCCGAAGGTGTACTTGATGGAATACAGTAAGAACTAAGATGGAACAGTTCTGTCAATTAACTTTTTGGTCTAGATGGGGTTGACCAGTTCATATCCAAACAGTAGATGTTGGGCCGACGTACGTTTCGGTGAATGTCACCTTCCTCAGGGCCAAGGACAACATGTAAGAAGATATATATATAACATAGATACAAATTCTCTACTTATTTTTAAAAGAGCGAGGGCATGGCACAGTTTTCTGAAAATAAAGAGAAACGTTTGTAAATATAATCTTTCTTTATACCCATTCGTTATCTGACATTGTAATTCAGTGGCATCAACTATATACATAATTTTACATCACTTGTAGGGTTTTTAACTGCTCATATGAAGCAACAAAACAATCTTATCAGTGTTGAATCTAAATAGGGTAAAGAGCTTTATAGACAGGAAAGAGGAGTAGTGATTTAGAAGACAGGTTCCACCAAAGTTGTTCACCCAGTGTGCAAGAAACATTTTTCTAGGTGGTGTTCTGTTTTAATGGAATGAGAATGATGATGTTTATACCTATTGGGTAGATGATCAGTGAATAGAAGGCACTGAAGAGCATACTCTGGCTGTTATTTTAGGCGTATACTGTAAAAGATATAGGGATATATGTAAATATATAATTACATTAGAATGAGGTTGAAGTCTTAAGTGGTATTCAAATCGCGCCATATTACCTTAATTGCATAGGGTTTTTTCAAAAGTTGAGAGTCCGTTAGAAATGAAGGGCGGAGGGCCTCTATATGTCATGCATTCCTTCAGTATAGGAGAAGGTGATAAGTCTAATAAGTATATGAATGTTGGCAGCCAAAAGAGCGAAGATTTTAAAGAAAATGATAATGAAAATACCTGATCGCTTTTACTTTGTAGTATTCGAATATTTGGGTAGTACAGTTCAGCCAGCCTCTATATCTGTGATGAAATAACAGGGTATAATATGCCTGTTACAAGGAGTTTGCTGTATTACTTATTGGCATTCAAGATAAACATATATGAGCATGCCAAGGTAGTATAGTACTCTATGGAGTCATCCTCATTAAAAGGAACAGTGTACATTACTGCACGTAATATTGCGTGTCAAATTTATGGCATAGAAAGTTACGAGAGATTGCATAAAAAATGCCCGAAAATAATGCGGCATTGCCATTATCACTGTGTGGTGTATAAACCACTAAACCTGCTTGCCTTAGAAAAGTAGGAGCTAGGTATATGGTTCATTATACTCTCCTTTTACAGGACATTGGATATGGGAACAAACGTTCGTAGGATATGTGGGAAATGGAATTACGAATCAGGTGACATTAATCATGCTTTCAAATAAACGTTGCTGCTTTTGCTGGGTACATTGATGTTAAAGGTCTGAGAACAATATTTTGTGAGACACAACTAAAACACACAGGGGATTTCTCTGTGTTGTGCTTTAAATTAAAAGCTACCAATAGTACAAATTAATGTAAGGCTGCGAAGAGTTTACAGTCACTAAATGCGATCTGCTAAGGTTAGGCAGACACAAACGAAGCGTAGCGTAGTTGTCCTCTTACCTGATTATGAGAGGGCTGGTGCCGCGACCGGGGGTTCCTGGGACTGAGCCCAATGTGAAAGATTTGCAAGTGTTTGTGGAGGGTTTAAATACAGCCTTAATGAGGTAAGAATTTTGAACAGGTGGGTAACTATGAACATGAAAATGTCGCGATGGCAGATTTTGGAACATGTCTATGTACCACCAGGTAAGGACTCATCAAATTTCCGCAAAAAACGTGAAACATTTTGGATACACCACCTGGACACAGTCCGATTTGGACATAATGAAGAAATCTCCTGGATAGTAACATTATAATGATGTTACTGTGTTTTCTATCTGATATTGATCAGTTTACCACCTAAAAATACCCCACACCCGGCGTGCTATGTGCAAGACCATCTATGCAAAAGGAAACTATGAACCTCCATAAATTTCTTTTTCTCCTCAAAAAAATTATATAATAACACTTTCCAAGTGTACCTAATTCCTGTTCATTTGCTATTAAGAAATCATTACCAAAACCCATTCTAACATGGCCGCCACAGCCTTAGTCTGTCATCCATATCTAGTTTCCGCCGTATTGAGGCAATGCTTCAGTCCTATTTTCATGTTCATAGTTACCCACCTGTTCAAAATTCTTACCTCATTAAGGCTGTATTTAAACCCTCCACAAACACTTGAAAATCTTTCACATTGGGCTCAGTCCCAGGAACCCCCGGTCGCGGCACCATCCCTCTCATAATCAGGTAAGAGGACAACTACGCTACGCTTCGTTTGTGTCTGCCTAACCTTAGCAGATCGCATTTAGTGACTGTAAACCCTTTGCAGCCTTACATTAATTTGTACTATTTGTAGCTTTTAATTTAAAGCACAACACAGAGAAATCCCCTGTGTGTTTTAGTTGTGTCTCACAAAATATTGTTCTCAGACCTTTAACATCAATGTACCCAGCAAAAGCAGCAACGTTTATTTGAAAGCATGATTAATGTCACCTGATTCGTAATTCCATTTCCCACATATCCTACGAACGTTTGTTCCCATATCCAATGTCCTGTAAAAGGAGAGTATAATGAACCATATACCTAGCTCCTACTTTTATAAGGCAAGCAGGTTTAGTGGTTTATACACCACACAGTGATAATGGCAATGCCGCATTATTTTCGGGCATTTTTTATGCAATCTCTCGTAACTTTCTATGCCATAAATTTGACACGCAATATTACGTGCAGTAATGTACACTGTTCCTTTTAATGAGGATGACTCCATAGAGTACTATACTACCTTGGCATGCTCATATATGTTTATCTTGAATGCCAATAAGTAATACAGCAAACTCCTTGTAACAGGCATATTATACCCTGTTATTTCATCACAGATATAGAGGCTGGCTGAACTGTACTACCCAAATATTCGAATACTACAAAGTAAAAGCGATCAGGTATTTTCATTATCATTTTCTTTAAAATCTTCGCTCTTTTGGCTGCCAACATTCATATACTTATTAGACTTATCACCTTCTCCTATACTGAAGGAATGCATGACATATAGAGGCCCTCCGCCCTTCATTTCTAACGGACTCTCAACTTTTGAAAAAACCCTATGCAATTAAGGTAATATGGCACGATTTGTATACCACTTAAGACTTCAACCTCATTCTAATGTAATTATATATTTACATATATCCCTATATCTTTTACAGTATACGCCTAAAATAACAGCCAGAGTATGCTCTTCAGTGCCTTCTATTCACTGATCATCTACCCAATAGGTATAAACATCATCATTCTCATTCCATTAAAACAGAAAACCACCTAGAAAAATGTTTCTTGCACACTGGGTGAACAACTTTGGTGGAACCTGTCTTCTAAATCACTACTCCTCTTTCCTGTCTATAAAGCTCTTTACCCTATTTAGATTCAACACTGATAAGATTGTTTTGTTGCTTCATATGAGCAGTTAAAAACCCTACAAGTGATGTAAAATTATGTATATAGTTGATGCCACTGAATTACAATGTCAGATAATGAATGGGTATAAAGAAAGATTATATTTACAAACGTTTCTCTTTATTTTCAGAAAACTGTGCCATGCCCTCGCTCTTTTAAAAATAAGTAGAGAATTTGTATCTATGTTATATATATATCTTCTTACATGTTGTCCTTGGCCCTGAGGAAGGTGACATTCACCGAAACGTACGTCGGCCCAACATCTACTGTTTGGATATGAACTGGTCAACCCCATCTAGACCAAAAAGTTAATTGACAGAACTGTTCCATCTTAGTTCTTACTGTATTCCATCAAGTACACCTTCGGGTTGTCATTTTTCTATGTCTTGTGAGATCTAGTCCATGTGTCTATGTTGTTAGGTATGTTTTTTAAGAAAAGAAAAGGTATGATTGGTATGAGAGCATGTATGTATGAATGTTAGGATTACATGTTATTAGAGGGCACATTTGTTCTTATGCTTTACTGTTTTGCAATTGCACTTTATAGATTTTTTTGAAAATACTTGTGCAACAGTCATGAATTTGTTGAGCATGATATATGATGAAATGATATGTACAGCTGCACAAATGTCTCAAAATATATTTATCTGAAAAAAGGAAAAAAGAAAAATAAAATGTATATGTTTTGATAATACTTTGAAGTTTCCACTTTCCTCTTTGGCATCCTGTTATAGAAATAGCTTGGATTTATTCAATATAGTAATATAGGTCCCTATAGAGGTATTTCGTATTTTTTGCTTGTCTTTGTCTCCCCCCTCTGGACCTAAAATTAACTGGGAGAACTCTCTCTTTCTGTGCTTCAATGCTTCCCCTTCCAGTGAGCGATGGAGAGCGGAACCCACCAGGGCCGGACTGGCTGTAATGGTCACCGGTATCTTCCCGGTGGGCTGCCAGGGAGGGGGTCGGTTTTGGACCCCTGGGAGCCGTTTTTGTTACCAGGGGCTGATTTGCAATATCAACAATATCGACCACCTGTAACAAAAGCCCAGGGTGCAATGCTTTCCATGCCTCCTCACCCCACGTGGCTGACCCTACGCCAGGGCCGGTTTGCCTACCCCGTCCGGCCCTGATCACCACCCAAGTCTGCAGTCTCTAGAAGAAGGGTTTTTTCTAAAGGGAATATGTTTTTTCCACATCCAGTAAAAAAAAAAAGGCAAAAAATTGGATTTGTGCTGACTGTCTTTCGTCATTATGGAGTTGTACTGTACATACAGGTCTTTATTTGTAAGAAAAGCAAATGTCCAATGACGCTCCCAGTAATATGCCCGTAAAACTGCAACTGTCACAATTTTGCTATAATAACCTGGAAAGTTGCAACAGTTTCAATTTTCATATAGCGTTCCTGGGAAGCAGCAACTGGTGCAGTTTTCCTGTCATATGCTTGGAAATCTGTAAGGGTCTCCGTTTTCCTTTAATATGCCTGGAAAGAAGCAACTGTCTCAGTTTTCCACTAATATGCCTGGAAAGATGCAACGGTGACAGTTTTCCGATAATTACCTGGAAATCTGCAACTGTCTCAGTATTCTTTAAAATGCCAAGAAACCTGCAACTGGCACAGCTTTCTTATAATACGTATGGAAAGCTACAACTGGCGCAGTTTTCTTATAATTACCTGGAAAGCTGAAGCTGTCTCGCTTTTCCTATAAGATGCCTGGAAAGCTGCAACGGGTGCAGTTTTCCTATAATTACCTGGAAAGATGCCCCTTCCTAAGCATTCCTATAACATGCCTGTAAAGCTTGCACTGTCTCAGTTTTTCTATAATATGACTGAAGGCTGCAAGTGGCACAGTTAATGTGCCTGGAAACCTTCAACTGGTACAACCTTCCAATAATATGCCTGGGAATCTGCAACTGGCGAAGTTTTCAGGCTGGAATGTACCTACATTCCAAAAACACGTATCTGCACCCATGCATTGGCGTACTTGATGGGTGACAAATTGTGATTGCTATGTGTTAATCGAGTTAAAAATGTTTGCACCGGGTACTACTGGGAGCTCTGTCAGAAACAGGTAGGACTCATTTTTCAGATTTATAAGCTATTTACAAAAAACGCAAAGCACCTTTAGATTTCAGTATATACATACATCGTGCTCAGTTTTTAATGTAAGTATTAGCAGTGTCATTTTTGAGAATATTACTTTTTTAAGACTTACACAAAGCTTCAGTCGTGGGAGCCTTGGTAATAATAGCACATTAGCTGTGCTTTCGCAGTTGCTTGCAAAAGCGTGAGATTGTGTGTGTTTTTTGCCCTTGTATGTACAGTGTGTGTGTGTATGCTTGAAGGCTGCTTGGCCAGGAAAGGTGTACAGAATTAAAAAAGCAATTACTGTCACGGAAGTGAAATTGATAAAGCGGTGAAGGTGACTTTCTGAGAAGATAACCGGAACAATTTAGGAGCAGCGCTGTTCCAAGGTAGTGCAGCACATGAGTGATCATTATTTTTCTAGGATCAATGGTTTTAAATTAAAAAGGGGAATAGAGTTAACATATTTTAGATTAACCCCTTTCATTCCTGGCCTTTTTAAGTCTTCAGAGAATCTCTATTATTGGGGAAAATAGGTGCTATTAGGTTTGGTAGCAGCTGTTCATTACTGCATCCAAGATGAGTTACTCTTAATCTGGTCCTTTCTAATCAGATCTAATGGCCTCCGTTTTTGCCCATCTGTTTGGATGGGTAAAAAGAAAATTGGTGTTAATGACTGTTCATCAGGCAACCTGTGTGGGGAGAGGTGGCGCATGCTTTCAAGATTTCCCATTGATTTTAATTGAGATATGCGTGGAAACTGGCAGCTGTGATTGCTATCATTATAAACTGTAGGCATATTGCATGGAGGAATGACTAGAAAAGAAAGTATATATTGGTGTATTAAAATAGTATCTCACATTTTGCACATAATATAATATATGCAGCAGTTGTCTTTTTTTGCCTTTCCTGAGAGCACAATAAGCAACACAAATGATGCCATGGAGACAGGGAGTTATATATTTTGTAAGTTGCAATAAACATTTAATAACTAAGAATGGGATTGCACTCCAGCATTTGTGATACACGTTACATATGTTTTACCAAATCATGTATAAGGCAATGCCTTTCTTAGTTAAGGTGAGCAGTCAGTTCCATGATACCACTTTTTCAGTTTCAGCTTACTTTTAGGAACCACTGCCTTACAGCAGCTGGTCCCTCTGAAGCAAACGAAGATTTTAACCTTCACAATGTACTATATTTCTAATTAACTCAAGACCATGGAGGGGGTTCCCCAGGGACATGGAGTCATTGTGTCGCCATGCTAAACATAACAATATAAATCTACAAGCTGGCCATACATTTTAAAGGGGGAACGTGCATACATACTTTAAATGTGAGTGCAGATGGGGTGCCATGCTTTGTAAATGAAGTTAAAGGGAAGCTTTCCAGGGCATGTGGGTGTCTTGCAAGAACTTTGTATCTCCTGACCAAATATGTGAGGAACTAGTTGGGTATTTAGGTTTGTAATTGTAAACTTGATATTGGATCAAGTACTAGTAAAACTCCCAGTAGTGATACGAGCCACAACCATCCCCAAACTCGCCAATGAACTTACAAGTTTAAACAAAATAGCAGCCAGCCACGCCTCTAAGAACCATGAAAAATAAACCCATGCACATATAAAAACATCTGGCATTAATAATATACAAAAAGAGGTTATAACTGCTGAGTCATCCAGGGTATCACTAAAACTTGGGATGGAAATGCTTGCTGCATTGCATGTTGGCCTGTTCCCCTACCCTGAGTGTATGACTTCATGCATAGCTAGTATCCTGACTTTAATTTTGGCTCGGCGTTACCCTAATATATGAGAGTGCAGGTCTGTTCCTGACTTTGTGAGGACCTGGACCTGTCCAGTGCCCTGAAATGGCACTACAATTATGTATTTATTTATTTATTTATAATGTTTTATATTACTGGGGGGCATAGGACTACGGTACCTGTCCTAGGTTTAGCTCATAAAGGGTTGGTGCCAGCGCAGTGTTTTGGAAGATTAGTAGTGTGATCAAAGATTTTTAACTGTATCATTGAAAGTGAGACCTACCAGCCAGTCATTGGCAAAGTACCACTGTTATATGTATGCTCAGAATTTTCTGTTTCATCCTGTGTATATGTTGACTCCATGCACATGTGTAGAGTGGGTAGCACATGTAAAGTGGTAGGGCTGTGTGTGTGAGTGAGCCTGAGTCCAGCCACGGCCCTTGGTGGGAGTTACGGTGGGGCAGGAAGGCGGGGCGGGGGAGAGGCAGGGTGGGGGTTGCTAAAAACCGGAATATTGATAATTGGAGGTAAGTAAACAATTTAATTAATAAAATGAATTTCGTAGTGCGCACTGCCTCACATTTTGCAAGGCAGGGCGCGCTAAGAAATTCGTTTTATTTATTAAATACTGCATCAGTTGGGCTAACGACATCCAAGTGCAGAAAATTCACACTTCAGTGCGACTGTGTTTTGGGTGCTCCGTAGTAAGACAGCCCCAGTGCAAACTTTTATGAGAAGCATCAGTTTACACAAAGGCTGTGTGTGGAGAGCAGCATGAAAAGGATACTTGAAAGGTTATGAAAACCAACTACTAAGATAACAATGGGTCAGGAAAATAAACTATCTAACAAAATTTGTGTTGTCTAGAGGGTACAACCGCGAAATCTACAAAGAGTATATCGTGGTGAAAATGATATTTCCCATCAGATTCCCGTCCTGTACCGCCCTACATCATTTGGGATCCTTCACCCCGAAGGAAAGTGGTGTTATCCACTGTAGATTAGGTAGGTTGTAGCCTAATCTAATGGAAGAAATCTCTGATGTAGGTGCGAGATTAAATGGCATCAGGGGGTAAACTGACTAGCAGTGCAAAAAATGTGAAAGAGTAACAGTGCTAAGTGCAAAAAGATGGTTAAGATTGGGTTGTGGAAATGGAAAAAACTATTTTAATGGAATCCTATCCACACCCAAGGCTAAAAACAGTGCATAGTAGTGTTAAACAAATAACTACTGAGGTTGGTTGTAGGTCGACATGTTTCTGCAGTGGATATGGAGTCAAAAGATCTCCTCCTGCTTCCTCAGGACCTTAATATAATGCTACTGCATAATGTGAATGATGGTGAAGTAAAATAAACAATATCACCTTAGATTCGCCTGTGAAGATGGTCCATTGATCACCCAATATCAGTAAACGAAAAAACAAAAAAGACACACAGACATTAAAGATAGTGACATAGCATACACATTATGTATTTGATTACATTTGCCAATTCTTTTTTCTGGTCAAGTGATTCTATTAAGTAACCAATTCTAGGGTCGTAGCAATATTTAGACAAAAGAAAAGGATATTATGATATCCACTCACCCAATTTCTGGGGAATACACGCCCCACCTCACCTGGCTACAGCTCAGGTAAAACGGAGCACCGCTCTATGGGAGGGAAGGAGGAAAGTAAACTAAAGGAGGGACTGGGTAGCTGTATCATATACATAAAACGAAATACCATGTTAATCAACTAGATTATCTTGTGTATGTACACAGCTATGATGGTATGCGTTGTAGTAGCAAATGGTATGATGGTATGCGTTGAATTAATTCTGGGCAGTGAAAGAGTGTTACATGCCGTTTGTTTGTACAATAATGGCATCGCTGTGGGCTCACCCATCGAGAAGCAGACAGTAACGGACAGATAGAGTGTTACATGCCCTATTTGTTTGTACAATACATTCATTGTTATGGGCTCACCCATCGAGGAGCCGACAGTACCAACAGGGTGAGGCCAGTCGGTGCATAGGAGTACTCTCACCAGAGAATGTGGCGCCATTCTGCACCCGTACCCCCAGACCCGTGTAGCGAACAGATTGAAAGACGCTAGGCAGAAAAACGGTTAAGGGGTGTTATCAATGGTGCAATTATCGGAACAAACTGCCGTGCCTTCGTATTATATTATCTTGGGCGATTACCCCTTACAAAGCGATGAGCCCGATTGTTAACTGGAAAATGACGGTCCCCATGAGCCGCTTACCTGTCCGTCGGTACTCCGGACATCCATCTAGGCTGTCTTGGAGGGAGGTACCTGAACGGACAGGAAGCAGCCATTCAAAACCGTCAATACGTGTAACAATAACACGTGATCTTACGTGAGAAGGTCATGGTTTCCTGGGGATTGTAGTTCGTTTGTAAAAACGAGGCAGCGCTCAATTAATAATCTGATTACTTCGTCTTTATTAAGTACGCATATCATGTGTGCCATTCTCTGAGAATACGGAAAAATTAAATTTACATTAAAGGATATTTGTTGTGAGGACTCGATGTCGTACTTGATAGCATTGAGTGTGTCTGGGAATTGTAGTTTACATTTCAATTAATTACATTTAATTCTGTGCCATCCCCTCCCTGAATGGGGTCTGACACCAAGGCTTTGTTTACTAAACCGGTTCAAACTGAGGTGCTAAAATCAAGGCTAGCCCTAAAATATCAATTGTAACAGTGGTTATCCAAGTGCACTATTGTTAGACCTGTTATCCTTAGGGTGATATTCCCCAAACTTTTTGCCAGCTTACTTCCATTCATAAAATCTTTATTTTGGCGATTATCCATAAAAGAGTGCAAAACAAATTAAAACCAATATACAGGGATGATGTTACAATTCAATGTTGCATACTTATCAGCTTTTTAGAGCATAGGTTCTAAAATGGTACCTGATTTTAGTGAGACACATCTTGTCAGCTAAAAACTGTTCACTATCAAGCAGAAACAAGTAAAACAACAATATTCCGATTAGGAAATACAATTCAATTGTTGGAAAGATGTTAAATAGTTATGTTACGGGTTAAAAATAATACATGATTTTGGTAGGACAAGTCTGGTCAACTCACAACTAATCACTATCGTACACTACCGATTAAGAACCTTCGCTTGTGCCACATAGCTGCCAGAAATTTCGAAACAGCAAATACAACATGCCTGGACGTACGGTTTCTAAAACTCTAAAAGCATGCTTACACTGTACAAAACCCAAGTTCTTGCAGAGAGGTACGAGCCAATACTTTCTTGGTTTACAATAGACTGGACAAAAGAAGAGAACGTGCAGTTCATTTTCTGTGTCACAGCTGCACCCAGGACAATGTCTCACTGCAGAGGCGGACCATTTACTAGTAAAGGCTCTTATCGGTAGAGTACCATATCTCCATTGTAGATAGAGTTTCCTGGCTAAAATAGGGTAAATATCATCCATAACTCGAAGTGATAAAATACTTTGGACATAAAAAATAATCAGTTAGACAATGTTGTCAGCAAATATCCTAGTGAGAGACTTTCGCGAAACCAGTTTGCAACTCCTCTCAGGGTCATACCATTGGGCAGGTAATCCCAATCTAATGAATTCGTTCTTTATAAACATGAACCAAGGGATTTTAACGGCACTATGATAGGTTGATATTTCTTTAAGTCCTAGCCTATAGTTTAGCAGCTCTGGCGTTATCCAGATCCTGCACCAGAACCTGAGGGGCTTAACTGCTAGTTCATCATCAATAGGTTTCATCCCTAGGTCAAACCTCAGAGGGAGGAGCGGGGTGCTAGGTGGGAGAGCCAACAATTGTCTTAAAAATTTGTTCTCTGATTTGACAATTTCGGGTCTACAAAAAAAAAACCATAGCTATCCACCGTACAGTACTGCACCCCTTGCTTGCGTTTTATAAATCTCCAGAGGGGGCCAACGGGTTTATATGTCGATGTATTGGAGAGCTTGAGGATCCCCTCAGCAAGCTGAGTGAATTTCATTTGTGACTTGATTTGTTGGGGGCCCCATGACAGGTTCTCATTGATGGTAACCCCCAGATATTCAAAAGTCGTTACCCTTTCTAATGTGGTTGAGCTCTAGCTGGGATTTGGGCGAGTGGTTGCGGGTGGATCGAAGATCATGAATTTTGTTTTATTGGCATTTATCTCTAAACCCCGGCCTCTACAAAATTCCTCAAAACCCTCCAGTATGCGCTGAATCCCCAGAGGAGACTTAGACAACAGGAGGGTGTCGTCTGCGAACATGATCGCCTGCACCCTACTACCTGCCAGCCTCGGGGCATCATTGTGATGTACTTCATCTAGGTGGGCGATTACCCCGTTAACGTAGAGGCAAAACAGGGTGGGGGCCAATACGCACCCATGCTTACCCCCCTGTCAACGGGGAATCTAGCAGATATTCCCCATTCTTGCCACACCTGACCTGGGCGAAATTCGCCTCGTGTAACCTCATCAAAACAGGTAGAAGTTGAACCGGTATCCCCAGTTCAAGGAGCACAGACCATAATTTCCCCCGGGGCACCAAGTCGAAAGCAGAGCGCAGGTCCACAAACACCATGTAGAGGCTGCCACTCTCTCTCTTCACCGTTTTCCAGAATAGTAAAGCTAGGCGGAAAATTTGATCCATGGTGAAGGTGTTCTTCCTGAACCCTGCTTGGTACAGGCTAAGAATGGCGTGCTCCCCAATCCAGTCCTGGAGATGGTCCAGAATGAGTCTCGCAAACATTTTCTGCGGGACGTCAATCAGGCTGATGGGCCTGTAATTGGCTGGGAGCAGAGGAGAGCCCTTCTTAAATATGGGAACAATTTCTGCTCCCAGCCAAGTACAGGGCACTGCCATGCCCCTCAGGACTGCATTTAAAAGTATTTGTAAATACGGGCCCCAGATCTTCGGTTCATGTCTGGAAAGGTCTCCCGGTAGTTTGTCAAGGCCCGGGGCTTTTCCTACAGCAAGTTTAGCGATTGCATTACACACCTCCTCTAGAGTGAACTCTAATTCTTCGGGCTGGTGGGTCAGCATCAGGAGTGTCAGTGTGCATTCCGTGCCTACTTCTATAGAGTATAGGGCCTGAAAACGATCTTCCCAGACTTTAGCATCTATATTTGGTTTGATAGCCGATTTCGGTTCCCCACTACCTGCATTGACTATCGACCAGAATCTCCGTGCATCCCTTGACTCAAGAGCAACAGTTAGACTAGTCCACTTTTCTTGATCCCATTCTTGCTTTCGAGCACAATTTTCTTTTTGTACTGTAATCTCCTGGCTTGAATTTGGAGTTTGTTGCTACTTAACTTTAGGGCCTGAACTAACTCGTTCTTGGCCTTTCTGCATGCTGCATTGTACCATGAGCTTGCAGGAGCCCTTTTTCTTTTTTTAGCCGCCTGGGGATTAAAGACTTCTACTAAGTTGGATACTAGATCTGAGTGGAGAGCCAACATTTTAGCATCATAATCGGGAGGCCGGGGTTGGCTGTTTAAGGCCTCAACCTCCACAAACAGGGGAATAATTCCTTTGTATAGTTTGCGGAGCTCTTCCGGGTTTGCCACAATTTTGTCCCACCTGACTCTACGTCTATCATTTGATAGTATGATCCCTTCACCAGAATCCCCCAGGTTTACAGAGCCATTCTTCTTAGGGCCGGGAAAAACCAGCTCCAGAGTTAGAGGATTATGGTCGCTCTCGATTCTTGAACTTACATTGAAGTCAATTACCTTAGCCCACAATCAAGTCAATGTAATCGAGGCGAGACTTCTGTCCAGTTTTTTTAAATGTACACTTAGCTGGAGTGTCCGAGGGCGTGTGACCATTGCAGGCCCTAATGGAATGATTTAAAGTTAGGGTCGTGATCTGAATTGCTAGGGGAGACCATGTCTTTGGTGATGGGGACTGAGTCGGTGGTATTGCCCAGTGTTCATCTTCCGTCAGTAAAGCGCCATCCTTCATCCCTGGTAGGGGCTCAAAGTGACAGTTCAAGTCCAAGAGATGAATATCACTGGGAAGGGTATGCAAAAAAAGTGACAACTCCTCAACAGTTCTTGATTCGCTGGCTACACTTACCGGTGGCGAATAAACATTGACGAGGGCAAGCTTAAAGGCATTTTGCCAGACAAGAACTGTACACTGGACGTCCTCTGAATAGGTGTACATAATTATAGCAGTACAGCCCAAATTCACACCTACCCAGGCGGTAAGACCTCCCGACGGTCGCCCCTTTCCCCCCCCAATGAGCAGGGACATGAAATGCAGCATAGCCTTGAAGAAACTGTTCCTCTCACGCCCAAGTCTCCTGAAAAAGACAGATGCCATACTTGTCTATGAAGGTTCCCCACTCTGGGCAGGCTATTTTATTAGGTAGTCCTGCCACATTCCACGACAATATAGTTAGGGAGCCTCTATTGCAGGCCCTGGCACTAATATCACAACTCAGCAATGGGCCTTCTTCAGGCAAGCTTATCCTCATGGGATCCATATTGTGGCCTATCCCAGTTCTGCTTGATCACTACTACCTGTAGTAGTGCCCATAATAGGGGATTGTGTATCTGTAAGTTCCCGGATTACTCGACTGCTGCCAACCTCCACATCTCCACCGGAAGAAGCATAGCTTATTCCCTGGTTAGCCACATCTTTCTTAACTCTGGGATTCGGGGAAACATTTCTCTCTAGTCAATGGAGTATATTAGTTCTCCTGGGTCCATAATTGTGATCTACATAATTCAACCTACTATTTATACACCCATCTAGTTCACTGCGTTTTTGTCTGGACCAGCCAGAAAAAGATCCCCAATATGTGTTATAACGTGTAAAACACAGTATTGTTTTTTTGGTAATACTTCTAGCATGCGATCATTCACTCAAACAACTCCTATAAACCGCTTTTCCAAGTTGGGGTCTGTGGACACAGAAAAATCAATTTAGACATGATTACATATAGTACATTGCTTCATCAGATGCCATCATCCCAGCGTTCGCTTTGTAATTCACTGCACAGCTTGCCACACTCTAAAACATAATTTACCAAATACTTATCCACATTCGACTACATAAACATGGCTCCATTGGTTAGATAATCTCTATACATTCCTTTTATGGGTGTGGGGGCATGCTATTTAAACTATTAATTCTGTTCCAATGTGGACTCAATAAATTATGACATATTTCCTCTCAGGACAATTATGGCCCCATAGGAGTCTAGAGATGGGCAGACCTTGTAGTCAAACGCTGTTAGTCAAAGGAAGCCAAGCAAAAGTTTAACGCAAATGCCATCGCTGTTAACAAATCATGTAAAATCACTTTGAGTGCCACCTGTACCTTAAGTCATCAAAGGTCACTAAAGGCCATTCAACAAGTCGTGTCCCTAGCCCCTGAAGAGTGCCAGAGTAGATCACCATTACTTATGTGACTATTGACATTTTCAACACTGTGTGATGTGGCATCAGTAGCGTGATGGTATTAGACATTGAGGGGCATATTTACTAGTAAATGGGTGTAGTGTGTCGTTAAGTCAAGAAGGCGAAAGACACGCTCTGTCACTATAGAAATGCAGGGCTGCACCGTATTCACAAGAATAGGGTGCAGCCCTGCATTTACCCCTCCCTGACACTAAATTTAGCTGTCTAGCGCCAACACAGGCACACTTGCAACATAGTGCAAGGGTGTCTGCGTTGCAGGGGAAGATTGTTTATGTGCAGGAAGCTGTCCCTTCCTCCACATGAACAATCTTTAAATGGCATTTTGTAACTTCTATGTGTGCTGCTCAATGCAAGACACACATAGAAGTTGCAAAACGTCTTTTTTTTAAAACAATTGTTTATGTGCAGGAAGGGACACTTTCCTGCACATAAATAATCTTTAGCGTTTTGCTGTTTCCATGTGTGCTGCACAACACATCACACATGGAAACAGAAAAAACTAGGAGAAATTTAACATTTCTCCTTGTTTCGCCAGGGTAAGACCAGGTTTCCCCTGGTCTTAATTTTGGTGCTGCCTCATATTAATACCACACTCTACACAATAGGTGTTGCGGTGGAGCGCTCACAGCAACACCCATTGCCTTCCCCTTTCACTCTAAGTATAGCGTGAAAGGGTGCCTTATTTAGAAGGCAGCTTTAAGCCAGGTTAAGTGGCTTAATGCTGCCTTGTAAATAAGATGAAACCCCTATTGCCCCCACAACGTCCTGAAAAGTGACGTTGTGGTGGCGATAGGGGCTTGTAAATATGTCCCTGAGTGTGTAATGATGCCACATGTTCGAACATTCGAACAATCCAATGGACTCCATTGTTTTCCCCATTGTTATTGTTATATTTCTGTCATTAGAGCTGTTCTGTCACTAGTATTGAGTTGGATATCTAGGGTTTGAGCCCTGGTAACTACATGGGCTCAGTGGAATTTGCATAGCCGCTCTACGCTAAGCTCTGCAAAACGGTAAAAAAAACACGCAGAATTGATTGTTCCGCCCATTCACAATGCTTTTTTCCTGTTCGCCAACGATGTTTTTGCGAAGAAGCAAAACATTCTGCAATGCCGTGGATCGCAGAATTTTGGGCAATTTTGTGTTCTCTGCAGAACGTGAAATTACCCAAATTCCGCTAGCGGAACGGAATTTACCGCCCAGATCTAGTAACTACCCCCCTCCTAAAGTCATAACATAGTCGCAGTTATAAATGGGGCTGTAAATAATAGTAATGGATGTTTCTGTTTTTTACTAGTGTATTCAAGTTTAATTTTACTACATATTTGATGACATCCTATTAACATGTATTGAGTCAGTTAGCTAGTGAAATACAATAAATTATTTATCATGCAAAGACTCTGACCTGCAACGCAGTGATAATTTAGCGATGGAGCTGTGCCTATCCATGAATACTCATTCATAGTTTTATCATTGCAGAGAGGAGCATAGTTTCTGTCTTAACTTTGAATTATTTTGTCAGTGTAAGAAAGTGGATTATTAGTTGAAATGGGTAGTAGTCCTTTTCAAGTACTAATTCCAGGTAGATGTCAATAATTTAAACCTGAGCTTGATACCTGTTGTACAGAGTGGACAGGCTTAATGTAGGATACATTTATAAATCCTTTATCAGGACCAAAACAGTTCAAATGTAGAAAACACGACACAATAAAAATGCACTCCAATTTATAAAAGAAAAGTTATATTTTATGAAAAAATAGACACCAAAAGGACAAAAATCGGAAATAGGGAACTGGAGATATGGTTTTAGAAGCTTCTTAGAGATTTTCTGTTGCAGTAACACCTAAAAGCACAAAACGCCAATTGCAGTTATCCGGTTGCTAAGTCAACAGTTTAGCCTGACTGCAAGCTACTGCCGGTCAGATGTAAGAACTAGGTTTGCTCCAGTAAAAAGTTTTACTTAGGACTTAGAAGATTTTCTGAAAAAAAGTGCTTGTTGATTGGGTTCCTGGGTGCATCTGAAGGATGGCTTGATGATGATGCCTGGTGGAGTGTAGATCCTCTGTGCAAGCCTTAACTACAGCTGGAAACTTGGCATGGTCATCAATATTGGCGGAAAAACTCTGACCAGATGAAATCCAGAATCTGTACCTGGTAATGCCTTGGCGGCATTTGGATGCTGTTCAACGTTGATTTTGGTGAAGCCTCTCTACACTCGGACTTAGAAACCTTTATGAAAATTGCAATCCTTTCAGCGAGGTAAAGCTGCAAGTTGAGTTTGATCGGCAGTTTGACATTGGTGGCTGTGGTTTGGCAGCAATCTGGTGGTGGCTTCTGGTTCCTTGGACAAAAAGTTGAGAAAGAGTTACTATGCATTCAGTCTTGTAATTTGGGGGGGAGGAAAGAGTACCCTCAAATCCCATCCAAAGGGTCCAGGACCTTTCGTGCACCACTTGTGGATTAGGACATCTCTCAGATGTCACTTGCAGATTCCAGGGAAAATACAGTTGGACCTAGTCAGCTGGACTCAGCAGCGATTTGGGTTTCTTGCAGCTTTTCTGTACCTGAAGCTGAACAGGAGTCTAGTCAACTAGCCCTTGAAGCCAATTCATCTATCCTGGGTACAAGTGGGAGCAGGCCAGCCCGTGGGATTTCTTGGTGACTTATAAGGATTTAAAAGGAAGGTTTAGATGTGGCAAAAGGTTTTTCTTGCCAGATCAAATTTATAGTGTGCAAACTGCTTCTCCAGCTGCAGGGGCCAGCCTGAAGTCATACTTTGCATTGTC
This sequence comes from Lissotriton vulgaris, assembly GCF_964263255.1. NCBI lineage: Eukaryota > Metazoa > Chordata > Amphibia > Caudata > Salamandridae > Lissotriton > Lissotriton vulgaris. Next base: position 244,368,046 of record NC_141699.1, on the reverse strand, counting down.
ACTTTAATTGTGGCACAACAGGTGCTGCAGTCCACCATGTATGTACAGGCCCTGGGTACACTTGGTGCTGTAAACAAGGGACTTATAGGTAAATTAAATGTACCAGTTATGGTTTTTTAACCAATTCAACACGTTTTTGGTGGTCAGAACACATGCATTGGGGCCTGCTAGCAGGGTCCCAGTGTACTAAGTCCTTTATCAATGTTTGATATTTGCTGGTCAACTGGGAATCAGCAAATAAGAGCGACAATTAAGCCAATGAATGGTAAACAATGAGAGGGCTCCAAGCCCTTTATTGTAAACAATACATCTCGCAAGGGAGAGTTCATTCAGCGTCCAAAAATGGGGATGATCATGGGAAATATGTATTTTCTTACAGTCAGAGAGTGGTTAGAGGTATTTAAAGAAAGGGAGTATTGTCCATGATGTTTTTCATCTTCCCTATGTTTAGGCTGACCCAGAGATATTATCATTCAGATATGTCTTGTGAGTGGATAGTCTATAAATGCAGGGCTGCTCTTGTTCAAGCAAGAATATTTTGACAGTTTTATTGCTGATTCACAATTCCCCATTTGTTCAATCATCACACATGTTATGCCCTGATCAATATGACCTATGATGAAGTGATTGATTCTAATATTAAAACATTTGAAAACTGTACCGGAGGGTTTGAAGTCAACTGAAAACTTTACCATTGTGCAGTTAACTGGCTGTTTCCAAGCTATTTGGACCCAATTAACGAAGGAAGGCTGTATATGAAATTTGAAAACACCTTGCACATAGAGGAGCAAAAGCAGTCTCTTGTCGTTCTCTTCAGAGCCACCCCCCACTTTGGGTGGCAGTACAGCTGGAGTGCACCCCTTTACCAATTAATCTTGTGCTTTAGAGGAATTCAACACAACTGGAACGCAATAATTCTGTAATAATTTTCTTATATGATATCAACTCCATAATTTCAAAGTAGAATAAAATTAATTAACTACATGTTGCTAATGCATATAGATATTCCAGAGCTAGAGTAACAATGAGAACATAGCACAAGAATATTGGATTGAGAAATAGAATTGCTGAGGGAAAACACTTTGGGGCAGATTTATGAGGCCCTTGCGCCTCCTTGCGCCGCAATTGCGTCACTTAATGTGACGCAATGCCGGCGCAAACAATGCGCCCTATTTACAACGTGACGCATCTAGGAGATGCGTCACGTTGTAAAGCCCTGCGCCATAAGGAGGCGTTCCTGCGCAGGGGGGGCGTTCCTGCGCAGAAACGCCTCCTAAAAGTGGCTGAGTGAAATCTATGAGATTTCACTGAGTCACTTTCTACGTCAATTCCTTACGCCTCCTTGAAGCAGGCGTAAGGGTGACGCACCATGCATTGAAGAGGTGGCTCCTGTGCATTGCAGGAGTCATGTCGCACTTGCGACATGACTCCTGCAATGCGCCGCCCGTACGCCGAGAGATGCGTCACGCATCTTCACTAACTTGCACCATGGTGCGCCGCATCATAAATGCGGCGCACCATGGGTGGCGGAGCAGTGGCGGAATGTGGCGCATGTTAACTGGCGCATCCCTGGGGATGCGCCAGTTAACATAAATCTGCCCCTTTAAATTTTAAAAAAAATTCAAAGCCATTTCTTTCAGCATGAATAGTTTTGCTAAAGGTAAAATATTACTACGCTTTCAAATTATTGGACAGATGTTACAAGTTCTTCTTGAGGCCTAGATATGTTTCCTTGTTCTAACCACTCAATGCTCTCTGTAGGGACAAAAGGACTACTGGATACATATGGTAGCAGCAGGGCGATTTACGATCTGTGGCATGGATACAGGATTAAGCTGTATCCATCCAGATACAGAATTAAGCTAATCCTCTGGCTGCTTGCTGGTATCTGTAATTCCAACTCTTTTCCATTTGAAGGGCAGTGCACCAACTCAGCAGGTTTCCGCCATCAATGCCAGCTTTCTTCCTGTGCACGCGCCCTTTGATGTATGGAGATTTCCAACCTAGTACTAGCCGAGTTGTGTTAAACTGGCTCTAACCTCTGGGCAACCTCTGCCAGCGCATGCAGCTTCTGCTCTAATCTCCCGCATTCAGTACCAACAATTCCCACTTAAGCGACCGTTCAACCACACACTACCCCACACATGCTTGCTTTTAACCACCTTGACAAGGTAACAAAAAGAGCTGATAAACCGCACTTAGGGTACCAGTGCTCTATGTGCTAAATTAGAGGTTTATGTAGTGCAAGTTTTTACCGAGAAGGGTGTCCTGGCGCTGGGTATGTGACCCGAAAAAGATTCTTTGGCCGTAATGCAGATTTGCATACTAACACGCGTTACTTACCACATAACATAACTTCTTGTGATCGAACTAAACTTGAATAACAGATTTTGAAAGTCTTGGGGACAAACAAAACTTGCTCCTATGCTACACAGCAGAATGTATTTCCCATTATTTTTTTCTTGTCGCGGCTGAGTGATGTAATAGAAATGAAACACAGGGGCATATTACCAAGGGCCTTATCGCCGCTTTAACAGGACTTTTTCCCGGTAAAGCGGCGGTAATTTTATCGCCCAATTACCAAGCTGTCGCTAACACCAGTTAGCGACAGCTTGTAGGCGAGAGCGAGCATTTTGGGGCCTGCTTTGCATGTCAGCGATAATTATCGCTAATGATATGCAAAGTGGGCGTGCCAAAAGGTTAGCGACTGAAAACAGTTGCTAACATCGCTATCGCCTATTACTAACTCAGGCGTAGCGATGGAAATATTTGCGCTAAGCGCGAATACCTCCAAAAACTAACGCCTGCTCAGACCAGTTCTTAGCCATTATATCCAATGGGAGGTGGATAACATGGCTAAGAGCTGTTTCACGCTAATGCGTGAATATCGCTGTATTGCCAGCGATATTCACGCACTTCGCCTGATTTTTATCGTTTTTGAGATAAACCTTGCTAATAGCAAGTGATCTCAGCGATAAAAATCGGTGAAGCCCGGCGATAATAATTTCGCCGTTATCCCTACTTAGCGATAAATATCGTTGTTTGTAGGTAATATGCCCCACAGTTTCTAGCATATACAATATTGATAAAAAAATATATTCAATCAATCAATCAATCAGTGTCACTTGTAAAGCGCGCTACATACCCGTAGGGTCTCAAGGCGCTGGGGGGGGGGGGGAGTGCCGCTACTGCTCAAACCCTATTTGAATAGAGTTTTCCTCAGAACAATGTCTCTATCTCTTTGAACACATAGGCCTTGCAGAGGAATTGTGCACCAAGCCTAGCATTCAACATTTATGTCTAGTAAATATAAGGATCCTGTACGAATTGCACACTACACCCCTGCAACAGTTTGAACATCATAAAGTTCTAATTCTTTTATTCTTATTCTGTTTGTGGGTTTGTGTACATTTTACGTATTTGTTATGTTACATGTTTATTTTGGGGTAATTAGCTTGAAAACGCTGTTTTTTTCAAAGTTCAGCTACCAAGGAGCCCTGATCAGAGATAAAATACTTAGATTTTGTTTAGCGTTCTTCATTATATTGTTCGTAAAACAAAGAGCAATGGTGAGGGTCAGGGTATTTAAGCAAATCTTTAGCGGCAGCTGCATAATTAGCCATTTACCATGTTCAAAAGATAATTTGCAACATAATTTGCACATTTTCCGGATTTCACCATAAATGTTGTTTCTGGCTCAAATGATTGAAAATATAACTGCCAGAGAATTAGCCACATAATTTGAATTTATGCTGCATACATTAGATAACCATGCTGCATAATTTGGTTCTCCATGACTCACAATCCTAGGAGGCTTCATAATGTCAAAGTTATGCAGAATGGTTTGGATGCTGTCATTATGAAATCTGTATTTCACAGGCTGAAGTGAAATATTTTCCATATTTCAGGGTTCCTTGAGATACATGTGTTTTTGTAGCACTATGTTTTTTTGAAATAAAAGTATCAAAAGAGAATATAAATACAGTTATATTGTCACTGTGTGGTTATAGTTAGGACACAGCTTCCACAGGAAAAGTGTTCACGTTGTCGTTGTTTGATGAATTTCATGAACTTTCTAAAAAAAAAAATCCTTCACGTTAGCTCTTACGTGGAAAGTTTTACGCTGATCCATTAAGCTGAGCCAAAGATCAAAAAGGGAGTCCTATAAGAAAATTTACTCTCCAATATAGAAAAAAGAGGTTGAATGGAATTACACCAAATTTGGCAGAAAGTTAAAAACTTTGTTCCGAAAGTATACTTGTAGTTTGGTGTAAATCTGTTCAGCCATTTCAAGAAATAAGCATTTAAATGGGTGTTTGGGTGGTCATGAAGCTGTTAAAAAGTTAAATACATCTGGTTGGTCTGTCCTGCGAGAGTCAGGCGGTACCCAAAAGAAAAAATACATGGCTCTGTGATTGGTTGAGTGAGGTTTTTCTCCCTGACCCCAGGCCATTGAGGGGACGTAGAGGAACCCCCCGGGAGCCAACATAAAAATAAATGGTGTTGCGTGAATCGCTTTACTCCCACTGGATCCTGGTCTGCCCTCATGTGAGGTACCATGGTACTCAATTAGGAGATGCTCAGAAAGCATCTCCTCCATGCTAAGGCAGTACTGTGCAAACTCCTCCAAGGGAGCTTGCATTGTACCGGTGTAACATGGCATGAGCGACCACTGTGCCTTACCTAGGTCGGGTCGCCCCCACGCTCCTCCTGCTGCTTGCTGCCACAGATACTGCCGCCTACTTCCTGTTGGTGTTTTTTGCCGCCACTGCAGGCGACCCAGCCGCCGCTGAGCCGCCAACACTCGTCTTTCCCGCCGCTGCCTCCCTGCGGCCCCGCCCCCCCGCCAGCCGATTGGTCACCCCGCTCCCGCCACCCAGCGGACCCTCCCTCCCGGCTCTCTTCTTATGACGCCTCCACGCACGCGCAGCGGTCACGTGCAGTGGCGCGCCGATTGTGCGCCGAAGGCGCGCCAAAGGTAAGCCCGTCTGCGCCCGTCCGCGCCTGGCCCGCGCCCAGCGCCAGAACCCCTGGCCCCCGCAGAGGCAAACCCTTCCACTGGACCTACGACGCCGCAACACTCAACGCACTCAACACCGGCCGAACCCCCGGATGCTATCGAGCCACCCCGAGATGCACCCACGGACCCTTCTGCTGCCGATCCTGCAACTTCTCCTGCATCCGGACCTGCACCGCACCCGCCAAGACGATCACCAGCAGTAACCACCTGAAGTCCATCCTGCTCAACACCCGCTATGTCCACAGACACGCCGTGGAACTCTGGAACCTCCTCGACACCACATCTCCAGACGTCACCTTCCTGACAGAAACCTGGATGAACGCCTCCTCAGCGCCCGACATCGCCATCGCCATTCCAGACTGGAGGAGTCATTGCCATTGTACACATGAACACCATCCGCATCATGACCAACTCCGACGACACCCTCACGGCGGCCGAACACCTGCACTTCCAGATCCACACTGACCTCAAGACCACCCTCAGAGGCACCCTCATCTACAGACCCCCAGGACCCCGCACACAATTCAGCGAAGACATCCCCAACTTCATCAGCCCACACGCCCTCCCCTCCGCCGACTACATCCTCCTCGGGGACCTCAACTTCCACCTGGAGAACAGTAACGACCGCAACACCACCACCCTGCTGGACAACCTCGCCAACCTCGGACTCAAGCAACTGGTCAACACCCCCACCCAATACGCCGGCCACACGCTTGATCCAGTCTTCTCATCCAGCAAGCACATCACCTTCAGCCACTCCACAGAACTCCACTGGACCGACCACAGCTGCGTCCACTTCAGCTTCAGAAGAACCACGACCCACCACCACCCGCAACAGGTTCCCCACAGGAGCTGGAGCAAGATCACCGCCGAACAGCTCACCACCTCCCTCAGTCAGAATCCACCCGCCAGCACAACGGACCCCACCGAAGCAGCACGCAACCTCACGAAGTGGCTGTCCGACTGCGCTGACAACCTTGCGCCACTAAAGAACCCTACCAGCAGACCCAGAAGCAAGAAAGCCTCCTGGTTTACTGACGAACTCAAGGACTCCAAGAAAAACTGCCGCACCCTAGAGAAAGCCTGGCTCATCGACCAGACCACAGACAACATGACCGCCCTCAAACACGCCACCCGCAAGCACCACCAGCTTATCCGCACTACCAAGAAGAAATCACTGAAGGAACGACTGGACAACAACACCCACGACGGCAAGGAACTCTTCAGCATCGTTAAGGAGTTTTCCAACCCCAGTGCCGGCAACAATTACATAACTCCTTCACAAGACCTCTGCAAATCTATCGCCTCGTTCTTCCACCGCAAGATCGCCGACATCCACAACAGCTTCGGCGCACCATCAACGCACCCAACCGTCGAACCAACGCCCTCCACCACCACCCTCCGCACCTGGACTACGGTGACCACCGAAGACACAGCCCGCACGATGAACACCATCCACTCCGGATCTCCGACCGACCCCTGCCCCCACCACGTCTTCAACAAGGCCGACTCCATCATCGCACCCCAACTGCGGGACATCACCGCCACCTTCCCGGAGAGCTGGAAGCACGCCGAGCTCAGCCCCCTACTGAAGAAACCCACAGTGGACCCCACCGGCCTCAAGAACTTTCGCCCCATCTCGCTCCTCCCTTTCCCTGCCAAAGTCATCGAGAAGACCGTCAACAGACAGCTTGCAGCCTTCCTCGAGACGAACGGATCCCTCGACCCCTCGCAGTCTGGTTTTCGAGCCAACCACAGCACCGAGACCGCCCTCATCGCAGCCACCGACGACATCAGAACCCTGCTCGACAACGGGGAAACAGCGGCCCTCATCCTCCTGGACCTCTCTGCAGCGTTCAACACCGTCTGCCACCGCACCCTAGTTCAACACCTCAGCAACATCGGTATCCAAGAGAAGGCACTGGAGTGGATCATCTCATTCCTCACCGGAAGAACACAGAGAGTCCGCCTCCCCCCCATTTCGGTCCGAGGCCACCGAAGTAATCTGCGGCGTACCGCAAGGATCATCACTCAGCCCCACCCTCTTCAACATCTACATGAGACCTCTTGCAGCCATTGCACGCCAGCACAACCTCAACATCATCTCCTACGCCGACGACACCCAACTGATCCTCTCCCTCACCAGAGACCCTGCCACCGCCAGAACGAGCCTACACGAAGGGATGAAAGACGTCGCCGAATGGATGAAGAACAGCAGCCTGAAACTGAACTCAGACAAGATGGAAGTCCTCGTCCTGGGATGACTCCTGGTGGCCCCCCGCCCTGGGCGCCACCCCCCAAGCCAGCAGACCACGCACACAACCTGGGCTTCATTCTGGACTCCTCCCTCTCGATGACCAGACAAGTCAACGCCGTTTCCTCATCATGCTTCAACACCCTACGCATGCTCCGCAAGATCTTCCGATGGATCCCGACCGAAACCAGGAAGACGGTCACCCAGGCCCCATCACCAGCCAACTGGACTACGGAAACGCCCTCTACGCCGGAACCACAGCCAAGCTACAGAAAAAACTCCAACGCATCCTGAACGCCTCCGCCCGACTCATCCTGAACATCCCCCGACGCAGCCACATCTCCGGCCACCTGAAGGTCCAGCACTGGCTCCCCGTCAGCAAGAGCATCACGTTCAGGCTCCTCACCCACGCACACAAATCTCTCCACGACCTGGGCCCCAAGTACCTCAACGACCGCCTGACCTTCTACACGCCCACCCGCCAGCTACTTTTGACAAGCCTCGCCCTCGCCGCCGTACCACGCATCCGAAGAGCCACCGCTGGAGGCAGATCCTTCTCCTACCTGCCGGCCAAGACATGGAACTCCCTCCCCATCCATCTTCGGCTGACCCAGGACCATCTCGCCTTCAGGAGACAACTCAAGACCTGGCTGTTCGAGCAATAGCAGACCCCTTCCCCCTGCCGGGTGAGTAGCGCGCTATACAAGTGTTATGATTGATTGATTGATGGAAGATTGAGTAGCAGATACCACAGGAAATCCTGAAAAGAAAATATGCCCTGTTGTGCACAGCCAAAAGGTGACCCCTTTCAGCTGTGTGCAGCATGATATTTTGTTTTTATTATTTATCTTTTTATTAAAACAAAGGAGTGAAACATGCATCGCATTACAATTATGTTTCGATAACATTTAACCTAGGGTAATCCAAATTTGATCTGCCCGCACCAGATCTGTATCATCCTAGACATTAAGGAGATACCATTTGGCAGAGATTGTTAGATCTGACATGTAGGACTATGGCTTTCCATTAGGCCTGAATCTTTGGAGAAGACCACAGGGTATGGATAGAACGACACTTCTTCACCACAGCTTCTATAACAAGATGAATCTGCCTTCCTACCCATTTTTACCGATGTGTCAGCAGAGATGTAGGCCATTATTTTAAACAGTGCTGCCCTTTCCAGGAGAGAGAGAGGGAGAGATCACCAGCGCTGGACATCATTTTTAAGTCGGGTCAGTGCACCTTGTAGATTGCGGGCCTGGAAACGAGCCGGGTTCATCATTACATAAATGCCAAGATATCAGATACCATCTATGCTATTTGTGCCTCACATTCTATGGAAAGACAAGGCTTCTGCTCGCAGAGAACAAACACCAGTAACTTAGACCAGTCAATTGTGTACCCAGAATACCTGCTGAAAGTAGCAAAAAATGTTAATATTCTGGGAGAGGATATCATCTGCATACAGTGATATTTTGTCTTCCCAGTCTTCTGTCCAGCAATGACCTGGTATTAGTGGATCCCTTAAAATCCAGGTTGCCAAGGGCGCTAGCTTTAGTGCAAATATTAGGGGTGATAAGGGGCAGCCCTGCCGCATTCCCTGTTGCAAGGGAAACACTTGTGATGTTTTCCTGTTGACCACTATCTGTGCTAGGGGCTCTGTTTATAAGAGGCTGAGCCAAGACAGGTGGCGCGGTCCGAAGCCCATTCGCTTAAGTACCGCAAAAATATAGGGTCACTCAATAGGGTCAAAAGCCTTGGATGCATCAAGGGATAGTACCACAGCGTACCCTCGGGTCCTGTGTGTTTGTCCTAGCACACCATAGCGGCGTCTAAGATTCAGGGCTGTACTACGACCTGGCATAGAGCCAGATTAGTCTGTATGATCGAAAGCAGGGAGGAGTGAGAGAAGACTTAAGGCTAATAATTTAGCAAAAATGTTTGCTTCCGCATTATGCAATTAGATAGGTTGGTAGGAGATACATTGGTCCAGTGACTTCCTCTCCTTATGTATTACTACTATAGTGGCCAGTCTTTGATCTATACGGAACTTGCTAAGTGTAATTGTTGGACTTGGCCCTTTTGGCAGGTTCACCCCTAAACTTTTTGCTTTTAAATGTGACCTGGTGTTAGTTGTTTTAGGCTTCTGTGCACTTTAACACTGTGTCCCAGTGTAAAGTGTGTGCACAGCCTGAGTGTGTGTGGTGAGATTGGCCTGCCCTCCCATAGGATTGCATGGGGGATATGTATGTCCATGGTAGTTCCTGATGTGTGGGGAGTGCAGGGGCAAGTTTGGTATTGGCAAACTCGTGAGATTAAATGCTGCGCGACGGTGTGTGCAGATTTAATGTGTCTAGTGGAGAACTGCCACTTCTAGAAGTTGGCATGTCTGTGTGCAGTGAATGTGAATTGCCTGTCTGGCTGTGATTGGCTGGGGCTGGCTGGTGTGCCTGGCTCCAGGAGTCAGGATGGGTCTGCCAGGTGGTGAATGGAGAGATCTGCATGTAGATGTGATGGAGGAGTTGCATCTGGGACCTGAATAGGGCTGTGCCTTCCCTCCACAATGCTGGCTCCGCCCCTGCGGTGTGTCTGATGACCCTAGCCTGTCCTGTGATTAGGGAGAGGGGCTGAGCAAAACAAAGTGCTCAAGAACCAGTTGTAACTGGTACTCCCCTTGTCCTACAGCCTTAGACAAAGGGAAATTTTGTGAAATGTTCTCTCTGTGACCTAACTTGAGGGGGGCCTGCTGCTGCTGCTGGTCGCCAGGAGGACCGCCACTGGGGACTGACTCCCTGCTGGAGGGCCCTGTGAGCAGGCCCCTGGGCCCAGACTTTTCCCCCCTGCCTTCCTAGAGAGCTTTTCTATGGACTTTGTGGGACCTTCAGCTCTAGTGCCTTGGAGGCGCTTCATTTCCAGTGCAGGAGCACTTTTCCTGCCCCGGGGAGCACGTGGGCTCTGCAGCGCTGGCGAGGTTGCCCACCCCGCCAGGGACTTTGCTGCTTTATTGTTTATTTCTAGCGGAAGTCTACCCCGCTTCGGATTCCTTATATTAGCGGGTGCCCACCACGCATGGAGGAAATCACCTCCGCAGCCCTGAGTGAAGCCTGAGTGTTGCTTGGCAACCAGGACTCCGAGTCCCACCACCATGTCATCGTGATGCAGAGCGGAGGCAGGAAGTCCCAGCTCCAAGCAGATCTGGAAGCAGAAAGTTCCAGCCGGCGAAGGAAGGGACAGAAGCAGGCAGTCAGGATCCTCGCAGGCTTCACCTCGAAGTCCCCGGTCCCAGGAGGGGGCCCGGGTGAAGTCAGGCGATCCGGCGAATGAAGGCAGGGCTCCCATGTTGTGAGGAGAGCCCCGTGGGTGCCTGCCAAGACCAAGAGCCGCCCCAGAGAAGCCCCGGTGAGTGGAGCTCGAGACCAAAGGGGTTGGGGGGTGTGTTGGGGCACATTGCCGGTGCCCCCTCCTGCCCCTACTTACTGCGTGGGGAGACGCTGAGTGGACTTGCCAAAGGGCGAATTGCTCCTCCAAGTTGGCGTGATTTCTGTGCAAGGAACCCCAGAGTGGGGCCCGCATACCGGTGCCCATCCTTCCTGTTTTTGGGGGGCATACTGGCTTCAGAGCCTCTGGGCTCCAACATTGAGGGCATTTGTGTTAAGAGTCCCCCGAGTGGGGCTCGCCAGCCAGGGATGCCCGCGCTGATTTTCCCAGCTGCCCTGCATGACAGTGGACAGCTGCAATGTTCCTTTTGGGGCATTTGAACTAGAGTCCCAGAGGAGGGTCCAAAGGCACGCTGGTGCCCATGCGCAGTTCCACAGCTGCCCAGCAATTAGTGGGCAGCTGCAATGTTTAGGCTGTGCACATCTTGGTGATCTTACAGCTGCCCAGCAAATAGTGGGCAGCTGCATCGTTTAAGCCTGGTCTTTCGCGTTGTTGCTTTTTACTGCCTAGGCAGCCCACCCTGACTATTTGGACAAGAGGGCATTTGAGCCCCAGGGAAGGCCAGCTGGCCTGGGGTCAGTACCTTTGGGATTCTTTCACAAGAGGATTGGTGATTTGTGGTTATGTTGGTAATTACCTAGTAGCTACTGTGATTCTGCACAAGGTGATTGGTAATTTGGGTTTGTGATAATAATTGCCTAATGTGATTTATGTGTAATGTGCAATGCCGTTATGCCTATGATACCTCTAACTGTGTTTTATGCTTAGGAGGTTGTTTTGCCTAGTATAGTTTATACTAGTGAGTGTATGTGTACCTGCGTGAGCTATCCCTAAGGTGATTAGTATTGTGTAGTGTGTACCTACCTTGTACCAGTGGTTGGTTATTGGTTGTGTGCTACAGTTATACTAATTGCTATTTCTACTAAGTGCTTACTCTGACAGTGGCCCGCGTGGCCCTGTCATGTGTAAATAATCCCCTGTAATTACTGCTCAGTGCCAGATGGCACAGTGTAATTGTGTGATTATGATCTAATGTGTCTATTGTAATACAAAGCCTATTTTTGATATATAATCTTGTGTGGAGTTCCTTTTTTGTGGTGTGCCTAGTGTGTTGCTGCTGTAAGTGTGTGTTGCGCAAACGCTTTACACATTTCCTCCAGGATAAGCCTGACTGCTTGTGCCAAGCTACCAAGGGGGTGAGCAGGGGTTATCTTTGGTGTGTAACTACCTTGCCCTGACTAGAGTGGTGGTTTCTGCCTGGCTTTGGCGCAAGCCTTAGCCAACCAGAAATCCCAGTTCTAACAGTCATGCTTTCATCAAACATTGCCAGCAGATGTAGTGCAATATTAGGTGCATTGGGATATCATTCGGACCCAGTGCCTAACCAGAGTTAAGTGATTTAATCGCCTGAGTTATTTCGTCGTCAGTGAGGTCATTTTCCAGAAGCTGGTCAGGGCCAAAGAAACCAATTCTGCGGAGTAATTTTAAGAGTAATGATCAGGAAAGGCATCAGCAATCGCTTAAGGATCTTGGAGGATTTCCCTGGTTATCGAGTTGATGGATGCAAACCATTGATTTGCTCTCTTGCGCTGGTCAAGCCATGTCAGCAGTTTTCCTGTTTTGCTGCCTAGCTCATACACCCTGTGTTGGGTTGTTTTGATTTTATTCCTTGCCTCTTTGGTCACCCAGTCTTTATAGTTGTGTTGTTTGAGTTGTACTGTGTGCTGTAAATCATCATCATACTTTCTCACTAATTGGAGTTCAAGGTCTAGAATGTCTTGCTCGAACACTGTCACTTTTGCTTTTTATTCCTCGTTTGTGCCTTGAAATTAGGGAGAAGGCCTGACCCTTGACCACTGCTTTATATGCCTCCTAAAGTACCTGTGGTGAGGGAACTGAATGTATATTCTTGAAGTAGTGTTCAGTTTCTTCAATAAGTAATTTCCTTATTGTTGGCACTTTAATATACCAAGGGTTAATTGCAATTGGGCCAGAGTGATGTGGGTTACGCACCCTGTATTTTGCCCATAGGGGGAATAATAGGAGATAACTCTTGCCAAATTTTTCATATCCTTGAAATGTGAGAAATAAGAAGCGGGGGATATTAAGAAGTCTATACCCAGGGGCTCCCATGTGCCCATGAGTGAAAGGTGCTGGGATTCAGCAACTCTTCAAATATCAATCAGGCTTAGCACAGAGAGAAACTCCGCCAGGCTAGTCTGAGTGGGGTATTGGACCCTGGGTCGTAGGCGATCCAGAAATTCGCATTGTGCCATGTTAAAGTCCCCTCAGATGAACTTCAAGGAGGTCAAGCATAAGGGCCGCCATGTCGGCCACAGTCGAGTCCTTTAGAGTTGGGGGGACATATATCAACAAGATATTTATCACCTTGCCTTTCCAAGTTCCAGAGTGCGCCGCATATCTACCCAGTCTATCCAGAATAGTCTTTTCGTTTACGAGGGGGATTCCTTTATTGAGGAGAATCCCTGCACCCCTTGACCCTGACGTGTAACCTGCATGATCTTTCATTTCATATCCTCCTTGGTTTAAAGCATTACATCTATTGCCCAGGACTTGGGTTTTCTGCAATAAAACAATACCAGGGGAGTGTTGTTTAATAAAGTGGAGAACTAAGGGCCATATTATCAAGAAAGGGCGATATATTATCGCCGCTTTTATCGGTAGGAAACTGCAGATAAAGCGTTGATAATGGGCTTGATAATAGGCACTTGTGGTGTTAACCTGGGCTTCTATGGGAATTCTCATGAGCTACATGAATTCACAATGTGCATGCAATACAGCACAACAAGGAATACTGGAGTGGTGTATTGTGTGGAACGCAGATGGCAGGATCAACAATAAAACATGACTAAAGCCACATCACTTACCCTGGGGCTGAGGGCTGAGTAGTGGCCACAGGCAATGCAAGCACCCTGGTGACTTGGTGCAACGTGCATAGTAGTGGTGTCAACAAGGAAAACTCTATTCAATATAGCCATTATGAAAAAGAAAGGCTAAAATCGAGGCAGATGTGGATCTTACCTCAATACACCCTCCCAAGCAGGGCAGGCCAGAAAACTATGTACCTGTGTTGCAGTGTGTGGTATGACACAAAATATCACCTTTGTCACGCAGTGGTCCTGTGAACATCATAGAGATAATGCCATCTGAAGAGCAACTACAGTCATCCTTGTCCACAATTCCTATGAGTAACATATGTCCTACACATCAATGTTGAACTGAATGTGTATGTCAGCCAAAGCAACTCATGTCAACATATTGCATAGATCACCATTAATATATTCCAATTTCATTGCAGAGGGAAAAATAACACCTCATGACCATTAGCCTGTCCTGGATGATCAATCTGTTGGCAATTACCTCCTGCCCCCCATGGATGACGACACATTTCAGCACCTCCTGGACTCCATTGGAAGACCTTCTCCAGTCAGTCACTGCAAGTGGGACTCTGTGATCACTCAAGTTGTCTTCCAATGGGTCAAGTGGTGACAGCGTGGCTTGGTCTCAGACGACCCGCCTAACACAGAACATGCCAGCCAAAGCCCAAGCCTGGACTCTGAGATCACTCAAGTTGTCTTCCAATGGGGAGAGTTTGGAGTCCAGCAGCAACTGGTAAATGAGATGCAGGTGGGGATGGAGACCATTGTGGGCACCCTGGAGGGAGTCTGTAGGTGCCTCACTTTAAATACGGACACCTCTGAGGACATCTGATCTCCTGGTCAGGGAAACTGTTCTCCCCTCACACAGCTCCGCCATTACACCTCTGCCCCCTGCACCTCTCTGGTCTCCAGGTGAGGTGTTTCCCTGGTGGTCCAGTGGGGAGCCTTGCTCTTCTGCTGGTCTGCTTTACTAGCCTTTCTGTGTCATTTCCCTGCTTTTGCGTGTCTGTGACTTGTGGTCTGTCTGTGCCTCATTGTCCCCTGTGCCTTTTTGTGCCTCTTGTCTGGCTGTGCCTTGTTGTCTCTTGTGCCTTTTAGTGCCTCCTTCTCTCTTTGTGCCTTGTTGCCTCTTGTTGCATTTCTTTCCTTCCTGTCTCTTATTCATTTTTTCACTGCTGACCTTGTCAGCGTTTTTGCCCCTTTCCCGCTGCTACTGCCCCCGTTGCCCCTCCCCATGCTGCGTGTTCCTTCTCCCGCCTCCCAGCTTCTCTCCCTCCGTCTCTCCCTACTTAATGGCGGCTGCTGCGCAACAGGGTGAGAAAGACCTTTGAACTCCTGGTCAGGAAAACTGCTCTCCTCTCGAGCAGTTCTGTCGTTGCACCTCTGCCCCCTGCATCTCTCTGGTTTCCAGGTTAGGTGTTTCCCTGGTGGTCCACTTTACCTGCCATTCTGTGTGTTTTCTCTGCTTTTGTCTGTCTGTGCCTTGTGGTTTGTCTGTGCGTTGTTGTCCCCTGTGCTGTTTTGTGCCTTGTTATCTTTTTTTTGTCTTTTTGTGCCACCTTGTCTCTTTGTGCCTTGTTATCCCTTGTTGCATTTGTGTGCCTTCCTGTCTCTTGTGCCTTTTTTCACAGTTGACCGTGCCGCCGTTTTCTCCTCTTTCCAACTGTTGCTGCCCCAGGAGCCCCGCCCTGCAGGTTCCCACTCCTGCCTTCCAGCTGCCCTCCTTCCCCCAACCCCTATTTAATGGTGGCCGTGGCACGGCAGCACAGCAGGTGTGCCAAAGGCAAGCCCGTCGGCGCCTGTCTTTGACCCGACAGCGACCAGCACCAGGAACCCTGGTCCTCTGACCTCCCGGTGCTACGAATCAGCAACCCTCCACGCACTCAACCCCAGAAGAAACAACAACTGCCAGATGTTGATGCTGAACACCACCCAAGGCCAGTTCTCCTGCCGACACGCAGGCTACACCTTCACTCACTTTCGGACCGCTACTGCTACCACAAACACAATGGATGCCAGCACACCCAAACCCCTGAGCTTCATCCTCCTTAACGTACTGTCCATACACAGACACACAGTTTAAATCTGGGAACTCCTCAACACCCTCTCGCCCAACGTTACCTTTCTCACAGAGACCTGGACCAATGTCAGCTCCTCACCTGACATCACAATTGGTATCCCTAACGGCTACAAGATTTAGAGGGAAGACTGCCCCAGCCAACATGGAGGTGAAGTCGCCATTGTACACAATAGCTCCCTCCGCTTCACAATCTTAGCTCAAACAAATCCTCGACCCAATGGAACACCTCCACTTACAGATGCAGATCAACCCCAAAATGACTTTACTTGGAACTCTCGCCTACAGACCTTGTGCCTCATTTGCCACTAACATCACAGACCTCATTGTGCCCCACTCCCTCACCTCCATGGACTACACACTATTCAGAGACATGAATTTCCCCCTCGACTACCTCAGTGACCCCAACTCCACCACCCTCCTGGACAACCTCACCAACATCGGACTCAAGCTGCTCATCACTGTCCCCACCCACAAGGCAGGACACACTCTCAACCCAGTCTTTGCAGGAGAAAATAACATCTGCTTCTGTCCTACTACGCAACCCCCTGGATGGAACACTGCTGCGCCCACTTCTCCGTCTCGAAACCCACAGCACACAAACCTTCACCACACCCCCATGCAGAAACTGGAGCAAGATCACCGAAGAGCACCTCAACTCCGCCTTCACCCGCATATCTCCATCCACAACAGCCCCCTCCAACTCTGCAAAAGCATGCACCACCTACAAGACTGCCATAATAGAACACCGCTAATTCATCGGGTCCACAAAGAGGAAACCTCAGACATCCCTCCCTACCAGGATCTCTATAACAAAATTAGCTCATTCTTCCATCACAAGATCAGGACTCTTTACGACAACTCTGATGAACAGTACCCAGGCACAGACACAACACCAGCCACAAGCAATGAAACCCAGCTGACCATTACTGCCTGGACCCCTGTCACCAGAGAAGACACCAAAAAACCATGAGGAGCATACACTCAGCAGACCCCACCGACCACTGCCTGCCACACATCTTCCACAGTGCCACCTCCGCCATAACACCTGAACTACGCTACAACATGTAATCAACTGCTGCCTCAATACTCGAACCTTCCCCTACAACTGGAAATGTGCAGAAGTCAAACCCCTCCTCAAGAAACCCTCTGCACAAAAGACGGACCTCAAGAACTACAGCCCATCTCCCTCCTCCCCTTTGGCGCCAAAGTCACCTAGAAGATAATCAACATCCAGCTTGCAAACTTCATAGAATCCACCTCTATCCTCAACACTTCTCAATCTGGATTCCATAGCAAACACAGCACTGAGACCTCCCTCTTAGCCACCACTGATGACATCCACACTCTCCTCGACAAAGGCCACATGGCAGCACTCATCCTACTGGATCTCTCAGCAGCCTTTGACACTGTCCCCCACCACACACTAGCTGCCAGGCTCCACAACGCAGGCATTCAGGGAACTGCCCTAGAATGGATCTCCTCCATCCTTGCCGGGCGAACTCAAAGAATCAGACTCCCACCCTTACTTTACGAACCCACAGAGATCAGATACGGAGTGCCCCAAGGATCCTCAACCCCACACTCTTCAACATCTACATGGCCCTGCTTGCAACCATTGTCAGAAAACACAGATTCAGTATGGTACCCTACGTGACAACACCTAGCTTATCCTTCCTCTCACCAAGGAACCCAACATCACCAGACACAGCTTCCAGGAAGGAATGAAGGATGGTGCATCCTGGATGAGCAGCAGTTGCCTGAAGTTTAAATTGGAGAAGACAGAAGTTCTCATCCACGGGTCCACCCTCTCCACGTGAGACAACACCTGGTGACCTTGTGTCCTCAGCAACCTTCTCACACTCATGGACCATGCCTGCAAACTCAGCATCATACTCGACTCCTCCCTCACCAGGAACCAACAGATTAATGCTGTATCTGCCATGTGCTTCAACACCCTCCGCTTACTCTGCAAGACCTTCAAGTGGATCCCTCCAAATCCAAGAAGACCATCACCCACGCACTCATATCCAGCAAACTGGACTATGGGAATGCCCTCTACACCGGAATTAGCAAATCTCTACTCCACAAACTCCAGACCATTCAGAACGCCGCATCCAGGCTAGTCCTCGGCATCCCATGACACAGGACCACATCACCCAGCACCTACGAGACCTCCACTCGCTCCCTGCCGAAAAGATAGTGACCTTTAAGCTGCTCACTCATGCCTACAAAACCATCCACAACACCAGACCCCATTACCTCAACAAAAGTATCTCCTTCCACGCCCCCAAGAGAAAACTCCAATCCACTGACCTCCCCCTGGACGAAATCCTACACATCTGGAGAGCCAGAATGGGAGCAAGAGCCTTCTCCCACACCACGGCAGAGACCTGGAACGAACTTCCCCTCAACAGCAGGTGAACCCCCGCACTGTAAGCATTCAGGAAGAGCCCCAAGACCTGGCTTTTCGGATGAAGTGGAGCTGCCCGAAACCCCCAGCACCTTGACACCCTCACGGGCGATTAGTACACTTCACGAATCCATGATTTATTGAGGTTATCAAAGAATGGAACAGCCTCTGGCTGAAATTGCTGGTGTCGTGAGGCAGAGACAGCAAACCACAGCACTGCCAATGTGACACCAGCGAGGCTACCCCCCAGATGGGGCCATTCGTATCATCCTCCAATTTATTGAGCAGAAGCAGGACTCCTACGTTGCTACTATAGGTGCCTTCCACTGCAACATTGTTGTCTTGCTGACAAGCAATCAGGCCTTTGACAGTGCTATGCTGTTCTCCTTGCCACATCTTCAGTCCCTGATGTGTGTGTGCCTTTGATACCTTATCTGGAAGAGGTGTCGTGCAGCGGCCACGGGGTTCATGGTTTGATCCCTGGTGCTGCCAGCAGGTTAGCTCAGCACCACGTGACTCTGGGCAATAGCTCACTTAATCTTCCTGACGTTGCACATTTTACCAATTGAGTGTAGGCCAAACAGATATATACTTGGTAGGGTCCAGATACTGGTACTGAAGTGTGGCTAGTTGACATCAGTGCACTTTCAGAGAGAAAAAACAGCAGCATCAGTCCCAAAATGTTGTAGGTAATCATGCCGAAAGAGGCATGCCTTAAATGCCACCCTCCAGATGAAAGGTGATAAGCAGCTAAACTACCCTTGTTAGTTATCATCATCTAAGTGGTAGAAGCTGGAATGGCCATCTGCATTGGCATAGTCAGTCCCAGGTCTGTGTTCCACTATAAAGTCCATACCTTGTGGGGAATTGGACCAGATCAACAATTTGAGGTTCTTGCCTGTCATCTGCATCAATCACCTGAGAATCCTAGGTAGGGTCTCAGCTCCTTCAGGAACCAAACCACAGTAGCGCCTTCACTAGTAAATGGCACTCCAATGCTCCTCTTGGGAAAGGAGCAGCCTGTTGATAAAGGCAACTGGGTGATCTGGGCCCAAAACATTCACTTTTGACATCTCTATAACAATCCCATGTTCAGAAGCATCTGTCTGGACACAAAGCTCTTTGCTGAAATCAGGTGCCTTTAGGACAATTGCTGAGCACAACGCTTCCTAGTTCAAGTTCAAGTTCAAGTTCAATATTTGTATAGCGCACTACTCACCCAGAGGGTCTCAAGGCGCTTGATGGAGGGGGGGTACTATTTATCGAATATCCAGGTTTTTAGTTGTTTTCTGAAGGAGAGGTGGTTCTGTGTAAGGCGGAGGTGGGTGGGGAGAGAATTCCAGGTTTTGGCCGCTTGGTAGGAGAAGGATCTTCCTACCATGGTGGATCTATGGATGCGCTTAATGGCGGTGAAGGCTTGATTGGACGATCGTAGTTGGCCGGTGGGGGTGTAAAAGGACAGGCGCGTGTTGAGGCTTTCGGGTCCTAGGTCGTAGAGGGCTTTGTGTGCGTGGGTGAGGAGACGGAACGTTATTCTCTTGTTGACGGAGAGCCAGTGGAGGTCTTTCAGGTGACCACAAATGTGAGCTTGGTGGGGGATGTCTAGTATGAGTCTGGCTGAGGCGTTTTGGATGCGTTGAAGTTTTTTCTGTAGTTTGCCTGTGGTTCCGGCAATAAAGGGTGTTTCTGTAATCCAGTCGGCTTGTGACCAGTGCGTGGGTGACCGTATTTCTTGTTTCAGTGGGGATCCAACGGAAGATTTTTTTGAGCATGCGTAGGATGTTGAAGCATGATGATGAGACGGCGTTGACTTGTCTGGTCATCGAGAGGGAGGAGTACAGGATGAAGCCCAGGTTACATGTGTGGTCCGTAGGTATGGGTGCGGTTCCCAGGGCCGGTGGCCACCATGAGTCGTCCCAGGAAGAGGGGGATGAACCTAAGATGAGGGCTTCCGTTTTGTCAGAGTTCAGTTTTAAATGGCTGTTCTTCATCCACTCGGCTACTTCTTTCATTCCTTTGTGTAAGTTGGTTTTGGCGGTGTTTGGGTCTTTGGTGAGAGAGAGGATCAGCTGGTTGTCGTCTGTGTAGGAGATGATGTTGAGGTTGTTTTGGCACGCGATGGATGCAAGGGGATTCATGTATACGTTGAAGAGGGTGGGACTGAGTGATGATCCTTGTGGTACACCGCAGATGACTTTGGTGGCCTCTGATCTAAAAGGGGGGAGGCGGACTCTCTGGGTTCTTCCGGCGAGGAACGAGATGATCCAGTCCAGTTGCTTTTCCTTGTATTCCGACGTTGCTGAGGCGTTGTATGAGGGTGCTATGACAGACTGTGTCGAAGGCTGCGGAGAGGTCAAGTAGGATGAGGGCAACTGTTTCTCCGTTGTCCATTAGTGTTCGAATGTCGTCTGTTGCTGCGATGAGGGCGGTCTCGGTGCTGTGTTTGGCTTGGAAGCCGGACTGTGAGGGGTCGAGGGATTTGTTGGATTCGAGTAAGGCGGCGAGCTGACTGTTGACGGCTTTCTCAATGACTTTGGCAGGGAATGGGAGGAGCGAGATGGGGCAGTAGTTCTTAAGTTCAGTGGGGTCTGCTGTGGGTTTCTTCAGAAGGGCGCTGAGTTTGGCATGTTTCCAGCTTTCCAGGAAGGTGGCGGAGTTGAGGGAGCAGTTGATGACGTCTCGGAGATGGGGTGCGATAATGGAGTCTGCTTTGTTGAAGATGTGGTGGGGACATGGGTCGGTTGGCGATCCTGAGTGGATGGAGTTCATCAGGCGGATGGTGTCTTCAGTGGTGATTGGGTTCCAGATGCAAAGGTTGTTAGAGGGGGGTTTTGGTTCGGAGGTGGGTGGAGTGGACTGGTCTCCGGACTGGTTTTCAAAGCTGTTATGTATGTCGGCGATTTTGTTGTAGAAGAATGAGGCTAGGGAGTCGCAGAGGTCTTGGGAGGGAGTGATGTCGTTGGTGCCGGCGGTGGGGTTGGTAAATTCTTTGACGATGTTGAATAGTTCCTTGCTGTTGTGGGCGTTGTTGTCAAGTCGATCCTTGAATGCTGATTTCTTGGTGGATCGGATCAGTTGGTGGTGTTTCCGGGTGGCGTTCTTGAAGGTGGCCAGGTTGTCAGTGGTTGGATTTTTTCTCCAGGCTTTCTCGAGGGTGCAGCAGAACTTCTTGGATTTCTTAAGGTCATCGTTGAACTAGGGGGCTTTTTTGCTACCTTGCTTGATGTGATGGTGTTCGTTGGCGCTGTGGGTGATCCATTGTGTGCGGTTGGTAGCTGCTTGGTTTGAGTCCGATGATTTGGCAGGAGGGTTTTGGTGAAGCGATGTGAAGAGCTGGTCGGTGGTGATTTTGTTCCAGTTTCTTAGGGGTATTGGTTGTGGGTGGTTGTGGGTCATGGTCTTTTTGAAGTTGAAGTGAACGCAGCTGTGGTCCGGCCAATGGAGAGCTGTGGTGTGATTGAAGGAGATGTGCTTGCTGGAGGTGAAGATTGGGTCGAGCGTGTGCCCGGCATAGTGGGTGGGGGTTGTTCGAGTCCGAGGTTGGCCAGTTTGTCCAGAAGGGTGGTGGTGTTGTTTTTCTTTTCCAGGTGAAGTTGAGGTCTCCCAGTAGAATGTAGTCCTCGGAGGGGAGGGCGTGTGGGCTGATGAAGTCAGTGATGTCTTCGCTGAATTGTGTGCGGGGTCCTGGTGGCCTGTAGATAAGGGTGCCTCTGAGTGTGGTCTTGGGGTCAGTGTGTATCTGGAAGTGAAGGTGTTCGGTAGCGAGGTTATCGTTGGAACTGGTCATGATGCGGATGGTGTTCTTATGGACGATGGCGATGCCTCCTCCTGTTTGGTTGGTGCGGTCCTTTCGGATGATCTTGTAGCCGTCCGGGATGGCTGTGGTGATGTCGGGAGCTGATAAGGCGTTCATCCAGGTTTCTGTAAGGAAGGCGACGTCCGGTGATGTGGTGTCGAGTGTGTTCCAAAGGTCAATGGCGTGTCTGTGCACCGAGCGGGTGTTGAGCAGGATGCATTTCAGGTGGTTAGTGTTGGAGCTCTGTTTGGAGTTTGTGGATTTGGTGTGGGTACTGATGCAGTCGAACTTGCAGGAGTGGCAGGTGAAGGGTCCATGGGTGTGTCCTGGGGTGGCTTGGTAGCAGTTTGGGAGTCGGCCGGGGTTAAGTGCAGAGAGGGTTGCGGCGTCGTATGTTGTGCGGGAGGAGTGGGTTTTGCGGGTGACAGGGGGTGTGACGCTGGGCGCGGTCCAGGCGCGGACGGGCGTAGACGGGCTTACCTTTGGCGTACCTTCGGCGCGCATGGGGCGCGTCCGCTGCGCGTGAACGCTGCGCTCAAAAGCATCTGTCATAAGTGGATAGTGGAGGGGGGGAGGGGCGAGGGAGGAGCAGCTGGGAGTCGGGAGCGGGATGGAGAGCCGGGCTGGGAGACACAACAACAAACAACAAAATGGCAGCAAGCCCAAAAGCGAAACAGGACGAGATTGGGGTACAACCTGAAATCGCTATTAAATGGGCAGTGGCCCCGGCACAATCAGGCATATATATAATGCAGGCAAAGCGAGCAGTGCGCAGTAGCAAAATAAATGCAGAGCAGTCTACCAGTATAGGGCTACGATGTCGCTATCATCAGGCACAATAATTAATTACAGTAAGCAGAGCGAGCAGTGTGCAATTTGAACTAATGTCAATGATCAGTCTGGCAGAAGCGCTACGATACCACTTAATTCAGCAGGGAGCAGCGTGAGGAGCGACCGCTTCTGAGCTAGGCAGGACGGTCACAGCGTTTGGACTATCGGGTAGAGCCTTAACTTTAGTGGGAGGGAGGAGCAGCTGGGAGGCGGGAGCGGGGTGGAGAGCCAGGCTGGGAGGCACAACAACAAACAACAAAATGGCAGCAAGCCCAAAAGCGAAACAGGACGAGATTGGGGCACAACCTGAAATCGCTATTAAATGGGCAGTGGCCCCTGCACAATCAGGCACAAATAGTTAAAGCAGGCAAAGCGAGCAGTGCGCAGTAGCAAAATAAATGCAGTGCAGTCTACCAGTATAGCGCTACGATGTCGCTATCATCAGGCACAATAATTAATTACAGTAAGCAGAGCGAGCAGTGCGCAATTCAAATTAATGTCAATGATCAGTGTGGCAGAAGCGCTACGATACCACTTAATTCAGCAGGGAGCAGCGTGAGGAGAAACCACTTCTGAGCTAGGCAGGACGGTCAGACCTTGAGGGTCTGAGAGGCCTTTTGACACTACTCAGTACAGATATCTTTTCAGGTTTGCTTTTTAAAAGCAAGTTCTGTCAGTGGTGCCACTATGGTATCATATCTTTCGACACTTTTGGGTCTTAGGAGCCTCCGAGGCCAGATTAGTCTGGAATGTGAGTTGTAGATGTTGTACCTGGCTTCCACCTACTTGGGATGCAAGTACACAGCAGAACTTTGCCTTGTTTGGCACTTATCTGCCTTGATAGTCAGACCTGCCTTTTGCAGGGCCTGAAGCACTTTCTTGATGTGGACCAGATGATCCTCCCAAATGGAACTGAGCATAGCAATGTCAACCAGACATGCTGCACTGAGACTTTCCAAGCCTGAAAGCACTCTATATACCAACTTCTGGAAGATGGCCGGTGCATTATTAACCAAATGATTAAAGGGTATCATTTTGAATTGAAAGTGGCCATCATGTATAGAAAAAGCCAACCTCTACTCGGCTCCTTGTGTGAGGACTATTTGTCAATTTCCTGAAGTCAAGTCAAAGGTACTTATATACTATACTATATACAACTTATCAATGAGTTCATCAGATAAGAAGAAGTCATGGGCCAGGTTAAGGAGAAATTCTCTGTACAGCTGGGGGACCACCACTCTCCTGGTTGCCCGTGGGTAGGGATCCTTGCCTCACTGTGCAGGATTCCCTACTCCCCGTATACCTTATGGGTATCACCGACATCACCTTAATTTTACCTGATAGACTAGCTGTCTTAGGAATTCACGATTTGGACAAGTCTTTTGACCCTGGATCAAGTCCTCTCTGGAGGGACTTCCAGCATCTTGGAGTTCTGCCAGATCTGGTAAGTTTACTGAGGCAGCAGCCTTCTCATCAGGCACCATACCTTTCCCCTCAGTGATAGGCTCATTTTGGGCCTTAGGACTTTTGGAATTTGTCTCATCAGTCTTCATATCCTTTCGGTTGATTCTAGGGCGCTGGCCATTCTCCCAAGCTCCAGGATTCTTTGGCTTTCCCTCAAGGCCTTTTATGCTCTTTTGGAAATACACACCTTTTCAAGAACACCCAGGCTTTCTGAATGAGTCCTTCTCTCCACCTTTGTCCAGGCAAACGTCTCAAGGTCGGTTCCCAGCAGACACTTCACTGGGATGGCAGGGTACACAGCTACATTGTTGACAATCTGGTGTACCTCATCAGTGAGTATTTGGTCTGGGGGCACCAGCTTGTCCATCACCATGGTTATACTGGCTTCTGTATCCCTCAGAGATTGTTCTTCAACCCCATTGATTCTTGGCCACTGCCTGCACTTTTCCATACTTGGAAGCCAGTGGGCTAAGGGTTCAACATCCTCCCCACCCAGGGAGACTAATGTAGCATCTGTGCATCCTTTGAAATTCCCAGCGACAACTTCCACACCCACCCGTACAATATTAAGGCCTTTGGGATGGCCACTAGTGGTGACTTATTGTTGCACACAGCATATCCCTTCTTGTACTCTGGCTGCTTATACCCTAGCCTTTGAAAGGTCATACATTTTTCCCAGGTACCACCTCCACTTGGAACAGGGTGTAGCTCCGGGCTCCCCCATTTGGCATTTTTTGGGGACTCTTTGGGAGATTCTTTATTTTTATCCTTGCCTTCCTCTGTCAGGGGGAAGTGACACCTCTTCCAATGGGAGGACTCTATTGTCCATACTCCTTGGAGTTGTGCACACTTCTCCCCAAGCGTACAGAAAACTGTGCTGTGACCAAAATCTGAGAGTGGTCACAGGAAGGCTTGGGCAACAGAGTGGCTACTTTCTAAAAGTTGCAGTTCTTTCAAAGTCACATTACAAACAGCTGCTTGAAAGTTGCTAGGATTTTGGTTCACAATAGAAGGGGGTTGGTGAGCAGAAACAGCAAACTCTATTTCCAATTTACCCTTTGGGAAAAATGTCACTTTTTAGCTCATCCACAAACATTTCCCAGAGGAGCTGTGCTCAAATTAGGGCTGGGGCCGAATGATACTGAAAATTTAAGAGATTGTGAGTTACATACAATAAGCGCTACTCAAGAGCAGGAGACTTTCATATGCCCCAGTGCAAAGTAAGCCAAAACAGGTAATCTTTATTTTAATTAGTGCTTGTGTTTATCTATTGTCTATTATCCCTATCAAGGGGTGTTCAGACAAAATATTGAGTACAAAATATCGACTTACCAAAATATCTAGTAAAAAATATCGTGATATGGTAATATCATCAGCAAGAATATCATTGTCAAGAAAAGTTATATGTATTTTAGTATATATTTTAAATATATATGATATAATTTTTTTGTATAACTATTGTTTATGTTTTTAATATAGTTGTTAAATTTGTAGTAGTTATACAATTTTAATTAGTTTGTTTTGGGGATTTTTAGTACTGTAGTGGGTTGTGGATTTAAAGGGAGTACAGGGTGGGAAGTAATTAAATTCGAATAAATTAATGATTATTTTAAATTAATTTAGTTAATTGTTAATTAATTATGTTAATTTTGCATTTATGTGCAGATTGTGGGGTTTATACGGTTGCAAGTTGGAAAGAAATTAATTTGTAATTAATTAATATTTAGTTGTTAATTTATATTAATTATTTAATTGATAATTAATTATGTTAAATGTGTAATTTTTTTACGACTGTGTTGTGGGGTGTATAGAGGTAAAGGATGGGGATTACATGAATTAATATTGATTATTTAATTGATAATTAATTATGTTAATTTTGTAATTCATTTTTTGTTTATTTTCGGTTTGGGTTGTGGGGTTTATAGGGCTACAGGGTAAGAAGTAAATTAATTCTTATTCATTAATTTTTATATTTTTAATTAATAATAATTATTTAATTGATTAAATGTGTTAATTGTGCAATTATATCTTTTAAATTTACATTTTATATTTGGGTTGTGAGTTTTGTAGGGGTACATGGTGGGAGAAAAATACATTTTAGTTAAGTAATAATTAATGTTTTAATTGATATTCATTATTACATTGATAATTAATTTTGTAATTGTGTAATTACATTTGTATACATTTTTAGGAGGGCATTGCGTATTTTGTGGGGATTTATTGTGGGAAGTAAATTGTTTATTTTTAATTAATAATTTTTTTTATTAATGATAACTAGTTTGTTGATAAATATTTATGTTGCTAGTGTAAATAATTTGGTTTTTAAAGTTAGGTTTTAGGTGTGAGTTTTATAGGGGTGTATGATGTAAGAAATATTGTTAGTTAATATATTTATAAATAAGTACAATAATATTTGTAGTTATTCATGATAAGCATTTAACATTATAATATTTATTTATTTAATTTCATTTGCAATATAAAATCTATTTTTATGTTTTTAATATATGTAAATTTGTATTTGTATACTATATTTTTGAAAATATTTAATTGTGTTGAAGAGAATTTGTTTGTTCCTAATGTTACATCGACTGCAGAGGGAATAGTGAATGTTATCCCTGCAAATCCAACACTTTCCATACTGTTGCACTGACTGGACTTGGAATAGTAAATTTCGCCCTCGGCAATCCAACACTTTCCAGACCGTTGCAATGACTGGACTGTGAAAAGTAAATTTTATCTCTCCGCAATCCGACTTTAGTTTTTCCCTACTGTTGAACTGAGTCAAGTGGAAATAGTTGATATTACTTCTCAGCAATCCAACATTTTCTCTACTGTTGCATTGAGTGTAGTGGGACTTGTACATTTTACACTTCCAGAGTACGACACTTTCCCTAATCTTGTATAAATTGTAGCGGGAATAGTATTTATATTATTTTTAAAAGTCTTACTTTAATTAACGTTTACTATTTACATTTATATATATTTTAAAATCGATATTTTAGACAACTATGCTAGTGACAATGATAGTTTTTTCTCGATTTTTTTGTAATTTTAATTATACATATTGGAAGTCTATGGGGCCGATTACCATGGCAGGTGGACGTGAGTCCGCCCGCCATCGTAGCGGGTACGGGACTTCCCGCCTGTAATGCGGTGGTCCCGCACTCCGAATCACCCCACAGTGGCGGTCGCATCCAGCGATTTAACATTCCAGATGGAGCTGCTGGCTGCAGCACCGCTGCGGTGTTGTAAATCGCATGTTGTGCTTTTCCATGTACAATGTGGCAGGCACCACGTGGTGCCTCCACCTTGTGCATGGAAATGTAGGGGGGTACCATGGGTATCCCCAGTGCACACACACTCTCCCCCACACAAGAGGGGCCCGCAAAAGCCCCCAAATCCAGCCTCAGCCAGCCTTTCCATGGCGGTTCCACCACCATGGAAAGGCTAGCTTACGCCAGCATTGTAATCTGGCGGGCGGTGCCTGCTAGGCACCACCACCATTTTACATATGCTGACCTCTGCGGCAGGCAATCATGATGATTGCCTGTTGCGGAAGCGTGGAGGGTGGCCTTTGCGACCGCCATGATCGCACAGCGATTTCCCCCGTTATCCTAATGTGGCGGTGGGAAATGGGACTCAGATGGCGGAGGGAACACCAGCGCACAGCTGGCGGTGGCAGTCCCTCCGCCATTGTAATCGGCCCCTATATTTTTTATTGCAATATTTTTGACTCAATTGTTTTGTATGTAGATATTTTGGTAGTCTATATTTTGTCAGAGAACCCTACCGGGTAAGTTCTTTGTGTGAAGTGATAGCATAGAGGATTAACATGCAAATGATGTCAGTTCCCATGATGGCACTTCCTGTAATGTCAGGTAACATGGAAATTAGAAGGTCCCAGTCCTTCCCCTTTCTACCTGGGGTCTCGGAAATCACAAGAACATCATTAACCCTTCTATAGTGTTTATTTTTGCTCTGCATAAGTGCATTCATTAATGTTTTGAATTCTAGGGTCTCTCTCTCTCTCTCTCTCTCTCTTTTTCTCACACACACACACACTCTCTGTTTCTTTATAGAGCTAGAGTTTTTTTGTTTAATACTTTTTATTAAGTTTTAGAGAAAAGAAAATTAACAATAATATTAATACTTTAACGATAATAAATAACAACCAGTGTATTAAAATAACACAGTTAAAGAATTTAGTTAAAAAACAATGACATCGGTTGATAAATAAATATCATATTATGTTGTAAAACTATGAAGTATGAAAGAAGAAGAAGGAAAGAAGTTGAGAGAAAGGAAGAGAAAACAGAGAAAGAAAGAAAATGAGAAGAGAAATAGTTAAATAAATATATATGTATATAAATAAGTTAATAAAAATAGATGAATAAATAAATAGTACAGTAGTTAAGCTGTATGTATGTGCACAGAGAGATATGAAGTGAAAGATAGCCATAATAGATCAGATTTAATTTTCTGGGATAATGCAAGAGAAAAATTATTAGCAATTCTGTGTTCATCACATATAAAATTCCACCATGCCTTCAGGAAGCAGCTCAAGACCTGGCTGTTCGAGCAGTAGCGGACCCCCCCTCCCCTAGCGTCTTGAGACCCTCCGGGTGAGTAGTGCGCTATACAAATGCTTTGATTGATGATTGATTGATTGACCATGTTAATGTTGATAATTTAGAGGTATCGTTCCAACAGGACAGGATCACTTTAAAGGCAATAGCAATGAAAAGATCAAATAACATATGTTTAGGGGGAATACTGTCAACATCTGGCGAAGTAGTCCAAAGGAGAACATTTTGCACTGCTAATGGAATATTACATTGAAATATTATCAGACACTTTGTCCAAGTAGATTTCCAAAATTTTAACACATTATAACACTCATTTAATTGGAAATATACCCCCAGATTCATCATTGTCATGTTTTGCGAGTCCTTAATAGCGATTATTAAGGAATCGCTATTAAGACTCGCAAAATGGGATTCATGTAGAAATCGCAATATTTATTGCGATTCCTACAGCTTCCTTGCTTGTGATTCGCTAATTGCTAATCGCAAATAAGGAATGACTCCCCATTCATTCCTATGGGCCTAAACGCCCATAGGAATGAATGGGGAGTCATTCCTTATTTGCGATTAGCAATTAGCGAATCGCAAATAAGGATGCGATTTCAAGGGTGCTAGGGTGTCCAAAGGACACCCTGTAGCACCCCTGAAATGGTAATGTACACTGGTGTTGCGCACACACATGTCCAAAGGACATGTGTGTGTGTAACATACAACTTAGAAAAATGCACCAAAGTGCATTTTTCTAAGTTTTTGCTATTTACCACGTAGTTAGACTTCGCGGTAAATAGCCGCTCCAGATTGCGAATTTGCAATTTTTAAATGGTTCATGAATTGCATTTAAGGAATCTCAAATTGAGATTCCTTAAATGCAATTCATCGCAATTTAGCGATTTCTATAATTGCGATTTTTGCATTTGGGATGATGAATCCCAAATGCAAAAATAGCGCTCGCAAAGGGCCAGATTCTCAGAATCTGGCCCTTTGCGAGCTGATTTCGGCTTCATGAATCCGGCTGTAAATTCTATGTAAAGGAAGAGCAAGACCAGCATGAGGGAGAGGAGGTAGGAGAGAACTTGGATATACACTCAGGAGTAATAAGAGCTCTGTTATAAATGAAATATAAGGATCGAGTAATTCGAGTTGCTCTAGATGTTTTGAATAACTTCAGCCAGAATTTATCCCAAGTAGGGATATGGAATTAAATGGATACATCAGCTTCCCAGAGTAACTCATTAGGTGTTTTGGATCTTTCGGTAATAGGTAACAGCCGCATCTTATAAATAAATGCAGCTTTGGGTATTAGGCCATGAGAAATGTTGTATAATGGTGTAGTGGAAATAATTGAGGGAGAAGTTGAGGAAAGTTATTAGTTGTTAAGTAAGACTGCAAATAAGACAATATTCAAAGGTACTCATGGAGAAATTAATTTGGTAGGTTATATTGTGATTGTAATCGGGAGAAGGGAATAACAGAATTATGTTGGACAAGCTGATAAATATACATAATACCCTTCTCCTTCCAGTGTTTGCAGTAAAACGATTTGGGCCTAAATTTAATACATTTATTATACCAAATAGAGGAGGTCAAAAAACATAGGTGAGGATCAAAACCTGTAGACAATAAATTATGTAACAATTGTTGGGAGTATTTCAGTATAGGGTTATTTAATATAAAATTGCAATTAGACATATAAGTTATATTTTCAAATGAAACATCATTCAAATAGGAGCGTTCAAATATAATCCATTCTGGGTTGCGAAACTCACCAAATTCATGAGTTAGGGCAAAACATTGTCTAATTAAAAATGCAGAATGATATAATTTAAAATCAGAAAACAAACACAACCCTCGTTCTTGGGACGTTTGAGTTTCGCTAGGGCAATATGGGGTTGTTTATTATTAAATACAAATTTGATGCATATTGAATTAATTTGAAAAAAATAAGAAATGGGAATACTAAAAGGTAACATGGAAAGAGTATAAAGGCTATGGGTAACAATCATCATCTTAATAGTATCCAGTCTACCCCATCATGATAAGTGGAAAGGCGACCAAGCAAGAAGTAATCCCTGGAGTGTGGTTATTAAGGCAGTAAAGGAACAACTAATTGTGTTTAAAACAGTGGATGAAAACCATATTCCAAGATATTGTATTTTGGTAGGACACCAAGTGAAATCAGTGTTAACAAACATATATTGGTAACATGAGGAGTTTAAGGGTAATGCTTTTGGTTTTGGAAAACTTCTATTTATATCCAGAGATGCTAGAATATAGTTGAATTTTGTGTATAAAAGTAGAAAGGGAGGAGAAGGGGGTAGACATATAAACCAAAATATCATCAGCATAAGCTGACAATTAAGGGGCTCATTACGATGCCATAATGATCGCCAGGCCAGTGGTGGCGATCGTTATGCCATCGAAATGAGAATTCCCCACCACCATATTAGGATGGCGGTGGGTATCGCGGGGGACGCAAAGTGCGTCTACCGCTTTTCTGCCGGTGGCAATCGTTATGATTGCTTGTCGGGTGGAGCTGGATCACTAATATGGTGGTGGTGCCTAGCAGGCACCGTTGGCCATATTAGGATGAGGGTGACTGATGGGCCTTTCCATGGCGGTGATGCCGCCAAGGAAAGGTGGGCGGGAATTGGCTTTGGGGGCCCCCTTGGGTGGGTTGGTGGGTGCACTGGGGAAGTACCCATGGTACCCCCCTGCAGTTCCCTGCACCAAGTGGTAGGCACCCCATGGAGCCTGCCACGTGTAGCAGGGAAATGCTATGCATGCCCTTTTACCATTGCGGACGGTGCTAAAGCCAGCAGCACCGTCCGCAATGGTAAAAATCCAGAAGGCACCCACTGGTATGGTCTGTGCATCCTAATTGGGCTGGTGGGACCATCACAAGTCTGGCAGGTGGTCCCATCACCGTTATGATGGCGGGCGGACTGATTTTCGTCCACCATCATAATAAGCCCCTTAGTTTCAATAGATTTATGTACAAAACCTGTGACAAAACAAATAACAAGGGTGAAAGAGGACATCCTTGCCGGGTACCTCTATGCAGCTGAAAATATTTGGAGAAGTGGTTATTAACAAAAATACTGGCACCTGCAGCAGAATATAAAAATTTTACAAATAAGATGAAATTTGTTCAAAAACATTACCATTGAAGAGTAGTAAACATGAATTGCCAATTAATACGATCAAAGGCCTTTTTGGCATCGAGAGACACTGCAGCTGGAGGAGATTGATATTTTTTACCAAAAGTGATGACATTAGATAACATTCTAGCATTGTCTGCAGCCATTCTTCTCTTAACAAAACCAGACTGCCTTGTGTTGACCAGTAGTGGAACAATAGTCTCAAGACGGCAAGCAAGGAGTTTGGCATATATCTTGCAATCAAAATTAATTAATGAAATAGGATGATAGTTTTTACAAAGGGATTGATCTTTATTATGTTTGGGAATAAAGACAATTAGGGCTTCCAAAAATCTACCAATTGCCTTGGAGTCTGCGAGGAAGGAGTTAAAAAGTTTGAGAAGTTTTGGGGCAAAAATGAAAGAGAAAGCGTGAAAAAGTTCCACGAAAGGCCATCAAGACCAGGGTCCTTTGATTTTTTTAAGGAACTGTTGGCATCTGCTATTTCTTGGACAGTTATCTCAGCTTCCAAACAATCACATTTTTCAGATAAAGATGGAGGGTTAGGTAGACCATTAAAAAAAGAGTGCATATTTTGATCTGAGGAGTTTGTGTCATCAGTGTGCAATAGCTAATAATACTCTTGAAATTTAGTAGAAATGTCTGTATGAGAGGATGCCATTTTGTTAGCAAGCTCATTTAGGATGGGACTAATGTTTTGATGTTCAAATTTGATTTTCAAAAAATTGGCCATTATCTTGCCCGCTTTATTGGTGACCTCCATGATATTTAGATTTAACTTTAAGAAGAATATTGCAGGCATTAACCGTGGCACGTTTGTTAAGATCAGACTTGACTTTAATTAACTCATAAAGTACTATGGAGGATTTAGATGAAAAGTAAGTATGTTCCAGTGTTTTGGTTGTTGTAGTAGAGATATATATTTGACCTTGTTGGTTTTTTTCTTTCTTGCTGTATAAGCTATAATGAAGGGATGGAAGGAGGCCTTGAAGGCATCCCAAGTATTAGGGATAGATGTATCCGAAGGTTGGTTGATCAAAAAAAATCTGTTGATAAAAGTAGTAGCTGTAGATATGAAATTATCATCAGATAAGAGAAAACTATTAAAGTTCCATTGGCCAGTTTTAGGATTGTTTAAGGATAGGTCAAATGAAGAAAAGACAGGAGCATGGTCAGAAATAAAAATAGAACCAATCTTGGAAGATTGGATGGAGGGAAGTAAAGGTTTACTTACCAAAATATAATCAATTCTGGAACAAGCCTGGTGGATATTGGAGAAAAATTTGAATTCAGAGTCAGGATAACAGGTTTTCCATACGTCAAATAATGGACGAATGGTTATAGCAAATTGAAATGCTCTGGGAGATCTGTCAGGACTGAATTTACATTTAGATTGTTTGTCTGTAAATGGGTCTAACCACTGATTCAAATCACCTGCAACAATGATGTTAGGGTTATCAAGGGAGGTTAATAAAATCTTAATGTTATTCAAAAAATCAGGAAGCAGTTTAACAGGACCATAACTGTTTAATAGCACTATTCCCTGTTGTGAATAACAACCTTAGCCATTACCCAACATCCATCACTATCACATTTAGTTGATAAAATTTGTACATGCAACGATCTATGAAAAAGAATAGCAACACCACCTTTACAATTGGACAAAGGAGAATCAACAACTTAGCCTACCCACTGACATTTTAATTTAAGAGCTTCTACATCAGTACAGTGAGTTTACTGCAAAAATGAAACATGTGAGTTCAATCTGGATAAATGAGAGAGTACCTTCTGTATTTTAACAGGATGTCTCAGACTACGAGCATTCCACGATAAAACGTTACACATATTGGGAGGTGGGATAAGGAATACATGGATACTGGTGATACACTACATAAACACTGCTGAAAAAGAAAGACACAAACTGTTATAAAAAATGGGACACAATATAAACAACAACAAGTAAAAAAGAGAGAATATTCATCATACAGAATATATATATATTTTTTAAAACAACCAATAACATAGAAAGAAAATGTGATAGTAAGAAAAAATATAGATAAAGGAAAGAGATCCAGATTTAAGATGAAGATTAGAAGAAATAAGCATGGGACGTTACAGCGCCGAGAACAAGAAGAGCGACAGAAAGAAAGAAACTAAGATATACATGAGATAACAGCCATATTATAGAAAAAAGGAAGAAAGAATGTAAAAGTAACAGAACTTAGTTAAAATAAGTTAGAAGTATCCACAGAATTTGGAGCGAGACTTTGAAGGAAGGACTTTAGTTTGATAGGATCATCAAAAGAATGTGTAGTGCCCTTCTGAGTAATTTTACAGAGACATGGATGCAAAATGCCATAACGAATATGCAACTGTCTCATCAGTGGGCGAAGAGCAAGAAATTCCTTCCTACTGGCATTGGTGTCATTAGAGAGATCTTGAGAGAGATGAATGGTGTGGCCAGACCATATAAGACGACATTTCACTTTTGCTGACTTCAGTACATGGATGAGACCTGTGAATTCCAAAAATAATATTATAATACCTCTAGGTCTAGTGGAATGAGGTTGAAATCGACCAAGACGGGGTGCACGTTGAATGTTCAGTGGAGGCTCAAATGAAAGATCTAGGAGCTCAGGCAGGAACTTTTTCAAGAAGAGGAGAAGGTCTGGGCCCTCCAAATTTTCTCGTAAGCCATACAGACAGAGGTTATTACGTCTATTCCGATTTTCAAGATCTTCAGTATGCAACTTGAACCGTTGAATCTCATGCTCCAGGAAAGGAATCTTGGTGGTAGCATCATGCAGGTCACTTATACATTGCTCCATATCAAACACTTTTGCCTCCATATTAATCCATATGTCCTCGATTTGTTGGAGTTTCTCAGTAGTAGTGGACATAAAAGACTTTAAACCCCTCACCTCATCAAGGATAGTGTCAAGAACAGGTTTGTGAGGAGACAAAATAGGGGAGGAGGGGTCATTGTTCACCCGCTTTGATTTTGTGCCAGAAGATGAGGGCTTAACAGAGGTTAAGATATCACTGGCCATAGTAGCGTGATGAAGAGGACGATGTACCAATTTCAGTGATGGTTTGAGCCTGCCCATATGCTGTAAAAGGAATGCATTGATGAATACAGACATGAAGGGAAAATATTCATAGGCTCATATGATCAGTATCCAGAGTAAATTGAAAATTAAAAAAGAGTGAAATATGCAAGGACCCAGCATGTGACAAACAGGTCAGTGTCAATGTAGTAAATGCTGTGTAAAAATAGCATAAGAAAGAAGAGGAAAAAAGGAGCCTTTATATATCAGGAAAAAGAAACACATTTTGATGAAGTGTCATAATAAGCACAGCAAATATAATACAATGAAAGTGATTGCTGTGAAAGAGAAAAGAAAAACGTTGCTAGACGTTCAACAGTGAGACGCTGGTATATTGCTCACTAGGAGGTCATCGAGTGGGAGCAGTAGGCCTGTAAATGGCGGCCGCTCGCGTCTGAGGAGATCATTCTCACTGTTGCGGCTCGTCAACAAGGTAGCAAACGGGTCGGAACAGCTCAAGATGCCGCTCTGACCTTCTAAAACATCATGGAAGATGGGGAGATGATCTCGGTGCTCGAGAGGAGCTCACCCAAGTGCTGCTATCTTCGTCGCAAGACCACACCGCCTCCATAGAGCTAGAGATGATCAAAGATTGTATGCACAATTCCATTTGTATGTGAAATTCCTTCTTTTAACTTTCTTTTAGTTTGACCAAGCCTCCCTTCAACTGCTTCTAAGCTTGGACGTTTGTAAATTAACAAAATCAAATTCAGTGTTACTATGTTTTTGCCACATTCATTTGATCTTTTAATACATGAGCCGCTATGATTAACCCTTTGCTATGTCACATTTATAACGTGTTCATGGGACCAAGAGTTCTCATTCGCAAATTTATCACAAATTCATTCATAAAAGACTATCAGACCGAGGAAAGTAGCCGTGACCCATGGCACAAGGGATGTTTGTGCAGCCCAGTTCATTTGCAGAAATGCAGAGGCTTTAAACGAACTCCTGATGTCTGCCAATTCCCTGCACGGGCGATCTCCTTCTCTCTCTCCAGGTCACCTTCATTCCCCTGCCTTTGCACAAGCTAAGATGACCCACTCATAGTAGAGTAGCTATAATAATGACAGGAGGCAGCGTGTAAATTGTTTATGCTTTATTTCTCCGGAGCTCCGGGAACCACGTCCTTTCACTGAGCAGTTGGCGCCTCTCTACAAAATGGCCGCCTTCCGCTTCCTGTCCCGCCTTTCTGTTTCCGGGTGACGGATTACTAGACTGTCACCAGATATCTCCCCCCCTTTATGCAATAACAGTGTAAGGATGTTTACAGTCTTACTTGCGGTTCATATCAAAATCCTTGAACTTCTCCGGTATCCTTACTACTCTTCCCGCTCTCAGTCCTCATCACTCCGTCTCCTCCTTCGCTTCCTTCCTCTGCCGTGCGACTCCACGCTCCTATTCCTTCTTGGTTACTTCCCGTCCTGTCCTTTTCTGTTCCTTTCTTGCACCAACCATTATCACTTCCTGACACTCTGATTCCTTCGTCCTTTGCAGCGCCCTTCTCATCCACTTGCTGCGTACCTTCCTCTACATTCTCCTTGCTCCTTTTTCTGCCTTCTTCTTCTTCTCTGTCCACATCCTCGGCTCCTTCCTCTATCTCTTCTCCCCACTTCAAAATCTTGCTGCATTTTGCCATTCTGTCCTGCGACCACACCTTGCCGTCGCTGAGCAAGGCCGACCTGGTGGGGCTCTAGTACTTGTAGGGGAGGTGTGAACTTGCTCTCCCCCTTCCTTTTTAGGACAGCCATCTTCACCCTTACCCAGTCGCCCTTCTCCAGTGACACTCCTTGTACATTATGTCTCTTGTTTAAATGTTCAGTGTACATCTCCTGCGCCCTCTCCAGGTTCCTCCTGACCACTGCGGGCGACCATTTACTCTGCACCACCATCTTCCTCCATGCTGTATTGTCCTTTGTAAATGCTTCTCTCCCTCTCAGTACCTTGAAAGGGCTGTACTCCGTACACCCCGGGGTGATACGGTAAGCCCACAACATCTTGGTTAACTCCTTCTCCCAGTCCAGTCCGTCATTTATGGCTGCTTGAATGGTGCCCATAATCACCCTGTTAAAGCGTTCCACCTGCCCATTGCCAGCCGGGTGATATATGGGTGTATGTTTAACCTCTATTCCATTTCTGGATACGAACGCCTCCCATTTCGCCGATGTGAACTGCGGTCCATTGTCACACGTGATGATTTTCGGGATTCCTTCTCTGATGAATAAGGCTCTCAAGAAGTCCACCACTGTGTCGGTATCTACGATCTCCTTCACTTCCACCTCAGGCCACTTGGAATACCTGTCGATCAATACAAGGGCATATTTTTGTATTCCTTCCTTGTTGAGAATGGGTCCCATTATGTCAACCGACACCATTTCTCATGGTCCATCAGGCACTGAGAACTTTCCCAAGGGTGGTCTCAGCATACTCTGAGATTTGTCCGCTTGATTCGCATTGTCTCACATGTCGTTCTACCTGGGCGTCGATGTCTGGCCACCATTACGCTTGCCGATCTCGAGCTTTGGTCTTGGTGATTCCCTGATGCCCTTCGTGTAACAGGCCCATCAAGTGATCTATTATGCCTTGAGGGGGGACCACTTTGTCGCCTCTTAAGAGAAACAGTGGATTCTCTCCCAGTGACAATTCGTCTCTCACCTCCCAGTACCTTCTTAAAGCTTCCTTGAGGTGTCTCCTTTCTGGCCACCCGTGGACGACATATCCTTTGATTGCTTCCATTTCTTCATCAGCTTTGTACGCCTCTTTCCACTCTTGTGCACTGATCACCTTCTCCATGTCCTGGATGGTAGCTACTACGTATCCGTTCCAGGCTGGGATCTCTTGCTTGTACGCCTCTTCCATGGCCGCCGCTCGACTTAGAAAGTCAGCTACTTTGTTCTGCGGCCCTGGTATGTGCTCTACTTCATACACAAAGTCCAATAAGCGCAGTGTCATTTTTGCGATCCTTGGCATTGCATGAGCATGACCAGGGGTTTGTGGTCTTTTCTCACCAAGAACTTAGCACCCCATAGGTATTGCCTGAACCGCTCCATCGCCCACACCACCACCAGCATCTCCTTTTCTATGACGCTGAACTTTTCCTCGTTGGGCGCCAGGGACCTAGAAGCGAAGCTGACTGTCGATGTTTCTCCCTTGTCTGACGTCTGCATTAACACTGCTCCCAGGCCTCGGTCACTAGCATCTGTCGTTAGAATGGATTCTGCTCCCGGGTCAAACCCCTTCAGGGGTATGGTCTCACTCATCTCCCGTTTCAGAGCATCGAACTCTTCCTGCTCTTCCTTGTTCCACTGGAAACCATTTTTTTCCTTCAATAGCTGACGCAAACAGTGCGTCTTGGTGGCAAAGTGGGGAATGAATTTGCTATAATATTCAGCCATCCCCAGGAACGATCTAACGTCCTCCTTCTTCTCTGGGGTAGGCGCATCCAGAAAAGCTTTCATGTTTGCCCTCTTTGGCTCGATGCCCTTCTCACTCACTTTATGGCCAAGGTACGTGACTGACTGTACACCGAATCTGCATTTTGACCACTCTGCCGTCAATCTGTTATCCTGCAACGTGCGAAGTACAGTGTGCAGTTTCTCATTATGTTCTTGTTTGGACTCTCCCATGACCATGATGTCGTCCTGAAAGAACTGAACACCTTCCACCTTACGAAAGAGTCTGTGCATAAGTTTCTGAAATACTGCGGCTGCTGAGGCCAGGCCAAATGGCATCCTGACAAACTCGTAGCAGCCGAAAGGTGTGATAAATGACGTGAGGTGACTGCACGATGGATGTATTGATGCGGGGCAGGGGAAACTTGTCGACCAGGATATTGTTGTTGAGTTCTCTGAGGTCGACACACAGCCTCACCTTCCCATTTGGCTTCTGCGGTACCACTAAGGACGAAAGCCATTCCGCGCTTTCGATGGCCCTTATCACACCCTCTCTTTCCAGTCTGTCCAGTTCTGCTTGCACCGCTTCCCTACATCGGAAGGGGATGTTCCTTACTTTGTGCACAACTGGTTTCCCTCAATCCTTCAATTTAATGAGGTGCTTGTACTTGGCCAGTTTGCCTTTTTGTCCGCTGAACGCCTTGGGGTACGCCCTGTGCCAGGCTTCATCGTTATTCTTTTCCTCCATGTCCATAAGCAGGATTTTTCAATGCCGCCTGGGTTCAGCTGTATTCCTAATGCCCCTTGGTCCTTCCAGCTGAGTACTGATGGGCCCCTTTCGGCAATGTACAGTTTGCAATTTGCTTGACGGCCCCTGAACTCAAATAATAAGGGACAGTACCCTAACATGGGAATCTTTTGCCCTGTGTACCTGACCGGTCGTAGATCCATCGGATGCAACTCTTCCTTCACCTTGGACACAAATTTCTCCTCCCACACTTGTCTCTGTATTATGGTGATGGGCGCTCCGCTGTCTGCGATCATCTCAAAGGGCACACCTCCTATGTGCATGTCTAACTTGGGCTTTTCTGACTCGGCACCCTCCATTTCTAGTACCTGGACGTCAATGTAGAGGATTTCCTCCAGGTTTTCGTCCTCCACTTGGCTCCCTTCTTCCTCTTGGTGTTCTTGGTCAACGTATCTGACCATGGCCCCCTTAGTTTTTCGGCGGCATACCTTTTCATGGTGTCCGAATACACTGCAGTAAGAGCATTTCGCGCTGCTTTGTCGTTTCCTAAATGCAACATGCTTCCACACCTGTAACAGCTTGGGCGTCTGTCTCTTCCTGTTCTTTGGTCTGTGTGGCTAGTTTGGGTGGTCCTTTTTATCTCTTGGCCTCTTTATGGTTCTCTCTGTTTCGCTCTTTCGCCCTTGACCGGCGTCATAATCTTGCAGACCGTCTGTGTCCCCCCTGCCACCTTCCGGGCAGCTTGCGCGCATCGCTTGGACATTTCTGCCTTTTTCACCAAGGCCCAGACCTCTTTTAGGGGGGCATCCCCGTTGACCCACAGCTTCTCCTGGACGAGGGTGCTGGACGTGCGCATAATGATCTGGTCTCTTATTAGCTCATCATGCAGCGTGCCAAACTTACATGTCAGGGCTAGTTTCTGTAGTGCCACCACGTATTCATCAACCGATTCTCCACTCTTTTGCTTCCTCTGGAAGAAGTTGTGCCTGTCGATAGCTACACACACTACTGGCCTGTAGTGCGCATCGAGGTCTGCGATGGCATGACTGAACACATCTGTGTCTGCTGCATCTCTTGCGCCCTTGACGATGGTGTCGTACACTCTAATCCCCTCCGGGCCCAAATTGTGCAGTAGTATTTTCTTTCTCCTCAGGCTCGAGAACGCTACTTCGCCTTCTTCTTCTAGGGCTTCTAAGTAGTTGAGGAAATACAGTTTCCAGTCTTCCCATTGCATTTCCGGTTCCCCGCTCTTCAAGAGAAATGGTACCATTTGGGTGAGGGAGGTGGACTGTGTTGCTATCTTGTTTTTTCTCTGGGGCCTGCTTGATCTGGGATGGCCCGGCCAGGTGGGCTCCCAGGCGCCTGTCGCTCGTCCGTCTCTTCTTCGCTGTGCTCACTGCTGGTTGCACCACCCTTCGCCGCGCCCTCATTGCTCGGATGCGCTCGTGGACTATCTCCTTCTGCCGTGCTCATCGTGCGCAAACTTTTCCCTCGTCTTTGTTGTGTCGTCAGCGTGCTGCGCGGCATACACTAACCGGTGGTTTTGTGTTTCGTCGTTGGTTGGGTTGTCGCTCCTCACTCGTGCCCCTCGTGCGCTCCGTGATGATTCTTTGTTTGCTGTGCACCCTGTGGCTGCTTGTGTAGGCGGCAGTGCCTCCGGTATATGTGCGTTTCCTCTCTCTGTGACTGGGGCGCTCCTGTGCCCTAGGCGGGGCCTGCCCTACGTCCTCTGCCACGCTCCGGGATCGCCGATACGCGGCCTTTGCCCCTTTACGTTTTTTTCTTTTCTTTGTAGCTACGTGGGGGGGGGCGGGTTTTACATCCCATGCCTCGTCGCCATTGTAGAGTAGCTACAATAATGACAGGAGGCAGCGTGTAAGTTGTTTATGCTTTATTTCCCCGGAGCGCTGGGAACCACGTCCTTTGACTGAGCGGTTGGTGCCTCTCTACAAAATGGCCACCTTCCGCTTCCTGTCCCGCCTTTCCGTTTCCGGGTGACGGAACACTAGACTGTCACCACACTCATCTTTTGCAGATGTTGCAGTAAGGTTATTGTTGTAATGCTGAGCAAATCGGCCGTTAAAAAAGAAGACCTAGCCTGATAAAAGCGTACAGTGTGAACAGTGACTCCATTCACCAGATATTCTACAGTAAGATAGACTACACAGTCAAGCTTTTTATTTTAATTATTTTTTATATACTTCTTTTTTTCTTTAGTCCATGTCCGGGTTTCACAGGGCTGTACCATGTGTTGCAATAACACGAGTAGATGCAGCATTTGGTGAAAACAGTTTTACACTGTGTACAAGCACTTGCACTAACATAACTTTAGGAAACAATGACAGAACTAAAGCCAGAGCACTGTAGATAAACTCTTGCAACCATGAGTGTAAGAAACCTATTAGGCAAACAATTTTAGAAGGCTGGGCAAGTATGTGTGCATAAACAGGAGTAGAAATAGGATTGAATGAAAAAAAACGTTATTTTCAGACTGCTTAAAGAGCAGTTCAAATTTTAGTTGTAACAAACACATTGGGGTAGATTTACAAATGTTTTGCGCTGGGTTAGTGTCGCAATTTACTTTCCAGTGCAAAACATGTTTTGCGCTGAAAAATACCCTTAAAATAACTCAAAGCAGCGTGAAGCACGAAGCACTGCTTTGCTTTACTTAGGTCCAAGGGGGCCTGCATGGGCCTCCCGATGTTGACACCCATGCCTTTTTTGATGCAAACCCCTATCTACAAACAATTGTAGACAGGGTTTAGTGCCAAAAGCTAAAGCCACTTCAAATGAGACTTTAATCCTTTCTTTTCTGATTTTGTGTGCGTGCTGCACTGTGCAGCACACATACAAAGTGGGAAAAGTATTTAAACGTGTCTAGGCATAGTATTTTGTACAGGAAAGGTAGTCTTCCTGTACAAAACCTATGTTAGACTCAGGCATGCACCTTAGCGCTATGGCGCTAAGGTGTATGCAAGGCACACAGCAGCTGAAATCAGCTCTGGTGCTAGGAAAAGGGTATGAGAGAGCCATAACTCTGTAGATACAGCGCTCTCCTGCTCCTTCCCTGTCATGCAATGCAGCTCAGCCTCTTTTGGGATTGCGCTGCAATGAGTGCCTTTTTGAAAATCTGGCTCATCGCGTGTAATATATTCAGAGCACAGAACAGCGGTGGTTATGTTAACAGGAGTAAAAGAAGCACTGAGTAATACATTTCAGAGTATTGTACAGAATGTTGCAGTAATAGGAGAACAACGCACACTTTCAAAAACAATTTCAGATTTCTGTAAGAACTGTTGCAATTACAGGAGTAAAGAAAGCAGTTGCTAAAATAATGTCAGAATGCTGTATAAACTGTTCCAATTACAGAAGTAAAGGAAGTAGTCATTGAAGCAATGTAAGGTTGCTGTATAAACTGCTGCAATGACAAGAGTAAAGAAAGAATTTGTTGAAACAATGCCATAGTGCTGTTAACTGTTGCAAAAATGGAGTGGAAAAAGCATTGCACTGAAACAGGGAATTGTTAGACCTGTCAGAGTTGGGGTCATCTTCCCCCAAACAATTTGCCTACTTGCCTCAAATTCTGCTGAATTCGGTTTTTTAGCCTTAGGATCTGTGCACGTTACCACTTCTGGCCAGTACTAGTGCTTGTGCCCACTTACCTAAAACATGGTTTAATTGACATGTACCTAATTGGCATATTTAATTTACTTGTAAGTCCCTTGTAGATTTGTATACCATTTACACAGGGCCTGTAAATTAAATGCTATTAGTGGACCTGCCACACCTATTGTGCAACCCACATAAGTAGCCCTCTAAAGTTATTTGAGGGCTTCCACTGCAGTCTGAATGCAGTGTTCCACTGTCATGTAGACTTGGCATTTAAAACTCCTTTCCAAGCCTTAAACTCCCTTTTATTACATATAAGTCAGCCCTCAGGTAGGCCCTAGGTGGCCTATGTGGCAGGGTGCTGTGTAAGTAAAATGTAGGAAATGTACTTTAAAATTGTACATGTCCTGGTAGTGAAAAACTCAAAAATTAATTTGTCACTACTGTTATGTTATGTTATGTTACGTATCTCTTATATAGCGCATGGCTACCCCAGCAACGAGGCGTCCCAGCGCTTGCAGACAGGTCCAATCACATAACAGCCGGAGGAATGCGGCAGGATATCGATACACCGCGGAACCCTAAATCGAAGAAAACAGCCAAGTTTTTACTTGTTTTCGAAATTGTAGGTGGTTTGTGATGGAACGTACACCTAGAGGAATAGAGTTCCAGAGTTTACTGTGAGGCTTATCCCTCTCATAGGCTAACATTGAGGAAACCTTATTACATTTAACAAGTTGTAATTCCTAATTGAGAGGGAGTAGATATATCATGTTTGGAACCTATGGTCCTGTACTGAGTACCCATCTTTAATGACAAAGTTGGATTTATTATTACAAATTTCGAAATGCCACTTTTAGAAAGTTGGAATTTTCCTGCTCCTAGGCCTGTATGCTGGCAGCCTGTCTCTGAAACACGTCTGCGGATAGTGATAGCTGCACTTTGTGTGCTCCTCCTAGACAGCCACACACAATGGGAGCTTAGGTGTGACTTGATGGGTCATTCTTGGAGGATGGGAGGGAGAAGCTGAGCAAGGTCTTACATTTACACCTGTATAAGTTGTGTCATGTCCCCACACAAAGGGCTAAATACCCCCTGTAGTGAGTCTGGGGCTGGGGCAGGAGGGAAGGACCTCTGTGTACTTCAACGGCCCTTCTTT
This sequence comes from Lissotriton vulgaris, assembly GCF_964263255.1. Lineage (NCBI taxonomy): Eukaryota > Metazoa > Chordata > Amphibia > Caudata > Salamandridae > Lissotriton > Lissotriton vulgaris. Next base: position 244,324,097 of record NC_141699.1, on the reverse strand, counting down.
GAAGTCTCTGCCACTTTAAAGGCACCACTGGATATGAGAACTAGAATCCAGACTATACCACTTCAGTACACCTCTGGGCCTGTGGATATCCTGCCAGAAAGAAGGACTACTGTGCTGCTGAAGGACTACCGCTCTGCTGGACTGCTGCTCTGGAAGAATTGCTTTCTTGTTGTGCTGACCTGCTGCCTGCTGCCCTCATGGTCTGGGTGAGAAGGACTGGACCTGAATCACTTCACCCCCTGAACCCAGTGTGACTCCAAGGGCTAGTTGGCTGGCATCCTGATCTTAAGCCTCAGGAACATAAAAGACTTCCATCTATACTGTTTTTGCACCTGGACTCTGCCATCTGTGAGTCTACCCTGCCAAATGGTGCCACCCCACTCCTTGCTCCTTTGAAGTCGGCCTAAGGTGCTTGCTCAGCAGAATCAACACCTCACCGCCGGTGCGGAGACAGAACCATGGCATCGCCGCCACTGCATGGTCAGCACTGATGCATCATTGCCACTGCGCAGATCAGAACTGGCGGATCGCCCCAGCTCCTTCAACATTGAAGTTGAAGCTGTGCATCACAGCAACCCGCTCATCGAAGCCGATGCATTGCTGCTGGTGCACGACGGGGAACAGCACATCGCCACAGATGCATTGATCGACATTGCCGCATCACCCTCTCTGCATTCTGTAGCCTCCTCGTCGTCAGGATCTTCGACATAGATGCAGCCTAGACGAAGGTAGTTTTGCTCAGTATGCCCAGCGTGGGCCCTGGCGCCGGCCTACGCTTCATCACGGTCAACCTGAACTTTTTAATTTGTCCTGGTCCAGTGCAATCAGATATCTCTTGTGGACACTTAGGGGCCCATTAGGATGTAGGGCGGATTGCAACCGCCATGCAGGCAGTGGAAATCGCCCTACACCCTTCCGCGCTTGCCACCCATTTACCCCCGCCATATTAGTATGGCGGGGTACAGAGGCGTACGGGAAGAACCAGAGGGTGTAATGAATACAATGCAAAGCCCAAAACAGTTGATCGTGGGAGGGGAGTGAGAGACAAATTAATATATTTTATGATCTGTATGCACTGATTCCTCGTAAATAGTGACTGGGCCGCATGTATTGTTCATTTTCATAAATATATTACTTGTATGGAAGTAATATGCTGCTAATTGGTAAAGCAACACCGCTGTTAAGGCTGTTGTCAATATGAACACACCGGAAAGGCTGCACATCTCATTCTGGCTGCTTCTTTCTTAGATAGGATGATTTACATGGTTTGGACAGAGATTGTCCCTGTTGAAGGACAGGATGAGGAACTTTCAGGGAAAGGCCCTTCCCTATACCCCACAGTCATCTACATCCCAGAGTCCACAATCCCTCCACACACTTCAGTCAGTATGAGAAAAATGTGTATAACTCCTAATGCAACTGCTTATCTCAAAAGCATCCTAAAAGAATTCAAGTGCCACAGCGTCTCTTTATTGCTTGTACCTCTTCTTAACCACAGCACTCCAAGAATTACACTTCAATGCCTCGCTTGAGAATATTAGTAAATATCAGTCAAACCAACATGAAATATGTAACCAAACTACTTCCATGTCCCATTGACCTCAGTTCAGGTGATTGGCACGCGATGACAGGATCAATTTACCCTATGCCATTAAAACAAAAGCACACAGATATTTATTTATTTAAAAAGTTTTGTACAGCGCGAAGTTGACCCAAGTGGGTATCAGTGCACTTTACATCTAGGGTGAGGCATTGCATAACACATTCAAAGTAGACGATGAAACGATGGGAGTTCTGTGAGATGCCAGTTTCACATAGACAATATTTTGAAAGGACTGATCTTATGCAAGTCAGTCCAAACCTCTCTCGAAAGAAGCTGACCATCTGTTATGTTACTATGTTTTGTTATGTTATGCTATGTTACATTACGTTATGTTACATTGTTATGTTATTTTATCAGGATTTTTGTGGCGTTCTTATCACTCAAGTAGTATCCAGGGGCAAGACCAGATGAGTAGGTCGATCGGGCTCCAAGTTGAATATCCATGTCTTTAACTTCTTGCAGATTTCGGTAGTGATGGGAGGGTACTGAAGTGACATTCAACAATCTGCCAGCAATGTAAGAGAAGGAGCGTCCTCCTGATGTGATCCTCTGGATATGGGATATTTGCATGAGGTGGAGTATGACTAAGCACAGTTGCTTGGTTGGTTGGTGGAATCTCAGGCGGTGGTTGAAGTAGGCAGGTCCTAAGTTATGGATGTTTTTGTATATGTGGTTGATCAATTTGAATTGTCATCGCTTCTGGATTGGTAGCCAGTGTAGCTCTCTGAGGTGGGCCATGATGTGTGCACTGCGCAGGATGTTGAGGATGAGTCTGTTGGCAGCATTCTAGGTGTTCTGGAGTCTTTGCATTAATAATGCCAGAGTATAGTGCATTGCTGTAATCCAGTCTGCTGGTGATGAAGGCCTGGATGACCAAGTGTCTGGTGTTGGTGGAGAGCCATCAGAATATTTTGCAGAGCATATTGAGGTTGACAAAGCAGGGGAAGGTGATGACATTTACTTGTTTGGTTCTCAAGAGTCTGTCATGCAAGATGATGCAGAGAATTTTTTGATGTGGTCAGTAGGGGTGGGCGTGGTTCCTAGCTCTGTTGCCCACCATGAGGAGTCCCATGGAGAGCTATTGTTCCAGAATATCAGGACCTCTGTGTTAGAAATGGGGTAGCATGGAGCAGAGCGAGCAAACTCCAGAGGACATGTGCAAAGCATCCACGCAGTACACACAGGCGACACACAAGGCACACCACAAAAATAGACCACACCAGATTAGTTGAAAAGAATACCTTTTTGGGTCAAACATACAATAGTAATCACAGTAATCTTTACACTGCGCCAACTGGCGCCAAGGCAATATGTACAGTGGGATTATTTACACGGCAGGGCTAATCGGGTCGCTGCCAGAACCATTACGAAGGGATAAAGGATGAATGAAAAAGATAAGTCCATCAGTTTCAATGCTGTAATAAAAACATAAAGCATTATCATTTGGCATAAGGTAGGAACCTGAAGCGTAGATCTCAGTGACATATGGAACATGAAGCAGAACTCATTAAACAGGAAAGCTGTCAGGGGAAACCATTAGATCCGGCATAATAATGCCGTAGGCAGAAATCATGAGGCCGTAACCAGGAATTAAATTGAAGCCCAAGAGCATCAAACTTACCCTAGAGCATCCTAATAGGCCTTGCAAAAGCATACGTAACCTTAACAGTGGGCATCAACCTTAGTAGCAGAAATGCGTGGGTCACATTTGGCATAAACACATTGACATGAAACTCCTTTGGCATAGAAGCGTCAGCAGGAGGCATAAGCATAAATCATGTGAACTTCGCGCTAACCCTGCATATTGGCATGGGCATCCTCATCTCATTGGGGTAGGTCAAATTAGACATAAGTTAAGAGGCTTCTCCCATTAGGTCGGAATCCTGAGCAATCCCACAATAGCACGAAAACATGAACCCCCTATTAGGTCTAAGAGCATTAGGGAAAACCTAATTACGTATCACAGGCTAACAGTGCATAACAACATTGGTACAAATCACATTGACCTAAAGTAGATCAGGCATGAACAACCTTGTGGGCATAGTGTGGGCATAAAACTTGCTTAATCTCATGCGGCAGGCCTCAGGGGTATGACTGCACTCCTACTTCAACATTAGGTATGACCACCAGCATTAGGCCTAGAGCCTCCTCCTGGGCTCAACGTTACAACTGCCCACTGTCCAGCGTGGCAGTTGTGAACAGCACTGTTCAGTCTTGGTTAGGGTGAGCTCCTCTTCCGGGACTCGGGTACTAGAAATATGCCCAATGTCGCAGGTGCCCACTGACAGACGGGGCACCTATAAAATCAGCCCGGTCACCGGGGGCGGGCACTGACCATATGCCCTGATGCGCCCACCAACCGCAGACAGACAGATCTCCACTCACCGGCAGTCCTCTGGGACTCATCCTGATTCCGGGCTCTCCCGCTCTCCTTGCCGGTCTCCTTTGGGCTTGCGGGGGTCTCCTCTTCCAAGGAGGGGCCCACCAGCAGCAGAGCCTTTTTTGCGACTTCTCCCGACACGCGGTCGGTCGGGGTGAGACAGGGGGGCTCCCGCTCCTCTTGGAGCCCCCTCAGTGAGGCCTGGATGGCCTAGGCTTTCCGGCTTCATTTTTGCCTTAGGACCAATAAGGGCACAGGGCCTCGAGAGGCGTGCCCCCAACCGCCAATCACAGCGCGGCTTACGGGGGCGTGACAGCCGCAACCAATGGCTGCGTGGTAGCAAGGGGGCACGGCCGATGACGCGGCCGGCGCCCCATCACGTGATGGGGTGGCGTTAGCTTCCCAGGCCCAGTGTGGCCTTTCCTACTACCGCGGTGACCCTTCCCAGGCTTCAAAAGCAGCAGCGGCGATCTTCAGAGGTGCCTGTTCCTATGCCAGTGCGGCAAAGCCGGCGCGGCTTCCCTCACGTCTCCCGGGCACCCAGCTCTCTCTCTCCTCGGCACCCGGGCTGCAGCGGTGATTGAGGTCACACAGCGCTTACTCTCCCGGGGCGGGGTGACTCCCTTCTTGGCGGCAATACGTGGGGTAGGCTTTCGCTGTGTTTTTAATCATGCAGGGGCAGCGCACATGCAGGGTAGGCACCCGCTCTTTTTACAAGTAAGGCCATAGGCACCAATACAGCAGGGTAGGCTCCCGCTGGTTTTCAAATAGGCAAAAGGGCGCGGCAATCAAGCGCAAGGGCTGCAATAACGCGGGGTAGGCTCCGACGATATCTTCAACTTCCCAGCTCTCTCGGGCTCACCTCCTGTGGGTCATGAAGAAGGGCGCTAGATAGGCGCAGAGCAGCAGGCAGCTGGGCTGGCAGTACTCCCAAGCAGAGCCCAGTCACTTAAAATATAGTGCTCTTGTAGCACGGCGCTGCAGTACAGTCCAGGACCCACATAATAATGAAGCGCCTACGCTTTTCAACTCCTTCGTCTTCCAGGGGGAGTAAGTTACAGTGCTCACCATGCACAGGCATAGGTCCCACCAACAGCCTCAAGGACCTAAGATAGTGCTCTTTCCTTCTTCAGGGGCCAAGAAGCAAGGCAGCAGGCACTACTGGGCAAGGTCAGCAGTCCATGGGCACTCATCAGGACAGGGCAGTAGGTCTTAGAAACCATCCTCCTCTGTAGTGTGGCACTCCTCCTGTACAGCAGCCTTGACTCCTGCAGTGGATCTTTCACTAGCCCTGTGGACAGCAGAGGGGTTTCAGTTCGGTGCAGGGTCCAGCACACTGGCCCAAGTGGTGGTACCTCCTGACAGCAGGTCCCCTCAAGTTCATGTCAATGCTCTGACTGAGCACATGGTGGCACAGCCCCCTATTTATACATCCCTCACCCCCTCCTACCAGAAAGTGCCAGAAGCTTCTAGAAGCGTCTGGGGAACTGGTTCAGGGGGAGGAGTAGATCACCCTGGGTGCCAGGCTTTCCCTCCAAAAGCTGGGATGGCTGGGAAATAAACAACTAGACTGCTAACCCACCTCAGTCAGGTGGCAGAACATACAGCCATGGCATCCATTTTAAAAGCGACATCTCACCACGCTGCATTCTTACGATGGGGGGCTAACAAGTGCACACCATTCCATTACATTTACTAGGGCATCTCACACCACACATGGCCTATACATTTCTCTACCATGGGGGAGACATCCTAAAATAGGGGGGGGCAAACAGCGAAAGATTATGGGAAAAAGGGCCCAGTGCAACACTCTGTTTTTTTGTATTGAATTTAAAGCAGTTCTGTTTTATACAGCTTGCTACTTTTGACATGCAGGTATATTGAAGTTGTTATTAGTAGTGTAGTTGTTGTCTGTGGGGAGAGAATGAGCTGGGTGGTGCTTGAGGGACTCCACAGATGAGGTTCTGGGGTTCGGGAGTGTAGGGCGGGACAATGAAGTCTGTGACGAGATTGCTGAAAGTGACACATGGTCCAGAGGGTGGTAGGCAAGGGTGCTTTTGCTGGTGGTGTGTTTGCTAGTCTGTAGTTGGAAGTGCATATGTTCAATGAAGATTGTGTTCTCATCAGTGGAGATGGTGTTGGTAATCGAGTCCTCATGCGAGAGGAAGGAGCAGAAAGCGAGAGAGAAGACACAGAAAATTAATCGGTTCTCCCTAAAGAGATTAACATGCATTTCCGGATGCATTTCTTCTCACTAAGGAAGCCCAAAAAGGCAGAGACTTTTCTGCGGTAACCTGTCACCTCATTCACATTGAATGTGACATAGCCGTTTGAGATTGTTTGCCCTTTTTTGGGAACAGGATCCAACTTTATTGCATAAGATCGGCACCCTGCTGTAATGACACAAAGAAATGGTGGAATGCTGACAGGCTTTACTATATAAAAGTGCTGGTTGAAGGACGAGCTTCATACATTGGCCATGTCTCAAGAGCAGTTCTTACAATGGTGTTGCAGTAATGGGAGAGTACTGAAACTGGCAGCCATCAAAAGGTGAAGGGTTGAATGTTTACAAAAGTCTGAATCACTGCCAGTCGCTGAGTACCACATTGCAGTTCATTATTTTTCTGTCCACTTTCTCCACTCATGATAGTGCACAACAAAATGTAAACTAGTTTTGGCCTTTCTCCAAAAGAAGCAGACCAACTCAGAGTGTCAATGTGATTAATTCATTTTATTGATGTTGGTCTCAACAGAGATCAGCAATGGACAGTAAAACAGCTATAGTATTTTACATATAAAATTAATATAAATTCAAAGAACTTTTGAAAATTCCAAAAATGCATACAATGCATGAAAGGACATGCTGATTGAGTTGAGAATTCAAGAGCATATGAACATCATTTGACAATTCAATAGCACACCTTTAATACAGATAACATAAAAGCATTCAATTCTGATGCTGGAATAAGCAATATCATATGTTTGTTGTTTTGTACCCCATCGGCGTAGAGAGAACAAAGTCTTTCATCGTGTGGTAGACCCTCCCAAGCCCAGTTAATCGCAGTGCCAGTCCAGCAAGGAGCATGGCCCAATGATGAAGCATGCCACCATTGGGTGGATGAGGGCTTGTGATCCACTGAGATAAGGCTTCCATCAACCTAGTTGAACCTAGATATTTAATATACTATCTAGGCTCCTGTACTGATCGGTATACTTTATTAATTTGATACCATCTATAGTGACAGGACGACAACCATGGTATGTGTCTACACGCATCACAATCTTACAATCAGGTATACCTTACTAATATCTATACTACCATACGTTTGTTTGTTTTTGAAGTCTTAATGTTTATACCTCAATGCTGATACCAATGTATCTTCATTACTATGTTGATTGAAAATCTACTCAACATATACTTATATTAATCCTCCAAAACACACGGATTGCACACTAGTAAGCTTTCAGCAAGATCTTTTTTAATATGCATAATAAGTATATCTCTCATTCAGTGTGTGAATATTTCAATTTCTTTTTGCATTATTACAAATCTTATTCAGTATATAGAAACTGAGCAGCTGCAAGTGTGTGCCTATATCTAATTTGCTTTCCATTTGCCACAAATTACATCTTTTCTTTTTTCAGATTTTGTTTTGGTAAGTATGAGTATGTGTCACCCACATCTCAATTGCTTGCATTTAGTACATTTTATTTTATTTGTCACACTACCTTACATCATCTCTCAGCATGCGAATGTACCCCCATTAATAACAACTTTATGTTACTATCTTCCGTCCAAGAGAACTTTATCTTCTTCTTTATGCCATATATACACACAGATAGCTTAATATTCTTATTTTTGTGCACCTATTTATTAGTGCATTTTATCTGCAGCACTTCAGAGATCAAATAGCTCCTTATGTCAACATTTGCTTATCACACATCAGGCATCAAATGACATACTGCAAGCAGAAATTCTGCCCTCAACCATCCGAGAGGCAGGTACAGCTATAATTGTATTACATATGTACTACTATCTAAGGTCATTTATACGTATTTTAAAAAAATGTCTTGCTAATCAATCTGTCTGTCTTCAAAGCACAACTAACCAGTTACTGGTTCTAGGGACATATGTCTGCCACTGACATTTAGGACCAAATTTCAGCAGGTGAAATATATAGTCCTGTCCCTGAATGTTGAATCCATTGCAAGAGAGATAAGATTTTATATTATGTTTTTGATCTTAAAATAACCGGTAAGTAACCATAACTAATATTGACCTGTACCCTTTATATTTAATTGAGTGTCATCTGGTGAGCTCAAATAATGTACAGTCTCTCAGTTTTGGGAATATATACATTTTGTAATGTGTCATTTAAAAATGTTAATGCCCTTTTCTTTTAGGTCATGGAGAAGACAAAGAATCTGACAGTGATGCCTTACTATGCCCAAGCTAAGGGTGGCATACAATCCTGGTTCAAAATCATATCTTCTGCTAAGCATGAGTGACTATATAGAACTGTTGGTGAATGAGTGGATGTGTATGTAGATGTTGGAATTACCTAATAAGTTGTTGTAATTGGTATTAGTTTCTCCTTTTTTAAGAAAATGTTAGTTTCTATTTTTGAATGTCTGTGTCAAAGGTTATTTTATGCTGATAGGAGGTCTGCCACTTTGTCACAAGGATGTTGTCATCAGTGATGTCATTTGAGATGTCATCAGTGATGTCATGAGTGATGTCACTGACCATGTCATGAGTGATGTAATATGTAACGTCATCAGCAGTGCATTGCGCGCGCAAGTTATAGTGAGTCCAATTAACTATAACGTGGGAATTTCAATGGTTTTATGCGAGTAAAATTTCCACCTAACTATAACTGGTGTGAAACCTATGGTTTTTTCAGTGAATTTAATAGGTTTTTTAAATGCTAATTCCAAACTGTAACTGGTGTGAAACCTATGGTTTTTTCAGTGAATATATATATATATTACCTACTGGCGATAGCCAGTAGGTATATATAGTTAGGATTTTTTCTCTATGGAACTTTTGAAAATTCTATGTCTAATAACTTTGGCGTTTGTGGACGGAATTGGCTGAAATTTTCAGGAAAATGGCACATTTTGTTTCTGAGCAGCCCCTGAAATTTGGGGGGGTTTCGTTGAGGGGGGGCCGAGAAAAAAGGTGGGGTCCCAAAACGCGTTTTTCCCATTCATTTTTCCATAGGGCGGTTGGCCTCACTTTTAGCTCGAACGGCTGAATGGATTTGCACAAAACTTGGCAAAATTGTAGGGACTGTTAGCCCGATGTGCCTTTGCTAGGTCTCAATATATGTGCTTCAGTGGATTTTGAGAAATTAACGTTCAAAAAAAGATATATATCTGTAACAGCGCTCCGGGCAGCGCTCCGGTTCGCGTACTTTTCGCATAACGGAACTTTGCGATGCGAAGCTGATTGGCTCTCCGGTGTCTGTCAACATTCTAAACAGTCGGTAGGATCGAGAGACAAGAGGAGGCCAAAACAAAGGGGGAAATGAAGGAAAGGGGGCAAGGTAGACCCCTTCTGACCCCCTAGGATTGATGAGGGGGATATTATAGAGCCACGCGGGGCCCAAAAAAAAAAAAAATTCCGATTTTTTCGCCGTAGAGACGCGTCTTGGTACGCGAACCGGGCAGCTAACCGGGCAGCTAACCGGGAAGCTAACCGACAGTGTAACCGGAGTCTGAGGTGAAGCTGATTGGCTGTTAACATTGTAAACAGTCTGGAGCGGCCGCCATCTTGTCTCTCTGTGGGATCGAGAGACAAGAGGTGGAAAAAAAAAAGGTGTAAATGAAGGAAAGGGGTAAGGTAGACTCCTCCTGAACCCCTAGGATTGATGAGGGGGCTATTAAAGTTCCCCGCGGGGCAAAAGAAAAAAAAAATTGCGATTGCGGTTTTGTTTGCGCTGCAGAGACGATTTGTCACGGTTATGCGATGCATCATGAGGCGTCTCACGGGCTACGTGATACGTCACGTAATAAAGAATATATTTTACAGCTATAGATATTAGCTTTTAAAAAACCAATGAAATTCACTGAAAAAACCATAGGTTATAGACCATATATAGTTAGGAATTTGCATTTACAAAACCTTGAAAATTCACTGAAAAAACCATAGGTTATAGACCATATATAGTTAGGGATTAGCATTTACAAAACCTTATTTTACTCGCATAAAACCATTGAAATTCCATATATAGTTGGTTGCACTAACTATATATCGCGGACCCGCAATCCACTGCTAATGATGTCACATATTACATCATTCATGACATGGTCAGTGACATCACTGATGACATCACTGATGACATCTCAAATGACATCACTGATGACATCACTGATGACAACACCCAGTGACTGTATGTTTCTGTAAAGTTAAAATATGTCTTACATATTGAAGAATGAGTGGATGTATAAGTGTCTGGATGAAGGATTTAGTAGGTGCATGACTGACTGTATGAGAGAATGATTAAATGTGTCTCACTGAGTGCATGGGTTAGTGACTAAAGTGTCTTAATTTGGCAATCATTATATATGTTGTTCTGTAAACTGCTGCATGTTTAAATCAGTAGCTATATCAGTAACTATATGGGTTATTGAATGGTTGCCCAAGTATTTGTATGGGAGACTGAGTATGTGTGTGGGTGGCTGGGAGGTGTATGACTCTGTGCATAGATGTGTGAGCTGTTGATTCCTTAGGTGTATGGGTTCAAAAGTGCATGTAGAAACAGCTGTATGGACAGTTGACTGTGTGCATGAGTGTATTGGTGAGTGAATGGATATCTCAGTGCTACATGTCAAAGTAAGTACATATGTAAAACACAGTCCATGTGAGAGTTGACATATATAAATAACTGAACATAAGAGCCAGTGAATGTGAGAGAGGCTGTATGGATCATTGTGAACTTGTATCAGGGATTGTATAAGAGAGTAAATATGTGTTAGTATATGTTTGAATAAGTAAGGTGTGTATAACTGTATAGTTGAGGAAATGGAGGTGTGATTGATTCTTTGCATGACTGACTAGGTGTGTGAGTAACTCCATGGATGTGTGACAGTCTGTGAGTGTCTGTTTACACTGCGTGTATCTAAGGTTATATTACAGTCTGAAGATGTTCATTGTATTATCACATAAATGATATCATCAGTGATGTGATCAATAATGTCAAATGAGATGTCAGTGATGTCATCAGTGATGTCATTTGAGATGTCATCAGTGATGTCATCAGTGATGTCATTTGAGATGTCATCAGTGATGTCACTGACCATGTCATGAATGATGTAATATGTGACATCATTAGCAGTGGATTGCGGGTCCGCGATATATAGTTAGTGCAACTAACTACATATGGAATTTCAATGGTTTTATGCGAGTAAAATAAGGTTTTGTAAATGCTAATCCCTAACTATATATGGTCTATAACCTATGTTTTTTTCAGTGAATTTTCAAGGTTTTGAAAATGCAAATTCCTAACTATATATGGTCTATAACCTATGGTTTTTTCAGTGAATATAATATATATATATATATATATATATATATATATATATATATATATATATATATATATATATATATATATATATATATATATATATATATATATAAAATTTCTATGGCAGAAATGAAACCCCTCATTTTGTTCCTTTTCAAATTAAATGTATTAAGTGTTACCACTTTATTCCAATCAAGATGACTTCAGGTGTGCCATACTTTTGTCATAAGTAAGACTGTTAGCGTTCTAGTTGTTCTTTAGAACACTCTGGGACATTCTGTCATTGGGCTATAGTCGGGCTATATCTGGCTGATATTTGGGCTACATTTGGGCTCTTTTGTCTCTGGTGGCCATCTTGGGAGACTGCATATCAGAATTTTTTTAATGAAATATAAGAGGATTTGAGAAGTCACTCAAAATGTGCCCTAATTTTTCTTTCTTCTGCACTAATCATAATTTCTATGGCAAAATGAACCCCCTCATTTTGTTCCTTTGCAAATTAAATGTTTTAAGTGTTAACACTTTATTCCAATCAAGATGACTTCAGGTCATAAGTAAGACTGTTAGCGCTCTAGTTGTTCTTTAGAACACTCTGGGACATTCTGTCTTTGGGCTATAGTTGGGCTACATCTGGCTGATATTTGGGCTACATTTGTTTTTTTGTCTCTGGTGGCCATCTTTGGGCTACATTGGGCTACATTTGGCTACATTGGGCTACATTTGGGCTCTAACATATATATAGCCCAATGTAGCCCAATATATATTTTATCAAAGTTAATTTTCGTAAAAACCACTGGAGCACATATCTTGAGACCTAGCAAAGGCACATCGGGCTACCAGTCCCTACAATTTTGCCAAGTTTGGTGCACATCCATTCAGCCATTCGGGCTAAAAGTGAGTTTGACCGCCCTATGGAAATTAACATGGGGAAAACACGTTTTGGGACCCCCCTTTTATCTCGGTCCCCACTTGACGAATCCCCCCAAACTTTCAGGGAAGGACCGGAGATCCGCGAGGCAAATTTGAGGAAATGTTCAGGCAGATTCGTCAACCGACGCCAAAGTTATTCACAATAGAATTTTGAGATTTTGCATTGAAAAAAATCCTAACTATAACTACCTACTGGCGACCGATATGGGCTCGTGCTGGGTGGCGAGCCCTGCAATTACTTCATGATTTCACACACTCCTCCTGGTATGAAAAACACGAGCCCAAGTGCATCCAAAGGTTTTATTTCAGCAAAAACGGCAACAGATAAACTCAACGCGTTTCGGGATAGTCTCCCTTGCTCACGAGTCAAGTTGTGTGAATTTGATTGGAGTAATATAAACACCATGTGACACATAAACATAAACAAAAGACTACCGCAATTTATATAAACAAAGCGGTAGCTAGGAAATGTTTCCTCTAAATACAATTAATTGCTTATAGACATGGTTAAATTAAATAGATGAATGGCATTTCGCTGTGAAATCAAAATTATGTGAAAATATATTTCATAAAGGGCATAACTTGGTTTATCAATCAGCCAGTAAATGCTGCGCAGAAAAAACACACAATATGCTGAAGAAAAATATCAACAATACTCATAATTAACCGATTGCATCGTGAAAGTTAATACAGGCGGCCCCCATGTGGGCAGTCCTATTATTCATGACAACTTATTTCTTCCAGCTGTATGTCATACACATTGCGCTAACATTGTCAACTAAGAATATAGCCCATGTGGGCAAACACAAGTTGTATATTGACCTTGCCTTCCAAATTCCATTACCAATCAGTGTCGCCTCTCCGGGCAAACATCCCAAGTGATTTACACATACATTATAAATCTCAGCGGCTACCAAGCGAATAGAGTTGAGCTCCAGTGGGCTTATTCTCTTATTAAACCATTACTGTTTGTTGAGTTGTATATATTGTCTCTCTCACAAGGATTTTCACATTTCCCTGAAAAAATAAAATAAAAGAACTAAATTAAAAAACACACTAACAAGATATTTATACAAATACTTAAAAGAGTTACTGTCAGCGAGCACATATATATACATCAACCTTCTCAGAGTTATATCAGGACGGACTGTGGGGCACCCAGGTGCAGCAAAACATTAATTTAACTGATTCGATACCGAGTGTAAAAAGTCACCCCAAGTGTACTTCCATCTCTTCGTCATTGTTATGCCCAAGAGGTGTCATGGTCTTGTATCTGATTATAAACTTTGACTCTAGTCTCCGTAAACACCTTAGTCTATTTCCACCTCTTTCATTATATTTCACCGTGTCTAAGACACAGGAACTCAACAGATCTGAATTTTGGTTATGGTGACTCTGGAAATGCCTTGCTATAGGGTAAGTTTTGTCCATGTTTTTAATCGCACGCAAATGCTCTAGAACACGCAGCTTAGCTTTTTTGATTGTGCTGCCAATATAGGCTTTTTTGCATGGGCAGAACAGTGCATATACAGCATAGTCAGTGTTGCACGATGTATGTTCATGGATTACAAATGGTTCTGCTGCAGAGGACAAAATTGCTACCTTCACATTTCTACTGTTCTTGCAGGCTTTACAATTTCTACACGTAAAAAAACCCTGTACAGTTGGTGATGTTGTTTTAGTGGGTTCAATTGCCTTGCACAATTGGTCTTTCAATGATTTCGCTCACCTGAAAGTTACCTGCGGAGACATTTCTACACAGCTAGCTATGTCTGGGTCAGAGTGTAACACAGGCCAGAATTTATTCAAGCTTTTCCGCAATCGAAAGGCTTTGCTGCTATAAGTTGTAATGAACCTGGTCTTTGTTTCTTGCTCTGTAGTCTCAGGCTGCTTAATAAGCAATGACTCTCTACTTCTACCTGCCACTACCTTCTGTGCATTTACGATAGTTTTCCGCGGGTAACCCCTTGCTGCAAACCTCTCACACATTATCTGTTCCTCTGCGGAGTATGCGCTGCTAGTACTACAGTTGCGTTTAGCTCTTAATAATTCCCCTACCGGGATGCTCTGAATGAGGGAATTGGGATGGCAACTGCGCGCATGCAACAAGCTATTGCCTGATGTTGTCTTCCTAAATAGTTCACTTTCCAACTTATTGTTCTTAACATGCAGTTTTAGATCTAAGAATTCCAGCAAATCTTTTGACCAATGATGTGTAAATTGCAAGTTGAATGTGTTTTCATTTAATGTGCACACAAAGTTAATTGCTTGTTCTTCACTGCCTTCCCAAATTACAAAAATATCGTCTATGTATCGCATCCATCTAATGACATGCTTTTTATACATAGACGATCTGTATGCAATTTCCTCCTCCCAGTACCCCATGAAGAGACCTGCAAAGCAGGGAGCAAAACAAGTCCCCATAGAAGTACCGAGAGTTTGTTTGAACACCTTGTTGTCAAACAAAAAATATGTATGTGTTAGGCATGTGTGCATCATTTGTATGAGCATTTTTGTGTGATGTAAATATGACACTGATCTCCTCGCCAAAAAATATCTACAAGCATCTAAGCCTTGTTGGTGAGGGATGCTTGTGTAAAGGCTTACTACGTCTAACAACAGTAGTGAATAGTTCTCTTTCCATTCTATTGTAGCAATTTGTCCCAGAAAATCTCCTGAATCTCTGACATACGATGGTAACCCTTGTACTGCATGCTGTAAAAAATGGTCTACGTATTTTGATGTATTTTCTAGACAACTCCCATTGGAGGAAATTATAGGTCTACCCGGGGGATTTGTTTCACTCTTATGTATCTTAGGTAGTAGATACATAGCAGGTAACTTGGGGAACTTACATTCTAAAAATCTAAATTCCTCCTCTTCAATAACTTCAGCCAACTTCCATTGTGAGAGTTGTGTGTTGTAAGCTCTTACCGAATTCTCATACTCCATTCTATTACTTCTGCAGTAGGTGGTAGTATCTGATAACTGTCTCAGCCCTTCAGCTATGTAATCAGACCTTGATTGTATCACTACGTTCCCCCCCTTGTCTGATTTTTTAATGACTATTTGGGGGTCATTTTTTAGATTTTCTAGCGCCTTCTTTTCACTCTGTGTGATATTTTTCCAGCCTTTGTGTTTTCTATTATTGGCTATGTGTTGTAACTCCATACACATGCTCTTTTCGAACACATCAACAACATCATTTTTAATCGGTGGCAAAAATACCGATTTCGGCTTGAACCCACTTTTTACACTCAAGTCCAATGGGATTCCTTCAGCTTTGAGATTCTCAAAGGGATCACTATTTGGCTCAGCTTCATTCGATAATACATTTAAACAATGTTCCAATTCTATCTCTGCTATGCTCTGGTGACTAGGTTTTACCTCCACTGTAACTGTTTTGTCCGACACCTTAGTGGCATACCATTTTTTTAATCTCAATTTTCTTGTGAATAAAAACAGGTCAATTTTACTTTGCGTGTAATTAAAAGAGTTAGAGGGGCAAAAAGTCAAACCCATAGAGAGTAAATCTACCTCTTGTGCAGTCAGTTCTCGTGATGACAAGTTGATCAAAGTTTTTTTGTCCATCATTCCTGCTTCAGTTGGCCCCTTGTGCGCCTTCCCACGGGGCTTCCCAGATCTCCTAGTGTTGAGGTATTTTTTTCTCTGCCTCCTCTGTTTCCTCTTCCGCGTTGCTGATAGTTTTGCCTGTTGTTTCCCCGTTTGCCTTTCATCACCATGTCGAACTCTGTTAAAACAGTGGTTTTTACCCTGAAAAGTTGGTATCGACCGACATGTCGCTACCGCTTGTTGCAATCAAAATGGATTGTCCATCTTCTTCAGTCTGGTTCTGTGCAGAGCTAGAGTTATCAGGTGGCAGTGCATTCCCAGCTGTTTGCTGCATAGCAGCTCTTAGGTGGTCGTATTTCTTTGCAAATGTTAGTGTCTGCCTCTCTGATAGTCAATTAGGTCCCTTTGAAATTTCCTTTGTTTTCTTTTCTTTCTGTCGACATAAAGAACCAGACTGCGCGCATGCAACAAGCTATTGCCTGATGTTGTCTTCCTAAATAGTTCACTTTCCAACTTATTGTTCTTAACATGCAGTTTCAGATCTAAGAATTCCAGCGAATCTTTTGACCAATGATGTGTAAATTGCAAGTTGAATGTGTTTTCATTTAATGTGCACACAAAGTTAATTGCTTGTTCTTCACTGCCTTCCCAAATTACAAAAATATTGTCTATGTATCGCATCCATCTAATGACATGCTTTTTATACATAGATGATCTTTATGCAATTTCCTCCTCCCAGTACCCCATGAAGAGACCTGCAAAGCAGGGAGCAAAACAAGTCCCCATGGAAGTACCGAGAGTTTGTTTGAACACCTTGTTGTCAAACAAAAAATATGTATGTGTTAGGCATGTGTGCATCATTTGTATGAGCATTTTTGTGTGATGTAAATATGACACTGATCTCCTCGCCCAAAAATATCTACAAGCATCTAAGCCTTGTTGGTGAGGGATGCTTGTGTAAAGGCTTACTACGTCTAACGACAGTAGTGAATAGTTCTCTTTCCATTCTATTGTAGCAATTTGTCCCAGAAAATCTCCTGAATCTCTGACATACGATGGTAACCCTTGTACTGCATGCTGTAAAAAATGGTCTACGTATTTTGATGTATTTTCTAGACAACTCCCATTGGAGGAAATTATAGGTCTACCCGGGGGATTTGTTTCACTCTTATGTATCTTAGGTAGTAGATACATAGCAGGTAACTTGGGGAACTTACATTCTAAAAATCTAAATTCCTCCTCTTCAATAACTTCAGCCAACTTCCATTGTGAGAGTTGTGTGTTGTAAGCTCTTACCGAATTCTCATACTCCATTCTATTACTTCTGCAGTAGGTGGTAGTATCTCATAACTGTCTCAGCCCTTCAGCTATGTAATCAGACCTTGATTGTATCACTACGTTCCCCCCCTTGTCTGATTTTTTAATGACTATTTGGGGGTCATTTTTTAGATTTTCTAGCGCCTTCTTTTCACTCTGTGTGATATTTTTCCAGCCTTTGTGTTTTCTATTATTGGCTATGTGTTGTAACTCCATACACATGCTCTTTTCGAACACATGAACAACATCATTTTTAATCGGTGGCAAAAATACCGATTTCGGCTTGAACCCACTTTTTACACTCAAGTCCAATGGGATTCCTTCAGCTTTGAGATTCTCAAAGGGATCACTATTTGGCTCAGCTTCATTCGATAATACATTTAAACAATGTTCCAATTCTATCTCTGCTATGCTCTGGTGACTAGGTTTTACCTCCACTGTAACTGTTTTGTCCGACACCTTAGTGGCATACCATTTTTTTAATCTCAATTTTCTTGTGAATAAAAACAGGTCAATTTTACTTTGCGTGTAATTAAAAGAGTTAGAGGGGCAAAAAGTCAAACCCATAGAGAGTAAATCTACCTCTTGTGCAGTCAGTTCTCGTGATGACAAGTTGATCACAGTTTTTTTGTCCATCATTCCTGCTTCAGTTGGCCCCTTGTGCGCCTTCCCACGGGGCTTCCCAGATCTCCTAGTTTTGAGGTATTTTTTTCTCTGCCTCCTCTGTTTCCTCTTCCGCGTTGCTGATAGTTTTGCCTGTTGTTTCCCCGTTTGCCTTTCATCACCATGTCGAACTCTGTTAAAACAGTGGTTTTTACCCTGAAAAGTTGGTATCGACCGACATGTCGCTACCGCTTGTTGCAATCAAAATGGATTGTCCATCTTCTTCAGTCTGGTTCTGTGCAGAGCTAGAGTTATCAGGTGGCAGTGCATTCCCAGCTGTTTGCTGCATAGCAGCTCTTAGGTGGTCGTATTTCTTTGCAAATGTTAGTGTCTGCCTCTCTGATAGTCAATTAGGTCCCTTTGAAATTTCCTTTGTTTTCTTTTCTTTCTGTCGACATAAAGAACCAGACTGCGCGCATGCAACAAGCTATTGCCTGATGTTGTCTTCCTAAATAGTTCACTTTCCAACTTATTGTTCTTAACATGCAGTTTCAGATCTAAGAATTCCAGCGAATCTTTTGACCAATGATGTGTAAATTGCAAGTTGAATGTGTTTTCATTTAATGTGCACACAAAGTTAATTGCTTGTTCTTCACTGCCTTCCCAAATTACAAAAATATTGTCTATGTATCGCATCCATCTAATGACATGCTTTTTATACATAGATGATCTTTATGCAATTTCCTCCTCCCAGTACCCCATGAAGAGACCTGCAAAGCAGGGAGCAAAACAAGTCCCCATGGAAGTACCGAGAGTTTGTTTGAACACCTTGTTGTCAAACAAAAAATATGTATGTGTTAGGCATGTGTGCATCATTTGTATGAGCATTTTTGTGTGATGTAAATATGACACTGATCTCCTCGCCCAAAAATATCTACAAGCATCTAAGCCTTGTTGGTGAGGGATGCTTGTGTAAAGGCTTACTACGTCTAACGACAGTAGTGAATAGTTCTCTTTCCATTCTATTGTAGCAATTTGTCCCAGAAAATCTCCAGAATCTCTGACATACGATGGTAACCCTTGTACTGCATGCTGTAAAAAATGGTCTACGTATTTTGATGTATTTTCTAGACAACTCCCATTGGAGGAAATTATAGGTCTACCCAGGGGATTTGTTTCACTCTTATGTATCTTAGGTAGTAGATACATAGCAGGTAACTTGGGGAACTTACATTCTAAAAATCTAAATTCCTCCTCTTCAATAACTTCAGCCAACTTCCATTGTGAGAGTTGTGTGTTGTAAGCTCTTACCGAATTCTCATACTCCATTCTATTACTTCTGCAGTAGGTGGTAGTATCTGATAACTGTCTCAGCCCTTCAGCTATGTAATCAGACCTTGATTGTATCACTACGTTCCCCCCCTTGTCTGATTTTTAATGACTATTTGGGGGTCATTTTTTAGATTTTCTAGCGCCTTCTTTTCACTCTGTGTGATATTTTTCCAGCCTTTGTGTTTTCTATTATTGGCTATGTGTTGTAACTCCATACACATGCTCTTTTCGAACACATCAACAACATCATTTTTAATCGGTGGCAAAAATACTGATTTCGGCTTGAACCCACTTTTTACACTCAAGTCCAATGGGATTCCTTCAGCTTTGAGATTCTCAAAGGGATCACTATTTGGCTCAGCTTCATTCGATAATACATTTAAACAATGTTCCAATTCTATCTCTGCTATGCTCTGGTGACAAGGTTTTACCTCCACTGTAACTGTTTTGTCCGACACCTTAGTGGCATACCATTTTTTTAATCTCAATTTTCTTGTGAATAAAAACAGGTCAATTTTACTTTGCGTGTAATTAAAAGAGTTAGAGGGGCAAAAAGTCAAACCCATAGAGAGTAAATCTACATCTTGTGCAGTCAGTTCTCGTGATGACAAGTTGATCACAGTTTTTTTGTCCATCATTTCTGCTTCAGTTGGCCCCAGGTGCGCCTTCCCACAGGGCTTCCCAGATCTCCTAGTGTTGAGGTATTTTTTTCTCTGCCTCCTCTATATATATATATATGAAGGCTGTGGCTAATCTTCTATTAGCAAGTTATAGATGCACTCATTCGAGACAAGTATTGCAATTAACCCCTTCCCTGCTGGCCCGATTCCGCCCCCGTGCGGTAAACAAACGAACAGGGGCGGGTCATGACGAACCCCAGCCGTCATCAGCACACGAGCACCGTAGTGCATGACGGCTGGGGTTCGTCACCAGCATGGAAGGGGTTAAAGCGTCTTTATTTTCCAACCAAAAAACGCCCGACGCGTTTCACCTCCACCTGAAGCTTGCTCACGGGATGTTGTGTTTAGTCCATTCTTTCTTTTTATTTTCTTTCAGCACCATGTTATCACCGGTGCATTCTGGTCAATGGAGTTCCTTCACTCCAGTGCTCCGAATAATAAAGTTTTTTATACAACACAAATATTGCGGGGCTTTGCCGAATTGTTGAGTCTTTTGTACGCTTAATATTTTAAGGATACAATCTTAAGTTCGTTCAATCCACGAAGGTTCTCATCTTTACATCAACTAATCGGTGTGAGGTAATTTTTGATGCCTGTGTACTTTGTTCTCGCCGGTGAGTATAAAGTGTTCAATTCTCGCTTTCTAGTGAGTTAGTCGCACAATAATTAATAAGTAACTCTCTCTTGTGAGATTTTTCAATTTCTGATACTGTCCTTTTGTTTGTTATTGGTATTGTTCACAAATGTACATGCAATTCCTCCCTTTGATTGAGACCCATAGGGTCCAATGTTCTGAAGTTGATGATGTGATGTGATTCTTTTTGTTGGAGGGACTTTCTGCGATTTCCACCATGTACATTTGTGAACAATACCAATTCACCAATTATGTGGGAGTGTCTTAAGTAGCACAAACTAATTGTCGTGCCTCTGAAGAGAGCGGAAGCTCAGAAACGCGTCAGGCTAATATAACCGACACGAGAACTGTAATCAAGCGGGACTGCAGAGTTGTCTTTTACCCGAATAAATGCCTTTTGGTCACCTGCTGCTGTGCGCGTCCTTACCTGTGAGTACTTGGAGCTGGAATGTAAACGCGGCAGCCCTGCCACGAAGGATTGCACCACCCCAAGAAGACAGTGGGCCACGGAGCTCGGAATCCTGCCGAGCCCCAAATGTGGAACAGCACGTGAGGGATCTATGGACGACATGCTGCCCGAGGCCTATCAGAGGGCTTCGTATGCCAAAGTTTTAATAATGTGCATGGGAAGAAGTACCTAAGACACAGACTACAAGACCCAACATTCATTGTGCTCAGCTAATTTGAGAAGCCAATTGGAGGGCGTTTAATTCACCAATTATGTGGGAGTGTCTTAAGTGGCACAAACTCCCGAGGCCCATCAGAGGGCTTCGTATGCCACAGTTTTAATAATGTGCATGGAAAGAAGTACCTAAGACACGGACTACAAGACCCAACATACATTGTGCTCAGCTAATTTGAGAAGCCCATTGGAGGGCGTTTATTTCACCAATTATGTGGGAGTGTCTTAAGTAGAACAAACTCATTGTCGTGCCTCTGAAGAGAGCGGAAGCTCAGAAACGCGTCAGGCTAATATAACCGACACGAGAACTGAAATCAAGCGGGACTGCGGAGTTATCTTTTACCCGAATAAATGCCTTTTGGTCACCGGCTGCTGTGCGTGTCCTTACCTGTGGGTACTTGGAGCTGGAATGTAAACGCGGCATCCCAGTGGCGAAGGATTGCACCACCCCAAGAAGACAGGGGGGCCATTGAGCTTGGAATCCTGCTGAGCCCCAAATGTGGAACAGCACGTGAGGGATCTATGGATGACACGCAGCCCGAGGCCTATCAGAGGGCTTCGTATGCCACAGTTTTTAATAATGTGCATGGAAAGAAGTAACTAAGACACGGACTACAAGACCCAACATACATTGTGCTCAGCTAATTTGAGAAGCCCATTGGAGGGTGTTTATTTCACCAATTATGTGGGAGTGTTTTAAGTAGCACAAACTCATTGTCGTGCCTCTGAAGAGAGTGGAAGCTCAGAAACGCGTCAGGCTAATATAAGCGACACGAGAACTGTAATCAAGCGGGACTGCGGAGTTGTCTTTTACCCGAATGAATGCCTTTTGGTCACCTGCTGCTGTGCGCATCCTTACCTGTGGGTACTTTGAGCTGGAATGTAAACGCGGCAGCCGAGCCGTGAAGGATTGCACCACCCCATGAAGACAGGGGGCCACGGAGCTCGGAATCCTGCCAAGCCCCAAATGTGGAACAGCACGTGAGGGATCTATGGACGACACGCAGCTCGAGGCCCATTAGAGGGCTTCGTATGCCACAGTTTTAATAATGTGCATGGAAAGAAGTACCTAAGACACGGACTACAAGACCCAACATACATTGTGCTCAGCTAATTTGAGAAGCCCATTGGAGGGCGTTTAATTCACCAATTATGTGGGAGTGTCTTAAGTAGCACAAACTCCCGAGGCACATCAGAGGGCTTCGTATGCCACAGTTTTAATAATGTGCATGGAAAGAAGTACCTAAGACACGGACTACAAGACCCAAAATACATTGTGCTTAGCTAATTTGAGAAGCCCATTGGAGGGCGTTTAATTCACCAATTATGTGGGAGTGTCTTAAGTAGCACAAACTCATTGTCGTGCCTCTGAAGAGAGCGGAAGCTCAGAAACGCGTCAGGCTAATATAAACGACACGAGAACTGTAATCAAGCGGGACTGCGGAGTTGTCTTTTACCCGAATAAATGCCTTTTGGTTACCTGCTGCTGTGCGCGTCCTTACCTGTGGGTACTTGGAGCTGGAATGTAAACGCGGCAGCCCAGCAGCGAAGGATTGCACCACCCCAAGAAGACAGGGGGCCACGGAGCTCGGAATCCTGCCGAGCCCCAAATGTGGAACAGCACGTGAGGGATCTATGGACGACATGCAGCCCGAGGCCCATGAGAGGGCTTCGTATGCCACAGTTTTAATAATGTGCATGGAAAGAAGTACCTAAGACACGGACTACAAGACCCAACATACATTGTGCTCAGCTAATTTGAGAAGCCCATTGGAGAGCGTTTAATTCACCAATTATGTGGGAGTGTCTTAAGTAGCACAAACTCATTGTCGTGCCTCTGAAGAGAGCGGAAGCTCAGAAACGCGTCAGGCTAATATAACGGTCACGAGAACTGTAATCAAGCGGGACTGCGGAGTTGTCTTTTACCCGAATTAATGCCTTTTAGTCACCTGCTGCTGTGCGCGGCCTTACCTGTGGGTACTTGGAGCTGGAATGTAAATGCGGCAGCCCAGCCGTGAAGGATTGCACCACCCCAAGAAGACAGGGGGCCACGGAGCTCGGAATCCTGCCGAGCCCCAAATGTGGCACAGCACGTGAGGGATCTATGGACGACACGCAGCCCGAGGCCCATCAGAGGGCTTCGTATGCCACAGTTTTAACAATGCGCATGTAAAGAAGTACCTAAGACACGGACTACAAGACCCAACATACATTGTGCTCAGCTAATTTGAGAAGCCCATTGGAGGGCGTTTAATTCACCAATTATGTGGGAGTGTCTTAAGTAGCACAAACTCATTGTCGTGCCTCTGAAGAGAGCGGAAGCTCAGAAACGCGTCAGGCTAATGTAACCGACACGAGAACTGTAATCAAGTGGGACTGCGGAGTAGTCTTTTACCCGAATAAATGCCTTTTGGTCACCTGCTGCTGTGCGCGTCCTTACCTGTGGGTACTTGGAGCTGGAATTTATATATATATATATATATGTATATATATATATATAAAAACCCAAACCAGACTGAGAAATATCAATCTACTGCAAAACGGAGCTGGGGTCAGCCCCTTTGAGAAAAAATCAAAGTATATTCCCCTGATGCCCAGAGATGCCTTGGATACTTTCCACGATTGCGTGGTGGAGGACATCAAAAAATTAAACACTCAATTAAAGTCCAGAAATATCAAAAGGAAAAAGCATATTCAACAAAAGAAAGGGGACTATGCTAATCTTATGAAAAAATTGGGGAAAAACAATGAAATCGTCATCAAAAAATCGGACAAGGGTGGCAATTGGTAATTTGGCCACGGGAGGATTACATCAAAGAGGCCAAACATCAACTCAATGATGTTGCTTGCTATGAGTTGTCTAACATTAAAAACTATAATACTGCCATTGAATACCTTAAGAAATAATTGTTGCAATTACGTAGAGATGGACTTGTGTCTAATGATGAGTTCAAATTTATGTGTAATGATAATCCTATTGTGCCTGTTCTATATTTAATTCCGAAAGTGCACAAAGCTTTTTTTCCTATACCAGGCAGTCCTATCATCTCTGCCATAGGTAGCGTAGCCGAACAAGTAGGTCAATATGTTGACTTTTTCCTGCAAAATCTGGTTATGTCACTCCCTAGTTATATTAAAGATACTGGTGATTTTCTCAGTAAAGTAGAAAATCTACAATGGTCAGATGATATGTATCTTATTTCATTAGACATTGAGTCTTTATATACTAGTATTGACCATCAGGTAGGGCTTAATGCAGTAAAATTCCTCCTGGACCAAAGGCCGTGTGAATACTACCAACACAATAAGGCCTTAATTAGTTTGATGAACTGGTGTCTAAATAATAACTTCTTTCTTTTCGGGAAGGAGTTATTTAAACAATTAAGGGGCGTGGCAATGGGAGCCTGCTTCTCCCCCAGCTATGCGTGCTTGCACGTTGGCTGGTGGGAGGAGCAGGTTCTGAGGAGGGACTATCAGGCAATTTTTGACAGCAACATCAAATATTTTTTCAGGTATATCGATGATATTTTCATCGTATGGAAAGGGAGTAGACAAAAAGCAGTAGAGTTTATTGAGAATATCAATAAGAATAATCTAAACCTACATTTTACCTCCCACATTGAGAATTCCAGTGTAGAATTTCTGGATGTGAAACTATTTGTCAAAAATAATAACGTTGAAAGTACTTTATTTAGAAAGTCCACTGCTGGGAACGTAACACTTCACGCCTCCAGTTCCCATCCCAGGCATCTTATCGCCAGCATCCCCTATGGCGAGCTATTACGGCTCAAAAGAATATGCAGCACTGATACTGAGTTTAATATTTGTGCAGCAGAATCCATAGAGAGGAGGAAAGCTCGGGTTATTCTGACAAATTACTTAAGGAAGCACCAGCTAAAACTGCACTTAGACCGAGAAGTAGTCTGCTGCCTCGGCCGAGTGCAGCAGAAGTTGATTCTAACAGCTCTCATGAACCTTTGGTGACTTCTGAAATGAATTGTAATGACCAATGTCTAAGACTGATTACAACTTTTAGTGAGAATGAACGGAAAATCAGGTCCATTGTTAATAGGCACTGGGCAATAGTTTTAACTGACCCTGTTCTGAAAATGAATTTGTCCCCGAGTCCAACAATTACATTCAGTAGAGCAAGGAACATGGGATCCTTATTGGATCCAATTAGTCCAGAAATCAGAACCAAATCAAATTGGCTAAACCCAAATCTGGTTTCTATAAATGTTCCTCGTGCCGCGCCTGTAGATTCGGGGTCAACAAAACAGAGTATCACACACCTTTCAGCCCTACACCACATAAGATATTGGGAAAGTACAACTGCAAGACTGAGTTTGCAGTCTATGTTCTCACGTGTACCTGTGGTCTCAATTACATTGGAAGCACCAAGCTACAGGTACACGTGAGAATTTTGCAGCACCGACGCGCCATCTTACATAGTGATCCTAATTACCCGGTGGCGCGCCATTTCAAACAGGTGCATGACAACAATTTGAACTGTTTGCAATATTATGTGGTATCCTCTATACCTAAACAGCGTTGAGGGGGCAATAGAGAATTTTTGCTCAGGAGATTAGAAACTAGGTTCATCCTCAATTTTGACAGCAAGTGTCCTAATGGACTTAACAACACGGAAGATATGTACACTTGTCTGTAAAAATCGCTATGTCTGTGCTGTGGTCTAGATAATGTGCACGTATTGAAAAATCTTCATATGATAAAAGGATCTGAACAGGATTGTTTCGCCGTATTGTTTGCATTTTAAATTGATTTTTCAAGGTATTTTAAGGTTCTCTGTATACTGATGTATATAGGGACAGTAAATAAAATCACACTTTTTTATTTATTTTGCACTGACGCAAGGGATATGTACAATGGATTGCATATGGGAGATGTAGGTGAATTTGATGCAAGGGACAAAAAAGCTTTTCTTAGTTTGATATTTCATCTACTATCTTAAATTACAATCTATTGATTTGCCTTGTTATTTTAATTTTAATTGTATCTCGATCTTGAGATTTGTTTTGCACTACTTCACATATAAAAATTGCTGCTATGTTTAACTGTGCACATCATACTCACCAGTGCCATGATGGTCGTAAGCTTATTGCATTTATGCAGATATAATGTTGGCTTATTTAACAGAATATTTTTCATAAATGGATTTATCCAGTAATATTTTAAATGTAAAAAGGACTTATAATGAATTGATGTTTAGATATACAAAATTTATCATACATATTCTAAATTCGGTGTAGTAGAACATTTTAAATAAATCACAATAATATGTGAGAATAGTTCGTTAGAAACTACACATGTATGCTAAAGTCTTTTTTCGTGTTGATGCCAAAGGGCTGACCATGTGACCTAAGTGGGATGTGGCATTTAAAAATGGCTACAAACTAACCAGTCTTTATGTGATCAAGGGCTTCCGAGCCCGAAACGCGTCATCTGTCGATTGCTTTCATGGATATAGTTAAATAAATAACATCTTGCCTGATAAAGTGGTTCGCTTCTCCTTCTTCGCCGCCATGGTTATGGTGCAAGTGGCGGGAGTCTTCATTCAATATATATATGTATATATATATATATATATATATATATATATATATATATATATATTCAGGATAGGATTCCAGTTGTCTCAGTCTCACACTGAAAGCATCCAGGCACTCACGAGCAGAGTTTTTTTCAAAGCTTATTTATTCAGCAATTCCATCTACGCGTTTCGGGAGTCAAGCTCCCTTGATCACGATGTTTTTGCGGATGTCTGAGCATTCCTTTTACAAACATGGGCAGGGTGATAAAAACCAAAAAGGGACTCACAAAGGAGCACACTGTTGATGTAAATACAGCGGCCATTTCGACATTCTCCCAATGTATTCAAGAGTGATATTTAGATGAATGGTACATAGTAAATCCCCATTTTACACAGCAATTGTAAGGGAATATTTGAAACCGTTTTCAATGAGAGAGATATTTATAACACTATCCCTTAAATGAACCGTTTCCAATTTTTTAAAGTGCAAGTGCATATTTTCTTTTCAAAGAAATATATTAGCTCAAATGTACGACAGTATATATATATTTCTTTTTCACTGAATATATGGGAGATTATGAGCGTAGAATATGTGTTAGTATATGTATGAGTATGTGAGTGGGTGTGTGAGTAACTGTATGGGTGAGTGAGTGACTGTGTGAGTATATGACTGAGTGAGTAGGTGTGTGAGTAGCTGTATAGGAGACTGGCCCCATGTCTGAGTGGTTGTATGGGTGTATAAGGGTGTGTGCGAGTGTCTGTATGATTGGATACGTGAATGGCTGTATTGGTCAGTGAGTAGGCCCATGAGTGACTGTATGTGTGAGTTAATTTTTGTTTTCGTGGCTGTATGGGTGAGTTGATATGTGAGTGGCTCTATGGATCAGCTGAGTTAGTGTTTGTATGAGCCTGTGAATTGGTATATGAGCGGTTGTGTGTGAGTGGGAGTATGAGATGTATAGAGGTTGTAAGTGGGTATAAGAGTGGTTCTTTGGATGATGTCATCAGTCATGTCATTTGAGATGTCATCAGTGATGTCTTTTGAGATGTCATCAGTGATGGCACTGATCGTGCCATGAGTGATATAATATGTGAGGCCATAAGCAGTGCATTGCAGAGGCGTAAGTCATAGTTAGCTTAGCTAACTATAACTACTGAATTTCACTGGTTTAGTACAAGTGAAATGTGTAACCTTTCGTTTTTTCAGTTAAGTGTTAAGTTTTTAAAAATTATACTTCCTAAATATAACGTCCCTGTAACCATTTCTTTTTAAGTGAATTTCTAAGGCTTTTTAAATTCAATTTCCTAACTATAACATCCCTGTAACCTTTGTTTTTTAAAGTTATTTCCAAAGTGTAACCTGTAACATTTGAGTGTTGCAGCACTGTCTGCAGTGAGCACTTAGACACTGCTCTGCAATAAATACGGCTTTGACAGTTGCAGTCACTCCTTGCATCTCCCTCACAATGCGCAGGTGGTTTGGGAATAAAATGCATCATTATTGAATGTTAATGCAGGCCTCAAAGTGTTACTGTAACAGCTAATGTGTAGGGGTGGGCTAAGAGTTTTTTCGCTTGCATGGCTCGCCAATGTTAAGCCGGCAAGCGCGAGTGAGAAAAGTCACAAGCTAGACCTCCTCCTAGCAAGATTTCTCAATGCAGACGGCCACAGCAGGTTGCCACTGCTCATGCTGAAAAATCTGCTGCTTGCATTGAGGTGTCTGCCGCTCAAGTAGACTATCTACTCGAGTACCAGAAAGAAGCAGCGCCATCCGGCATAATGTATAGTGCAGTTCCCAGTGATTTTACAGCATGGAACAGTGCGAGCTGTGCGACTTACTACACACCCCAGCTTGCAGAACCCTGCTGAGTGAGGCAGAGTTTTTCCTGCATTTGATAGAATTGTATGGACCAGAACTCCCTGAACTCCGTCCAGGCCTCCTAATGTATTGTACTTTGCAAGTCTCTGTTTCACATTTGGGTAAAAGTATTGAGGTGATTTGGTTTTTAACAAAAGAGCGTTGATTATGTATTTTATAGGTGCCGTACTGTGTTAGTTTTAATGAGAGGTGTATAGTATGCTTTTCCTACTTAAATTTTTTTTGAGCCATGGTTCCTCCTGTGGTTCCGCAAGCATAGACGGGCGATACTCAATGGTTTTCATTCCAATCACATGATTGCAATGGGCCTGTGGTGCCGAAACGCGTATACGTAAAAATGTAAAATAATTTTTTTAAGTGTACAGGGGCTACTGCTTTGAAATCTACAATAAGAGTGGACACATTTGGAAGACAAATTGAGATCCTGTATATTTGGTTTTAATTGAAATGAACCGTTTCACTGTTTACGTAGACCTGTGAATCTGGAGCTCTGGATCCGTGGGACAGCTCAAAGTCAAAAGAAAACTCTTCCATTCTATTGGGTAATAATAAGCCACACCTTATGTTAATGAGAATCTCTCCCAAAACAGATATTCTCTCTCTAGCCATCTTTGAGTCACCATCTCCTTGTAGTTCTTCCTTTAGGACAGATTGCAGAAATAATAGATATTACTCCTGCACCTCCACCTGCAGAACCAGAGACTATTACATAGGAAGAAGACCTTGAATAAAGAACATCAAGCTGCAAAAAGGAACATCAAAGATATATAGTCCTGGAACTTTGTCCATGTGAAAGCATTTCCATACTATCCCTGAAAAAGCCTACCATTGGTTAGGGAGAGAGATGCTGCCCTCTGAACGTCTGGCGCTTCAGAGATCACTATGCCTAAGGAATGTGAAGAATTGGGGAGCATAGTTACACACTGCACGACATGTCATAAACTAGTTGCAGTCAAGGTGAAGGATATCACAGAGTTTTTCAGTCTGGTGAAGAAACACCATTGTTAGTTTGTTCTTTATTTATAACTTCCAGTTTTTTAACACTGTTGTGTTTTATAAATGCAAGATTCCTGCATTTAGTTTTAGAGAACTGTTACCATTTTTTTTTTACAGAAACAGCAACCCAAAACGTTTTTAAATAGTTCTTTTTAGAACCGCAATTGAGTCAAATAAACGGCTCTATCTGCGTTTTTATTATTTTTCTATACGTTATTGTGTTAGTCAAGATTTGTGTTTGGGTGTGGTACTATACCTATTAGTAATTGAAGGTCCCATGATTGTATGAATAAGTTAGTATATATATGTGTAAGTTAATGGATCACAGTGTCTATAGGTGTGTATCAGCGTATGCATGTGTGTGTGCCAGACTGTGTAAGTGCATGTGTTAGTGTGTGTCTAGGTGTGCTAGCATATGTATTATGCTCTGCCTGGGTGTGTCACTGTATGCATCAGTATGTGTCTGGGTGTGTAAATGTATGCATCAGTATGTGTCTCGGTTTGTTAGCATATGCAGTTGTTATGTCCCTGGGTCTGTTGGTCTCCACATTACTGTGTGTATAGATGACTCAGTGTGTGCATCAGTGTGTCCCTGGGTACTTCACTGTATGCATCAGTGTGTGTCTGGGTTTTTAAACATATACATCAGTGTGTGCCTGGGTGTGTTATTGTATGCATTAATATGTGCCTGGGTGTGTCAGTGTAGGTATTAGAATGTGCCTGGTGTATCAGTGTATGCATTAATATCTGCTGGGGTGTGTTAGTGTCTGCATTAGTGTGTGGCTGGGTGTGTCAGCATATCTATTAGTGTGTGTATAGGTGTGTCAGTGTTCGCATTAGTAAGTGCCTGGGTGTGTCATTTTATGCATTAGTGTGGACTTGGGTGTGCTAGTGTATGCATTGATATGTGGCTGGGTGTATCAGCACATGCATTAGTGTGTAGCAAGGTGGGTCAGTGTATATATCAATGTGTGCCTGGGTGTATCAGTGTATGGACCAGTGTGTGTATCAGTGTGTCTCCACAAATATCAGCCAGTGTATGAATGAGTATGTACCTGGATGTATCAGTGTTTATAAGAGTATGTGCCCAGGTGTGTTAGCATATGAATCAGTGTGTGCCTAGGCGTGTCAGCATATGAATCAGTGTCTGCCTAGGTGTGTTTGCATATGAATCAGTGTAGGCCTGGGTATTTTAGTGTATGTATCAGTATTTGTCAGGGTGTGTCAGTGTGTGCAGTTATTATGTGCCTGGGTGTGTTAGTCTCTGCATTAGCGTGTGTATAGGTGTGTCAGTGTATGCATCAGTGTGAGCATGGGTGTGTCACTGTATGCATCAATGTGTTTCTGGGTGTGTCAGCATATGAATCAGTGGGTGCCTGGGTGTGTTTGTGTATGCATCAGTATGTGCGAGTGTGTGTCAGTGTATACATTGGTATGTAGCTGGGTGTGTCAGCGTATGCATTAATATGTACCTGGGTGTGTTAGTGTAGGCGCCAGGTGTGCCTGAGTGTGTATACCTGTTTTAGTATAATTAATTATGTGTACAAAGTATATATATGGATAGTGTATGTCTGTGCTTTTATGGTCATCTATTTGAACCAAATAAAGCTTCATGAAATGAAATGAAATTAAATGTATGGATGAATAAAAATGTAATTAGTTACCTATATTACAGCAAAAAAGAGGTATTTTAATCTGTGAAAAGAGAAAAACGATAAATAAAAGTTAAAGTTTTATGGTCTGAATTTCTCTGTTAAAGGATAATAATCTGTAATAAACAAGCATTGGAAATGCAATAGGTCTCGCATCATTAGAGTTAGTGCTTTTAGAATTGTTTATGGGGTTTTTTTTGTAAATCTTTAGCATTTTTGTTTCCTGTAGCCAATGCTAAAGAATTACAAATGAAAAAAGCCATAAACATTTCTAAAAGCTCTAACTGAAATGGTCTGAGAGCTATTACACTGTGTGAGGGTGAGGGGTTGAGGGTGAGTGAGGGTGAGGGTGAGGGTGGGTGAGGGTGAGTGAGGGTGAGTGAGGGTGAGGTGTTGAGGGTGAGGGTGAGTGAGGGTGAGGGGTTGAGGGTGAGTGAGAGTGAGTGAGAGTGAGGGTGAGGGTGAGTGGAGCACCTAACTAAAAAGAACAAAAAAGTAGTGCTTAAAAAAGGAGAGTCCTAACAATTGACCTCGTTTGATCAGGTTGACCAGATAGGGTTATAACCAATTGAGAACACTACCACAATATATACATTAGAATACTCAAAGAACCATTCAATACCCCAATATGGACAGTACCAAAGGCATCAGACAAACCAAAGATGTTCAACAGAAATGAATTGCCCGAGTCAAAGACTCTCGGGGCCTTGTCCATGATCTGGAGCATATGGGATGACAAGGGCGGTGACTGATTAAAGTAGGAAATGTGAGGATGCATGTGTGGGGGACAGAAATGGGAGATTAGGTAAAGATCAATGCACAGAGAGAAGGGGAGGGGAGGGAAATGCACGGAGAGAAGGGGAATGCACGGAGAGGTGGGGAGAGAAGGGGAATGCACAGAGAGAAGGGGAGGGCGGGTGTGGGAATGCACAGAAAGAAGGGGAGGGCGGGCGGGGGAATGCACAGAGAGGAGAGTAGGGGAGGGCTGGCTTTGTATGCACGGCAAGAAGCGGAGGACGGGCGTTTTATGCACGGCAAGAAGGGCAGGACGGGCGTTGAATGCACGTCAAGAAGGGCAGGACGGGCGTTGTATGCACGGCAAGAAGGGGAGGACGGGCGTTGTATGCACGGCGAAAAGTATGCAATACAAGAAGGGGAAGGCAGGCAGGTATGCACGGCAGGAAGGGGAGGACAGGGGTCTGTGTACGGGTATGCACGGTGAGAAAGGAAGGGCTGTCACCGGAATTTGGTAAAAGAGTAGGGACTTGAGTTGACACGCGGGAAGGGCGGTGACTGATTAAAGTAGGAAATGTGAGGATGCATGTGTGGGGGACAGAAATGGGAGATTAGGTAAAGATCAATGCACAGAGAGAAGGGGAGGGGAGGGAAATGCACGGAGAGAAGGGGAATGCACGGAGAGGTGGGGAGAGAAGGGGAATGCACAGAGAGAAGGGGAGGGCGGGTGTGGGAATGCACAGAAAGAAGGGGAGGGCGGGCAGGGGAATGCACAGAGAGGAGAGTAGGGGAGGGCTGGCTTTGTATGCACAGCAAGAAGCGGAGGACGGGCGTTTTATGCACGACAAGAAGGGCAGGACGGGCGTTGAATGCACGTCAAGAAGGGCAGGACGGGCGTTGTATGCACGGCAAGAAGGGGAGGACGGGCGTTGTATGCACGGCGAAAAGTATGCAATACAAGAAGGGGAAGGCAGGCAGGTATGCACGGCAGGAAGGGGAGGGCAGGGGTCTGTGTACGGGTATGCACGGTGAGAAAGGAAGGGCTGTCACCGGAATTTGGTAAAAGAGTAGGGACTTGGGTTGACACGCGGGAAAACAAATTAAAGATTTTTAACAACCATATAGTTATTAAAATAAAAAATGTATAGGCTCATGCGTGAAAAGTAACCCACTGATTAACTCACAAGTTTCCGCCTCTAAGCACGAACGTCGCTCACCTGTTGGGCTACGAGCTTGAAGTAACACCTGTAAGGACAAGCTGTTTCCGTAGGAGTACCAGGAACCGCAGATAGGCCCAACCCCTCCCATGGGACGAAGCCGGCAACAGAAAGAGCAAGCATTACACGGATAGCCCCTGCGCACGCCGACTCGGACGCAAAGCAAACAAGATGGAGGGAAGAGAGAGAAGGGGAGGGGGGAGGAGAAATGCGACACGGCGGGCAGGGGAGGGGGCGGAGCGGGGGCCTGGAGTGCGGCTGAGGGAACTGATGTGCACGCGCCTTAAGCTCAATGCGCATGCGCATTGAGCTTACATTTCTCGTGCACTGCAAGGAATCGCCACGATTCCTTGCAAGTTGGGTAAAGAGTGGATAAGCCCCCATAGTCTCGCAAGCTCGATGCGCATGCGCATCGACAGGCGAGACCTAAAAAGATAGTGTTAATAATGAAACACAAGACATTTATATCTTTCATAGCAATTATACATATTATTTAATCATGGCATATTCCATTATTTTACTGTTTCCCATATTTCATACTTTTACACTATAATTGTAGTGTGTATAGATGCTCATCACTGAACAGTAGGGAGAAAAAACAGTCATATGGGCTGTTAAAAAAAACCATAAGTGCCTAGTGCATTATTTAAAATTAACATTACTATGCTTCACACTCACTACAAACGTTTATCACACTTTTTACCTGTATGATGTAATGTTTGTTATGGTTTTATAATACAATTAATGTGTATGAATAAAAGTGCTTTATATAAAAGCATATGAAGACATTACTTTCCTAAGCCATTTGATGTCATAAAATCAAATAATCAGATGTAGAGCATAACGGTGCTGCAATTTTCTTAAATAGTTTTCCAGCTGTTCTTTAAGCACACGTTCTAATTATAATATTCTGTGGATCCACTTTTTTTAAAAATACATAGAATATACCAAAATATTTGTAAGATGAATAAGATTAGAGGTATTTCATTTTCTCTTCCATACATGTTTTTCCTAGATTGTAGTTTTTCATCTGTGTTTCCAATTTAGTGCTATCTCTTATTTTCATGCAGAGTAACTACATTACAATATTTGGAATCGTTATGAAGATATTACCTATATTAGACCGAATGATATCTTAACTGGTTGCACTAGAAGTTCCAGAAGAGTAGCATTCTATTGTTTTAGTAGTAATCCTCCCTAAAACTTTGGTTCAAGAGGAGAAGGTAACAATTTGGAGATAATAAGGTCATTTCTGCTTGAATGTGAGGTTCTTATTGTTACACTCTGTTCATCCAGTTGTATTTTTAAGTAGATGGGAAGCACAGCACTTGAATTTTGTTCCAGGACCATAACTGAAGCACGCTGCACTTTGGTCCTGATCCCTACTGGCACTGAGGAGGGGCGTGGCACACATAAAAGGCCGGCGGAGGTCCCGCAGCACTGGATGTGCCCGGGCTTGGCCCGGGCGAAGACCAGGCCAAGATGGGCCTGTCTTAGCCCATCAGAGACCAGAGGAGGCTAGGCTGAGCCACCCCACTGAAAAGTATAGAAACTGAGTTTTGATCACACAGGCCTGAGTCCTTTTTCTTTGGGCAATTATTTTCGGATCTGTCAGATTCATAGACTAACCCCCTGAGGCTATTTGAGGACCTATATAAGCAAGGATAAGTAGCTATAGACTTTATTTGGAATGGCAAAGTGCAGTTCGAACATTTTTTATTGTGGAAAATTGATTGAAACACTTGTTTTTTTTCAGGAACTACATGTCAGTGGGCTTATTGTTGTAGGCACCAGTTTTTATTGAAGGCTTTTTTACCTTCATTTACTGATTATTCTGATACTTAGGGGTCAATTCGGATGGCGGGCGGACTTCAGTCCGCCTGCCACCCTAGTGGTGCTGGGACCAGCCGCCAGTGGTGCGGGAGTCCCGCACCATCAATTAGGATGCGGCCACCACCCTGGCGGTCGCATCCCCCATATTTAACATTGTGGCGTGTGCTGCTTTGTGCTGCACCCACCACAATGTCAAATATGCATGTTGTGCATCAGCATGCACAACGTGACAGGCACTGTGAGGTGCCTGCCACCTTGTGCATGCCAATGCCCAAGTGCAGCCCCCCACCTCCCTGGGGGCCCACAATGGGCCCCAAATCAATTCCCGCATGCCTTTCCACGGCGGAGTCTCTACCATGGAAAGGCATACACTGCCCACATCATAATATGGATGTCATTGCCTGCAAGGGGCCGCCACCTTATTATAGGCCTTTTCCACCCGGTAGGCGATCGTGACGATTGCCTACCGGTGGAAAAGCTGCTGACAGTCTTTCCGTCTGCCGCGGTGCCCCCACCATGCTAATGTGGAGGGGGTAAAAGGCCGTCCAGCGGGGTGTTTTGGCGGGCAGACCGCCACCGCCGGTTGGGCGGTAGCAATCCGTCCGCCAAACTAATGGGCCCCTTAGTTTGCTGATCATACGAGGTTAACTCCCACACTTTTTATACCTTGAGTGTGTTGTAATTTTCTTTTGTTTTCTCCGTAAGTGAGGGTGGGGGATTGGCAAGGGAAAAGTGGGGAATATTGCCAAACCACCAGAAGGTGCACATCAATCTTTAATGAACTATCTGACCACGCCTTGGGGACCATTGAAAAACAAATAAATTCAGTTGAAGAGTTGCTAAAATAAGAGAAGGTAGTAGGAGGGGCAGTTAGGTGCCCCCAGGTAATTGTACACAATGCCTCTTTAATCAGCCAATCAGAGGTCGCGCCTGGCCAATCACCTTGGAATGGTTGCTTCAAGACACATCAGGGCATATATACATGAGTGACCTAGATTGCAACCCACAGCCCCTGTCTAAGCGACCTAGAAACCCCGACGCAGTTTCTAACCATATAGATCTAACTCTATCTAAACCTAGGACAGATATCAAAACGAAACGGAAAAAACTAATAAACCAAGTAAACTTGACTTTGGTAGGATGGTCTCTCTCTCCGTTAATACCATAATTATGAATCAGTCAGCTGATCTCTGTAAAATTGTAGACAAACTAGATGATTTACACAAAACTGTAAGTGATATATTAACTAAGGTAATGGCCAGGGTGGGTGCAATTGAGGATATAATAAAGCACAAAGTATGTACTCATCACTCCCCCACAAAGGTTAATACTGATCAAATGAAGCAGTCGTGGGCCGAAAACCCGGTGGTACATCATGCACTGAGTCTTATGAAAGGGTTGGTCTGATGCCATTAATGAATTTAGACCATCAGTCCAAGGGCCCCCCCCCCCACTATTAATGTGATCTCGGTAAACTGCACTGCTGATACTATCCTGAGGGCACCTGCCATATCCAATTTAAGAGCAAAACAGCGATGGTTCCTTTACTCCAATCTAAGTCTTATAGGGAAGCATGTACGCTCGACTTACCCCCCGCAGCAAAACCCTACACTATAGTTCTAGCGAACGTCCCAGTCCTTCTGAAGCAGACAAATGAACCATGGAATAGCCTGAGAAATAAAGCCTTATTTTGGTTGGGCCGTAAAACAGGATTAACAGAGGCCTTATTTGCTGAATTTAAAATGGCCAGAAGGGTTACCTGGGTTGGTAGAGATCTGAAATCGTTTGCTGGTGACTGGGTAGTATTGAATTTTAGATCCTCACATTTAATACAGGCGATTCTTACCAGAGCTGGTAACCAACATATATTGCCCACTAGCATTAACAATCTACCTCTGGTGTATTTTTATCAGCCACACTGTGTAACTCATAAAAGAATACAAAGCAGGGGCTATTGTCTATTTCATCAGATTCCTATAATGTCCTGGTATTTAATCGTTTTGACATTTTACCCACTCTAGAAGACATAGATTGACCCAATGCCCCTGATACACGTGGCATCCAGATAAAGGGATCTGAAGTGTATACAACTCCTGAAATGACTGTTCCATCAAAAAACACACCAGCCACTATGGCCAAAGGTTTTAATATTTCCCCTCTAGCTAAGACTTCTGTACATACTCAGGATACATCGGCCCAGACAGCCCAACAATATAAAATTGCACTCCATGTTAAGGCCATCACACAGTGTGAAGGTGGTAAGAGTAAGTCGCCTACCTGTAACATATTCTTTTGGAATGAGGCAGGCTTGCGAACCAAAGCCAGTGACCCTTTGTGGTTAAATTTTGTTCAAGATTTTACCATACTGTGCCTGCAAGAAACCTGTCTGGAGAATTCTTTGCCTATTAATGGGTGTAGAACATTCCACTCACCAGAGGTAACTACAGCATACAGGAGAAACAAGGGGGATGTGTACTTATATGTCCAATCAAGTAAATATCAAAAAGATTGTATATATGATTTCGGCCATTTACTATCAGATTGTTTTGTTACATGTGGATAAAAAGCACTACATTGCTTTGATACATTTTTACAACAATATCCCTAAGGAGCAATTTGTGTGCGTGCTGAACAAATTACAGAATGATCTGTCTATTTTACAGAATTATACTGTCAAAGATATGTGTGTCGTCTGGGGAGGGGACTTTAATTATGCCACATGTCCACATGCTAAGGGGGGAACTTGTGGCTTAGCCCATGATGAAGGTTCTGATTATGCTCATCTTCCTCACACAATACCGGAGGTCCTTCTAAACTCACTCTTGTTCTTGTTTGATCATGAGTTTGCTAACAAATTGTGTACCCCTACAGTCCCATTTAGTTGTACCTACAATGGAAAAGGGCTTGGTTCCATCATTGACTTTATTTTGTTCTCAAACCATTATTCGAGTAGGTTGACTAATTTTGAGATACATTCCAACGCAATGAGCGACCACTTCCCTATGAGTATCACCTTTCAACTACCAAGCAATGTGTTAAACAAAAAGGGCATATCAGAGCACCTTGTTCATAACCTTGCTCTTAATAAAATCAATGGGTACTCCCTGAGCTGGTCTAAAGTAGAACCAATCGAGTTCACAAAGTCAATCGGATTTTTTTGTTTGCCTTAATGGGTCCGCTCCCCATGTGAATGTTCTGAACTCCTTTGGCTCTATGTCCAAAGAGATTAAGAAGAGTTTAACTGTGGAAACCAAAACGTATCAGACCAAGAAACAGGGAGTGGTTTGACTCTAAATGCACAAAAGCCCATACAGACCTGAAAAAAGTCCTACATAAAGCTGATAGAAATCAGCTGGAAATTAATACGGCCAGAAGTGCTTACAGACGTGCGCTAAACGAACAAAGGAAAGCACTGAGAGCTGAATCCTAGCAGGCCCTGCACGAAACCTGTTTATGTAGAGACAATACAAGTTTTTGGAAGGCAGTTAATGCCCCTTTTTTAGCCCCTAGACATCTTCCGTCATTAGAAATAGCTATCAGTAAAGATAAATGGGTGGATCATTTTTCCATATTATACAATGACGACGATCAGTCAGCGCCATCAGCTGAATCTAAATTTTCTCCAGAGTCTGAATTTTCTAATTTTTTTCCCCTTGATGTTCACTTCCCATTAGACAAAGTGACCGGTGCCATAAATGCTAGTGGAGGAGGTAAAGCTCCTGGGCCAGAAGGAGTCTATGTTAACTGGATTAAGTCACATCCCTCTCTCTGGGGCCGATTACTAACTATGGTCTTAACAGCATGTTGCCATTATGGCTTCATTCCATCCTGGTCCGAATCGATCTTGGTCCCAATTATTTGAAAGGGAGATCTCAATATCCCCACGTGCTATTGACCAATTTCCCTTTTAGACTCTTTCCTCAAAGTGACAGGCCTTATTATACTAAACAGACTGCAGTCATGGGCGGAAGACACAGGTGTAATTTCTGAACTACATTATGGCTTTCGCCAAGGTTTAGGGACAATCGAACAGGGACTACATCTGAGCTTATTGCTAGGTAAATATACGCGAGCCAAGCAGGGGAAGTTATTTCTGGCCTTTGTGGACCCCAGCTCTGCATTTGACTGTGTGAGACACAACTGACTCTGGAGCATCCTTGAGGAAATGGGAGTGGAACTACCACTTATAAACTTCATAAGGCAGCTATACCGAGACGCAGGTGCAAGGGTTCGATATGGAAATATGGGTGAATGTACAGCCAAATTCCCAATCAGAAAGGGGTGAGACAAGGCTGTATGATTGCTCCCTTTCTTTTTACTGACTATATGAATGGCCTTGGGCAAGTTTTAGTCAATCAATGACAGGATTTGCCCCTTGTTGATAAGTGCCCTAATCCTGTATTAGTATATGCAGTCTATGCTGTTTTAATGTCCTCCTGTGCTGGGCCCCAATGATAATGGGTGTGGTCGTGACGGAACCATTCCATCATCAGCACAGCTCAACCGTGACTGATGACGGAATGGTTCCGTCACCAGCATCGAAGGGGTTAAGATTGAACCTATATTGCTATGGCATAAAATATGGGTAACAATACACACTATCTTAAATTGAGACTTTTTTGTTTGTTTAAAACTTCACAGGGTATCTTTTATTCCCTAGCTAAACATTTTTTTTAAATTCATGATCGACATCGGCCATCCTGAATCCCTTGTCATACCAGACAGTATTACATCAATCTCAAGAAAAAACATTAGCTGCCTGTATAATGCATTTACAGTCACTCAGACTTTCACAAGAAATTGTCAAGCCCAAATTGTCTTGGAAAACCAGATGTTGATGTCATGTTATGGCTTTCAGATCTCTGTACTGGGGTGAATGTTTGATATTGTTCAGCATTCTGTCCATCAATTGTTCTTAGTGCATTTGTTACCCCGAGTGGGACCGGACATGGGTCCTGTGCTCTGCATGCCATTGGAGCCAAGCTAGCCTGAATGATGAAGGGTGAAACCCTGAAACTGATCCCAGGATTCTTGTTTCCGGTCCAGGGAGGACCTGGCCTGGCAGTTCGAGCTGGATATTTGTTCCTTTTACTTTTTTCACCCTAAGTGGGGAGGGCATGCCCAGATGTGGAGCACATGCTCACTGCGTCACTGTATTCAAGCTAGCATGGCTGATGAGGGGTGAGACCCAGAAACTGGTCCCAGGATGCTTGTTTATGGTCCAGGGAGAACCTGGCTTGGCAGTTCAGGCAGGACTGTTCCATTGTGTGTGAGAGTATCTGTTTACATGTGAAACTGGCTGCTAGACGGTGTCTCTGCCTGTCACAGTGGGTGCGAGTTTTTCTGTTTAACTGGCTGCTCCTATCACATTTGACTACAAAAGGGATGTAAAGAGTTTCTATCCCCAAAAGTCTACTTAGAACCAAGCACAAATCAATTTCTACAAAAATGTTTTTAAAAATGTGCAATATCGTTGTTACAGCATTTCATTCTAAATGTATTTGTGCTCAATGCTATATTTCTAGGCAATGCTTAATTAATTTGTATTATCGAGTTGGGTGATAGTATCTCGAGACTTTGAATTGCACATAGGAAATATACTGTGCTACACGTGGATCATGCAAGCCTGCTGTAGGGGCATTTTTCTAAAGTGATCAAATAGTTCAAAGGCCGTCGTGACATGCCTCTTGTAGGGCTCGGAAGAAAAGTTCAGGCTTGCAAGGATTATCAGCTCGGTTTTTGATGTAGACATCTGTTGGCATGGAGGAACGAGATGGGGCTTAAGGAGGGTGGTCGAGTGATAATAAAGGCATCTGTCTCAAGGCGCATCAACAAAAGGGCGGGGAGGGAACATCCTCACTTCTGTGCAACCTCCACATGGAACCATCCCTGGCGTGCCCCTGGCTCCCCATCGCTGATAACAATAACAAAACCCCAGCAGCCCCCTTTCTAAGGATGCACCGGCGGTGGAAGGCGGGCGAAAAGGAATTTGGAAACAAAAATACACTTTGAAAAGCTTTTGCCACCAGGGCCCTGGAAGGGGCCAGCAGAAACATCTGCAGGGCTCAAAGCAGGTTTGCACTGGTGGAGCAGCAGGGGAGTGGCAGGAGGAGGAGAACCCAAGACACGAGAGAGACAAGAAGGGCACCAGGGGGGCCCCGCGTGCATCCCGCCGGGTGGCCGAGCCCCCTTTGTCCTTCTCAGCTTCTTCATCTGATCAATCAAATGCGGCAACAGCCGTAAGATGGATGCGGGGAAACTGTAACACCACCCTGAAAACTGTACTGCCAATCAACTGAGATTTGACCGTACAACTTAATATCCAATTTAACGAGCTGGTGCAAAATATTACATCGATTCGTTCTGTCCTATAAACCTATATCCAGAGCCCGATTTAAGGAAAAAGGAAAATCCTCACCACACTTTGATGACACGTACATGTGCTGCTGATGAGTCATTAAACAGTAAACACCGAGCGGAGAAGCTAAAACATCGGTGCACACACACGTGTATGTGGGCATGATTAAAAAGCCGTGCTTTACCAAAATTTTTAAGTGTATTTTGAAATGTGGAATTTTAGTTATCCATGCAAGAAGCTAGGAATGGCGAAACCCCAGCTGTGTTAATCAGATCAATCCTATGCTAACTGCCCTGTCGTTTTACATTTGTTTTACATCACATTTGCAAATTGACATCCCGGGCCCAATTTAGATTGATGTGTACTGGTTGCAAAGTCACATAAGCTGGTAGGTCTCTCCTTAGCAAGTTGATGCTCTCTTATTTATATTTATGGTTCCGAAACACATGCAATGGGAATTAACAGTTTAAGAGTAACAAAAAGTAAAAATTCTCCTCCTGCATATGTGCAAAAAAAGGAAAAAGGGACGCATTGCAAAAACAAATAAAACATATGAAATAAAACAGTGATTGACCCATCAGTCCTACTGACGACAAGGACTATTTTTTAGATGGATGTGAACATATGCTATGTTGTCACTCTCACTGAAAGAATGACGCTGATGGTACCATTACTCCATGCTGTATGTTGTTGTGGTGGGAAGAAGCAAACAGACACTTGAATAGAGCAATAGGTAAAGGTCTGAATAAAACATATATACACACACATATATATATATATTTACTGAAAAACACATAGGTTTCAGGCCCGTTATAGTTAAAAATTACCATTTAAAAAACTTTAGAAATTCACAGAAAAAATATAGGTTTCAGGGACGTTATAGTTAGTTGAACATTTTACTCCGACAAAACCAGAGAAATTCCACCGTTATAGTTAGTTCAGCTAACTATAACTCAGTCCCCACAAATGAACTGCTCATGACGTCGCATATTACATCATTCATGGCATGGTCAGTGACATCACTGATGACATCTCAAATGCTCAAATGACATCACTGATAACATCATCCAGTGACTGTGTGCTTCTCTAAAGTTTAAATATGTTTTATATATATATGCCAAGGTGTATTGAAGAATCAGTGGGTGTATAAGTGTCTGGATGAAGGATTTACGAGGTGTGTGACTGATTGTATAAGTCACTGATTAAACGTATCTTACTGAGGGAAACACCCATTACAACGATGGTAATTGGATGCGGTGCCATCGCAACGCAACTTTTACATCGCAGGATCCTTTGCATCACATGCATTTACAATGCATGCTATAACTGCGCAATGACATTTCCATTGCATGCGATTACAACGCAAACGCAGCAATGACATGAATGACGTCATTCATTAGGTCGTGGACAGCTCCATTACTTAGCCACGGAAGATGGCATGGGCAATGATTGATAAGAAGGGCAAGAATCATATATTTATTGGTGAAAATAATATAACTCATACCAAAAATGCACACACATGGTCATTCAAAATGGTATGCAGTGTATAATTAATGAGGTATCAGGTGAATCACAGAACAACCTTCTAATTCCACAAACGCACTCTGAGCTCCGCAATATGCAATATGCCATGCATAGAACGCCGCTTGATTTAAGAAACCAGTCCCTCCCGTGAATATACAATTTTCAGGCATTGGTAGGTCGGGCCCCCGTCTCTTTCAAAAAGAAATATTGAGCAAGAAAACACATCATTGCAAAAAACCCAAGCTCCAGCTAATGATGTGAGACTACATTGACCAACACTTTCTCCTGAGACCACTATATGGTAGGCCCTGATAGCACAAGTGTTAAAGGGTGAAGTTTTACATGGGGCAGTGGGCAGTATGTGAATATCTTAAATAACGAATCAAAATGTCCATACATACTGTATTTGGGTCACTGAAAAAAATACAACCCTTCAGAGAGAGCCTTACTGACATTATTAAATTACAATGTTCTACGGGATTTAGTGGCTGTCCTATGTTAAAAAAATGGAATGAGGCAGGCCTACGCAATTTGACGTGACAGATGACAGATGCGTTTTAAAACATATTGGCAAAGGCTGGCACTATAGCAGATGGATGGATGGATGAAGGATGAAAGGGTGGATGGATGAAGGATGGCTGTATGGATGGAAGGATGAAAGGGTGGATGGATGGATGTGTGAAAGGGGATGTATGACGTTACTCCGCATACCGTTACAACTACCTACCATTACAACGCGACCATTACAACGCATACCATTACAACGCATAGCGCTTTGGGGTGCTGGATAGTGGTAAGTATAATTTACTATTCTAACTCCAGTCCCCGTGGACCCTAGGGAAGGTGTTGGATAGTAAATTATACTTATTCCCTATCCTAGAGCGCCCCCCAGCGCAATGCGTTGTAATGGTATGCGTTGTAAAAGTCGCGTTGTAATGGTAGTGCGGAGTAAAAAATGCGTTGTAACAGGTGCATACCGTGAAAGGGTGGATGGATGGATGTGTGAAAGGGTGGGTGGATGAATGATGGATGGATGGATGGAGGATGGATGTATGGATGGAAGGATGAAAGGGTGGATGAATGAAGGATGAAAGGGTGGATGGATGAAGCATGGATGTATGGATGGAAGGATGAAAAGGTGGATGGAGGAAGGATGGATGTATGGATGGAAGGATGAAAGGGTGGATTGATGAAAGATGGATGGATGCATGTGTGAAAGGGTGGGTGTATGAATGGTAGATGAAAGGGTGGATGAAAGGGTGGATGAAAGGGTGGATGGAAGAAGGATGGATGAATGGAAGGATGAAAGGGTGGATGGCTGAAGGATGGATGTATGGATGGATAAAAGGTTGCATGGATGAATAATGGATGAAAGGGTGG
This sequence comes from Lissotriton vulgaris, assembly GCF_964263255.1. NCBI lineage: Eukaryota > Metazoa > Chordata > Amphibia > Caudata > Salamandridae > Lissotriton > Lissotriton vulgaris. The sequence continues at coordinate 244,279,706 of NC_141699.1, read as the reverse complement.
ATGGATGAAGGATGGATGTATGGATGGAAGGATGAAAGGTTGGATGGATAAAGGATGGATAGGTTTGTGAGTGGGTTTGTGAGTGTATGTATAAGTCTGTGAGTGGGTGTGTGTATGTGTGCATCTGTGAGTGGGTCAGTCCATGTGTGAGTGGGTGTCTCTGAGTGAGTCTGTGAGTGCCTGTGTGGGTCTGTGATTGAGTGTGTGAGTGTCTGTGAGTGGGTCAGTGAGTGTCTGAGTGGTGCAGAATGCAATCACTAAAGTTGTTTCTGGACTGACTGGCGCAGAATGTGATTATTACAATTGTGTCTGGACTAAATTGGTGCAGGGTGCGATCACTACACTGGTGTCTGAACTGAATGGTTCAGAATGTGATCACTATAGTTGTGCTGGACTAAATAGTGAAGGGTGCAATGACTTTACTGGTGTCTGGACTGAATGGTTCAGAATGAGATCACTATAGTTGTGTCTGGACTAAATAGCGAAGGGTGGAATCACTTTACTGGTCTCTTGACTGAATGGTGCAGAATGTGATCACTAACGTTGTGTCTGGACTGAATGGCGCAGAATGTGATTATTACCATTGTGTCTGGATTAAATGGTGCAGGGTGCGATCACTACACTGAAAAAGTATAAAAGGCTTGTAAGCTGCGGAGTAAAGCAGCAGCCTCCTCTGTCTTGTTTCTGACGCGCTTGGGACTCTGTTCCATAGCTCGGGCTATTTGAAAAAATCTGGGTTCCTCCTTCAGACCAAGGCTCCTGTGTCTCCTTTTACAACGTATGAAGGGTATGGAAGGTTTGGGCGGTTCCCCCGCCGCCGAGATCCAGTAAGTGGGTTAATCTGTTTCTTCAAATGGCGCCTGAACAGGAACTCCACGAGCATGAAGGTCAGGCCCGGTGGATGTGAGGAGGTGCATGGAGAGACTCCGACAGTGGTACCCTACCAGAGGGAGTCTCGCAATTCGGTAAGCCGAACGACTTGCCGGCTGTTCCTCCCCACCCGGTCTGGGGCACATGACCGCGTTCTCGCAGGAGTCCCCTAGCAAATAATTTCTGGAGCAGGACACAGCCCTATGTCTGCAGAAGAGAACTACCCCTGTAAGGTAAGAGTGGACTGATCACCCACCAAGTCTGTATGATTATATTATTGACTTTCGAAAAAGCCAAGCTGTTATTAACTTTTGCAAAAGCCAAGCAAGCGAGGTGTGTTTTAAAACCCGCTGGTGTCTGTTATCTGTTTTCAAGCATGCCAGTCAGTAGTAAGTTCAAGAGATTATGTTGTGTATGTGTACGCAGGACTCCCAGCTGGAGGCGGCTTGTTCGCTTCCTCCAGAAGGGACCCCAGGCCATACGATGTATGTTAAACATGGCCCTTCCGCCATAATGTTTTCCTCATTCTGGGTAAAATATACGAAACAAAGTAACGCGGAATTGCAGTGGACACTTTATGGCTCCTTTAATTCCCAAGTTCTTGCAAACCTAGAGGAACAATTAATGAAAAGAAAAACGCACCTGTCTATGTTTGAATCTGTCCGATTTTGGAGGAAAGAGATAGAGCAGAGAGCTAGAAAGTGGGAGGCTCAAGAAAGAAAACAAGAACGTATGTCAATGGCCGACCACACTAGAGAAAATTTACAAAATCAAATGACAAAATCTGTAGAAATAACCGATAGGGAGCATGGGGCCCAGGTACAAAAATGTTATCCAGCTAGTGAGGAGAAAGGAAAGGGCCATATGGAAGAGGGAGAAGAAGGTGATTCCTTGATATCCCATCCTAGAAAGACCTCCTGCATATTCCCCAATGTACCCTGCCCTGACGCCTCACACCCGCATGTCCCAACGCCACAGCCCACTCCTGCCCCCACTGCCCCTCTTACTGTTCTCCCTGTCACACCATCCCTCCCGATTTTTCCTATGACACGACCACGCCCGCTAACCCTGTCCTCTCTGCGGGAATGACAACAAGTCTCCATCCGCCCAACCCTTGCAGCTTTACCCCTACATGCCGTTTTCCTGCTTCCCTGTGGTCTACAGTTAAGCAGGATTTATATAAATTGTTGAATCCTCCCCGACTGGCATCCTTGTGCTCTGCAGTCAGCTTTTCGTCCCTTCGAGAAAATGATCTACAGAGGCAACAGTGTGAATGTTGGATAAATAACAGGAATATTTATGCCTTTAAAGAAATATGGTCCACCTTTTCCCAGTGGACGATTATGGAACAGACCACCTGGGCTGAATACATGTGTACCCTGGTCATGCAAAGATTTGAGAATGCGCTTATGCAGATACCCACCGGATTAATGGACCTTAGGTCGCAAATAAAAAGAGGCGATGTTCAGGGAGAGGGAATGTTTGGCGCTATGTCTGCTTTAATGGCTTGGAACACAGGGGGTCTACCAGCTAAACTCTAAAGCTGCACTGTCACCGAGTCCACAGGATCTTGTGGTGTACATATCAACTAAAGACAGCTTATTTTAAGAAAAAGAGGAAGAAGGGCGAACACTAAATGCACAAAATAGACCGGCACATCATGGGTTATTCGTACCTGGCTGACCAGTCCAAAGCAATTTGAAAAAGGTTTTCCATCAAATTGACTCAATGATCAGTCATATCATTTGGCCAAACCCGGGTGCATAATAGGCTGGTCCCCTGATCATTGGGACATCAAAACCTGCACCTTATTGCTGTTTTCAGGATTTGGTCCAGCAAAAATGCAAACCGTCCATGATGACTGATCTTTTGATGGCAAAGTAACAAGTGCAACAAAAACAAATTAGTGACTTAAAATAGGATGGAATGTCCTCCTTCTAACAACTTTATTCTGTGGACAAGACACGCCTCCTAATTAAAACAAACCAGAACAGTGCAAAAAAGACAGTAACAAATATCTGCCTACAAACGGGCCAACATGTTTCTGCCTAACGGGTGTTAAATCCCTTGGCATTCATCAGGGCGTCTGCTCTTCTAATAGTTGCACTCCTAGTAGTGGAAAAAATCACCACCATCACCAAAGAAATAAAGTATAATCAAACTAGTTGAATACGGTACGACCTGTAACAACCATGGACGTTACTCCTCCATATCACGTTAGCTCCCGTGAATTCTGGTGGGGAAAAGGTTGCATCATTAATGCTATATTAGATGTGTCAGTCACATGTGTAAAAGTGTAACACCAAAATACAATTTTATATAAAGGTAAATGAATAGATTGCTCACCCTCGTTGGTAGGGGAAAAGACCTCACCTCACCTGGACCATGCTCAGGTATATAAGAGGCCACGCACTACAGACATAAGGAGGAAAACCGAAATGTAGCACCATAAAGCAGCCAAATTTGAGCTTATAATAATGCCATTCCTGTAAAAGAATTTCCCTATATCTAGAGGCATTTATATTGTCAAGGGAGACAGAATTCTTGTGAAAGGATGTATTATAGGGATTGTTAACCTATCCTAATACTGCCGGTCCAAGCGTGTGATTACACGCTCGAAATCGCGCTCGAAATAGTGCGAGACTCAGTATTTGAAACTACAGTATGATGTCATATCGGCCATGTTAGTAGTGCAGTCATAGGTTTATTCATACTGAAGCCCATAGAACTGAGTGCCATTTATATTTTCAAGGGGGGGCCGAATTTTTTTGAAAAGATGTCTTTTAGGGATTACTAGTGTTATGGGGTATTTTCAGAGCGTGCTGATCAATGCTCAGAGACAGCGCTCAAACCAACGTGAGACCATAACTGAAAAACTATTTGATGAGATCCTAGCGGCCATATTGGTAGTTCAGCCATCGGTCTATGTCTAATGTACCCTGAGAATTCCCTACAGATATGTTTTTAGAAAGTATTGCTCGCGTTCTAAGACAGCGCGAGAAACATCCACTGAAAAGAACTCTCTGGTTGACCAAAAACCCATACATGTTATTCTAGAAGTTGAATTAACAACGTTATCACTGGTTGAAATTCAAAGAATCTTGTATGACCAACACTGTGATCTTGATTATTTACTATGTGATGTCATAGTCCCAAGCATAGCGTGTTCAATAACTGAAATCGATAATTTATAAGCACATCCCTGATCATAGTTGATATGCAATGGGGGATCCTCAGTGCATGGTACCAGATATTATCATAGACCATTGGTTCTCATCCCCAGTCCCAACAAAAGTGACCATGTGGAGTAAGACTGTGATGATACACTCAACTGTCATATGCCTGACCAGATCGCTTTATAGAAGGGTCCAGGGAATATCATCATTTAATCCCCCTTGTCAGAATGAAGCTTATAGATCCACTTTTGTTCTTTGGAAAAGAGATAAACCCGACACGTCAGTAATGTGACCGGGGATGTATGGCTTTTCCAAGACAGTGCATTGAAAATTGGTTTCAAGATGTGCCTGTTCCAAGAAATGTCTGGTCAGTTTGGTGTGGCTTTTTTTACACCGGAAAGAACTTTTATGCTCGAACATTCTTATCTGGACTTTTCGAGTGGTCATGCCCACAAATCGCATAGAGCAGGGGCATGTCAGCATGTAAATTAAGTTGGTACTATTGCAATTGCTGAAATTGCGCTGTAGCCAAGGTCTGTTTGTGCCTATGTCTATCTCCCTAGTGTGTTTAGTCTGTGGACTAATCGAGCAAGTTCCACACGGGTGGTGCCCGACCACTGGAGGAAGATTCCATAGGGTTTCACCCAGTTTCTTGGGGGTCTCTTTATGTCGTGTATGTACAAGCCGATCTCGGATATTGCTGGACCTTTTAAACGCGAACAAAGGTTGCGCTATTTTTTCTTTACCGTGGTTCAGGAGGGGGCAGTGTCTTCTTACAATTTTTTGATTGGCGTTGCTTCTGGTGTTGAAGGTACTCACGAATGTGAGTCTTTCCAGCGGTGGTTTAGACACGGGGGCTTCAAGAAGAGCCTCCCTGTTGTTGTTTAAAGCTCTTTTTCTTGATCTTTTGATAAGTGCGTTGGGGTAATGCCTAACCCTTAGCTGTGCACAAAGATTGCTCGCATGCATATCAAAGTCCTCTCTGCTGTAGCAGTTTCTACGGACACGTAGAAACTGGCCTTAGGGCAGATTTTGGCACAGGGACTTAGGATGATAACTATCATACAGGAGGAGCGAGTTCCAGGCCATAGGTTTCTTGTATAGCTCACTCTGCAAGCCTGCAGAAGTGACATAAATTGATAGATCCAGGAATGCAATTCTGTCTTTATGCACTTCCATGGTAAATCTAAGAAACTGATTTCTACTATTTAGCCATTGATGGAATTCTTTGACTGAATCAAGCGTGCCTCTCCACACCACCAACACGTCGTCGATATAATGCTTCCACCACCTAATAGAGGTGTGGAAGGGGTTGATGTGTGTCAGTACGTGTTGTTGTTCGAACTGGTGCACGTATAAATTCGCCAAGCTCGGCACGAAAACGCTGCCCATGCTTGTTCCAGAGGACTGAAGAAACAGCTTGTCTTCGTACCTAAAATAGTTCATCTTCATGGCCATGATGGCTAAAGCCATTATGAACGGTACTGGAGTGATGGTTTCACCAATATTGAACCGGCGGTATCCAAGAGAGGTTTGCAAGAGAGACCTCGGTGCTAATCCACATATAACCTGTGCCTCACACATTAGACCAGTGTAGTGGGTTGCCAGGCATAATAACAAATACAGCGTTTTTTGAAATACCAAAATGGCCGTGATTACATCATTTAGTAGTTTCCAACGCGGGATCTCGCGCTTTTTCGAGCGCAAAATAGTGCGCTTGGGTTCTCTATTAAAATGCACATTCTCAGTATATTTACAAGCTGCTTCTTAAATACCCCCTCTTTTTCTCACAATATATGGAGTATGATGACCCAAAACATATGGATAAAGCATTACTAAGTGGCAGCATAGATTAATTAAGTGGAGGGTTATTACCCCCACAGGACTATAAAATAGGAGATCACCTAAACGTCGGTGCCTCCCCCAAGCCTCAGAAGGAAGCTAGAGGTACCGTCGGAAAGGTGAGTTAACAAGAACATGGAGAGTATGACTACTACATAGATACTTAGTTGTTAGCCCTTGTGCTTCTTTCTAGTTTTTTCCAGTTGTTCTAAACTAGGGGGCATAGGACACTTTGTATCTCTAAGAAGTTTGGTGTCAGAGTCAATTTTCTGAGTTGTTTTGAGGTCTAGCCCATTTAATCTGAGGTTGACCTTCCTCATATATTTGCCTCTAGATATAGGGAAATTCTTTTACAGGAATGGCATTATTATAAGCTCAAATTCGGCTGCTTTATGGTGCTACATTTCGGTTTTCCTCCTTATGTCTTTGTAGTGCGGGGCCTCTTATATACCTGAGCATGGTCCAGGTGAGGTGAGGTCTTTTCCCCTACCAACGAGGGTGAGCAATCTATTCATTTACCTTTATATAAAATTGTATTTTGGTGTTACACTTTTACACATGTGACTGACACATCTAATATAGCATTAATGATGCAACCTTTTCCCCCACAGAATTCACGGGAGCTAACGTGATATGGAGGGGTAACGTCCATGGTTGTTACAGGTCATGCCGTATTCAACTAGTTTGATTATACTTTATTTCTTTGGTGATGGTGGTGATTTTTTCCACTACTAGGAGTGCAACTATTAGAAGAGCAGAGGCCCTGATGAATGCCAAGGGATTTAACACCCGTTAGGCAGAAACATGTTGGCCCGTTTGTAGGCAGATATTTGTTACTGTCTTTTTTGCACTGTTCTGGTTTGTTTTAATTAGGAGGCGTGTCTTGTCCACAGAATAAAGTTTTTAGAAGGAGGACATTCCATCCTATTTTAAGTCACTAATTTGTTTTTGTTGCACTTGTTACTTTGCCATCAAAAGATCAGTCATCATGGACGGTTTGCATTTTTGCTGGACTAAATCCTGAAAACAGCAATAAGGTGCGGGTTTTGATGTCCCAATGATCAGGGGACCAGCCTATTATGCACCCGGGTTTGGCCAAATGATATGACTGATCATTGAGTCAATTTGATGGAAAACCTTTTTCAAATTGCTTTGGACTGGTCAGCCAGGTACGAATAACCCATGATGTGCCGGTCTATTTTGTGCATTTAGTGTTCGCCCTTCTTCCTCTTTTTCTTAAAATAAGCTGTCTTTAGTTGATATGTACACCACAAGATCCTGTGGACTCGGTGACAGCGCAGCTTTAGAGTTTAGCTGGTAGACCCCCTGTGTTCTGTGCGTTGTTAAATAATTAGTAGCTGGGGATTAAAACAGGTGTGGGTCTCTAAATTATATATCCCTTGGACCCTCCTTAACCGTTGTCTTGGTGTTGCTTTAATGGCTTACCATGATATGACCGCTTTTTCTAACACCCCTCTAGAAACAGCTATGCCAATGAGAGAAGTGGCCCCTGTCTTTGTTAACGCACTTACTGATGCCCAAAATAATGGCTGAGGGGCTGTTGAGGCACACTGGCGCAGACTTTGGCTTCATGTTCCTTGGAAAAGGTCAGAAGTAATGCAGTTAAAAGGACAATTACCAGATCCCCGGAAGAATCCGGCTGCCTTTTACAGAGAATTAGGTCAGATTATATCTGCAGGTACTCTCGTTCTTGAGGATATAGATTTACTTTTTGGTACGGTTGTCCCCACTGAAATTCTGGACAAAATTCGACATACTGACCATGAAGTAGCGTTGGGAGATAAATGGGCTGACCTAGAGGCTATGGAAGAAGCAAGCGTAGGAGGGACGAAACTAGAAGATGCGATCCTGACTTTGCCCGGTAAAATAATGACGTTTATGAAAACACTTTTGCCGGAAACTGTCATTAACTGGGATAAAATAAACGCCTGTAGGCAGCGAAAAGATGAGAATGCGGCTGACTTCTTTACCCGTTTTGAGACAGATTACAAGGGACATAGTGGTTTGGATCCCCGGACCCCAGGTTCTGGCCCAGTATTTGTTGATAAGTTTGTCAGCAACTTGCTTGCTGAGATCTCCGCCAGGCTTAAGAAAGTGGAAAGTACGTGGTCTGTCCAAACTATGACTGGTATCTTGGCTATGGCACAATATCACGAGAGTAGGGAGAATGAAGATAGAGACAAGGAAAGCAAGAAGGTTAGGGATCTTAAGACTAAGGCACGTCTGCAGCAGGCTTACCCTCCCCGAGGTCCCGATGCCCGTGGGATTTTCAGACCTTGACCCCAACCCCCTCCAAGGGCTTGACAGTCTACCCCCTCCAGTCCTCAACATACGGGAGCCCTCCAAACAGATCAGTGTGCTTATTTTAAGGGGTACGGCCATTTGATAGATGAGTGTCCTGTGTTAGCTGAAAACATCCGATCAGGGAAGACTTGGCCTCGCGCTCCCAGGGAGGGGAGGCCGACTAGGGACCATGGCCCGCCCCATCCACAGGATAAGGAACGCAGGCCCAGGGATGACGCTCCCATCCGGCAGCGCCTGGCCAATAGGTTTGATGGGTACGAAGCAATACGCACTTATTACAATGATGATTATGATGAAGTTGATGAGACATGGTCCTACCAAGCATAGGACAGAGAGGAAAGGGTTATTACCAGAGTGTAAATTCCAGTGGATCAAAGTGGCCCGTATGTTCAAATGTCAGTTGTGGGGAACGATCAGAATTTTCTTTTGGATACTGGGGCCACCAGGTCTTCTATTGCACGTCTGTCAGTCCCGGAGGCACCCCTTTCTGGCAATATGAATGTCTCCGTGGGTTTTGCAGGAACACCTGTGCCCAGCCCTGTCTCTGAACCCCTTCCTCTCGATATTGGCCCTGCACATGCTGACGCTCCCTTGGTCCTTACTACAGGTTGCAGTGAAAACTTGTTAGGCATGGATATACTGAAAGCTCTGTATGCAACCATATCTTTTAGTCCCCAAGGTGTATCCCCAACAATTTCCCCCACCGCAGCTTCCTATATTTGTCTATCAGGTCCCCTCCCACCAGAGTTGCAACCTTTACCTTCCTCCCTCTAGGCATCACAAGACACTGATGTAGGGTGTCTCAACATATCCCCTCATGTGGTACGCATCCAGCCAGGTGCACTTCTCCCTCGCCTCCAGCAATAACGACTGCCCGCGGAAGAAGAAATGGCCATTTTAACAATAATATCTGAATTAATGGACAAGGGCGTAGTGGAGGAGACACGTGGCAATATCTGTAACAGTCTCATTATTACCGTTCTTAAAAAGACCAATGGAGATGATCTCTCCCCTAAAATATACAGATTTGTGATTGACCTGAGAGCCCTTAACAAAATAACAATCTCCCAATATCCTGTTGTCCCCGACATTACAGCCCTCTTAAGGATGGTCCCTTCTGACGCAACGCACTTCTCTGTTATAGACCTGAAGAATGCTTTTTTCAGCATTCTTATACATCCTGACTGCAGACATTTTTTTGGTTTCTCCCTTGGTGGGTGGAGCTTTAGATTCTGCTGCACCCCTCAAGGTTTCACCGAGAGCCCCAGTACCTATAGTCAAGCCCTAAAAAGTCAACTAGATTCCTAGGAACTCCCTGATAATTCCACCCTATTACAATATGTAGATGACCTTCTCATTACTGCAAATTCTGCCGCAGCATGTAAAGAAGCTACTCTCTGTTTGTTACGCCACCTTGCCCTCCATAATCACAAAGTCTCTTTGAAAAAGCTTCAGTTTTGTCAAGAGAAGGTGACCTATTTAGGTAATCTCCTCTCAAAGGAGGGAAGGTAGCTCACCGCTGATCGTGGAGCCATTATCAATGGTATGACGGCCCCACGAACACATAAGCAGGTGCGAGCCTTCATAGGCCTAACCTCATACTGTAAATAGTGGATTTCCAATTTTCGGCCATGGTCAAACCTCTTTTTGCCCTCACCACTAAAGACATATCAGACAGTTCCTTTTCATGGACTAGAGAGCATGCACTGGCCTTCCAAGATATAAAAAAGGCTCTGTGTACTGCAGCAGTCCTGGGTACTCCTGATTATAACAAACAATGTTTTCTTTTTGGACATGAGACAGATGACTGTGCATGCGCTGTCTTGACCCAGATGTTCGGAGGTCACCATGGGCCATGTGCCTATTTTTCAGCCACCTTATATCCTGTTGCAAGGGCTCTCCCAGGATGCCTACGGGCGACCGCCCTCATGGTCTGTCAGAGTGCGGGGCTCGCCATGAACTCCCCCCTGACTCTGATGGTCCCCCATTCTGTAGATACCCTCCTTAATAACACCAGTACCTCACTAGCGCATGACTCACAGGATATGAACTGACATTCTTTGCCAGCCACATTAACATCAAAAGATACACTGTACTAAACCCCGCCACATTACTCCCACTGGATTCTCAGGATGCCCGCTTAGACCCACATGACTGCATATTAAGGACAGAGGAGGAGACGGAGGGACGGGCTGACTTACAGGACACTCTGATAGCAGAACCATAAGGTACACTGTATGTGGACGGATCATGTCTCAGAGGGCCAGATGGTAACTCCTCAGCCGCCTACCCCCTCACGACATTAGGGCGAGTAGTAGAAACAGCTCAGATTCCACAGTGCTCTGCTCAAGCAGCAGAATTAGTGGCCCTCCCTAGAGCCTGTGAGTTAAGCAAAGGGATGACGGTAAATATTTATACTGACAGCCAATATTCCTTCGGGGTGGCCCACAACTTTGTGAGGTTAAGGAAAGAAAGGAATTTCCTTACTTCCCAGGGGACCAAGATTCAACATGGCCCCCTAATTCACCAATTGTTAGACTCCCTGACACTCCCCAGAAAGGTGGCCAGTATAAAATGTAAGGCCTATAAGAAAGTGACAGATGATGTTGGGAAAGGCAATGCCCTGGCTGATCAGATGGCCAGACAAACAGCTTTTAGGAAAAGGGAAGGAATGTATGTAGTAGGTCCCGCTAGGTGGGTGGCAGACGAGGGCATGGTTGAAAACACAGTACAGAGTGTGATTGATATTCAGTCCCATACGACTCCTGAGGAACTAAGGGTGTAGAAGGAGCAATTAGCAAAGGAGGGAATTGATGGTTGTTGGGTCCGCACGACTATGGAAGGACAATGAATGTTACCTGACAGTCATGTGCTACCAGTAGTTACGATGGCCCCTGGTCCTGCTCAAATCAGTGCAAAAGGGATATGTAAAATGTTGGAATCTACATGGTACAACTCTAAGATACCAGCATATGCTGACAAGCTGGTTAAAACATGCATGATTTGCCTAATGTATAACCCAGGAAAAGGCACAGTTACTCATAAGGGAGGATTCTCTCCTCCTACCTTCCTTTTTGAAGTCCTCCAAATGGATTACATCCAGATGGACAGATGTAACAATTTGAAATATGTCCTGGTAGTGGTCTGTACCTGAAGCCAATGGGTGGAGGCCTTCCCCGTCAAAGACTGCACTTCTATCACTACCGCCAAAGTACTATTAAAAGAGTACCTCCCACAATTCAGTTTGCCTCGCTTGGACTGGAGTGACAACGGGACCCACTTTACGGCTCAAATTATGGAATATGTCTGTACAGCATTGGGTATAAAACAAAAATTTAATTCAGCTAACCACCCCCAGTCAGCAGGTCTAGTGGAGGTGTACAGTGGCATCCTAAAAACAAAAATGGCCAAAATAGTAGCTGAAACAGGTGTCACTTGGGTTGATGCTCTGCCCTTAGCCCTACTGTCCACAAGAACAACAGCCCACACCAGGATAGGGCTATCTCCCCATGAGATTGTGTTCGGGAGGCCTGCCAATGTATGGGGTGTCCCGCGGCCTCAGAAACTGTCTGACGTTCAATACCCTGTATTAACTGATTATCTGTACTGTCTGACTAATACCTTTCATACGCTTTATCACCAGGTGCATGAGGCCATACCTGACAAGAGCGAGGGCCCAGGACACATCGTCCAACCTGGGGATTGGGGCTTGGTGAAAAAATTTCAACGGATTAAGAGCCTCGAGCCTCCCTGTACACAGCCCCGTCAGGTGTTACTGGCCACCCGCACCGCAGAGAAAGTAGAAGGTCGGAAGAATTGGGAGCATTCGTCGCACTGCAGGCATGTGCCTCTGCCCCTCCCCTATGATCAGTGGGTGAGGGAAGGACAAGGAGACTCATAAACACTCCCGACGTTTGTCCCATTCAGCGAAGCCAGACTGCATTCTACACCCACGGAAGCAGAGAGTGACAGCATACTGAAAGGAAGGGTGGAACCCTCCCTTAACTCTGCTCAACACCAAGAACAATTAAGCCCCGACCCTAGTGTCCCTACTTCCGACTGATACTACTTGCACCCCCGAGTGAAGACTTGCCCTTGACTTCGCTAAGGTCCTATAGGCTGTAGGGCTGTGATCTTCTCGGCTGAGAGCTGTGCTGGTGTGTCAGACTAAGGTATGCCATAGGGCTCCTTGGCACCTGCGCTCAGTGAAGCAACCACCAAACACAGACAGCCACTAGAGATCCCTGGCTTAGTACAATGGCTGCCGTCCATAACACCCAAATCCAGAAACAATATGTTATTCTACATTTCTTAAAGTATTTGCCACTCAATGGCAAAAGGAGGGTTTGAGGAAAAGTGTTCTTCTGATCGGCATCATTTGTACCGAAACTCCATTGCTTTTTCATTGGCCATTTCGTGTCAAACACTTCCACACGACCCACCTGGTCGTTTCTGCTGATGCCTGAGGAAAATCTTACTGACACAACAACAGCCATCTTGCAGCCTGCATTTCTGCCCCGGAACTGTCGCACACCCAACCCCCCCTGTTCTTGCAGTTCAACAGGAAGCCATGAGACACTCTCACCCTGTGTAAATGATTTGTTTTCCATCTCCTGCTCCCAGCTTGGTAAACATCCTTGACACCGTGATCAGGTTATCTGGACAATGGTCTGACTGCTGATCCTTGATCAGGGTGATTAAATAATGACCTGAAAGACCGTGCTTTGATCAAGGTGATTAAACAATGACCTGAAAGACTGAGCCTTGATCAAGCAGAGTGAACAATGATTTGTGTACCAAGCCTTGACCAGGTCACCATCTACAAACATCTTCTGGATCTGGTTATCAACTGCAAACACTGCCCTGATTGAACAATGAACTAACAGCCAAAAGACTGAGATGAAAAAGTATAAAAGGCTTGTAAGCTATTGAGTAAAGCAGCAGCCTCCTCTGTCTTGTTTCTGACGAGCTTGGGACTCTGTTCCATAGCCTGGGCTATTTGAATAAATCTGGGTTCCTCCTGCAGACGAAGGCTCCTGTGTTTCCTTTTACTACATATGAAGGGTATGGAAGGCTTGGGCGGTTCCCCCGCCGCCAAGACCCAGTAAATGGGTTAATCCGGTACTTCAGTTCTGTCTGGACTAAATAGTGAAGGGTGCAATCACTTTACTGGTGTCTGGACTGAATGGTTCAGAATGTGATCACTTTAGTTGTGTCTGGACTAAATAGTGAAGGGTGCAATCACTATACTGGTGTCTGGACTGAATGGTTCAGAATGTGATCACTATAGTTTTGTCTGGACTAAATAGTGAAGGGTTGAATCACTTTACTAATGTCTGGACTGAATGGTGCAGAATGTGATCACTAAAGTTGTATGTGGACTGAATAGTGCATAGTGTGATCTCTGCAAAGGCGTATGGTATGAAAGATAATAAATGTGCTCTCTACACTGGTGTCTGGATAAAATACTGCAGAATGCAGATAGGGCAGGCCAAGGAATGACCCTGTTCTTGACAGAGCACAGAGATAGCTGCTGGGTTTAAATGTGCCATGCACGGTTTATGTTTTTAAGCCGCCCTGGCATACAATGTGCCATCAAGTGCCTCATTGCACCATCAGGATTCAAGCAAGCCGGGCCGAAGACGGCTGAAATGCCAGAAACCGGTCCCTGGTAGCTTGTTTCCTTCCCAGTGAAAGAATTGCCTTGGTAGTTTGGTTTGCCCTGTTCCCATGATACACTGGGCCAGGGACAGACTAATTTGCATATAGCCAGGTTCTGAGCTGGGATGGTGCAGTGAGCTAAAAAACGGTGTTAGATTAAGCCCTGATCTCTTGACTGGGTGAGAGTATTCTGCTTAATTCAGAAACTCTGTCCATCACCACCCCCTGTTGTTTAATTATTTTGTCCACCATAAGCGTGGAAGGGTATACTCAGACGTGAGTCCCTAGCTCATTGCACCATCAGGATTCAAGCAAGCCGGGCCGAAGACGGCTGAAATGCCAGAAACCGGTCCCCGGTAGCTTGTTTCCTTCCCAGTGAAAGAATTGGCTTGGTAGTTTGGTTTTCCCTGTTCCCATGATACACTGGGCCAGGGACAGACTAATTTGCATATAGCCAGGTTCTGAGCTGGGATGGTGCAGTGAGCTAAAAAACGGTGTTGGATTAAGCCCTGATCTCTTGACTGGGTGAGAGTATTCTGCTTAATTCAGAAACTCTGTCCATCACCACCCCCTGTTGTTTAAATATGAGTCACAGCATCAAAACGCCAGCACCTCTAGCACAGCGCTTGTGCCACGTACCACTCTCTAGCACACAGCTACAATCATAACAGGTGCCCATCCGGGTCAACTGGGTCAACGGCTCAGCCTTTCATCGTTCTGCGGTTTAAAAAACAAGAACCATTGACAGTGCCCACCAGTTTTTTATATCACCCAGAAATGTTTAGTAAGTGCTGGAAACATGGACATTTGGGAATCCTGACTGCCTCCTCTCATGTGCCACCATTGTCCCCTTCATCAAGGGGTGCCAGGTTTACGGGAGCTTCTGTGTAAACAAGCCCTCTTCTCCCTAGGAGGGTTGGGGCCCAGACAAGGAGACACATGCTGGGACATGGACAAAATCAGCAATCACAGTGCCTTTAAGGATTAGGGCTTAGTGTGAATCACATACATTGTAATTACAATAAGGGGTACAGCGTACCTGCGCATCTAGTATGCTAATTCATTATCTTCCAACCATATTTCTAGAGGCGGTACTAGGGGGAAACACCCATTACAACGACGGTCTTTTCACACGCTGATACTTTACAAATGTGTAGATTTCCGTAGTCCTGATCCCCCCCAAAAAACTTCAGCTTCATATAACAATAGACAGGCTTTACTTTGGTAAGAGTATGTTGACATTTATTTATACACTACATAAACATTAAAAACCAGGATTACAAACAGCACGGCCCAGAGACTTCATAAACTCAGTGAAAAGAACGATGTAACAGCAGGCGATTTGGTGACTTGCATTGTAATGCCCCAAAACAGCAGAAACACTACAATCACGTGGCAACAACTTGCACAGTAAATGCGTGCGATGTAATGCCTTTTACGATTTAACAACAGCGTGGTAATTGCTTGCGTTGCTATGGTTGGCAGTGTATCATCACACATCCTCTTTCTGAATGCATGTATTAGTGACTTAACTGTGTGAATGTCTGTATCAGTGTGTCTGTTGTTGTGTAAGATAGTACATGGGTTAGTCAGTAGCCACGTGACAGTTTAGATGGGTTACTTATTGTTTGCCAGAGTATTTGTAGTGGTGCCTGAGTGTGTGTGTGGGTGGGGTGGAGGTGTGTGACTCTGTGCATAGATGTGTGACTTATTGATTCACTGGCTCTATGGGTTCAAGAGTGCATGTGGAAGCAGCTCTATGACTGGGTGAGTGTGTGTATGGGTTTGTTTGTGTGTGAATGGAGATATCAGTGGTGCAAGTAAGTACCTACATATGTAAAGGGCAGTTTATGTGAGAGATGTAGTATATAAATAACTATATGTGACAGTGTGTGATTACGAGAGTGGCTGTATAAATGATTGTGTACTTGTATCATTGGTTATATAAGAGAGTAGGTATGCACTACTATCTGTATGAATTAGTGAGGTGGTGTATGTATAACTGTATAGTTGAGTAAATGGGAGTGTCATTAATTCTTTACATGACTATCTAGGTTTTTGATTAACTCCATGGATCAGTGGAGGTATGTGACTGTCTGAATACATGCATGAGTGCATATGATAGTGTTGTATTGAGGAGTGACTGCATGTATAAGTGATTGTATGGGTGAATGAGTGAATGTGTGTGTAGACCTAAGAATCAGTGAGTGGGTATGTACTAACTGGTATTGGTGTTTCTATGGTTTCAAAAACTGGTAGTCTGTATTTTAGAATGGGTGTTTCAAAGGTTATATTAGGGTGTGAGGAAGTGCATCAGATTATCACATGGATGATGTCATCAGTGGTGTCATTAGTGAAGCCATTTGAGATGTCATCAGTGATGTCATTAGTGATGTCACTGACCATGCCATGAATAACCCACTTTCCATTTTTATCCACATTTTAAAATAAATACAGAAAGGAAACAAATACTTTTTTGTGTGTATTTATCTGTAAAATCAGTAAAAACAGAAAACAAGGAGCCCTACTTATAATATAACAATTGTTTCAACTTAATTAGCAGTAATTAACATATGAGTGTATTAAAAGTATGACGCAGCACCTATAATACCTGACTTCGAACAACAGCGTTCACAGTTCGACTCCTGACTCCAGCAGCATCTTAGCCCATCACTTTCTCACTGTGGGTAACACCTTGCTTAATCTTCCTAATGCCCCCAGCGCCAATACACCTTTCCGGGGGTAGATTTACGCTTTACAAATGCTGGCATTTTTTTATTTTAACAGCATAGTGATGAGAAATATCAGCAAGTTGTTTTTCCTTCTATTGTGAACCATATTTTTTTAATGTCTTCTATTTAGATGTTTTTAATCATGAGAATACAAATGACACAGTTTACCGGGTAACACTTTTTAAACTCTCCAACGTATGTAGATATTAAGGACCTTATACGTGTTACGATGGAAATCGAAACCTTTACAGTTTCACAGTTTGTAACTTTTCCCAACACGTGCACAAGATAAATAGTTAAAACGTGAGCACGTGTAAACTTTAAAACGTGACATCTAAATGATTGGTCAAACATCTCTTTACTCAAAAGTGATTCCAGCAAGAAATGTTTTAAGGAACAGAATCCAAACCATCTACGTATTCATGTAACGTTTTATAAATTGTAGTCATTCATAAATACTTCCAATGTATATCATTTTACAAAAAGGCTGTGAAGAAATGAACAATAAGTGAAATTCGTGACTTTTAGTGCTCTGTGCTCTTGGCGCAGGTGTAACATACAAAATATACAAACATTATTTACAAGGGGGGACACAAGAAAGTTTTATCATGGCCTATGCTATTTCCACTATACGACTGTAGACTGCAATTGTCAGTATTAAATACAGGTTTTTCATACAGTAAGTCCACTATATTATTCGTCGACGTTTTGACCCTCTGGAAGCGCACTTGGGGTGTCTAGGCGGGTCTTCCTCAGGACTGTGTGGGGTGGGGGAGGACAGCTTTCTCATAAACCCAGCCGGGCTTTTTGTGGTGAGCAAACTGTACAAATCAGTTCTGTTCTGTCGGTGCAACAGCAACTTGTGCCCCCGACGATAGTCCTGCTTACTGACTCGCAGATATTAACAACAGCCAGTACTCTTTCCCAGCTGTGTGAAGGTATGGTGAATCTACCAAAAGGTGCTCAGCAGCGGATGCTCAGAACCAATGCCGCTTGAGGGTCCACAGATTTAGAACACAGTCAGTGCTAATTCCCAGCTTTGCCGACTGATGGGTGCTCAACAACGGGAGACATAATCGTACATCTATTATCCCAGACCAGAAATCGCCGGGACTGAAGTATAACCGGCAGGAAGGTATGTACATATCCTTCTTTGTATCTTTTATACAAGTGATTAAAAAAGATGCTTGTAGTATAACATATTGATTCTCATGACGTACAGGCAACTGTAATGACACTGCAGTGACACAGGTATGTTAGGGCCTAGGGCCCTTTACCGGTTATTTACAGATAATTGAGGTACATACTTTCAAACCATTTCAGATGCACTGGTTGTTCTGAACATGCTGGACTCATGAAATGGGTGTGCTGCAACATAACATGACGCATGAGATCATCGTCACCAGCATGACTCACACGATTATTGTCTGTGTATACCTCTTCTTTTAAATAGGATAGGCACTATGCACATTAGCAGTTCAAATTTGGCACTATGTGAGTGTGCTAATTCGCCTCACTCGAAAGTAGCTTTATTGGTGCAAGTGGTTGGCTTTCTGTAATGTGGGAACCACCTCAAAATAGCATGCTTCTCTGTATCAAGTTAACCAAGAGTGGTTTGTGACAATGTTATATATTTATATGTCTTTCCAGCCCTGAGGAAGTCGTGGGTTACAAACCCATAGCGACGAAACACGTGTTGGCCGGACCTACTGGAATGAACATTAAACAAGCATCATCAACTAATATCGCTGTGTTTGTTATAAATATTGTGCACTGCAATTGTGTATTTGAAAGTCATTTGTTTATGTGTGCTAGGGCTTGACAGTAGCTCTGCAGATTCCTTTATGGTATTTCATATGATATAGTCTGCTTTGCTGTTACTGCACTGGGTTGTCCAAAATAGAGATTTGTTGTATAGCTGTGGTCCTTAGCTGTCATGTTTGGAATGAGAGGGAAGTGAGGTCTACTGCCTCTTTAAGTTGTTTTTGTGATTCGTACAAGATTTTGCGTCATGTAACAAAATACATTCACTTACAGCTGTATTGAGAATTAAAGTTACATAAATAATCTATTATACAGTTTTGCTTTAAAAACCTAGTACAGTCTGGGAGTTGCAGTTTGATTCCTTAGTACTGAACCTGTTTGATCAACATAAATGAAAATAATGGTTTGTAAAATGGTCCGTGAGAACTGAAATCCTGTGTTCCTGGCAAGATGGAGTCATTTGCTAATTTCATTCTGAATTGCTATCGAATATTAAAACTATGTTATGGAAATAGATTAAAAGAATTGTGCAGATAGCTTTGTCATACAAGTGAGTATATTAAGGGACTGATTATGAGTTTGGTGGTGCGAGAGCGGGAACGTCCTGTCCTCCCACCACCAAACCCATGTGCGCACCACCTGCCAGATTATGACTTTTTCAGCCACTGGAATCCAGCTTTTTGGCATTCCCACTGAGGTGCAAATGAAATTAACACTGCAATGGGAATGTCAAAGGCAGTACCTGCACGGCATGAACTGCTGCAGTCCATGCTGTGGAAGCACTGGGGTGCATGCACATGTGGGGGGAAACATGTGCCCCCCTGCATGCACCTCATGGCCCAGATGCAACAAGGGGCCCTGTTTCCTCTCCATCATGGTTTTCATGGCGGAGGAGCCACCAGGAAAACTGTGGATGAGAGGAAACTATAAAGATGCTTGGTGGGACCGTTGCAAAAACAACAATTGATTGACGGAATGTTGCACAATGACAAAACATTCACCCTAGTTACAGATCTGGGTTTAATCCATTGTTATTTTGCTCACCACACCACCCCAGTTCAGACATGGCCATATGCAAATCAGTCTTGACCCTGTCCCTCATGGGAACAGTCCAGCCCGAACTGCCCAGCCATGTCTTTCCTGGGCCGGAATCAAGCATCCTAGGACCGGTTTGTGGCTATCAGCCTTCATCAGCCAGGATAGCTTGATTCCAGGAGCATGGAGAGCACTGGACTCACGTCTGAGCATACCTGTCCCACTCAGGGTGACAAATGCAAAAACAACAATTGATGGACGGAATGTTGCACAATGGCAAAACATTCACCCCCAGTCACAGATCTGACAGTGGCAGTCCCATAAAACATATTGTGGCCTCAAGACCGCCACATCACCACTAGGAATCTCCAATCCCTGGCAGTTGTGGTGGTGCAATGGCATTACAACTGCACTTGCTGCAATAGGGCGGTTAGTAGACCACTGTGCCCCTGCACGTCTGGCGGTCCGTTGACCACCAGACTCGTAATCAAGCCCTAACTCTGCATGTGGAGGACATGTTAAAGCAATCCTCACATTGTCACATTGGCACAAGGCATCCTCCCATCCTTTCTAGGTGTGATGTTTACTTCAGTTGTTTTCAGTAGTTGGTCTACACACATATTTACTTTCAACACTGACTGGGTGCTAAAGCAAAAGAGGAAAACAAATGCTAAAAGCTAAAAGAAAGAAATAGTTGAAACATGAAAATAACTAAAAACAAGACTCGTAAAGAAAACTGAAGACATGATATCAAAAGACGTGGGAAAAAATGC
Organism: Lissotriton vulgaris; assembly: GCF_964263255.1. Taxonomy (NCBI): domain Eukaryota; kingdom Metazoa; phylum Chordata; class Amphibia; order Caudata; family Salamandridae; genus Lissotriton; species Lissotriton vulgaris. The sequence goes on along the minus strand of NC_141699.1, from coordinate 244,259,528 downwards.
ATACAGTAGGTGTAGTAAATGTTAATTTTTGGTTTGGGCGCACAGCCCAAAGAAACAGCTTGCGAGCCACTGCTCTGTTTAACATGATGAACATGTTGTCTTTAGTGAGCAGATTGCTGAGTGCCAGCCCACAGCCTTTTTCATGTCAAGCTAGGTTTTCTCTGAATTACATGTTGATAGACATCCATAATAGGAATTTCTGTTGCACACCAGGTCCTTTACAGGTGCTGCAAGGAGTATATATCACAAATACCACATTTGGTTAGGGGTTGATGCAGATCAGATTTATTTATGGACACAAAGAAATCACATTATCAGAAAATGAGTAACAGTTTTTTAATAAAAGAAAAATAACAGCAGGTGCTTTGTTTTGTGTACAGTTTGATGACTCAGGAGGGTTCATTGATCAAAACAAAGCATATCATTTTTTGTGATAATATGAATAGGCCATAGTAAAACAAAAACATTCCTTCAAGTAAGACCAACACTTCACAAACACTGTGGTTCAGTTAGCAAAAGTAAAATATAAAACATTTTTAGGATTAGGGAGCAAGATTTTCGAAGTGGCAGTATATTTGCAATCACTTGTAAAATAGCAAGTCTTCCAAAGTGTGACAATTGTTGACAATTGTTGAAAAGAAAATGGTTTGCAGTCCACAGTTAAGGAACTGTAAACACTGAGCTGCAAAAAATAAAATGTGAAATGTTTTAGTAAGAAGCAAGCCAGACCCTAGATTGAAAAAGAGTAAATTGTGTAAAATATAGGATAAGTGGAGTTAGCACATATAGGAGCATATTACACCATCTATGAGTGAACCGCACCCCCTATTACGATGCGACCGCACATGGTAGGGATGCAAACTCCCATTTCTCTATGGGAGCTTGTGCTGGAGTCAGAAACCGGCTGTAGCACAAGCTCCTATAAAGAAATGGGACTTTCTGTGAATCCCTGCACCGCGTGGCAGGCACACACTCAGGGATTTACAGGGGGACACCATAGGTGCCCCCAGGTGCACAACCGGAGGATACTGAGGGATGGAGGGCCTGCTAGGAAAGCCTGTCTGAAACCGAAATCTTAATTCTGACAATGTAAATGTCGTCCTCAAGGAATTATGAGCAGCCTTTGACTGGCCGGCGGGTTCCTTGAGCCTGTCACAAGCCAGCTGGATTGACTGGCCGGTTTAAACTCTGATCCTACCTGTGGTCGTATGCTTTCCGACCAACATCCTAATCGGCCCCATAATTTGATTTTCCTTTTAATGATATTACTGCATTAGAAATGCTGTAAGACCACACATAGGACACATAGGATTAATTGTTTCCATCTGTATCTGTTTATTGCAGTGTACTAGAGGATTCAAAGGAGTTATGTAATGCAGATTAGTGCTACTCATATGGGAACTGAAAAGTAATTTTTCTGGTCAGGTTTGCAGACTCAATCAAGAAGTTACTTATTTATTTATTTTATTTAATTGCTTCTATAGCGCCAGACTCGACCCCGGTCAGGGTATCTCCGCGCTTTGACTGCAAAAGGTGTTGAGAAACAAGATCTTTACAAAGGAATTGAGATTAAAGAAGAGGGACAGCAGTTGGTTATACCTCCATGAATAGATTAGTTTTTAGCATTATTCTAAATGATAAATGGTTGGGAATCTGTCTGAGGCTAAGAGGCAGATTGTTCCACAAAGTCGGTCCCACAGAAGATAGGGCTCGGCCGCCTTGTCTGGTCTTTTTGATAAAAGGTGGTTTAAGCAGGAGTTGGTTACTTGACCGTAGATCTCGGTCCGGTTTGTAAGGCTGTAGTATTTGAGTTAAGTAGTTGGGGCCGTTTCCGAACAAGCATTTGTGGACAGTACAGCAGATCTTAAATTTAACGCGTTGGCGTATTGGGAGCCAGTGTAGTTCTCTCAAAAGGGGTCCAGAAGATGTTCTTGAGGGAGCATTCAGAATCAGTCTGGCCGCCGTGTTCTGAACCACCTGCAGTCGATTGATGGCATCCTCATTAGCTTGTATCAGAAGCCCATTGCAATAGTCTAATCGACTTATTACAAGGGCCTGTACAAGGGTCTTTCTGTAGGTGTCCGGTAAAAGAGGGAAAACTCGCCTGAGTAGGCCAATGGTGTGGAAACAGGCTCCTGCAATCACATTTGCGTGTTCTTTTAGGGTTAAGTTTTGGTCCAGTTTCACACCCAGGATTTTGACGGTTGGTTTTGGGGAGGGTACAGGTCCCAAGTCCTGGGGCCACCAGTCGGGAGACCAGAGTATGCTAGTTACTTTGATTTTCTATTTACTTTGTGAGGTTCTACTATCTCTTCATTATATTTTTTGGCAAACAAGACTGAACTTTGCTTTAGAATTGTTTATACTTACTTCCTTGTAGGGAGGTGCAGAGATATGATCTTAACTATATCCAGTGCTGCCTCCATAAGGTCCCCAATGACTATGCAGCCAGTGTAGAAGAATGATGGCGGTGCCTGCCACGTTGTGCATGGAAGTGCACAACATGCCTTCTTGGCATTGCGGCGGGCGGTGCTGAGAGCATCGCCCGCCGCAATGTCAAGAATGCAGGATGCGCCCGCCAGTGTGGCAGGCGCATCATAATGTCAGGAACGGGACCCCCGCACCAATGGCGGGTGGTCCCATTCTCCGACAGATTGCCGCCATCCTAATGACCCCCTTTGTTCCCGGCCCAAAAGTGTGACCTGGATTAGCGGGTCAGTACCCTAGTTGTAATGGTTCCAGGAAATCTTCCATTTCCCTGTCTTCGAAAGCCTCTAATTTTTAGCCTTAGAATTCAAGGATGTTTCTTCACAATCTCATGTGTATTCAGTGGAATTATATGTAGAGTTCGAATCGTTACACTCTTGTCCCTATTTCTGTCAAATGACTATTTTTCTCCAGGTCATTATGGACACATGTGCCAGTCCTTTTAGTTTTTCTCATGTATACTCTGTATAGCTTTGTGCACTGCTATAGCAATAGCTCATCAGCTTTGTCATGGGTCATTTCCTGTTGGAAAGGCTTTTAGTTTCTTGTGAATTGGACAATCGTCCATAAGTTAAGTCTTTTCTGATGTTTATGATGTTTATGAGTTCATTGAAAGCACACATTAGTCAAAAATCAAAGACATTTTCTGAGGTGGAGAGGTGTTTGGCCGTTATTCTCTTGAGTAGTCTATATGAGACTTAGGCCTTCCAGTCTCTTTGTGGTTATAGGAGATGGCACAATGGTCACTCCAGGTGATGCTTTTGTTTCCAGTGTTCAATATTGTCTTGTGCAAGCAAAGGTGGCATCCAGGGTAAATACAATATAGTGTATATGTCCTTTGGTGCGGTTTGAGCACTTTGAGGCTAGAAATAAGTGATTTTTTATGTTAACTGCTAGCATCTTAGAGTTTTTAAATGTTGAGGTGTTCCAAGATGATAGTCGTTATTGATTCGAGGAAGGGTACTGTTAAGGCTAGGTTTGAAAAGGAAGGAGCAAACACCAGTGTTTATAGGCACATGTAATATTTTAATAAATATATATCCATAAACTCTCTCTCTCTATCTCTATATATATATATATATGTATATGTATAACTTTGTGACATTGCCACACAATCATTTTATGCCGCTAGTTTCAAATGTGCGTTGGATTTTGATGCTTCATAAAAATATTGCGGTTTTGTCAATGAGGAATTCTAAGCACAGATTTAATTAATCGTGTTTTATTAATTGGTTTTCCTATAATATGACATTTTAAAAATCGAATTTATGATGACTTTTTAAATATTTATTGCAAATATTTATGTCATGCATTTTTGCACATATTTTGAAATGTGGCGCGCTTTGACTTTCTGTATTTCACAGATATAATCTTGTGGTAGCTGACACCAAGTCTGTTGTCCATTTTCATTGCACTGTAATTCGCACTTGCACTTTAAATAGAATGAGGCTTCCCCATGTGACTTGTCATGTGATCAAGGTCCGAGCAGGACCGAAACGCGTCATGGCGGAGGTGCTGGGTGAAAGAAAATAAAAAATATTGCAGCACGACTTTGGGTCCGCGTCATCTCTTTGGAGAATACATTCCTGTGGTGAGACGATTTTCGGGATATATATATATATCTATTTATAAATCCAAGCAAACGATCTTGAACCTCCAACCTGCGGCGAACAAAGACCAGCGAATCCCAAGGTAAGGCAAGATGTTTTTATTGCACCAGTTTAAAAAAAGCACGCAGCGGACTGACGCGTTTCGGGCAGATGCCCTTGATCACAGTGAAATGCAATTTTAAAAGCCTTATTCTTATATGCTGTGGAATACACCATGTGATTAGTGGAAATAAACAACATACTATAGAGTGAACATGGCTCCCCCAATGGACATTAGAAAGGTCACTTGTAATTTGAAATTACTCTATATCGGTTCCACATTGGTCATTTTGTGCTAACATATTACTGAGTAAATTCAGTAACAAATTGTATATCTGCATAAATGCAATAAACAAATGTCAAATATAACAGGCCAGGTAAGTACAGTACATGATAGTCAAAAACATTGTATAAAAGCAGCATAAAATATATGTGCAAGATATCGCATTATGTAAACAATTGTGCAAAGTGCAAATGGAATGGCATGTGTTAAAAGTAATATTATAAATACTTAAAAACCACACTGAAATATCAAAAAATTCTAAAAACCATTCTTTCTATTGTTGGAATGTGCAAAATGTTGCAATGTAAACCAATCAATAAATACAATGTCTATTATTTAGTCTGAGTACTGTCATAAATAAATCCATCTGCATGATACTCATTGGGGACATCTGAAATAGATGGCAGCCTCATAGTATTGTGGGGCCCACAAAAAGAAGACCTAAGGTAAGGAGGATGAATCCATAGGATGGAAACGAAAATAGTATAGGGAAAACCAAACACAATTGGCCCTGAAAAGGTGAGATCTGCCCATACAGCTGGATTTAATAAACCAGGTCTGTATAACCCCGTGTAGTTAAGAGAGTACAGATAAAAGGGTGATTTTCCAAGAATAAGATAAATGTCATAGATCATTTCAGTTGGTATTGTTACATCATAGTGCTTAATCGGGTACAGGAGGTTCCGAACCAAGGAATAATAATATTTTAGTGTCTACCCAAAATAAACTGAACTGAGCATACCCTCATTCTTCATAGAGCCCTATAAAAAATGGTAAAGATCCTCTGTCGTGTTTAGTCCATTAGGGACCTTACTGTCTAGTTCCAATATCATTTTGGATTCAAGTTGACGGAGCATTTTGTCCCTGTCCCCACCTCTTCGAGGTTTAGGTACAGAGGTGAGTACAAAGTAGATGAGACACTTGAGGTTATTACCGTGTGTGCTTTTAAAGTGCCCTGCGACCGGGTAGGAACTATCATTGTTGACAATTGCCTGAAGATGCTGCAATATTCTGGCATGCACCTGTAGCCTGGTGCTGCCAACATATCTCAGGCCACAGGTGCACCCCAAGAACATATACAGCATACTCCGTCTTGCACTTGTAATTTTCTCTAATGGACAATGGAACGGCACTGAAAGGGGTGCTGCAATGGGTCATATTTATGCCAAATTTACATGCTCTGCAACTCAAACATTTATAAAACCCCGGCCGGGGTTTAAACCAAGATGTACTTTTGGGGAGTTCAGGGAAAGGGGTATACACTAAAGTCCGCATAGAGGGACCTCTACGGAATGTAATGACGGGATTGCTGGGGAGTTGGGATGACAGAACTCCGTCTGTCATAAGAATAGGCCAACTCTTGGTCAGGATATCCCTAATTTTTCTTTCCTGACAACTGAACGATGTAATAAACCTGATGTTTGCAATTGGCTGAATCTGTATTTACATTCATGGTAGAGGATTTGGGCAAGAACAGTGATTCTCTAGTTTTTTGCTTAGTTTTGTTAATTGCCATATTGAGTATTTTATCATTGTACCCTCTGGTCTTAAATCTAATCACTGCATCAGAGGTGCATTTAACAAATTCCTCTTCATTGTTGCAGATACGTTTCAGACGGAGTAATTCGCCATAGGGTATGTTATCTATGACGTGACATGGGTGGGAACTACTCGCATGAAGCGTTGAGTTCCCGGCTGTGTCTTTTCTATGGAGGATAGTTGACAATTTGTTGTTTTTTGAGGATACCCTAATATCTAGAAAGTCTACATAGTCTTTGCTGATGTTGGATGTAAACTTTAAATTTATAGAATTGATGGTAAGGCCTGAGATGAAAGATCTAGCACTCTCCTCATCGCCCTTCCAAATTAAAAAACATCGGCTATATAACGAACCCATAAAACTACATGTTCCAAGAATGTTTGAAAGTGCTCCCCCATGAGTTTCCACCTCTCCCACCAGCCTACATGCAAGCACGCGTAGCTGGGGGGAAAGCAGGCCCCCATGGCAACACCCCTCTTCTGTAGGTATACGTCTTTCCCAAAGACAAAATAATTGTGATGAAGACACCATGTTACAAATTCTAAAATCATTTTGTTGTGGTTATAACAATGGAGAGGTCTTGTTCCCAAAAAATATTCTAGTGCTCTCAGACCTGCTTGATGTTCTATGCTCTTATATAGAGCTTCTATATCCAGAGTTATAAGAAGCAAATTTGTTGACCATGGAATGTCTTTGATTTTATTCAAAAAATCCCCAGTGTCTTTGATGAAGGTAGGTAATTTAGTCACTAGTTCTTGTAGGAAATAGTCAATAAATTGCACAAAATGTTCTGTCATGCTGCCAATTGCAGAAATTATCGGTCTGCCCGGAGTTGGTAATGTACCTTTGTGTATTTTTGGTATTAAGTAAAACCTGGGCATGATAGGTTGGTCAACATTTAGGAATTTAAATTCCTGCATCGATATCAGGCCTTCTCTTTTATACTTGTGGAGCATCTTTTTGAGGGAATCTCTAGCATGTTCATATTGTTTTGTATTTGAGATTTGGTAACAAGCGATATCTGATAGCTGTCTATTGGCCTCAGCAATATACTGTGCTTGAGGACAAATCACTATGTTTCCCCCTTTGTCAGAGCTGCACACAATGTTCTGATGTTCATTCTTGAGTTTTGAGATGAGGGCCCAGTATTGCTTTTCTTTATGGCTTTTTATTCCTTTCCGATGCTTGACTTGGTGATAAAGCTTTTTCGGATTTTACTACCTCATGAAAGGAATCGATGGAGTCTTTAGGCATGATTGGCATGAAACAAGAAGTTGGTTTGAACGGGCTCATGCCTGCACCAGATTGCTCAATATCTGCTCCCGAAAGTTCCTGTTGTGTGGTCAGGTTGCAATCCACTTGGCTGTTGTCATTACCCATTTGTTGCAAAGTAAGTAAGGCTCTTGCATCCCGGGCTTGAAGTGCACTCGTAGATGGTTCTGTAGTTGTTTCCATGTTATTATTAAGACCATCTTTTATGTTGAAAAATTTGCGTATCTTCAATTTACGTATGTATCTGAAAATGTCATTCTGGTGGAAGCATAATTGAAGTCTGTCAAAGGACAATGCGATAATCCTAGGCTAAGTAGTTGTTTTTGAGCAATTCCAAACGACCAATCTCTGCGTATTCTATGAGTAACTTCACCAGAAGTGTGGCTCAATGGTTAGAGTGGCATACCCTGATGCAGAGGTCTAGCCCGGGACCAGGGTTCAATTCCCCGCCTCAGCGGGTCTTGGGATCAAAAAATTCCACGGACCTGATAATTCTCACCTCGGTGCCTATTCCAATCATGGAGTCCCACTCTGCAACTCTAGGCAATAGCTTGCTTAATCTCCACAACGGCCCCCACAACGCTAAGGATGCCTGGCCTCCACCTTGGGGGTGCCCAGGAGTGGACGCCTCACAGGGAAAGCCAGGATGGGTTCCACAGCGGTATTCGGACAAGCGCCTTGAGACCCTTGTGGGTGAGTAGTGCGCTATACAAGTATCAATTTACCAGATTAGCTGATGCATCCAAATTGCTTTGACCCCATCTTGTTAACATTTCGGGGTGAGGTTTTTCGTAGCTTGGTGCCAGGAGAATTCGTAAGCCTTGAGGGACTCGACCCTCCGCTATGTACATCGACAGTGATTTATGTTCCCACCATTTGGTACATTCGCTGCGCATACACTTTTCCAAGCGCTTTAAGAGATCTTTAATTTGAGCTTCGTTTGTTGAGGCAGCCGCCTGTGCGCCCGATGCTGTGGCAATACCCTTGTTGGTTACCTTGGGTAGATTACTGAACAGTTCCTTGGAGGCGGCCTCCCCCCCTCGTACTATGGCTTCCGACATACTGCCGCTGTCACTTTAAGAAACTACAACTTGTGGTGCGATGTATGTTTCACGAGGGTATATGTATGTTGTCCTTATAGCCCCTCGTTTGTGCCTCGAGTCCTCCCCACCGCCTGAAATGCGAAAACCGACAAACACTCCACTTACTTGCCGCTGCACTGTCGACTGCTCTCCAGTCCCGTACTGCTTTACGGCAAGACTCCGAGCCTTGTATGCAGCGCGGCAAAAGTAAATGTGGGTGTCTGCAGGGTCCGTCAACCAAAATTTGTTTTTCACAAAAACGAAGAAAGAGCTGGTTGATGTTGATGGACTGTCTTGAAGGGAGTGGAATCGCGACGGAAGCAACCACCTTCCGTGAAATGAATAAATCCAAGCAAAGGATCTCGAACCTCCAACCAGTGGCGAACAAAGACCACCGAATTCCAGGGTAAGGCAAGATGTTTTTATTGCACCAGTTTCAAAAAAGCACGCAGCGGACTGACGCGTTTCGGGCAGATGCCCTTGATCACGAACTTCGCCAAATCCCCCAAGTCAGACTCAAAAGGAAAAAACAAAACCGGACCCAAGTGGATATTTTGCAAGTTGATTTATTCCATCCTTAGTGCACGGAACACGCCGCCATGACGCGTTTCGGGACCTCAGCCCCTTGATCACATATATATATAAAAAAAGGCACCCCTCCCAGTAATCCAAAGGAAGCACAGGACCGCACACAGTGTTCTCAGTCAATAAAGTTTATTGCGGCTTTTTTCCTTAGTCATTAAAGTTTATTGAGGCAAACCATCTTGACCTGAAAAGGTGTGTGTATATATATTTTATATATATATATATATGTATATATATATAATTCCACAAGGTTGCCCAAATGAAGACGCCTCGCATGAAGAGTTGATGCCTTTATTTGCAGACAGCAGCAGAGCCTTTGCTTCAACTCGTCTCATAATCAAAAAATGCCGAAATGCCGACGCGTTTCAGACATCTGTGTGTCCTTCCTCATGGGCTCTGCATTGATGTTATGAGCAGCAAGGTGTAGGACCACCTGTTGAAATACAGTCCAAGTCCCGCCCCAGTGGGCGTCGGCAGAAAGGCCTCATGGTTACTGTAGTCCCACATAATACCAACCCGTTTGGGTGCTGCTGAAATATCCAAAGTTTCTTTCCCCAGTGGGTGAGTTCGTGATGAAATAACTGCACTGCCGCCCTTGAACTCATGCAAAAAGTGCCTCCTCAATGCGAGGCGTCTTCATTTGGGCAATCTTGTGCAATTAAATTAAGCAGCTGGTCCGGTCGCGAAGGCTTTTCTTGAATCCTGCTTAGAATCCCCTACACTCACTATTCTGGGTGATTTTAATTTTCTCCTGGAACTAAACAATAGTTCGGATACTATTAGGTTACTTGATAACCTGGCAGCTGATGGCCTATCTCAAGTTGTGTCGGAATCTATACACTCGTCCGGCCATACACTTGACGGTATTTTCACTAACAACCCCAACATTACTTTGGTCAAAATGTCCTCACTATACTGGACCGACCATAAGGCTGTACATTTTAAAATCAAACAAATACAGCACAATCACTCCACTCTAAACAGACTACCCTTTGTAAAAATTGGATCCTGGCATGAAATGCCGAGAAACAAACTACAACAGCCCCTTGACATTTGCCCTCCCTCATTGGTCACTGATAACAATGAAGTGGTTTTCCAGTTTGAGAATTGGATTAGACTAGCGGTCAATCAGGTAGCCCCTGAAAAAATGATTAGAACAAGAAGACTCCAGTCGACATCGCCATGGTATGGACCAGGCTTTAAAGCATTACATTGAAATGCAGGACAGTCAAACGAATGTGGAGATCAAACTATAGTAAGGAGACAAACTGGCATATAACCTAGCCTTGGAACAATGCAAGGAGGCCATTATAAAAACTGAAACGGACTGGTTAACAACTAAATTTGGGGAGGCAAAAAACTCCTCTAAGGAGATTTTTAAATCAGTCCAAGTCCTATCTAAGCCACAGCAGGCCAATCAGTTCAGGCCTGATCAAGCCTTCTGTAATAGATGGCTAGTTTATTTCAATCGAAGGGGTAACTAATCTATGATGACTTCCTCCACACAGCCTATGTTGCGACCATACCTAATAGGCTGCCCACTGAGGAGAATACCACTAAGAGCCAATTAATGAGTTTCCTGACCCTTACACAAGAGAAAGTAAATAACCTCCTTTCAACAACTAAGTCCGGAACACCCAGCGATCCTTGCCCCTCCACCATTTTACACCTAGTCTCAGAAATGATTAGCTCCCATTTAACTCCCCTCTCAAACAAAGTAGTGGAGTCAGGACTTTTTCCCTGTGCATGGAAAAAAGCCTGCCCTGTATCCAACTGACATCAAAGATTATCGACCAATCTCATGCTTCACAATAGCAGCCAACATTCTTGAAAAATCGGTGAACAGGGATTTAAATCAGTATCTTGACTCCAATAACTTGCTAGACCCCAGTCAGCATGGCTTTTGACCATGCCATTCTACAGAGTTGGCGTTGTTAACGGCTACAGAGGAGAGTCGTGGACAGGTGGATGGGGGGCAGGGCCGTCCTTATCCTTTTATACCTATCAGCAGCATTTGACACCGTGAACCACACGGTGTTAGTGTGACGGCTGAAGGCTGTGTGGATTGGGGGAACGGCCCTGGCCCTCCTCGCCTCCTTTCTAGCTTGTAGAAAGCAGAGCATACTCTGGGACAATCTGATACTTTCCATCTCCCATGCTGGGTGCCACAGGGATCGGCCTTATCACCCACGCTATTTAACATCTAAATCACTCCCCTGGCCAGAATCATCTAAGAGCATGGTTTCACTTTGATCTCATATGTGGATGATTCTCAGCTTATTATATCTATATCTAAACATCCGGAGGCTACTGCCATCAGCTTCCATACCTGTCTGACCAAATCATGAGCTAGATGAGTCAAAACCTTTTAAAAATCAACACCAAGAAAACCGAGGTTATGGAGTTTCGTAAGGGCCTTTCCCTGTGGGAACCAAACTTGGTGGCCAACAGGCAGGTGAGTGTCCCTGTCCGACAACTAAGGCCAGCAATCTAGGAGTGATCTTAGATAATAAACTAAACTTTGCAGGCCAGATAAACTGCCTAATGTCCACCTGTTTCTTTTTACTGCAGGTCTTACGTAAGATTTTCACCTTTATTCCCCAGGAACTCAGGAAAACTGTTTTAGTAGCTCTTAACCTCTCTAACACAAACTACTGTGATGCACTTTTTCTGGGTATTGAGAAGATCCAGTTGTCTAAACTGCAGTCCCTACAAAATGCAGCTGCTCACTTGCTCTTACAGATCCCTAAAGGCCACTCTACCTCTACTGGTATAAGATCACTAAATTTGCTCCCTATGTAGCAGCAAGTGGAATTCAAGGCCCTCTGTCTGGTTCTCAAGGCACTATACGGAGGTGGAGTTGGTGACATTCAAAAATTGTTCTTATGTTACTCGCCCACGAGAAACCTTAGATCCACAAACGCAGGTCTTGTTCAAATTTCCAAAATTCGCAGAGCAAGATGGGGAGGCAGGATTCTATTCCTCTGTGCAGCCACACTGTGGAACAATATGGCAATTGCCATGAGGCTGTAGCCAAACAGGCAGCTTTTTAGGAAATTCCTCAAATCCTGGTTGTTCCCTCCCAAATAAGTTGCAGGAACTAATAGAGCAGTCCCTTCTCCAAGCACCAAGACGCCGCGGCAATCAAGCCCTATATAAACCTATTTTTCATTTCATAAACAACTATATTTTTGTGAAAAATATTACTGATTTAGATATTTTCAAAATCAATATTACTTACCTTAAAATCCATATTCTTGAAAACGATATTTTTGCAGATGATATTTCTATATCACTATATTTTAGACACAATATTTCGGAATGATGATATTTTGGTTTTGATATTTTGTCTGAATAAGAGTGATATGCATTGGGCAAGAGATAAGTAGATGAAGTATGTTGAAGGGATTCTTTTAGACTTTCCCCACTCTCCCTCCAGGTGTATTATTTGTGCAGTTCTAGATATAGCTCTTATAACCTGATGGAATGGCTTCATAGAGATGGTTGAACTGTCATTTCTCAAACAGGTGTCTAAGATATGGGTTGGGTGTTGTGTATAGTTGAGCAATAAAGTTGTTGATGTCATAATAGTTCTTATTGTTGGAATGTGCATTGAGGGAGTATGCATTTAAGAGAATGCAATTGAGGGTCTCCAAGAGGAGGAGGCAAAGTTTGGACAACAGAAAGGTAGGGGATTGGCCTTGTAAGGAGGTGATGAGCATGTAATAGATAGAAGAGCAGCGACGGCTCGTGGAGGGAGTTACGGTGGGGCAGGAGGGCGGGGAGGGGGAGGGGCAGGGCGGAGGTTGCTAAAAACCGGCATATGGATAATTGCAGGTAAGTAAACAATTTAATTAATAAAACGAATTTCGTAGCTCGCACTGCATTGCATTTTGCGGTGCAAGGCGCACTACGAAATTCGTTTTATTAATTAAATTGTTTACTTACCTGCAATTATCCATATGCCGGTTTTTAGCAACCTCCACCCTGCCCCTCCCCCTCCCCACCCTCCTGCCCCACCGTAACTCCCCCCACGAGCCGTGGCTGTAGAAGAGTTGGATGGAGGGAATGAGTTGTGAGTGGAACAAAGAAGATTGGCTATGCCCACAATAGAATGTAAGGAGTGGGATAGGCAGGAAAGTAAGTGTCTATGGACTTTGATCTAGAAGATGTGTATTAGATCTTGCCAGTGTGTCAGTAAGGGTAGGATATACACTGCATAGCTTTGTAAGCAGATATGTTGGAGGCAGGAGGACAGCTTGGGAGGTGAGGGATAGGAGGCGGTGGGAGGGAGTGAGCAGATGGAATGTTATAAAAGATACAGAGGGAGTGGGGATAAGGCAAAGGCCTTATGAAATATGTTGGAGAGACAGGAGGACAGCTTGGTAGGTAAGTGACATGAGGTTGTAAGAGAGAGTCAGAAGATCAAGAGGTAGAAATGGGGCAGAGCGAGTGAGGGAAAGGTAAGGTTTTGGATGTAACCTTTATGGAGCAGATTGAAGAGAGGTGGAGGAACACTGGTGAAAAGAGGGTGTGTAATTTTGAAGCATAGAGAATGAATGATTGGGAGAGTCAGAGTAGACAAATGCAAGTTAAGAAGGTAAGCATTCTCATATTTGAGAGATAATAAATGAAGTGTAGAGGCATTGGAGGAATAGGCTTGAGGGTAAACCTAGCTTGTGACATAAACAAGTAGGGGTTACTATGTTGTAAATTGAGAGGATAGGACATCAGAGGAAAATAAAAAAAGCACAGGAACTATCTGGCTAGGTGATGTGAAAGTATACCTACTGGGTCATACCTCAGGACATCCTGATACTCACAGAAATTTGTATTGTATTTTCTTTTTTTCTCTTTTTATTCCTTGTTATGTGAGAGATGATGGAAATGTGAATTGATTATTGTGTATTTTCTCGCAGTTTTGCTGTATAAGAACAATAAAATATAAAAAAAAAGAAATTATGATGGTGTAGGTAAGCTGTGTATATGTATTTATTGGTGGAGAGGTAATTTGAGTTTCAAGTGTTAGTAATCTGATCTTGAGTGCCAAGACAGCCGAAGAGCACTCGTTGAAGAAGCATATTATGGGGGAGCACACTCATTAGTCCTTCCAGAGTGTTGTGGGTGGGACAAGGAAAGGCACAGCTTTCACAGATCCAAAGACAATGGTGTTGTCCAGGGACTAAATGAAAAAGCAGCTTGTCCAATCTCAGTTATAGTATTGTCACTCAAAGTCTACGAGGTCCATCCAGGAGTGGCCAAAGTGTGACCGCATGAAGAAAAACCTCCCAAACGTCTTATAACAGAGTTAGTAAGGAAACATTAAGTCACCACAAGAGCTTTCCCATTTTTTAAATATGCTGCATTCCTTCTAATCCCAAGAGAATAATTTGTATTCAACATAGAATGAATACTTTTCCCTTGCAGTTTGAATTTCTTTAAAGTTTTGTGCAGTGTCAGAGTCTAGACTTTTCTTTCTTCATGAGTCATATTTTGTGTTTGTGTTGTAATGTTTATGACATTTTCTAAGACAATTATGGTAAGACTACATTATTATAGAACATCAATGTTTATGTCTGGACAAAATACAGTATGTCTCACATCATACATTGAGCAATAAAAAGAAAACATCTAATAATGGATTTGTATGAAAAAATTCCACCACTAAAAGCATAACCTGTCATATTCTAATCATTTAAATACCATGCAATTAGGATTTGGCATAATCAAGATCTGAATCTGTGACCATGAGCAGCTGAAGAGTGATGGTGAAATGTGAATGAAAAAAAGCCTACAATGCTGGTAAAAGTCAACATTGAGGGAGGTAAGTTGCCTTGTGAGGAACCTAGAAACTTTAAAAGGGAGAAACAGACTATATCCATTCAATTATTTTTGAAGTTTCATTTCTGAGTTTTTCTGGATGTTATTTGTGCAGTGCCAAACATTGCAGATCCAATACTACAACTATGGGCCTAAGTAAGAATGACCTCTCAATTCCCATCCGATCAGAATTATGAAATCTGCAGGCACACTGTGTAACAGGCAAAATTTCTATGTGACATTACTGGGATAAAAGAATAATTATCAGGGAATTGGACCTAAAATGACTGATTCATCTTTTATTATTGACTCTGAGGTTCCAACTTCTAATGGGCTGGATTTTACCGATCTCCGGTTTTACTAGTACCCCAAAAATCCATACCTCTAAGGGCCAGCTGGAACCCCACCCGTCTACTCAGCCACTCTTTAAGATGGCCTCTGTGGACCATCATTTTTAAAATATGACAAGTCAATGTTATTCTTTGAGTTGCAAGGTCCTCTATGAAGTCAACTGAAGGTGTCTGAGAAGATAGCTTGAAAAGCCATTTTGGCTAGTCTGACTTTAGAACTAGTATTCATGCTGAGTAGAATACTTAAATATCATTGTGGCTTCTTAGAGTTCTAATATTGAAAGTTAAATTTGTTTTGAAATGCCAAATCTCATCTCCATTGGTTTAGGAAAAGTGGCTTACCAAATATATATACAAATTACTGTAACAATGATCAGTTTCAAACCTCAATGGTTATTAAAGGAACATTGGCTAAATGAGTGCAACATGACTGAAGCTAAGAACATTGAATATACTGGTGTGAAACATTGCAAACAATTGTAGTTGGTTCGAAAATTTGAAAACCTGATTCACAGAACCAGGATTTGCACAAATCCTGATATTGATCCCACTTTTTGTATGCAATTTTTGTACAGTTTTAGGATTTGTAGAGGCGGTTGGAGTGTGTATGCTCCACAGGGAGGTGTCATGGGTGAAGTATTAATATTTGTTAGCACTGACGAAGTCATGTGTTTTTGGATTTTGAAAATAATCCTAATAAGTATTACAGCTCATTTCGACATCCAATCTTGGCAGTTAAACATGCTGAAGTAAGTGTTCAATTTTTTGTAGAGAGACCATAAACCCCCTCAAAACTACAAGTGTGTAAACAGAGGTATTTCTCCATATGGGGAATATTTTCCTTGTGGAGAGAAAAATCAAAGACAATCCAGTTCAGGTTTAGACATACACATGGAAAACATTGATTTTCAGAGATTTGTGTGCCCAGCCCATTAAATGTACTGAATCCCCAGAGCCAATTTTTTTTTATAAAACTGTGAACACATGACTTTGCAATACTACTCTTATTGTGTTTGAGTTTAGTTACATTATGCAGCACTCACATGCTCATCTTATATTGAGTGAAGAACATTTCCAATAAAACTCATTTTTGAACTTGTGGTTAATCGTTCTTTGTTATTATCTGGATCTTGGCATGGATCCAATTAATCATCTTTGTGGGGTGGATGAGCATTGAATGAAAATAGCCCACCAAAGACCCTGATTTTTTGTCAATTTTAGAAATATCTCTTTGCTCCCGGCAGTCCCCAAAATTTTGAAACAGTTGGTTAACAATCATCAGCCTTTCTGGAACAGTTTTATTAAGCAACACCAGTTAATACATATACAAAAAAAAGTATATAGCAGTGAATAAATATATAAATACATTCATGACTAGTAGTAAAAGGCAACAGTTCTCTGTCTACATAGGGAAAATAACAAGATGATCGTAGGTAAGCCAAATGGACAATAGCTTTAAATTATTTTACAAGCATACATAATAAATCATTATGAAACATCAAAAAATAGGGATATGTTTAGTTAAAACAGTATTCTTATGGCCCCTTAGCATCTCTGATCCAGGCAGCAATGGGTGACCAGATTTTGTGACCACGCATTCTCAAGTGTCTTCCCCTAGTGGAGTAGATAGCTTTTTCCTGATTATAAACTCCTAAAAATCTGGCAAGCCACATTTGAAAGGTTGGAGGATCAGCATCCTTCCAAGTAGCTGCCAATAATATTCTATATACCGCTGTCCCAACAAAGAGAGAGTGCAGATGAATCAGCCTGGTTGTACCCAAATACCTATTCCCAGAATCTTGACCGCCCATTTTTAAGTATTGCTAATTTATCACAATCATAAAATATATGGGTTAAGGTGGCTGGCCCGGACCTACATCTGGGGCAATAATCATCTGTCCTTTCCCCCCATGTAAACA
Source organism: Lissotriton vulgaris (assembly GCF_964263255.1). NCBI lineage: Eukaryota > Metazoa > Chordata > Amphibia > Caudata > Salamandridae > Lissotriton > Lissotriton vulgaris. The sequence goes on along the minus strand of NC_141699.1, from coordinate 244,242,541 downwards.
ATTTAACAGGGGTAAAATATAGGTTAAAAAATAGTTTATATAGCTGGGCTTTTAAACTAGGGGGTAGAAGTATTTTCGATGTTAAGGATAAGATCATATCAATGTCAATGTTGGGGTTAGCAGGTTTCAAAGCCTAAGACGACTCCGTATGTTCCAAGTCATCGGGTAATTTAATGATGAACAGGCCATACAGTTTCCCAATTTTAATCGAATTCCTTGCCATGACATCGAAAAGTGGAATCCTTTCAAGTGTAATCCTAGGGGTCTTTAGGCAAAGAATAGTTTTGACCTGAATAAATTAGAAATAGTGGCTATTAGGAATTTCAAAGTTTATCTGTAAAGTCGAAAACCGACAATCTGATTCATCTCCAAAGAAGTCCCAAATTGTTCTTAGACCCATACTTTCCCATTTTTTAGCCATATCATCATTAGCCTGTAAGGGCAATAAGGAGGATCACCACAGGGGGGTATACCTATTAAATTCGGGATTGCCATAAATCTAGATACCTTCCTCCATACTTTCCATGCACTGGTAATTACCTTAAATTAAAAAATCTTACAGTAGCTTGGCTCTACCTGTTTCATTAAGAGCCCTTGAGCTTTCTTTCTGACTAAAAGTTCATATTTGGAGGGTATTTCCAGATCTGACCTGACTTCACTTGGAGTCATGATATTAAACAATGGGGTCATTTGATGGAGAAGGGCCGCCCAATAGTACAACGTGATGTTCGGGATTGCTAAACCTCCCCTGTTTTGTGGCAAGGATAAATACTTCCGCCACCTCCTAATCTTCCCATATTGCCAAACAAAGTTTGAAAGCTGTGATTCAACTGTTTTTAAAATGTTATCTTCTACAATTAATGGTATGGCTCGAAACAAATATAATAGTTTTGGGAGTACATTCACTTTTAAAAAGTTGCCCCTACCGACATTAGATAGATGTAAACTGTTGACTCTCCTAAGATCTTTCCCTATGTTTTTGATCAGGGGTTCATAATTCATTTTACTGATATCTCCTATTTTTGAGCGTAAGCATACCCCAAGATAGGTAGCCTCATCTGCTTGCCTTGGGTCATCATAATCAATGTTATCAGTACATAAGACAACTGTTTTGTCTTCATTAAGTGAGTACCCAGAATATCACCCAAACTGCTGAGTGATTATATCTATTTTTAAAATTGCCCCTGCAGGATTCGGTGTTAATACTGCCACATCATCGACGTAAGCTAGTACTTTGGTCTCGTAAGCACCAACAACAATCGGTTTAATTTCCTGGTTCTGCAGCAATTTAATAATCAAAATAAAATTGGAGAACAAGGGTAACCTTGTCTCGTTCCCCTAGATATACTGATTATGCGAGATTCTTTGCCCATTAATTGCAGCCTAGCTTTCAGTTGTTGGTACATAGCTCTGATTGAAATTTGGGCTCAAAGTTATTTAGTTCAAGCACCCCCCATAAAAACTCCCAAGACACCCGATCAAAAGCTTTCTCAGCATCAAGGAAGATCATTGACGACCGGCCCCCCGTTCCGGACATGATATCAAAAAGCGAGATGACTCTGCGGGTGTGATCCGCTGTACCCTTGCCCGGGATGAAGCCTTGTTGCCAGGGGGAGACCAGATGTTCAATGACCCTCCTGAGCAGATTAGCTAGAACTTTGGCAAATAGTTTAGAATCCGAGTTGATCACGGAGATTGGTCGGTATGAAGATGGATACTCGACAGGTTTACCTTTTTTAGGAAAAATAATGACAAAACCGTCTCTTTCCATGACTCTGGAGGATTTCCACTTGATTGTATTCCAATAAACAAATCCAGTAAAAAAGGCAGTATTAGAGTTCCTAATATTTTATAGATTTCTAAGGGGATTTTATCAGGTACTGCGGCTTTTCCTGGCCAAACCAGACAGGGCTAATTGTATCTCCGTAATGCTAATTTCTTTTTCAAGTTCTTCTCTAGCTAGGTCATCTAAAGCTCTATCGAATCCAGAGTTTACTGCAAATTCTTTTGCTGCTTTCCTAACTTCAGCAATGTCCACTAAAGTATCATCTTAATACAACTCTTGGTAGTATCGTTGAAATCCTTTAATGATATCGTCCGGATCGGTATATTCATGATCGGCTATCTTAATAGAAGCTATCGCATTATAAGAGATCTTCTGCCGTGTTCGTTAAGCCAATTACTTACCCACCTTCTCACCATTTTCATACTTACTATTTCGGTGTGACTGAAATGTTTCAGCAGACCTCTGGGTTAGCCAGCTGTTTAACTCTGATTTTAGAACCATTATCCGATGAAGAATATGGACCCCATCATTTCCCTGTGCTATTGTTAAAACATGTTCTTCCTCGGCTCTAGCCAACTCTCATACCAATTGTAGATTTTTAGCTTCCTGCTGTTTTACTCTAGCCGCATAGCAAATAGTTTCCCCTCTGAGAGTAGATTTGAAGCAGTCCCAAACAGTTCCCCTGGAGGCACTATATCGATTCATATCAAAATACCTTAGTGCCTAATCTCTAATAAATGTTATATAGTCTTCTTTAACCAGGAGCTGCCACTGCTAAAATTAAAGGATTGTGGTCAGAAATCATTTTTGGAAGCTTCATAATTTCCGCTTTACAAACCAAATCTTTTGTTACAAAAAAAAAATCTATCCTGACATATTTGTTGTGTGGGTACGAAAAATAAGTATAGCCAGCGTCGGATTGATTTTTTAGATCCCAAATATGTACCAGGTTGTGACTGTGAGTTGATTTATGGCTCTAAATACGCTAGGTTTGTGGCCTGAATATCTATCCTGTGATTGTTTCCTAAGTCCGGATCCTAAGCAGATATTTAGGTCGCCACAAAAAACTGTCGATTTTGGCAATGAGGCGAACTCTAGTTCAAGATCCTCAAATGTTTTAGGGTCATCTTTATTCGATCCATAAACCAAACAGATAGTAGCACCAGATGTCAATTCTACAATAACTCACCTCCCCAGAGCATCTACTACTTTACGCATGGCTAGCCCTAATAATATTTTGGCTAACATAGCTACCCCGTGAATATTAGAGGTTTGTGTTGTGCAGGCAAGAATGTTATAGCCCCCAAATTTTAATAATTCTCTTTTTTTCCCAGGGTAGGTGCGTCTCTTGTAGACAGATTATATCCAGAGACTTTTGGTTGAATATTTCAACAAAACGGGCCCTCTTAGCCCTATCATTTAGACCCGCCACATTCCAGGGGAAAATTCTTATCTTCCCCATTGAAGTCTGCTAAACAGTTTCAAGGATCCCTCCAACACTATCTTAAAGCCCTGGCAACCTTTCAAAATACATCTTGTCTTTTGTATTCCATTCTTCATTACTTTCTGCTTCATTGGTTCAGTATTAATTCTGGAGTTGCTTTTTTTATGTTAAGCCCCAACCCCCCACCACCCACCACCTTCCCCCACCCACCCCAAAAACACACCCGAAACCCCATTTGAGGCATACAGACTCCAGCTAGAGTCTGTTTTTTTTTTTTTTTTAAATATATTTTTATTGCAGGAATCAGTAAATCGTTACATAATCGACCAGCATTTTAGAACAAGCAAAATCAATGAAACACAACCCTCCGTCCCCCAGCAGTAGTTCACGTACACAGCCATTCAGCCCACAACCCTGGGGTCGGGCGGCGAAATTCAATGGGGGCTCAGCAGGAAGGCGAAGCTGGTCCGGATGATCCACTGTCCGTCATCTGCTTTTCCAAACAAGCCTACAAAACCCAGAAAGAAAACCCCACCCTCAAAACGCTATGAACCAAAGTAAACCCTACCCAACCCCGCCATCAGTGCACGGTAACAACCGCAGCAGGATCTGCGAAAGGACCCATGGGGAAAGCAACAGAGCTGAAAAGTGCAATCGTCTATCGGGACTTGGGGCGAGCTGCTTCCGCACTTTCAGATTCGCTGGGGGCGCAATAATCCCTAAGGGCCTGCACTAACGTCTCCCACTCTAGCGCTGCCTCCTGTGCCTTCTCATTGCGCTGCCTCCAAGCTAACTGGTATCTCAGTGTGCTCTCCCCCGCTGCCCACTTCAAAAGTTCGCTGTGCCACCGGCCTCCTGTCGGACCAGCTCGTGCCTTCCAGTTCCTGGTCACCTCTCGTTTAGCAAGGAGCAGCCCCAAATCGATGAACTTGCTAGATATTTTGTTCTTGGGGGTATGAGGGAACCAGTGCAGGAGTCCCACCGCCGCGTCAAACGATAAGGATCTTCCCGTCACCTCCTCCAGGGTCTTCCCCACTTCTACCCAATAGGAGGACAATCCCGGGCAGGCCCACAACATGTGGAGAAGGTCCGCCTCCTGGGCCGGGCATCTGGGGCAGTCCGCCGAACTCGTAGCAAAATATCGCCTGATTTTCACCGGGGTCAGATATGCTCCATGGAGCACGTAGTAGTGGACCAATTGAAAGCGGGCGTGGCGTGTGCCCTTCCAGGCTCGCCGCACCAGTTGGGACCAGGTCGTCTCCGGGATCTCCTTGCCAATATCCTCCTCCCAACGGGTTCTCAGAGTAGTGAGGGGAGCCAGCCCCTCATTGATCAGTCTGCCGTAGAGGCAAGTGACCGCCTTCACCGTTCCCGCAGACATCATCACGTATTGGCACACCGGAGATAAAGGGGGTTCCTCCTGCCCGCGTTTCCAGTGCGCCTGGATCGCTCGGACAAGGGCCGAGTGCAACAGAAAGTCGCCGCGAGGAATCTCGAAGCGATCAAGAGCTCCTGAAAGGGCAAGAGCGCCCCGTCCTCATAGAGGTCACCTATCAGCTGTAAGCCTGCGTCCTCCCAGCTCGCCAACCGTGACCAATCGCCGCCATGGGGCAAAGCCGTCAGCATCCCCAAAGGTATTTCAGGCGCATACGGTATCCTCAGGTGGCCCCGGGCGTGAGCTCAGTTCCAACACAGGCGAACGGTCAGCTCCTCAAGCGACAAGTCCTGTAAGGCCAAACGTTGTCGCAGCGCTATGAAGGAGAGAACATGCCTGGCCATACCGTACCCCTTCTGTCTTCTGGGCCCCGGAATTCCTGGGCGATCTCCTGGGTGAAGGTCTGGAGCTGCGCCGCTAAATAATACTTTTCAAAGTCCGGCACCGCAAGCCCACCCTCAGCCTTCGGCCTCATCAGGGTCTTTAGGGCCACCCGTCGGCGGCCCGAGCCCCAGAGGAATCCGACTATCATTGATCGTAATAGGCGAAACGTGGCCGGTGGGACCCAGATCGGTAGCGTCCGGAAATAATACAGCAACCGGGGAAGCGCCACCATTTTGAGCAAAGCGATCCGCCCTGCCACCGAGAGCGGTAGCGTGGCCCAGAAGTCCATACTGCCCCGAAGTGCTCGAGTGCCGCGGGCAATGTTCCCATCCAGGAGGTCAGATGGTTCATGATAGACGTACACCCCCAGGTACTTAAAGCAGTCGGGTTCCCATCTAATCTCCCTACTAAGAGCAGGGCTAGGGGTGCCCTTGCGAACCAGGAAAAGACAGGTCTTAGTCCAATTTACCCGGAGGCCCGAGACCTCCCCAAACTCCGTGAGCGCCGTCGCAGCTCCATGCAAGGCAGCGAACGGGTCCTCGAGGAAGAGCAGCAGGTCGTCTGCATACAGCGAAATGTAGTGCGGGCCCGAAGGAGTCCACAGGCCAGTATAATGGGCTCCCGACCGGAGATGCAGCGCGAGTGGCTCCACCGCCAGCGCAAAGAGAAGCGGGGATAACGAACATCCCTGCCTCGTGCCCCTCTCCACCGGATATTGTGAGGAAATTAGCGGTCCCGCCCGAACCCTGGCCGATGCAGAGGCATACAGGACCGTGGTCCATCTGATGAAACCCTCACCGAGGCCGAACCTCCGTAGCACAGTGCAAAGGTAGTCCCATTCCAGGCTGTCAAAAGCCTTCTCTAAGTCTACTGATAAGACAACCGGGCACGGGGCGTCCACGAGCGGTTCTCCTAGCAAGCGGAACAACCTGCGAATGTTCATAGTCGTGTTACGCCTGGGGATAAATCCAGCTTGGTCCTCATGTACCAGGGAGCTCATGTGCCCCAGCAGCCTCAAAGCCAAGATGCTGCTCAGTATTTTATAGTCAACCATCAACATTGATAAGGGACGGTAAGACCCCGGATCGGATGAGTCCCTTCCGGGCTTGAGATGGGGAACCACCAAGGCCTCGCACATCGAGCCTGGGAGTCGCCCAAGCCTCTTAGCCTCTCTGTATACTATTAATAACCTAGGGGCTAGGAGATCAGCATAAGCTGCATAGAACTCCACAGGAAGGCCGTCCAGGCCCGGGGTCTTATTCCTCGCCATCTTTTTAATGGCGCTATGGATCTCTCCCAGTTCTATGTCGGACCCCAGGGCTTTTGCCACGTCCTGCTCCACTGTTCGGAGCTCCAGAGGCCGTAGATAATTATCAAGCAGGTCAGGGTCTCGGACAGAGCGACTGCGGTACAAACGTTCGTAGTATTGCAGGTAGCAGCTCAGAATCTCAGGTTGAGTGTATACTACAGTCCCGTCTGCCATGCGCATGGACGTCGTCAATGAGGACTGGCGCGTAGGGTTGGCTAGCCATGCCAGCAACGCGCTCGACCTATCCCCCTCTGCGAGGGACCGAACCGTATAGGCCTTGTAGTCAAAACAGCGCAGCCGTTCGACCTCCGCCGCTACCGCCTCCTTCGCCTCCGCTGTGCGTTCCTGTAATTCAGGGCGCCCGGGGCGGCGGAGTTCCAGCTCGCGGAGTTTCCGGTCCGCTGTATCTAGGTCGGCGAGGATAATTCGCCTCATGCCGACCTTTTTAGAAATACAGTATCCCCTCACCACCACCTTAAAAGTGCCCCACTCTAGCGCTCTCGAGCTCGCGGTGCCTCCGTTGGATGCAAAGTACTCCGAGATCTTATCGCCTAGGTCCGCTCTGAAAACACTGTCCTCAAGGATCTCGGGCCGTAACTTCCAGGTGGGCACCGCAGGCACCCCGGGAAACCAACGAAGGTCCAGCAGGAGGGGGTTATGATCTGATATGGTCCTGGTCAAATATTCAGATCGGACCGCCGCCGAAACCAGTTCAGGCGAGCCAAGAAATCCGTCCAGTCTAACGTGCAACTCATAGAGGCTCGAGAAGTAGGAATAGTCCCTAGTTGTGGGGTGTTGCGCCCTCCAGATATCCGTTAGACCCCAGTGAGTCTGCCAGTCCCTACGACCCTTAGCCATGCGGCGAACCGGAGAATCAGGGAGGGGTGGATGCGAGCGGTCAGTGTCCACATCCACTACTGAGTTGAAATCTCCACCGAGCAGGAGGGGCCCGGAGAAGAAGTGGGCCAACGAGCCCAATAACCTGGAAAGGAAGGCAGTCTGGTCTATATTGGGAGCGTACACGCAGCAAACGTTTAGGTCCCTCCCTCCCAAGTGCCCGAAATGGCCACATATCGCCCCTCTGGATCTATCACTGTTTTCGTGACCTGGAAGGGAACCCCAGCTCTAACCCAAATCAGCGCCCCTCTGGCATACGCGGAGTACGAAGTGCAAAAGACCTGCCCCCTCCATCTACACTGTAGCGCCGCCCCTTCCGCCTTGTTCAGATGGGTCTCCTGTAGCAGCGCCATTTGTACCCCCCTACGCACTAAATAAGCGTGGACTTTGTGACGCCTAGACATGGTATGAAGCCCCCGCACGTTCCAAGTAATACATTTCAGATTAGCAACATCAGCCACTGTCCCATATCGTTCTCGCAAAGTCTCCCCATCTGGGTCCCAACAAAGAAAAGGCATCATTCAACCCAGCACTGATGGCGGCCATTTTCCCCAACCAAAACTTAACAACCCAAGTATGAACCAAACCCCCATCCACCCTCCCCAGAACAGGACCCAAATAGCACCATCTAGTTCCCATCCAAACCATACCCTCCAAAAACCCACTGTCCCCTACTAATCCTGCGGTCGCCACCGTAGGAAGGCCTTAAGGGCCAGGTGCGGGCCGGGCGGTGGCAGTGGGCCCTCGATGCTCAGGCCACCAGGACTAAGGCAAGCCCGAAACAGTGCCAAAAACCCTCGGGGCAAAAACAAGGCACCCCACCCCCCCCTTCCCCGGGAGTCAGCATCAACTGTCGGCACCCGCCACCCCCGTGCCGGGCCCCCACCCAAAAGGAAGTAGTCACCCCGTTAGCCCTGTCCATCCAGAAGGTCCTCCACCGATTTCGGTGTGATCACCGGCGTATGGACGCTATCAGTCACCGATTCCTCGGAGTCCGTTGGTACCCCCTCGTCACCAGGGTCCGCTTCCTCTTCAATGGCATCGTCCCGTGAGCCAGACAGCGCAGATAACACCTCTAGCACTCCCTTCCGCTCCGTCGATGTCTCCGCAGTTGAGGGTCCGCCTGAGCGGCCGCGGCGACTCCGAATCCTTTTGGACCGCCGTCTCTGCTCCGGCTCCGCCGCCTGCTGGGATGAGGAGCCGAAGCCATCTTTCCCCGCTCTATAGAGTTCAAGCCAGTTACAGACATCCTCCGGGGTATCAAAGAATTGAGTCTTGTCATCGACAATTATGCGGAGCCTCGCAGGAAATAGGAGCGAGTATTGGATGCCCTCGCTCCGGAGCTCGAGCTTGACCGCCAGGAAGGAAAACCGTCTGCGTTGAGTTTCATAGGTGTAATCCGGGAAGATGTTCACCTGGCTGTTCGCCACTTTGAATGGACCATTATGTCTGGCAGCATTGAGGATGAGGTCTCTGTCTCGAAAGTGCAATAACCGTGCCACCACCGGTCGCGGGGCACGTCCCTGTTGCGGTGGTCTCGCTGGGACTCTATGGGCACGCTCCAGGGTGTAGAAGGAGGATAGACCCTCCGGGGCCACCGTGTCTCGGAGCCAGGCTTCCAAGTATGCCACCATGTCGCCATCCTCAATCTTTTCCGGCAGGCCCACCACATGAATGTTGTTCCGCCTGTTACGGCCTTCCGCATCCTCCGCTCTCTGCTCCAGGGCCGTAATCCGGGACAGGGCATCCTTCATAGTCGCGGCCAAGGTTCGCTGCGCCGGCTCCAAGGTTTTCACCGAGCTCTCCACTTCCTTGACCCTGTCCGAAAGTTTGCCGTGATCCGCTCTAAGGAGGCCTAGGCTCGTCGCTACCTGGGCAATGTCCTGCTGGAGGGCCGAGCGCGTGGTCGCAATCGCCTCCAAGACGCGGTCAAATTGCTGCTGCATTGGTGCACCACCAGAATTCTCCGGGTCCACACGTTCCTCTTTGTCCTGGGTCTCCGAGTCTGAGGCGGCTGGGGTAGTCCCCTTGGCTCCCCTAGGTTTCCCCATGTCGCCGGGAGCACACAGTGCGGATCCAGGAGCAGGCGCCCCCGAGTGCAGGCGCCGGCTATGACTCTCCCGGTTGCTGGGCCTCAGGTCGAGTGCCGGAGATCCCCGTCTCCAGGGCCTGTTGGACCTTCTCAGCTTCGGCTCGCGCCACCACCGCGTCGTCTGAGGGCACCGAGGAGGAGGCGGAGACAATCGTCACCAGGTCGGGCAGGCCCGTACGGTTGATAAAGTCCCGGAGTGAGGGTCACCAACTCCTCCGGATGATTTGCGGCGCCAAAGGGTTGCGCCTCCCATGGAAGTGGGTCGGCCAGGAAAAAGTAGCCAAGTGCGGTGTAGGGAGTGGGGCTACTGTCGGGACCTCTAGGCGTCCGCGTGCGGAATCCACTATAGTGAGGGCATCTGCCCATCCAAGTGCGATCCCCGTTGAAAAAGTCCGATCAGACCGATGTCAAGATCCTCACATCACTGGGAGACGGAAGAGCAGGGAGCGCGCCGCTGCTAGTGATGCTCCTCCAGTCTAATGGATCCGGCCAAGGGGACAATGAAGTCCGGGCGCCATGTTGGGTCGCACTCCGCAGTTCCACAAACTTCGATTTTCCGCCGGGTCACCACTCGTTCGGATTGCGCCAAGGGCCCCGGTGGGTCTCCGTCGGGCCGATCAACAGAATGCGGGGGTTGGGGTGCCCCGCAGCCTCCGATTTACAGGATAATCACGGGCTCAGTCCCGGAGCCGAGCTCTCAGGCGACCATCGCCATCGGCGCCCAAGCCACGCCCCCTCCAGCTAGAGTCTGTTAGTGATGAGCATGCGACACATGACCAGAGCTCATTCCCTATGTCATTTTTATATATAACAAATGCTGAACTCCAAATTCACCCACATATTTTACAATATTTTTTTTAAACAATGGAGTATATGTTTCGCTACAGGACATTATCCAATACTATCATATTTCAAAATCTAAAAAAAAACAGGAGTACTACTGATCAAATCATATCCTAGCCAGATAGCCCATCAAGATACTCTTTGGCCTTCATTTCAGAAAGGAATAATTTTGTTTGCCCCCCCAAATCACTTTAAGCCGAGCAGAGTTGTTGAGATAAGTCTGTGCTTTCTTATCTTGGAACGGCTTAATTAGCTGACACAACCTCCACTGCCTCTCGATGGTGGAATGTCAAAAATCTGGGTGCACAAAATAAGAGACCTCATTTCTGGTTCTTTTCGACTCCGGTCTGGCTTTCTCAGAGACCTCCTGTCGGAGGAGGAAATTGCCAAAATAGACCAGGATGGCACGGGGGTAGGCCCCGGGCTTTATTGAATGTTTTAGAGTGAAGGGAACACGGTGAGCGCGTTGACTTTCAAAGCCCAATTCCACCCTGTAAGTTCTGGCAAAGAGTCATGGAAAAGATCCACCACATATGAGCGAACATCCTCCCTCTCCACCCCTTCGGGGACCCCCAGAACTCGCAGATTGTTCCTCTGCTGGCGGTTCTCAAACTCCTCTAGCTTCCATTTAAGGTCTGCAAGCTGAGCGTCATTGGAGTCATACCCGTTCTTGATTCACCGCCATCTCTGATTCATTAGAAACTATCCTAGATTCTAAATCAATGAATAGGTCCCCAAATGCACTACATGTCTTAGTTAGTTTGCGAACAACCCCTTGCGCATTGCGGCTTGAGCTTTACGCCCATCCTGGCGTGTCTCCTCGCGGTGCAATAAGATAGCCTGAAGAATAGTATCCAAAGTTGGAGCTGCTGAACCTGAATGCATCAAATGTTCTGGTTGTTCAGCGTTTGAGATACTTAGGGGGTTAGTAAGTCGGGTTGTAGGGGTGTAATCCCAGGCTAATTCCTTTACTCCATACCGTTTCACTTTCTTCTTTAGGGTAGATTTAGACTTTGTTTTAGTGCCAGGGTCATCCGTTTGCTCACTACAGCTCTCGTGTGCGGAACAAGAAATATCTTCAGACAACTCGCCCCTGTAAAAAAAGGAAAATAAATCGCTAGGGTCTTTATCTGGCTGAGGATCATGAAAACCAACTTCGCCAATTTCGCTATGTTCATTGACATAGCCTGCATTTTGATTGTTCCCTTGGTTAGATCCCCCCAACGTTGCCTGCTGTTTTTGAGGGTAATTAGTCAATTTGTCAGGAAGAGGGAAGGACCCCATTTGAATAGTACCTGCAGGGTTAGTCAAATCAGTCATGCATAATGCTCCATCAGCATCAGCAACAGACCCTACGACCACAGGGGAAGGTAAAGACAAAGGCATACCTTTGTTCCTCGTGGCGATAGATTGATCCCTCGCACTCGGCTCCGGCGTCGGCTCCAGGTTATTTATCTCTTCAGCCAAAGCATTGTTCTGTGTTTTTGGGTGTAGTAGGTGCAGATTGCGATAAATCCTGATATGCGCTAAATCATGACTAGCGCTTCCAACTTCGTTGATTTTGATTGTTTCAACAGCCGCTTCTGTCTCCTCGATGCGCACAACCTTGCCCTTCCCCTCCTGACCCGGCACTGATCTCGCAGGCGCTTCGCGGAGCAAGTCAGCCACTGTAGGGCCGGCCGGATGCCCCTTCTGTAACGCACCAGCACCAGCTCCGCATTTCAGCATCTTGGAAGGCGTCGGAGACGAAGACCCCGGCACCTCTGTGGCAGCTTTCCCGCCTGTATCGCCACCCAGCTCGTACATTTCCTGCTGTGCCAGCCTTGCTGTTCTTGCTTTGGCAGCGGCAGATGCCGCCGCCAATTTCGGGGCCATCACAGCGTCGGCGTTCATCCCAATAGGCAGGTAGGATTGCTGTTGCTGTTAAAATTGTTTACTTTCCGCTATCACTTCCACCTTGGAATAAGCCTGTCCCAGGTACCTCAGGACCGCAAGCCCGATTATGGTGCCCAATGTATATAGTTGATTTCTAACGGGATTTGCCTCCTCACAGAAGGCTTCAACGACCATTCCTTCTGTTCAAAAAGCTCTTAGCTCACCATTTATAAGTAAAATTCTGCTTGAGCTCCGGTCATATGTGTGCACTACGGTCTCACACGACTGCCATATTGCCTCCCAGTTTGGGTCATTTCAAACTTCTTAGTCTGGATTCAGATCACAGCCCAGTACCACAGCTGTGCGTCTAGAAATGTCTGAATCCACTCAAATAACTTTGGATAAAGGTCAGAATGCCATCCTCATCCTTATGGCTTTCTCAGTGGTGTTCCACAAGGTCTCACATACTTTATTGTTACAGCACCTAGTCAATTTTGGAATCTTCAGAACTGCACTGAGATTGTTTCAATCCTTTCTTTACAGTAGGAAACAAGCAGTGACAGTCTCCTACTTTAGTTCAGGAAATAAAACCCTCAAGTATGGGGTTCCTCAGGGATCTTCTTTAATTTCCTTAGTCCAGCCTTATTTAATATCTATATGACCCCTTTGGCATCATTTATAGAATACTTTGGGATCACAGTTACTCTGCTGTAACAGAACAAAACTTCAATTCCTGTCTGGACCAAGTTCTAAAATGGATGAAGTTCAGTCACACCGGTGAAATGGAGAGTTTACTTTTTGGAAAAAACAATAGGTTTGTGGTCTCTGGCTGGTGGCCGGAGGGACTGGCCAACCCTTCACCACTAGCACTCATAGAGAGAAAACTAGTTTTGAAATTTTATGAGGACCTGTCCTTCCTCACTCAAATTCTCACAATGACAGGAACTTACTTCTCTCTTATAAAGACATTAAAGAAATTTCATCCATTAATAACTTTGAGGATGGATTATAGTAAAAGCGTTAATTTAGGTTTTACCCAAATATAAAATTAACTGTTATAAGTAGCGCAGAATTTAAGAGTAAGACTTGTGCTTTAACTCCCATTGTCTCTTGCTATGTGACATAAGTGCATTGGTTATTCGTGCATATGCGCATCCTGTCTAAATCTTTAGTTACTTTTGAACAAGCTTTCTTTAAGACAGTACCCAAATATCCTATCAATAGATTCAAACAATATTCTACAAATCAAATAGTCATTTAAACCTACTCCAGGCTCCAATATTTAGATTGGTTAAGAGAGGTGGTCGGTCCTTCTTGGTCTTGAGTGCAAAGGCTTAGAAAAACTTAGAAAAACTCCCCCTGACACGCAGATTCACATAAAAGGAATATATATATATAGTGCTATCCACGCCGAATTTGAAATGGACAAAGTCTTTTGCCATTTGTTCATCAAGGTCTTTAAGCATAGGATTAGCACAGTGCTATCCACGCCGAGCTGTAAAATGACAAAAGCCATTTACCACTCCAGGCACAATGTTACAGCTTTGGATTGGTAAAATACCATCCAAGCCAAACTGAAATAAATAAAAGCAACCCCATACACGTGTTTCGCTGTCATTACAGCTCTTCAGAGAGGTTTAGCTTTTATCCAGACACAAGGGAGCACCCAGTATATGTCAACACAATTCCCTTGCAGGCATGAAGTCAAGCATAAATTATGCATAAAAGAAGGAAAGAACTCTGGGTAGTTCCCAAGTTTAGGTGGAAGGCAGCTCCTGTATAGAGCACCCTCAACACCAGCGACACTCTAAATTTGCTCAGCTCAAATGTCTGCTTTTCTATCAAAGTTTTTAAGCATAGGATTAGCACAGTACTATCCATGCCGAGATAGAAATGGACAAAGTCTTTTGCCATTTGTACAGCAAAGTCTTTAAGCATAAGATTAGCACAGTGCTCTCCACGCCGAGCTGTAAAATGACAAACGCCCTTTACCACTCCAGGCACAATTTTACAGCTTTGGATTGGTAAAATACCATCCAAGCCAACCTGAAATGAATAAAAGCAACCCCTGACAGGTTGCCTTCCCCACCTAAACTTGGGAACTACCCAGAGTTCTTTCCTTCTATATATATATATATATATATATATATATATATATATATATATATATATATATATATATATATATATATATATATATATATATATATATATATATATATATATATATATATATATATATATAAAAATATATATATATATATGAATAAAAGCAACCCCTGACAGGTTGCCTTCCCCACCTAAACTTGGGAACTACCCAGAGTTCTTTCCTTCATTATATATATATACATGTATATATATATATATATATATATATATATATATATATATATATATATATATATATATATATATATACATATATATATATATATATATATATATATATATATATATATATATATATATATATATATATATATATATATATATATAAATATATATATATATATATATATATATAAATATATATATATATATATATATATATAAATATATATATATATATATTTATATATATATATATATATGTATTTATATATGTATTTATATGTATATATATATATATTAAAGAAGCAACTAAAAACCTGCCCTTTTTGTGACTGTAATGCAATTGTCAGAATAATACTATGATCACAGACTAGCACTAGCAGACCCATCAGGGCAGCTGCTGCTCTCTTAAAAATCATCTTAGTCATGCATTCCTTCATTGTGTCATTGTGACTTGGATTTACACAAATTAAAGGATTGTACTCATTGAGTAAATCAATATTTTCCTGTGGGTGTGGGAGAAGTTAAATTAATCCTACTTGCCCCTTTAAGCTAAACATGTTTGGTTTGGTCAATTCAGGACTATAATTTGAAGGTGAACAAGACTTTAAGACCGTTTACTTTATATTCTTGCTTTTGCTTTTTGGCTGCAGTGTACCAATGGTAGCGCTAGAGGTGCTAGGGGCACTAGTGTGCATGCTGGGGATAGCATCTGCTTCTGCTATCCTTGGATACCCTTAACTGATGTCCAAGTAGAGTGTCTCTGAAATGCAATATATCTATGGTGATCACCCACAAACTAGAGTCATACCTACATAAGTATTTACACATATTTGGAATACCCTTCTCACACATATATCCACACTCAAAGGGACTTAGAACATCCAAATTTGTCTAGGATTTGTGGACTAAACCACATGTTTATCTAAGAAGCAACAGCATACCATAGTGCATTAGAGGACACGGAAATAAAATGATTAGATTCAATTCGTGCAGCTCGGACATGGCCAGAGGGGTAGGAAAAATGTGTTTTGATGTTATGAGGAAGTCATGATGTAAGTCCAAAGAGTCAGTGGGTGTCATTCCAGATCCCCTGTGCAAACAAGAAGGATTGTCTTTTCTTTTTTTGTCTTTTTTGCAACTACTGTTCTTAATGGCTGCCTCTGATGATTAATGTTTTGTCTGTGCTGGCTGGTGTGCTCAATTGTTCTGCTTGTAGGTGAAGCAGCAGGTTTTGCAGATAATGTGTACTTTGAGTGACAGTCATTTCACTTCACTTAAAATGGTGAAATGTGATCACAAATTTCAGTCCTTTAATGTGCTAGGTGGTGGTGGGTAAAACATTCTATTTAGGGGCAACTTCAGAGCATAAGCTAATGGGCAAAGTATCACCAGGATGACAATAGATTAGTAGGACTTCAGGGAAAGTCAATTTCATGCACATCTAACCCCACATAGAAGTGGAAGAAGGCATAAAGAAGCATTTTAAGGTTCTTATGATTATGATGAACAGCATTTTCCACAAAAAGCAGAAGTAGTGCAAAGGTACAACTAACGTACATTTAAAGTTTCTTTCACTAGCCAGTGGTTCATACAATTCACACATAAGCAAAAAGAATAGCACTAGTTTACAAAAGTGCCCATTCCTGGAATATGATTAAATTAAACACAACATAAATCAGTTAATGAACAGCTCAGTATAATGGGTGCTTGCAGCAGAGATAAAAGTGACTATAAAGAGCACATAATCAAATCCACACAGGGTCCAACCAATCTTTCATCTATCCTGGGCTGATAACTTGAGTTAAGTATCATTTATATGTTTTAATCATAGCATTATGAAGAAACAACACAGCTGTAGTAAGTGCTATAGTTTTTTTTAGGAATGCTTCCTAATTTCTTTCAAGTTGAGAATAAATTGTACTTACACTTGTCCCCTCTGGCGGCTGCGGTGGAGGCTTACGGAGCCCAGATCGTGTCCTACGCCGATGACACGCAACTCCTCTTCACATGTGGTAAAGATCAGCCATTTGATGGGGAGAGAATTCGGGATTGCCTGGGTATGGTTTTTGGATGGTTCCAGCGGAACAGTCTGAAGGCCAACTCCAGTAAGTCGGAGGTTTTATTCTTCGGCTGTGCCACCGACCCCGAGTGGCGGCAATGGTGGCCGGCTGCCATGTGTCCCCCGGCACAATCCTCTTTGGTTGCCAAGAACCTTGGTGTTAAGCTGGATAACAAGCTCTCATTGAGAGCGCACGTTCTCGGCCTGTCCGGCACCTGTTTCGGCATTCTGAAGATGCTCCACAAGTTCCTTCCTTTATTATCTGCGGAGCACAGGCGGATTACGGTGCAGGCGCTCATCGGATCCAGGCTAGACTATGCCAATTCCCTTTTCTTAGGCCTCCCGGATTACTTGGTCCAGCGCTTGCAGGTGGCACAAAACTCTGCAGCCCGTGCGATCTTTGGTCTGCACAGGCGAGCACGAGCTTCTGGGCTGCTGCAGACGCTCCACTGGTTGCCTATCCGGAAGCGGATTATGTTTAAATCCCTGACGCTGGTGCACAAAGCACTGTTTGGCTCAGGCGCGGGATATTTGCAGAAGAGACTGGCTTTCTATCGCCCTGCCCGCTCACTGCATTCTGAATCCCTCTTCACTGCTGTGGTTCCGCGTGTGTGGAAAGCCCGCATTGGGGGGCGCTCTTTCAGCCTCAAGGCCCCCCAGCTGTGGAATTCGCTCCCGCTGGCACTACGCAGTACCCCCAATCTGCTTCAATTCAGGAAAAATCTGAAGACCTGGCTTTTTAATCTCTCTGTTTAGGTGGGTTTCTTTTGTCTTTTGAGTCTGCTTTTTCGTGTTATGTTGTTTTACACTTGAACTGCCTGTGGATCGCGCCGGGACACTCTTTTAGAGTAGCCGTGCGCTATACAAACGCAATTTAACATAACATTTAACATAACATAACTTGTCTAGGAGTTTAAGTGGCACTACCTTCACTCCGAGTTTGACATGTATTCATGTAGATCACTTTGAAGACCATGTTGTGATAACACAAACTAACTCCTCTATCAATCATTTGAAACTGTAGAACCTTTCTATTGACAACATATTATGTATTTAGGAAGGCACACAGCATGAGCTGGTGCAATTCACTGATCGGATGTACCAACAAGATCTACATTTGTTCTTTAAATGGACATCAAGTAAGACTACTATTTATTTCCTTGACTTGGATATATCTCAATGGCAAAAATCTTGAACCAACAGTCCATCATAAACCAACGGACAAAAATTCTCTGCTTCGTTGTGGTCATTCCAACTTTGCACCATGAGAGAATAGTTACCAGTTGGTAAATTCTTCAGATAGAAAAGGAATTGTAATAGCACTCAAGATTTCAGTCAACAAGTTGGATACCTGAGTGTATGATTAGAATCAAGAGCTTACCACCCCAGAGTGGTGGGCAAAGCACAAAGGATAGCTCTAAACAAGCCTTGCTCCTGTCATTTGGAATATCATCAAAACCTAAATAATGATTTTATAACAATAGTATCGCCCACTGATCTACTGTCTATTCAAATATGCAATATCATTTGACATTTTTTTCACTACTTTGAAAAAGATGGTACCCCCTCCCCCCTCAGCTATCAACCGGTACATGCATGGCCACATCAGGGGTACCTGGGCAGAGGACCTTATGGAATACCCCTGCACTTACAGGCCATTACACATTTAGGAGCTTTCATGTTGGCAAAACAACTGAAGAGAGGACAAGTAAGTGATGCTTGACACTTAAAAATGTTGGGACATGAACAAAGTTCACTAATTGCAACACAACGTTTGTCATTTAAAAAATGTAGTACCCACGTTTCATACCTTACAATGACATATGCAAACATCATCAAGAATAAATGACTTACAAGACTGATGGAACATTTAACAACGACTCACATAACCTAAGAGACTCCAAATGAACTATATGAGAACAAGTCAATACCAGGCTACAAACAGCAAAAACAATCCTTCATAGGAAATTAGGTTGGTGGATCTTTGCTGAGCCTACCAAACAGGCCTGACATGACTCAATTCAATGGAATCACATTACTAAAGCATGAGGTCATTCATCTCTTTAGTTGATTGCATCACAGTTAAGTTTGACTATTTTTTCCTCTGATTTATTTTTACCATTTATTTCTCATGCAGTCTCAGAACAAGTGACCTTAAGTTTTAGTAGTGCAACTGAATGTCTCCTGGTTCAGTGCATGCATATTGATGTTTTTCGAGGAGACACAGTGGTACTAAGAAAGGATTCCGATTAGTAAAATTTTCAATGATCTTGCTTTTGAGCTTTCCTTTTTCTCTATGAGCTGCAAACCCATAAAACACCATTTCAAGATGATACTGCCTGTGCTATGCTGAGTATGATGATTTCACCTTGATACCACCTCCCACTTTGAGATCGGGACCGATTAATTAGACTGAAGTTCTCCATAGATTTTTCTGAATCTAGAGGTATTTTGGTACATGGCCCTTGGAGTTGGGCTCCACTTCAACGGTGCAGGGCACTAGAGAGGCTTTGCTCTCTGCCTAATTTTCTATATGAAACCAGGGGATTCCTATGGGAATGCGACAATATTCCTTTATGAAATAGGCACACCTTAGAGATAAGTTTGGGCTTTATTTTCTGCTTCTGACTTATGATTAAAAGACCCTGGGCCATATGTAGGTAAATCCCAAATACCGAATCTTAAATACCGATTATTACCGAACTTTACTGAATCAGTAATAAGAATTAGGTATTTGGGATGTAGGAAAAAATCCGGTAATATTTACAGAATCAGTAAAATTCGGTAAAGAAATACCGAATCCCCAACACCGATCGGTAAAAACCTAATCGGTAAAATCCGAATCTGTAAAATCCGATTCTTTAAATGCCGATTCGGTAAATACCGAATCAGCAATTAAAAAAAGAAACAATTAAGGAATCAGCCAATACGGTGGACCCAACCTACCTCCCAACCAGGAAGTGACCAAACCCATGCAGGTGCACTCAATCTGATGCTGCTGGAGAGGCTGGGAGAACAGAGCCCTTGAGACACTGGGATACTTACCCCAGGAAAACAGCACGATGTCAAGCAAGGACACTGAAAGGGAAGGAGCAGAGAGAAAGAGGAAGGTGAAATTCAGCACCATGGAGCTGCAGGTCCTTGTGGAGGAGGTAGCGAAGGAACACCACAAGTTGTTTGGCAAGCAGTCCCTGCAGGTGTCAGAATCTGCCAAAAGGAAGATTTGGCTGGCTATACAAACCAAGGTGAATGCCTTTGGAGTGACCCCACGGGACATCGACAACCTCAAGAAGAGGTGGTATGACCTCCGGAGCCTGACAAAGAGAAAAATGGCTGAGCTCCAGAAACAAGCGACTGCCCTGACTGAGCTTGAGAAGCTGGTGAGTCCACCATAGAGCCAGACAGCATCTGTGGGATTGGGGATGCAGACAATTCAGCCCGAGCTGCCACCAAAAAATGTAAGAAGCATGCACAGCAATCACCCCCACCCCTTCCCCTTCCCTTTCCCCTTCCCCAATGTGGTAGTGTGAACCCCACTCCAGTACAGGGTTTAGTATACACCAGCAATGTATTATGGGAGATGTAGTCAGTGAAACACCTACCATGTGAGACAACACACCAAACAGCAAGGCATGCAACACACATCAGTGATGAGCAAGCGACGCAATAGCGACAGTCTTTCAGAGATGAGAATTTAATTGTATAAGCAGGGCTGCAGGACCACAGAGCTAATGTAGGATTTTCTGTCCACAGGCGAGACATCTCACAGGCGTCCCAAGGACAAGGAAGGTAGTGCACCCCGGAGGGAAGGCACACAGGAGGCGAGTACCAGTGCAGGGCACACCACACAAGCAACAGCGGCATCACCAACACTGCCAGCCTCGCCACACCTGCCAGCGTTAACACAGCTGCTGGCCTCCCCACACCTGCCAGCATCACCACAGATGCTGGCCTCCCCACAGCTGCTTGCCTCACCACTACTCCTGTCTTCACCTCAACTGGTAGCGTCACCAGCTGCAACAACGCCTGCAGTGCAAAGAACCAGGAGGTATATTTTGGGCACACTCGGAAAATGGAGTCTTCTGCAGAAGACACGGTGGGGGGTGACACATCAATCGTGGCAGTTGAGGACAGCAATGCTCATCAGCAGTCCACTGCTAAGGGGGCCCACACAAGTGCCAGATGCTGCACGGCCAGGGACAACAGTCCAAACCAACATGGCGAGGGTCCTGGTGTCTTCTGCGGCCTGGTTGCAAGTATGTTACGGGTGCAGCGCATGCAGGGGAAGGTCATCCAGTCTGTCCAATGACAGATGAAGCACCTAAATGAAAATGTAAAAAACATTGATAAGGGCATCAGCTCAATGGCGGAGGGAATGAGAGAGATGGCTGCGGGCATGCAGAACATGTCCGGGTCAGTGCTGTTGCTGTGCAGCAAGATGGACGAGGACAGAGCAACAAGGCGCAGGGAGAGGCAGAGGTTTGAACAACACACAAGGGCAGTGAACCGGCTAGCAACTGCCACTTCCCTGCTTGCAGGCGCTGCGTCAAAATACAGGAGGGACTGGCACACTGCAGCAGTGAAGTCTCCAGGGGCCTTGTGAGGGTGACAAGTGAAGTTGAGGGGCTGCTGACTGCTCAATCAGCAAATACTGGTGCTCTGGATGTGAGGGAGAGCAAGGAGACCACCAGTAGGAGCAGCAGGACCTCCCCCCTGTTACTGATACCCGAAGGATCAGCAGGCGGCATGGGGCTGCCACTGCCCACACAGTCGGTGAGAACAGCCAGCCAATGGCATCCAGCACCGGTGGGCGTGCCCGCAGACACTGATGCTGCACACACTCCCTGAACTGGAATGGGTGAAGTAACCCAGGTCTTCCCTAATGGATGGCAACAATTGGACTTACACATTTGGGCCTTTGTGTACTGGCGTAGTGCCAAGATATTAAAACTACATCGTGTACATACAACAACTGGCTGTGTCTCCTTACTCACTTAGAAATAGTTGCGTGTGATCTCTGCCCGTCTTTATCTCCCATCTGTTGCTGGGGCCACTCCTGCTGTGTTGGGCTCAGGTTGTGCAAATTCATCATCATCATCATCCTCAATATCTGTTAATTCTACTGCTGTTCCTTTCCTAGTGGCAAGGCTGTGCAGTAGATGAGGGGTGAGTACTGATGTGCACCTCTGCTTTTGTGGAGGCAGCGGAACCTGCTTTTTAACAGCCCAAAGGTGCGCTCCACAACGTTGCGGGTACATTTGTCTGCCACGTTGTATCGTCACTCACTCAGGGTTGATGGGTTCAGGTAGGGAGGGAGGATGAATGAGCGGACGGCATATGCACTATCACCTATGTGGAAAAGAGAGAGCCATTAATCACATGCACATCAACACCTACATCAGCAGTATCTATCAGGGTGTGTCACAGTGTTTTACCTAGCAGGTATCCTTCTCTGAATTCAGCCGCTGCCAGGTGGGTGTAGAACCCACTGTTCTGGAAGAAGTAGGAGTCATGGGTGCTTCCAGGGAATTTGGCCACAATGTCTGTGATTATGTCGGCAGCATCACAGATTACCTGCTCATTTATGGAGTGGGTGGACTTTCTGTTCCTGTAGATGTACTCAGTGGCTGCAGGTGGGCAGATTGGGATGTGTATGCCATCAATACAGCCGATGACATGTGGGAACTGTGCCATTTAGTAAACGTCAGTCTTGGTCTTCAGTAGTTCCGCATGTGTGTCAGGGAAGCTGATGTAATGATGCATTCTCTGCATCATGGCCTCCAACACCTTCCTGAAGAAATGGGACAGGCAGCTCTGGGACACCCCACCTACTGCAGCTATCACCCCCTGGTAACTGCCAGATCCAAGTAGGTGCAGGCTACCGAGCACCAGCACATGTGGTGGTATGGTTGCGCCCTTGGTGTTGGGTGCTCCAGGAGTGGGTGCAGGTCCCTTCTCAAGTTCAGGATGGTGTGGGTGTGTAGCCTGTACCTTTCATGGATCTCTGCCTCATTAAGTTGGAAGAGTGTGATCCGCTGTCTGTAGACTTGCTCCTCCCGTCTCCAGATCCTCACTCCTGCTGCCTGCAGCTGTAGCCACCTTGCTATCACATAGAAAGCCGCCATTCTGATCACACTGTTGCATTTTGGGGCCTGTTTTATGGCTTGCACCTGGTTACCACCTGCTTTCAATCCATGTTAATTACCGACTCTCAAATACCGAATTTCATGGATTTCTTAATTAACGGTTTTCCTACATCTATTTTATCATTTTTAGCGTTTCTTGTTTCCTGAAACGGTAATTTCCAATTTGGTATTTTCCGAATCGGTATTTTCCGATTCTTTTTCCCCGAATCGTTCCCTACATCGCGCATGCCTATTTACCGGTCGGTAACAGTGAAATTTACCAAATTTCTCCATTACTGACCGGTATTTGACTACCTACATATGGCCCATGTTTTTTAAGTACGTAGACGGGTGCGACCAAGGCTTTTCTGCATAGTTATACACAGAAAAGTATGACGTCGCTGGGCTTGTTGAGCAGTAATGTAAGATCATGTTGAGGAAATTTATACCCATTTGAAAATCAGTATTTATGCACAGATGGTTTTTAAGAGGAGATTATAGCAATGTCATCTGCATTATTTCTTTTAACAGTTTCCAAACCGATGGATCTTTTTTATCACCCTCAGCATTGTCTTCACCTCTTGAACAAGTATGCGATTTCCCAACAGGGCTCAGATTATTGAGTTTGCCATTTGTTTATAAGAGGCAGATGTGTTTATGTTTTAGGATTATCCATTGAGGCTCCTCATTATTTTCCTGATGAGGTCGCAAGGCACCTATACCAGGCTGGTCAGTCCTTTCAATTTCTGATGAAATTGCCATGAGTTGTGTTGGCAATGAAAAATGATGAGCTCCATTATTACAGGTCACAGCATGTCCTGAATCTTTTACCACATATTAAGGCAGCAATACATATTACAAAGATAGGCATAAATTACCCTGATATGTTAAACTACATGTGAGGAATCACTTTACAACCCAGTTATCATCTGAGCTCCAAAAGTATCCATCAACGTGAAAAGGGTTGGTCAGTAGTAGGGACATTCACTCAAAAGTAACTACCCAGTACTGTAGTATTAGCATTAATCACAGCACTCCTATGACCTCCTAATGAAGAAGCCCAAATAGGAGAAGCCCCATCTACATTTGTCGTCCCTTTGTTGCTCCTGTGAAGTGTCTGCTCAAAACCAAAGAAAATGTATATAGAGGTTATTGCGTAAAGAAATCATGCTGCCACTGCCTGATTGTTCGAAGGTACACTCCTGGCCCAAGCCAATTAAAAATAAAATGGTATAATGTAAAGCTAACTCTAGGACTAGGGCTTGTTTATTTTGTATCGTTACTAGGATGGAAGGTGTCCTTGCTTCCATCCCTCTCTGCTCCATTGTGTAAGTGCATGCTTCTAAATTTCTCTGATTTGTCATTACTAAAAGTGAGCCTCAAGTGTTTTTTTTATTTTTACAGAAAAGAGTTATTCGAATCGATACAAGCTCTGCAAAGAAAAATGTATAAAATAATAACTCTACCTTGAGAAGGGAACATTTCATTTTCCATGCCTATTCAATCTCATTCCATCTTCTGGCTAACTGCTGAGAGCTGCTGTGACTTTGACGATCAATGATAATTATGATCATGGTTTTAGTGACATGAACACTACCCACCGAGAAATGAAGTGAGACCACCAACTTATTATTTCATCTCTGCTTAATGGGCTGAGATCGATTCTCATCAATGTCAGGATAGTGCTGGATTTTACTGCAAAAAGCAAAGCAAAACCGAAGCCAGGTGACTGTAATCTCACATTTGCAATTCTGCATTCTTCTAATTTCTCACCATAAAATTGTTTAAGAACACCGAAATGAAAAATAGTTCAAGCGTTGATGTACATCCCTCCTTGTGTGAAAACAGTCTTACGCTCATCTTGGAGGACAGAGCCTATAAATACATTGATATATTAGTCTATGTGTGCCTTTTAAAAAAAAAAAATACTGTTTAAAATACACTGTTACTACAATGCATTTGATAATTATATTTGCAGAAACCTGGCTTGCTCAGTAAAGCATTATGTATGAACAATGAATATTAACTCTGCGTGAATTTGCAAAGCTGGCTATTGGAAATTTCGAAAAGATTTTTTCCCTAAAATAGCATATGCAAAAAAACGCTTTTGAACATAAACAAACCCACAACTCCAAACTACTTTTTCCTTGGAAAATTATCTCTCACAAATAGGAAAAATCACACCTGGAAAATCTGTTTTTGGTGACGTGACAAGGGGCACAACTTTATGACATTGTAAAGTTTGTTACCTGAACATACATTTTAAGGGTTGAGTTCTAGTTTCACATACATTCTGGATGAATGATGATCACAGCCTCCAGCGTCTCCATATTCAAACAGAACAGAACACGTGTCAGTATGAAACTTTGTGGACCACCAAATGGCACAAGCAAAGGGTTCAACTCGCTAGTCTCAATCTTGATTTGTTGGAAACAATTGGACAGGACATTTGTAAACTAGTTCGATACTCTTTCACTTAAGGCCATCCTGTCTCCAAAGGAGATAACAATCCGTAATGAATTGTAATTTGGCCCACCAACATGCCCAGAAGTGTCAGCTGGGAGTCATTTCCCATATCCAGCTTGTGAGGACGGTCATCCAACACTATCAGACTTTCAGTCACATTGCTGATGGTCTGAACACGAAAATAATTGATGTATTGGATGCAAGATAATGTTAGTGATATGAGCCTATTCAGTGGCGGAACCTCCGCTAAGGTGGAGGAGTGTTGCCCCACTGCTTTTAGGAGTGTAAAGAAGGACAAATAAAATGTAAATAACTTAACGGTATTATCATTATATTTGATCCTGCTGCTTGGCAGCTTTACAGGTGTGCCAGGGCTTCTCTGCTCTCAGAACAGGGGGAGGGGGATGAGGAGTGGTGGGCACTCTGTATGGTGCGCAATGACTGTTTGGCCGGCCAAACAGTCATGTGCCCTTCGCATGTTCTCCTCCCAGGCTGCATTACAGTTGGGTTGAGAACATGCCCAGATTCCCATTCCTTGGTTGAGCACCAAACTACTGCTATTGTTCTTTTTGCATTTGTCACCCTGAGTGGGATGGATATGCCCAGACGTGGGTCCTGTGCTCTCCATGCCACTGGAGTCAAGCTATCCTGGCTGATGAGGGCTGAAAGCCCGAAACCAGTGCTAAGATGCTTGTTTCCAGTCCAAGGAGGACCTGGGGACCTGGACTGGCAGTTCCGGCTGGACTGTTCCCATTGGTCTCAGGGTCAGTACTGATTTGCATATTGCTAGGTCCAAACTGGAATGGCATGGTGAGCAAAAAACAATGGATTTAGACCCAGATCTTTGTACTGGGGTGAATGTATGACATTGTTCTGCATTCTGTCCATCAATTGTTATTTATGCATTTGTCACCCCGAGTGGGACGGGTATGCCCAGATGTGGGTCCCGTGCTCTCCAGGCCACTGGAGTCAAGCTTTCCTGGCTGATGAGCGCTGAAATCCCAAAAACAGTCCTAGGATGCTTGTTTCCAGTCAAGGGAGGACCTGGCCTGGCAGTTCGGGCTGGACTGTTCCCATTGGGCACAGGGTCAGTACTGATTTGCATATGGCTGAGTCCAAACTGGAATGGCATGGTGAGCAAAGAAACGAAAGATTTAGACCCAGATCTCTGTACTGGGGTGAATGTATTACAATGTTCTGCATTCTGTCCATCAATTGTTCTTTTTGCATTTGAGCGCCAAACTACAGAGCTTAGACCAATTACAACACTGCATTTCAATCAATCACTCAATCATGACATTTGTAAAGTGCACTACATACCTGCGAGGGTCTCAATGCGCGGTGGGGGGGGTGCTGCTAGTAATCGAAGAGCCAGGTCTTGAGGAGTCTTCTAAAGGCCGGTAGGTCTTAGGTCTGCCGTAGGTTGGTGGGGAGGGTGTTCTAGGTCTTGGTGGCGAGGTGGGAGAAGGATCTGCCGCCGGAAGTCGTTCTTCAAATGCGGGGGACAGTGGCGAGGGAGAGGCTGGTGGAGCAGAACTGGCGGGTGGGGGAGTAGAAGTTGAGTCGTCTGTTGAGTTATGCTGGGCCGGTCTTGTGGAGAGAGCTTTGTGTGTGTGGATGAGGAGCTTGAAGTTTATCCTCTTGTTGACGGGGAGCCAGTGCAGGTCTCTCAGGTGGGGTGTGATGTGGCTGCAGCGAGAGATGTCGAGGATCATACGTGCCGAGGCATTCTGGACGAGTTGCTATCGTCTCAGGAGCTTGGCCGATGTTCCTGCGTAGAGGGCGTTTACGTAGTCCAGCCTCCTGGTGACGAGGGCCTGGGTGACTGTTCTTTTCGTCCCGGTGCGGATCCACTTGAAGATTCAGCGGAGCATTCGGAGGGTGTTGAAGCAGGATGAGGAGATGGCATTGACCTGCTTGGTCATGGAGAGGGTGGAGTCGAGGATGACCCCCAGGTTGAGTGCGTGGTAGGTGAGTGTCAGGGGCTGTTCCCAGGGTTGTCGGCCACCAGGAGTCCTCCCATGCTGAAGGAGTGGGGCCGAAGATGATGAACTCCATCTTCTTAGCCGGCTGTTCCTCATCCATTCGGCGACGACCTTCATTCCTTCATGGAGGTTGGTTTTGGCGGTGTGAGGTTCTTTGGTGAGGGAGATGATCCGCTAGGTGTCCTTGACGTAGGAGATGATGTTGAGGTTGTGCTGTCGGGGGACGTGGGCGAGGGGCGCTATGTAGATGTTGAACAGCATCGGACTGAGGAAGGAGCCATGGGGTATGCCGCAAATGATTTCGGTGGCAGTGGATCGGAAGGGGAGGAGGCGGACACTCTGAGTTCTGCCGGAGAGAAAGGATGTGGTCCAGTCCAGGGCCTTCTCTTGGATCCAGCCGTCGTGTAGGCGTGTTCGTAGTGTGCGGTGGCATACTGTGTTGAAGGCGGCTGACAGGTCCAGGAGGATGAGGGCCGCTATTTCTCCATTGTCAAACAGGCTCCTGAAATCATCGTTGGTGGCAAGGAGGGCGGTTTCGGTGCTGTGGTTGCGGCAGAACCCAGACTGGGACAGGTCCAGGATGCTGTTCTCCTGGAGGAAAGAAAAACCAAAGGGGATGATGGACGGAGCGTTTACAATACAAACACTCACCCCCAGTCATCTGATCTGGGTTTAATCCATCACCGTTCTTTAGCTCACTCCGCCACCCCAGTTCAGACATGGATATGCAAATCAGTCAGACCCTGTGCCTCATGGGAACAGTCCAGCACAAATTGCCAAGCCATGTCTTTCCTGGACCGGAATCAAGCTTCCCAGGACCGGTTTCTGGCATTACAGCCGTCTTCAGCCGGGCTTGCTTGAATCCAGTGGCAAAGTGAGCAAGGGCTCACGTCTGAGCATACTCTGCCAACATAGGGTGAACAAAGAAAAACCAAAGGGGATGATGGACGGAGCGTTGACAATGCAAACACTCACCCCCAGTCAACTGATCTGGGTTTAATCCATCACCGTTCTTTAGCTCACTCCGCCACCTTCTCCTCGAGGAAGCAGAGCAGCTGTTTGTTGATAATTTTCTCTGTGACCTTCGCGGTGAACGGGAGCAGGGAGATGGGTCGGGAGTTCTTGAGGTGCTAGGGGTCCGCCTTTGGTTTCTTGAGTAATGCGTTTATCTCGGTATGCTTCCAGCTTTCTGGGCCGATTGCTGTCTCAAAGGAGATGTTTATTACTTTCCGCAGATGGAGTGTGATGGATGTGCTGGCTTTGTTAAATATGTGGTGGGGGCATGGGTCTAGCGGTGATCCGGAGTGAATGGTGTTCATGGTCTCACTGGTGTCCTCGTTGTTGACGCTGGTCCATGAAAGTAAGCGGTTGGTGCCATTTGGTGGTTGTGGGAGTGGTTTTTGTTGGTGCGGGTGTGGTGTTGAAGCTGTTGTGGATATTGGCGATCTTTTGGTGGAAGAAGGTGGCCAGCGCGTCGCACAGGTCTTGCGAAGACGGGATATTGTTGGTGTTGGAGTTGGGGTTGGAGAGTTCCTTCCCGATGTTGAAGAGCTCTTTGCAGTTGTGTGCGTTGGTATCCAGGCGGTCTTTGAAAGAAGCTCTTTTGGCAGCTCTGATGAGTTGATGGTGTCTGCGGGTGGCATTCTTGTGGGCTGCGTAGCTGTCCGGTGTTTGTTCGTGGAGCCAGTTCTTCTCTAGTTTTCTGCATGTTCGTTTGGTGGCCATGAGGTCTTCGGTGAACCAGGTGGCTCTCTTGTTGGTGTGGCTGTTGGAGGGAGTCTTGAGCGGGGTGAGGGTGCACAGTCGTTGATCCATTCTCTGAGGTTGCGGGCGGCAGTGTCGGGGTCGATCGAATCGGTGGGTGGGTTCTGGGCAATGGTGGTGGTTAGCTGGTCTTCTGTGACATTGCTCCAGCAGCGTCGAGGCATCTGTTGGGTGCGTTGGTGCGTGGTGGGTTTCCTGAAGGTGAAGTGAATGCAGTGTTGGTCGGTCCAGTGGGGTTCAGTGGTGTGGTTGAAAGAGATGCGGGGGCTTGCAGTGAAGATGGGGCCCAGTGCGTGGACGGCGGCGTGGGTTGGTGTTGTCACAAGCTGTCTGAGTCCAAGGTTGGCGAGGTTGGCGATCAGGGTGATGGAGTTGGTGTTGTTGTTGTTCTCGAGGTGGAAGTTCAGGTCCCCGAGGAGGATGTAGTCCGTGGAGACGAGGGCGTGTGTGCTGATGAAGTCGGCGATGGAGTCACTGAATTGTGGTCGGAGTCCGGGGGGTCTGTAAACGAGGGTTCCTCTGAGGATGGTGTTGGGGTCGGTGTGAATCTGGAAGTGCTGAGGTTGTCTTCGGTGTTGGTCGAGACTCTGATGGTGTTCCTGTGGACGATGGTGATTCCTCCTACGCCGTTGGTGCGGTCCCTGCGTGTCATCTTGTAGCCTTCCGGGATGGCTATGGCGATGTCGGGAGCTGTGCTAGGGTTCAGCCACATCTCCGGCAGGAAGGGGACATCTGGGGAGGTAGAGTCGAGAAAGTCCCATAGTTCGACGGCGTGTTTGCGGGCGGAGCGGGTGTTGAGGAGTATGCATCTGAGGTGGTTGGGTCCTTTAGTTGGTGGTTTTGCGGGCCGAGTGCTGGTGAAGCTGCAGTTCCTGCAGGAGAAGGATCCTTGGGTGTGCTTCGGGATGACCTGGTAGCAGGTGGGTGCTTGTCTGTGGTTGAGTTCGTGGAGAGTGCTGGGATCGTAGTGTTGTCGGGCATTGTGGTCTTTGCGGGGGCCAGGGGTTCTGGCGCTGGGCGCAGTCCAGGCGTGGACGGCTGCAGATGGGCTTGCCTTAGGTGCGCCTCCATATATGAGGAAGTGGGAGGAAGGAGCAGTTGGGAGGTGGGAGCAGGTGGCCTGAGGGCGAGTGGGGGGAGGGGCCTCAGGGAAGCAGCAGTGGGAGCGGTGGGCGAAGTGGGGTGCGGTCAGGAAGGTGGCCTGGGCAAGTGGCAGAGTGACAAAAGCACAAAAACAAAACGGGGATACAGAAAAGAAGTGGGCAAAAGAAGTGGGCAACAAAATAAGGATTAACCAGCAGGTAGTATGTGGGGCGGAGGAGCGGCGAACTCACAGCAGCAGGAGCGGCACAGACAGAGCAGAGGTGCTGTCCGGCGTGGGAAGCGGCCTAACCTGCAAGCATTTCAGCTTTCCGTTTGGCTATGGGGAGCCTGGGAGCTTCCTGCTTGCATAGAAGCCAGGAAGAGGACAGAGTAGAGGTGGCAGCGGCAGCCGGCCAGTCGGGCTTCTAACAGGTAAGTTACTTTTTTTAAACCCCCGTTCCTTTCCACCCCCCCTACTGCTGCCGCTGTGCCTATTAGCCTTGGGACCCATGATGGAGAATCATGGTCATTGCTAGTTGATTATATTTTGATGCCTCATAGTGGTACTTTAAGTTAGACTAGGTCACGTCTGGTAACAACAAACGTCTCTTTCACTCATTGATAATATTTAGCATGCACTTTTTCTGGTGCACAGTAACTACACAAAGTACTAATGTGTTATTTTGCGTGCACCTATATTCCAGCTGTGAGAAGTTCGGCTATTGGTTGACTGAAGTGTGAGCCCCGGTCAAGCAACATCCACAGTACCTGGTGGGGTAAATTACAAAATTCATTAAATTAACTTGTGCCTAACCCTGGGTAGCTTCGCACAAACAGCAGTCAGTTTGACCTTACAGGCAATTTGTACAGCATTTATGTAGCACACAAAGAACAATAACGTGAAAACACAACACAAGAAAAATACCATTCAAATTTAGAAAAATAGATTGCATTTTAATAAATAATTTGACAAAAAACTGCAAAAATCCAATCTGTAGAACCAGAATTATGAATGCCAAAAAGATAAAAGCGCCAACCGCAGACTTATAGTCAAGATCGGGGCAAACTTGAAAAATAAGTTTGTGATGGAGAGGTGTTTGGATTCAAGAAATGGAATGCTCCCAGTCAGTGCTGACCTTTGGGCTTAGAAGATTTTTCAAGACACATGCTCTGAGAAGGTGAAATTCAGCAGGAAGAGGCTGCAGGTGGTGTTGAAGGGAGTATTGTCATTAGGGAGCATTTGGAAGGAAGTGAAGTAAAGATATCTATGTTCAAAAGGAGTTATATTTGGGAAGTCAAAAATCTCCAGTAGGACGAGGAAGGAGGCTGTAGTAGAAGGTAACTCCTTTGGTAAGGGACCACTGAAAAGGATTTGGTGCTGTGGAGAAGAACCTAGTAGGAGTAGCTGCAAAATCAGGCCGACCGATGATGCACTTTGGAATGTTGGTCCCAGTCTCCCCTCAGTTCTCAGAGCAGTTTTTAGCAAAAAAGTACCACATTTTTGATTTTGGCTATCTGGGCACCTTTACCACCACAACCTAGTGTCCAGGTCTGATCTGACACCACTTGGGGGTTCAGGATTCACTCAGGCTGGGTTCTGATGTAGGTTCAAGATGGCGGGAGCCTTTTATGTTCCTGTGACTCTGTACAGGAGGCCAGAAAACTAGCTGTTGGAGTCACTCTAGTAGTCCTGGGTTCAGGTGAAGATACAGGACTCAAATAGCAGGGCTGGCCTCTGAGGGTTCAAGGCAGGGTCCAGGCAGCAAAGTAGTCCTTCCAGGTACAGCAAAGCAGTCTTGCAGAGCGCACAACAGGACATAGTAGCAGGCAGCCCACTGAGAGTCTTTCCATAGGTCCAGAAAGTGAACTGAAGAGTGGGTCTGAGGCCCCAACGTTTATGTCTGGTCCCTCCTTTGAAGTTGGGAGAAGTTTCTAGAGGTTTCTCTTTGAAGTGGTTGGAATTTTCTGACTCCCATGCCTTGGCTCCATGCTGGCTGCAGTAACAAAGTGGAGGTGATAAGCCCTTGTCTGAAGGCAGAGCAAATTATATTCAGATGCAAGGGGGGCTATGCCCAATTCCACCCCCGCCCCCATTCTGCCAGCTGATGGCCTAATCAGGCACACCTAATCCCCGTGTTGTGTGACTGTTAAGGAGGAATTCACAAAGTCTAACTGTTAGTTACACATGGTCATGTGACCCAGGAGAGGCAGCATGCACCAAATGGCTAACTCCAGGAAAATAGCAAGTTTCTAAACGTAGAATTTAAAAATAAATTATAATTTAAAATCTGGCTGTTCCATTAGGGAGGATTTTTAATTACAATTTCATAGATAGCGAACAAGAAATGCTTTTCTGTCCTCAATCAAAAGTAATCCCCTTATTAAATGGAATTAGGAAACCCAAAGTTATCCTAGAGGACAGATAGGCCTCACAGGAGTGAAACATTAAGTTTAAGAGCTTTTAACTACCAGGACATGTAAAACAAAAAGGTACATTCCCAACGTTTTAATTACAATGCACCCTGACCTATATGCAATAAAAAGGAAGTTTAAGTCTTGGCAATGGGGTTGTATTGCCAAGTCGAATTGTCGGTTTAAAACTGTATTCAGGATGCAATGGCTACTTAAGTGGCTTGCACAATATGTATTGTGGGTCCATTGGTAAGATTTAATTTGATTTGCAGGGCCTGGATGCATGATACAACACTCCATAGGGGTTTCATAAATAAATTAAATATGGCAATTAGGTGGAAGACAATTTAACCATGTTGAAAGGAGAGAGCACAAGCACTCTAGCTCCGGTTGGCATTGGGGAAGAGTGCAGAGTCCTAAGGTCAACAACAGTGAATTCAGAAATAAGTGAATAGTAAAGGCAAGCAATTGGAGTGACCCTGCAGAGAGGATCAGGTCCAACAGCAGTTTTCAAATCTGTCTCTGAGAATACTTTGCAGATCTCTGTTTATGCCTAGCTTTGTGTTCTTTGCAGCACAGCCATTAATTTGTAAACAGTTTTGAAACATAAATCCTGATCTCAGCAATGATAATTTTTCAAAATGTATTTATAAAGTATACTTTTAAAATATCATAATCTTAAATATTTCTTCAGCAAATTGCAGTAACTATTCATGTAAGACCTAACACTGCAGAGGCCAACAACTTATATATTACTCATTGTGCTTACAGCTCAGGATTAACGGAGTGTTTATTTTTATTCCACTTATGTTTGTTTGATATAAATATATGTAATTATTCTGCATAGAACGGTATTATAAGCCTCTTGATTTCTCTTCTCTTCTGGATGCAAACTGGATTCTCTGGTAAATAGGTCAATATATAATGTAAAAAGCACATAAGTAATTCGACCTGGTAAGATTAATGATCTTCTTACATCCTCAGACATGCAAGCATTTCTCAAGGTGTATCTTTTTATGATTGCACAATGCCTCTGTAGAACTGGTGAACGTGTGAGACATTACCATCTATATCATAATTGCTTCCAAACTGCAAATCTTTTAGAAAGAGATTTACAAAGAGAGGCCTTGACTTTCGATACTGCACTTCATCAAGTGGTGCATAGATCAGGGGAAAACAGACTACTGGGTCCCAATAAGCGGAGAAAGAATCCACACACTTATATGAACAGGAGACCGGCCCCCACTATGTGTTGTATTAAGCAAATATAATCTGTTCTGATTAAACAAGGTATAGTTAGTTGTAACACTGATTTAGACACTATTCAATTAGCTAAGTTTCATTTCTTGTTTTCCCAAGTTCATTAAACTGGCTTCAGACTTGTCGTGTGTTGAAAATTCGTTATTGATGCTGTAAAAACATATTCACATCAACATAGCCATTACGTTTCGTCTCTTTCCATGAGACTTCTTCAGGGCGTATCCTTAATCAAGAAGTGTTTTTCAGAACATCTGTTTGTATTGAATAATCCAAAGAAATCCTTAGTTGTTAAAATAGAAGTCTTTTTTTCAAGATGACAGAGTACAATATCAGAGAATTTTACAATTTTCTTGCCCATGCTGGCATTAACTCTAACAATAATATTCAGTGCATGTACACCTCCTCTGGGTCTAGAGTCCAACATTTTTAAGGCGCTGTGTTTAGAAATCTATTACAAACTGAATTTGTGATATTGACTTAACATGAATACTTCAAAAGAGGTGAACTCTATTGCACAAGGATGGTTGCCAATGACTGATCATTGAATATAACCCAACAATCCCTGCCCTATTTAAACCAGACCTGTGCATGCATCCCTATGAAATGAATGCATGAGTACTGGTAAGGGCATTAAGACTGCTAGTGGGTCTGCTCAGTATCAACCAGCATGATCTTAATGTCATTGCTCGCTGTTAGACCCGTGATCCTTAGGGTGGTTTTCCCCCTAACTTTTTGATTTTGTCTCTCATTTTTTTGTGATTCCTATTGTTGGCCTTAGGACTCTGTGCACTTTATCAGTGCTAAATTGCATGTTATTCCCACCTAAACATGGTGAAATTGGTGTACACCTGGTTGGCATATTTGTTTTCCTGTTAAGTCCCTTGTAAAGTGGTACACCATATACCCAGGACCTGTACTTAAATGCACTGGTGGACTACCGGACTGATTGTGCCACTTACAGAAGTAGCCTTTCAAACCTATATCATGCCTGCCACTGCAGTTAACTGTCACTTAGCCTCGGCATTTAAAACTACTTGCCAAGCTAAACTCCCCTTTTACTACATATAAATCACCCCTAATGCCTCTAAGTAACCCTAAAAGCAGGGCGCTATGTAAGTAAAATGTAGGGCATATATCTGTACGTTTTACATGTTGTGGAAGTAGCATACATCCTATTTCATTTTTCACAACTGTGAGGCCTCCGCCTCTCATAGGCCAGCATTGGGAATTCCTTAATATACCTTTAAACTGTAATTCCTGATCAAAGAGGAGTAGCTTTTATATGTTTGATATGTTTGGAATGGTAAGGATGAATACTGCTTACTGGTGAAGTCAGATTTAATATTACTGTTTTATAAATGCCTCTTCTATAAAATGGATATTTCCCTGTACTTACTGTTCTTTGTGCCTGACAGTCTGTTTGCAATACACTTCTGGGTTGGGGACAGCTAAACGTTGTGTATTCCCTCAAGACAAACACAAACACTGGAAGGTGAGGCTCATCTGCATTTTGAGCCCTCATATGCATTCTGATGGGTATTCCTGGGCAGGAAGAGGGAGAGGTGGGTCAAACTTACATCTGTATAGGCTGTGTCCTGTCCCATACAAAGCACTGATTTGCCCCCCAAAGTTAGTCTGGCAGACAGGACTGGGCTGAAAGAGATCCCTGTGAACCTCTTAGAGTTCTTTTGATGTCAGCTCCTAAATCAAAGGCGCATTTGGGTATAAGTACTGAGTCTCTGACCCCCACAGATCAGGAACGTCTGGATCTTAAATTGAACCTTTATAAGAAGGACAGCGGTGCTGCTTATTGGACTCAACTGGACTGCTTTTCTGTAAGGATTGTTTTTCAGCTTTCTGACATGCCGCATGCTGCTGCCTGACCCAGCTGGAAGAAGAGCTGGACTCTGCCTTACCTCCAAGGGCTTGCTGACTTGCCTCCTGTTTTCTGAAGTCTCAGGGACACAAAAGACTTCCTACAATTCTGCTGATGCCACTGGACTCTGTGTGTCCAACCCTTGCCTGAGTTGCTCCCTCCAAGCTCTGGGCTTCAGCAGTGGGTTCTACAACTGCCTACATCACCAACAGTTCCAGTGCCCCTGAAATCAAGCTTTTGGGCTTTTCGCGACTGTGAATTAGCCCGTTCACACTGGGACTGTGCTGCTTGCTCGAAGGTTCAGCGCAAACAGTCGCTGCATCGTGTACTCGCACAGCAAGCATTGCCATATGTGTGGCATCGTCCGCTGTCCATGAAGCCCGGCGGAATTTTCGCGGCCACAGAATCATTGCAGCTACGCTCTACTTGATCCCAGCGACCATCTCCCCCACTAATAGGGCACTTTGCTCATCTTGTGAAGGTGAAACTTCAGCGGGACCTGTTTGGAACTGTATCCGACTCTGTGCTCCATCAGGGGTGACCTAAAGCAACCTTTTAGCGCTATTGACTTCTAAGCACTGTTTTTGCTTTATTTTCTGAAAATTCATAACTGTGGTTCTACTTATTGGATTTTTGTCATTTTGGCCTTGTTTATTCATAAAAACACAATCTATATTTTAAACCTTGTGTGGAGTCTTTTTGTGGTGTACTCATTGTGTTACTGTGTGTGTATGTGTGTTTCATGAATACTTTATACATTGCCTTTGTAAATAAGCCTACCCGCTCTGTGCCCAGCTACCAGAGGGTGAGCACAGGTTATCTTATTGTGTATCTTGCTTATCCAGACTAGAGTGGCAGTTCCTGCCTGGGTGCACACCTCAGCCAACCAGGCACCCCTTTTCTAATACCGCCCACCCTTAACACTAAATTTTCCACTGGCGTGTTTGCCAGATGCCCTCAGCCTTGTGGCAGACCATCCTGACTCTTCCTGTGTTGGCCTCATCTCTGTGTCTGCAGCACAGCATCCAGCTTCACAGGCACACAGTGACTTATGGGCCTTACCAGGCTGTTGTTACAAAGGCAAGGAGAATGCTTTACTTATGTTTTTGTATTCTTTGTTTTGAGCCAGTTTCACTGTTGCATTTATTTGGAACCAGAATTTATTTGGCTGTCTTTATTTTTGTGTGAGTGTGCTTGCATAGCTCAGATGGTGTAGCTTTCATTGGTGCAGTAGGTGCAGTTGCAGCAGGTTCCAGAGTCTGAGGGGCCTATTGAACCCTGATTATTACTGCATTTCACAGTTCCAACAGTGGCCAATATCCATTCTTGCACTAGCGCCCATGATACCATGACTACATCCCTGACATAGCTTAAAGATATTTATACTGTCAAGGTACAAAGATGTGGAGTTAAGAAGAGTAATTCTATACTTACGTATATACTTTAATTGACAATATTGTGGCAATTAATATTCTGCATTTTTCTTGAGGATTAAGAAAAGAAACTTGATATTATGGACATACAACCCAGCAAAGAGCGCGGATCACTTCCCTCTGCATGATTGATCACAAATATACAAATCTATATTATTAATTTGGAGAAGTTTCCACTGAAGATAGTAATCATGTATGGCTATTGCACAAAAGTCCAGGGCTTTTCCCCAGATAAATGCATGTATACATTTACATAGTGCAAATCAATATTATGGTCAGGAATTAATTTAAAAAAAAGAGATAGAAAACATAAAATGGTAATGCAAGTCATTTCCTTACTTATTGAACGTAGTGTAGATTTCTTCATTTCTGTGTCAGATTTGAAAAAAATGTTGAATGCTCTGGTTTATGTCCCTTTGAATAGTGTGTAACCCATTTTTCTACAAAGCCTGAAATTGTGCTAGAGGGGCAGCAGTTGAGTAGGTTATTTGATAGCATTGCAACAAGAAATTAAACTAGACATCAATTGCCTTTAATTGGTGTATTGACATTGCAAATCCTTACTATAATCTAATTATATAATGTAATAGGAGTGCCACTGGTTTTATGGTTTCAATAATTCTCTTTGTTTATTCCTCATACCAGAGAAGATTACAATATCACTTCTTAAGAACTCTTAATGATAATATAACATTCATACTCCCCTCGTCTGTTGTTTGATAATCTTTTAAGTTGCTGCCTGTTTAGGTACAGAATTGTGCTACTGTACTTTGGGGTGTTTTAGAATCCTTTAAGTCAAATTGCACACTTATTTTAGCCATTTTTTTAAAATAAAGTTGTGTGCACATTGATTGTGAAAACAATTGCATAAACAATCTGTGAATTACAGCAAAGCTATTACTATGTGGGTGTTGCCATACTTTCTGTGACCCCACCATACCCCTCACATTGGATTGCTCATGTTCCACAAGCCTAATCCTGAATTCTTCTCCTTGAAAATTCCAAAACTGTAACAGATTTCCAGCAATAATAAATATATTCCATGCATGTAAATGCTCACACATAATTTTTCTTTGTATTTGCAAATGGCAAATTTTGTGCATCTGCGTGATATATATCTTTGCAATATGTTTTGTGAATCCGGCCCCATGAAATGTGTCTACATTAGTTCAATGTATTAATTGTATTAGTTCATTTTGGTTACATATCCACCAAATAAAGCTACATATATCCACACTCGCTAAAGAACCTAAGAAGTGGTGACATACTAAAAACTAGTATTGGTTGAATAATAATTATCTGCGTCAGGGCATACAATGGCAAATCCAGAATGCCTGGGGCTAGGTGCCAAGCCTTTGTTAGTGCTTGCTTTATTTGTCCTAATTGTTTGGATGAGTTGCCAGGCCCTTAACGATATAAACAAAAGATATTGACTGAAAGCAAAATTAGATTTTGTTTTCTCAAATAGCACCATTGCCATTGATGTCTCTGACACTTTGTTTGTGGATGCCTTTCTTGTGAAAGATCAGAATGCCATCACTCACGTTTAAGCTTGCCAACGGTTGAAGTGGCTGATCCATTGCCCCATGCTGTATGCTGTAGACAAAAGGAATAGCATCACAACAGAGCAATGGAAGAAGAAGACTTAAAACTCAGTTGATAAATGTTCACAAAATGTTCCAAAACAAAGTTTATCCACCTCAGCTACTTCCTGGAATGTTTAGGGGTGATCCATCAAGCAAGGGCTGAAAAAAGGGGGGTCTCAAAATGTAAAATCTCCATACATTTACCATAACTTCTTTAAGACAGAATATAGCAAAAAAACTGCTGAGCGGAAAGATACGACATTCAGCAGGAAACTAGATCTTGGTCCATAAAATTGAGCTTTTTGGGATTTGGTGTAAATCCATTCAGTAGTTGTTGAGATATTAAGGGCCAAAAATAATTGGATATTATGGCATTTGGGCATGAGACTGCGAAATCAAACATGGAGCCCTGTGATTGATGGAGAGGCTTGTTTTTCCCTTGAGCCTTAAGGCTCTTGCGGGAGCAACAGACTCCTGTGAGTCCTGCAAGAGCAAGCACTCTGATTGACTGGCTGTTGGAACTTTAGAACTTTAGAAGCGAATTGTGGAACAAAAACTATATAAGAAGGCAGCGAAAAGGTATAATTTTCCCCCCTAGATTTAGAGAGGGGGTATCTAAGGGATAACTGCTGTGACGGAAATACATGTATATTATTTTTAACTAATTTGTATGATCTCCCGGGACTTTCGTGGGATTGTGAATTGTATAAAGGAGTATATGAATTCTCAATGTACTCTACTAGTAGAAATGCATATTGTGGTTCTTGTTTTTGAGAAGAAGTTAGTAAGAGATAAGTACTTTGATGAGCAGAAAGTTATTTTTAGCTAACAATAAGTTGCCATCTCAAAAGAGTCTTGTGGGATCATAAAAAGTAGAAAAGAGTAGGTGATCTATGATTACACTCTGTTATGCACACTCTTAACTGTAGATAGGCGTTTTACTGGTGATAGTGTAATCAGAGTCTACTATTTTCACCCATTGGTTTGGGAAGAGTTGTGTCTAGAGATAAGGGTCTTCTCACACACTACCTACTACGCACATGCATTATCTAAGAGACAAGTGTGACAGGAGAGGTCAGTCATTCCCCATAAACCTAACTATGCACTGTCATCTAAGAGAGAGATCTGGTAGGAGAGGCCAGTTCATCTACACATCCTACTATGCACACCTGTCATCTGAGACAATGTTTTTAAATAAAAGGTCAGTCCAGTCACACACTCTACTAATAAGACTCATAATCTGAAAGAGAGGTCTGAAAGGAGAAGCCAGTCCACCCAAACACCCTACAATGCACACCATTCATCTGATAAAGAGGTTTGCCAGTAAAAGGCAGTCCCTCCCTACACACAAAATCTCACACCCATCATCTGAGGGGGGTCAAAAAGGTGAGGCCAGTCACTCCCCACAACCTACTATGCACATCCGTCATCTGAGTGAGAGGTCTTAAAAGGAGAGGACAGTCCATTATAATTTTTGTAAAAAAATAAAATAAATATAACAAACATTTTTAATGACTCTATTTTTTTTTTAACAATTTTTATTGCACATAATTTTTCAAAACATTAAGGAGCCCCCCCCCCCGCCCTCCACCCACTCAAATACAGGCATGGTTTCACGATATTATTGATCATATCGTCTAACATCGAATAACTGAGCATGACGAGTATCTATACCCTTAAGACAAGACTATAAATATTTGCATATAAGTAGTGAATAAAAAAATGGAGTTAAATTACTGTCCAAGACCGTCGATCCATTGTATAAGTGGGTACCAAATTTCTAAACCCTTCTTTTTCTTTTTGACACCATTTCTGCTGTATATTGCTTTTTCCAAGCTATAGGAGAGTAATCTGGCCTGCCATTGTTGGAAAGATGGGGGGACAGTATCCGGCCAAGAAGAGGCAAGACAGATTCGAAGCACCGCCATGGAGACAAATAGAAGTCCCTTCATGTTATCTGGGTGGTTCGCACTATCAAACCCCAATAATATTTCCGGTGTTGTAATGACAATTTCTGTGGATATCTCACGTCTGATGGTACATAGTGCCCTGCAAGTAGCAAACATATGTATTAGATCTACATCAGGCATCATACATCTGGGACAAAATGTCCCTTTACCTGTACTCCATTTAGCTAGCATATAAGGGGTGTGATATAGAAGAAAGAAAGTTTTGTAGAATTGTGCTTGCAGTTTTGAGGACATTAGTATCGATTGGGATAGCTGGAATGCGTTCTGGATGGGTATAATTGAGATTTAGAGTTTATTCTGCCAATTGTCTATGTGTTTATCCATATCATCCGGGAATCCAGTGGTTAACTTGGTGTATATTGCCCCAATTTTTACTTTGCTACAATGAACAATAGATTCTATTAGCTCATTTTTCTGATATTTTAATGACTCTAATATTATAAATTAGAGTTAAATAATAACTGAACACATGAAAAAAACCCTATACAATACTTTAAAATGAAATGTAGAACTCTATGATCTTGTGAATGTCCTTTGAGCCATTTGTCAGCCCCTCAAGAGACTCTCTTCTTATAAATTAGTGTTACAAAATAACTGAAACACATGAAAAAAACCTCTATAAAATACTTTAAAATGAAATTTAGAACTCTATGATCTTGTGAGTGTCCTGTGAGTCAATTGCCAGCCTCTGAAGAGCCTCTCACAAGAGTAATGACACACCTTAAAATTTGATTTACATAGTGTAAACTTGTACTGTGCAATGTTGCAAAAAATTAATTATAATTGTGACTTTAATGTAAAAACACATACAAAGCCTAAAAAAGTATACTATTAGAATATGAAAGAACTTGCTGAGAAGATGTCTCAATATGAGAGTTACAAGACTGGAGGAGATGGACAATCTCAACATCAATATAGTTGTTTTACTCTGTTTTATACTGAGACATTATTTTTAGAGACATTTCGCAAACTTTGCACCCTTTCTTGTTATATTGCAAAACAAATTAATTCCCTTTCAATATAATGTCTGAACACACAATGCATTATTTAGTTATTATACCAGAGATGTACTAAAAAATAATTAATTTACTTTAATAAAAACACAGAAATTTACTGAAAAAAACAAAGGTTAAAGTAATGTTATAGAAATAGTTTTTTTTGTTTTAAAAAACCTTAGAAATTCACTGAAAAAAACCAAGGGTTAAAATAGCGTTATTGTTAGGTGAATTTCTCAGTGACAACATTAATGTTTTGAACTAAAAAATATAGAATTCCAGCAGTTGTATTTAGCATCCCTAACTATAAATTATGCCCCTGCCATGCAGTGCTTATGACCTCAAATATGGCATCACTCATGACATGATCTATGACATGATTTAAGACATCACTCATGACAACTCAAATGACATCACTGATGACATCATCCAAAATTAGCTTTATAGCATATTAGTCTATACATTATTATGGTATTTGAGGCCTGAAAGTAAGTACAAATAGCTAAGGAGAATATCAGCCATCATTACAACCATCACATATACAACTCCCTTAGCTGTAGAAAGCATGCATTTTGTGCTATATTGCCCCAATCCCATGCATTTTACAGCTAGCATCGTCCACATTAACAATCAACCACAGATATATGGGAAGCCATCATTGAGTACGGGGATGAATCTGTATACAACGGTTCAGAGAATGCCAAAATAGCAAATGCCAATTCCAAATCAAATGTGCTAATACAGACATCTTTAATTTGT
This sequence comes from Lissotriton vulgaris, assembly GCF_964263255.1. NCBI lineage: Eukaryota > Metazoa > Chordata > Amphibia > Caudata > Salamandridae > Lissotriton > Lissotriton vulgaris. The sequence goes on along the minus strand of NC_141699.1, from coordinate 244,200,369 downwards.
ACTGTATCCATGTGAAGCGGAGGGGTTGTATTTACGTATCGAAATTAAATATTACTTCACGTAAAAAAAAACTAGAAACTCACTAAAAAAAAACAAAGGTTAAAGTAATTGTATAGCTAGGTGTGATGAAAGTATCTGTTTTTATTGAAAAAATACCTTAGATATTCACTAAAAAAACAAATGTATTGTTATAGTTAGGAGAATTTGTCCGCAACAACATTAATGTTTTAGCATAAATAAAACACAGAAATTCATCAGTTATAGTTAGCAGTGCTAATTATAACTTGCGCCCCACCATGCACTGCTTATGACCTCACATATTACATCACTCATGACATGTTTTATGGCACTATTTATGAAATTGCTGATGAAATCACAAATCACATCAATGATGACATCATCCAAGCTTTATTTTCCTGCATATTGTGCGATAAATTACTATTGCATTAGAGTCCTAAACGTAAGTACAAAATAGCTCAGAAGAATATGAGGCATTGTTACTGCCACCACAGATACAACTCCCTTAGGTGTACAAAGCATGGATTATGTGCAACTTTGACTCTATACTATATACTTTACAGGTAGCATAGTTTACATTAACAATCAACCACAGATATATGGGAAACCCTTATTGAGTACGGTTTTCAATCTATATACAATGGTTTCAGAGAAAGCCAAGTTGCAAAAAATTGTGAATGTCAGTTCTAAAACGAATGCCATACTATGAGCAGCTTTTATCTGTATCATATCTCTGACACTCACCAAACCTACACTGAGAAATGACGTTCATATCAATAGAGAACTTGGTACTGTCAACAGATTTTACTCTATGGAGAGAGTTTACTCTGTATGACACTGTTTGCAAACTGAAACTCTCATGAGAAATACACCAGTAAGTATTAAAAAAGTGTCTACTTAAACAATGTACATTCTATAGAAAAGTTGTCAGAAAAACATCATTTGATAAAAACATAACCAGGATCTTAAGGTGCTAAAGATTATGCTACTGCACTGTTTATGCTGTGGTGAAAATTTACAGATAGATCCTCTTCTGATGAGCACATATACATAATTTAGTACCTGGTGTGCAACCAGTCTTTTATGTTATGTAGAAATTGTCTTGCTTACACAATTGTCTCTAATAACTCAAGGCTGCTAATAAAAGTTGGTATCTACTACCTAAAATTGTTCTCCTGTTGAAAACGTGTTCTGAAGAACAAAAAATGTATGTGAAACGTAATAAACACAAATCAACTGTCACCTGCACACAGAGATATTCTTGCTAACAAAGGTTTACAGCGAGTTCAATACCTTCACACACCTATGCAGCGTTAGGAGCAAATACATTTTGTAAACACCAATTAACTGGACCCAGGCTGCATAAAAAAGATAATATGGTAGTTACCCGGCACTAAATAAATGTATATATATAAATTTTTATATATATATATATATATATATATATATATATATATATATATATATATATATATATATATATATACTGAAAAAGACATAGGCAGGGTATAGTTAGGAATTAGCATTTAAAAAACCTTAGAAATTCACTGAAAAAGCCATAGGTTTCAGGGGCATTATAGTTAGTTGGACATTTCACTCGTACAAAACCATTGAAATTCCCCATTATAGTTAGTTCATAGTTAGTTCAGTTCACTGACCATGTCATGAGTGACGTAATATGTGACGTTATCAGCAGTGCATTGCGGGTGCGCAGGTTATAGTTAGCTGAACTAACTATAACGGGGAATTTCAATGGTTTTGTACGACTGACATGTCCAACTAACTATAACGCCCCGGAGACCTATGGCTCTTTCAGTGAATTTCTAAGGTATTTTAAATGCTAATGCCAACCTATACCCTGCCTGAAACCTATGGATTTGTCAGTGAATTTCAAAGGTTTTTAAATGCTAATTTCTAACTATTCCTACAGAGATAGGACATGTGAAGAAAGAAGAAAAAACGCACCTAAAGAAAAAAAATAAATTCAGAAAGAAGCAACAGAAGTCCTCAGAGATGAAGAAAAGTGCATGAAGAAGGAAAATGTGCAAAAAGAACAAACAGAAGAGCAGAAAGAAGTCTTGTTGCAAAATCATCTTGTACCCTCAACTTTTTCAGATGGATACTGGTGGTTACTGAGTCAGACTAACCAGTCCTAGAGCCAGTGCTATGTTAAAATACACTTAGAATTCAGTGAAAACACCTACATACACTTGGGAACAGTATGCGTTGGGGTCTCCCTGTGATTAGCATGACCTCCTCTGTAAGCCCCTAGTATATAATAGGTACAAAAGGGGGTGGTGATGGACGGAGCATCTGAATCAATCAAACACTCACACCCAGTCAAAAGATCTGGGTTTAATCCATCACCATTCTTTAGCCCACTCTGCCACCCCAGTTCAGACATGGCTATATGCAAATCAGTCTGACCCTGTGCCTCATGGGAACAGTCCAGCCCGAACTGCAAAGCCATGTCTTCCCTGGACCAGAAACAAGCTTCCGAGGACCGGTTTCTGGCATTCCATCCGTCTTCAGCCCGGCTTGCTTGAATCCAGTGGTGTGGAGAGCATGGGACTCACGTCTGAGCATGCCCATCCCACTCGGGGTGACAAATGCAAAAACCACAGTTGATGGACAGAATGCAGAACAATGCCATAAAACGCGCCACAGGAATGTTTGCACACGTCACCTCAGGTCCAGTCCTGTCCCTTCAACACTGTAAAAACACGCTCTCTGGCCGTTTTATGTAGGGAGATTAATTCCCCTTGAATCCTGAGGGTCCCTGGGGTCCAACTAGCCCACTAGGTTCCTCCAGTAATCGTCAAATAGCAGAGTTGTAGAGAGGTGTAAAAAGGGCATGGCCTAGACCACCTCTCTGCAACGCAGCACAGTGGTGCTTACTGGAAACACCTGGTGGGCTAGTTGGCGCCCCAAAGCCCTCAGGTATTGAAGGGGAATTATTTTCCCAACTTAAAAAATGCACCACAGGGCGTGTTTGCACACGTCACCTCAGGCCCAGGCCCTTCCCTTCTATTTTAAGTTGGGATATTAAGTTCATTTGAATCCTGAGGGTCCCTAGGGTACAAGTAGCCCACTAGGTACCTCCAGTAATCGCCACAGAGCTGTGTTTTAGAGAGGTGTAAAAAGTGGAACAGCCTGGAAAACCTCTCTGCATTGCAGCGCAGTGGCGCTTACTGGAAGCACCTTGTGGGCTAGTTAGCTTCCAGGGTCCCTCAGGATTGAAGGGGAATTATTTCCCCAACTTAAATTCGGACATAGTGCGTGTTTGCACACGTCACCTCAGGCCCCGTCCCCTCCCTTCCCCACTGTGTAAACATGCCCTGTGGCCGTTTTAAGTTGGGAGAGGTAGTACCCTTGAATCCTGAGGATCCCTAGAGGCAAATTAGTAAGCCTGGGCAAAGCACTACGCTACGATTACGCAGTTTGCAAAGTTTGCGCTACTTCGCACTATGCGAATTACACGTAGCATAGTGCAAACACGTATAGCATAGTGCAAACACGTGTAACATTGCGTAGCGTAGTGCAGCGATAATTTTTTGCTTGCTCGCGGTCCTCAATGTGAAGTTGGCGACCGCGAGCAAGCAAAAAACATCCCGGCGAGACTTTTTCCTCGTTCACGATCATCAACATCAAGTTGCCAATCGTGTGCGTGTAAAATAAACCTCCCAGCGAGCTTCTCAACACGGGGAGGTCAGGTTTCTCATTGCGAGTGGTCTCAGATGCTCGCGACCGCTCGCAATGAGAAACTACCAGTCTGCGTTGAGAAAGCTGCCGCTCGAGTAGAAATCTACTTGAGTGGCAGAAAACGACTGCTTGCACTCTGCAAGATGAAGTTTGCACTGACTGCACAGTGCGGACAAGCATTCAACACTGTGCAATCAGTGTGAACAGCATTGTGCACAGTGCACTACGCAGTTCGCGTAGCTACGCGTAGCTCGGGTATTGCTACGCATAGCGCTACTTCGCAAACTACGCCCAGGGTTACAAATTAGCCCACTATGTACGTCCAGTAAGTGCCATTGCAGAGAGGTGTAAAAAGGGGCACCGCGTACACCACCTCTCTGCAACGCAGCACAGTGGCACTTACTGGAAGCACCTGGTGGGCTAGTTGGCCCCCAGGGTCTCTCAGGATTGAAGGGGAATTATTTCCCCAACTTAAAACATGCCACAAGGTGTGTTTGCACACATGTCAACTCAGGCCCGCCCCCTCCCTTCACCACTGTGCAGATGCGCCCCATTGAGCGTTTTAAGTTGGGGGATTAACTCCCCTTGAATCCTGAGGGTCCCTGGGGTGCAACTAGCCCACCAGCTACCTCCAGTAAGTGCCACAGAGCTGCGTTGCAGAGAGGTGTAAAAAGGGGCATGGCCTCAGAATACCTCTTTGCAACGCAGCCCCGTGGAGGTACCTGGTGGGCTAGTTGGCCCCCAGGGACCCCCAGTATTCAAAGGGGAATTCGTTCCCCATCTTCAAACGCACTAGGAGGCGCGTTTGCTGCGTGATGAAAGGAGGGTGTATGGCCTCCGGCGCAAAGCCGATCTTTTTGTTTTTTAAGAAGGGGGGCTGTGTAGCCTGCCCCCTAATTTTTTTTTATTGAAAAAACTACCAGTCCTCTCAAGGCCTTAACCGGCCCCGGGAACCCCATCCCCCGGGGCATGGCCTTTTTCTTTTGTTTCTTCTTATTTTTTTAAACTTTTGGGGAGGGGTGCCACATGGTCCCCCTCCCGGGCAGGCCTTTCTATTTTTTTTATTATTATTTTTTTTACTTTTGGGGAGGGGGGCTGGGTGGCCCCCCTCCCGGGCCCACCTCCCTGGCCCCTTATGGCCCCCGGGACCTCACCCCCCGGGCAGGCCTTTCTATTTTTTTAATACATTTTATTTTTTACTCCCCCGGGGCTGGCCCTCTCCGTTGGGGACCATGGGGGGGTACCCAATACCCCCACAGTCCCGCCAGCTCCCCGTGTCCGTCGGGAGCCGGAATTGCTTTTCCACAAGGGGAGCTGCTAAGATGCAGCTTCCCTTGTGGAAAAGCAGATTTGGTTTGAATTTTGAAAGAGAGAGCAGGTTTTCCTGCTCTCTCTTTCTGAACTAGTTTTCGCTAAAGAATGGATCTCTTGTGCATAATACTTTCGCCATTCTGCGAGCTATTGGCTGGATACTTTACAGCTAGACTCTCAGAGAGGCATTCCCATGCCGTTATCAAATTCTGTTTGTTAGCTGATACTTCTTTCAAAATTCCCACCACTTCACTTGCAAGGACTTAAATATTATCTGGACTCCACTTAAGATGTTTCAAGTTTACGGAGTGAGCTTCTACCTGCGCTATGCACAAGAATAGTTGTAGTGGGACTGCACCAGAAGTTTTGCAGGTGATGATCACTCTAACCGCCCGATTCATCAAAGAAAATAGCGCTCGCAAAGGGCCAGATTCTGAGAATCTGGCCCTTTGCGAGAGCGATTTTTGCATTTGGGATTCAGCATCCCAAATGTAAAAATCGCTAATTGCGATCTCGCAATTTTGCGAGGAATTACATTTAAGGAATCTCTATTTGAGATTCCTTAAATGCAATTCATCATTCAATTTAATTTTGCGAATTCGCAATTTCTTGCCGCAATTTACCACGAGGTCAGACCTCGTGGTAAATTGCGAAAACTCAGAAAAATGCATTTAAATGCATTTTTCTGAGTTGCATGTTACACACACACACATGTCCTTTGGACATGTGTGTGTGCAACACCTGTGTAAAATTTCATTTGAGGGGTGCTACAGGGTGTCCTTTGGACACCCCTGGCACCCTTCAAATCGCTATCTTATTTGCGATTAGCAAATTGCTAATCGCAAATAAGGAATACTCCCCATTCATTCCTAAGGGCCTTTTGGCCCATAGGAATGAATCGCGAGTTATTCCTTATTTGCGATTAGCAATTTGCTAATCGCAAATAAGGAATATGTAGGAATCGCATATCTTCATGCAATTTCTACATGAATCCCGTTTTGCGAGTCCTTAATAGCGATTCGCTATGAATCGCTATTAGGGCCTCGCAAAACGGGAGAATGATGAATCAGGCTGTAAGGTCTTTGGTCAATTTTGCAATCAATTTTCCTGCTAAGCAGACTAGCACTCACCATTGTATAAGCAAGAAAGGGTTTCAACTTACAGGAGGACCTCGTCTAGGCTGGTGGAATCTCCCCTGGGAGGTAGACGTTTACTGTTACCAGTCCAGCTAATTCAGAAGCCCTCAAGAGTTTTTTTTCTCTAGGTTGTATTGTCTTCTACTTAGTGGATAGCTTTTTGTAGGCAGGAAATGTGTTGCTTCATCACCATCCTCATATGTATCTTGGAAAGGATTCAGGTTGAATACACCAATGATGACCAAATTTGCCATCCACAGGTGTCCTTTCCAATCCAAGAGCAAATTAATCATCGTATCCACTATGCTTGTTTTTACTCTCAGGTTGATGTATATATTAAACAGGACCAGTGGGGTTGTCAGCTGCGTGTCCCAGTAATCTGGGTGCAGCACCAATATCCAGGGTTCGTTTATAGGTACTATAATAACCTTTGCAGTGAGGAATTCACATAGGTCGTTTGCCCACCTTTTGCTCTTTCATGGGTGCTACTTTTGCATGCCAATCTGTTGTATTAAATTAACTTGATTACTGGGATGCTGGGTTGTGCCCATGTCTCATGTACTGCAATAATGTCAAACGTGAGACAGTACTTAGACATTGAAGCATCTTTGATATTAGGAGCAAGACCTCCAAGATTCCAAGCACAGACTCATGCTGGCACTTTTTATCCATCGCCAGCCGTGGAGGTGACCCGTTTCCCTGGTGCTCTGTGGACTTGTGGCGCTCAGCTTCAAATTAAGCTTGCTTACCAGCTGCCAATATAGAACCAGAGGCAGTACCTTCATTGCCAGGTTCAGCAAAAGCTTGCCCTAAGATTCTTCTCACCAAATATACTCGATTTCTGCCTTTCTTTGCTAGCTTTCTTTCCCACTTCATCATGAGCAGAGGTGGATGATTGGATGGTGTGATCTCGGTGGCCACTGGGCGTTGCTTATGATCCTGCTTTCTTATGTCTTTTGAAGGCTGGTTGTCCTCTTGCATATTTGTGCTACATAGGCGTATCTTTATTATTTCCGTGCATTTGCACGGGATGGTCCTGCCAGGTTTTGCGCCGTTTCACCTGCAAATCCCTCCCAGATGCTGGGTGTTTTTCTTGTTTCCCCAAGTTGGTCATTGCTTGTTTTTTTTGCTACACTCCATATTTCCCCAACCATTTACTCTAAAAGAACTGGTAACTGCAATAATTTGTAAAGCACGTCTTTGCAGGAACACATTGTGAATTCATCCTTTTCCTTAGATTGAACTCTTTTAATAAAGCCATTTTGAGTCCCCAACTTTCCATCTATGTATGACATGAAGACTGCAGGCGTATTTAACAGGTCTACTTGTATATCCATCTTGTGACAGTAAACATTTGGATGTTCTCCGACTGCTGCTGTAAAAAGGTGTGAAATGGGAAGCACATAAATATTAAAGAGTATGCAGGAGAGGGCTACGTCACAGGGCACATTGAGTGAAGTTAGCATGTCTGACCAAATTCAGACTTCTTGACTGTGGTTTGAGAAGAAGGTTTTGATCCTCTCCTGAATGCGTTCTGGCACACCAACTCATTTACACTCCCCTCCATAGTAGTGTACTCAGTTCCACTGTGCCATATACGGCTGAGAATTTTAAAGGAATCAGGGCTGTTTCCTTTGTCTTCGCCATAGCAATTTCTGTGCTTTCAGACCTAAAGTCTAATTAATGATCATGGAACTATGGCCTAGCTCAGTGATGGATTTGCATTGTTTTGCAACCTCCCATTCCTTGATTTTGTTTGGGCATGTTGGGCTAGAGATTGGTCAGTTGTTTGCCAGGAGTCTTCATGCACCTCAAGAGTGAGGAAATGATGGAAACTTCACAGGGCTGAAAATGACTCTACTAAGATGGAGGTTGTTGATTATTGTTTCTTTTGCAAGTGCGTGAAGAAACTGTTTCATATATAAATCTGTGCAAGTCTCCAGATACAAATTGGACACGCCAATTCTGACACATCTTTCCTGACTACTCATGTCTTTTTATGTTTTACTGTCTGCATATAGGACCAGCAGTTTTCACCCCTATCCCGGACTGCATCTTCACAGACCCCCTCTTTTAATAATTTATAAAATATTATGCTCTTACATAATTCACCAGGTGCATGATACCCATGATTTTTCAGTATACATTCAGCTAGAAGAGTAATTCTCCAAAAGTGTTTACTTAATTTCTGTTGTACCTGTTTTTAAATGATGTCTAGCTATTGGCCTGCACAGATCATGTCATAATAACCATACCTGCTTGCTTTGTAGCTGTGGAACAGGCCAGAAAGCCCTTAGTTTTCTTTGTCCATGCTCTGGATTGCTGTATTTAGATATGTGCTTGCTGCTTAGGACAGGCTCAATTCCCACTACAAATATGTTTGCAGGGCTGGCAGTCAAGACATGGTGGGAGACTCGTTTATTGGGTCACAGGGCAGACAGGGGCTACATGGCTGCAATTGTGGTGGTTTAGGTAGTTTGCTACTGGCGTCCTGGGGTCTATCCTACTACGGCTCTGCAAACTGGTCCAAGTATAAAGATTTCCACACTTGACTCTATAGGGTAGAGAGGGGGAGCAATTACAGGATTTTCAAGAAAAAAAGTGGGTGTGTAAAAGCTCAGAACTCAACAGTCAACCAATAGAGAAAATATTCACCAGATCACTGCCAATCTTTTAAATAAAAGAAAGTGCTTAATCAACCACAGTTATTTAATACTACATTTCCAAAGTTGGTCTAGTTACATGGTTGTATACTCTATATGCAATCTAATGAAATGTCCCTATGATGCCGTAGGGTGCCCGGTTCCTCCCCATTCTTCCTCTCTCATATGACTTAGATAAAGATATGGGTACAGGCATTGGCTAGGCATAGGTGCAGATCACAAGTGATTACCCCAAAGATTGTCCCGTAGATCAGTTCAGTTATATTTTCACCTAAGTCAGTGCCAGCAAAGGTTAGTATTAGCAGCTACAGTTGTGCTCTGCTCATGTTTAAGCACAGTCTCCCAACCAGACGCTTTACCATGTTCCCTGCTCAGTGATGCTGCTGAGTCCCAGGTGAGGCTGTTACAATCAGTGTCAGGCCAGATTCTCACAAACAATGGTCTCGTCCCTTCAGGAATATGGGTGCCAACCATCAGGCATGGGTCAATACAAGCAGGCCCAACCTCAGTAGTTGTGGTCTTGGAGGCTGGTGAAAAATGGTGCTCATCTTTGACAGTTGCAGCCCTTGAGACAGGTGCACATGGGTACTTATCTTCTGCAGCTGTAGCCCTGGAGGCCAAGCAGCAGCTCCCATGGAGTGGGCCCCTCAGGTGGCAGCTGCAGTCCTAGGTTATTGGGTTCAATGGAGGGTATGCTGGGCCAAACAGTGACAACTTGGAGAATACTTATTTAGACAGCTGGAGTACAGGGGACCCAGCAGATTCTGGCTCAGGACCGTTTTTACTCCCTCTAAACTGTCAACTACTTTTGGTTGTCCCATATCTTCAGAACACAGTGGGCCTCTCCCAAAGGACAGTCTCTTCTTCAGCAGGGCAAGGCAGTCTTTTTCACTTTCTGAACAGATTCTAAGCACTTAGGCAGATCACCAGCTTCTCCAGCAAGTTGCAGACTTCAGGTGATGTTTCCTCAACTATGAGACTGGATGTCTTGCAGGGACCAGCCCTAGACAAACAGCAGTTCTACGAGTACTCAGAGGAACATTCCCTTCCTTGGTCATAAAAGACATGGAACTGGAACAAAGTCGGATGGGTTGGATCCCACTTTTATACAAATTTTTCAGACTGGGAATGTGGAGCCACTGTATCAGGCTTCAGAACTGGTTTGCGATGGGTCTGTTTCAAATGTCATCTCCAGGCTGCTGTCCTGCCACAGCCTTTGTGCAAAGTGATGGTTCTCACAGCAGGTAGCAATGAGGCTGGTTCTAAGGAAGAGTATGCAAAACACAGGCACAATGCAGTGTGACTTACCTTTACCTGGATGTCATCATGTTCATGAAGCAATAATCAATGACAGACAAAAGTGCAAGCATTTATTAAAAAACTCCTCACACTAGACAACAGAGACAACAGTCCACCTTCTCCCTTATCATCTACCACATTTCAGTACTCAGAAAGAAATAATCAGCTGTATTTTGCTAATAAGGCTATCATAGAATTTGTACAGTCAGCCCTTCCTATTCACACTATAGATTAAAAAAAAAACGGTACGCTGAGCGCTCCCATCATGACCTTATGTGATCTACCCGGTCAAGGACAATAGTCCATTACCAAAATGAGGTCAGGCTTGGTGCCACAAAAATACTGCAAGAAACAAAATATTGTGCCATAAAATGTTCTGATGCACATAACAATACCATGGGGAGTCTAAATAGGTCTATGTTGGTACTCACCTCAGAGTTTAACAGCATGACCCATGTTTCTGAAACACAAGTACATGTGTATTTAGTATATCATACAAATATTTCACATCGAGTCTTTGAGAAAGTGTACAAATTGTAAAGAAAGTAGCTTTTTTGTCTTAGCACTAATTACATTAAATAAGGTAAATGTTGGTTTAGTAAAGTAAATCTAAAGCTAAATATGATTGGATGCTTGTGAGATACAGTACACACATGACGAGGGGCAAGCACTGATCAGAATATATGTTCTGTACTAGAGGTGGAGAAACAAAAATAAATATGTCCTTTGTGGAAAGTCTCTTCTTGTACTTACCAGAACACATGTCTTTTGCTAATTGAGTTGAAGAAGCGAGATATTGTGAGACTGTTTCCACATTCAAGCATTGATGCTTCTTGCTTGCATTCAGAGAGAAATTATTGTCAGCTTCAATGCCATTAAAAGATGTAACCATCATTTTTTTTTATTTCCAATTCTGTTTAACTCTGAAACTGCAAACATGCATGAGGCAAGCCTGAGCTATTTTAATCGGGGTAAACAATAGTTTTAATAAGGTCACAGATATTCTGTTCTATTGATTATCAACAAACTCACAATGCCACACACGACAGCGACACTCTTAAAAGTACACTCAGAACGAGTGTGCACATTTGAGGGCAGAACCATGCAGATTTAATGGTTACTTGTATGTTGCTAAACAAAAATAGTGCACAGGAAAAACTACACCCAGACCTGACTTTAATAATTTTTCACACATCAAAGCAACCAAATCTGCATCAATTTGCGCTTCACAGGGCATTAGTAAATACTAAATAGTGGCACAACATCGAAATTAACACATTGACTATATTTAATACAGCTTGGATATTCTACATAGATGAGTATCATGACAGTACCACCCAAAAAATAGACAATCATAACCCCAAACAGACCATATTCAACAATCACCACATAGGTGGACTTCACAAGTGACGCAACATACAAGTAACTACAACACACAAAGAAAGAGGAAAAAGTCTCAGGGGATTGTTTTTGTGCACAAAACAATCCTCCTTACAAGGCAGGCACATTTGCACAATAGTGCAAGGGTGCCTGCGTTGGTGTTGGGAAGCCAAAAGGCAGCCAGCACTAGGAAAAAGAGAAGAATATGCTGTATTGCAATCCATATGGAGCATGCCCTATCACGCAGCGTAAGGTGACTTTCTGCACTGCATGACTTGGCCATAAATATGGCCTCTAGTGTTTTTTAATTGAGTAAATTCTCTCAGTTACCTCAATTACACATACCTAAACAATGCAGCGCACATAGCAAACTGCCGCCTGGGACATACACTATTCGGTAAAAAGCTCCAACTACATACAAAAGTGACTCTGACTATACAAGCACACGTGCAATCACACCTATTTACAGAAGTGCCACATGAATTCTAATCCAACACAATCAGAAAGCAGACGCCAGACTGTTACAAAATACTCCACATCAAAGAGTGAAAGTACCCGCACAGACAGTGCCACGACCCATGTTAGCAACAATGAAGTGCTACACAAATCTGTGTAACTTTAGCTTTAATATTTCAACAGTTTGCGGTTTTTAAACTTCACTGTTTACCTCAATAAATCTACACCAACTTGACAAATTATAAAAGTGTTTATTGACTAATACAAAATATTCTCCCTTTAATTTGCACGGCGAATCCAAATGTGTGCACTGCTAGATTTTTGAATGAATACGTATTTTGAACTCCCACAAGGAAAGCATGGTTTAACTGAAACTAAAGCCCTCTGCACAGCCTCTCTTTGTCTTTTTAGCACTGGGCTGGAAACCCTTTGCTTGCCTCAATGAACTCTGAACCAACCAGATTTTCTGCACGTTCATCTGAGAATTGTGTGGCTGAAATGGAAAAGAGGCATTCCATGGGAAGAAGAGAAAAAACACGCATTATTCCGTTTTACGGCAATGAGCGTTGGAACATTTCCATTGAGCCACTTGTTATTCAACCACTTTTAAAAAGGACACAGGCCACCTGAGGTTATATTTTCGTGTTCAATTCACTCATCAAATTTAAAGATTCGAGGGAAAAATGCCACAAGTTTTTTGTTTGTTTGATATTTTAGAAAATACAACGATGTTTTGCAGAAGTTGATTGTGAAATGATTCATTTGCTTTTAGGCACTTGTTCTCACAAATGAAAATAATAGTACTTATTTGGAAATATTAAATAGAAGAAAGTCCTTACTTTTTTTGCTGCCTTACCGCTACTTTGTAGAAATGTACATTTCGTTTTGTGAAGAAATTTGAATGCACATTTTGTTTTCTAGTCAGGCTCAGTAGCACATTCTGACACTTCAACTTGGATCTAAATATTGCAAGTCACAATGTAGTTGCCTAGAAAAACTTGACTTTTTTAAAGGTGAGCACTAAAAAAAATAACTATTTTACCTTAATATTATTTTTCCTCTTTGGATATTATAAATGACTGAACTTGCACTTCCTCTTCCCCTGGGACTCTGGCTGGTCAATTTTGGCTGGTAGTCGGGTTGCTGTGGTTGTTGTACTGTGCTGTGCTCACTTCTCGCCACTCCATTGCTGAATTCAGGTAAGTGTAGCTTTTTTTACATACATAGCAACTTCTTTGTGTTTTCTTTTCCCCTCTTGGTGCAGAAAAGTAACGCAAGGACGGATAGTGGCTATTTTTTGGCCTCTAATTGGCTGAACATCAGTTTTTTGACATTAGCGCAATTCTTTTACCGATTCAGCGCACACATCAGCCGATGCTGGCCTCTTCCTAATGCCATGGAGCCCCTTATTGTAACTGTCATACTGTAGCAGTAAAAAAATGTATACATATACCTCCAAACATCTTTTGTAGTGAACATATTTTTAATGAATACATAGCTAGCACTATTAAGAATGTAAATACATAAGTTAGGGGAAAATGAGCTTATGTTGTAAACTAATCTCGCTTTTCCTTTTGCCCTGGGAAAATTTTTAATTTTGCAAGTGAAATGCCCAAATTTCATATCGTGTGAAATTCATGAAATAATATTATGGGGTAGATTTATTTAAAACATAAATAATTAAATAAATAAAAAAAGAAGAAAAAACAAAATGCAGTGCAGCAAGAAAAGTTTGCACTGGAAAGTAAATCCTTTATCAAGACTATGGGGTATATTTACAAGAACTGGCACTACGCTGTTTTGCCAGAGCAATCATGTGAAATAGGAGAAAAGCTCTAGCAGGAAGGATAAACAGAATTAAACAAAAGACCCACTTTATATTTGTAGTCTCTGGAAGAATAACTCACCTGCTATTATTATTTAATTTTCCGAAACAACTACATATGAAATAAATCAACAAGAATTGTAAAGGTACATCAGAGCCCCACATTTTTTTACTAATCTTGATGTGGTTATTGTTAACAGCTGTGATACCTGTCCTAATGTTAACTAATACTCAGGATAACACAAATACTAGTAAAAGAGTGAGTGTGGTTACAAAATGAACTACTACTACAGCTTTAAGATTAATGGATAAGAGCATATTTTATCATGACAAAACAAGTAGTGATTCGTCATTAAATGTATTCACTAAACTTCTTTACCAATATGTCGACACAATGAATGTGAGTAATTGTTATGTTTGCATGAAACTACCTACTTCTGTCTCGGAAGGTGTAACCTGCCATCATCTTCCATTAACTTATGGTGTAACTTGTAGTGTTATAACTAGTATGTTTTTTGTTACTGGTAAGTTGCAATATTACTATAGTAATATGGATTTGGTCTTTACAGAAATTCCTGTTCGTAGAAATGTAAACACTGTCCTTAGTAGTAAGAATGCAGAATTCATGGGCACATTTTTCCTAAGAACAAATCCTATTGACATAACACACGCTCATAAAAATAACCTTACTTGTCTTTTGCGTGATGAAGAAAACATTTTTTTTAATTTAGTAGAACAAAGATGGCAAGATTTCCAAAAGAAAGCTGTTGATCAAAATTCACATGTACCTCCATGGGCTGCTTTAGAAGGGGACTATAAGAAAATCAAGATTCATGCTGCACTGTCCCTAGATTTGTCAACATTTGGGAAATTCTGTCTACATAGACTAAAAACTGAATATAATAGTATCTTTATTGGTACTAGCAAAAGTGAACATACCTTCCTAATTATGGGGGATGGGGATTAAAGGGAGTAATGAATCCTGTATTTCCAGGCATCTATTATGTGTGCAGTAAACATGCCTATTATAGGTTACTGGCATGATGGTATGGCAGTTGTTTAGTTGGCATTGTATTTCCATAGGTATACCACACCACTAAGAACAATGAAATGAGTGAAATAAGTCAAGGACTAACAAGAAATAAAAGAGCAAGATTTTCAGAAGTAGTAGGTGACATATTTGGTGCACTGATACCGTCAGTTGGAGTCGTATTAAATTCGCATAAAATACATCAATTATCTACCGTGGTTGATCGTTTGTCAACAGTTATTGTTGGATGATTTTTAATGATAATTACTGAAATGATTGCAATAAGAATTATGGTTTTACCAAATAGACTTGCCCTTGATATAATATTGGCAAATGAGGGTGGAGTCTGTGGCATTTTGAAAGTTCAACACTGTAGTACATATATCCCAGACAAAAGTAAAGGTATTGAGGGATATATTAAGAATATCACAAAGATTCATAAAGATTTGACCCAACTTGAGATTGACGGTGTTTGGGAGAGACTTAGTAAAAGCCTTTCCAATATAGGTATCTGGTTTTCTACTTTTGGAAGCAGGTTATTAGGAAAAATATTAATCCCATTAATCACAATAGCATTGGTAATATTGATGATAATAATGACCTATAAATGTTGAAAGGGAATAATGAGAACTGGATCAATGATTGAAATCAAGAATAGAAGGATGTGAAGAAATAGAAAAAGGGAGGAAATTGAGCTAGAGGAAATGATTGAGAATCTGTATGGTAAGCCGAAAGCAATGACCTTAAAGAGAAAAATAAGGAAGGTGTAGAAAATGAAGTAGATACCAAGATAAAATGATGAAGTTGGCACTTGGTAAGGATAGGTATTTCACGATTGCTCTAAAATGCCATCAGAATGGGGACTGATGGAGCAAGAATTCTAGAAAAAGGAACTTGGTCGGATCAATTCCTCATTAACAAGTACTAATCTTTAAGTGAAAATCAACATACGCACAACATTCACATATGGGGAACAGAGCTTTTTGCATGCTTAAATAACAAAGAATAAATTGCAGCGCAATCAAATCCCGCTTTAAACCGAAAATGCTTCTGTGCATGTGCAAACCAAACCCTACATTAATTACCATGTGATTAACTTGTTTGAGAGGGAAACTCTCATGCATGCACATGAATTACTAACCTTAGGTCTTGAGGCAACTCGTGCCTAGCATATGTTTGCCTGAATTTTAAAAGAAGATATTCCTGCTAATGCTTTTGCTTAAAGAAAGTGAATTTAACATGTGATAGAGCAGAAGTGGGTGGTGAACAGTGACAATCGTCCGACGCGCTCTCTCCGTTCGGAAGCTCTGTGTAGAGCTGTGGTTCCACGGGTGAGGAAGGCTCGTGCGGGAGGGCGGTCTTTCGGCTGCAGAGCCCCCCAGCTTTGGAATCAGCTTCCATTCGCTTTGCGGAGTACTGTTAATTTACTCCAGTTTAGGAGGGGCCTGAAGACCTGGCTTTTTAATTCTTAGTGTGTTCATTACTGTTCATTATTGCTTTTGTTCTGTTTTTGTTGCCTGTTTTTAGCTGTGTTGTGTTATTTCATTATGAGCTGAGGGTGGAAAGCGTCGGGACACTCCCTGTGAGTAGCTGCACGCTATATAAAAAACTCTATAACATAACATAACATAACATAACAATCACATATTTTGAGAAGTTAACATCTGTTTATGTCTCCTTTATAATAGTGTATGTTTGGGCCTAATGTGCTAAACCATAGAATAAGATGGTGACGGAAATTGTAAACAGGCTGAGTCTGCACATTTGAGTGAAGGTGTGACCTGCTGACCAGATCGTTGACAGGCTGCCAAAAGCCAAGGACAGAGGCGATGGAACTCGTTTCAACTGTGGAGTTATACAAAATTTGTAATTCATCTGTTACTCTCAATGGGTGGGAAAGAATGCGGAATAAAGAAATAAATCAGTTAAATGGGAAGTGTTTATTAAACAAAGGGGTACATTAGAAAATCAAATAAGACAACATAAGGTGATGACAACTCCCCTACCCCTGCCCAATCAGAGTCCATGATCCACGCATATTTGCAACTTTTGAGGGTGGGACATGCAGAATTAAAAAGTATAACTAGAGGGACAAACATTTTAGTAGTATTCTGCTGCTGCTGTGCGTTTATCATTAGAGTGATCGATCAACACTGAGAGACAGAGAGAGAGAGAGGCGAGATCTGCTGCTGGAAAGAAGATAACAGACTAGGAAGATTCAATTCTGAAAGACAACCTGATTAGACTGAAGACTGCGGAAGAATATTGAGGAGGGAGAGAGTGAAAGAGAGGGATGCATTCCAGTGCATCAGGGTACTAGAGAAGTGTAGTAAGTATTTTCTCTGTCCTGATTCTGTCCTATAGTCTTTGTCTCCTGACTCTTATTCATGTGTCCTCCACCAGTTCTTACGCCAGAGGGTTGGGTTTCCCGTTTCACCATTGAGTAAATATATTTCTGTCTTAAATGTACACATCTTTTGCAAATGTATGATTAATTATGCCTTTGTCTCTCCATCTATCCACTCCTCATTGTTGAATGAATCCGTGAATTGAATGTATTTGATAAATTATTTTTTCTCTCCCATGAAAGTTGATGGAGTTGGCACTGTGAATCTGTATAAATGAGCATGAATTTTGACTGAGTTATTAGATAAAATTCATTTAATCTTACCCGGCGTCTGTGATTACTTTATTGAGAGTTATAAGTTAAATTAGTTTAATTGTTAACTACTTGACTAATGGTCCATTGAACAAAGGAAGAGTGTTAATCTGTGAAGTTAGTTAGCCATTGAATAATCAAGATCAAAGTGAAAATAAACTTGACCCCCCAGCGGACCAGCCAGGAAACTTGAATTTGTATATGGGCCTAATGTGAATATTTTGTTGACTTTGAAGTTTAATTTCTGGCCTTCCGCTGGATCACTAACACCAGCTCTTCGTCAGCTCGAAAGTGCCATCGGGGATGAAAAAGACACTAAATGGCAGTCCATAGCGGACAAAGTGAACAGCGTTGCCAAAGTCAAGAGGACAGTGATTGACTGTATGAAGGGCTGGTATGACTGTAAGCTCAAGACAATGAAAAAACTGGCAATTAATCTCAAGGCAGCATTACAGACCCGAGGTGGTAGTCAAGCGCCCTAGGAGGAGCTGGATCCCTTGGAGGAACATGTGTCCGTAGTCATCTCTGAGGAGTGAGTGGTTGGAATTGCGGGACAAGACAGTGTTGGCTTTGACAAACTACATCAGCAACAGGGACAATGTGGGTAACTGCCTAATGTTGTGCAGTCCTGGCAGCAATGTCCCAGTGATCTGTGGCACTGCCTGCAGGCCAAAGGGTAGGCTCCTGGCTCATCTATGTTTAGACATGGCATCAATGTAAGGCTCATCGGCATATTGATAATATGTTGGCATAGGGCTGTGATGCAAGCCTTCTAGCTGTGCTAACCTATATAAAAGGAAAAGCCATATCTACAAGGTAGGGTGCATCTCTGTTCTTTCTGCAGGTGCACAAACAACAGATGTTTGTCAAAGCAGGCACCCTTGCACCATGGTGCAAGGGTACCCGAGCTGGTGCTATCCAGCTGAATGTGCATTGTTGTAAATACAAGGCAACCCTGCACTTTCCTAATTACACAGCTTGGTGTGGCAAGATGGTTTGTGGCGTTGCGCTGCACCTCATGTCTATGAAAAATGCCCCTATGTCTCACCTGGGCCCATGCACATCCCTTGAAATCCCTAGCATAACCTTGCTATCTCACAGGAGAAATAAAACACCTGAGGGGTGAGGGATATGTGGGTCATGGGTAGTACCTACACATAGGGACATTTCAAGAGTCACATCCATGCTCACCTAGATTACACTACATGGTATGCAGTCGTCTTGGCATGCAGGCTCAGACCACACAGGTGTCAGCTCCGCTTGGTAGGGAGCACCTGACCTCCTCTCATCTACTAAATATGACTGGGTGTGGGGGCGGATGAAAGTGATGTACACCAGAGGACAAGGGGGCATATTTAGAGTGATGGCGCAGCATGTCAATGCAAACAATCTGCAGCAAAGTGCTGAATCTTTGCAAAAATGCATTTATGGGCAGTATTTA
This sequence comes from Lissotriton vulgaris, assembly GCF_964263255.1. Lineage (NCBI taxonomy): Eukaryota > Metazoa > Chordata > Amphibia > Caudata > Salamandridae > Lissotriton > Lissotriton vulgaris. Next base: position 244,181,449 of record NC_141699.1, on the reverse strand, counting down.
AAGGAATATATGCCACACCTGGAACACCCCTGCACTGGTGCAAAGAGAACAGCCATGCACCACTGCAAGCACTCTTGCACCATTGTACAAGTGTGTCAGTGTTGGTGCTCATGGGGAGAGTCAACAGCGTCATGGGGTCTCTACATCCCCCGCCTACCAACCAACAGGCCCTTACTTGCCACCCCACCTAGACCCTTGGACTTCAAGGACCCACAGATTACCTTACAATGTAGTTTGGCAGGAGTCCAGTGGGAGTCGGTAGAACAGGTATGGGTGGGGATGGGGACCCTGGTGGCCAACCTAGAGAGTCTGTGGGTTCTTCAGTCCCAATAGAGGCCCCTACTGTCCGTCTAGTCACATCCAACAGTCCCTGAAAGACATAGCTGGTGTCATGAGGCAGAGGCATGAACAAATGCCTTGTCAAAGTAGCACCAGAAAGGTGGCCAACCAGCTGGGGGCAATGGGAACCATCCTGAAGTCCATGGATCAAAAGCAGGACTCCCACTTTGCTGCCATGTCTGTCTTCCACCATGACGTTGCTGCTCTGTTGCAAAATCTGCAGATTCTCCTCACTGCTGTGCTGCCTCATGTGTTGGCACAGATGAATGCTGCTAGAGGCACAGGATCCACATCTTCCACCCCTGATGCGTGAGTGCCTCCCTTGCCTACCACATCTACAGCACCACCATCAGGGGAGTCATTGCACACATCAGAGGGGGAAGATGTGGATGGTACCTCTTTCCAAGGAAGAAGTCTCTGGAAGCATTCATCTGTGCCACAACATCCAGTTTCTTTTTTGTCCTGTGCCTATGAACATACCAGGGATCTGCTGCCACTGTCCTCATTTTGACTTCACACTGTTCACCTTGACCATTTGTGAACTGTCAATGTGGCTTATCCTTCCTAATGGCATTGTGGCCATCCGCTTGACTGAAGCACTCCTCTCTTCCACCTGTCCCAAGAAATGTTCTCCACATGGACTCTGTCTGGACATTCACTGTCTCTAAACATCTTTTGGGGTTGTAGTCTAATGAACTTTACCTGTGAGCCACTTCAACATTTGTATATGTAAATAAATGCACTTAGAAGTACCTGTGTTTTGTCTGTCGCTAGGAGTCAGGACCAGGTTGCCCAATGGCCATTTTGTGAGGCAAAAGCACCAACTACTTGTCAAAGGGACATATTGTTTGTGTAGTTAGTGACAATCCTAGGTAGTGAGAGTGTAACATATTTGGTGCACACTATTCGTGTGTTGACTAGCAAATGTTTACTCAAGGTTGTGAGCATGACAAGTAAATGCTGCAAGTGTGAAGGGATATGGGGCAGCAATCAGTGTGTGAGTCCAAAAGCCTACTATTTGGGCAAATTATTATGACTGCAACATCACTCCAAGGCATGTTGCATGATGTACCCACACAGAGATAAGGTATGTGAACACATGATGTGCACTGTGTGCATTTTACATCTTGATTACCACATCCACTGGTCAACCATGTCTCATAATTAGATATATAAAGTCATGGCTAACTGGACAGATCCTTGTCCATAGGTAAGAAACCTACTCAAACATGTTGGCCAACAATGTTATCAAAGACATATGCATGTTTGTACATGCATTACCTGGACACACATGATAACTTCTACACAGTAAATCATGACTTAGACCTGCATGAAGCAAACAATGACATTTAGGGGTCGATTCTGATTCGGGAAAGGAAACCGTCCTACGATTCGTATTTGTACGCGTTTCCGTATGATTCGTACAATGCCGTCTGAATTGCGTAGTACGATCCGTTTACAAAGATTCCGTCCGAATGTTTACGAACCGTACGAAAAACTAGAGAAGAACCGTATGATACGGACTCGGCTAGTGAACCGTACGATTTGTAAAAATGGCGTACGACCCGCCAGGTACGATCCTGACTGGAGAACTTAACCGCGATTCGTATGGGAAAACTCCATCACATGTGAGCTGCGATTTGTACGGAAAACATCGCATATGAGCGAGCCGCACAATCAAATAGAAAGTTAACCCCCATCAAAGAAGCACACGCGTACCCCGCCAATACGTTGCGTACAAGAGAGCCACACAATAAAGTACGAATCAAACCCCCCTCAACGAAGCGCACGCGTACCCCGCCAATACGTCGCGTATGAGAGAGCCACACAATAAAGTACGAATCAAACCCCCCCTCAACGAAGCGCACGCGTACACCGCCAATGCGTCGCATATAAGAGAGCCACACAATAAAGTAAGATTCCAACACCCCCTCAATGAAGCGCACGCGTACCCCGCAAATACGTCACATATGAGAAAGCCACACAATAAAGTAAGATTCAAACCCTCCTTCAACTAAGCGCACGGGTACTTGCCAATACGTCGCGTATGAGAGAGCCACACAATAAAGTAAGAATCAAACCCCTCCTCAACGAAGTGCACGCATACCCCGTAAATACGTCACGTATCCTAGACCAAAACGAAACCTGCCTCCTCATCCTTCTGGATCTCTCCTCAGCATTCGACACAGTTAAACATGAGAACTTACTCGAACTGTTAAACACAAGAATGGGCATATCAGGGACTGTTCTCAAGTGGTTCACCTCCTTTCTACACAACCGCTCACAAAGATTCAAAAGCAACAACCTGATGTCCTCTCCGGTACCTGTATCACTAGGCGTCCCCCAAGGATCCTCCCTCTCCCCTACACTGTTCAACCTAGTTATGGAACCTCTCACTACTTTGCTACAGACATCCAATGTTCACTTTCACATGTATGCCGACGACACCCAACTCTATCTCAAAATACAATCCCCCAAGGACATCATGCTTCTGAACACCACGATCAGAAACACCCAATCCTGGCTTGCAGAGAATCACCTCAAACTCAATGCCCTGAAGACTGAGTTCCTCCTGATCTCACCTCCCGCAAAAATCTCCACAGCTCAAACATGGCTTAAGCAGTTAACAGCTTTAAATGTACAACCTACCGTCGTAGACTCAGCAAAATCCTTAGGCATAACACTTGACGCCAATCTCAACATGCAGCAGCACATCAGCAAGGCAACCAAAGGAGCGAACTTCCAAATCAATACCTTGAGAAAACTTAAAGCCTTCCTTCCAGCCAAAGACTTCCAAACTGCAGTACAATCTATAGTCATCCCGCACATAGAATACGGAAGCACCGCCCTCTGCGGGATCCCCCTAACAACAACGGCACCCCTTAGAGCGTCCCTTAACGCTGCAGCGAGACTCATCACTGGCTCAAAAAACACTCGCATATTTCCCCTGACTTTAAATCCCTGAACTGGCTGCCTTTTGAAGCCAGAATACATCTGAAAATCACCTGCATGACTCACAAGGCTGTACACCACAACTCGCCCAGCTACCTCACCCAAAAGCTGACAATCTCGGGTGGCTCTAGAACTACTAGAAGCACAAACAATCTTCTGCTGAAACCTCGAAGATTCAGGAAGGAAAAAACCTATAAACGCTACTTTTCAGGAATGGCACCCAGGATCTGGAACTCACTCCCTCCTGAAACCAGGCTCATCTCCTCCAACAAACTGTTTAAGAAAGAAGTAAAAGCGATCCTCTTGGCTAAATACACATGATCTATTATCCTGTAGCTCTCATGAATCCGCTCCGTAATACCTGCCTGACCCCTTGGTCTACTTGTACTACTTGTATTATGACTTATTTGATTGTATATGTTCCCTCTTTGTACTACTTGTACTACTGGTATTATGACTTATTTGATTGTATATGTTACCTCTTTGTATTTTGATGTATTGTTGACGCACCTGTCTGACTTTGCACACTGTACCTACACCACCTCAACCATCCCTACTTTTGTACTACTGATGCACCTGTGTGACTATACATCCTGCACGCATCTACCTCAACTATGCCCACCTTTATGTTATCTCCAAAAACACTGGCAGCACGCTTAAATAAGTATATGCTTACTTTTGTACTTTTATATTATTGGCACAACTGTTTGACTATGCACCTTGTACTGACACTACCTCACCTATGATCTACCTCCTGTTTTTTTTGACCTACCTATGTAACTATGCACCTTGTACCTAACTACCTCAACTATTACATCCTATTACTCCATCTCCCCCGTGCCCTTGTAAAGCGCTCTGATATCTGCAAAGATCTTGTTCGCGCTATATAAAACTTTCAAAATAAAATAAATAAAATAAAATAAACTACACAATAAATCCCGAATCGAACCCCCACCTCAAAAAAACAGACAAGTAACCCAAAAAAAGCAAAAGGAGTGTTCAAAAGAGTCACACAACACCACTAAACATATCTCCTGTGTACAAAGCAATGTCCTGGCCAGATCATAAATGGCAAACAGAGGGCCCAACTCAAACCCACCCCTTATGACACTCCCACCCAAAATTTCAAAAAAAGCCACACCCACAAATGGACCAATAAGAAGGGCCCACACCCACAAACCGTCAGCCTTTGCAACATAACCATTTTCTGATAGAGACGGACAACACACCAACAACTCCACACATCCACCTTCACACATACCCACAATCATATTCAGACCCACACACCCCCTTCACATTCTGACCCACACCCCCATCCATACACACAGTCACCCCCAACCACATTTGCCCCACAACATGACTACACCAAAGAATCCAAAGTTCACTAACCAAGAGATGGAGATCCTTACAGATGAAGTCATCAGAGTTGAGCCATAGCTGTTTGGTACATTGGTCAGACAGACCAGCATAGTGGAAAAAAAAATGTGGGAAAGGATCGTCGATAGGGTGAATGCTGTTTCACACATTAGGCGCACCAGGAAGGATTGGCAGGCCAGGTGGTACGATCTGCAGAGGATGATCAAGCGCAAGATGGATGAGGACTACGCCAACGCTAATCACACCGGAGGTGGTGGTCCCTGCAGACCAGTACAGTTCCAGCCCTGGGAGGAGAAGATCATGGCCCTGCTACCACCAAGTGGGAGCACATGGAATTTCAGGAGTTGTGGAGCCTGGTGAGTATGCAAGCAACTCATGTAACATGGGTGGACCACCAGCATTGGCCAGACACATGAGGGATGGTTGAATATGACTCCCAGCAGTGCCCAGACATAAGAGGGGTGGCTGGATAGGACTCCCAGCAGTGCCCAGACATAGGAGGGGGATGTAGATAGGACTCCCAGCAGTGCTCAGACATAGGAGGGGTGGCTGGATAGGACGCCCAGCAGTGCCCAGACATAGGAGGGGTGTCTGAATAGGACTCCCAGCAGTGCCCAGACATTGGATGGGGGTGTCCGTAGGACTCCCAGCAGTGCCCAGACATAGAAGGAGGGGGTGCGTAGGACTCCCAGCAGTGCCCAGACATAGGAGGGATGGCTGAATAGGACTCCCAGCAGTGTCCAGACATAGGAGGGGGGGGTGTAGATAGGACTCCAGCAGTGCCCAGACATAGGAGGGGTGGCTGGATAGGACTCCCAGCAGTGCCCAGACATCGGAGGGGGTGTAGATCGGACTCCAAACAGCACCCAGACATAGGTGGAGTGGCTGCATAGGACTCCCAGCAGTGCCCAGACATAAGAGGGGTGGCTGGATAGGACCTCCAGCAGTGCCCAGACATAGGAGGGGGGTGTAGATAGGACTCACTGCAGTGCCCAGACATAGGAGGGGTGGCTGGATAGGACTCCCTGCAGTGCCCAGACATAGTAGGGGTGGCTTGATAGGACTCCCAGCATTGCCCAGACATAGGAAGGGGTGTGCACAGGACTCTTAGCAGTGCCCAGATATAGGAGGGGTGGCTGGATTGGACTCCCAGCAGTGCCCAGACATAGGAGGGCGTGTAGATAGGACTCTCAGCAGTGACCAGACATAGGAGGCGGTGTAGATAGGACTTTCAGCAGTGCCCAAACATAGGAGGGGTGGCTGGATAGGACTCCAGCAGTGCACAGACATAGGAGGGGTGGCTGGATAGGACTCCCAGCAGTGCCCAGACATAGGAGGGGTGGCTGGATAGGACTCCCAGCAGTGCCCAGACGTAGGAGGGGTGGCTGGATAGTACTCCCAGCAGTGCCCAGACATGGGAGGGGGGTGTAGATAGGACTCCCAGCAGTGCCCAGACATAGGAGGAGGGTGTGCGTAGGACTCCCAGCAGTACCCAACATAGGAGGGATGGCTGAATAGGACTCCCAGCAGTGTCCAGACATAGGAGGGGGGGGTGTAGATAGGACTCCAGCAGTGCCCAGACATAGGAGGGGTGGCTGGATAGGACCCCAGCAGTGCCCAGACATAGGAGCGGTGGCAGGATATGACTCCCAGCAGTGCTCAGACATAGGAGGGGGGTGTAGATAGGACTCCCAGTAGCGGCCAGACATAGGAGGGGGGTTTAGATAGGACTCCCAGCTGTGCCCAGACATAGGAGGAGGGTGTGCGTAGGACTCCCAGCAGTGCCCAGACATAGGAGGGGGGTGTGGGTAGGACTCCCAGCAGTAAATTTAAATGTAAATGTACAGGAATTTATATAGCGCAAATCACCGAGTGGTTTCTAAGCGCTTGCTTAGGGAACCCGTCCTGGTATTCCCCTGTGAGATAACCCCGGCAGGCTATCCGCAAGGTGAAAGCCAGGCATCCCGCCGCGAGGGGCCGTTGTGGAGATTAAGCAAGCTATTGCCCAGAGTCGCAGAGTGTGAACCCGTGAATCGAGTAGGCACCGGAGCGAGAATTGTCGAGTCCATGGACATTTTAGGACTCAAGACCCCGCCGAGCCGGGAATTGAACCCTGGTCCCAGGCTGACCTCTGCTTCCAGGTCTGCCTCCTCTAACCAGTGAGCCACACTTCTCCACTGTGCCCAGACATAGGGGGGGTGGCTGGATAGGACTCCCGGCAGTGCACAGACATAGAAGGGGTGGCTGTATATGATTCCCAGCAGTGCCCAGACATAGGAGGAGGGTGTGGATATGGCTCCTACCACTGGTCAACAGCATGGGGGTGGGTGTAAGGCTCAGGGCCAGAAGGCTACAAGGGGGATGATGTAGAAGCTTAAACTAAGGACAACCCTATCACCACTACTGTGTACGCACAAGCCCAATTTCATGCATCCCATATGAACCAGGTACACACCCATGGACCATGCTCAATGTACAGGGAGTGAGAAAGTACTGACAACATAACTGACACTGGGCCATGGTGTATGCTGCAAAAGGTCATCCTGTGACCAGTGCAAACAGTAACATCAGGACAACTAGGTCAGATATCTTAAACCTGAACTCACAAACATGGTCATGGCACCATGGTCCATGGGGGGACAGCCACACCATGAGTGAGACACAGTTCCAACGCACACTCAAACTACCAGCTCAGCCTGTCACACACACCCCTTACATAAACATAGCCAGCTGGGACAGGTAATGTAGTACTCCACTGTCACCACCCTCATGTAACATCACAAATACAGATTTGATGAAGCATCTCAGCCAAAACATGCACAGGCTGATTCACAAGTCACTTGCACTTATACCACGATGCCATATCTACACGTTACTCATGCAGCGGATGCACAAATAATACTGCAATGGTGTTGGGTATTGACAAGGTGATGCAAATGGGAGATATGTCACGTTCTAAAGCCCTGCGGCAGAGGTATGTGGACTGGTCATAGTGTGGTTGTAGTGCGGTGTGGTGTGCATTGGCTGCCTGTCACAGCACAGCAACACCTCACAAAAGTGGCTGAATGAAATATTAACATTTTCACCCAGCCACTTTCATGCGCATGCTGCCTCAAAAACATGTGCATGCCTGAAGCAGACGTAAGGATTGACACAGCATTGTGAAGATAGAGCTGCACAGAGCATTGCTGGATCAGCGTTGCACCAGCGACACAACTCAAGAAATGTGCCACTTCCATGGCACATATGCGGGAAACACCTGTACTGTCATCACACTATGGGAATCCACAGTGTGAATGTGTTGCATCCATGTTGGCATAGGTGTGGTGCACAATGACTCTCAAATCACTGATGAAATGTCTGCCAGTGCCATTCAATGTAAATAGACCCTCACATTAAAATGTGTCCTGAACACAGATCAATCTGACACCACCACTGAACAGTGTGACAGTGACAACGAAAATGTATATGAAACATATTATTTTTGCATTGAATGCCATTAACATCTTCTGTCTCTCACAGACAAGGCAACGTGCACAATCTACCCCCAACCAGGGGGGAGAAGGATCACGTCCCAGGTTCCACAGAACCCTGATCCCACCAACTGCGATGCCTCTCATCACTCCATGGATGACACAGACCAACCTGGCACCTCTGGATCCCAAACCCCTGCAGAAGCTGGATCAGGGGCATCTGGGCCAACCACCACACCCACTCCTGCCACATCCCAGCAGACAGCTCGGAGCCCTGCACACAATCCACAACTGAGCCAGTCTGACAGATGGACAAGGTTCGGCGGACACCCAGGAGGAGGCAGACAACACTACCACTGTCAACCCTCAGAGGTCCCGTCGACCCGATGTGCCCACAACAGCAGGCCAGGCTCGTGTGGGCAGGGGTGGTGGGAGTGGCTCAAGGTGGAGGCGAGAACCTGACCAGCAAGCTGAAGGGCCCGGTATGTCTGAACTCAGAAACATCATGCAGGGATTCCGGAGGGATACCAGGGAGTTCAGCCGGGGAGTGGGGGCCCTCATTGCTTTGAAAAACCAGCAGGACAAGCAACACGCCAGTCAACTACTACACCAAGGACGGATTGAGGCAAGACTGGATGAGCTCTTAGTGGTGCAGAGGGACATCAGCCATTCACTCCATCGGATTGCTGACAACATGCAGCACCCTCCCTGTGTCACTAGGACACAAACATCCAGGCAAACACTGGCAAGAGGCACAGGGAGGGAGGAGGAGGTGGATACATTCGACGGAGAGTCCCACGCATCGTCAAGGCCTGCATATGAGGGTTCCCCAAAGAAGGCAGGTCGTCCACGGAAAAGACGTTGAGAGGCAGAGGGCCATGCACATCTCCCAGGTCACTTGGTCTGGCATCTTGTCTTTCTGTGCAACCGCAAGACCCTATTGACTGTCACACTCTCCCACATGGACTTGCTGGTCACAGTCTCACCAATGGTGCCATACACTGTGTTCTGGACTCTGTTGACTGAAACTGCAAGGCACCTAACACCTACTCCCATTTCACTCACAAGAAGTAGAATAAAATAAATATAACATAATAGGTATTGATGTTGAAGTATTTCCCCCCTAGAGTCAACAACATACGTGTTGGGATATGTCAAAGTTGAACAAACACAAGCCATACATACACTGGGATCTGAGTCTGGTTGGGCCACACATAGGTCACAATGTATGATTAACTACATCCATTGTGGTAAATACTCACACCTGATGGTTACTATCTGCTGAGGGGGGGTTGCCATACTGCTCTGACAGACAGTTACATAAGAGTCTCGTGAAGGTGTACAGGTCATGGGTAATGTGTTGGTGTCCAGGAAGGGACTACCAGGTCTTTTTCTTGATGTGGGAAATCTATCAGCCTCATGCAGTTGTATTGTGAAAGTGATGAATGTTGTCCAGGGCAAGGGGGGCTGGACTGACTACAGGCAACATGGTGTTGGATGGGAGACATCCATATTAGTATATTTTTGGTTGTGGTTGTGGAGTGCCTACTGAGTGTGGCTGAGGAGTATGCAGGTCTGCCCGTAGTTGACAGGGGCCCTCTCAAACAATCAATCAAACAGGATATTTCTAAAGTGCACTACATACCCGTGATGGTATGAAGGTGCTGGGTGGAGGGGAGGGGGCTGCTACTGATCGAAGAGCCAGGTATTGAGGACTCTTGTGAAAGGCAACAGCTCCTGGGTCTGATGTACGTTGTTTGGGAGAGTGTTCCAGGTCTTGGTGGCGAGGTGGGAGAAGGATCAGCCTCCGGCAGTGGATTTCAGGATGGTTCAACAGTGGCGAGGGTGAGGTTAGCAGACCAGAGGCTGTGGGAAGGGGTGTAGAGGCTGAGTTGGTCATTAAGGTATGTTGGTACGGCGTTGTGTAAGGCTTTTTGGGAGTGGATGTGGAGTTTGAAGGTGATCCTCTTGTTGACGGGGAGCCAAAGCAGGCCTTTCAGGTGGTGTGTGATGTCACTGTGTTGGGGGGCGTTGAGGATCAGTGGTGCCGAGGCATTCAGGATGTGTTGCAGCTGTCTCCGGAGCTTGGTCAATGTTCCTGCATAGAGGGTGTTCCTGCAGTCCAGTCTGCTGGTGACGAGGGCCCGGGCGACGGTATTACTTGTGTTGGAGGGGATACTTTTGAAGATCTGGCAGAGCTATTGCAGGGTGTAGAAGCATGATGTGGAGACAGCGTTGACTTGCTTGGTCATGGAGAGGTTGGATTTGAGGATGAGACCCAGGTTGTGTGCGTGGTTGGTGGGTGCTGGGCCTGTTCCTAGTGATCTTGCCCAACATGAGTCGCCCCAGGCTTATGGGGTGTTGCTGAGGATGAGGACCTCCGTCTTGTCGGAATTCTGCTCCAGCCTGCTGTCCATAATCCATTCTGCTAAGGTCTTCTTTCCCCTGTGGAGGTAGGCTTTGGTGGTGTGGGTGTCTCTGGTGAGTGATATGATCATTTGGGTGTTGTTGGCGGAGATGATGTTGAGGCTGTGTTGTTGAGCAACGTGACTGAGTGGTGCCGTGTAGATATAGAACTGTACTGGGCTGAGGGATGGTCCCTGTGGGATGCCGCAGAAGATCTTGGTGGTCTTGGAGCAGAAGTGTGTGAGGCGTACATTCGGGGTACTGCCGGAGAGGAAGGATGTGGTCCAGACCAGGGCCATCTCTTGTATTCAAGCGTCATGGAGGCGTGCTGTTAGAGTGCAGTGGCAGACCGTGTTGAAGGCTGCTAATAGGTCCAGAAGGATGAGTGTGGCTGGTCCTCCTTTGTCCATCAGGATCCAGATGTCGTTGGTGGTGGTGATGAGGGCCGTCTCAGTGCTGTGGTTGCTGCAAAAGCCGGACTGTGATGGGTCCAGGATGTCGTTGTCTACTAGGTAATGGGTCAGCTGTCTGTTGACAATCTTCGCCGTGACGTTTGCGGGGAAAGTGAGCAAGGAGATGGTTCAAAAGTTATTTAAGTCATTTGGGTCTGCCTTGTGTTACTTCAGTAGGGTGTTGATCTCGGTGTGCTGACAGCTCTCCATAAAGATTGGTGTCTTGAAGGAGATGTTGATAGTTTTTGGGAGATGGTGTGCGATGGCTGTGTTTGCTTTGTTTAAAACATGGTGGGGCCATGGGTCAGATAGGGATCTAGAGTGGATGGAGTTCATGGGCTTGATGGTGTGTTTGTAACTGATGTTGGACCAGGCGGTCAGGCGACTGGTGCGTGTGGGGGTGGCAGGGGTGGTGGGCTTGGTGGTGGATGAGGGGGTATCATTGTTGAAGCTGTCGTGGATGTTGGTGACCTTGGAGTGAAAGATGGTGGCCACTGATTAGCACTGGTCTTGTGATGATGGAATGTCATTGGTGTCAGAGCTGGGGTTGTAGAGGTCTTACCCGATGTTCAAGACCTCTTTGGTGTTGTGTGTGTTGTTGTGTAGGCGGTCCTTTAAGGTGGCCCTCTTGCTAGTCCTGATCAGTTGGTGTTGTTTGCGGGTGGCATTCTTGTGGGCTGTGTAGCTGTCTGGTGTTCAGTTGCAGAGCCAGTTCTCCTCCAGTTTCCAACAGCTGTGTTTTGAGGGCTGGAGATCTTTGTTGAACCAAGTGGCTTTCTTGTTGTTGTGATTGGTTGCGGAGGTCTTGTGTGGGGCAACGGTGTGTGCGCAATTGTCGATCCACTGTATGATGTTGATGGTGGTGGTGTTAGGGTTGGTGGTGGCGGTGGGTGGTCCCAGGGCGAGGGTGGTGGTCCCTTGGTCCTTGCTGACCTTGCCCCAGCAGTGGCGTGGAAACTGTTGGGTGGTGTGGTGTTTGGTGTGCTTCCTGAAGGTGAAGTGGGCGCATTTGTGGTCAACCCACTAATGTTTGGTAGTGTGGTTGACAAAGACGTGGGGACTTGCGGACAACATGGGGTCAAGTGTGAGTCCAGTGGCGTGTGTGGGTGTTGTCACAAGCTTTTTCAGTCTGAGATTGCTAAGGTTGTCGATCTGGCCGGTGGATTTGGCGTTGTTGTTGTATTTGAGTTGTAAGTTCAGGTCCCTGAGGACAATGAAGTCCATGGATGCGAGGGCAGGTGTGCTGATGAGGTTGGTGAGGGTGTTGCTGAAGTGGGGTGGGGGTCTGGGTGGTCTGTGTATAAGAGTAACTCTGAGGCTGGTTTTGGGGACGGTGTGGACCTGGAAGTACATATGCTTGGCGGTGCTGAGGGTGTCGTTGGTGTTGTTTGTGACTCTGAGGGAGTCCTTGTGAATATGGTGATTCCCCCTCCCACTCTGTTGGTGGGCTCTCTGCGGGAGATTTGGTAGCCCTCTTGGATGGCAATGGTGATGTCTTGTGACGAGGTGACTTTCAGCCAGGTCTCAGTCTGGAAGGCAATGTCAGGGGTGGTTGAGTGTAGGAGGTCCCAGAGTACTATGGCGTCCTTGCAAGCAGAGTGGGTGTTGAGGAGGATGCATTGCAGGTGGTGGGTACTCTGTTAGTTGGTTTGGGGGGTCGGATGCAGTAGAAGCTGCAGTTCCAGCAGGTGAAGGTCCCTTGGGTGTTTTTTGGGGTAGCCCCGTAGCAGGAGTCATTTCCAGCATGTGTAGGGACTTGCATCATGAGTTAGTGATCGTGTGGATTTGGTGAACTTGATGCAAACATTGATGTAGCAAAGCTGGAAGGTGGTGTGTCTGTTCTCCAGGCAGGAGTAGCTCTCCCACTAAAACATTGTTGGCTGTTTAGCTGTGGGCCTGAGTGCTGAAGTACTACTACAATGTCTGAGGAGCAATCAGGAACGTTGTGTTGCAGCCCAGTGGTTTACGATTAGAACTCAATTTATGTTGAAGCCTCTCAGCACAATTAGCATATGTTAATCCACTTCCCCTACTGACCCCCTGACCACAAACCACTACAACATACTTGCTAAGATACACTATGAACACTGAAACATCATGTGGAACCCTTTGGTCAGATTGGTCTGCAACCCAGATGTGTGGAGACACAGGTTAATCCTGCACATCTTTACTTAAGGTAACACAGCTCCTGTTTAAGCTTCCAATCATACACCAAGATCAATCTATCAGTCCTGGCAAAGATTTATGTAAAATGTTCTTGTAAGCAACTGATGGCCTTTTATGAAACTAAGAGCATCCTTCATTAATCACTATCCAGCCTCCATCCCACCCATACAACACAGGTGGCCCTCATACAAATGGCAGACTCTATACGCTGGGAGGTAGATGGAGCTTCCAAGACGGCGTTGGTGCTGTCCGACATGTCTACAGCATTTGACACCGTAGACCATCACAATCTTCAGACCCACATGAAGACCATAGGTGTGTGTTCGTCAGTGCTGAACTGGATATTGTCATAACTATCTGACTGCACACATCAGGTCCGCACCTACAACATCGACTCCTTAGTCAAAACACACAAGTTGGGTATGCTGCAGGGCTCTGCTCAGAGTACGCATACTTTGGCAATATTTCCATTACCATGCAGACTGAATCGATTGCCGTGTCTAGAGTCTAAATTATATCATATGCAGAGGATCTTCTGATTCTAATCAACTAAAATTCTGTCAGAGTTGCACATTTAGAGCATCACCACAATTGGTACTTGGTGTAGTATGTCACTCTGGGGTGTACCTCACAAACATTTATCAATCATACTCCTGGAAAATTAGTGTCGTCCTTGCAGGTGTCAACTGTAAAATAAGGAATGTTTGCCTAAAGCATATTATTTTGTATAAAAGAGAAGGCTGACTTTGTAAGATTGAGCAGTCTCGTGAGAACCTACACGGTGTTGTACTTCTAGGATACCTGTTACTGGCTGCAGCCAATAAATACGATCTTTGACTTCACCTAGAAGACTCTGTGTTTCTGTAGTCTGAAACAGGAAGAACTCGAAGTCTTCGGGTGGGCACCGCTGGGTTCTTAAAATCCAGTACTTCGGGAGTCCTGTGCACACCCCCCTCCTATGTCTGGGCACTGCTGGGAGTCCTATCTATACACCCTCCTATGTCTGGGCACTGCTGGGAGTCCTATCCAGCCACCCCTCTTATGTTTGGGCACTGCTGGAATCCTGTGCACACCCCCCTCCTATGTCTGGGCACTGCTGGGAGTCCTATCTAAACCCCCTCCTATGTCTGGGCACTGCTGGGAGTCCTATCCAGCCACCCCTACTATGTCTGGGCACTGCTAGGAGTCCTATCCAGCCACCCCTCCTATGTTTGGGCAATGCTGGGAGTCCTGTGCACACCCCCTCCTATGTCTGGCCACTGATGGGAGTCCTATCTACACCCCTGCCTATGTCTGGGCACTGCTGTGAGTCCTATGCAGACCCTCCTCCTATGTCTGGGCACTGCTGAGAGTCCTGTGAAGACCCCCCTCCTATGTCTGGGCACTGCTGGGAGTCCTATCCAGCCACCCCTCCTATGTCTGGGCACTGCTAGGAGTCCTGTGCACACCACCAGTGGAGAAGTGTGGCTCAATGGTTAGAGCAGCAGACCCTGATGCAGAGGTCTGGCCCGGGACCAGGGTTCAATTCTCCGCCTCGGCGGGTCTTGGGCTCAAAAATTCCACGGACCTGATAATTCTCGCCCCGGTGCCTATTCCAATCATGGAGTCCCACTCTGCAACTCTGGGCAATAGCTTGCTTAATCTCCACAACGGCCCCACAACGCTAAGGATGCCTGGCCTACACCTTGGGGGTGCCCAGGAGTGGACGCCACACAGGGAAAGCCAGGATGGGTTCCACAGCGGTATTCGTGCAAGCGCCTTGAGACCCTTGCGGGTGAGTAGTGCGCTATACAAGTATCAATTTACATTTACACCTTCCTATGTCAGGGCAATGCTGGGAGTCCTATTAAGCCACCCCTACTATGTCTGGGCACTGCTGGGAGTCCTATCCAGCCACCCCACCTCTGTTTTGGCACTGCTGAGAGTCCTGTGCACACCCCTCCTATGTCTGGGCACTGCTGGGAGTCCTATATACACCCCCCTCCTATGTCTGGGCACTGCTGGGAGTCCTATCTACACCCCCTACTATGTCCGGGCACTGCTGGGAGTCCTATCCAGCCACCCCTCCTATGTCTGGGCACTGCTTGGAGTCCTGTGCACACCCCTCCTATGTCTGGGCACTGCTGGGAGTCCTATCCAGCCACCCCTCCTATGTCTGGGCACTGCTGGGAGTCCTATCCAGCGACCCCTACTATGTCTGGGCACTGCTGGGAGTCCTATCTACACCCCCCTCCTATGTCTGGGCACTGCCGGGAGTCCTACGCACACCCCCCTCCTATGTCTGGGCACTGCTGGGAGTCCTATCCAGCCACCCCTCCAATATCTGGACACTGCTGGGAGTCCTGTGCACACCCCCTCCTATGTCTGGGCACTGCTGAGAGTCCTATCCAGACCCCCCTATGTCTCGGCACTGCTGGGAGTCCTACACATACCCTCCTCCTATGTCTGGGCATTGCTGGGAGTCCTGTGCACACACCCCTCCTATGTCTGGGCACTGCTGGGAGTCCTGTGGACACCCCCTCCTATGTCTGGGCACTGCTGGGAGTCCTATCTACACATCCCTCAGATGTGAGCAACGCACCCCAACTTTAATGGCGTGATTGTGGCTCGTATCACTATTGCAATGGTGATATATGCCAGCGTGTGACGCACCGTACCCCAACATTAATGGCGTGTGTGAGACTCGTATCACTATTGCAATGGTGACATATGCGAGCGTGTGACGCACCGTCCTCCAACATTAATGGCGTGTGTGCAGCTCGTATCACTATTGCAATGGTGATATACGCGAGCGTGTGACGGACCGTACATGTACACTTCCGTTGTTGCGGTACGTTGTACTCACCGTCTGCGCTGTCGTCGGTTTCTGTGCACCAGGTCATAGGCGTTTAGCACTGGGAAGACACGGTCGATGGGGTTCATGGCGTGTCTGTCCCGTACCGGGGTGCGGTTCAGACCGGACTCAGCTTTTACAGTAGTTTTCAGCTCCTGTAGCAATAGGGTCGTTCGGAGTGTCGCCAAGACGAATCGTACTTGCTGGGCCGGAAACTGCTGCCTGTTTACGTATGGATGGCGCGTACAGCGTAACCCGGATATGTATCATATGTATTTTTGGTTTGTATGGTGTTTGGTACGAATCGTATGTTGAAATGCTTTGTGTTATGATCGTACTTCATCGTACGTACGGGGAGGGTGTAGGTGTATGATTCGTTTGGGAAAAACAGACCGTACTGCGATTCGTTGGGGATTTTACCGGATCGGAATTGGCCCCCTAATGTCAATAGAAAAGTAAAAAAATGTAAAACTACCTACGCTATACTAACTAGCTTTTCCAATCTAACCCACACTCTCTTATCGTACCTATTATCTAAAATGACCTTAACTTAACCTACTTTACTCTACACATTTAGCATCAATCCTGCCACACCCTTAAGGCACATCTTCACACAAATACAACAGACACTACACCTAATCATCAACTACCTACAGATAAAATCCTAAACAATCTTATTTTTTTGTAAAATTTTTATATGCATTTTTTATACATATGAAACACAGTAACCCTATCCACTAACATTCCAAACCACCCCTAAAAATCCCTAAACCACTAGCCCTACACCAACACTACACTAACCTAAACTAAGCTATAAAACAAGTTGATCCACGTTGAAGCTATTTAAAGGGGGAGGGTAGAAAGGCTCCCTGTGGCTAATGTGGCCAGGGTCTTCCCACTGCCTGCTTCAGTTCTTGGAGGAGTGTCAATACCCGGTCCATCTTCTTTTCCAAGACTGCCACCAGCAATTTTAAGACTGGTAGTTCCTTTGACAGAACCAGCTCAAATGACCTAGACCCTCTTGTGCCCTGAGGTGTGCGGCCAGGTGGTTGCAATGGCCTACATATGCCAGCCTTGGAAGAACCTTGCCCTGATTGTCCATTCCTGCCTGAGCTACTCTCGTCCCGGGTTGGTGGTCCTTGAGGAAACCTTTTCCACTACCCCTGAGCCTTCTCCTCCTCATATTGTTTCTTCATGGCCCTGTGGGGTTGCAACTCATCTGAGGTGGTGGTAGCACTCCTTTCAGTTGTTACGCTGCCTCAGCTGCTCCGGGGTCATTTTGTTTGTTGAAGCAATAAGGATAAATGTCAGTAAAAAAGTGACTCTGAACAGGTACAAACATCAAGAAGCATTTTTATTTACACAACATCTAAGGTAGAGGCCCCACCAACCTTAGTTAATCTTGTAGCTTAGAGTGAGCATACACATGCCTATTATTGATCAAGTCCTAATTACAAAGGCAGGGTTTTGGACCTAGGGGTCTCCAAGTCACATAGGGTAGCTTGGCACTAAGTGGGAAGGCCTAACTCCAAGGTACATGTGTTAAGTTTGCGTCACACCCTTCAGTAACATAACATCCATCTACTCAAAAATAAGGACACTACACCAATTTTAGAAAAATACGAGTTGATTTATAAAAGTTCTCTTAGTTTCTCCTTCCTCTAACTGTTCCACAACTTAATGTAATTAAGCTTTCACAATCCCACTGTTTTACATTGACAAGGTTATAATTTACATCCTTCAATAGCTTTTGTGCAATAGTAAGGTTTTCCAGTAATCGCTCCTATATCTCTTCCTAGTGTTCAGAATTTTACAATACAATTAAGCCATACCACCACGTATTTAGTTTCAAGGAAAACTGGCTGGCATAACTGTACCCAAGATGACTCAAGGTTAACAATTTGCTAGATGACCCACCGGTCGGAGAACCCTTTCTCCTGTTATGTATGAAGAGGGATTCAAACAGCTGTAGCCGGGAGAGAACAGGCAAGTTAGATCGCATTGGCTTTTGTCATACCAAAACCCCTCATAAAAAAAGAAGACTCTGGGACTTACACATGCGAAGCCTTGCCCTGAGGATTCCCCACTTTCAGCTGTCCCTCCCTCCCATCAATAACTAAGGTGTGTCAGCTGGTTTGATATGGCTCCTTTCCACAGCAGACCCTTTCGCCTGAATAACCCTGGAACCAGTCAGGGCCGTACGGAGAAGTTGCTGCTGGTAAAGTCTAGATACAGTGCTGCCCAGTTCTACTGTCTTGTCAGAACTTACAGGCTAGTCCTGCTGCTCCCCCCACCTTCCCGGCTTACTTTGCCGTGTAGCTCACGAGTTCAGTCACCGTCCGTCCCCTTCTCCTTCGAGAGCCTCTTTCGCCGTGGATGGGGGTTCCCTGCTCTCTCCCCTGACAGGAGAGCAGGCGTCCTTCCTTGCGCATCACTCAGCAGCACTCGGCACTTCCTTGGCAGATGAGCAGGCGTTTCACAGAGCGTGTCCCGCTGCAGCGTTTGGCAGACTTCCGTGCACTCCTCCTCACCGACACCTCCCACAGTGCTCCGCCTGCAGCCGACCTCTTCCGGCGCCTTCACGCCTCCTCACACGTCATCGGAGTCTTCCTGCAGCCGACCTCTTCCGGCGCTCCCACGCCTCCTCGCACGTCATCGGAGCCTTTCTGCCACACTTACAGCGGTCCTTACCGAAGGATAGGTTGTCCGCAGATCGAGTCAGCTGTGCGGTAAGCTTTTCTCCACAGCGTCCTCAGCTGCGACCTCACACAGCGCATCAGCAGGGGTAGGGGGCCGATCTTGCGGCTCGGTCAGGAAGTTTTCCCCCGGTTAGCGGCAAGAGAGGATCAGTTAGCACACTGAGGCGGTGTCCGGAGGCATTCCGGGAGCAGGCAGGGTTATATAAGCTGAGGGCAAGTGTGATTACCATGGAGGCAGGGTTCGGTAGACAGATAAGGGGTCACGCCAGCATAGAAGGGCAGCCTGGCCACAGGTCGATCTCTCCCCTCTCAGTGCGTGCTCCTCCTCACTAAGTCGCCTTACTCCTGACCAGTCCCACCTCACTCTTACTCTGCCCAGAACCTTAAAATGGCCGCCCTGGTTCTGGCCTTATATAGGCTGGCCCTGGCTATCAGAACCCTCCAGAAGGTTCTAGTACCTTCTTAGTGTAATCCAATGGTCCCTTCTCTGGAAGTGTCAGTTGTGGCAGTTGCTGACCACCATTTTGTGTGACCCATACTTTCTAGTCAGAAAAGGCACCTAGGCCTCAGGAAAAAGGACTATGAGGGCAAAGAGCATCTAACCCCGAGGTCAACATCTCAAAAATCCAGTGGACACAAAAATTAAGGGTATTTGAGGGCAAAAAGGGGACAAAATAAATAATTAAATAGGAGGGACTACCCAAAGGCAGACTGGTCTAACACGCGTCCCCCCCAGCTGAAAGTGGGGAGAGCTACCCAACCCCTTGGGTGTCCTCATCACTAAGTCGGAAATACCTAGAGAGACCGTCTGCATTGGCGTGGTCCACACCAGGCGGATGTTCCACCCAGAAGTCCATTCCCTGTAGGGAGATGGACACCCTCAACAACTTGGGATTTTCCCCCTTCATTTGCATCAGCCAACGAAGAGGTCGATGGTCAGTCTGAACCAGGAAGTGCGAGCCAAACAGGTATGGCCGCAACTTCTTCAGAGCCCATACCACCGCAAAAGCTTCCCGCTCAATTGCACTCCACTTCTGTTCCCGGGGAAGCAGTCTCCTGGATAGGAAGACTACAGGCTGATCCAGACCCTCTTCATTGAGTTGCGATAACACTGCCCCAATGCCATGTTCTGATGCGTCTGTCTGGACAATGAACTCCTTGGAGAAGTCTGGGGCCCTCAGGACCGGTGCTGCACACATTGCCTGTTTCAGTTTCACAAAGGCTTGCTGACAAGCCTCTGTCCAGACTACCTGTCGAGGTTGTTTCTTGGATGTTAGCTCTGTGAGGGGTGCCACAATAGTGCCATACCCCTTCACAAAGCGACGGTAGTAACCTGTGAGGCCCAGGAAGGCTCGGACCTCAGTCTGGGTCTTGGGGGGTTCCCAGGCCATGATCGCCTCAATCTTTGCCTGGAGGGGCTGCACTGTTCCCCTACCCACCAAGTGGCCTAGGTACACAACCGACCCCTGCCCAATCTGACATTTACTGGCCTTGATTGTTAAGCCAGCCTGTTTCAGGGCCTGGAGAACAGCTTGCAAGTGACTCAAATGGTCCTCCCAACTGCTGCTGAAGACGGCAATGTTATCCAGGTAAGCAGCGGAGAAAGCCTCCATTCCGGAGAGGACCTGGTTCACCAGCCGCTGAAAAGTGGCAGGGGCGTTCTTGAGCCCAAAAGGCATCACACAGAACTGGAAGTGTCCCTCAGGCATGGAGAAAGCTGACCTTTCTTTTGCTCCATCTGTAAGGGAGATCTGCCAGTACCCTGAAGTAAGGTCAAAGGTACTCAGATATTGGGCAGCTCCCAGCCGGTCAATCAATTCATCCGCCCTAGGGATCGGATGAGCATCAGTCTTGGTCACTGAGTTCAGTCCCCGGTAATCCACCCAGAACCTCAGTTCTGGAGTGGTGCCTGGTGGGGCAGCTTTTGGTACCAAAACCACCGGACTGGACCAGGGACTACTGGAAGGTTCAATAACTCATAGCTCCAGCATCTTGGTAACCTCACCGTGGATGCTGGCCTTCACTTTGTCTGACAGCCGGTAGGTCTTTGACTTCACTGGTGGGCTGTCTCCTGTGTCCACGTCATGGGTACACAGGTGGGTCCTTCCCGGGACAAGGGAGAACAAAGAAGAGTACTGCTCCAATATCAGGCGGCAGTCCTCCCGCTGCTCAGGAGTTAGGGATGGGGAGAGAATCACTCCCTCCACCGACCCATCCTTTTCCTGAGATGAAAACAGGTCAGGGAGAGGCTCGCTTTCCGCTTCCTCTCCTCCGTCAGTCACCATCATCAAGATGACCTCGGACCTCTCATGGTGGGGTTTGAGGCGATTAGCATGCAGCACCCGTAGGGGCTGTCGAGGGGTCTTAAGATCCACCAAGTAGGTGGCCTTACCCTTCTTCTCCAACACCTCAAAGGGGCCTGTCCAGCGATCCTGGAGAGCACTTAGCTCTCCAGGCTCCATCACCCACACTTTATGGCCAGGCTCCAACTCCACCAGGTGAGCGTTGTGGTCATTACTGCTTGGCTGGCTTCCAAGTTGTCAGAAGCTTGCTTCCACAACTTTGCCATTTGGCTCCGGAAAGCCAGCATGTAGCTCACCACGTCCTGGGGAAGTTTTCTGGGAGACTTTTCCCATCCATCCTTCACCAGGCTGAGAGGTCCACGCACAGGGTGCCCGTACAGTAGCTCAAAGGGGCTGAAGCCCACTCCCTTCTGGGGCACTTCCCTGTAAGAGAATAACAGACAGGGTAGGAGGACGTCCCATATCCTCCGCAGGCTCTTAGGCAGACTCCTTATCATGCCTTTCAAGGTCTTGTTGAACCTTTCTACCAGTCCATTGGACTGGGGGTGGTATGGAGTGGTGAACCGGTAGGTCACTCCACACTCCTTCCACATTGCCCTCATATATGCTGACATAAAGTTGGTCCCCCTGTCGGACACAACTTCTTTGGGGAAACCCACTCGGGTAAAGATCCCCATCAGGGCCCTAGCCACCACAGGTGCAGTGACAGTCCTCAGAGGAATTGCCTCTGGGTACCGCGTGGCGTGATCCACCAGAACCAGGATAAACCTGTGACCAGCGGTAGTTGGTGGATCCAATGGCCCCACAATGTCGATGCCCACCCTTTCAAAGGGGGTGCTACCGACAGGTAGTGGTTCCAGGGGAGCTTTCAGCTTCACCCCTGTTTTCCCACTGGCTTGACAGGATACACACGTCAACAGTAAGTGTCAGATGCCACTTTCATCTGAGGCCAGTAAAAGTGGGGGACAAGCCAGGCAAAGGTCTTGTCCTGACCTAAGTGTCCTGCCAAGGGATTCTCATGAGCCAATTCGAGAAGAAAGGCTCGGTATCGTTGAGGGACTACCAAGGCCCATGATGAACCTGGCAAAGGTACCTTGGGTTCACTGTAGAGGAGTCCGTCCTCCCAGTAAATGTGGTAGTGCCCTGCAACGTTCCCTGCTGCCTGGGCTTCGGCCTGACGCCTCAGTCCCTCAAGGGTAGGGCACTACTTCTGGCCCTTACAGAACTCCTCCCTGGTAGGTCCTCCCTCCACATGCCACTCGGCAGGGATAGGTAAGTTCTCCAGGGAGACTACTTCCCCCTCCAAGGACTCCTGGCCCACCACCGCAGGTGGCCGATCTGTCTCATGGGGCGTGGAAGCCGAAGCAGGCTTCTCCTGTCTTCGGGTCTGTCCCTTTTTGGCAACGGGCTGGGCTATTGTTCCAGGCTCCAGCCCAGGTGAACTCCCTCTCTGGGCAGTCGCAGACCTTGTGCTTGCACAGGCCCAGTCAGGTGTACCCAGCATCTCCGAATGAGTCCGGTATTCCACCTCTCTCCAAGCATTGTGCTCCATGTCATTTCCCAGCAGACAATCGACTGGCACGGCAGGGCTTACGGCAACTCGAAGTGAACCTGCAACCCCTTCCCACTCAAATGGAACCTCGGCCACAGGGTAGTGGCCCAATCTGCCATCAGCCATTGTGGCAGGGTGGAGTACATGTGGAATCACCTGCTCTGGAGACACCAGTTGACTCCTTACCATAGTCATACTGGCTCCTGTGTCTCTCAGAGCCTCCCCTCTGGCCATTGATGGTGATCCATTGCCCATACTTTGTAGTATTTGGGGGCACCTGGATCTTAGGAACCATCTCCCGATCCCCCAGGGACACTAAGGTGACACCCGCCCACTCACCCCCCTTATCTAAGGGCAACTCCTCCCCGAGCACTACACTAGCTACTCCGGGGCTTTTCCTCCGGTGGGAGGGGGTGGTCTCTTTGGGCACTTGACATCTCCCTTATAATGTCCAACACCACCACACTCAAAGCAGTGGACAACCCTTGGCTGCTGGCTTTGGCCAGGATGAGGGTTTCTGGGCGGGTTAGCCTTAGGGGTGAATCCTGTTCCCTTTCCCTGGAAACTGTTTTGTGGACCTTTTGACAACTCCCGCTTTTTATCTCCCCCCTCCTTCTTCTGGGGGCGCCCTGTCCGGCCCTTTGGGAATCCCCTCCAGCCCCCTTTGAGGGCATCCGGGTACTTGCCCAGATGTCCGCCTCCTCTGCAAGCTTCCGGGGGTTGGTCAGCTTGCTGTCCACCAGGTGTTGACGCAGCACGGGAAAGCATTTCTCGAGTAGATGCTCTTTGAGAATAAGGTCATATAATCCCTCATAGTCCTTTACCTCGCTGCCTTGTATCCAACCCTCTAGTGCCTACCTTGCATAGTCCAGGAAATCCACCCAATTTTGGGTACCTAATTTGTGACTCCCCCTAAACTTTTGCCGATACTTCTCTGGGGTCAGCCCAAACTTCTTAATTAGCGCCACTTTCATGGTGGGGTAGTGGGTCTGCTCTTCCTGTTCTAGGGTCAATAATGTGTCCCGTCCAGTAGGAGGCATGTACTTGTATAAACCACCCCCCCCAGTGTTTTTCCTGGATCCCATGGGCTCTTAATGAGACCTCATAGGCCGCCAGCCACTTGGCGATGTCATCCCCTGGGCTGTAGCTGGCAACTATATCTTTTGGTAGGTAGGGTCTGGATTCCCTGGTCAGTTCTTTTGTTTCGCTGCCACCTTTTGGAGAATAGGAGGGTCCTAACTGTAGGGCCTTGAGTTCTAGCTCCCTAAGTTTCAACTCATGAGCCATCCTCTGTTCCTCCCTCTCCTGTTCCAACCTGGCTAACTCCCACTTAAGCTGTCTTTTTTCCCTCCTGTCCACTAGTTCAGCTTCGGTTAAGCTTCTTCCGGAGACACTGCTGCCCCCCTTGAGAAGGTCTTAGGTCCTGGGAGTAGGTTTTCCATCTCAGGATGGAACAATCCCTCTACCCCTATGACTGTGTCCCGGTCCGTCCCCTCTTCCTCCTCCTTTCCCTCTCCATGTGCTGCCACCCAAGCCCTTAAACTGGTCTGGAGTTCCCCCTTCTTGGCACCACGCTTAAAAAACACTCCCATCTTCTGGCAAAAGTCTCTAAGCTGGGCTGCAGAATAGGTTTCCAGTTCCTCCAGAGCAAATTCCATTTTGCTGATGAAAGATATCGGGACAATCACTTGGGAAGAATTGGTGCAAAGGGGCAATTCGAAACTACCTCCACCCACCACCAGGAGTAAATTTAGAAAAAGCAAAAGAAGTAATTGGGAAGTCCGCCAGGAGAAAACTCCAGGTGTAGGCCCGTGGAGTACACTTAGTTACTGCAGAGTAGACGCAAACACAGTTCTCATCCCACCGCTAGACACCAATTATGTTGGACCTAGGGGTCTCCAAGTCACATAGGGTAGCTTGGCACTAAGTGGGAAGGCCTAACTCCAAGGTACATGTGTTAAGTTTGCGTCACACCCTTCAGTAACATAACGTCCATCCACTCAAAAATAAGGACACTACACCAATTTTAACAAAATACGAGTTGATTTATAAAAGTTCTCTTAGTTTCTCCTTCCTCTAACTGTTCCACAACTTAATGTAATTAAGCTTTCACTATCCCACTGTTTTACATTGACAAGGTTATCATTTACATCCTTCAATAGGTTTTGTGCAATAGTAAGGTTTTCCAGTAATCGCTCCAATACCTCTTCCTAGTGTTCAGACTTTTACAATACAATTAAGCCATACCACCACGTATTTAGTTTCAAGGAAAACTGGCTGGCATAACTGTACCCAAGATGACTCAAGGTTAACAATTTGCTAGATGACCCACCGGTCGGAGAACCCTTTCTCCTGTTATGGATAAAGAGGGATTCAAACAGCTGTAGCCTGGAGAGAACAGGCAAGTTAGATCACTTTGGCTTTTGTCATACCAAAACCCCTCATAAAAAAAGAAGACTCTGGGACTTACACATGCGAAGCCTTGCCCTGAGGATTCCAAACTCTCAGCTCTCCCTCCCTCCCATCAATAACTAAGGTGTGTCAGCTGGTTTGATATGGCTCATTTCCACAGCAGACCCTTTCGCCTGAATAACCCTGGAACCAGCCAGGGCCGTACGGAGAAGTTGCTGCTGGTAAAGTCTAGATACAGTGCTGCCCAGTTCTCCTGTCTTGTCAGAACTTACGGGCTACTCCTGCTGCTCCACCCACCTTCCCGGCTTACTTTGCCGTGTAGCTCACGAGTTCAGTCACCGTCCGTCCCCTTCTGCTTCGAGAGCCTCTTTCACCGTGGATGGGGGTTCCCTGCTCTCTCCCCTGACAGGAGAGCAGGCGTCCTTCCTTGCGCGTCACTCAGCAGTACTCGGCACTTCCTTGGCAGATGAGCAGGCGTTTCACAGAGCGCGTCCCGCTGCAGCGTTTGGCAGACTTCCGTGCACTACTCCTCACCGACTCCTCCCCGATCTCGCAGCTCGGTCAGGAAGTTTTCCCCGGTTAGCGGCAAGAGAGGATCAGTTAGCACACTGAGGTGGTGTCCACACCAGGCTCAGCTTCACCCTACTCCTCACTCCTTGCTGGGCATTCCGGAGCAGGCAGGGTTATATAAGCTGAGGACAAGTGTGATTACCATGGAGGCAGGGTTCGGTAGACAGATAAGGGGTCACGTCAGCATAGAAGGGCAGCATGCCCACAGGTCGATCTCTCCCCTCTCAGTGCGTGCTCCTCCTCACTAAGTCGCCTTACTCCTGACCAGTCCCACCTCACTCTTACTCTGCCCAGAACCTTAAACTGGCCGCCCTGGTTCTGGCCTTATATAGGCTGGCCCTGGCTATCAGAACCCTCCAGAAGGTTATAGTACCTTCTTAGTGTAATCCAATGGTCCCTTCTCTGGAAGTGTCAGTTATGGCAGTTGCTGGCCACCATTTTGTGTGACCCATACTTTCTAGTCAGAAAAGGCACCTAGGCCTCAGGAAAAAGGACTATGAGGGCAAAGAGCATCTAACCCCCAGGTCAACATCTCAAAAATCCAGTGGACACAAAAATTAAGGGTATTTGAGGGCAAAAAGGGGACAAAATAAATAAATAAATAGGAGGGACTACCCAAAGGCAGACAGGTCTAACACAAGGCAATTGTTGCACAATGAAATTGCAACACCATAGCACATCTAGGTATGACTATTTCATTACTTAGTATGCTTGGGAACAATTCACTTTGGTTCCCATGGAATGATACACATGTCCTTTATTGTACATTAGTGTGCCTTCTGCATCCTGCAATGTCCTTTATACAATAGGCATTTGCCACAGTAAGATGTGCAATACCTGCAAAGTACATGTATTGTCTTACAACGTAGTATAACTGATATGGCAAGGACCTATATCAGGACACATTGCTTACTATACCGAAGGATTGGCAGGTATGACATGTAACAATAGATGCTGGATAAGTACCTCACATCACACAGAGGCGTATGAAACCTCTCCTATCTGAACTGTTGTAAGTCCATGGTGGACCATGCCACAGCGCATTACATGCTCTCTGTTGGAAATGGGGGTTGCCCAAGTCTCAAAGGGGGTAGCATGGCATCAAGCGGGCAGGCCAAACTTCGAGGACATGTGAAGCATTCACGCAGTACCCTCAGTCAACACACCAGGCACACTACAAAAGAGGCAGGACACCAATTTGAGTTGGAAAATTAAGCAGTTTAGTATCTCCAACCTGCAAGGCAAAAAGGAAAACAGTGTCGTCATAACACGGCGCCAACTGGCACCGGAGCCAAGTACTACAGAGGGGGATTATTTACAGGGGATAAAAAGGGTTGAGTCCAAAGTCCATGCTGTAAGGGAAAAAGGATGGGTTAAAATTGTCATTAGATCTGGAGCCCAATCTGGCGGGGCCAACTCAGTCTCTCATCCTACAGGGAAGGCTGTAATTGCAAAATACCACATTAGCATAGATATATATATCATGCACAATCACGCCAACCCAACCCCTGTAAAAGAAAACATCAGGGCATCATAGTACATATTAGACAGGAGCACCTGTAAGAAATCAGTACTACAGCTCACAAACTTGGGGCGCAGCCAGGGGCCTGGAATAACTCGTCAGGCCAGCATAGGGGCACACCTGTAATAAAAGGGCACAAAAGCATACCAACACCCATCAAGTGTGAAATCACAGTATACCTGGGCCTCAATAACCTTAGTGTAGGCATAACATTAGCATAACCACATCAGCAAGGTAATCAGCCTACAATTCAAACTAGGCACGGAAGCGCACCACACTTTGGCAGGTAACATGGACATGCTGCATTACTTTAGGGCAACCAATATCCTAACTAGGATTAACCATGGCAATTAACCCTTGCAGGACCCAGGGATAAACAAGCCACTAACAACCAGGCTAAATTACCCCAACCCTTCACTCCACAGGGCCTACACCTAGCCAGGGGTTAACTTGTCCCTGTACCAATCCCAAAAGGGGGGGGTTTCAGTAATGTCCCGGTCTGGTTTAGGGGCCTAAACGGGGCCCCATAGAGCCAGCGAGGCTCAGAAACAGTTCCCAGGGGCGAGCACTAGTCCTGGGGTGAGCACCGACCCTGTGCCCCGACTTCCACACAGGTTAACCAAGTCCCCACTCACCGGGCTCTCCTCGATGGCTCCTGCGGGGTTCCCTCTGCAGGGGGGAAAACCAGGCACCGACAATGTGCCTCGAGTTGCAGGACTCCCCGGTGTTCTGCGCCGGTCACTCGGACCCCTCCTCCTCTCGGGGCCTGGGGGGCCACTATATGCAATGCCGGCCCCTCTTCTGAGGGGGGCGATCAGGGGGAGGCCTGCGCAGCTCTGGCGCTCTTTTCCAGGGAAGGGGGCAGGCACCGGCAATGTGCCTCGATGCCCCCTCCTCTCTCTCACAATGTCAGCGGGGCCCCTCCTTTCTCACGGGGGCCCAGGACTTCACTGTGCCGGTGGGCGGGGCTCTCCTCACTGGCTGGGTGAACCACAGGAATACCGACTTCCTCCGGCCGACTCCTGTGCGTGATGGCAGGGCTCCTCCACCACACGGAGCCCTGCAGGCGACGCGTGGCTCTCGTGGTGCCCTACCCGGCGGGGCGGTCTTGCCGCAGGCTTCTCGCCTTCACCCGGGTTCCCTTGTCTCACGGGGACCTAGGGCTTGGCGACGCTCTCCTCGCTCTGGCGGGCCGGCACCGACAGCGTGCCCCGGCCCCGCCTTTCCCACCGGCCCCTCGCGTGGGGCACAGACCAGCGGGGTGGCCTCCCGCGACGGTCGCTTCTCTTGGGGCTCCCTCCTCGTCACGGGGGCCCCACAACGGAGCTTCACCCGGGTCCCCCTCCTACCTCACGGGGACCCGGGGCTTCGATTTCCCTTCTCCCGGCCCTCTCGGCCGATAACCAATCCCTGCGCGGCCTTCAGGGGTCACGGCCGCGCAGGCCAATCAGTGCGTGGCGGGGGCGGGCCGATGACGCGGTCAGGCCCCCGTCACGTGGGCAGGTCGAGGCTGGCTTCTCGGGCCTAGCGCAGCCCACTTCACATCGGCGGCCCTCTCCTGGCACCGGGGGCCGCCGCGACGATGCACACCACCGCGGGGGCCTCCCTGGCAGCGCGAGGCAGCGCCAACACTCCCCGGGCTGCGACGGTGATAAGGGGTAGGCTCCCTTTATTATTTATTAATCAGGTAGCGAGCGCGCCTCCTCAACCGGCGCTATTCACAGGATGCCAGTCTCCTCACGCCGAGCGCGCGCCACAACGGGGGGTAAGCTCCCTCAGCGCTATTCAGTCAACAACTTCCTCAGGCCACACAGCAGGCACAGCGCTATCACTGGAAGGGGGCGCTTTTCTCGGAGGACAGCTCCTCCCTCAGCCCACACAGTTTTCAGGGCCAACAGCTCTCCAGGGGTCACACCAGCCCCAGCGCTTCCCCACACAGCGCTCTACAGGCAGTCCCTCACAGGGTCAGAGCTTCCACAGGGGGGGGCCACAACTTCCTTGGGGGCATCAACCTCCCCAGAATAGCGCTTGATAGGCAGTACCTCACAAGGGCAACAGTTCCTCCAAGCAGCCCAGGGCAGCAACAGTCTTGGCATTTACAGCGCTTAGGTAGGCAAACCAGGGCTTCCAAGTAGGCTCTTCACGGAGGGGGGGGGGCGAACAGCTCCACAGCCAGCCCAGGGGCACACTCCTCACCTCCTGGGGGGTTCAAGCCCACAGCATTCCTCCTCTTCTGGGCACCTTTTTCCCTCAGCGCTGGCGTAGTTCAAGGTCCCACGGCGTCAGGGACCTATGAAGAATCCTCCCTTGTCAGGGGCCCATGGGGACAGCAGTGGGGGGGGTTTATAGGGGTGCAGGGCCCAGCTCACAGGCCCATGTGGCGGTCGCACCTCACAGCAGGTCCCCCTCCCTTCCTTGTCCCAGCGCTGACTAAACCTCTGGTGACACTTTCCCCTATTTATACCCTCCTCCCAGGCAGTGCCAGGACCTTCTAGAATGTTGGCACATCTAGCCTAAACTGGTTCTAGGGGAGGGGGTGAGCACCCTGGGTGCCAGGCTTTCCCTCCAAAAGCTAGGGGTTGCTGGGTAATGTTATCTAGACAGCTGACCTATGTCAGTCAGGTGGCAAAACCCATGGCCATGGCATCCATTTTAAAAACAATACATTTCAGTCAGGTGCGTTTTCAAAATGGGGGATATTTACAAGTGTTCACATTATGTCAGGTAATTACATGTTTACAAGGTGTCTCACACCACTCATGGCCTATACAGGTTTAATCCCATGGGGGAGACAATCCAGATAAGGGGGTCAAAAGCGAAAAATTTTGGGGGAAAAAGGCCAAGTCCAACACGACTCCCCCCCAGCCAAAAGCCAGGGTAGACCGATCAATGCCTTGATGGGCTTCCCTGCTTGGGGCGGAAAAAGGTGGACGCAGGCCTGCAACTACAGGAGCACCTGCAGTCTCTCCTCCACTCTGGAACCCAATGGTTCTCTTTCGCAACCCTCCCTTCACCAACAGAACCACCCCACTGGTGTTCCCTAGTGGGATGTCTCTCTTTCCTAGAGTGGGAGGCACTAGCCTCAGGCTTGTGATACTCTGGAACCACTCTCTTCTCTCCAAATTTCCACTGGTCCACCCACCTGGGGTCTACACCCTCAGAATGACCAGCCCTTAGGGGCGAGGCTCCCCTCCCCCTACTTCTCCTCCTAGGGTTCCTCCATCTCCTACGCCTGGGGACACCCTCACACAACTCTCTCCCCAACCTGGAGTCGAAACTCACAGGCTGAACCGGTGACAGGGGCGAGTCCTCCCTCTCTCTGCACCCCCTCCCAGAATTCTGCACCCTCCTACCCGGAGAAGTACCCCTGGGAGTCACTTCCGGGGGGACTCTGATTACAGATGTCCCTCCCACCAGGGCAGGCAACTCCTGTCCCTGGCCACCCAACCCGGGATCTATGCCCTGTGGCTGAGCCGGTGACAGAGAAGAGACCTTCCTCCCTCTGCACCCCCTCCCAGAGTTCCGCACCCTCCCACTGGAAGTGGTACCCCTGGGAGTCAATTTGGTAGGGACCTGCTTTACAGGAACCCCACCCACCAGGCCAGGCAACTCCTGAACCCGGAACCCCAGTCCAAGATCTAGACCCTGTGACTGGTCAGTCCCCCGAACCCCTGGAGCTCTGATTAATGATGCTCCGGGTTCTCCTGACATAAGGGGATCCCTCCCTCTGGATGACACATCGGGGCAGCCTAGCCTCCCAAGCTGGGGTTCTCTTAAAGAACACTCCAGACCCGGTGGCCGCAGCTGGGGTACCTTGGGACACCTCCCCGTCTCACTCCCTTTGGGATCATTCCCCTCAGCCTTCCCAGACGCTCTGGCACTTACCCAGAGGTCTGCCTCCCGTGCAAGTTCCCTGGGGTCTGAGAACCCGCACTGCAACAGATGGTGACGCAGTGTTGGGAAACAACTCCTTAGCATGTGCTCCCGGATAACGGCATGGCACAGCCCTTCCCAATCCTCCACTGCTCTCCTCACCACCCAATCCTCCAGTACAGTCCAACACTCCTCCTCGAACTCTCCCCAGGACTGATGGGACAGCTTTCCCCTGCCCCTCAACACTAACCCGTCCTCCTCCTCCGGGGAATCAGGCACAGTCTCCTGGGCTTCGGGAGTGGGACACCTTGCACTGGACCTACACTCGCTGCCACCACTGGATCCCACCCACCTCGGTGAATCCAGACTCCTGAAACCACTCTCAGGGGTCAACCTACCCACCTGAGCTGATCTCTCTCTGGCGAAGGCCCTCTCCGCCTCCGCCATCCTCTCCAGCGCTAGGACTTTTTCAGTCTCTAGTCGCTGCTCTTCTACCCTCAGCTGCGCTAAGCCCTCGGCATGCCTGAGCTTTGCCAGCGCCAGCTGATACTCCCTCTCTTCTCGCCTATCTACCCACTCTTCTGGGGACAGGGAAAGGGGTGGGGCAGTGCCCCCGGGACTGGACCCAGTGCGAGACTCCCTATCTTCGGTGTCCTCCACAGCTACTGGCGTCTCCGCCCTCTCAAACTCTTCCTCCTCCTCATCAGAGTAATTACCTCCCAGGGTTCTGGATGGGGAGCCCTCTCTCTGGTTTCTAACCCACTGACCCTTCAAAACCGCGGGGGGGTAGTCAGACAAGTCCCCATCAATCTCTAAGGGCTCTCCCCTCTTGAGGGCCTCATAGAGAAACAGGTTCCTCCTAATGTTCCCTACTGGGGGTATCCCTCTCTCCAGGAGGAAGTCTATCACCTCCTGTTCGGTGTATTCCATCAGTTCCACTTCCTGGTAGATCAACCCCATCGTGGCGAGGTACACCCGGGACACACCCTCCCAGTGGAACAAGGGGACAATTCAAAACACTCTTCTGGAGGAAGCAATCAAAAAACAATAATCCCCACAACAAGGCTCAGATTACCTCCAAGCTCTATTTGCAGTGTAACCCGTGGCCGCTGTGGTACTGCGCAAACACAAGTCCTATCCCACCGCTCTGCCACCAAATGTTGGAAATGGGGGTTGCCCAAGTCTCAAA
The DNA here is from genome assembly GCF_964263255.1 of Lissotriton vulgaris. Lineage (NCBI taxonomy): Eukaryota > Metazoa > Chordata > Amphibia > Caudata > Salamandridae > Lissotriton > Lissotriton vulgaris. The sequence goes on along the minus strand of NC_141699.1, from coordinate 244,149,331 downwards.
GGGGGTAGCATGGCATCAAGCGGGCAGGCCAAACTTCGAGGACATGTGAAGCATTCACGCAGTACCCTCAGTCAACACACCAGGCACACTACAAAAGAGGCAGGACACCAATTTGAGTTGGAAAATTAAGCAGTTTAGTATCTCCAACCTGCAAGGCAAAAAGGAAAACAGTGTCGTCATAACACGGCGCCAACTGGCACCGGAGCCAAGTACTACAGAGGGGGATTATTTACAGGGGATAAAAAGGGTTGAGTCCAAAGTCCATGCTGTAAGGGAAAAAGGATGGGTTAAAATTGTCATTAGATCTGGAGCCCAATCTGGCGGGGCCAACTCAGTCTCTCATCCTACAGGGAAGGCTGTAATTGCAAAATACCACATTAGCATAGATATATATATCATGCACAATCACGCCAACCCAACCCCTGTAAAAGAAAACATCAGGGCATCATAGTACATATTAGACAGGAGCACCTGTAAGAAATCAGTACTACAGCTCACAAACTTGGGGCGCAGCCAGGGGCCTGGAATAACTCGTCAGGCCAGCATAGGGGCACACCTGTAATAAAAGGGCACAAAAGCATACCAACACCCATCAAGTGTGAAATCACAGTATACCTGGGCCTCAATAACCTTAGTGTAGGCATAACATTAGCATAACCACATCAGCAAGGTAATCAGCCTACAATTCAAACTAGGCACGGAAGCGCACCACACTTTGGCAGGTAACATGGACATGCTGCATTACTTTAGGGCAACCAATATCCTAACTAGGATTAACCATGGCAATTAACCCTTGCAGGACCCAGGGATAAACAAGCCACTAACAACCAGGCTAAATTACCCCAACCCTTCACTCCACAGGGCCTACACCTAGCCAGGGGTTAACTTGTCCCTGTACCAATCCCAAAAGGGGGGGGTTTCAGTAATGTCCCGGTCTGGTTTAGGGGCCTAAACGGGGCCCCATAGAGCCAGCGAGGCTCAGAAACAGTTCCCAGGGGCGAGCACTAGTCCTGGGGTGAGCACCGACCCTGTGCCCCGACTTCCACACAGGTTAACCAAGTCCCCACTCACCGGGCTCTCCTCGATGGCTCCTGCGGGGTTCCCTCTGCAGGGGGGAAAACCAGGCACCGACAATGTGCCTCGAGTTGCAGGACTCCCCGGTGTTCTGCGCCGGTCACTCGGACCCCTCCTCCTCTCGGGGCCTGGGGGGCCACTATATGCAATGCCGGCCCCTCTTCTGAGGGGGGCGATCAGGGGGAGGCCTGCGCAGCTCTGGCGCTCTTTTCCAGGGAGGGGGGCAGGCACCGGCAATGTGCCTCGATGCCCCCTCCTCTCTCTCACAATGTCAGCGGGGCCCCTCCTTTCTCACGGGGGCCCAGGACTTCACTGTGCCGGTGGGCGGGGCTCTCCTCACTGGCTGGGTGAACCACAGGAATACCGACTTCCTCCGGCCGACTCCTGTGCGTGATGGCAGGGCTCCTCCACCACACGGAGCCCTGCAGGCGACGCGTGGCTCTCGTGGTGCCCTACCCGGCGGGGCGGTCTTGCCGCAGGCTTCTCGCCTTCACCCGGGTTCCCTTGTCTCACGGGGACCTAGGGCTTGGCGACGCTCTCCTCGCTCTGGCGGGCCGGCACCGACAGCGTGCCCCGGCCCCGCCTTTCCCACCGGCCCCTCGCGTGGGGCACAGACCAGCGGGGTGGCCTCCCGCGACGGTCGCTTCTCTTGGGGCTCCCTCCTCGTCACGGGGGCCCCACAACGGAGCTTCACCCGGGTCCCCCTCCTACCTCACGGGGACCCGGGGCTTCGATTTCCCTTCTCCCGGCCCTCTCGGCCGATAACCAATCCCTGCGCGGCCTTCAGGGGTCACGGCCGCGCAGGCCAATCAGTGCGTGGCGGGGGCGGGCCGATGACGCGGTCAGGCCCCCGTCACGTGGGCAGGTCGAGGCTGGCTTCTCGGGCCTAGCGCAGCCCACTTCACATCGGCGGCCCTCTCCTGGCACCGGGGGCCGCCGCGACGATGCACACCACCGCGGGGGGCCTCCCTGGCAGCGCGAGGCAGCGCCAACACTCCCCGGGCTGCGACGGTGATAAGGGGTAGGCTCCCTTTATTATTTATTAATCAGGTAGCGAGCGCGCCTCCTCAACCGGCGCTATTCACAGGATGCCAGTCTCCTCACGCCGAGCGCGCGCCACAACGGGGGGTAAGCTCCCTCAGCGCTATTCAGTCAACAACTTCCTCAGGCCACACAGCAGGCACAGCGCTATCACTGGAAGGGGGCGCTTTTCTCGGAGGACAGCTCCTCCCTCAGCCCACACAGTTTTCAGGGCCAACAGCTCTCCAGGGGTCACACCAGCCCCAGCGCTTCCCCACACAGCGCTCTACAGGCAGTCCCTCACAGGGTCAGAGCTTCCACAGGGGGGGGCCACAACTTCCTTGGGGGCATCAACCTCCCCAGAATAGCGCTTGATAGGCAGTACCTCACAAGGGCAACAGTTCCTCCAAGCAGCCCAGGGCAGCAACAGTCTTGGCATTTACAGCGCTTAGGTAGGCAAACCAGGGCTTCCAAGTAGGCTCTTCACGGAGGGGGGGGGGGCGAACAGCTCCACAGCCAGCCCAGGGGCACACTCCTCACCTCCTGGGGGGTTCAAGCCCACAGCATTCCTCCTCTTCTGGGCACCTTTTTCCCTCAGCGCTGGCGTAGTTCAAGGTCCCACGGCGTCAGGGACCTATGAAGAATCCTCCCTTGTCAGGGGCCCATGGGGACAGCAGTGGGGGGGGTTTATAGGGGTGCAGGGCCCAGCTCACAGGCCCATGTGGCGGTCGCACCTCACAGCAGGTCCCCCTCCCTTCCTTGTCCCAGCGCTGACTAAACCTCTGGTGACACTTTCCCCTATTTATACCCTCCTCCCAGGCAGTGCCAGGACCTTCTAGAATGTTGGCACATCTAGCCTAAACTGGTTCTAGGGGAGGGGGTGAGCACCCTGGGTGCCAGGCTTTCCCTCCAAAAGCTAGGGGTTGCTGGGTAATGTTATCTAGACAGCTGACCTATGTCAGTCAGGTGGCAAAACCCATGGCCATGGCATCCATTTTAAAAACAATACATTTCAGTCAGGTGCGTTTTCAAAATGGGGGATATTTACAAGTGTTCACATTATGTCAGGTAATTACATGTTTACAAGGTGTCTCACACCACTCATGGCCTATACAGGTTTAATCCCATGGGGGAGACAATCCAGATAAGGGGGTCAAAAGCGAAAAATTTTGGGGGAAAAAGGCCAAGTCCAACACTCTCAATATCATAGCTTGTGCAACTGACATTCATTCCGAATACTTCAATACCATGGCCATGTTCAGATGTGCATCCACTACCACATATATTTGCATAGTCTGCCACTGTGGTCATGGTTCCCCTGTCAAGCCTCTATTATGTCGTCCATCACAGAATTGCAATATGTCCTCCTTGAAAGTAGTCAAAGGATGATAGGCATGCAACACTTAACGTCAACATTTCCTGACCCATTTAGCTTCAAACAGAAGTTTACTTGTGATAGGGGTGCACATTAAATCTGGCAAGTCACACAACATCTGACATCACACTTAATCCTTGCACTACACAATTAGCATTGATGTAGGTACTCACTGGAGAAGTTGGTGTCTTTGAAGTTATCCACCTCACCACATGTGAACGAGGGGGGTCCAGCTATAAGACATAACATGTAAAACACATGAGAAAACTTGAAATGCAACCGAAGCACAGTACACATGCATAGCTATTGGCTATGTAACCCTTCAGGTTGTTAGTAATAAAAGGACACAATTGACATGCCTGAATGATACACATCGGTAAAGCCGGCTAAAGTGTACATACATATGAAAAGCCTGAACATGCCAAGTTTGCCAATTTGTTGAACCATGTCATGAACCTCATCACTACCAAATTTCCCTATGGTAGCTGAATTTGATGATTCTCTGTACCTACCATACTCAGCAAGTTATTCTAATACCCAGGCTCTCTTAAATTCTGACACCAGGAAATCAGTACTCTTATTACATCTCACATCATGCATACTTTTTCCCTACGTTAGGTCAGTCCTGTACCTGTTAGTGCTGCTGAGTGCATGATATTGTGCACACATGTTCCATGCCTCCCTAAGTTTGCAATATTTGACTAATTGAATAATAACACATATGGGATAGGTTGAGCTGTGTTACATTCAGGCTTGCATACCCTTGGATACAGTACCATGTGAGTGGACTCCCATCTGACATACAATGGGCCTCTCATACTAGAGGTATTTTCTATATGAGTCTCATATGTAAGGACAGCTCCATTATTTCTGGCCTCAAAAGTTCCTCCATGAGGCCATGCAAAGGTAGCATGTGGGCTATGCTATACATTCAAAGGTATGTAGTCAGGCAAGTCAGTACAAAGCACAGCGTGGCTATAGTGGACATCAAGGAGCCATACCTTTTACATAGCAAATGCTGTTTAAGACCAGTGACTTGTGTTTTGAAGTTCATAGGTTAGCTAAGCAGTTTAAGCCATGGCTTGACAACCCAGGGGAGGTATGCCAAGGAGGATCATCAGCACTTCACAATGAGGTTTATTTACAGGCCCTTGCTCTGCCGGTGCATCACTTTTTGCAATGTAAGAAGTTGACACTCCAACAGTGCCAGGGGCTTATAAATAAGCCTCTTTATAGGTAATGTATGTTCTGTAGTTCTACATCACAACTGTACCTGACAAATGCTTATTGTGAAATAAGCAGCTCTGGAGCTGATCTGCACTACCTAGTTTGTCATCATATGAGTTGTCTGGATGGGCTATAGGCATGTACATCAGCTCAAGTTTTAACTTGGCACTCATTTGTATCACCTATAGGGACACAAGTACTTGTGTGGCCCGCTTAGTTTCACAGATATCACTGGTGCACAGATCATGCCAGCACTACAGAGTGTTTGATTTGCTCAAACGCTCCGTCCATCAACCCCTTTTGTTTCGCTTTGTTCGCCCTAAGTTGGCAGGGTATGCTCAGACGTGAGTCCCTTGCTCACTTGGCCACTGGATTCAAGATAGCCTGTATGATGAGGATTATGAATCCGAAACAGGTCCCAGGATGCTTGTTTCCGGTCCAGGGAAGACATGGCTTGGCAGTTCGGGCTGGACTGTTCCCATGAGGCACAGGGTCAGACTGATTTGCATATGGCCATGTCTGAACTGGGGTGGCTGAGTGAGCTAAAGAATGGTGATGGATTAAACCCAGATCAGTTGACTGGGGGTGAGTGTTTGATTTGCTCAAACGCTCCGTCCATCATCCCCTTTTGTTTCGCTTAGTTCACCCTAAGTTGGCAGGGTATGCTCAGACGTGAGTCCCCTGCTCACTTGGCCACTGGATTCAAGATAGCCTGGCTGATGAGGATTATGAATCCGAAACCGGTCCCAGGATGCTTGTTTCCAGTCCAGGAAAGACATGGCTTTGCAGTTCGGGCTGGACTGTTCCCATGAGGCACAGGGTCAGCCTGATTTGCATATGGCCATGTCTGAACTGGGGTGGCTGAGTGAGATAAAGAATGGTGATGGTTTAAACCCTGATCAGTTGACTGGGGGTGAGAGTTTGATTTGCTCAAACGCTCCGTCCATCATCCCCTTTTGTTTCGCTTTGTTCGCCCTAAGTTGGCAGGGTATGCTCAGACGTGAGTCCCTTGCTCACTTGGCCACTGGATTCAAGATAGCCTGGCTGATGAGGACAACTAATCCGAAACCGGTCCCAGGACGCTTGTTTCCGTTCCAGGAAAGACATGGCTTGCCAGTTCGGGCTGGACTGTTTCCATGAGGCACAGGGTCAGACTGATTTGCAAATGGCCATGTCTGCACTAGGGGGGCTGAGTGAGCTAAAGAATGGTGATGGATTAAACCCAGATCAGTTGGCTGGGGGTGAGTGTTTGATTTGCTCAAACGCTCCGTCCATCACCTACTTTTGTTTTGCTTTGTTCGCCATAAGTTGGCAGGGTATGCTCAGATGTGAGTCCCTTGCTCACTTGGCCACTGGATTCAAGATAGCCTGGCTGATGAGGATTATGAATCCGAAACCGGTCCCAGGATGCTTGTTTCCGGTTCAGGGAAGACATGGCTTGGCAGTTCGGGGTGGACTGTTCCCATGAGGCACAGGGCAGACTGATTTGCATATGGCCATGTCTGACCTGGGGTGGCTGAGTGAGCTAAAGAATCATGATGGATTAAACCCAGATCAGTTGACTGGGGGTGAGTGTTTGATTTGCTCAAACGCTCCGTCCATCATCCCCTTTTGTTTCGCTTAGCACTATAGCCAAGGCATTTTTTGCTTTTGCATGGGTGCATGGCTATTTTGTTGCAAAAGTCATTTGAGCCATACTTAATGTTACGACAAACCATCAATGTGTACATGAGACACAGGATAGCAGAAAAATCGTGTGTTCTTAGCAACTGCTCCACCAACATCTTTATTAACATAATCCAGGACGTCAGGCTCCGACCCAGCAATGTTTTAGTTGATGGGTGTTGCAGTCCTCTCCAAACACCCTCTGCATCTCGAGATGCACACTCTCCCACCATTGTTTGCGGACCTTCACGTGGTAGCCCTGGATGACACGTCCCCCACTGGCTACCATGGCAGGCAGTTAATGTGTGACCAGCCACAGAAAGCTCCCAAACTCCTGCACAGTCTCTGTTCCCAGGAACATACTATGTGGAACACTTCACAGTCATCATATTATGAGTGGCCTGTACTATTGTCCACAAGTATGATGCAGTAAAAATGCTATTCCAACTCCAGAGGGTGCAACAGTACAGAAAGCGCTGGATAGCGTAGGGGTAAAAATTTATATTCCAACTCCAGAGGGTGCTACAGTAGGGAAAGCGTTGGATAGCGTAGGGGTACAAATGAATATTCCAACTCCAGAGGGTGCAATAGTAGGGAAAGCGTTGGATAGCGTCAAGATAAAAATTACTATTCCAACTCCAGAGGGTGCAACAATAGGGAAAGCGTTGGATAGCGTAGTGGTAAAAATTACTATTCCAACTCCAGAGGGTGCAACAGTAGGGAAAGCGTTGGATAGCGTAGGGGTAAAAATAAATTTTCCAACTCCAGAGGGTGCTACAGTAGGGAAAGCGTTGGATAGCGTAGGGGTAAAAATTAATATTCCAACTTCAGGGAGGGCAACAGTAGGAAAAGCCTTGAATAGCGTAGGGGTGAAAATTACTATTCCAACTCCAGAGGCTGCAACAGTAGGGAAAACGTTGGATAATGTAGAATTTAAATATAACATACTTATACATAATTTTTGTATATAAAATAATAAATATTTACTTTTTTAATAACTCTATATCATTTGCAAATACCTATTAATAATTATTGAAAATTAATTAACAATAAATTAACAATAAATACCAATACATATTAATTATTAAATATTAGTAACCAAATAATAAATATTGAACAATAACATATTTGTCATTACACTAAATAATAATTATTTAAAATTAATTCACAATGAAAAAATATTAAAAAATATAATTATTTTTCATACCAAATAAAACTTTTAATGAAACATTGATTACCAATTAATTAAAAATATTTTCCAATTAATACAAATTAATTACCAATTAAGAATAATAATTGCCAATGAACAAAATTAATTACCAATTAAAAAACTAATTACTAATTTAAAAAAAATTGCCAATTAAAAACATTAATTACCAATGAAAAAAATTAATTATCAATTAAAATATTTAGTTGCTGATTTATAATTAATTAAAAAGAAAGTAATTATCCATATCAATAAATAAAAATAAATCATTAATTAATTACAAATAAATTACTTCTCACCTAATTCCCCTATAAACCCACAACCCGCTACAGAAATAAACACAAACATCAATAAAAATTAATTTATAATTCCTAAAAATTAATAATTAATTTAGTATATTTAAATTACTTCCCACCCTATTCCCCTATAAACCCACAACCCGCACCGGTATTAAAACATAAAATGTACTTAAAAATAACATTATTAATATATAAAAGTAATACATATATAATTTGAAACAAGTAAAATACTTAACAAAAAAAATATTACACATACATAATAAAATACATAACAATAATACAAATATCGATATTAGGAACTTCAATATTACTTACATATATATAAAAAAATATACATTACTTACCTCACGGTCGATATTCTGTCAAGCAATATTCTTGACCTTGATATTCTGTACCTTAGATATTTCCAACTCGATATTTTTGTAGGTCGATATTTCAAACTCGATATTTATACTGTGCACCGGTTTGAATCCCTTTGCATGACTTTGCACTTGTCAAAGTCTTGATAAACCTGCCCTCATATCTTGTGGGATTATCTTGCTTTCTTTTTTGTACAAATATTTGCCTGAATTTCATGATTAAGGCATAATTTCAAAACATTTTCATTATATTTCATGAAATATAACCAAAAATACAATTCTCCAAAAGGATTATGGATTTTTCAATTAAAAATTCAATTGTTTGCTTTAGGATAGTATTCAAATAATGCAGTCCAAGTAGTTAAGTAACTTCATTTCCTTTTTTATCTTTTCGTAGTCTGTTACTAATAAAGTGTTTCATATGTTTCTACGAACATCATTTGTTATACAGAGGCTTGCAACACAGTGCCACCCAACACATGCTTTGCCCTCTAGAGGTATTCAGGCTTGGGGCTTTTTCACGGCTGCATACATGTGACTTGCATATCAAATTGGAGATATAATTCAGAATGAAACCAAACAACACCATATCATATTCTAAATAGGAGTCAAATAATAAAACATATGACCCCCAATTGGGTTAGACATTACTGTAATGACAAACAAGAGAAAAACTAAGATGTATATAGAGAAAAATTACTTGAACAGTAACGCAAGCCAGTATATCTTGATCATTGAATTCCCCAAAATCTGCTATAATTGTCAATTGTAACTATGCACTGTATCAATATCTAAGACAGTAGGGTACAACAACCTGTGATCAGATGTGAATATATCTAGAGGCATAGTGAAGTACTCGTGAGGGTATAAGGTGAGAGACTAAAGCAAAACATCAGGTACAAAAAGGCTTATGTTTAGAATCATCATGCTTGGAGAGAATAGTGATTAGGGTGTGAAAAAAAGGCATAGAGAGAAAATTACCTGGGTTCAGTTCTAGAAATGTGGGTCAATAGAGTCCCAAGATCCAAGCATGTTTTGAAAAAGGAAAGAAGTAGTAGCTTTGCCTCCTTACCAGGCTTATGGGACTCTTGGCTTTTAAAGTTCTTCTTTGGTCATATTTGATAGTGTGTTCAGAGCCCACCGCAATGTGGGTAGTGGTGCTTTACAAAAAATACCAAAAAAGAAATTAAATGTTTGAAGATATATATTGGTATTATGATGTCATGAAAATAACAACGTATTGCATTCACCAGTTGTTTTGTTTCTCAGTAGGAAGTAAAGTTGTACATTGTACAAGTGGTACTCAACATCTTCTATCTTACCTAATTGAGTAACATCATAGGAATATTTATGACACTCCTTTTAACACAAACCTGCATACCAAAGCAAGATGTCTTACTTGTATACAAATATGATGGCTACTTACAGGGAAGGAATGCCTCTTAGATTAATTGAAAAAAGAACAATTGATGGACTGAATAAAGAACAATGTCAAACATTCAGAGATCTGAGCCTAAATCCATCGTTTTTTTGGTTCACCGTGCCATTCCAGTTTGAATCCAGCCATATGCAAATCAGTCTTCAACCTATGCCCAATGGGAACAGTCCAGTCTGAACTGCCAGGTCAGGTCCTCCTTGGACTGGAAACAAGCATCCTAGGACTGGTTTCGGGGTTTCACTCCTCATCAGCAAGGGTAGCTTGACTTCAGTGGCATGGCAAGAATCAATTGTGTGTCTTAGATTAATAGGGCATTCTACCTTGCCGTTGGGGATATAGGAGTGTATTCCTTGTTAGTTCCTTTAAGGTGTTTCCTTAGATCCCATGATACTTGATAGCTGATTTAAAGCAAGGTTTAAGGTATTTAAAAAATTGGATGACACGAAAGTTAATAAAAGACTAGGGGATATATTATCAAGAATAGGCGATAAAACTATTGCCGCTTTATCGGCAGGAAACTGCCGCTAAAGAGGCGATAATGGGCTTGATAATATGCCCTTGTGAATTCCCATAGCAGCTCAGGTTAACACCAGAACCTGGGCTGCTATGGGAATTCACAAGGACATATTATCAAGCCCATTATCGCCGCTTTAGCGGCAGTTTCCTGCCGATAAAGCGGCGATAATTCTATTGCCTGTTCTTGATAATATCCCCCTAGGAGTCAGATGTACTGAAATACTGGCCACAAACAAATGGTTGTAAATTGCTCATCGACGTTTGGGGCCAGTATTTAATTTAGCAAACTGATCTAGGTTATTTCTTAAAAAGTGACATTGCAGAGGATTGCGAGCCACCCTTCCTAATTAATGCTCAATAAACAGGTCATAATTTGAGACCCCCTCTGAATGTCAACAGACTTTTTCCCAAACAACATCTGCCCTGCAAACTCCCATGGATGCTGATGATCCTCAAGGAAAGGAAAGGAAAGTCCCCAGCTCACTGTTGAAGATGTCAAGAAGGGGATGAAAACACTGTTGGATACTCTTGAAGGAGTCCAAAGTTGTCAGAGCTCAAACAAGCTCATACTGTCAAATACACATATTTTTATCTCCAAGGAATTGATGATCCTCTAGCTAACATAATAGACTTAATGAAGGAGAATATTGAACCCATAAGCCTGGTTCGGCTTTCTTTATCCACTGCAAGCAAAATGTAACATAATTTTATATATATGTTACAGTCAAAGTGTGAAAACCTGCATTCTATAGAATGCCTAGGTAATGTATAGAATGCCTGAAAATCGAACGTCAAAGTATGAAATGATTGATATTTTATACATTGCCAAGGCATTGTATACTTTGCAGTATTGTCTGCCGTCAAATAATATAATACGCCTAATCCCGCCATTTTATTCCCGCCCGGCAATGTGTGAAATTCGCCAATCTATAGAATGGCTAGGTAATGTATAGAATGCCTGAAAATCGAACGTCAAAGTATGAAATGTTTGATAATTTATACATTGCCTCGGCATTATATACTTTGCCGGATTGTCTGCCGGCAAAGTATATAATACACCTAATCCGGCCTTTATTAGTATAACAAGTACTTTAATCTCAGTTCTGCTTTCATTGTTTTCTGGTAAGAATATCCTGTGCTTTATTTCATAGTTTTGTTCTTTCAGTTTCAAATGCGTATTAATTAATAAAAGCGTCTCATCTTGTGCCCTTTTAACACTTTGCGTAAATTGACTGGCCATTCTGTATAATGCCTAGGAATTGTATACAATGCCTAGGAAAAGTATGTAACGTTTTCACAAAAAACGTATATTTCCTAGTTTGCCTTTAAACCATCAGACATTCTATACATTACCTAGGCATTCTATACAATACCGGGATTTCACACTTTGACTGTATATCCAAAAAAGAGTTGCACCCATATGGCTAGCCACACACAGGGAGGTTTTCTTGTTGTGTTTTTAATTATGGACGCTACAATGAGGAAGGCAAGTAACCTGTGGAAAATCAATTGCCTGATGCGTTTCGTGAGCTTGTTCACTTTTTCAAAGGCAAGGTAGATGAAACACGCAGAGCATGATGGGCATTTGATATAGTTCTTAGCTCCAGCCCAGTGGCAGTTTGCATAGCTTGCTGTTTCTTGAAGTGCCACGGTATTCCTTCTGTGAGGTGCTCTGCACTGCAACATTCCTTTAATGAATTAACCACCCCAGTGGGTCTGCAGAAAGTCTTGCTATTCCCTGCTGCACTTAGGAACATCCAGCACGAACCTCCTGCCCTGATGACAACCATCTGACGTCATCTACGGTTCGCTTGCACTCTGTGGCGGGGCTGGGTCCACGGCTGGGTCAGCCGCATTAAATCCAAAAAAGAGTTACCCCCATACGGCCAGCCACACACAAGTAGGTTTCCTTGTCGTGTTTTTAATTCTGGACGCTAAAATGAGGAAGGCAAGTACCCCTTAGAAAATCGATTGCCTGACCCATTTCGTACGTTTGTTCACTTTTTCAAAGGCAAGGTAGATAAAACACGCAGAGCATGATGGGCCCTTGATATAGTTCTTAGCTCCCGCCCAGTGGCAGTTTGCATAGCTTGCTGGTACTTGGAGTGCCACTGTATTCCTTCCGTGAGGTGCTCTGCGCTGCAAAATTCCTTTTATGAATTAACCACCCCAGTGGGTCTGCAGAAAGTCTCGCTATTCCCTGCTGCACTTAGGAACATCCAGCACAAACCTCCTGTCCTGATGACAACCATCTGGCATCATCTACGGTCCGCTTGCACTCTGAGCGGGGCTGGGTCCACGGCTGGGTCAGCCGTATTAAATCCAAAAAAGAGTTACCCCCCTACGGCCAGCCACACACAGGTAGGTTTTCTTGTCGTCTTTTTAATTCTGGACGTTAACATGAGGAAGGCAGTTACCCCTTAGAAAAACGATTGCCTGATGCGTTTCGTGAGTTCATTCACTTTTTCAAAGGCAAGGTAGATGAAACACGCAGAGCATGATGGGCCCTTGATATAGTTCTTAGCTCCCGCCAGGTGGCAGTTTGCATAGCTTGCTGGTACTTGAAGTGCCACAGTATTCCTTCCGTGAGGTGCTCTGCGCTGCAACATTCCTTTTTGAATTAACCACCCCAGTGGGTCTGTAGAAAGTCTTGCTATTCCCTGCTGCACTTAGGAACATCCAGCAAGAACCTCCTGTCCTGATGACAACCATCTGGCGTCATCTACGGTCCGCTTGCACTATGCGGTGGGGCTGGGTCAACAATTCGGTCAGCCGTATTAAATCCAAAAAAGAGTTACCCCCATACGGCCCCTAGATCCTTCCTCCCATTGATACCAACAACCGAGGATCTGAGCCCAATGTAGACAAAAAATTAATTACTTAGGAGAAGAAAAACCTGACAATCAGCTCAGCCCCCGTCATGATACGTCCTAACCCCTGAAATGGTGAACCAATAAAGTTTTTAGCTATATAGAATTCAAAAACTCCTTCACCTGAACTTCTGATAGAAAAAATCTAGTCTGGCCCAACTGGATTATTTTCAACTTTGAGGGATAGAGCAAGAAAGCTTGAGCTCCCTCTACTTGAAATAGGAATGGAAGCCATAAAACACTATTTGGGACAGAGAACCTGCGAATATCACAGTCATAACCAAATGCTTTATGAACTGGTGAGCTGGTGCCTAAACAATAACTTCTTTATGTTTGGGAAGTACATGTGGAGGCAGACAAGGGGTGTGGCGATGGGATCCTGCTTCTCCCCCAGTTATGCATGTTTACATGTAGGCTGGTGGGAGGAGCGGGATCTCATTGTCACACCCGGTTTTAATCATGTGCGCCACTGGTTTCGTTTTATTGACGATATTTTTTGTGTATGGGAGGGAGATGAAAACAGTGCACTGAAGTTTGTGGAGTCAATGAATGAAAACCAACAAAACCTCTTTTTTACCTCCAATGTCAGCAGAGTAAAATCTGAATTTTTGGATGTAGAAGTTACAATTAAAAACAACACAATAGAAACATGCTTGTTCCGCAAGGCGACAGCAGGCAATAGTATTTTACAAGCCACCAGCAGGCATCCAAAACATTTGATTGAAAGCATCCCCTATGGGAAGCTTTTACAACTGAAAAGAATCTGTAGTTCTCTTGAGAGCTTTGAAGAGGGTGCGAAAGAAATGGTAGAGCGTTTAAAAACAAGAGGTTACAGTGAAAAGACTCTATCAAGGGCATTATCTAAAGTACAAGAATGGTCCAGGGAATCTTTGATAGTTGTTAAAGAATCCGATGAATCAGAAGATAATGAAACTCCTCGCTTGATACTGACATTCAGTAAGCAGGAGAGGAAGATTAGATCTATTATCAAGAAAAACTGTCCGATCATACTTACTGATGGGGTTCTTGGAAACGGACTGTTCTAGTATAGCTATAGCAGAAGATACAATGTTGCCCAGTGAATAAATCCTGGTTATTAATGTAGTCATACCATTGTCAACTACAGCTAACGCCTTTTCAAGGTTAATTCTTTCTATTACACGAAGTCTCCCCACAACTTCTTGTTGAGAGATCTTCCAGATTTCATTATAGAAATAAGAAATGTTTCTGACGTAGCTTTCGGGGACCTAACAAAATCCCATGAATCCACCTCATCTGAGAGTAACCATAAGTACTGTTTCACTTGGGACTGTGTTGTGGTTTTTAGCCAATCGAGGCATAGCTTCCAAACACTGTATGATATCACTACCCCTGGGTGCTCTCTTTGTATATAGTGTTGAGCTGGCATTTGAAGACTAAACCCTTCGGTTGTACCCTTAAATCTTGATTGACATCTGTTTGTGTCTGTGGCCCAAACTAACATTTCCTTCCAACTGGGGTCTAAAGTATTGTACAGTATGATGTCAGTGTACCCATCACGTGATGTAACATTTTGCCACCCCTCAAAGTGTGATTGTGTTGGAATCTGAGGTGTGTTCAAATCCTTGTTCTTGGATAGTCCAAGACAGGAAGTCTGTTGCACAGTGTCATTCAGATATATTATCTTATGAGGAATGAGGCACGCTATAAATAGTGCTTCTGTTCCCTGATCTTGCCATGCCTTAGAACCCCAGACAGATTTTGTGTCTATGGTATTCTTCCATAAGTCGAAATCCTGTTCAGACAGTTGGGATATGAATGATGCAGAATATATCTGTTTGGTGTTAGTCAGCATATTTTTCTGTGCGGGTGTAGGTGCAACCTTATAGTAATATGAGGTTGGGTCAGAAGTGTTAAACTCTGAAAAATACGAAAAGGTTTTCGAATTGTCTTTCGGTGGTGTCGGGCAATGTTCCCATTGGTGGTATGTGAAAACATTTTGTGGGATAATGGATTTGTGTAAAAAGTGATTACAATAATGATGGTAACAGTACATAGTGTCAAAATTAGATGTGTCCTCTAACATTTCATTGCTTGAAAATGAGGCGGATTGTTCTAAATCAGGTAGCATATTCTTTACAGTTTCAAAATTCCAATCATCAGAAAATGTGCTGGAGGTAATGATGTACATTTTTTTAAATAAATGTGATATTTTCAAAAGTTCAGTAGGGGCCAAATACATCATAATTAGGGCTCCTGGTTTTATGGTATTTTTTTTGCCTTTTCCGTCACTATTTACACATGTTTATTTTTTGCTAATTTAATCTGTATTTATCCATATTTATTTTGGTTTTTGTGGAAAAATTAAGATGAAATTAGTATATTTCCACATTTATTTAACCGATAAATATGCACTCATGCTTGAATGTCTGCCAGATTACAGCGCTGTGAACACCTGCAGAAGATAAATCAGTGCACTGACATGAAAATATGCAAATTTCAGTTTAACCTTGTGCAAATCTACTACTTTTAACACATCTTTACTAAAATTCCTTTCTTTTTAAACCCCTTTTATATCATCCCACACATCTATTGGCCTGGCAGTCATAGCAAACAGTGTTCAGAATTACTCAAAAAGCAACCCAATTTCCGTATTTATCCACATTAAAAAAATAAATTAATGTCTTCTCTCTGTATTTATCTGTAAAAATCAGTAAAAATGGAAAACAGGGAGCCTTAATGATAATCAACCTTGTCCCAAACTATACCATCAGGAATTGGAACAGCTGTAATGTTCACGGAAAAGAAGTCTCTTTGTTCACAATGAGATGATGTATGAGGTTCCAGGACCAAGTTCACATGCTACTGCAGAGCGTTCTGGGTAATATTTTCCTTTTATTAGTAAGCAAAAAACAGTCACTGGGCCAATCCAGAACAGTTATGATTCAGAGCTGGAGCCAAGGTGAAACTAAGTAAGTCTTTTTCAGAAAAGTGTAGAATTCTAAAAGTTGTTGTTTACTGGAAACTGGAGCTAGCATTGTCTCAGGTTAATTGGGGTAAAGTGAGAAGGTATCAAAATTGATGAAGTAGCCAGATGCAGTTCGATCTATCTTTGGTAGCTAAGCAGGTTTTGTTGAAATGGCAGGTGTCTTTTGTCGAAGTGTATTGATGTAGACATCGGTATTAGGCCGAATTGATATTTGTCATTCATTTGTGTTTTGAAGTTCTGTTTCAAGAGGAACGAGCTCCATTTCATTGTTGGAAATTCCATGATTTTGTATTGGTGATTCTTTAAATGTCATGAGTCTTTCTGTCTGAACTTCCTGCATGGTAGGGAGAGGAGAAGAGCATCGGCTACCCAGGAGTCCACGAGGCCTTTAGTATCAGCCACATAGTGTGGTGTGATCAGATCAATGAAGACAAATCTCTTTTCTTTTTTGCAGGCAAGAGGTAGAAGAAGAAATGCTCTTGTTCCTTCGATAGCCAGGACAGGTACAGGCTTTCTGCATGATGGCCTAATTTCTTTCTTGTCCTCAATCTTTTCTTTGACCAGATCCCTGACTTTTCAGATCCAGACAGGTCTTGCCTTGACTGATTTGACTTCCCCAGTGGCAATGCGTTTTACTTGTACGTTGCTTAGTAGTGCCCGGGATTCATTCAAATCCTGTAAAACAGCCAAACGTTTATTGATATCAAATGGTTTTTTATTCGCCGCTGTGCGTTCATAATCAAGATCAGGCATCCACATTATCGTCACAAAAAGGACCTCATAAGGAGTGACACCTCTTAGAGAACTTCTTGGCATGTTATTAAGGGCTCATTTTACCCTGTATAAATGATTGACCCAACTACCACCCAAACCTAATACTCATGCCGCTAAAGATTGCTTTAAGTCCAAGTTTTTCCTATCCACAACCGAATTTCCCTCAGGAGGTTACAGAGAGGAGGAGCAATGCTACACCCAAACCCTACATGGCTTCCTTGTAAGCCCTAGAGCTAAACGCTGAGCCACGGTCAGTATGTCCCTATAAGGACTCTTATATAACAGTTTGAGCATCAGCCAAGCCCTGAAGCCACACCCATAGGAATCTGGATCATGAATCCACTACCACCAAGATGTACATGTAAGCCCCAACTGATTGTAGGGGGCCGCAGTGGTCCAAATAGACATAAGCGATTGATCTGTATGATATTAGTAAAGAAGTCTGCGCTGGACGCACCACAGTAGAACCTTTCATCTGCTGACAGATGGCGCAATTAAGGACAAAATTCTTTGTTTGTTCAGTTAATCATTGAGTTTATAGTTTAGCTTCTATGGAAAAGTGTAAGGCTAAACCTGAGGTTGCCACTCCACAACACAGACTACCATATAACATAATTACTCTCCTTAACACATAATCACACTCTACATAATTCCTATACACTAAATACCACATACTTTTAATCCATATAATTTCACTGCACAACATATCACATATTTCTACTACACACAACGTACATCCACTCCACTTGCAAAAAACTTTAGTAAAAAACATTTACATTTACAACGCCAATAGCTCTAACTCTCACGAATGCCAGACCTATTACATTGCAAATGCTTCTTTAACTGGTAGTTGTGTTTGTAGAGTGGTGGAGAAAGGGGGCTGGCCTTCTGACCAGCGCTCAGGAATTCCAATGCATATGACTTACAGGAGGCACCAGGAGGGCTGCTTGGCCCCCAAGTCCCTCAGAAGTAAAGTGGACTTCATCCCCCAACCACTAGTGGGCCAGGAGGCGCGTATGCAGAGTGGTGGACAAAGGGGAACGTGGCCTCCGAAGACTTCTTATTAAGGGTGGGCGTAAAATCTGTTTCGCGGGCAAATTTGGGGATTTTCCGCGATTTTGCGATCCGCGAATCTCGCGAAATCGCGGTAAAATCCGCGAATCAGCGGGGACGAATTTTCAGCCAAGCAAGGGTTACAGCAGCAGGTGCAAAAGTTGTACCTAATTTCTTTGTAACCTTTTACAAAAGGGTTACAAACAATTTAACTTCAACTTGGACACCTTCTGCTAATTGCTTCCTGGCGCCTCGTTGCCTACTTGCAACTATTCTCTGACCCTGCTCTGACCCTTGAAGCAGGGTCAGAGAATAGTTACAAGTAGGCAACGAGGCACCTGTCCAAGGAATTAAACCTCATCAGGAAGCACTTACAGATATAAAAAACAGGAAGAAGGGAGAGGATGGCAAATACACCCATTTTGAGTTGTCAGGAGGGGTTAAACTAAAAGAAACCTTTACAGCACAATTTTCTTATGCATTTTGCTAAAAATAAAAGGTTGTATGTTCTGTAGGGGCAACTCAGGAATCTGGCCCTTCAGAGATCCGGCCTCTCTTTCTTTCTCTCGTTCTCTCTCTCCCTCTTTCTTTCCCTCTCTTTATCTATCTATCTATCTATCTATCTATCTATCTATCTATCTATCTATCTATCTATCTATCTATCTATCTATCTATCTATCTATCTATCTATCTCTCTCTCCCTCTCCCATAAACGACTGCATGGGTAACTTCGCTATGCAAGCGGCTCGCGAAGACACAAAAATCCCCGCAAACACACAAAAAACCCTGCGAACACGCAAAAACCCAGCGAACACGCAAAAACACAAAAATCCGTAAATTTGCACAAATTCGCAAATTTTGCGGATCGCGAATTCGCAAATCCGCAAATTCGCAGATCGCGAATTCGCAAAATTCGCCTATGCTTACTTCTTATCAATTTCACTGTGTGGGACATACTGGAGGTAACAGATGGGGTACTTGAACCCCAAGAAAATCCTTGGGGGCCAACTACCCCTCCTATTACCTCCAGTTCGTCTCAAACAGCAGGATTGCTAAGTTCTGACCACCACTCTGCGAACACACTTCCTGGGGTGCTCTTGGTTGGGCAATGAAGTCCCCTTTGCTGCCGGGGGTCCTTAAGGGCCAAATAGCCTACCTGTTACTTCCAGTAAGCCCCACATAGTGGGATTACTGAGAGGTGGTCCCGGGCGACGCCTCCTTTCTCCACCACTCTGCAAATACACCTTCTAACGAGCTCTGGGTTGGGAGATGAAGTACCCTTGCTTCTTGAAGGCCCCTGGGGAACAACTAGCCCACCTGTTACCTCCAATAAGCCCCACACAGCTGGATTTATGAGAGGTAGTCTGAGGCCATGCCCCATTATTACACCACTCTGGAAACATACCTCCTGGTGCACTGCTGCTTGGGGGATGAAGTCCAAGTTAGTCCTGAAGACCTCAGGACCCAGGGGGACCTCATTGTACCACTACCAGTGCACCAAGAGGAGCATTTGCTGAGTGGTGTAAAAAGGGGTGTGGCCTCCCCACCTGTCAGCAATCCCACTGTGTGGGGCTTACTGGAGGTACCTAGTGGACTAGGGGACTTCATCCCCCAACCCACAGTGCGCCGTTTACATAGTCGTGCTGGAAGGGGGCATGCCGGGCCTCTGGGGAGTTCCGGGCTTCTTTTTCATTTGCCCTGCTTGGGAAGGGGGGCTGTGTGGGCCCTGGGAACCCCATCCCCCAGGGTCTAAGTCATTTTAAAAAATAAAAAGACAGGAAGGGGCTGCGTGGCCCCCGCCTTAGGTCGATATATGCCCGGGGACCCCATCCCCCAGGGCTGGACCTTTCTACGATTTTGTTTTTAAAGCGGAGAGGAGCCTTGCAGCTGCCCTCCCTAAGCCAATTTCAGCCCCCAGGACCCCATCCCCTGAAGCCTGGTCATTTTTGTTTATATATATTTTTAAGGGATGGGGCAAGTAGCCCCCTCCCCCAGGCCATTTTCTGCCCCAGGGACCCTATCCCCTGGGGCTTGGCCATTCATTAATTTTAATATTTATTTTAGTATTAAACATATTTTATTGTGTGGTAGAGAATCATGCACATAGCTTAGCTGCCTACATAAAGGCGCCGGCAGAGCATAATCTTATGGTCAATACACAGCGTTTAGGTCTACATCCCAGAGGGCGACCCCCGATAAATTCGGACCACAGCATCAAGATAAGGCACCTGGCTAAGTTACCACTTTCATAGCACAAAAGAAAGACAGAAATGGACAAACAACTAAACTCTCCACCCCCTCAGGCCCCCAACCCCCACCCCTCTCCGCAGCAGTTCTTAACCATCATATCTACCGCTCCCTAGCCGCCGGTCCCAGGCTAGTGTCATACAGGCGAAGTGTTGGTGGCCCCTGGGCGTTCCAGAGGAATGAGTTGCAGAATTTGCAGGTATTTTGGGCGCATAACTTCCCTCATGTCTGTGGTAAGAAGTTGCAAGAACGGGGCCCACAGTTTCGCATATTCCGAACCCTTCCCATCAATGCTGAGCGAGAGGCACTCCATTGGCAACAAGTGCCAGAGCCTCTGAATCCAACCTCGAAGGTCAGGGGTTGTCGAGGAACCCCAAAGCACCAATAAAACCTGCCTCAATGCAAGCAATGCTAGGGTTATCTGCTTTCCCCTCAGCGACCGCAAAGGGAAGAACTTAGTATGGGGGATTCCCAATAACGTGTGTTTAGGTGCCTCAGGGGAATGTAATCTGAAATGCAGCATCAAGGTCATCAAGAACCGATGTCCAAAACCGCACCAGTTTCGGACAGTGCCACAGTAAAGGTACCAATGTGCCAGTAAGACCACACCCCCGCCAGCAGAGGTCTGACTTAGTTCCATCCCATGATTTGATGGACGCTGGGGTATAGTGCCAATAAGTGACCACTTTATAGGCAGATTCCGCACCCGCGGAGTTGGAAGCAGTGTGGTGTGCTCGGTAATAGATGTGTTCCCATTCTTTTGGCGTTAAAGGCCGCCACAATTCAGTCTCCCAGTGGACCTGCGCCTTTGTAAGTTGCTTCTTGGGGCGTGCAATGATCGTCGCGTAAAGTTCAGATGTGAGCTTACAGTCGTCCTTTTGCAGACCAGCCACTTTTAAAAAGTAGTCAAGGGACGGGACATAAGAGTGAAATTGGAGGATTGGGTCACCCAGTGTGCAAGCTTTGAGTAATGGAAAGCGTCCGACTCCAGCAGATCATAATGATCCTTACGCAGTTGAGGGAAGGGGATCAAGCCATCTAGATTAAAAAGGGAGCCCACCCTTTTACAACCCTTCTCTCTCCAACGGTGGAAGACTGGGGACGTGCAACCAGGCGGGAAGTTGGAGTTGTCCACGATAGGGGTCATAGGAGAGGGAAACGTAGTCCAACCCCTCTGGCATGCTAGCTGATCCCAGACCTGAAGAGTCAGCGATATAACCGGAGGGGAGTATAGGCCCCACGCTCTGTGTTTGTGCAGGAAGCCAGAGTTCACGCCAGATATTACAGCCAGCCACTGTTTGATCCATAAAGTTCCAGAGTTTGCTGGACAAGGGCCTGTTCCACTCCGTGATGTAGCGTAGACAAGACGCTTGATAATAGGCTCCCACAAGCGGGAAGTCCATCCCCCCCACTAGCATTCGGCGAAGTGATAAGTGATAATGCAAGCTGCGTTTTTTTATTATCCCACAAAAATTTGTTGAGGAGCCCCTGTTTTTCCGGAGGTGCCTGGTGGTGGGCTCACAGGGAGCATTTGAAACAAGTAAAGGATACGCGGGAGCGCAGTCATTTTCACTGCTGCTAACCTCCCATACCATGCAAGGTTGAGGCGGGACCAATAAGGCAATGCCTTGGTCATTTGATCCACTAATAATTTATAATTGAGGGCAAGTGTTTTAGCGATAGACAAGGTCATCTGGACGCACAAATACGTAATGTCGGTGTGTACCCATTGGAAAGCAAAATCCTGCTGCAGGTCCTGGACTTCAACTTCAGGAATAGAGATGTTGAGAATTTGCCATTTTGAAAATTTGACTTTAAACCCTGCGACACTTCCAAAAGCAAGAAGCTCTCTCGACAGGTGCCACAATGTGGACTGGGGATGTGCAAGCGGCAGAATGACATCATCAGCATACATACTAATTTTGTGTGTGTCAGCTCCAAATTTGATACCTACAATGTCAGGATCAGACCGAATGCGTTGGGTAAAAGGCTCCATTTAGAGCGCGAAGAGCAACAGGGACAAGGTACACCCCTGCCGTGTTCCTCTAGAGATGGGGAAGAGGACCGACTTATGCCCGTTCACTCGCATTGTCACTTTAGGGGCTGCATAGAGACACTGGTTCCATCGGACAAAGTTATCACCGAACCCAAAAGCACGTAAGACTGCGAATAGATATTCCCAGTCGACACGATCAAAAGCCTTTTCCGCGTCGATTGAGAGCAAAAAGGCCTTTGTGCAAGACCGGTGTATTAAATCTATGAGGTGGAGGATTCATTTGGTATTGTACCCTCCTTGCCGCGTCCGAATAAAGCGGGAATGGTCCGGGTCAATAGGGCCATCCATCAAGGGGCTAAGTCGCGCTGCTAATATACTCGCAAGAGCTTCTCGTCGATGTTAAGGAGTGAGATTGGCCGATACGACCCGCATTCTTTAGGATCCGTTCCAGGTTTGAGAATAACAGTAATTGCTGCCTCTGACATTGAAGGAGTCACCTCCCCAGTATCGAGGAAGGAATTAAAAAGTCTTGTTAAAAGAAGATCCAGCTCCACGCAAAAAGCTTTATAAAACAAAGCCGAAAAGCTGTCCGGACCCGGAGATTTGGCCATTTTCAATCGTGCTATCACTGAGAGGACCTCCTCTATGCGAATGGCTGCATCTAAAGAGTCAGCCGAAGATTGAAGGAGAGGAATAATATCGCACAAATTTAAATATTCCTCCGTACCCTGTGGGCGAGTGTCCCCCCCTGTGTAAAGGGATTGATAGAACTGGCGAAAGGTGTTGACAATAAGGGTGTCAGTGTTGTGCTCCACTGCTGTCAGATCCCGGATGGACTGGATAGCAGACATCTGTGCTCGCGCCCGCAGCCTGTGGGTTAACATCTTCCCTCCCTTATCCCAGCTGAGATAAACGTATGTCGGAGACGCAAGAGGGCATGCTCTGCCCTATCCAAGTCCAAGTGTTTTAGCATGCGTCGCCTTGTTTCCAATTCCCTCCACACTCTCGAGGCTCCGGTCCGCTTGTGTATTGCTTATAGGGCTCCCACCTCCCTCTCCAGCTCTGCACGCTTTTCTTTGCTTAACCACATAAAAGTTGCCGCAATCGCGATGAACTCGCCCCACACTACTAATTTCAAAGCTTCCCATACCGCCTCACGAGGAGTGCACTCTTGATCATTGTCTGCAAGGTGGTGTAATACAGTATTCCGAATTCGAGTAATGACTTCCTCCGAGTGCAGAAGGGAATCACGGAGACGCCAGCCCTGTGGTGGAGGACGCCTGCCATGGGATGTGAGCAGCACAGAAATGAGGGTATGATCCAACAGGGACCGGGGAGTTCTATCTGCTGCATGCAAGTGGGGGAGGAGAGAGGGGGTAGCCAAAAAGTGATCCAAGCGTGCATAGGTTTTGTGCGCTGCGGAGTAGTAAGTGTAATTGCGCTCATTAGGGTGCCGGGTGCGCCACACATCGCTCAAGCCACAATCAAGCAACCATTGTTTCCCTCCCTTCGACAACACTCCAGTCTGATTTGATCGCTATTCTGATCTATCCATCCCTGGATCCATCACTACATTCAGGTCCCCACCCGCTAATACTGCCGCACCTAGAGAGGCAAGAACCTCAGAGAGGGCTAAGCGCAGGAAGGGTTCTTGCCATTCGTTTGGGGCATATAATGACCCTAACGTCACTTGCGTGTTTCCCCATTGTATGCGGACAGCCAGGAACCGGCCTTTAATATCCACCACAGTAGAGAGTACCTTGCAATGTGAGCGCACGCTAAAAAGGATTGCAACTCCATTTTTCTTAGCCGTTCCTGAGGACCACAGTTGCAGCGGAAAGCAATTATCCTTCATCCGCTTAGTATCTTTGATTAACAGGTGAGTTTCCTGAAGCAGACATACATCAGCCTCAGCATTTTCTAAAAGAGAAAGGATTGCAGAGCGCTTAACTGGGTTGTTTCACCCTCTCACATTCAAGCTTACAATTTTTAGATCCCTACCCATAGCAACCAGTGGAGGAAAAATAACCATCTCCCCGCCCAAACCCAACAGTACTAAGACCAGAATGAAGCAATTCCCTTGGGCCAGGTACCTGCCATGCCTGCCAGAGAACTGATGCGGAGCCCCCCCGTAAAAACTACCCCAACCATAAACCCACGGAACCCACTTCCACATAATACAAGAGAACATAAAGAAGAAGAAAACTTAGCAGTCGAATGGGATAACAACAGTTTGTCTCGTAAGCCAGAAGTTTAGGAGGACATGGCGCCATCCTAGATCGAATCACGCACAGGGAACAGAGCCTGTCCACCGCAGAAGGGGGGATGATGACACTGCTCCTCGCCAGACTATTCCCCTCCAACAGTGCCGATAGATAAGCCCAACTGGATGACAAAATTTTGAGGATCAAGGGACATCTGTATAATCCGTCACCTGTGCCATTGATGTAAGGGCCGGCTCTCTCTCCAGTATTCTAGTGGACGTGTCCGGCTTTGAAGGGTGGTGACCTCCCAACACAATGCCACTGAGAGGAGCTCCAGCGCCGCTGTGAAGGAGTCCCGTTGTTCCCAGGCAGGGGAGAGGACTGCGTCAACCCCAATACTTTATAGGCAGCCTCTAAAGAGCGGATCTGTAGGAGCTTGCCATTATACTTGAAACTGAGACAAAATGGATGGCCTCAAGAGTAGGGGATACCTTGTTCCCGAAGATGATTAGTGATGGGCTTAAAGTCCCTACATTTAACCAGTGTGGAGACCGCCAAGTCTTGGCAGAGTGTGGGCTGATGACCACGGAACTGCACAGGGTTGAGATCATGGGCTTTACGAAGAATGCGCTCCTTAAGTTGGAAATCGTGGACACATACAAGAATGTCCGGCGGGGGAGCTTTAGCACCACATGGCAAGCCTACACGATGGACACGATCCAACTGTATTTCCTGATCTCCGTCCTCACCCAAGATCTGATGAAAGAGATCACAGACGTAAACATGGAGATTATTGCCTGCTCCTTTCCAAGGAAGTGCCCGGATTCTGATGTTGTTACGCCTGAAACGGTTTTCCAAGTCCCCAGCGTGGGCCTGGAGGTCAAGGCTCTGTTCCGTGAGGCGAATCACATCTTGATTGGGGCTGATGGAAATCGTCCTCTCTTCCCAAGTCATGTTCTTCCACTGTCACCACCGGCTCTCCTATGGCGTCCACATCACGTCGAACTTTTCTTAGGTCTGAGGAAAGCTGGGAGCGGAGCTCTATAATGTCGTCCTTTATGGCCGTGAACAGCTCGACCATAAAAGCTTTGGTTGCTGGTGTGTCATCGTCGCCTGGTTGCGGACTGAGCAGCAGAGTGGCTCGTCGATTTTTGCAGGTATCCTTCAGGGGTTTGTCCTTTCAATTCCTGGAGGAGGACATGGCGCCACAGGCAGTGGTCTATGCGCAGCCGGGTGCAATCAAAGCGGGGCAGCAAGAAGCGATGTCGCAAGTGCTTAGGGGACCGACCCCCGCAGGACAAGCCCACCTGTGGTGGGACCAAGTCAAGGCAGCCGCGAATCCGCAGGACACTCCGAGACACAGTGCGGAGGCAGTGTGTGTGGGGCAACGCATTCCAGGGCCAAGTGGGGTGTTTCAAGCTTGCGGGCCCCAAGCGGCAGCCCGCCAGCCTTCAATTCCTTTCTCATCAGAAGCCCAGCAATGAAGGACAAGCATACTGTGCATGTACGTGGGCCACCTCTCGAACTCCAGGGAGTGAGCTATAGCGCCCACATGGACTTCCAGCTGACAGAGAGGGCTCCCCCATGCCCACACAGAGGAAATCAATGCTAAGCACGGGCGAATTTTGCGATTCGCGATCTGCAAATTTGCGGATTTGCGAATTCGCAACCCGCAAAATCCGCGAATTCGTGCAAATTTGCGGATTTTTTATTTTTTCGTGTTCGCGGGTATTTGCGGGGAACTTTTGGGTATTCGCAGGGCGCTTTGCGTGTTCACGGGCTTTTTTTTGCCTGGTTCATCACTGCCACCCTCTCGTTTTTTATGCCCTTCTGCCCTCTGTACCACTTGTTTTTGTGCCTTTCTGCCCTCTGCCCCAATCTTGTTTGTGCCCTTTTGCCCTCTGCCCCACTGGTTTCTGTGCCCTTCTGCCCTCTGCCTAACTCATGCCCTCTGTCCCACTTTGTGCCCTTCTGCCCTCAGCCATAAGTCAGCTTCAACAGGAAGCACTAATAGATAAAGTATAGCAGGTGCTTGAGTTGAAGGTCAAATTAAGTTACACAGTCATTAATCACCCCAAGTTTGGGGTGATTAATGATTGTGTAACTGAATTTGAGATTCAACTCTAGCACCTGCTTTACTTTATCTATTAGTGCTTCCTATTGAAGCTGACTTTTTGTAACAATTTTAGAGGCTCTGGCAGCTTGCCGGCGCCATTCTAAAATAGTTACAAAAGGTCAGCTTGAACTTTTGACCTAATCCGTTCTGCTCGCGGATTTTGCGGGAAATTCGCGAATCTCGTGGATTGCGAATTTACCGAAAATCCGCAAAATCCACGAGCAGAACGGATTTTCCGCCCATGTTTGATCAATGCCCCACAGGGTCCGCGAAGCAGGGCACAGCAACAGTTATGGGGACCGCCACCCGCCGAGCCGCAGGCCGATGGCAGGACCCCCTCACTCCCAGCCACAGCACCACAAATCCACGAGGCCTTCAGAGGTGACACTCTCACTCAAGAGCCCCAGGGCTAGACATAATCCGCCCTAAGGCACACAACCCCCAAGCCAGCACGAAGGAGGGCCAGCAGCAACAGCAGGCACCTACTAAGTGCGCGGGGTAAAACCCTCCACGTCTGCCACAAGAGCTGCGCCGTCTGCTGATATGCAGACCGGGATCCACAATCAAGGGCCGGGCGCCGCCCCACTGCCCCCCGCTCCTTACCTCCTCACACCGGGAGATCAATACTGACAATGCAGGGCAACCAGGGCAGCGATGCAGATGAGCGTGGGGGGCCGCACGCAACCGCGGACGCAGGGAGGATTGGTATGGGCTCCGACACCGAGGCCCCCCTGCCTCCAGCATCTTGGACCTTGGTAGACAGCCCGCGTCCTCCGGCGCAGTAAAATGGCAGCCGCCACCCCTGGTGCGGCACTGTCCATCCGCCGGTAATCACCGCACTTCACAGCCGCCTACACTCGGCCCCACCGCGGCTTCAGCTGGCCCCCAAAGACCTCTCAGGCAGACTCGGGGTCTGACTTACTCTGGCAGCAGGGTCCGGCCAGGCACACTGGGCCGCAGCAAGGCCGGGGCCGGGCAGCACAGACGGATCGCTAGAGCCACAGCAAATCGGCAAAGTAGCTCCCCGGCAAAGTCAGGACAGCAGCAGGCACCCCCACTTTCGGTGACAAGCTCAGATGGGCAGCAGCAGGGCAGATATATCAAGAATAAGGACTGGTGGTGCCGGAGGATAGGGAAACCCGTCCTATCCCACCGCCATCTTGGCCACTCCCCTTAATACTTATTTCAAAGGAGGTTTGCCACACGGCCCTCCTCCCGGGCCATTTTCGGTCCCGGGACCACATCCTCTGGGGCTTGCCTCTTTGTGGGGACCGTGGGGTGAGCCCCAATGCCTGTGCGGTTCCTGCCGGCTCCCCACCTCCTGCGGGAGCCGGCATTGCTTTTAGGCAGAGATAGCTGCAAACATACCAGGTCGGCCTCCCTCCCATCTTGTAGATAGCCTGGAGCAGTGTGGGGGGGGTTTGAGACCCCCCCACACTTAACTTTTTTTAAAGTAGCCCGAGGAAGTTGCAGTCTTCAGGGCTGAAGAGGGGCCCACGAATTGGAATTTACAGTATGTTATATATGTAGAAAGTTCTTCACATATACTCAAAGATCATTGTAACTCTTTTTAAAACTTATCATGATTTAATAAAGAACAAATATTTTT
Source organism: Lissotriton vulgaris (assembly GCF_964263255.1). NCBI lineage: Eukaryota > Metazoa > Chordata > Amphibia > Caudata > Salamandridae > Lissotriton > Lissotriton vulgaris. The sequence goes on along the minus strand of NC_141699.1, from coordinate 244,121,314 downwards.
GTACCCAAATTTTGGTTAAGATACATTTTCTGTTGTCTAATGTCAGTCTAAGTCCATAATTCAACCTGTTCCTAATTTATCGTATTCTCAATTGAGGGGCCCACGTTGCATCTGCATATCATTAGCATAGCCCGGGGAGGTGGCGGTCCCCGGGGCTGCAGGTGCCCCGCGGGCCCTCACATCATAATTAGCCATTGACCCTGGGACCTGGCAGGATTCGCAGACTTCCACCAAGTGTTTTGTGGAAAAATGCTTTTTTGGTCCTTGGGGTTCCTGTGGGACCCCCATAGCAGGCCTAGAGGGTCAGGGTGTTTCTACCCTGTCCCCTTTTCTTATTTTTTCTTGTTTTTTTACCTTTTTCCTTCTGACTCAATTCAACCGAGACACAAGATGGTTGCCAACACTTCCTGGTTGGAACTGTTGGCAGCCAATCAGTTTGCAAGGCTCGAGATCGGGAGGGTTCGTGGATCCTTCGCGTCCATATATAGAAACTGTAAATATTTAATTTTCACAAAAACTACGGAACAGATTTACACCGTTTAACAAAAAGAGTGCACTCTGGACCAAGCGCTACCTTTTTGCCAATTTTGGTGTTATTCCGTTCGGCAGTTCGGGCTGTAACTGCGTCAACAGTTTCATATGGAAGTTAACGTGGAGAAAACACGTTTTGGGACCCCCCCCTTTTCTCAGCCTCCACTTGACGAATCATACCGAAACTTTCAACACAGCAGCTGAAGTAAGCGGGCCATTCGTTTTGAAAACTTAGCGAGGACTCGTCAAAAGGCGCCAAAGAGTTTGACAAAAGAAAAAGTGCTTTTTCAATAGAAATATATTGTGTGTCTATATATAAAAAAGAGAATAACAAACCCTGCTAGCATTCACATAGTGGAGACATTGCAAAGCAGCTCAACAACACCAATTCTTCCTTTACCTCATTACAACATGGGTTGGAGCACACTCCTTCTCATATCCATTATAAGTGCCCTGATCATTAACGTTGACGCTGTATTACAATCGCAGCAGACCCTAGCCAGTGATTTTACCATAGGCTTCACAGCACTTACAGTTGTATTAGTACCCATACAGCCTACATTTTCTTCCTCTGGTGCATCCTCATTGGACACAGGTCCTACTTTTTCTGCTCCTCTAAGACAGTGTGAGGAGCATGCTCATTCATCTGAGGAAGAAGATGTAGGCATACAAATCTTGTGTTGCAAGGAAACAAAATAAGCATCAGTGATGTTTTCTTCATCATTCAGTTCTTCTCTTAGTCCTAAACTTTTCATCATGTCATTTTTTTTCATTCCATCAGCAGCCATGTCTTGAATCACTGTGTTTATTTGTCAATATATTGCTTTCATAAACCTTCCTTCTTGGACAGGGATTATGAATACTTAATTTCATGTATATCTATGATTTGTGATTATTAAATGTTCCTCTTCTGTACATCATATTTTGAATAATTTTCAGTCAATCAAATTTCAAACAGGTTTAGTTTCTGAGCCAATTCGTTATTCGATGTCACATCATGTTTTTAATGCTTTTGTGAATCATTTCCTTAATGTCAAACACAGTCTAATCATGCATTTTTAACATAAAAATCAAATATTTATCAACACATGTATGGTAAATGTAAATGTATTCACCCTCAGGTTATCCTGGGACTGCTGTTTCTAATTCATTGAAGTTACATTTCCACTGACTATAAAAGTCTAATATTTTTTATTGTTCAAGATTATTCAGAAGTTTTCAAGGCCTAGTATATGCTCCAATCTATCAACTAAATAGTTGAATGAGTACAGAATGCACATATTTGGTTTATTTTTTTAAAACAATCTTATACATAAGAATGGATGTATAATTTCCTTTTAAATCTAATCTGTCATCTATTGAATGTTTATATTTATGAATGTACACTTATTTGTGAAACATACAACTAAGAGCAAAAATATTATAATTTCCAAATTGAGACATCCCATACACATCACTAACTTACTATGCATGAAGTTAATGCTCCCTATATTGATATTTTCAATTTAACTGTAGACTTTAATTGACAGTATTACGTTTTTCGGTTTATTTAGAAAACATGTAGATAATTTTAATATTATACATTTATTATGATTATCTTTGATTAATTAGCTTCAATTCACAATGTACAGTGGCACACTTCTATGCAGACAAGTGGGCAGTTGTTGAGGTAACAAGCAACTAAAATCTTCGCTATGTTCATTTTACCTTTATTATTGACAATGTCTGGGCACAAAATATGTCCTTATGCATAACCCACATGTCATTTGAATATTTTATACAAACATATGTTTAAAGGCTACTCCAACATACAATAGTCTGACTGGCAAAAGATTAATACATATTAGCGGAAACTATGCGATTATGTCGTCTTGCATAATTCAGAGTAATGTGAACCCAAATTGCCTACTGCAAAAGCACAGGAACAGAGTGTGAGCAGCTGCTGGCTGCTGCTGTTCGTGTTCTGATGAATTTAGCAATATTTTGTTAGTGCAAAATTAATCCTCAAGTCTATTTCGGATGGAAGGGTGCAATTTTGTACTAATAAAATGTCACTAAATGCTGGGTCTCACTCCTCATGTAATTCTGCATAGTCTCACATAATTTTACTGTAACTTTGCGCAATTACGCTTCAGCAAATTGCGCAAGTTGCCCCCACCCCAAATTTTAACATGAATAAATATCCATTATGTTGTAATTATTTAATTAATTATCTAAAACTTTTATTTGTAGTTTTAATTTTAATTTTTAGGCACTGTAGCCAACAAGGAATGCTGTATGATATTGTACAGTACACTATGTAGAAGTCACCACATTTTGTAACACAACTAAAGAAAGATAATTGTTTGATATGTGGTATGTGTGTTATAAAACTCTTGTCTGTTGTCTACCATTTCTTTTTAATAACACTATGCATAGGGAAAACAATATGTTTGTATTTTGTAAATCCTTTACAACATTAATCTAATAATTACCACAGAAGAGGGTGTTTTTCATTACCCACCACCCAGTTATTAGTTACACATGTATTGGATATGTTATTATTGTTGCCATTAGTCCACTGTGATCTTTATGCACATATCATTTCTGTATGTTTCCCCTGTTTTTAATGCAATGTATTCCTTCTGTACATGCCAATAGTCAATCACTGCCACAATTGTCTGTGTGATCTAAATGGAGGTGTGTACAATCATTGGCAAGAAAATATCCCATGTTTCAAACATCCTTTCACTCTTCAATAGTTGCTCTTCCTAGAACTTTTACCAAGGACACCGTATTGCAAGATAAGGCACATTTGCATCATCCCAGATTTACATATTTTTAAATACATTGACAAGTACAAATCAAATAATAATTAACCAAATATATCCTAAAAAAGGATTAAAATCATGAATGATGTTCTGTTAGTCTTTAGTTATTTGATCTGAAAAATTTAGAACGAAATCAATAAACTACATTATGGTGTTTAAAGTTATAGTCCATAAATATAGACTTTTTAAAATTCATTCAAACACATATTTGATATCAATATTTATGAAGCCCGTCTCCCCTTGTGCAGATCCCACCCCAGATTTTTGACCAAAGAATTGAGCAGGCCCTTGGGGTCACAATCTACCCATTCTGGGGCAGATCCACTTCTACTAGGATTTTGGGTTGCATGACAGGGTGATCAAAGAAGGTCCATGGTCAGATGTCATGAGAATTCCCTGTGACAGACTATGAATCTTTGAAGTGAATGCAGTTTTTGGGCCCAGGTCACTGCTCATATTGTCAAGAGAAGACAACACATCCCCCAAGCAAGTCTTTTATGTAGGCTGTGGTGGCAGTAATGTTCACAAAAACTATCATACAGAGACTTTAGTCAGTGCCTTTTCTATAACTTCAAAAATAAATGAATAAATAGCAACATTTTTAGAGAGCACAGCTACTCTGTGGAGTGTCCTAGCGCTAAGTGGAATTTAAGAGAGCAAAGGATGTGGGAACTGAAGAGTGAACAGCCAGGTCTTGAGTTGCTTTCTAAAAATGCCTTTCACTTTCAATTTGACGTAATTCATCAGGATGTCTGTTCCAGGCTTTGAGGCCCAGAAGAGAGAAGGATCTGTCTCCAGTTTTTGCCAGCTTGACCATAGGGACTTTAGCCAGATAGCTGTCAGAAAGGCGCAGTGTAGTGTTGAATCCTAGAAGACAGGTACTCGGGCCCAAGCGGTTTAAAGATCTGTGCATAAGAAACACAGTATTGAACTGGATAATTTTTAACAGGCAGCCAATGAATATTCTTCAGATGTAATGACACCGAAGTTCATCTAGGTAGTTTGAGAATAAAATGGATTGCTGCATGCTAGACCATTTGCAGTTTCCTCAATAAAAAAAAGTGGTAGGCTTGCATACAGGGATTTGGCATAGTCCAGCCTGGATATAAACAAGGGCTGGATCACTGTTATCCTTACAGGCAAAGAGAGGATCTACAAAAATGTTTTTGCAGGTCACATAAGACCAAAACACATGTTGACTACCGTGTTGATTTGGTTTTGTAGATTCAGCTGTTTGTAAAACTTAACATCCAAGTATTTTACCCCGTCAGCTTGGACATTGGGTGGGGGGATTCCTGTCTGGACAATGAGCTTGCAGGTTGAGAGTGAATATTTTGCCAAAGCTGAGAACTCCAGTCTGTTCAGTGTTGCGTTTGAGTTGGTTAGTACTCATCCACAGGAATACAACTGATAGGCAAGATTTAATGGCATTCTGGGCAATTGTCTCACCTTTCTTAAATGAAAACAGCAGCTGAGTGTCATCGGCATAGGAGATCACCTTGGCCCCAAAAAATGTGATCAATGCCACTAGAGGAGTC